>NC_069675.1:4089819-5453092 GCF_023699985.2 Odocoileus virginianus
CTGAGCACACACGTATCTCTTGAGCAAACTCTTTCCTAACCACCCAATCTCCAGGAGACTCACGGCCACAACCAAGTCCCTCTGTTTCAGGCCCACCATTGCACGCAATTCTCTTGTTACATGTTTTCCTCATTTTCACGGTTATTGACTCAGTGCACCTCCCATAAATAGAATGCAGCTTGCCCATTTGCTCATCAGGGTGCCCCTAGTGCCCGGGTGGAGCATCGACACACAGGTGGGGCACTAAAGGAAGTGAAGGAGTGAATGGAAACACCCTGTTGTCTGTGTAGGTGATCAGGATGACAAAGTACAGAAGAATCCTCACACTTTCTCCAGTCCTTTTATGGAACTGAAGGATGGGAGTGAAGGTGGTCACCAGGGGAAGCATCATGAGGTACCTTATCCCCAGGACACATGCCTTAGTCTGTTTGGGCTGCTATAACAGAATGAATGGCTTTAAAACAACAGAAATTGGTTTCTCATAGTTCTGGAGGCCAGGAAGTCCAAGATCTGGTGTGCCTGCAGACTCAGCACCTGGTGAAAGCCCTCTTTTTGGATGTACATGGCCATCTTCTCACTGTATCCTGACATGGCAGAAGGGGCAAGGGTGCTCTCTGGGGTCTCTTTTATGAGGGCACTAATCCCATTCATAAAGGCTCCATCCTCATGATCTAATCATCTCCCCCTAGCCCCACCTCCTAACACCATTGCACTGGGCATTCAGATTTAACCTATGAATTTTGGGAAGACACAAAAATTCAGTCTATAGCCAGGCAAGAGCCCTCAAGGCAAGTCTAGTGCTCCTTTTGTGTTACGTCTCTGAGGACACACTCACCTCCACACTACTACTTTTTAAAAATGGGGATCCACTCAAGGGTAGTAGTTAAAAGCATGGGGCCTGGGGTCACTTCCAGGAGCTTTGGACAGGTGACCTTAATCGCAATAAAGTGCCTCTTGTTTCCTTATCTGCAAAATGGAGATAGGTTCTTATCTCTGAAGGATTGTGGAAAGGATTATAAACAATAATCTGAGAAGCACTCAGAGCAGTGCCTGGGACAGAGGAGAGACTCAGGAACTACTGTCTTCATTGTTAGGAAAACTGAGGCTGGCAATTCCCTTCAGCTTTTACCATCTCAGCTGCCATTCTAGACTGCCCACATCATCTTAAATTTTGGTCTCTGTCTCAACTCCTCTTGTTAGGGAAGAGGGTCACCACCTCCACGCAGGGCAGAGGGAAGGGTGGCAGTTTCAGTATCACCCCCCGAGTGAATTCCCTGAGTCTGAAAATTCTATATTCTCTTAACTTCTCAGGGGCCAGAGAGAACAAGAGCCAGTCCTGAAACACACAGAGGGTATGAACCTGTATTTGAACAAAATGGAACCAAATACCTTTGATCTTACAGTGAAATCCACTGCCTCAAAATGGTTCACCTGAAATGTTCTGCTAACAGGAGAAGCCATGGTGTTGAGTAGTAATAGCCAACACAGTTTTTTCTTAGTTAAAGCTATTTATGTCCAAGCTTTTGGAGCAAGACTGGATGAAGGGAGTTCTTGCTTAGAGCACGTTCACCAGGGAATTCGGCATTGGTGTTCTCTAAGAGAATGCAATTAATTAATTAATGCAATTAATAGATCAATTTGATTGGGGGAAAAAAACTACCCCAGGACTTTTTCAATACAGGCAGACCCAACAAAGCAGTGTAGTTCTAACAGAAAAATATTCATGAGGATGGAAAATACAATAAAAGGAGCAGAACTTAGGGTATATAAAATAAAATTATACTATATATGAAATCTTTTTGATTCTGAAGGCTAAATGTCCCCAGCTACACACAGTCCCATGGAGATTAGCTTGTTCACAGGAACAAACTGGAAAGGTATTTAAAAAGAGAGGTGTTATATAATTGAGACATAATTCTGAGATTTCAAATATATCCTCTTACTCTGCTGGCTTCTGCACTTTCATCCTGCTTAATGTACTGATAACCTAGGTTTCAATAGAAACAAACAGGTTAGATTAACGAGATGCTGAAAAGTGGCAACTTTAAAGGAAATCTTATATTTTTAATAGGTTGTATCAAATAGTTGTAAAGAGCCAAAATCCTACAGTAGTTTCTGATTTCCAAAAATGAACAACAAAGTTTTATTGTCGGGGGGGCGAATCTCATACAACCCAAACTCCCCAATCAACCTAACATGAGGTTTGACCATGACCTCTCTTATTCAATGAAATTCCACACACTGCATGTAACTCAGTTGCTAGAGGACACTCTCAGCCTGAGTAAAAATCACACACGTGTGTCAGGTCTGAAACCTTTTATTCGACAGGCAATGCATTGTTCAATGGTGAAGGACATGGATGAGTGGAGAAGTTTAAAAACTGATTTTGGAAGGAGTCTATGAGTCGATGGAGCCTGCTGTGTTCCTTCCACTCCTTCGCGGGCTGGCTGCCTTCAGGAAAGTGGACCGTACGATAGCTGCTCTTGGAAAAAACGACGTCTCTGTTTCACCATGAATGTCATGCCTAACGGTAAACGTGAAAGGAGAAGACAGGCTCCGCAGGCAGGACGGGGACCCAGAGACACAAGCTGATCTCTGGCGGCGGCGCGGGCACGCGTTCTCCTGGAAGGCCACCTGAGTTCCGTATCCGCGCTTCATCTGCATTTCTTCCCCTGCCTGAGCCCCCTCTCTCCGGAGGACTCTGAAAGACTCACATTCATACCTGTGGGCACAGACCTCGGTCCTGGCCCTTTTCAATGGGTTCTTGTCTTCGGGCGTCTCTGGCCCGGGGCCGAGTGTCCGTCGGACTCGTTTGCCTGGTTCCGCCCTCTTCCCTGAGCTTGCTCTCTCGAAACCTGATGATAAAATCGCTCTTCAGTTTCACAGTTTGTTTGCCTTGATTGAGTGGCAGTTTGAAAGGAAGTGACTCGTCAAGGAAGTAGACATTCTTTACCAGAGTACTGGTAAACCTATTTTATAATTTGGGGCATGTCACTCCAAGCTTGCGATTTCTTTCTGGCCAGTTCCATCCAGGAGGGCTGGTCTGTGCTGCTATAGCTGGCGCGCTTCAGCTGATGCAGCTCCTTCTCCATCATCACTGCCGACTGCGCTGCTGGAGAGAAGACAAAACAAACGGAGACGTGAGGATCGAGTCTGGATTTGCTCTTAAGCTTCTTGGAGGCTTTTTAAAAAACATGTCCAGAGTCTTAACCATAGTCTCAAACATAAAACGTGCAAATGTGTGAAGAAGATGTCGGCATAGGATAATTTACAGTTCCAGCAATGTGGTGAGTTGAGAGAGACTTTCATGATCAAATTGCAGGAACTCTGTGGGTAAATATTCTTAACACTACTGAAATGGACACTTAAGAAAGGGTTAAGATGGTGAATTCTGTTATGTATGTTTTAGCAAAATGAAAACTAAACTGAAAAATACGGTTACATGCCACAAGAAAGTTGAATCTAGAAACATTATGCTCAGCCAAAGAAGCCAGAAACAAAAGAACACATATTTTATGATGCCATTTATAAGAAAGGTCCCCCCCAAAAGGCAAATATACAGAGAGATAGAAAATAGATTAGCGGTTGCTTAAGCTGGAGGTGAGCATGGTGAATGACTGTAAATGGGTATGGGATAGCTCTTTAGGGTGAAGGAAATGGTCTAAAATTGGACTGCGATGGTTGGACAACTTGATAAATATATACTCACTGAACTGTATCCTTAAAATGGGTGAGATTTTTTGGGGGGGGCTGTGTAAATGATTATCTCAATAAAAGCTGTTTTAAAAAAAAATCAACATACAACATTATAAAGCAATTATTACTGCTGTTTAGATAACTACTCTCTTCAAGACCACATGGACTGCAGCCCACCAGGCTCCTCTGTCCATGTGATTTCCCAGGCAAGAATACTGGAGTGGGTTGCCATTTCCTCCTCCAGGGGATCACCCTGATCCAGGGATTGAACCTTCATCTCCTGCTTTGGCAGGTGGATTCTCTATCACTGAGCCACCAGGGAAATAAAGTCACTCTTCTATAAGTAAAAATAATAACAATAATAATAAATAATTGAATGATCAATGTGGTAGGACTTCCTTTGTGGTCTGCGTTCTTAATCAGGGGGCCTGGGTTCAATCCCTGGTCAGGGAACTGGATCTCACACGCAGCAACTAAAGATTCCATGTACCACAACTAAGACTCGGTGCAGTAAAATAAATAAATTTTTTTAAAAAATTAATGTGGCAGCAAGTAATTCAGAAAAGACAACACAGAACAAAACAAAGCAGGACTAAACCTGGAAATGCATTTCTAAGGGCTCAGCACTATTTCTGGGCTTCATACCCAAATTCTGATGGGACAAGGAGATTCCTCTTTGCAGCCCCTCCTGGAGGCGGAGCTTTGTCCCCTGCCTCTGGTCCACAGGAGGCTTGGCTGGGGTCATCAGGAAAGACTTGCTGCGGACAAAGTCGGCTTGCTTCACGGGCTCCTGTCAGGACACAAGAGAGACACACGCTGTCCCGTCACCTGAGATTCATATGGGGACAAACATAACCACAGGTGGTGAGCCATGAAGGCTTCTCCACCCAGTGCTGGCACCTTCCTGGGGAGCTCTGGTTCACGATTGACGGCCACCTAGCCTCCGGGATGGACTTGCTCGTGGCCTGCTCCTGGCTCCTGACCTGTCCTTGGCCATGGCCAGGTCAGAGGGCCAGGGTTCCACTGGAAGGCGAAAGGAACTATGTTTGAAGATAGTTTTATGACTTTTAGGATACTTGGGATGACCGTGGATGCCGGAATCACTGGTGACTATTTGTTCTATAAATTCCCTAAGCCTGCAGGAGGTTCTCCAAGCTTGGCTATGGCAGCGGTTTTGGTGAACATGAAGAGAAGCAGGTTCAACTGCAAGCTCAGGCTCACTTCCCCACATGGCTGCAACATGATTTGGTATTTTTACCGTGGCGACTGGGGGGAACACAAAAGCTGTGAGTCTCAGCCTGCTTTTAAGCACTGTCGCTTGGGTTGGAGAAAACTGTTTTCAGTCTGGAGTGTACAAGGGACCCCCAGGGTCCAGCCCTACGGACCTTGGTGAAGAGTACGGACCCCAGTGGGCGGCCAGGGCAGTAGTACACGCAGGGCTCGGTCATTTACTGCAAAATGAGTCAAGATGGGGCTGCAGACATGGTTGCCTAGCATCTAAATGAGAAGTTATTTTCACCCCGGGTCGCTTTCTCCAGATGCTGAGCCATGTTGCCAAGGAGCTGGGGAGCAGAGGGCTGTCTGCATTGCCTGAGTGGTCCACGGCTCCTCTGCCGCCCTGGCCGCCTGGCGCAGGCACGGGGCAGACGTCAGCTGTCATCACAGGCCACGGTCACTATAATGACCGTGCAGGACGTGGGGCCACCACGGGGTCCCAGCCCCCAGCCCCCACCTGGGGTGCTCCACTGCATACACAGGGAGACGGAGGGTCCACTCGAAGCACCTGGGTTCTCTCGGGTGCCTTGGCTGGCCTTCCTGTGTCAGACTTCAAGGTCCGGGCCGCAGGTTTGTCTTCCTGGCTGGGGGGCTGCTCCAGAGGTCCTCGGCGCTTCTGGCGCCCCACGGGGATCCAGGGCGGCGTGGGCTGGCCGTTGGTTCCAGGCCCTGCTACCTTCTCTGAGGGTAAAGACACAGGTCATACAAAGCAATCCTGGTCACCTCCAGCCTGGTGTGACTCCTCCCACCCACAGCACACTGCACAGGGACTCTGGAGTGGGTGTGCGGGCGGGGGTCTGCAAGCCTCCTTGGTGACACTAGTCCTTTTCTTTTAGGGACTTTGTTTTCTGTTATGTCATGTTCAGTCACTAAGTCATATCTGACTCTGCGACCCCATGGACTGCAACACACCAGGCTTCCCTGTCCTTCACAATCTACTGGAGTTGGCTTCAACTCATGTCCATTGAGTCGGTGATGCCATCCAACCATCTCATCCTCTGTTGCCTCCTTCTCCTGCCTTCAATCTTTCCCAGCATCAGAGTCTTAGTTAAAGATGATTCAAAGAGATTATGCCTCTCCTGTCGGAGTCACAAAAAAATCAAATGCAACTGCTCCCATATACACATTTAAAAGCAATCTTCCTCCTATGGGATGTTAGGGAATGAGATAACAGTCAGTACCTAGATAGAGAAGATTTCTCTAAGACAGGCCTGTCACTTGGGACCAGTATATACTACCCAATACTCGATATGCTTGGAACACTATGCTTCTCTTTTCTTTTAAAAATTGTAAGCACAATCTTCCCCGGTGGACACTGACACCAAGAATAAGCCATGACTGTTTTCCTTGATGTTTGGGAGAGAAGAGAAAAAAATGCCTTTAAAACAAAACATTGTGATGAATTTCCTTTCATGTTCACAGTGCTTGTTTTGGGTGGTAAAACTGTGGGTCATTCCCCCTTTCCCTTGCCTTTCAACTCTTCTGTGTTTTTATATTTCCTATGATGAGAATTTATTCCCTTCGTCAACAGAAAAAAGAAGCCAGTTTGTTTTTTTCAAGGAAACCATAAGTGGCTTCTCATTTATTTAGAAAGTTCATTGTGTCTAGAAAGTTCACTGAATTCAAGGCCCATGAGCCGGCCTCCCTGAGTACCTGCCCACCACCCACAGAGCAGATGGACACGAATCCCCATCTCCAGCCTGGCTTCTTCCTGCTTCTCCCGTCCACAGGGCACCGCTGTCAGCAGGTACAGGCCGCACCATGTCACGCACACACGGGGACACCCAGGGCGAGGCAGTGCCCTTATTCTTTGTGGCCCGACAGACATCACCCCTTGGTCGGGTGTGTTTAGAATTTTACTCTGTCTGGTTTGGCTACTGCCTCCAGTTCAACGTGGAGTCCCCTTCTCCCACCCCCGGTTACCGACGAGGGGTCAGAGACAGAGCCACCACCCGTGAGCTTCGCCTCCCACCAGGGCTGCACACACACGGACCTGCCCTTGGCCCCTGCGAACCTGCTCCATCGCCAAGACTTGCCCCTCGTCCCCTCCGCCCTCTCAGGCTCTCCCCGGGTGCTGACCTCTTCCCCGACACTGCAAAGCGCTCGGGTCTCCCACAGCTCGAAGAAAAACGTCTCCAGAACCTCGCCACTTCCCTGCAGCCCCCGTTCTCCACTCTCCTCTGCCCTCAACTCCAGCAGCCTCGGCCCGTGTCTCTTCAGCTAATGCCGGACTCAGACACAATGTGAGCACCATGCCATCCATCCGCCCAGCCACTGGACCGCAGATCGGGGGCCTAGCCTGTCCTCCAGCTGTTTCAGCCCTGCAGCTCAGTTGCGACCACGTAGCCCCTGTGGGCCTATCTCCTGTGGGCACCCCACCTCCAGGACCCGGCCGGACTCTTGCTCATAAAACTGGAATTCCCCCTTGCTCCTGGTCCTCAACCTTTCTCTCTTGTTTCCCAAGGATTCTCTGTTCAACTCTTAACTTCAACACTCACAGTTGCTCAGATTGCTTCCAAATGTGTAATCCAGCCCTACCTTCTACTCTGAGCCAGAGCCTAGCATTTCTACTCCCCGCCCCTCCTTCCCTTCTTCCTCCCTCCCATTCATTCATTCATTCATTCATCCACTCCTTGTTTGCTATGGGCAGGGATTGTGCTTAAAAACTAAGATGGTAAAGAAAAAGCTGTTTCTTTAAAGACTTCTGGGCTTCCCTGGTGGTCCAGAGGTTAAGAATCTGCCTGCCAATGCCAGGGACACAGGTTTGATCCCTAGTCCGGGAAGATCCCACATGCCACATGGCAACTCAACCCCTGCACCAGAGCTACAGCGCCTATGCCCCAGAGCCCATGCTCCGCAACAAGCAGCACACAGACCACAACTAGAGAGGAGGCCCCCACTCACCGCAACTGGAGAAGGCCTGTGTGCAGCAACAAAGACCCAGTGCAGCCAAAAAGAAACACGTGGCGGAAACCGGAACGCGCTACCCTTCACCGCGTGCTGTGGACATGGGGTAACACCGATGGGGGGGAGCTGAGGATGCTGTCTGCAACTGGCACCTGAAGAAGGAAACTTCTAGGCTGAGAAGACGGGCAAGGAAAGGGGACAAAAGAGCGATGCGCAGGCCAGCTCAGAGGGGTTGAAGGGCAGGGTGGGCCAACCGAGGGGGTCTTCCTGGCCTTTTTCTCATCCATTACAGGTTTAAACCCTGGGTACACTCTGGAGGAGACTGCGTGGGGAGTAAGTGTGAGTGGGGCTGGAGGCGGGGAGGGGGGTGGGAGGCTGTGGCCATGGTCCAGGAGAGGTTGGACAACGACTGCAGGATCGTCCCTTCACGTCCACCAAGCTCCCGCCTGGGTGTCGCCTCCTCCAGGAAGCCTGTTCCGGTCACTCAGTTGGACACATTCCCCCTCCTCACCCTGCGGGAACTCTCCTGAGATGTTTGCCCCACTGTTTGGTACTAAACACTTCTGCCAGCTGACCGACCACCCCACTGAAATATGCTTTTGGTCACCAGAACTTATTTACTTAACAAACAGCCAGCAGCGACTACATACCAGGTGCTGTTCTAATATCAGCTTATCTAAGATGTAACTCTGCATTCTGTTTCTTGTCCAGAGGACCAATCACTTGCTCGGCACACAGGAGGCAGGCAGCGTGGCTGTGTATTTCACCGAAAGTCTGCATACCTCATCCCTCCTTCCCAACTCCTCCTTCCAGAGTACTCATAATCTCTGTCTTTCTGGAGTTTTCCTGCAGGGAGGGGTCCTTTTATCCCTCTCAGGTCTCTTCACGCTCAGTGGCTGGCCGTGCTCTCTGCTCTCTCTTGGCCCCTGATGTCTGGCCACACAGTTTCCCGGCAACACCCAGCGCACGCCAGCCTTCACCTCTGACAAGGAGACTGGAGAAGAGAAGGGCTTTGATAGGGGCTGAAACTCACTATCTCAGTCAACAAAATTATTCTGAGTGATCGAACCTGGCTCATCTGCACTGCAGGTGATTCTTTACTGACTGAGCTACCAGGGAAGCCCCTACTTTATCATGTAATCTTTTTTAAAAAGCCAAAAAAAAAGAAAAAACCCAAAAAAAGCACTCCAAATTAATCAGGACTCAAGCAGTGTTTGGGCAGCGACCAGGGGAGGAAGTCAGTCCCTGCTCATCCTCTTCACTCCCCCTCGGGCCTCCATGCTGCCTGGGGTCCTGGGACCACTTGTCTTTTCTACGGCTGACCCCCGCCCTCCTACTCCTCCTCTGAATTCTCTGAAGGCTTACCCTGAATCCCTCCTCCCACTTTCATTTCCTAACTAAGCCCCCAGACCAGCAGGGGCAGAGAACCTGCCTCTCCGAATGCAATGGTACGATGCAGCTCTCACAGAAGCGCTGCTGTGTCTGCCAGCCTCCTTCTCGGGGCGCAGCGGGCAGACTGTCCTCATGCTGCTCCCCTCCTCCTGGGCCAGGAGGCACTGCTGTCATCCCAGCTCCTCAGGACCCACCTTCCCTTCGCCACTCATCGCCTCTCTCACAACCTCCACACCCATGTTAGGGAAAAAAGCTCCTGCTGCTTTCACCGTCTCCCCCTGGACTGTTTACATCATAACAAGTGAGTGCTGGCAAGGCCTTGACAGTGCCCTCTGCCCCCGGCTCACAGACAGGTCAGTACAGCATCTCGTGCCCACTGACCCACATAGGACACAGTTAAACTGTGATGATAACTATCAGCATGTCAAGGTTTTACAACGAATCCAGTCCTGGTGAAAAGGGCTGATGGGCTGATGGACTTAAACAGTGTTCTGGGTCAACACTGACCAGGGTCCGGTAACCCAGCGTATGTGTGGAGGGGACAGGGGGGCAGTCCTTGTCCAGGGCCGGGCTTTGTGCAGGCTCCAGAGCAGGAATTTCTGTGATTTCTTTTTTCCCCGAATGGGGACCTGAAGTCTGCTCTGTTCATTGATAAAGCGCCAACTGTAACAGTTTGGGATGGGGCTTCCCTGGTAGCTCAGATGGTAAACAATCTGCCTGCAATGCAGGAAACCCGGGTTCAGTCCCTGGGTTGGGAAGATCCCCTGGAGTAGGGAATGGCTACCACTCCAGTATTCTTGCCTGAAGAATTCCATGGACAGAGGAGCCTGGCAGGCTACAGTCCATGGGGTCACAAAGAGTCAGACACAACTGAGTGACTAACACTAACCCCCTCACTCACTCATATAACTCTTTTAAGGCTCTGTGGCTCGTAGGTAAAATTTGTGAAAAAGCATTTTTAGAGAAAAATGTATGAACCACATCTGGATCTGGATGTGCAGGGCTGGGCATCTGGTCACCCAAGGGCATGTGAACTGGAGGCTCCAAGGGTCAGACGCTTGGCCAGGCTCTTTGCGTGAGTTCAGGGCCTGAGCCCAGGCCTCAGCATGTGAGGGCTGGCAGACCTTGTACCAACATCCAGTCCAACTACCACACCTCGCGGTGGTGACCTGAGAGCCAGCAACAGTCTCCAGGGCACAGAGCTGTGATGGAGGAACCTGGATTGAAAGCTCATTTGCTCAACCACCACTGTCTGTACAGTTAAGACAGTCTCTAAGCAGAAGACTTCTGAGCACAGAGACAACCCACCTCCCTGACTTGCCAGGATATGGACATCCTCGCTGACCTGCCTTATATGGATATGAGGATGGAAAGACACTGTAATTTGAAAATAATTTTGAGGGCTTCCCTGGTGGCTCAGTGGTGCAGAACCCACCTGCCAGTGCAGGAGACATGGGTTCGAGCCCTGACCGGGGAAGATACCGCAGGCTTCGGAGCAGCTAAGGCTGAGCACCACACTACCGGGCCTGTGCTCCAGAGCGCGGGAGCCGAAACTGCTGCAGCCGCTCACCCCGGAGCCCGCGCTCCGCAGTAAGAGAAGACACCACAGTGAGAAGTCTGCACGCTGCAACTGGAGAGTGGTCCCCCCCACCCCCGAAACTAGAGAAGTCTGCGCAGCAACGAAGATCCAGCACAGCTGAAATTAAATGAATACATTAATTTTCAAAAAGCTGGGACAGGAGAATCCCATTCCCGCACCCTATCCTCCACAGCCGAGAGGAGGTTTCCGTACATCCTTAGGGAAGCGCGACTGTATGGTATGAAACTGCATCACAGTCTGCAGTTAAAAGGCTCCTGCTGCCCCGTGAGTCACTACTAATCTCATTTTACAAAGGAGGAAGTTAAGACGCAGAGGTTGACAAACTCATTTGCTCAGAACCTCACAGCCCCTGAGGGGTGGACCCCAGAATCGAACCTCCAGACCCAGGCTCTTCAGCCTCCCCACCCAGTGCCGGCCTGGCTCACTCCCCTGCCTCATCCCACCCCCAGCACAGACGTCCTACAGGGAAGTGAAGTCGTCGGTGTTCTCTGGAGCTGCTGGCAGGGGTGGGGCTGGAGGAGAGTCAGAAGGAGGGAAGGCGTGGCAGATGAACTTGGCGAGGCAGAAATGTTGACTGGCCAGAATCTAAACAGCCTTAAATGCCTCACACGGGAGTGTGAGTTTTAGTCTAAACACAATGGGGAGGCATCCAGGGGATTTAAAAACTTTTTTTTAATTGGAGGAACATTGCCTTACAATGCTGTGTTGGTTTCTGCCACACAACAACACGCATCAGCCACATGTATACACGTATCACCTCCCTTTTGAGCCTCTCTGCCACGCCACCCCTCGAGGTCATCACAGAGCACCAAGCTGGGCTCCCTGTGTTATTCAGCAACTTCTCACTAGCTACAGCCTGAGAAAGCCGTAATTGAAAAAGGCACATGTACCCATGTTCACAGGAGCACTATTTACAACAGCCAAGACACAGAAGCAGGCCAGATGCCCATTGACATTCACAAGTTTTACAGAGGAAAGTTCCAGGGTTAGACCCATGACTTGGGGAGAGAGAATGAGGAGAGAGTTGGAGGGAGCGGGCGCTGCAGGTGTCAGGTTAAAGGTGCTGAGCGCGGACCTGGGGGCAGGCAGGGGAGGATAAAGACCTTTACGTCAGGATGACCAGGGTGTGTTGACCAAGGTGTAAAACATGACTGATCTTCTTTATCCGTTAGATGGAAAAACAGAAACTAAAACTAGACTGACAGCATGTAGTGCTGATGAGAGGTGAAGAAACAATCTCATCTCTGCTCTCAGAAGTGTAAACTTGTGCAACCTTTGTGAGGGTCATCTGAAGTTGTCTTATTAAATCAAAACTTCCTAGCTCTGTGAGCCAGAAAATCCACGTTTAAGAATCTATCCTATGGTTTCCCTGGGGGTCCAGTGGTTGAGAACCCGCCTGCCGAGGCAGGGGACATGGGCGCGACCTCCGGCCCGGGGAGCTCCCACACGCCTTGGAGCAGCGAAGCCTGGGAACCACAGCTACTGCGCAAACGCGCGCGCCTGGGGCCCACACTCAGCAGCAAGAGAAGCCCCCGCAGCGAGACGCCCGCACACCGCAGCTAGGGAGCAGCCCCTGCTCTCCAGTTAGACAAGAGCCCGAGCGGCGACGAAGACCCAGCACGGCCAAAAATAGAGAAATCTTCAAAAAAAAAAATCTATCCTAGAGATAGAATTCCCCAGTGGTTATGACTCCAAATTTTCACTGCTGAGGGCCCGGTTTTGACCCCTGGCCAGGGAACTAAGTTTGACCCCTGGTCACGAAACTAAGATCCCACAAATCTCATGGCATGGCCAAAAATAAAAAAAAACCACAACAAAAACCAGTCTAGCCTAGCTTAGAGAAATGATTGTGTGAACACACAGAACTAAAACAAACAAGGATGGTTACTGCAGCAGTGTTAGCAAAAGGAAAAAAAAAAAACCCTTTCAGCAATTGGAATGCCCTTTGGCAGGGGAATGGCTAAATAACATATGGTATAGGTACTCTGGTAGCTCAGATGGTAAGGAATCAGCCTGCAATGTAGGAGACCCCGGTTCGATCCCTGGGTCGAGAAGATCCCCTGGAGAAGGGAATGGCAACACATTCCAGTATTCTTGCCTGGAGAATCCCATGCGCAGAGGAGCCTGGCGGGCTACGGTCCACGGGGTCGCAGAGTCAAACACGACTGAGCGACTACACACACACACACACACACACACACTTGTCGCCCTTAAAAAGAATGAGGACAAGTGGCTCACTCTGATCAGAAAAGATGCCCACTCTTTATTGTGGAGTGAAAACGTCTAATTGCAAGCTAACATGGACAGTATTTTTATGATTAAAAAAAAAAAAAATTGCTGGGGACTTCGCTGGCAGTCCAGTGGTTGAAATTTTGTGCTTCCACTGCAGGGAGCGCAGGTTCAATGTGTGGTTGGGGAGCTAAGATCCTGTATCCCCATTGGTGTGACCCCCCAGATAAATAAAAACTAAAAAAAAAAAAGATTGCTGCACCTGCCTGTCAATATTGCTGTAACTATGACCACAACCAGCAAGAGAAAGAATAGGGATGAATCTATTAGTGGTGATGCGTTTTGCATGTATATGTGTGTGGGAGGGAGTTAGGGAGGTTCATAGGTGGGTGGAGAGGAGGCTACTACATCTTTTTGTGTCATTTAAAAGATTTTAAAATGTACATAGTGAAATTCATTTTTCTGTCATACAGTTCTGGGTTTGAATATAGACTTAAAGATTCTTGTGACAACCACCACAAATGGGCCACAGAACAACGTCAACACCCCCCAAAATTCTCTCTTGCTACCCCTTTGTAGTCAGTTATTCAGTCACTCAGTTGTGCCCGACTCTTTGTGACTCCACGGACTGCAGCACGCCAGGCTCTCCTGTCCTCCACCATCTCCCATTCCTGCCTAGAGAATCCCATGGACAGAGGAGCCTGGCAGGCTGCAGTCCATGGGGTGGCACAGAGTCAGACACGACTGAAGCAACTTATCACACATGCATGTCCACTGAGTCAGTGATGCCATCCAACCATCTCATCCTCTGTCTCACCCTTCTCCTCCTGCCCTCAATCTTTCCCAGGATCAGGGTCTTTTCCAGTGAGTTGGCTCTTTGCTCAGGTGGCCAAAGTACTGGAGCTTCAGCGTGGTGAGAGAAGGCGACCTTCAGGACACCACAACCACACCTGTTGAGGGGGTACGGCTCCCATCCTGGCTCTGCTGTGGGGGAGAGTTACCGCACTGGGAAGCAGGCAGGGATAAGCAGATGCACACAGTTTGAGGAGCCCAGAGAAGGCAGGGAAACTGAGGCCCAGAGTGTGGGCCACACTTACTTGCCAGGAAGGGACCGTGGGGGGAAGGAGAAGGATAAAAAGAAGGGTAGGTGTGAATGAAGTTGGTTTTCTTTAAGAATAAAAGACATGAATATATTTTTAGGACACCAAAAAGAAAAAAAAAAAAAAAAAACGCACCAAACTCCTTGTATTCTACTTAAACAAACTTGAATACACTGAAATAACTGCCATTAGAGAAGGTGACAACCTCATTGAACTCATTTCCTTCAGAAAATGTCCCTGACATCCAAAGACAAGAGGGACATCTATCTACACTCACCACCTGCTGCCTCCCTAGGCCCTAAGTTCCTGGATGGCAAGGCTGCCATGCTCTTCCTGACTGCCTTTCGGCGTCAGAAAAGCACATTGTCCAGCTACTCTCCAAAATACCCAACAAGTGTCCACCACAACATAGAAGATAAATCACACACACGCAACTAGAAGGAAGGCCAACAGGAATAACATCTAGAGAATGAACTTAAAAGTGATGACTTTTTTCTATAAATGTTCAGTATTTCACCATTTTTTCTGTGCTAATTCTAATCCTGTGGGCAGAAAGGTGCTTCCAGCCTGGTAATTTAGACCATGGGATAGACTGGTCCCGGCCAGCTGAGTCAGCAGTACATGGGATTTTTAATCCCAGGGTCGTGGGTTCTAGCCCCATGCTGGGTGGTTGCTCCTCGATATTTGGGCTTTCCTGCTGACTCAGACGATGAAGAATCTGCCTGCAAGGCAAGAGACCCAGCTTTAATCCCTGGGTTGAAAAGATCCCCTAGAGAAGGGAATGGCCATCTACCTCAGTATTCTTGCCTGGAGAGTTCTGTGGACAGAGGAGCCTGGTGGGCTACTGTCCACAGGATGGCAGAGTCGGACACTACTTTCACCTTCACAGATTGGTCCAGCAGGGGGTGGGGACTGTCCTGCACACATCCAGGGCCATTCACCTGCTATGGCAAGTGAAGTGAGCAGATTAATTGGTCTCCTTCGTGCCGACAAGCACAAATGTGCTGGGCTCACAGTGAACACCCCAAGGTGCCCTGTGAGACTCAGCCCAGGTGGCAAGCTGGGATCCTGTTTACTGCAACAACCCATCTGGGGCCCCTCCATCACCCAGCTCATGGTCACACCCCCTCAGGGGGACAGGGGAGGTGGCAGCCCATCTGGGGCTCTGGATAAGGTGCTGTCATAATGAGATAATGAACAGCAACAATTAGGCCTTTCTAGAAAACTGGATAATATGTCATTACAACTTTTTATTATCTGTTTGTTTTATGTGAATTTAATTGCCTTCAGCTGCTATAATTTGGGAGCAAGGACGGCAGCAGAAGTTATAATAACGAATTGAACCACGGGCAGACCCAGTGTCGGGGGAAGGAGTGGAGACCGCTTCACTTAATGGGCTTCCGGAGCCGGGGCTCTGAGACTCTGCTCTGGCCTGTGGGAGGCAGCCCCCAGACTCCATGGTCCCAGGTGGGACCAGAGAGCAGCCCCACCCTCTGCTGGCTCTCATGCCTCAAGTCTGGAGAAGGAAATGGCAACCCACTCCAGTACTCTTGCCTGGAGAATCCCATGGACAGAGGAGCCTGGCGGGCTACAGTCCATGGGGCTGCAAAGAGTTGGACACGACTGAGCAACTAAACAAGGGTCAGTTCCCAAAAGAATGTAAGAAGTATCTCCTCTCTTTGCACAGATATGAAAATCACTCCCTGTGCCCCCTATAGTGACCTAGATTCTCTCCCTCCAGAATTCATCCGAGTCAGTTATTTCCATGGCTTAGGGAATGCTAATAAAGTTAGACAGATGAGACAATTCTCTTCTACCATTTAAGCAAAGAAATGAGTAAGTGTTTATTGTACTTTATGTGCTGTGCTAAGTTGCTTCAGTTGTGTTCAGCTGTGCCTCAACCCAGGGATGGAACCCAGTCTCTTACGTCTCCTGCAGTGGCAGCTGGGTTCTTTACCATTAGTGCCACCTTAATCAAAGAAAAAAAAACAGATGGTTTTTTTCTATGGTCTCTAACTACAGACCATTCCAGCCAACTGTTCTTGACAATGAACAAGGCCAAGCCCTCCCAGCTTAGGCAGAGGAAGTTATAAATTGTCAATGTGTCAAGCATCGCCCTCTGAAGTTTCCTTTCCAGCTCTGACCATGAAGCTGAGTATCTTGTGTTTAAGTTCCATTCATTTGGCAAGCCCATGACAGAAGACATCTTCAATTCTAGGCCACGGAGGTGGATGGTGCTGATGTCAGGGTTTTACCTGCAGCCCCCTCCTCCATGGCTAGTTCAGTGGCTTTTAGAATCACTCTATAGTAGCTTCAATAATCTGTAAATTTGCAGAGTGGATTACCAGTTACAGTTTGAACCTCCCCCAAAGCTCCCTATTATTCTAATGCAACAGCAGCAATGCAAATTACAGTGGAGCCAAGGGGTCTGAATCAGGAAAGTTACCTGTGGTGGCTCTTTTGGGGATGTTTTCCCGGAAAGTTCACCTGCATCTTTGGGCGTTGCCTTAGGAATTTAGAGCCCCTGACTATTTTTTTTTTTTTAATTTTCTGATTTTTTAAAAATTTATTTTAAATTGGAGAATAATCACTTTACCACATTGTGTAGGTTTCTGCCATATAACAGCGTGAATCAGCCGTAAGTATACGTGTAACCACTCCCTCTCGAACCTCCCTCCCACCCGCCGCCCAATCCAGGTGGTCACGGGGCACTGGGGGCACTCCCGGTGTCACAGAGCAACTCCCCACTAGCTGCCATTAATACTTCATATATGTGATGCGCGTGTTTCATTGCTGCTTTCTCAGTTCCTCCCACCCTCTGCTTCCCCCACTGTGTCCACACAGAGCCCTTCACACACTACTCTTTTACTAGTATCTCAGGAGAAAGACCACAGCGTCTTTGAACCTGTCTCTGTGTGTGCCCTTCATCTCTCGTTTAGGGTGTGGGATCCCTAAGAACTGGCTTCTATTTCAGCTGTTCCACAATGAGTCCTAAAGGAGGCCTAGACTCACAGCACCCACTTAAAATACCCTGAAAGTTGTGCTGTTTTATAAAATCTACCACGGAAAATTTCTCCTTAGGGCCCCCATACCTCACACACACACACACACACCTGGCATTCCTAGTTCCATTTTTGGCACACCAACTACCATTAATAAATAAAAGAAATCAGCCATAAGAGATTCTTTATCTCTGCCGAATATATCTATTTCCAACAGATTTCATGAGACGCTATAAATAGTGACGCATGTCAAAGACACTGAAAGGTCATCTATTTTGTGTCTTATTTTAAAAGGCAGTTGCTTTAGGACTTTCTTACTTTCTACCCCAACCTTAACACCATCTCCCTTTGGGGACAGTTCACACCTAACCCACTGAGGAACTCACAGACTCATGACTCCAATAGAGGAGATGCTTCCTGTGTGAGGCTGGGCCCTGGGAGCCTGACTGTTAAATAGGAGGAGCTTTTTCCTTGGGAGGAAAGGTCAGAATGATGCTAAGTGACAGCACAGCCAGATGCTTCATTCATTACTAAGAATCAGCTCAGGCCCCAGGAGGACCTCCATCCAGAGAACACACATGTCCCGGGAGTCTGGGCCTCTGGGGGAAGAAGTATGTGAGTGGTCCACTGAAGAGCCCACCTCCTCCTGGAATGTTCCTACATTTTCCTGACTTCTCTGAACACCGCACATGGGATCTTAGTTCACCAACCAGGGATGGAACTGGTGCCTTCTGCACTGGAAGCAAGGAGTGTTAACCAGTGGACCACCGGGGACGTCCCCTCCATTCCTAACTCTTGATCAAATATGTAAGTGCTGACAACAGAAATTTTAAGTTTTCTTCCAGTTCTCCGGCAGCAAGGTTTTCACCGAAAGCATTTACATACCTCAGGGATGCCCAGAGAGACGGTCCAGCTGACCTGATCGCCCCCTGCCCCTCTGCACACACCCTCCCCAGGCCGCTCCACCTGGGGTCTCTTACCAGCTGCCCTGTGGGGTGACCTCCTCTCAGCCCGGCTTTCCTTCCGGGGCTCCATGGGCAGCCCCACCTTCTCGGGGTCCCCAGAGCTGGTGTCGGGGGGTGCGGGCAGCTGCGGGAGCGTGAGGGTCTGTAGCAAGGGCTTCCTGGGCAGGGGCGGCTTGGAGCTGAGCTGCTCCGCGGGCCGGGTCTTGGCCTTCCCGGGCTCACTGGGGGGCCTGGCGCCTCGGGTGGAGGGGCCGCTCCCCGGAGGACCCCTGTCGTCCCTGGGCAGCAAGCTCAGCCCTCCTCTCTCCAGCCTGACCTCCGCGCTGTACCTTTTGATGGCCTTCCCCTCCGGGCAGGGGGCTTCTCTGTGTTTGAAGGACAGAGACGTGGAGCGGAGCTTGACGGGGAAGGGGCCTCCTTCCCCGCCTGCCGCCCGCTCCTGGGCAGCCGGGTGGGCCGTGTCCGGAGAGCCGCGCTCGGCCGGGGCAGGCGACTTCCGGGGGCCAGGCTTGGGGCCCTGGGGCTCGGGGGCCGCCGGGAGGTCGTCGAGGGCGGCCTCGCTTTTCCAGGCCTGGCCGCTTCGGAGAAGCGGCAGCCGGACGGCCGGGCCACGGGGCTCCAGCAGGCGGCCTCCAGCGCGCGGCCACTCCCGGCCAGACGACACGGAGAACTTCTTGGCGGCCCCGCTCACCTCGCAGCCTCCACGCTCCGTCTTGCGCTCCGGGGCCCCCGAGGGGGACCCCGCCCGCTCGGCCTTTGGGGGACCCCGGGGGGCAGCCCCCTGCTCCGGGGATCGGGGTGCAGGCACCTGGGGAGGCGCCTCGGAGGCGGGCGGCGAGGGGGCCTTGTGCTTCAGGCAGCTCTTGGGGGGCGGCGGGCTGGGCGCCGCGGCCGGACTTTCCGGCCCTGCACCCTCGGGCGCCGGCAAGTCCACCGTCGGCAGCGTCTCCTTCTGGCCCGCCCTGTCTGTTCCGTCGGGACCAGGAGGCGTCTCCGGGGTGGCGGCTGGGCCCGGCTCAAGAGGGGTCGTGTCCCCCTCGGGGACGCAGGGAGACAGTCGACCCTCGACGTTGTCTCCCGACGCACAAACCGCCTCATCCGCTGTGTCCCCGCCGGGGGGACACGCGCTTTCCAAGGACACGTCCTCCCTCTGGTTCTCACTGTCGGGATTGGGGTGAGGGGAGCCTTCCGGGCGGGATGGGGACTCCGAGTGGGGAGCTCCGCCTGACAGGGGCTCTGTGACCTCCATGACCTCCACGGTGGCCTCCGGGGTGCCCTCCGGGGTGGCCGGGTGACTGCACGGGTTCTCCCCTGGGGGGCTCTCCTCCTCCGTGCTGGCAGTGAGCGCCGGGCAGTGCTGCAGGCGCGCCCGCCGCAGCCGCGGCCCCGCGGGTGGCAGCACGGTGGCCAGCCCCTCTGGCTCAGAGCCTCCGTCCTGTCCTGCCTCCTGCTGCCCAGAGCTGGGCGGCTCCTCCTTGCTGACTTGGAGTAGCGGTTTCTCGTCGTCTTCCTCCTCCTCTGGGGTGCAGGTCAGGTCGCTCAGGGATTCCGACTGTGCTCTCTGAAAGTAAAGGGACAATGGACGAATATTAGGAAGCCGATGGCCTCCCCATAGGGCTTCCCAGGTGGCCCAGTGGTGAAGAACCCACCTGCCAATGCAGGAGACACGGGTTCCATTCCTGGGTCTGGAAGATGCCCATGAGAAGGGAATGGCAACCCACTCCGGTATTCTTGCCTGGGAAATCCCATGGACAAAAAGTCCATGGGGTTGCAAAGAGCTGGACACAACTAAGCCACTGACACTTTCACTTTCTTTTCATGTCCCCTTTGCACTTGGAGAACTGGAAGCTCCAAGAGGTCCCCGGCTCCGCCAAGACTGAGCTAACAGGTGGCTGAGGGGCAAGGCTGTTCCCTCTGACCCCCGTGCTGCCCCAGAGCCCATGTCCCATGTCAGTGCCCTCTTTCTCCAGGGTTGTACACTCATAGTGAAGGCGGGCTAGTTTGCCTAAAAGCCAGTTCATATCATGTCCAACACAGTCAATAGCAAACCGTCTCTGATAGGACAGAGCACAAACTTCTCAGCTAAATTTGAAGTCTTGTATTCTTCGGTTTTAAATTATTTCTCCCACTCCCTACTCAGGTCAAGCCAAGCCCCTGCCACTGTATGTGCCAGATTCTGGATCTGAGAGACTAGTCGACTGGCTGCTCCCCGCTCACCTCCAGGGTTTCCCCAGGACCTCCAGAGCTATCTCCAGTTTCACTCCTGAAGAAAGCCTCGCCTGGTGTGGTGTGACAATGAGACATAGCTTGGGGCTCCCCTGGTGGCTCAGACAGCAAAGAGTCTGCCTGCAATGCAGGAGACCTGGGTTCCATCCCTGGATCAGGAAGATCCCCTGGAGAAGGGAATGACTACCCCACAGACAGAGGAGCCTGGCAGGCTACAGTCCATGGGGTCACAAAGAGTCAGACACAACCGAGAGACTAACACTTGTGCTATTTTTCTTCCGAAAGGTCTCTGGAATCTACAGTTAGTCCACTTCCTCCCTGCTATCCACGAAGTCAATTCCTGCTCTTTTAGGAAGGAAAGGAGATCAAGGTAATCGAGATCATTCAAAAGCAAATGTGAAAATGACCAAAAGGCTGAGAGCGTTGAGGCTGGTGTTTTCAATAAGACTTTAGGCCTGTCTTCAGATTTTTCAAGCTTCACCCTGGCTGCTGCACAGGTGCAGTGACCTCCTCCGGTCTTTTTAGGAGACACCCAGGGGACTGTCTGCGATAGGTTTTTGTTGTTATTTTAACACTTTCCAGCTGGCATCTGCTTGCTCACACAAGATAACTGGGATGCTTGTGACGACACCAAAGCTAGCTGTGCCAAGATGCACAACCCTATTCCTCTAGTTTTGAAAAGAGGAATATGTGAAATTCCCAGAAAAATTTTCAAAGGTTGCAGGTTCCTAAGGTGTTATTGGGGCATCCCAGGTGGTGCTACTGGTAAAGAACCCACCTGCCAAGGCAGGAGATGTATGAGATGTGGGTTCAATCCCTGGGTCAGGAAGGTCCCCTGGTGGAGGGCATGGCAACCCATCCCAGTATTCTTTCCTGGAGAATCCCATGGAGAGAGGAGCCTGGTGGGCTACAGTCCATACTGTTGCAAAGAGTTGGCCACAACTGAAGCAACTTAGCAAGCACGCAAGGTTTTACTGGTCTTTTGTTATTGCAGGAAATCCTTGATGTGGAAATCCTTTAGGATATGGGTCATGTTTTAAAATGACTAGAACTCAGGCTAAGTCAGCATAAAGTTGAGGAGCAGGCCTGGCTTGGGTACATCCAGCTTGAGCCACTGACAGCTCCAAAGGGGTTATAGTGGGGGACCGGGAAGGAGGCAGCTGGCATGGACCCAACAGTGACACAGGTGACACCTCTGTGCAATCCAGAAAATACAGACACCCCCAAAAATGTATTCATGTCTGCTCCCGACCCAGAAAGGGGGCAAGATGTGCAGAAGACAGAGTTGCCTAAATCAGTCTGTGTAAATCAGTATATCAGTCTGAAATCTTCTTATTCTAAAAAATGGGGTTCAAAACCTAAGTCAAGTTCAAAAGTAAAGAAAGAGTAAGAGCTCTGCCCAGGGGACAGTAAGAGAGGATGATGCATTTCCACCTAGATTACGAGCTAGGCTTCCCGCTGCCAAGTCCTGGCCAGTCAGTGGCTGGCCACACACACCCTCTTCCAGGGCAAAAGACATCCCCATGGGAAGGAAGCTCAGACCTGAGGGCCAGAGGAAGCTGGCTTTGCCCTGGTCCTGTGGCTGCAGTCAGCATGAGGACAGGCAGATTGGAGTTACTGGGTCTTGCAAGTCCCCATGGCACTGAGCCTTTAACTGGAGAGACACTGCAAACATAAGCATTTGCCCAAATACCTAGGTCCCCCGAGTCTGCAGGGGGGACAGGACAGGACATTAGCCTGAAGGTAACATGGCCTCCTCCTTTCTGCAGCATTATTTCCCTCAGAATTCAATCCTGCTGGCCTGAGTTTAAAAAGCGCCTTCCACAATTGAAGAATGAGAAAATCCTACATTACTTCATGTAAACCTTTAGATGAGGAACAAAACTTACTGCATGACTTTGGGCAAATTATAACATCTCTGAGTTCATCACTATTCCCTTTATTTAAAATCTAGTCTGTAAAGCAACGATATCAACTCTAGAATTTTAGTTCTGAAACATAAATTATAAACCACTTCCATAATATAATAAGCAAGACACAGACAGGGAGGAAAAGAAAGAAAAGCGCCTTCCACATGCCCAGAGGAAAAGCCACTCTCTCCAGGGCGTCCCTGGAATCTGAGAGGGCCCACCCACTGCCTCCAGCTGAAGTGTCCAGCTTGCCCTGGTCCCTCATCAACACCTCATGATCTTGTCCTGAGGGAAGGAGGAAGGGATGTCCATCTCTGAGTATCCCTTTCTTTCTTTCTTTCTTTATTTATTTTTTTTTCCATTTATTTTTATTAGTTGGAGGCTAATTACTTTACATCATTACAGTAGTTTTTGTCATACATTGAAATGAATTAGCCATGAATTTACATGTATTCCCCATCCCAGTCCCCCCTCCCACCTCCCTCTCCACCCGATCCCTCTGGGTCTTCCCAGTGCACCAGGCCCGAGCACTTGTCTCATGTACCCAGCCTGGGCTGGTGATCTGTTTCACCCTAGATAATATACATGTTACAATGCTGTTCTCTTGAAACATCCCACCCTCGCCTTCTCCCAGAGTCCACAAGTCTGTTCTATACATCTGAGTCTCTTTTTCTGTTTTGCATATAGGGTTATCATTACCATCTTTCTAAAGTCCATGAGTATCCCTTTCTTAGCCCTGTCATTCTCTGTGGCCAGGCAGGCCCCACACCCTGTGTCTCAGCTCCTCTGGGGAGGAGGCACGGCAGCAGTGAGGGTGACAGCTGTCCCATGAACCTGATTCACTGCACAAGGGAGCTCTCAGCTCCCAGGGGGACAAGCTGACGACTGCCCTGGGCAGCACCTCTAAAGAGGGGTCCGTCCTTACAGGGTACCACCCCGCTGCTGCTAGGTGGGTCCTCACCCCAGGCAGTGTCCATTCTAGTTGTTCAGCTTCTTCCCGGTCGTTCACTCACTCACCTGTTTGATCATTCATTCAGGCATTCCACTATCATCCACAGGGATGGCATCTCTGTGACTAGTGTTCTCTGGGGCTAGGAGCACAATCTTCTCACAGAAAGTGAAAAAGTGCTAGTTGCTCAGTCATGCCCGACTTTTTGTGACCACATGGACTGAAGCCTGCCAGGCTCCTCTGTCCGTGAAATTCTCCAGGTAAGAATACTGGAGTGGATTGCCATTTCCTTTTCTAGGGGATCTCCCCGACCCAGGGATTGAATCCAGGTCTTCTGCATTGTAGGCAGATTCTTTACTGTCTCAACCATCAGCGAAACCTAAGTGCCTTCCATTTACAAAGGTCACATCTGTGTGTGGCCAGTGCCATGGAAAAAGTGCCCATGGTGACGGGCAGGGGGGCTGCTTTCCACAGGATGCTCAGGGGGAAACCTCATAGGGAGGACCTGGGAGCCCATCCCCCCAAAGGGCTGAATAGGGGTGTCCCAAGCAGGGGATACAGAAGGTCCTAAGGCCTGGGGTGGGTAACAACCTGCTGAGCTCCAAAAGAAGAAAGGAAGTCAAAACACGTTCAGTGAGAACGGGAGGAGATAAGCAGGCAGGGCCTGGTCGTGCCAGGCCTGCAGTGTGGACATCACACTGAAGGCAGTGGGAAGGAGGGGCCCCATGGCTCACAGCAGGTTCTTGGCATGTGCTGTAGAATGAATGACCGAACAAATAAATACGTGCTTTTGTTGGGAGGGGCTTATCTGACTTAGGTTGAAACCCCGAGCACCCCCAGCTTCTGGAGTCTGGTCTCGTGGTCCCACAGATCTTAGGTCCCACGGGGTAGGTGGTGGCCCAGAGGATGGGGACCTTGCAGGGGAGGAGCGGGGTGTCTGGTGCTTGGGGCCTGCCCACCCTGCCTCTGCCCGGTTACCGAGGACAGCCGCCTCATCTTGCTGGACCGCTGGTTGCGGGGCTTGACGAGGAGCTTGTGCTTGGCCGCAGAGTTGTCCAGGCAGGAGGAGAACTCTGGCGGGTAATCGAAGTCAGCCACGGGCACCATGCTGCTGTCCGAGGTCCTAGGGGAGGCGGAAGTTTCGCTCGCTTGCCTGGACAAGAGCTGGTCCGGAGACTGCGGCCGGGACGAGGAAACCACACAGACCTTCGGGGGACAAGGAGCCGACAGGCCGAGCATCAGCCTCCTGATAAGGAAGCAAACGGCGCAGCCAGCACGCCCGCCTCCCCTTTCGTCATGCTCGTCTCTGGGCTCGGGGTTCGAAATGGGGGGTCAGCCCTGCGGGCCCATCACTCATTTCCAGGAACCCGAGTCTGAGGTGCTCCATGACTGGGTAACTCTGCCTTCGCCCGCCCACAGCAGCTGCACAGGTGCTTCGGACAAGGAACTTTCTCCCATGAAACTGACCAGCCCGATTCCTCCGAGGGTGGGGTCTGGCTTGGCCCCATCTCTGAAAGTCATGGGGAAGGCCCAGGAGTGTGAAAGAAGAGAAAGAATGCTCCAGTATTCTTGCCTGGAGAATCCCATGGACAGAGGAGCCTGGCGGACTACAGTCCATGGGGTTGCAAAGAGTCAGACATGACTAAGCAACTTATGCTTCTAACACTAGGTAACTTCATGTTTAATTTTTTCAGGAACCATCATACTGATTTCCATGCAGCTGCATTATTTTACATTTCCACTAACACTGCACAAGGGTATCAATGTCCCTGTATTCTCTCCACCAACACTTGTTATTTTCTGGGTTGGTTTTTTTTTTTAATAGTAGCTGTGCATAATGGGTGTGAGGTGGTGCAATGTTTACATTTTAACTCAAGACCATAAGTTTATGCACCTCAATATGATTTAGTCAATGGTCTTCTCAGGAATGAGGCAGCAACATGATGATACAGGTGGCCAGGGGCCTGTTAACATAATTATCTACTACTATCTGATGCCATGAAATTAAAAGATACCTGCTCCTTGGAAGAAAAGCTATGACCAACCTAGACGGCACATTAAAAAGCAGAGACATTACTTTGCCTACAAAAGTCTGTCTAGTCAAAGCTATGGTTTTTCCAGCGGTCATGTATGGATGTGAGAGTTGGACTATAAAGAAAGCTGAATGCCGAAGAATTGATGCTTTTGAACTGTGGTGTTGGAGAAGACTCTTGAGAGTCCCTTGGACTGCAAGGAGGTCCAACCAGTCCATCCTAAAGGAGATCAGTCCTGGGTGTTCATTGGAAGGACTGATGCTGGAGCTGAAACTCCAATACTTTGGCCACCTGATGTGAAGAACTGACTCACTGGAAAAGACCCTGATGCTGGGAAAGATTGAAGGTGGGAGGAGAAGGGGATGACAGAGGATGAGATGGTTGGATGGCATCACCAACTCGATGGACATGAGTTTGAGTAAGTTCTGGGAGTTGGTGATGGACAGGGAGGCCTGGCGTGCTGCAGTCCATGGGGTCACAAAGGGTCAGACACGACTGAGTGACTGAACTGAACTGATCTGATGCAAGTACGAAGTTTATCCCTGTCGACTGGGAGAAGACAATTACTAAAATGAGGGGGTGGGACTTCCCTGGAAGGCCAGTGGTTTAAGACTCCAAGTTTCCACTGCAGGAGGCATGGGTTCAATCCCTGGTCGAGGAACTAAGATCCCACATGCTGTGCAGCCAAAAAAGTTTTTTAAAAATCTATTTGTAAAAATAAATAAATGAAATGAGGGAGAGAGGAATCTAAGTGAATATAATCTCTTAGTTCTGTGGTTTTATCAATTTGGGTTCGTACAGGAATAAAATAGGAAAAAATTTTTAAATGAACCATAAGACATGGCCATGTCTCCCTCTGTGCCCGTGGCTTTGACTCCCACCCAATCGCTGATAACTCGGGAAGTCACCTGCGACTGGACAGGTGATGTCTTCCCCAGGTAGTTCTTAAAGTCACAGCAGGATGAGTCCATGTCATTCTGAGTCCGAGTCAGAACCCTTTGTCTGGAGGGACAGTGATATCCACACTTGCTGAGATTTGGGTCTTCTTTCTTACTGTCTGGGACTCAAGAGAGCAAACAAGACGAACTGCTCTGCACATGGGGTGACTCTCACTCTGCAAGCGAGAGTGATCCCCAGCGACAACCTGGGCCGGGGTCACGCCTCTGTGAGCCTGGAGGACCAACATCCCCTGCCTGCTCTTCATGGGGCTCCCCTGAGTGCCCCGTCCGAGCAGACGGTCCACCCTGGCTCTGAGGCGGGGGTCTGGGAAGGAGCTGAACGTCTCTGACGCTGAACTTGGGCCATCACTGCTCGTCTTCCTGAAAGGGAACTGGGCCCTAGCCTCTGTCTGAGCTGTCGTTCTGAGAGTCCTTGGGGCCACTTCCTGATCAAGGAGAATCAAGCTGTGTCTCTGATCAGTGAAGCAACTATGTGAGCTGGGCTGAGATCTGGGAGAGGAGGAGAAGCTGACTTGTCTTTCTATCTGCGGGCCGGCACTTCTGGGGCTCACGTACACTGCTTGTTCCCAGTGCCCCAGTTTTCCTGGAATCTGTGCTTCTGGATGATTCTGGAAGTGGAGCATTTAGTAAGAGTCTAACAAGTTGCTCTTTGTTGGGGGACTATGGATCAAAGAGCCCTGAGGAAGTAGCCTGGGATTCAGAGGCTTCTGTGGGGTGAGCCTGGGTGACAGCTGCTTTACCCTGACCGTCCTCACAAAGAGGGGCCCTGCCACGGAGGAGGGGGTGGAGTGTGGTGCATGGGAAACGGGTCCCCGCACGGGGCAGGTCTGGGGGGAGAAGGGGAGGCACGGAGCTGCCCGAGTCCATCCCGTGCCCCGCCAGACCCCAGAGGTGACGGACCTAGACTGCGGCCTCACCGGCAGTGACGATGTGTCACCTTTTGCCGGCTGAGCTCTACCGTCTCCCTGCTGTCTTCCTTCATCACCCAGAGCAAATGAGACCTGCCGGTTTGCCACCCTGGGCCCCCCGCTAGCTACTTAATGGCAGAACACCCAGGCAAGGACCTCTGAGGTGTCATTTTACCTTAAACATCACCAAGCAAACATCATCTGTTGTTGCCTCACATGGTAATGCAATTTTAAAAATAATCCCATCTATTTGCTGAAAAACCTATTCCACCAGGAAATGTTTCCTTGGCAGTGTCACCAAATACATTTTACTGAAGACCTTTTTTTCATAATAATCTTCACTAAGTTTCTCTGTCGAGCAAGTGGGCCTGTGTGAGGTGTCACAACAGGAAAAGATCAAACAGCCCACAGTCCCATCCTTTTAGGGTTCATGGTTCTATTATATCAAATGCTGTGTGTTACATAAATGCACTTAAGAGTGCATTGTTTCCCCCTCTTGGTTGACTCCCTGGGCCCTAAAAACTTTCAGGGCACAAAATATGGTCATTGTATCTTCAAAGCACAGTAATAAATATTTTATTTTTTGTAAGTCTTAAAGGCTCAAATTTTGGTTACCGATGATGCCAGTGAATGGGTCCTATTACCCAATTAAAAAAAAAAAGAACGTCACTACGAAAGGAGGGATGCTGAGAAGGACAAGGTCAGCCCTGCCCTGTATGAATGGCTCCCAGTCAGCTGACTATGGAATTTGTGCATCATGGCACTTTGTGGGTTTGAGGCTGGGTTCACCCTTGAATCCTTAACAGATTTAGAAGCTACCAACTCTCCTGTGCTGTCTGTCCCAGCTAACTCTCCCAGCTAAATGCAGAGAAGCACGTTGCTGGGAAAGTCAGAGAACCATGGGATGGAGTGGAGGTGAGTCAGCCTATAGCAGCGGTTCACGCTCCCCCACCACATGGTACAAAACACACAAAATCACACCCATTCCTGAGGCTCCGCCAATGAAGATGCCAAGATATGTGTGTTCCCTGGTGGTGACACCTTACACGGCCATCAGCCTGTCACCTCTCCCCTGCACCTAAGGGGTGCAGGGTGGGCTTGGAGTCCAGGAGGTGGGCCACACCTTCCCCCGTGTCTTCTCTGCTTTCTTGTCCAGCTGGGAAAGCAGGTGTGGGTGGCCCGCTGCCCTTTGACCCGCTCGTGGAGCCAGCAGGGCAGAATTCTGGAGTCATTCTCTGGCCTGCTGCGTGGGAACCCCTGCCCTGGGTGTGCTCACACTCAGCTACACCGCAGCCCTTCCTCTGCCTTCTGAGAACCCACAGCCACACCCAAGTCAGGTAAACACTCCTTTTCCTGATTTTGAACTCTGGTGCCGGAGAAGGCTCTTGAGAGCCCCTTGGACTGCTGGAGATCAAACCAATTGATCCTAAGGGAAATCAACCCTGAATATTCACAGGAAGCACTGATGCTGAAGTTGCAGCTCCAAAACTCTGGCCACCTGATGTGAAGAGCCGACTCATTGGAAAAGACCCTGAAGCTGGGAAAGACTGAAGGCAGGAAGAGAAGGGGATGACAGAGGATGAGCTGGATGCCATCATCGACTCAATGGACATGAGTCTGAGCAAACTCCAGAAGATAGTGGAAGACAGGGAAGCCTGGTGTGCTGCAGTCCATGGGGTTGCAAAGTGTCAACACAACTGAGTGACTGAACAACAATCTGCCTTTGCAGGGGAGCTTCTGAGCTTCCCAGCGGAAGTGCTGCTGAATCTATTTCAGAGCAGCACAGAATCTGCAGAACTCCACCAAGGATGGCCCTTGACCAGGGCACTCAGACCCTCCGTGGGCACACAGGCAGGGTGTGGGTGTGGCTCTAGCTAACGAGGAACTGGTAATTCCAACTCCACCCACCCCACCAGGAGGCTTGTCTACAAGGGGAAAATGAACGTCTGTTTCGTCATTTATGCATTTGTGTAACACCAGTGATAAATATTTCATCATTCAGCCCACCCTATGGACTCAGATGGTGGCACTGTGAGCTATGTTGTTTGTATACAAGGAAAAAAGGCTCAGTTCTTCCTCCTGGATTTCAAAGTGGATGTGGGGCTTCTGGGATCAGTTCCCCACCTTATGGGGTCAGAGACACCTCTCCTGCCCTGCTGCCCTGTCCACCAGTGCCACATCTCACATTTCTACCCCTAAACCAACAAACTCAGATGCAGGAGCCTAGACTAAATCATGTGTTACCACTCTCTTCTTGTGCTCACTCACGCAGTCATGTCTGACTCTTTGTGACCTCACGGACTGTAGCCTGCCAGGCTCCTCTGTCCATGGGATTTCCCAGGAAAGAATACCAGAGTGGGTTGCCATATCCTCTTTCAGATCAGGGATCAGACTCGCGTCTCCTGCACTGGCAGGCAGATTCTTTACCACTGAGCCACCTGGGAAGCCCCCTTCTCCCTCCAGCCAAATATCATGATGACAGAAAGCAGACTCAAAGCTGTTTTCCTTTTTTAAATGGAATACTTGGTCTGGTCATCTGCTCAGACAGGAACAATGAGGTTGATTGCGTCAGATCTACAGCCACCATGGAAAATGTTCCCCAAACCATATCCCTGAATGAGACCTGAATTTCTGCCCAAAGAATGAAAATAGATACAGCCCAAGGACCGACAGTGGGTTCCAGGGAGCTGGCTGGAATCCCTCCGGGCTGCACTGAGCATGACCCGTCACGGGAATCTTAGGGGAATACACGCAGCGGCCCCCAGAGGCCGGGATGGCCCTGAGTGGAGGCGGGGGGGGGGGGGGGGGGCGGGGAGCGGGGTGCACTCGCCTTTGTGGTAGCGCCGTCATGAAGCAGGGACGTCTCTGGGGGGCTCCTGGGCAGACCATCATCCTCAGAGCTCATGCCGGCATCATCCCCCCGCTTGGCTGGAAGGCTCCCGGGAGGAGGAGGCGGCCCCATTTTCACATTGCACTGTATTTTTAACTAGATTGGAATAAAGAACATTTGCTGTAGTTTTCATCAGTGACTTTTCTCCCCAAATTCCCCTGCTGTAATTCATTCATCCTGGAGGTATTTTTAACATCCTTGCCCAGGCCGGGGAGCTAAATAAACTCAGTGTCTGCCACCAGTTCTGCTGTCATCTTGAAAGTGAGTGGTTATCAATGAGAATGAGACATGGTCCAGTTGTAACTAACTGGGCAAGTCTTGGGAGAGTTGTGATGTGCATTCGATTAGGCTTTAAAATATATCAACGAAAAGCAGGAATCATTTTAAGACTTCCCGATGCATATCCGCTGCCCAGAAAGGTTTACCTGCAGAGCTTTAATCCGGTCACACACGTTTTCTTGGGAGAACACACGCACGGGCCGAGGAGGGTCCTGCCCCGATTCAGGGATGAAAATACTGTCGTGGGAGAGGGCCCGGCTTCCCAGTGTGCCCCTCGAGTCCCTAGAAAGAAAGAGGTGCTGTGACTATGGGTGTGCCCCATCTCTCCCCCAGGGGGGCTCGGGACGAACGTAGGGGTATGAGGGTAAGGGCACGCCCTGCAGCAACCCTCCAGCCACGTTTAGTTTTTAACTGCTCTGACTCAGTCCATTCCATCAAATGCCACGGGCAACTATTAGAAGCTGTGTAGAGCTAGGAATTTTCTTGACATATCTGAAGGTGGTGTGAATTCTTTGCATTAAGGGGAAAACCAAGGTCTGATGAGGTGAGAGGTCCAGAACAGCAGGCCTGCAGAGAGGAAGGGCTGGCAGGGGGGCTGGGCTGCCCGGCGGGCTGTGGAGTGGGCTGTGCTGCCCGCCCGGAGAGGGTCAGGTCGTCCCTTGTGGGTGAGCATGCACTCCCTTGGGGGGCTGGAGGCCCTGTTTGCACAGGAGAATGAGGGCCTGCTGGACAGAGGCATGTGGTCCAGAGCACATCCCTGAATTTGAAATGAGGATTGTGGGCTTCCCAGGTAGCTCAGTGGTAAAGAATCCGCCTGCCAGTGCAGGAGACATGGGTTCAATCCCTGGGTCAGGAAGATAGCCTGGAGAAGGGAATGGCGTTCCAGTTTCTTGCCTGGAAAATCCCAAGGACAGAGAAGCCTGGTGGGTTAGAGCTCACGGGGTTTCAAAGAGTCAGACGTGCCTGGGTGACTAACAACAAAAGAACAGATCAGGAAGACCCTGCATGCCTCGCAGCAGCTAAGCCCCCGGGCCACAGCTCTCGAGCCCGAGCTCCCACCCAGGAGCAGCAACCACTGAGCCCGAGAGCCCTGGAGCCCGGGCTCTGCAGCAGGGGAAGCCACCGCAGCGAGAAGCCCGAGGGCTGCAACCCGCTCGCTCCACACAGCGAGCGTAAAAGCCTGGGCAGCAAGGAAGACCCAGCACAGCCGGAAATAAATGAACAAATAATTATGAAGTGAAAACCACCAAGTGCAAAGCCACGCCCCCCTCACTACTGATGATGTTATTAGTGTGACTCGGCCAATGTGTAGATGGCAGGCCCTTCGGGCATCATCGGCGCAGCCCCTTCCCCGGCCCCAAGCTCCAGGCTCCAATTGGAAACGGAACCCACAGGATGTTCACAAACGTCCTAAGAGGTTGTGGCAGTTCGTGTCAGACTTTCCTGGTGGCACTGGCAACCTGAACAATAGGTGGAAGGAGGTGACTCAGACGAGACGGAGAAGGAAGGAAAGCCCGGCCCGCAGACACTGCCATCTTCAGCACCAGCGCCCCACCCCGCACCCCGCCCTGGGCATCCTGTGCCCTGGGAGACCCTGGGGACTCCTGTGTGTGCCCTGCTCTGCCACAGACCTAACTGTGCTGGCTGGTGATGTGAGACGCCTGGGCCCTGGGGCCCTGTGCCGTAGAGCTGCGATGCTTGCACCTGGGCACACCTCTTTGAGAGCAACAAAATACGAGGAAACGGCATGGGACTGAAAATAACTGCACGCAGATGCAGCTGGGGCAAATTCTGGACAGAAGATACGAAGAGACCAGAAAACCCAACTGCTACTTTTGAAGAGAGGGGAGCAAAAGCAGGGGGCTGTGCATGTCCGTTGCACATAGCTCCAGCTAAGGGGTGGGCAAACCACCCAAGCTGCCCCTCTAGCCTGACCCCTGGACACACCTCTACCCTCACCCCATACAAGGAACAAGTTCATCCCTTCTCGAGGAGCCAGCAAGCGAGAGAAACTATTGCTTGTTGTCATTTCCCCCTGTTTTAGCAGGGGCCCACGTAAAGCCTTGCCTGAATTTCTTCTCTGGCCTCTATTTCTATTGATTATGCTAAGTTGCTCAGTCATATCTGACTCTTTGCGACCCTATGAACTGTAGCCCACCAGGCTCCTCTGTCCATGGGATTTCCCAGGCAAGAATACTGGAGTGAGTTGCTATTTCCTTCTCTAAGGGATCTTCCCGACCCAGGGATTGAACCTGCATCCCCTGTATCTCCTGCATTGGCAGCCGGATTCTTTACCACCTGCACCACCTGGGAAGCCCATTTCTATAGCTTAAGGAGGCCAAGAACCCTGGTCAGTAACACTTCCAGCCAGCACAGTAAGTGTGTAAGTGCGGAACTTGAGGTTCACAAGTGTCCTCACATGTCTGGGAGAGAGTGAGGCCCAGTGAAAGAATCAGGAGGGCCCCTCCGCCAACAACTCGTCACAAAGGTCACAGGCACACCTGGGGCTCCCTCCCAGCCTCTGGAAACCGTAATCACTTCCCAAACACCTCCGCTCTGCAAGTGACTAGAATTCGAGAAAGCGTGGAAAAGACCCACCTTGAAGACAGAAAATGCCCTATGCTCAAGGCCACTGATGACAGCAGCATCTATAAACACAAAAGGCTGGAGACAGACCACATGCCCCCCAGTAGGTGGATGAATAAGCTATGGCACGTCAGGTAACAGACAATAGAGGCTCTGCAGGTGACCAAGGGGTGAGGCGCATCCTTGGGTACAGGCGACACCAGAGCCTAAGAAGGGAATAAAATAAACATGGAGCTGTGTTTATGGTGGGTTAGCTCTGAGTGGGAGAGGGGTACAGACATGTATGAACATATGTGTGTGTGTATATCTTTTAAAAGGTCTTTTGTTTTTGTTATTTTAATGTCTTGGCTGCACTGGGCAGCATGTGGGATCCTAGTTCCCTGACCAGGGCTTGAGCCTGCACCCCCTGTATTGGAAGCATGGAGTTTCAATCACTGGACCCCCAGGAAAGTTCCCATGTATATTCTTTCAAAAATAAAAAATGGAGGCTAAGGAACAAATGAATAAAAACAGTCTCCTTGGTGAACAGAACAAGATGGGGAGACAGGGTGCCAGAGTATTTACTTACAATTACAATTTTGTCTTTGAAACTATGTAAACATTTGGCATAGTTAAAAGACAAAACCAAACAAAAAGGGAAATCAATTGGTCTCTAAAACCAGAAAACAAACAAGTCTAATTTTATATCAGGTTGCTGGCATAACCACACAGAGAAAAGAATGATTTCAAGAGACTTTAGCTTGATATCCAAGTGACTTTTCACTCTGCATCCATAACAGGATACATTCTAAGACCAAAACACAAACAGCAAATTTTAATTCTTATATTAGTAGCAATGTTGATTTAAAAAAACAACAACACAGAACGATCTTTATAGTATGTAACTTCTGTGTGGGGAAGGGTGTAATAAAATTATTATAAGTATATTATATGATGAAGAAAATAATTTTGTTAGTCTCATTAAGAACCAAGATTTCCAGTATTAGAGAAAAATGAATTCAAACAACGAGTTAAGGAAGTAAAATTTTTGTAAAATTAAATCTGAACTGGAAATATTAGTGAATTAATGATTTATTTTTCTCTCTTAAAAAAAAAAAAATTTCCTAGCTATATCTAGTGGAAAGGCTTAGAAGCAATGATAGCCGACTAGTCAATCCTAAAGGAAAGCAACCCTGAATATTTATTGGAAGGACTGATGCTGAAGATGAAGCTCCAATACTTTGGCCACCTGATGCAAAGAGCCAACTTGCTGGAAAAGACCCTGATGCTGGGAAACATTGAGGGTAGGAGAAGAAGGGGGCAACAGAGGATGAGATGGTTGGATGGCATCACTGACTCAATGGACATGAGTTTGAGCAAACTCCAGGAGATGGGGAAGGACAGGGAAGTCTGATGTGCTGCAGTTCATGGGGTCGCAAAGAGTTGGACATGACTGAGGAACTGAACAACAACTAGCAATCATCACCTCTGGCAAGCAAACTGTGGTCTCTAAAAACCACTTCATACTAAAGGAACCTGTGAAGAAATGGCTGATTACAGGTCTAGTGCAGGAAATGTGCAAAATAATCTAAAATTTCTCAACAGGCAAGAAAGAAAAGAACCCTTCAGAAACAAATGGAATGTCAAAACATCAAAAGAACAAGGAACTAATCTGAAGTGACCCTCGGTACCATAAGATGGGATAATGTGAGCATAAAAATAAATAAAGATTGGGACTTCCCTGGTGATTCAGTGTAAGTCTAAGTCTAATATTATTAATTGGTAGTCTTATATCGGGCTTCCCTGGTAGCTCAGCTGGTAAAGAATCCACCTGCAATTCAGGAGACCTGGGTTTGATCCCTGGGTTGGGAAGATCCACTGGAGGAGGACATGGAAACCGACTTCAGTATTCTTGCCTGGAGAATTTCCATGAACATAGAAACCTGGATTGACTGGTTGGATTTCCTTGCAGTCCATGGGACTCTCAAGAGTCTTCTCTGACACCACAGTTCAAAAGCATCAATTCTTTGGCGCTCAACTTTATAGTCCAACTCTCACATCCATACATGACCGCTGGAAAAACCATAGCTTTGACAAGACGGACCTTTGTTGGCAAAGTAATGTCTCTGCTTTTTAATATGCTGTCTAGGTTGGTCATAACTTTTCTTCCAAGAAGCAAACATCTTTTAATTTCATGGCTGCAGTCACCATCTCCAGTGATTTTGGAGCCTAAGAAAATAAAGTCTCTCACTGTTCCCATTGTTTCCCCATCTATCTGCCATGAAGTGATGGGACTAGATGCCATGATCTTAGTTTTCTGAAGGTTGAACTTTAAGCCAACTTTTTCACTCTCCTCTTTCACTTTCATCAAGAGGCTCTTTAGTTCTTCTTCCCTTTCTGCCACAAGGGTGGTGTCATCTGTGTATCTGAGGTTATTGATATTTCTCCTGGCAATCTTGATTCCAGTTTGTGCTTCACCCAGCCCGGCATTTCACATGATGCATTCTGCATATAAGTTAAATAAGCAGGGTGACAATATACAGTCTTGATGTACTCCTATCCCAATTTGGAACCAGTCTGTTGTTCCATGTTCAGTTCTATGCTTCCAAGCTACCATGTCCATGCTTCTTGACCTGCATACAGATTTCTCAGGAGGTAGGTCAGGTGGTCTGGTATTCACATCTCTTTAAGAATTTTCCAGAGTTTGCTGTGATCCACACAGTCAAAGGCTTTGGTGCAGTCAATAAAGCAAAAGTAGATGAGCACTGAGTGAGCATCAATAGGTGCAAAAACCACCAGATAAGGGTTGATGGAGGGATCAGATAAGAAAGAACCCCTGAGTCCATGACTCAGTCTCGGCATCACCAGAAGTGAGACAAGCAGAAAGCAGGTGCCTAATGATGTGATGGGGCAGCAAGTACCAGCGCCATCTTGAATCCACCTCTAGTTAACTATCTAGATCCATTTACTACTTTACAAGAAATTCAGAGAATACAGGGGTGTGATCAATCACACCAAAAGAAAACAAATGCAGATTGTGGGATAGTCTCCATCAGATCAGTGACATGAAACGAAGTGGGGAGGGGGGGGTGGTGAAGTAAAATTGCTCCATTGGGTTGGTGAAAAAGTTGGACAGGGTTTTCTATAGGGTCTCTTTTAAAAAAAATATTTGTTCATTTGGCTACACCTGGTCTTAGTTGTAGTATGCATGATCTTTAGTTGCAGCATGCAAACTAGTAGCTGTAGCATGTGGGATCTAGTTCCCTGACCAGGAATCAAACCATGGACTCCTGAATTCGGAGCATAAAGTCTTAGCCAGAGAGTCCCTTCTATAAGAGTTTAAGGAAAACCCGAGCAAACTTTTTGGCCAAGCCAATAGATTAAGAGACTCAAGAAGCATAACCACGTTGACTCAATAAATGGGCATCAACTTTTTCAAATCTACAGGGTTTCATGTGGTTTGTCAGCATTAATGCGCCTTGGTAAGTGGGACTTTTTTCTTCGTAAATTTGTTTTCTTTTCTTTGGCTGTGCTGGGTCTTTGTTGCTGCATGTGGGCTTTCCCTAGTTGTGGAGAACATGGGCGATTCTTGAGTGGTGTGCAGGCTTCTCATTGCAGTGGCTTCTCTTGCCACAGAGCACAGGCTCTAGAGCACGCAGGCTTCAGCAGGTGCAGCTCCTGGGCAGCTGTGGCACACAGGCTTAGCAGATCTGAGCACGCGGGATCTTCCTGGACCAGGGAACGAACCCGTGTCCCCTGCGTTGACAGGTGGATTCTATACCTCTAAGCCACCAGGGAAACCCCGGTGAGTAGGCCTTTTTGCCCACAGTGATTGATGAGAAGTTTCTGCAAAGTCTAGCAGGCTCACGGACTCTTCACAGAGACTAAAGAGCACCTTTCAGTTTTTATCTCTTATGCTGTCAATTACTCCATGACATAGAAACCAAGAATATACCACGGGGAAAGGACAGTCTCTTCAGTAAACAGTGTTTGGAAACTTGGACAGTCGCATGCAAAAGAATGAAACTGGGTCACTATCTCACACCATACACAAAAATCAAAATGGATTAAAGGCTTGAATGTAAGGCCTAAAACTGTAAAACTCCTAGAAGAAAGAATAGGGAGTAAGTGCCCTAACATCTGGAAATGAGTTTCTGAATCTGACATCAAAGCAAAGGAAACAAAAGCAAAAACAAGCAAGTAGGACTACATCTCATTAAGTAGCTTCTGCACAGCAAAGGGAACCATCAATGAAAGGAAAAGGCAATTTACAGAAGGGGGAAAAATATTTGCAAACTTGTATTTGGTAAGGGGATAATATTCAAAATAGTAACACATATAAAGGACTCATATAACTCAACAGCAAAAACCCAATCCAATTACAAAATAAGAAGATCTAAACAGACATTTTGTCAAAGATAATAGTTGGCCAACGGGCAGGTGACAAGGTACTCAACATCCCCAACCATCAAGGAAGTGCAAATCAAAAACAAAGAGACATCACTTCATCTATGAGAATGGCTTTTACAGAAATTAAAGGAGAGAAGTGATAGTAAGGATGTGGAGAGAAGGGAACGCTTTTGCACTGTTGCTATGGAGAACAGCATAGAGGTTCCTCAAAACGTTAAAAGAATCAACAGAACTATCATATGAGCCAGCAATTCTGCTTCTGGGTATTTATCTGAAGGAAATGAAAACAGGATCTTGAAGAGACATCTGAACTCCCATATTCACTGCAGCACTATTTACAATAGCCAAAACATGGAGACAACCCAGGGGTCTCTCAGTGGGTGGACGGATGAAGAAGGTATGATACAGAAGTACAACAGAATATTATTTATTCACAAGAAGGAAGGACATCCTTCCATCTTCAACAACATGGATGGGCGCTGAAGGCATTAGGCTAAGTGAGACAGGTCAGATAAGACAAATACTCTATGACTTCACATGTGGAATCTAAAAAAGAAAGCAACCCATTCCAGTATTCTTGCCTGGAGAACCCCATGGACAGGGGAGCCTGGTGGGCTACAGTCTACAGGGTGGCAAAGAGTCGGAAACAACTGAAGTGACTTCGCAAACACAGACACAAAGATTAAACGGTGGTTACCAGGGGCTGGGGGGTAGGGGAACAGGGAGGTGTTGTCAAAGGGTACAAACTTCCAGCCATAAGGTGAGTAAGTTCAGGGGCTACAGCACAGCTGGTGCGGCATGATGATTAAAGTTAATTATACCATATTATATACTTGAAAATTGCTACGAGAGTAGATCTTAAACGTTCTCACCGCAAAAGAGAAATAGTAATTAGGTGACGTGATGCAGGTATTACTGAATGCTATGGTGGTGATCATTTGGCCACGTGTAAGCGCATTAAATCAACACAGTGTATGCTTTAGAACTCCCACAGTGTTATATACCAGTGATCTCTCAGTAAATCTGGGATAAAAAAAGAGAAGATGTTGTCTCATCTCTGCTCTTGAAGGACCTTTCCTGAGCCTCATCCCTACCCCACAGCAGGCTTCCTCTCCTAGCAGCACTCCAGGGAGCCTCCGCCAGTCACTGATGACTGGCCCCCGCCAGGAGCTGAGGACAAAGATGAAAAGCGCGCTGTCCACGGACGCTGGCGATAGAAGATGGACAAGTGGACAGGTCATTTCAGCCCAGCTCACCCCTCCAGCTATGCTCTCGTTTCTTGTCTGCGTTTTGGTGGAGAGACAGGGTGTGTGTGTGGTGGGGGGTGGGGGTGGGGAGCAAGTGTTATAATGTCCCTGGGGCCGGCCCAGTGAAGACATGTAAAAGTGAGCAACACTATAATCTCTGGCTCCCCGAGAGTCTGGAGCTGCCTTTTAAAAATGCATGCAGAACTCACTCTTCAAGCTACACGTGGGTGCTTCTTGCTCCCCGCCAACACCAGGAAAAACACTCAGACAAAACTCTAATCTCTCCTCTTTAGTCATTTGGTGCCACCAAGTGGTCAGTGTTATTTCCGTACCTGTGTGCAAAGTTGCTTAAGTTTTGTCTGACTCTGTGTGACCCCATGGACTGCAGCCCTGCAGGCTCTTCCGTCCATGGGATTCTCCAGGACAGGAGATACTGGGGTGGGCTGCCATGCCCTCCTCCAGGGGAACTTTACAACCCAGGGATCGAACTCACATCTCTCATGTCTCCTGCACTGGCAGGCAGGCGGGTTCTTTACTAGCGCCACCTGGGAATGGAACACTCTAGTGTAATTTCTACTCCTTTAGAGATGGGCGAGGAGACTGGTGAGGAGGGAGGAGACAGGACCCTTCCCACGGATGCTGGAGCCGTTGACCCTGTCTCAGTAAGGTCTCTGAACCAATTCCAGGGTCATTATGCCTCCCGAAGAGTTTTATTCTGAAATTAAGGTGCCAATGTTGTTTAAAAGAAACATAAAGTCTGACAAGGCAACAAATCTGTTGTTTTTTTCCCTCCTTTTACTCATAGAAATAACTGCTAGAATAATTGAAGCATATGCATTGTAACTATATTTTGATGAAGTACAAGTTAGGAAATAAGGATTTCTTCACTAGACTTTCCCATATTTCATACCTATTGGTTTTGTTCTTCGTAACAATGTTTTTGTTTTTTTGGGGAGGCAGGGCCTTCCCCGTGACTCAGCTGGTAAAGAGTCCACCTGCAATGCGGGAGGCTTGGGTTGGCTTCCCGGATAGCTCAGTTGGTAAAGAATCTGCCTGAAGTGCAGGAGACCCCGGTTCCATGCTCCAGTATTCTTGGGCTTCCATTGTGGCTCAGCTGGTAAAGAATCTGCCCGCAATGTGGGAGATCTGGGTTCCATCCCTGGGTTGGGAAGATCTCCTGGAGAAGGGAAAGGCTACCAACTACAGTATTCTGGCCTGGGGAATTCCATGGACTCTATAGTCCATGGGGTCGCAAAGAGTCAGACATGACTGAGCAACTTTCCCAGATTTTGTAGAGAACAATGTTTTTTGGATGATTTTTCCTAAGAAGTAAAGTAAGAAGCCCTCCCCCTACTCCTCTCTAATGGAAAATTTTCTTATTCAGTTACTCAAGGTTTAGGTTTAGAGAGATGTATTTTTCTGGTATAGTATCCAGGTCCTCAAAAAGAGTTTTAAGTCAAATGAAATCAGGGATTACATCCTCATCTTGCCACTCTGAAGAACAGGACACTGGGTGGATTTTCTGAAATTTCTCCCAGGCCTGGTTTGCTCACTCTTACCTCCTCTCCTATATTTATTGCAGACTTTTAATACGTACACACCTGGCACATAGAAGGTACCTAACAATCTTCCCCCGCCAACTTTCTGCATCCCTATGTACAAAAAGACAGAAAACATCACTTCTATGGAAGAATCTCAAACATCTTATGTGGAATTATTTAGGAGGAGAGTGGGCTCAGAAGTCCATCATGACAACAAGCCTGAGTTTTGGGGTCCTCCTGTGTCTTCCTGTGCTCCCTGGAACACACAAGCCTGAAGGACGGAAAAGACAACTTACTCCAGCTCATCCTCTGAGTCGTAGCCCACTGGTCCCGACTCAATGGCCATAACCTCGTTCTTCGCCTGACTTTGCTTCCAGGTGCTACTTCCTGTGGAAGAAGACGACTCCTTTCTCTTCTTCTTCCCAAAGAACTTCTTAAACGTTTTGAATTTGGACTTTTTCTTTCCTATGCAGAAAGAATGCATATAAGTATCTGCCAAACATGGATGAGATGTGCGTGAGGAGAGAAAGTAAGATTTCTGTCCAAACATCAATTATTCACTTCCGATAAGTCCTTTTCCCACACAGGAGGACACGAAGCACATAGCATACCATTTTTGCACACCTGAAAACAAATCTTGAATGAAGGAGTCAAGAAAGCTTTGGAGCATGATCACAGAGTCAAAAGCACATTCATTTCTTACTTGAAATGAATCATTTTCAACAGGTCTTTCATTTCCTTGGTTATTAAATTTATTCTTTTTTAAAATTTATATTCCTCCTTCCCAAACTGATCTATTTATTTTTACCCCTTGGCCTTGCCACAAGGCATACAGGATCTTAGTTCTCCAACCAGGGATCGAGACTGGGCCCTCTGTACTGGCAGTGTGGAGTCTTAAACACTGGATCAACAGTGTGTGTGAGTTGCTCAGTTGTGTCCAATCTTTGCAACCACATGGACTGCAGCCCACCAGGCTCCCCTGTCCATGGAATTCTCCAGGCAAGGATGCTGGAGTGGGCTGCCATTTCCTCCTCCAACAGGACCAACAGGTGGTGGTGGTTTAGTCGCTAAGTTGTGTCCAACTCTTGTGACCCCATGGACTGTAGCCTGTCAGGCTCCTCTGTCCATGAGATTCTCCAGGCAAGAATACTGGAGTGGGTTGCCATTTCCTTCTCCAGGGGATCGAACCCAGGAACTGAACCCAGGTCTCCTTCCTTGTAGGCAGATTCTTTCCCAACTGAGCTATAAGGGAAGCCCAACAGGGAAGTCCTTAAATTTATTCTGAGTTTGTTTTCAAAAACTTTGTATTTTGCCTCAGGGTATAAAATGCAGGAGACTCCACTTCGATTCCTGGGTCAGGAAGATCCACTGGAGAAGTGATAGGCTACCCATTCCAGTATCTTGGGCTTTGCTTGTGGTTCAGCTGGTAAAGAATCCGCCTGCAATGTGGGAGACCTGGGTTTGATCCCTGGGTTGGGAAGATCCCTGGAGAAGGGAAAGGCTACCCACTCCAGTCTTCTGGCTTGGAGAATTCCATGAACTGTACAGTCCATGGGGTTGCAAAGAGTCGGACATGACTGAGCAACTTTCACTTCACACTGTCAATTAACAATGTTGTGATAGTTTCAGGTGAGCAGCAAAGGGACTCCACGGTACATACACATGTGTCCATTCTTCCCCAAACTCCCCTCCTACTCAAGCTTGCCCCTTGACATTAAGTAGAGTTCCCTGTGCTGTAGTAGGTCCTTGTTGGTTACCCATTTTAAATACAGCAGTGTGTACATGTCCATCCCAAACTGTTTTGATGCAAACACTGTTCTTATTTATATTACCATATTTGTTTTGCCCATCCTTGAACCCACACAGCACATCCTGGGTGGAATCACACAGCATATATGCTTGTGTGGTGCTCCTTTCCCTCCGTATATTGTGTTTGAGATTTTGCACGGAGATGCATGCATTTTCCAGTCTTCCTTTTTCTAAATGCTGAGCAATATTTTGTATAAGCAAAATCAGATTTTAATCCCTAAAATAAAATAGTCAAAAGCAAAAAGTCTTGATGAGGTAAAGGCTATAATGATAACCCAAATCATTTTTCAAAATGATCCTCAAGCGCTGAGAATACATGTGTGTATAAGGCGAATCACTCTGCTGTAGAGCAGAAATTAACACAACAGTGTAAATCAACTATACGTCAATAAAATAAATCTTTAAAAAATCCTCAAGTGCTTCCTTTAGCATGGATGTGGGCACCATGGACAATCAGAGGAGGCCCGGCCTCAGGCAAGAGGCGCTGCTGGAGTGCCGAGTGCCGTGAGGAGCTAACAACGTTTGGGGAGAAAACCCGTCAACTGGTGGTGGTACTGCTGACGCTTTCATGCTTCCTAGAGCGTCAGAATCTGCACCGGGGTCCCCAACCTCCGGAATCTAATGCCTGATGATCTGAGCTGGAGTTGATATAATAATAATAGAAATAAAGTGCACAATAAATATGTGTTTGAATCATCCCCAAACCACCCCTCCAACTCTGGTCCATAGAAAAACTGTTGTCCAAGAATCTGGTCCCTGGAGCCAAAAAGCCTGGGGACTGCTGGCCTATCCTTTTAAACATTTCGAGATCTCTTCTCTGGCATCGCCTTTGTCCTCACCCACAAATTCCCATCACATTCAGGATCCTGAGATTTCAGTAGCTCAGCAAAGTTGATTCCTTTCTTCTGAATATGAGAACTAACAGAAGGATGGAACATCACAGGTTATCAGGATGCTGCCTGATATAGCCTGAAAATTTGCTCACAATTGATTCATTTGATAAGTAGGTCATTTTGTAAGGTGAATTCCTTTCTAAAAAAAAGTAGGATCTTTATAATTTGTTGACATTAATGCCTGCCTTGGGAAGTTTACATGATGGTGCCTTCACATGGAGCATTTCTTAGGATTATTCTGTAGCAGGAATACCTGTATTACCTTAAGGGGAGTATATCCATACCCCAAAAGAAATGAGTTCTACAGTCAACTTTTCTTAACTTCTTTTTTAAAATATTTCTTAGTTAATTAATTAATTTTTGGCTGCTCTGGGTCTTCCCATCTTTCTCCAGTTGCAGTGCTCAGGCTTCTCACTGCAGGGGTTCCTCTTGTGGAGCACAGGCTCCAGGGCTCGAGGGTTTTTAAGGGCTTAGCTGCCCCGTGGCATCTGGAATCTTCGCAGACCAGGGATGGAAGCCCTGTCCCTTGCACTGGCAGGGGTATTCTCAACCACTGGACCACCAAGGAAATCCTCTCTTAACTTCTAGTGGAAGTTTCCCTACCTTTATAATGTCAAAATGTTCATGCTATTAACTGATGGGTCTTTGCTCAGTCGTGTCCAACTCTATGCGACCCCATGGACTGTACAGAATTCTCCAGGCCAGAATCCTGGAGTGGGTAGCGTTTCCCTTCTCCAGGAGATCTTCCCAACCCAGTGATCGAACCCAGATCTCCCGCATTGCGGGCGGATTCTTTACCAGCTGAACCACAAGGGAAGCCCAAAAATACTGGAGTGTGGAACCAGGTCTCCTGCACTGCAGGCGGATTCTTTACCAACTGAGCTACCAGGGAAGCCTGATGGGCCTCAGAGAGAGCAGATTATCTGGAAAGGCTCCTCAGGGTTTTCTGAATCATGGGGCACTATCTGGCCTTGCCAGCTGACAGACAGATATGCATCGCAGAAGGGCAGAACAAGCATGCAGCCTCACAGTCCTTTACGGTCGAAGACAGTGCTTCGGAATTAAAGGGAGTGGCTACAAAGATCCGAAGTACAGTCGCAAAACACTGATTTGCCATGATTAGTTGGCCTTACAGTGGGGGCCTGTGTGTGTTATATCTGTTCACCTACTAGGCTTTTTAATTTCTTTAATGGTTATAGGCACTATTTGGGTTTCCTGCTTCTTGAATTCATTTTGTTTTATTTTTCTAAATATCTGACTTTTTTCTTTCCCCCCCAGGTTCATCACTAATTTTATTTTATTATTTTGTGATTCGGATATAGTAGATTTACAACGTTGTGCTCGTTTCTGCTGTACAACATCGTGAATCAGCTACACGTAAACATATATATCCTCTTTCTTGAGCCTCCCTCCCATCTGCCCACCCCCCCAGGTCATCACAGAGCAGCGGGCTCAGCTTGCTGTGCTGTGCGGCAGCTTCCCGCTAGCTGTCTAATTCACACACGGTCGTGTATATATTCCAGTGTTACTCTCTCAGTGCTTCCCACTCTGTCCACAATTCCATTCGCTATGTCGGCATCTCTATTCCTGCCCTGCAAATAGCTTCATCAGTAACCACTTTTCTCAGGTTCACATAAAGTGTTAATATATGATTATTTGTTTTTTTCTTTCTGACAATGTAACTGTATGACAAACTCTAGGTTCCCACATTTTCACATGTAGTGGCACACAGTTATTAATAATAGCCTTTTATTTTAGCATCTATACTATCTATAATATAGCCCCCTTTCCTCAGCCATGGTATTATCTGCACCTCCTTTTCTCCTGGATCAATTACATAGGAGGTTTGTCAATTTCATCTGCCTTTAAAAAAAAGTCTGGCTTTGTTAATTCTTTTCACATGAGAAAAGAATTAGTGCAATATTTTTGCACTGAATATTTAGTGTAATATTTTTATTGCACTAACAATATTACTGCAATATTTTTTAAATTGCACTAATTTCTGTTTTAGTTTTTCTTTCCTTTCTCCTACTTTCCTTTGGGTTTACTTTGTTATCTTTTTAAACTTCTTTAGATAAATACTTAGCTAATTAATTTATAGGTTCTCTGTTTTTATAATACACACATTTAAGGCAATATAGCTTCCCTGGTGACTCAGATGGTAAAGAATCTGCCCATAATGCATGACACCCTGGTTCAATCCTTGGGTTGGGAAGATACCCTGGAGAAGGAAATGGCAACCCACTCCAGTATTCTTGCCTGGAGAATTCCATGGACAGAGGAGCCTGGTAGGCTATAGTCCATGGGGTTGCAAAGAGTCAGACACAAATGACTGGCCAACACTTTCACTTTCAAGGCAACACATCTCCTGCTAAATCTATTTTAGCTGCATTTTCATGTTGTGATATGTAGTTTCTTTATATTTGGCAAAATATTTTCTAATTTTCATTATAATACCTTCTTAGACCTATAAGTTATTTAGAAAAGTATGTTTTAATATCCAAGCACTTGGGAATTTTCTTATAATCTTTGTTATTGAACTCTAGCTTAATTGCATTGTGGTCAGTGAACACACTACATGATTTGAATCCATTGAAATTTGTCCAGACTTGCTTTATGGCTTACCATAAATTTGAAAATGCTCCTAGAGTGCTTAAAAATAATGTATTCTCTTCACTGGCCCATATACATCAATTAGGATAAGGTCTTTTTAAGTGTGTTGTCCAAGTACTTTATGTCTTTAATTTTTAATACATTTGTCGTATCAATTAGGTGTATTAAAAATAACCCACTTTGATTGTAGAGTTATCTTTTTACTTAACTGCCAATTTCTACTCTATAACTTTGGACATTATGTTGATAAATGTCATAGAAAGGTAGAATTAATATCTTCCTGTGGAAGTGAATCTTTTGTGAAATGACCCTAGTAATGCTTTTTGCCTTAAACTTTATTTTGACTGCTATTGATACAATGCCAGCTTTGTATTGTATTGATACACCATGCCAGCTTTCTTTGGTCCAGTGTTTGCAAGTTTCATTTTCTTCTATCCTTTTACCTTAAACTTTTATATTCCTTATATTTAAGAGATTTAGAGTTTTAGAGTGGGCTTCCCTGGTGGCTCAGTGGTAAAGAATCTGCCTTCAATGCAGGAGACACAAGTACCATCCCTGGGTCGGGAAGATCCCCTGGAGAAGGAAATGGCAAACCACTCTAGTATTCTTGCCTGGAGAATCCCATGGACAGAAGAGCCTGAAGGGGTCCATGGGGTCACAGAGTCAGACACAACTTAGGGACTAAACCACCACCAGAGTTTTAGAAAACCAATCTGATCTTTAACTTTTGATGGGAACAGTAACATAATTAGCTACTGTCACTTACTCTAGTTTGTTGTTTAGTCGCAAAGTCATGTCTTATTCTTTTGAAACCCCATGCACTGCAGCCCACCAGACTCCTCTCCATGGGATCTGCCAGCCAAGAATACTGGAATGAGTTGTCATTTCCTCCTCCATGGGATCTTTCCCGCCCAGGGATCAAACTCACTTCTCCTGCATTGGCAGGCAGCTTCTTTACCACTGAATCACTTGAAAGAGAAAGTCGCTCAGTCGTGTCTGACTCTTTTCAACCCCATGGACGGTTCCCTAGGCCAGAATACTGGAGTGGGTAGCTTTCCCCTTCTCCAGGTGATCTTTCCAACTCAGGGATCAAACCAAGGTCTCCCACATTGCAGGCTGATTCTTTACCAGCTGAGTCACTTGGGAAGCCCTTATTCTAGTTACTGCCATGTTAATAAAAAACAAGTCTACCATCTTTGTGGTCTTTTAAAATCTTCTTTTTTTCTGTCTTTTGGATTAACTGACTTTAAAAGAACATTCTATTTTTTTCCACTTCTAGTTTGTAATCTTTGTCTTTTATCTCTGTTCTTTCAGAGGTTACCCTAGAAATAATACTACACATTCTATTATGGAACAAAATAAGAAAGTCAGAATCAATTCAGTTCAGTTCAGTCACTCAGTAGTGTCCGACTCTTTGTGACCCCATGGACTGCAGCATGCCAGGCCTCCCTGTCCATCACCAACTCCCAGAGTTTACGCAAACTCATGTCCATTGAGTCGGTGATGCCATCCAACCATCTCATCCTCTGTCGTCCCCTTCTCCTGCCTTCAATCTCTCCCAGCATCAGGGTCTTTTCAAATAAGTCAGTTCTTCAGTCAGTTAGAATACTTTCATCTTATTTAATGCCCTACTGTTTTCATTCTGATCTTTAAAAACCTAAAGATACTATTCCATATTCATTTGCTTTTATTTGTTTTTTGTTAAATTTTTATTTTGTTTAATTTTTGGCCACGCCACACAATATATAGAATCTTAGTTCCCTGACCAGGGATTGAACCCGTGCCTCCTGCATTGGAAGCACAGAATCTTAGCCACTGGACCGCCCGGGAAATCCCTCACATTTGTTCAGATGTGTCTGCCTGTTTCTGATCCTCTCTGCTTGTCATTCCTTCTTTGTCCAGACCTTCCATAGAGTACGCTTTTCCTTCTGCCTGAAGGCAGATTCCTTTGGAATCTGAGGATCTCCTGGTGACAAACTCAGTTTTTGTTTATCTGAAAATGACTTTATTCCTGAAGCTCCTTCCTGAAACATCGTTTTTCTAGGTTTAACATTCTAGGTTTGCAGTTAATTTTTCTAAGTTATTCTTTTAATAATATTGAAGACATTTTATTGCTTTGTGGCTTCTGCTGTGTGGTCAACAAGTCAGGTTTTTGCTTCTCTGAAGGTCCCTTTTTTTTTTTTTTCCTCTCAGACTAATTTTAAGATTTTTCACTTTTGTCTTTGGTTTTCTATATTTTCATTCTATGTGGATTTCCTTTTACTTATCCTTCTTGGGAGTCATTCAGTTTGTTAAGTCTGTAGATTGGGTCATCTTTTTTTTAAGTGAATTCCAAAAAATTCTCAGCTACTCTCTCCTCTCCTGAGACAGTGCTCAAATGCACATAATACCCTCTCATTTACCTCCATGCTTCTTGTCCTCTTTCTGTATTTTCCTTCCTTCTACCATTTTATGACACATTCTGTGTGCTTCCCTGTGATCTACCTCAAGCTGGTGTAATCTGCCATTAAACTCATCAAATGAATTTTTCATCGTAACAGTTTTACTTATTTCTAAAAAACCCACTGGATTACTTTTCAAATCTGGTACGGTAGGTCCCTTTACATACTAACGAGTTCTGTTCCAAGAACGTGTGCAATTGTACAGTACAGTTTGTTCATAAGTTCAACAAAGTTAGCCTAGGGCCCCAACGAATACAATTGGCTGTGTATTAATAGTGCATGCGTGCGCGTCTGTGCTGTCACTTCAGTCGTGTCTGACTCTGTGACCCAGGGACTGAACCAGTCTCTCCTGTGCTTTCTGCATCGCAGGAGGACTCTTCCCCATTGAGCCACCAGGGAAGTCCGATATCACAGTGCAGTGCCTTAAAGAGCACAGCAGGTTAAGTACAGAGCTGTCACACAGGGGCTGGCACACACCTTCCCACCTTTGAAAGCTGAGACTTGAACGTTTGTATGTGGGGGACTTACTGTACATCATTTGAAAGTTGTTTTAAAAATTTTATCAATAAAATTCACTCTTTTGGGGGTAAACAGAGTTGAATAATCACCACCAAAATCACACTGATTGGATCACAAAATCACACATCACCCCACTGTGCTGTCTTTTATACTCAAACCTTTCCCCTGGAAACCACTAATATCTTCTCTGCTCTTACTGTTTTTCCTTTTCCAGAATGTCATATAGAGTCACCCAGACAGTGTGCATCCTTTTGATTCTGCCTTTTTAAACTTGTCACCACACGCTAGAGGTTCCTTCATGTTGTTACAACAATCAAGAGTTTGTTCCTAACTATTGCTGAGTACTGTTCCGTTGTACGGGCTTCCCAGGTGGTACAGTGAGTAAAGAATTCGCCTACCAAGGCAGGAGATGCAGGAGACTTGGGTTTGATCGCTGGGGCAGGAAGATCCTCTGGAGCAGGAAATGGCGACCCATTCCGGTTTTCTGGTACACTTGCCAGGACAGAGGAGCCTGGCAAGCGGACTCTAGTCCACAGGGTCTCAGAGAGTTGGTTCCATTGTATAGATACAAACAAAGTGGTAAACAAAACTAAAATTGCTATAGGCTTTTGTGTAACCACACGGTTTCATTTCTCTTAGGTAAATGCCTAGGAGTCGGATTGGTGAACCATAGACTAAGCGCGTGTTTAATTTTATAAGAAACTGACAAGTGCTTTCCAAAGTGGCTGTAACATGTGCATTTTCATCGGCAGTATAGGAGGTTTCAGCTGCTTTGAATTCTCCTAGCATTTGTTATTGTCAAGTGTGTTTCTGTTGGTTTTTTCCCCCCATTCTAATAGGTGTATAGTGGTATCTCATCATAGCTTTTACTTTGCATTAACTAATGACTATTGATGTTAAGTGTTTTTTCATGTGCTTTTTGCCACTTGCATATCCTCTTAAGTAGAACATCTTTAAAAATCCTTTACCTATTTTTAATTGGGTTGTTAGTTTTCTTACTGTCAGATTTTAAGCGCGCTTGTCAAATGTGATTTGTAAATATTTTCTCCTAGTCTGTGACTTTTCATTTTCTTAACAGCATCTTTCACAGAATAAAAGTTTTAAATTTTGAGAAAGTTCCATTTATCAACTTTTTCTTTTAGAGTCTGAGGTACTGTATCTAAGAACTCTTATCTAATCCTAGGTCATAAATAGTTGCTCCTATGTTTATTTATAGTATTACATCTATGCCAATTATACATTTTAAGTAATTTTTGTAGCCTCATTTGAGTTTAAACTGTGAACTCTCAAATTTCATTTTTTTTTTTACATATGAATGTCCAACTGCTTTAGCACCATTTGTTGAAAAGAAAATTACCACTGCATGTACTGAAATGTGAGAGAAAAAAGCAATCCTAATATATAGCATAATAAGAAAAATCTATCTGTATTATATGAAATAAAGTCTTTAGCGAAATTAGTATCTGAAGCTAAGAGTTAAGAGCTAGGGTTTAATATTTTTGGAAGCTGTTCACTTGAACTACTATCACTACTAATACTTTGACTTAAAACAACAGAGAGAGAAATGGAAACCTTTGTCACAAAAATAAGGTGAATACAAATAGCTGATATGAGGCTCATGTGGGGAGATCACGTGTGTTTCCTAAGGTCAGTTTTCCACCTCTATCAAGACACACAGCAGTCTACAGATAACAGTAAACCAGTCACATAACTGGGTAACTTGTAGAGTGTGTTTTGAGATGATGATTCATGGACTTGGAATTCAGCTCCCTAGAAATGCACAATAAAGGTCTCTGGAAGGAGAATAAAAGCCATAAAATAGGCACCAGAGGCTCTCTCTTGATATTGTTGCTTCTTCTGGATGTTTAGACCAGCCAAGACTTCGCCCAACGTCTCACTGAAGCCTCTGGATGTTCCCGGATGAGGAATGATTCCATTGCCTCTCTCTTCCTCTGCTTCTGTCAACTAAACCTGGGGTGTGTTCACCTTCAGGAACGAGGAAAAGGACTTACTCTCTCTCTCGGTCTCTCTCTCTCAGACACACACACACACGTTGTCCCCTCTTGGTCTCTCTCTCTCTCTCTCAGACACATACACACGTTGTCCCCTCTTGATCTCTCTCTCTCTCACAGACACACACACACACGTTGTCCCCTCTTGATCTCTCTCTCTCTCACAGACACACACACACACGTTGTCCCCTCTTGGTCTCTCTCTCTCTCACAGACAACACACACACGTTGTCCCCTCTTGGTCTCTCTCTCTCTCTCACAGACACACACACACACACGTTGTCCCCTCTTGGTCTCTCTCTCTCTCTCACAGACACACACACACACACGTTGTCCCCTCTTGGTCTCTCTCTCTCTCTCAGACACACACACACACGTTGTCCCCTCTTGGTCTCTCTCTCTCTCTCACAGACACACACACACACGTTGTCCCCTCTTGGTCTCTCTCTCTCTCACAGACAACACACACACGTTGTCCCCTCTTGGTCTCTCTCTCTCTCTCACAGACACACACACACACACGTTGTCCCCTCTTGGTCTCTCTCTCTCTCTCACAGACACACACACACACACGTTGTCCCCTCTTGGTCTCTCTCTCTCTCTCACAGACACACACACACACACGTTGTCCCCTCTTGGTCTCTCTCTCTCTCTCACACAGACACACACACACACGTTGTCCCCTCTTGGTCTCTCTCTCTCTCTCAGACACACACACACACATTGTCCCCTCTTGGTCTCTCTCTCTCTCTCAGACACACACACACACGTTGTCCCCTCTTGGTCTCTCTCTCTCTCACAGACACACACACACACGTTGTCCCCTCTTGGTCTCTCTCTCTCACACAGACACACACACACACATTGTCCCCTCTTGGTCTCTCTCTCTCTCTCAGACACACACACACACGTTGTCCCCTCTTGGTCTCTCTCTCTCTCTCAGACACACACACACACGTTGTCCCCTCTTGGTCTCTCTCTCTCTCTCAGACACACACACACACGTTGTCCCCTCTTGGTCTCTCTCTCTCACACAGACACACACACACACGTTGTCCCCTCTTGGTCTCTCTCTCTCACACAGACAACACACACACGTTGTCCCCTCTTGGTCTCTCTCTCTCTCTCAGACACACACACACACATTGTCCCCTCTTGGTCTCTCTCTCTCTCTCAGACACACACACACGTTGTCCCCTCTTGGTCTCTCTCTCTCACACAGACACACACACACACGTTGTCCCCTCTTGGTCTCTCTCTCTCACACAGACACACACACACACGTTGTCCCCTCTTGGTCTCTCTCTCTCACACAGACACACACACACACGTTGTCCCCTCTTGGTCTCTCTCTCTCTCTCAGACACACACACACACGTTGTCCCCTCTTGGTCTCTCTCTCTCTCTCAGACACACACACACACGTTGTCCCCTCTTGGTCTCTCTCTCTCTCTCACAGACACACACACACACGTTGTCCCCTCTTGGTCTCTCTCTCTCTCACAGACACACACACACACGTTGTCCCCTCTTGGTCTCTCTCTCTCTCTCAGACACACACACACACGTTGTCCCCTCTTGGTCTCTCTCTCTCTCTCAGACACACACACACACGTTGTCCCCTCTTGGTCTCTCTCTCTCTCACAGACACACACACACACACACACACATTGTCCCCTCTTGGTCTCTGTCTCTCTCACAGACACACACACACACATTGTCCCCTCTTGGTCTCTCTCTCTCACAGACACACACACACACGTTGTCCCCTCTTGGTCTCTCTCTCACACAGAGACACACACACACACACTGTCCCTGGTGTGTCTGATGGAGAAGCCAAGGAGCACGGCCCTCAAGTGGCTGTCCGCAGTCCTAGATGGGGCTCTCCAGCCCTTGTGAGGGGCCTGGGGACGTCTGAGTACACTGAACTGAACCCACTCTCCACGCGGAGAACCCAAAGCCCTGCTTCGGAAGCCCCTCTCCCAGCCCCACAACCCAACAAGGGTCCTCCCAGGGCAGGAAGAGCGAAGGAAGGCCTTACCTGTGCTGTCCTCCCCGAGGCCTTCTGCGGCCTCCCGAAGCTTAATGTCCATCACCCTCGTGGAAATCATGTCCAGCTCACTAAAAATCAAGGAGAAAGCCATGTGAGAGGAAGAAGTTTAACTGAAGTTAATGACCGAGATGGTGGTGACTGACTTTTGCCCATGACCCTGGCAAAGACAGAGTCGAAAACACAGGTCCATGGCTCAAGATTAGTAACCACATCAGTGTTCATCTAACCACTGACCAGAGCCATTTAATGGAAAACATAAAACTGGGAAAGCTTCACCAGTTTATACAAGGCAGATTTAGTTTCTTTCTTCAAAAGAAAAATTTTCAGAAATTATGTTTTGCTCAAATACCATGTATTAACGCGTATATGTGGAATCCAGAAAATGGCACTGATGAACCTATTTGCAGGGCAGGAACAGAGACACAGACTTGTGGCCACAGCGGGGGAAGGAGGGGGCGGCAGGAACTGAGAGAGCGGCAGGGACCTGTATACACTACCATGCATGGAACAGGCAGCTGGGGGGGCCCCTCTGTAAGGCACGGGGGGCTCACTCCCGCTCTGGGACGACCTGGGGGCGGGGCGGGGCGGGCAGGGGCTCAGGAGGGAGGGGACGTGTGTACACACAGGGCTGATTCATGCTACTGCACAGCAGAAGCCAACACAACATTGGAAAGCAACTGTAATCCAATCTAAAAAACTTAAATAAAAAGAAATTACGTGTTTCTCTTGTTGACTGTAGAAAGCTTGGAGGACAAAGAGAAAGAAAATCACTCACTATCCCACCAATCAAGGAAGACCAACCACAGCCAATGTTTTCATATTTTTCCTTCCAATATTTTTCTGTGAAAATATTTATGTGCGCAAGCACACATACACCACATCAGTAAGACTGGCTTCCTGATTTTCGTATCCCACGTCAGCAAAATCCTTCATGTGCTGTTGTAATGCCTACATAATGTTTTGATTGGATGCTGCAGCATCATTTATTTACCTTATTTCTTTTCAGAACTTTTTTTGAAAAATTTCAAACAAAAGTACACAGAATGTATAATGAACTTAATACATATGACTCTTGCTCATCTTGACCCCTTACCCCCTCCCACTTCCACCAGGTCATTTCAAAGTGAATCATCCCAGATACTATCATCATTTAATCCATAAGGACTTGGCTTCTTCCTGAATTAAAAACCTCTGACTTTTCATGGAACTCAAATAAATGATTACTGGCCAATATTCCTGCTAGAGAGTACTGAGTTGTGCCCCTGCCTTCCATAGCTGACTTTTAAAGAAAATTAACATATTTGTTTTTGGCTGCGCTGGGTCTTCACTGCTGTATGTGGGCTTTCTCCACTTGTAGGGAGCAGGCCTACGCTTTGTTGCGGGCTGCAGGCTCCTTGTTGCGGAGCACAGGCTCTAGAGCAAGAGGGCTTCAGCAGTTGCAGCACTCGGGCTCTGGAGCGAAGGCTCGGTAGTTGTGGCACAGGGCCTTAGCTGCCTGGCGAGCATGTGGGATCTTCCCAGACCAGGGATCGAACCTGAGTCCCCTGAATTGGCAGGAGGATTCTTAACCACTGGACCACCAGGGAAGTCCCCACAGCTGACTTTTAAAACAGCACATTCTATCCTACACAGACTAACTCATCATTTACTTGGAAAGCTATTTCTTACTGGCAATCACTATGAATTTTCCCACTTTAAAAGGGAGCTAAATATTTAACTAATGAATTAACATTTATCAGTTATACACAGCACACAATGGGAAATGATGGGAGAAATTTTAAAAGAAATTAACAGAGGAAAGAAGTTGCAGGTCTTTGCTAGAGTTGAGTCTAATATTTAGGTCTTCTTCAATATTAATGTCAAACAGTCCATCCCTGATCAGCCAACTCCTTAAAAGGTGAACAAGCATTCATAAGCCTTGCTTCCTGATTTTGATATAATTTGACTTTACAAAAATGTTGGAGCAACAAGATGAAGAAAAAAAAAACATGATCATCTCAACTGATGCAAAAAAGCCATTTGACAAAAGTCAACACCTTTTATGACAAAAAATTTAAAAAACTAGAAATAAAGGAAACTACCTCAATGTAATAAGGCCATATATGAAAATCCACAGCTAACATCACACTCAACAATGAAAAACTGAATTTTTCCTCTAAGATCAGGAACAAGACACTCACCATATCTACTCAACACAGTACTAAAGTTCTAGCTGGTGCACACAGACAAGAAAAATAAATAAAAGGCACACAAGTTAAAAAGGAAAAAGTAAAATTATATCTGTTCACAGATGAAATGATCTTATATTCTAAAGATCCACCCCCTACAAACAAAAAACTATTAGAACAACTAGGAATTCAGCAAAGCTGCAGAACACAAAATGAACACAAAAAAATCAGTCGTTTCGATAAAATAAAAATGAACAATCCATAAAGGAAATTCAAAAAGTAATTCCATTTACAACAGTATCAAAAAGAATAAAGTACTTAGGAATAAATTTAACCAAAGAGGCAAAAGACTTATACTCTGAAAACTAAAAAATGTTGCCAAAAGACTGAAAATAATGTCAATAAGTGCAAAGACATCCCATGTTCATGGAATGAGAGACTTATTATTATTATGATGTCCATACTACCCAAAGCAATCTACAGACTGAATGCAAACTCCATCAAAATTCGTGATCCCATAGATTCCTGATGCTTAAAGTTACTACAGGGGAAGGGGCAGCTACCAGAGTATTTGCAGGAAGATGCAGTAGAGAAGGAAAAGCAGGAAAATACAAGGAGCAAGGAGAATAAAAATGGTGAGAATTGGATAAGTACCAACTACTACCTTGGGCACCATCTTCCATGGTTGCCAGTGAGCTAGAAAGTACAAGTGCTCGAGCTTTCTATTGTCTGAATTTGGAGTTAACAACTGTAGTGACTTATCAAGCACATAGATTATCATCTGAATTATCTCACTTAATCCCCAAGAACTCTAAGTATTCTCATTTTGAAATTGAGATCATGTATTAGGTATCAGGTAAGTTTATTAACAGCAGAGACATCACTTTGTCGACAAAGGTCCGTATAGTGAAAGCTGTGGTTTTTCCAGTAGTCATGTTTGGATATGAGAGATGGTTCATAAAGACGGTTAAGCACCAAGCCTTGCCCAGAAAAGTGTTTTATAAAATGTGTAGATTTTGTGGCAAGTTTTCCATTTGAATTCTCAAAGTTTATAAATTTATAGCAGTAAAACTATTGGGTAGGTATTTCCTTGGTGGTACAAGGAATTGATGCCTTTGAACTGCAGTGTTGGAAGAGACTCTTGTGAGTCCCTTGGACTGCAAGGAGATCACACCAGTAAATCCTAAAGGAAATCACTTCTGAATATTCATTGGAAGGACTGATGTTGAAGCTCCAATACTTTGACCACCTGATGCGAAGAACTGACTCTTTGGAAAAGACCCTGGTGCTGGGAAAGATTGAAGGCAGGAGAAGAGGGTGACAGAGGATGAGATGGTTGGATGGCATCACTGACTCAATGGACATGAATTTGAGCAAACTCTGTGGACACAGTGGAGGACAGAGGAGCCTGGCGTGATGCAGTCCCTGGGGTCACAAAGAGTCAGACACGACTTAGGGACTGAACAACGACAACAAAAATTTATTAACTGGTCCAAAATAGTGAAGCAGAGACACTAGTTTGTATATGCATGTTGCCTGTATCCCCAGCATGGGAAGGCACTTCTGAAGCCTGGGGCTGCAGGGCTGTGTGAGACCAATGTTGACCCAGTGGAGTGGAGCATCCTGAGCTGTCCCCAGAGAAGCTTAAGGGGAGCTGGGAAATCCAAAGGACACTGGTCTCCAGGGAGATGGCTCCGCCTGCCGAGTAGCCCCTGTCTAGGATCAGGCCGGAGTCCAGAGGCTGAAAGAGCCCCATGAGACCATCCGTTGGGTCAGACGGGGCATCTTAGTCCAGAGAACAGGGGTTGAGGCTGCTATAATTTATCAACTAACGCCTTTAAGAAACCATGAGATCACCTTCAAAATGTCCACCTCTGCACTTTTTTTGTTGCTATTGCACAATATTTTTTTAAAGTCTTTATTGAATTTGTTAGAGTACTGCTTCTGTTTTGTGTTTTGGTTCTCTGACCAGGAGGCATGTGGTATCTTAGCTTCCCAACCAGGGATCGAACCTTACCCCCTGCATTGGAAGGTGAAGTCTTAACCACTGCACCACCAGGGAAATCCCTACCCAACGGTTTTACTGCTATAAATTTATAAACTTTGAGAATTCAGATGGAAAACTTGCCACAGAATCCACACATTTTATAAAAGGCTCCTTTCTGGGAAGGGCTGAGCATGTGAAGGCATACGTGAGTGTGTACACAAGGCTCTGAGGTGGGTGTGCAGGAGGGCGCCCACCCCACTGAGTGTGGAACAGACCCAGGAGCTCTGACATGCTGCTCCCTGGGTTGAATGATGTGGCTGTGATAAAGCCTTGTGCCAGGGCAGGGGGCTTGGGAGCAGGTGGGAGGGAGGGCGGGGGACCCTAGAGGACAGCCCGGGGCTCTTCTTGCTGGAGGTACATCCTGTTGGACCCTGGATGCAGAGAGCAGCACCAGATGCAAGGTGCTAACAGACTCACGCTCGGAGGCAAAAGTCACCCCAAAGACGAAGGGATGACAAGCCAGGCTCACTGCACATGGGAGGTCTGAAAACCTGCTCGTTTTATGTCCCAAACATCTTCTTATGAATAAGAATGCAATATGGTGCACTTGTTAGTGTTCAGTCACCGAGTCGTGTCCGACCCCATGCACTGCAGTATGCCAGGCCTCCCTGCCCCTCACCATTTCCCAGTGATTGCCCAAGCTCATGTCCATTGCATTGGTGATGCTATCCAGCCATCTCATCCTCTGTCACCCCCTTCTCCTCCTGCCCTCAATCTTTCTCAGCATCAGGGACTTGTCCAATGAGTCGGCTGTTCGCATCAAGTGGCCAAAGGATTGGAGCTTCAGCATCAGTCAATTCCAATGAATATTCAGGGTTCATTTCCTTCAAGATTGACTGAACCAGTCAACGAGGGCTGAGCCTTAGTTTCCTCATCTACAAACACAGGCAGTAACACTTTCACTGATTGGGACTGAGAATGAGGCACACACAAGCACCCGCTGAGAAGAGCTGTTGGTTTCTACACCTCGTTCTCACCACGGGCTCACACCTCTGCACAACTGCAGACAAGAACACACACAACCGTACACCCTAGGGATAGTCCATTCTGTCCCACGAAGGCACAGTCTCCTTGGGCAAACAGATCACTTCAGAGCCATGAGTATCAGAGATCAAAACACCTGGGCTCCTAAATGAGCCCTGATCTTCCCAATGACCCATAGCTCGATGGACCATGAATAAAACTGCTGCCAAGTAACAGATAAAACTATATTCCAGGCCACAGAGGCATGTCCACCCCCTGAGACTCTGGGCTTCGAGGATGGAGAACCAGCCCCTCCACTTGGATGCTTCAGGCGCAAACATCCTGCAGCTGTTATAAAGTGAATGTCTTCTCTGTTGAGCCAATAACCTGTGCTGCTGAACACACGTTCCCCCACCTGAGTAAAGTTCAAGAAAAAGCCAGAAAGAGAACCTTAATTAGAAAGTGTCAGTCGCTCAGTCGTGTCTGACTCTTTGGGACCCCATGGACTGTAGCCCACCAGGCTTCTCTGTCCATGGGATTCTCCAGGCAAGAATACTGGAGTGGGTTGCTATGCCCTCTTCCAGGGGATCTTCTCAACCCAGGGATTGAACCCAGATCACCTGCCTTGCAGACTGATTCTTTACTGTCTCAGCCACCAGGGAAGCCCTTTTATTAGGAAAAACAATGTGTTAAATACCCAGTATCTCCCAGGATCCCTTCTTACTGGAACTCAAGATTCAGGTCAAGTGGTCCCAACACTCCCTCAACCAGCTTTTGCCCTCCCCTCTCCCACTCCGTTGCTCTGACAGCTCAAGTCCAAGAACAGAAAAACTTGTTCTTCAAATCTGGGCCTGAGGGGGCCTCTTCAGGGGTTCTCATTAACTCAAAAGGGTGCTTAGCCTCCAGCCCCCTCCACACAGCACTCATGAGTGTGCATCTGGGCGCCTACAGAATCCAAGGGAGTCCTGGATCCAAAGAAAGATCCTTGTGGGGGCTGTTCCCACTGCCGCTCTCTGAACCCTAACTCAACACAGGCTTCTCCCCAGTTTTTGGCAGAATTCCATTATTAGCTTCAGCTCATACTAAAAAATTCTACAGAAGTTTACTCATGTGAAGAATGAGAACAGGTTTTTACTAAGGTATTTTAAAGATACCCATGCATTATACTTATTTACACAATGCAAAGAAAAACATCTGTATCCTGAGTACATGACCCTGAATCCATAATTATGTACAAAAAAGCCTTCATGCTCACCCTTTCAGACCCATTCATTCCACACCACCCTCCAGGCCATGAGCACATCTGATACTCTTTCTCAGCTTCTGTACCTGTCTTTACAATGCTCACCACAACTGTCAACAGCAACTTGTTTGTAAGGTATCTGCCTACCACGGCCCTTACTTTCAATGCTTCGATTGAAAGAGCTTCGATGCCTGTCATATCCAGTGCTCTCTCATCAGGAGTAAACAACCCAAAAATGAAGTTAAAAAAAAAATTCCATTGACAATAGCATACAAAAGAAAAAAACTACTCAGGAACACATTTAACCAAGAAGGCAGAATACCTGTACTCTGAAAAACTACAAAACATTGCTGAAAGAAATTAAAGAAGACACAAATAAACAGAATGTTATCCAGTGTTCACAGATGAAAAAATATGTTTAAGATGGCAATACTTTCCAAACTGATACACAGATTCAATGCAATCCTCATCAAAATCCCACCTGGATTGTTTTTCCCCAGGGGAAATTTTTGTTTTGTTTTGTTTTTCTTTTTTGCAGAAATTGGCAAGTTGAACTGAAAATTCATATGGCAATACAAAGGACCCAAAACAGTCTTGAAAGTGAAGAACAAAGAAGGCAGATTCGCACTTCTCAGTTCCAACACTGGCTACAAATCTACAGCAGTCGAGAATGCATGGTACTGTCACACGTAAAACAGCTAGCGAGAAGCCGCTATGTGACACATGCGGCTCAACCCTGTGGCAACCGACCGGGCCGGGCCTGGGGGCAGGCGGGGCGGGGGTTCGAGAGGGAGGGCCACACGTATACTATGGCTGATTCACACTGCCGCACGGCAGAAACCAACACAGCACTGGAAAGCAATTATCCTCCAATTAAAAATAAAGGAAAGTGAGATGCTGCTATATAACACAGGGAGCCCAGCCCGCTGCCCTGTGACAACCAGAGAGGTAGGTGGGAGGGAGGCCCTAGAAGGAGGGGATAGATATGTATATACTTATGACCGATTCCCATTATGGCACAGCAGAAATCAACACACTGTAACACTGTAAAGCAATTATCCCCCAACTAAAAAATAAAAAAAAGAATGCATCGTATTGGCATACAGATAGACGTATAGGTAAACTGAATTCGGGGTTCAGAAACAAAATATATTTATGGCAAACTAATTTTGACCATGGCTTCCAAGACAATTCAATGTGGGAAGAATACGTCTTTTCAACAAATGCTGGAACAACTGGACATTCACATCCAAAACATAATTTATATTCCTACCTCACACTACACATAAAAATTGCCTCACAGTAGATCACAGACTTAAATATAAGTGTTAAACCTATAAAAACTCTTAGAAGAAAACACTGCAATAAATTTATGATCTTGGGCTAGGCAATGATTACTGAGATGCAACACTAAAAGGGAAGATAACCTAAGTTGGACTTTACCAAATTTATAAACTTTTTGTTTCAAACCTATCTATCAAGAAAGTGTGAAGGGAACCTGCACACTGTGAGAAATTTTTGCAAACTGTGTATCTGGTAAGTGATTTGTATCCAGAATACATAAATAATTCTTGTAACGATAATAAAAGACATCCATTTCAAAGTAGATGAAAGATTTAAACAGATACTTGTACAAGAAAGTAAACAAACGGCCAATAAGCATATGGAAAGATGTTTGATCATTTTTTGTTATTTTAGTCGCTAAGCTGTGTCCAACTCTTTGCGATCCCATGGACTGTAATCCACCAGGCTCCTCTGTCCATGGGATTTCCCAAATAACAATACTGGAGTGGGATGTCACTTCCTTCTCCAGGGGATCTTCCATGTTTCCTGCATTCCAGGTGGATTCTTTACCACTGAGCCACCAAGGAAGCCCATCACTAGGAAATTGCAAATTGAAACCAAAGTGAGATACTACTTGACACTCAGTAGACTGGCTAAATAGAAAGATAGACAATAACAAGTGTATGCTAGCACATTTAGAAATTGAAACCCTCATTCATTGTTGAAGGAAATGCAAAACATTATAGACACTTTGGAAAACAGCTCCTTGTGAAAAAACCTCATGAAACATAAAGATACCATACAGTCTGGCAATCCCATTCCTAGGTATTTACCCTAGAGAAATAAACACATATGTCTATGAAAGATTCCAGGAATACCATGGAGTAGGAGGCACCAGGAAACTCTCTCCCACCTAGACAACAACTACACTGGCAGAATCTGTCTGGTGTAGCTATTTCGGAGTCCATTTAAGGCCTGCAGCTCCCAGAGGAAGGCTGGTATGTAAACTGCAGGTAACTTCAGTCAAGTTCAGCTCTTAGTAGAGCAGCATCTACTCACTCCCACTCCCAACTCTCTTGACAGGCAGCCATGCATCTGAGAGCAGCTTGCACATGCCTTGAAGGAACCATGGTGGGCAAAAAGGACCCAGTTCTCCAAGTACTAGCGATCTGTGCTGTGACTGGTGCTTATGATAACAGAGTTGCAAGGTGGTGGGCTGCCACTGTTGCACCTTCCCTACTGTTGCGAGCTCCTCCCCATCTAGTTGCACTAACTTCCAGGAGATTTAAAGGGCTGGGCTGAGTGCCCCATTTCCCCTTTCCCCAGTTCAGTTTTCTGTTTTCCCCTTTTGGGAGCCAGACACTGACTACTAGGACATTCAAAAGCTACTGTATACATGGGGGAAATGAGAAAGTTACTGCATATGCCCAGGGAAACTCACAGGCTTATTCAAAGACCTTAGAAGATCTTAGAAGACCTCAGGCCGATCCTTGGCACAAAAAATAGAGCCTAGCAAACCCAGATGAAGGGGGAGAACTGATTTCCAGAGTTACCATATTTTTAGATTCAAATGCCCAGTTTTGAATCTGTCCCTGAAAAAAGATCTGGTGGCTAATCTACTAGACAAAGACTTAAAAACAATGATCTTAAAGATGCTCAGAGAACTAAAGAAGTAGAGGAACTCAGGGAAATAATGTATGAACAAAATGGAAGTATTAATAAAAGGAGAGAAAGTCTAAAAAGGAAGAAAACATCTGGGGCTTAAGAAAAAAACAACAACTGAAATGGTAACCGGAATGAAAGATTCAGTAGAGGGTTTCAGAGGCAGATTTCAGGATGCAGAAGAATCAGAAAACTTGAAGACAGGTCATGATAATTAGAGTCTGAGGAATTGGAAGAAAAACATTGAAACTGAAGAGAGCATAAGGGATCTATGAAAATGAATGTGTGAATCACTCAGTCGTGCCCAACTCTTTGCAACCCCATGGACTGTAGCCCACCAGGCTCCTCTGTCCATGGAATTCTCCAGGAAAGAATACTGGAGTGGGTGGCCATTCCATTCTCCAGGGGATCTTCCCAACCCAGGGATCAAACCCAGGTCTCCTGCATTGCAGGCAGATTCTTTACTGTCTGAGATACAAGGGAAATACAACGGACCTATGGGACACCACCAAATGGATCAAAATGCACATTGTAGGAGTCGCAGAAGGAGGTGGGAGAGAGAGAAAGGGGTAAAGAGAGTATTTGAAAAAATAATGGCCCCAAACCTCCCAAACTGGATGAAAGACACAAATAACAACATCTAAGGAGCTCAATGAATTGAGATACATTATAATTAAACAGTTGAAAGCCAAAGATAAAGAATCTTGAAAGCAACAAGAGAGGAGTAAATCATCACACACACTGAATCCCCAGTAAGATTATCAGCAAATTTCTCATCAGAAACTCTGGAGGGTAGAAGGCAGAAGCGGGATATAGTCAAAGTGCTAAAAGGAAAAAAATGTCAACCAATAACCCTAAATGTGGCAAAGCTGTCCTTCCAAAGTATGTTAAGAAATTAAGACATTTCCAGATAAATAAAAGATGAAGGAGTCCATTATCACTACACATGCCCCACAGGAAATGTTCAAGGGAGTCCTGCAGGTTGGAATAAAAGAGAACTAGACAGTAACTTGAAACTGTATTTTAAAAATGGATGAAGAAGATGGATAAAGAAGATAAACACAATAGAATACTTCTCAGCCATAAAGAAGAATGAAACTTTGTCATTTGCAATAAAACGGATGGGCTTGGAAGAATAAATCAAAGACAAATACTGTATGATATCACTTATCCATGGAATCTAAAATATACAACAAATTAGTGAACATAACAAAAAAGAAACAGACTCACAGAGAACAAACAAGCGGTTGCCAGTGGAGAAGGGAGAAGGGGGTACTGAGGAGGTAGGTAAGAGGTACAAACTATTAGGTACAAAATAAGTTACAAAGATACATTGTACAACACAGGGAATATAGCTGATATTTTATAATCAATGAAGTATAAACTTTAAAATTTGTGAATCACTATATTATACACCTGTAACATAATAGTGTAAATCAACTATAATTTTAAAAAACTAATTTAAAAACTTAGTAGAAGTAAATACATGGGAAATTATAAAAGCTAGTACAGATGACCCTTTAACAAGATGGGTTTGAACTGCCCAGGTCCACTTACATGTGGATTTTTTTTTTTTTCAGCAAATATGTATTGTAGTACTACATGATCCATGTCTGGTGGAATCCCTGGATAGGCCACAGATATGAAGGACCAATTGTAAAGCTAGACTCAGATTTGGGACTGTGTGGAGGGTTGCTGTTCCTAACAACAGCCCTCAATGTTCAAGGGTCAACACTGGTTATGGTTGATTTATGACTCCACTTTTGTTTTCCACATAATTTAAGAGATTTACACATTTTTAAAGAGCAATTAGTAGTCTAAGAGCTAATATTACTGTAACTTTTGTCTGTAACTCCACATTTTGTTTCCTAATTTAAGAGGTTATTGTATTTTTTCAAATCATTAATTTATGTTTTTAGGCACACAACGCTTAACGATGTTATTCTGTGGCATCAACAACTGAAAGGGAGAGGAACAGAAGTGTAAAAGGGCAGAGGTTCTGTGTGTCATGGACGTTAAGCTGGAACAAATCCAAATTAGAGTATTATAACTTTAGGATGTTCAATGTAATCCCTGCAGTAACCACAAAAGAGCTGTAGAACACGGACAGAAGGAAATGAGAAAGGAACTTAAAAGTTCCACAACAAAAACCCAACTCAGGACTTCCCCGGTGGTCCAGTGGCTAAGATTCCACATTCCCAATACAGTGGGCCCAGGTTTGATCCATGGTCAGGGATCCCACATGCCACAACTAAGACCTGATGCAGATAAATAAATAAATAAAAATAAATACTAAAAAATCAACTAAAAGGGGACAGTAATACAGGAAATGAAGGACAAAAAAACCTATAAGCATAGTGAAAACAAATAGCAAAATGACAGAAACAAGTATCTTCTTATCAACTGCAAAAAGGAAAGAAATTCTAAAACAGGCTGCCACATGGATGAACCTTGAGGATTTTATGCTAAGTGAAATAGACCAATCACAAAAGACAAATGCTGAACGATGCCACTACTTATGTTGGGGAATCAAAATCACAGATTCAGAAAGCAGAATGGTGGCTACCAGGGCTGGGGAAGGAGGGAATGGCGGGAGTGGATTTAATGAGTTCAGAGTTTGTGTTTTGCAAGATGGAAAGAGTTCTGAATATGGATGGTGGTGCTGGATGCACAACAAGATGGATGTACTTAATACCACTGAACTGTATGTTTAAAAATGGTCAAGATGGCAAAATTTTATATTATGTGTATTCTACACAATAAAAGTGGGGGGAAATGCACAAAAAAAATGTATTCACCAATGTTCAGCATTATTTATAATTAGAAAGTGGAAACAGCTCAACAACTGATGAATACATTTAAAATATGATACATATATACAACAGAATATAATTCAGCCATAAAAAGGAATGAAGCGTTAACACACACTACACTATGGGTTAATTTTGAACACATTTTGCTACATCAAAGGAAACCAGACACAAAAGTCCGCAAGCTGAATGGTTTCACTTATATAAAATACCCAGAACAAGGCTTCCCTGGTGGTTCAGTGGTTAAGAACCTGCCTTGCAACGTAGGGGATGCCGGTTCAGACTCCTGGTCTGGGAAGATACCACGTGCTGCCAGACGGCTCAGCTGGTAGGCCACAGCTACTGAAGCCCTCACGCCCTAGAGCCCACGCTCCGCAGTAAGAACCCACCGCAAAGAGCCGTCCACGCACCACAGCTAGCAAGCGGCCCCTGCTCTCTGCAGCTGGAGAAAGCCCACGTGCAGCAAGGAAGACCCAGCACAGCCAAAAAATAAATAAGTAAATATTTAAAAAATACCCATAACAGGCAAATCCATTGAGACGGACAGTAAGTTAGTGTCTGTCTAGGGTTGGGAGTGGGGTGCTCTGGAGAGGGAGGTAGAATGGGAAGGGATGCTAATGAGCAGAAGGGGAGATGAATACGTTCTCAAATCACATTCTGTTCAGAGTTGCACAACTCTGGAAATAGACTGTTGACTGCACACTCTTTAACAGGTGAACTCTATGGTTATATAAATTATATGCCAATAAAGCTGCTGGAAAAAAAGAATGACCAGATAAAAAGGTGAAGTAAAGACATTTTTGTAAAAGAAGACATGATACAATGTGTCTCTAGCAAACCCACAGTAAAGCTAATATGAAGGGAGGAAGGATATGATCTTAGATGGAAGCGGGGAGGGGTGGGTGGGACTGGAGGGCAGTATTTATCTGGGTAAATCTAAACATGGACAGATGAGCAGGTCATCTGTCACATTTCAGTCACACACACAATTGGCACTAATGTGCCCGCCCTGCTCTCCCTGCCCTGCAGGCTTCATTTCCCTCCAGCCAGGACCTTTGCAGATGCTGTTCCCTCTGCTTGAATGCTCTTCCCCGCTCTCATGCTCCACTTCCTTCTTACTAACTTCTACTCAGCCCTCATTCCCGCCGGTGGGTGTGATCAGAGGAGCCAGCACCTTCCACAATGCACAGTGAGAAGCCCTGACCTTTTTGTTCACCACATTCCCCAGTTTTCATCACATATCTGTTTGCACAATTCTGTGATCTGGTTCCCCTTTAAGGGTTTAAGCCTGCTCACCTTCCATATACATTTAATCAATTTTTCCTTTTTTGGGGGAAAAAGACGAAAATAAACTGTGACTTGACTATTGTTCTCTAGTGAGTCACACCAAGATCTGCCTGTACCTTTTTTTAGAAAAAGAAGTTTCACATTACCGAGGCAAGGGAATGTGTAAGGCTTGTAAAGTTCCTGTGAGAAATCTCTGCTTGAAAATTGTGCTGGCTTTACTGCTTCATGATAGACACTTTTATGCCCAAAACCAGAGGATTTGACCTTTCAGAGTACACCTCAAGGTGTGTGCATAAAACCTGCTTCATCCACTTGTCGGGAACAACAGGGAGAAGAAGGAGTAGACTCACTGTGACATATGGAGAAAAGAAAGCAAAGAAATTGCTCAGAAATAAACCCACACACCTACGGTCAGTTAATCTTTGACAGAGGAGGCAATAATATACAATGAGGGACAGTTACTTCAGCAAGTGGTGCTGGGAAAGCTGGACAACTGCATGTAAATCAGTGAAATTAGAACCCACCCACACACCACACACAAAGACAAGCAAAATGGCTTAAAGACTAAATATAAGACCTGACACCACAATACTCCTAGAAAAGAACATAGGCAAAACTTTCTCCTACATAAATTGTACCAATGTCCGCTTAGGTCAGTCTCCCAAGGCAATAGAAACAAAAGTGAAGATAAACAAACGAGACCTAATCAAATGTGTAAGCTTTTGCACAGCAAAGATAACCATAAAGAAAATGAAAAGACAATCTTATAGGCTGAGAGAAAATATTTGCAAATGATGCAACTGACAAGGGCTTGATTTCCAAAACATACGAACAGTTCATACACCTCAACAAAAACAAAAAACAACCGAATCAAAAAACAAGCAGAAGACCTAAATAGACATTTCTCCAAAGAAGACACAAAGATGGCCAAAAGGCACAGGAGAAGATGACCAGCATCGATAATTATTAGAGAAATGCAAATCAAAACTACAATGAGTTATCACCTTCTATCAGTCAGAACGACCACCATTAAAAAGGTTCCAAATAACAAACGCCGGAGAGGCTGGAGAGAGTAGGGAGCCCTCCCTTACACTGTGGGTGAGAACGTAAATTGGTACAGCCACTACGGAGGACAGTATGCGGGTTCCTTAAAAAGCTGAAAATAGAGCTTCCACATGATCCAGCAACCCCACTCCTGGGCATATATCTAGAGAAAACTATAATTCAAAAAGACATGCACCCCAGTGTTCATGACAGCACCACTTACAGTAGCCAAGATACGGAAACAACCTGAATGTCCATCAGCAGATGACTGGATGGGGATGTGGTGTGTATATACACATGACGGAACACTGCCAGTCACTCCTAGAGGAAACCAACCTGGAATAGTCACTGGAAGGGCTGATGCTGAAGCTGAAACTCCAGTACTTTGGCCACCTACAATGAAGAGCTGACTCATTGGAAAAGGCCCTGATGCTGGGAAAGATTGAAGGCAGGAGGAGAAGGGGAAGACAGAGGATGAGATGGTTGGATGGCATCACTGACTCAGTGGACATGAGTTTGAGCAGGCTCTGGGAGATGGTGAAGGACAGGGAAGCCTGGCGTGCTGCAGCCCATGAGGCTGCAAAGAGTTGGACATGACTTAACGACTGAACAACAACTCAATGTGTAGGTATGTGTGTATGTATATATATTACATATATATATATATATATACATGAATCACTTTGCCATACACCATAAACTAACACAACACTGTAAATCAACTACAGTTAAAACACTGCTTGAAAAAACAAAAGCAAAGCAATCAGATGAGCAAAGGGCTGAAAACCAAGAACTCAAACACTGAGTCATAGTGCTCAGAGGACAGCAGGAGGGGAACAAGGGAACTTACAGGGAAGCCAGTTTCCTAGAGACCAGTAATTGATAGATAGTCTTATTAAAAACCTAAAATGAGGCTTGGCCTAGAGAAGTGAGTCATCGCCAATCTCGCTAAAGATGTAAAACTTGGAGACTAACTCCTTGAGAACAGGGAACACATACCAGCGTGGTACTGCCACGCAGGAGGTCCCCCAAAAAGACTGATGAATGAATGAATGGATGAATGAGCAACTGAATCAGAGGCACTTACAAACGTGTTAGACAAAGGATTCACCTGCTGAGGAAAATGACACAGCATCCACTACCCAGCCACAGTTTCCCAGGCCAGGGCACACGCCAATGTCTTCAAGACAGATGTCTTTCACAGTTCATGACTTAAGACTTCCCCAGTGGTCCACTGGTTAAGAATTCACTTGCCAGTGCAAGGGACACGGGTTCAACCCCTGTTCTGGGAGGATTCCACATGCCTCAGAGCAGCTCATCCCATGCACCACAACTACTGAATTCACGAGCCCTAGGGCCCATACCCAGCAACGAAGACTCAGTACAGCCAAAAATAAATACATTTTTTAAAAGGCCATGACTTCGCTAAATGATGTCACATTGCTTTAGTTTGATTTCTTGTCCCTGGCTTCCTAGACATCACCTGGCCTAGAACCATGCAGAGCCTTTGGGAGTCAAGGAACATGGAAACAAGGAGGACCCTGCTTCAGATGCCCGATTCCTGTCCCTGGGGTTCCCTTCAGCCAGGGGCTGAAAGGGACAGGGAGAGGATCCAGAGGGAATGAGGCAGTGGACCACAAGTGGCTAGCCTGTTTCTTTGCCAGACAAACAGCATGGTTTATAAGTATATAGGTAGTGTCTCATGTAAGATAAACTATACCATTTTTTTGAAACTTATGCAACAGTTGATTTTGCAGTACTCAGAGTCCTTATGAAGCAGCACGCTGGTAAGTTACTTAGCTGGGAACGCATACCCTCCTACAGACGTACATAGACACACACACAGGAACCTGCGTTCACATATGCAGCCCATGTCTGCATGGATGCCCCTCAATGAGGCTCACGCAACACACCACAGCTTTCACAGGAGTCACCTGCTCTCCCTCGCTCAGAAATGAATAGTTTCATACAAGACTTTTACAACGCTAGTTTAGATGTTTTTATGTTCATAGGATAAAACAAATCTATGAGCTAGGTTTACAAAATCATAATTTCAAAAATAGGTAAGGGGCTTCCCTGGCGACTCAGTGGTAAAGAATCTGCCTGCCAATGCCAGAGACGCTCATTTGATCCCTGATCTGGAAAGATCCCGCAAGTGGTAGAGGAACGAAGCCCGTGAACCACAACTACTAAGTCTGAGCTCTAGAGCCCAGGAGTCGAGACCACTGAAGCCTGCACGCCCTAGAGCCCGGGCTCCGCAACCAGAGAAGCCGCTGCAATGAGAAGCCTGGGCACCGCAACCAGAGAGCAGCCCCTCTCGCCACAACTTGGAGAAAAAGCCCTCGCAGGGCAAAACACCAGCACAGCCAAAAATAAACAAATCAAAGAGGTAAGCCTTGAACTTTGCAACCTCAGAAACTGCATTTGTACAGTTCCTGGGAAAACATATTCTAACGCTGGGGTATCTTGCCAAGATGTGATCTAACTTGGAAACTTCCAGTCTCTGAGTGAGCTGTGAATTGTGCTAATCACTACCCACACGGGATGAATGGACCCAAAGCCCGGGGCGCAGGGAAGCTTTATGAGGGCTGGTCTGTTTTTAACTTGAGGTTTTTTTTAGGTAGTAAATTCCCCTCTTCTCTGCATGTCTACCAAAAATAAGGACATGAAGAAAGTTCTTAAGGCTAAATTTATCTAGGATGTTCCATATGTGATTGGCATTTCTGTAGCACAGCAGATGCAAAGCTGAAGTTTTGTTTTGTTTGTTTTTCTTTTTTAATTAGGAAGTCATGCTCCAAAGTCTATTAATGAGGAGACATCACACCACCGCTCTATTCTGGTCCATTCAAAACAGGCAGCATCAGACACTGAGGTTGAATAATTATAAGTAAAAAAAAAAAAAGATTGTAATGAAACAACAACAGTGATGGTGACTTTCCTGCACAGGGCTTTGCAACAGTACAAAGATGTGTGTTCACAAGGAAGCCTTTGGTTGCTGGATTCCTGTCGCTGTGTAGCAAAAGAAGGAGGTGAGGTTTGGGGGAGAGTGGGTGGTCTGCCAGGTCTCTCAGCATCCCCTGCACCTCCAGATGTATGTTGACGAAGTGGCAATATTTGTTTCCCAAGACCGTCCACCCAGCCCAGATGATGTGCAGACATGACTATCACTTGGTTGGATAGAGGTTGCCATACTGGAATTTTCCATTTGGTGTACTAGACATGCAAGCTGTTTACTTACACTTGCAAATGCATTTCAACCACATTGGAGCTCTGCTTCCCTTCGTACTATCATGGTGGAAGCACCAAGGGCCAAACATTTTCAAAGGATGAGGTCACCTGCAGCAGGGCGAGGTGGCTTTGCAGGTCCACTGGCCTCTGCTCCCTAAGAACTTGGGCAGGCCACCACCCTCGGCAAGTCTGTCAGTTAATAACAAACCCTTTGGCGTTATGTGAAGACAAAGACAAACACTGTATGATCTCACTTACACGCAGAATCTAAACAATACAGCAAACTAGTGAATGTAACATAAAAAAAGCAGATTCACAGACAGAACAAAAGAGTGGTTACCAGTGGGGAGATGGGAAGTGGAAGCAATGGACAGGGAAGGGATTAAGAGGTACAAACTATTGGGTATAAAATAAGCTTCATGGATATACCATACAGCACAGGTAATATACCCAATATTTTATAATAACTATAAATGGAGTATAAACTTTAACATTGTGAATCGCTATATCGTACACCTATAACTTACATAATATTGTATGTCAACTATACTTGATTTTAAAAAATTAAATAAAGAAATAAAAAAGAACAAGCCCTTTGGGGCTGATCACTAGTTCCAGGAACAATTCTAATGACCTTTCACATTGCCCTTTGCTGCCTTCTCTCCACCAAAAGGACACAGACTGTGCCATGTGGATCCACCTTGTTCAGGCATGGGATGATCAGAGGAAAACACTGTCTTCCAGCCCCCTTCCTCTCCCTTCTCTCCTCCTTTCACTCCCCATCCCCTTCACCTTAGCACCTGCTTCCCGCCCCCCATTTCAATATATGCATGTGTCACAAAGAAAATAAAGAAAATCATTATTTTGTTCCAGAATTCACATAATTGAAGGAGATATACAATATATACAATGACATCTGTAAGGAAGGGGGTCATAAATGACAACAGATACTGAAAGGGCCCTCAGGCCCTGGGGGCTGGGGTGCAGGGTCGGCCCCCCTCCCTCTCAGCCCCTCCATCTACCCCAGCACCTCTCAGCTCTCAGGGGCGCACCTGGGCTCAGGCTTGATGCACTGGTAAAAGGCAGCCATCTTCGTGAACACGGAGGGAGCCTTCGGCACTTTCATTCTCCGGAAGGACAGAAGGCCTCCCCTTCCCCAAAGGGGCCCTCGGGTCACCCCTGGGTGCTGATCAAGAGCCTTGCTCCCGTTTCCAGAGCAGCAGCTCGGGCCCCGAGGACACAGAGGCGTCTACCAACTCCTGCAGCCCCGTGGGGCCTCCGGGCAGGTGTGCAGCACGGGGCATTGGAAGCTCAGACACACAGCCACTTCCTCCTTCCCTCCATCCACGTGGACGGCCAGGGTGGGGCTGGAGCTGCCACCCGCCTCCCTCTGAGCTGAGTCGCTGCCCAGCTGCTGAGGGTGGAAACTGACAAGCCCGGGCTCTGCCTCCCTGTGCTCCCGACAGAGTCGGGCAAAGGGCACTAATCACCCCATCTGAGTGAGGGTTCAGGGCCCTGGGGGATGTCTAACCCCCCGCCCCACAACCGCTGGTTCCCTTGCCCTGGCTTTCTCCCTATTCCCTCTTCAAGCTTGTTGCCGCAGGGCCTGGATGTGTTTGGTGAACGTCTTTCCTGGGCCCTTCCCAAGGCTCCTCCTTCCAGGCGGGCACCTGCTCCAGGGCGCGCTGCGGCAGCCAGAGCTTCAGCACTCCCTGCTGGTGACCACACCTGGCAGATGCACAGACCACGCCCCCCCCCCACAGAGCCACCTCCCCGCTGACGTCCTCTCTGCTGACCTGCAGCTGCCACTTCAAAATAGCAGACTCCTGTCGCCCAGCCTTGCAACTGCACCTGAGTTCCTGCAAAGTACAAAGGCTGCTAACCGCACTGACGGTGGTTTCCAGGCAACGTCTAGAGGGCTGACAGAAGGCTCCGAATGACAAGTGTGACTGTATTATGAAAACTGCGGAGCAGCAGGCAGCAGGGGTGACTTCTGAAGATGGTGCTGAAGAAGTCTTAGATTCCTCTTCTGTTTTCCAAAACGCATTCATATATATAAAAGTTCTAGTCATTGTTTTTGTTAGTCATGTTTGACTCTTTGTGACCCCGTGGACTGCAGCATGCCAGGCTCCTCTGTCCTTTACTGTCTCCAAGAGTTTGCTCAAATGCATGTTGAGTTGGTGGTGCTACCCAACCATCTCACCCTCTGTTGCCACCTTCTCCTCCTGCCTTCAATCTTTCCCAGCATCAGGGTCTCTTCCCGTGAGTTGGTTCTCATATCAGGTGACCCAAGTATTAGAGCTTCAGCTTCAGCATCAACTCATCCAAAGAAAGTTCTGGTTGACTGGTTTATAATTGAAATAATAAAGCATAACCAGTGTATTTGATGGTAACTAAAGAAAGCAGTGAGTTTAATGAACTTGGGAAAAAACAACTGCTGAGTGTTCTGCTGGCAGTTTACACCCACCTGCCCTTGGACTCTTCAGAATCTTCTAATGATGCTCTCAGCTGCCTGGATGCTGCCAACAGCTCAGCCTTCTCTGGGGAGAAGGACAACGGGCTGGCGGGCATGTCCGTCTCCCGTGAGGCGGGTCGGGGCAGAGCGAACCACTGAAGGGTCAGGGGTGGATGTCTCTAAGGAGCGGTCCCAGCCAGTCAAGTCCAACAGGCCCACAGCTGCAGCTCACCCCACTGGAGGCCAGCTCAGCACTCAGAGCACTGAACCTGAGCCGCCTTGCCGCTCGCTACGGCCAGCCCTGCTCTGGGCCTGGTCAGTGTCCCTGCAGGTCCAGGACAGTGTCTAAGTGGAAAATCTGATGCTGAAATCAAGGTCTGTACCTCATCCAGCTGTGAGCCCCACGAGGGTAGCTGCCTCCTAAGAAGCCCAGGTCCTATCACCTGTCCTTGGCAGACATCAGTAATCAACCACAGCATTATTCTCAGAACTGCTCACCACACAGCCCTCTGGGGAGCTACTGCCAGGGGCCTGGAGCAGCACTTGGCTAGAAGCCTGTCGACGTCATTGGCAGAAATCGCAGTGAGTCTATAGAACTGGATTCTCGCCTTGACTGCCACTAGCTAGCTACTAACCAGCTGAATGACTCGGGGCAAACCATTTCCCTCTCTGGGACTCTGTCTCAAGTCCGATATGAGTGCTTTGAACTCTGATACCTGACAGGCTATCGGATTACTTCAGGAAAAACTCAGGTCTGTAAAATTGGTCCAAACCTCATTTTTCTGTGAAGGTATTTCTGTTAACTAACAGAGGAAAAGACGTGCTGGAGCTGAGAACAACATCTATGGAAAATATATTTTCAAAATCTAGTCACTATACTGCTTGTCTGTGAGCCAGAAAAATGAAGTGGCAATGACAACATCACAGAAGTCCCTCCAGTCTGGCCTGGCCATCTTACCTGCTGCCGCCACCTCCCCCCACCCCCCGCCCCTACGCAGCCACACCTGACACTCTGCTACCCAAGCGAATGCCTCATCCACACACATCAGTGCCTCTGCCCACAACCCGAAGAAACCTCAGAACTTGCTGGGCACCTCACATTCTTCCTCTGAGCCCCTGCCCACTCACAATATTTCCCCTCCCGGAATGTGAACTTCTTCAGGGCAGAGATAAGCTCTTTTCATCTCTGATATCTACACACAGTAGATGCTGGGAAATATTTAATGAATGAGTGAGCCTCATCACCTGTGCTTATAAAAATCTAAGGGCAGGGACTTCCCTGGTGGTCCAGGGATTAAGACTCCACCTTTCCAATGCAGGGGCCCCAGGTTCAATTCTCTGATTGGGGAACTAAGATCCCACATGACATGTGGTGTGGCCAAAAAAATTATAATAATAAAAAAAAGGGCAAAATCACTTTTAATAAGGTAATTTGCTTTATTAAGTTTCTCCTAAGGAGGGGGGATTCTCAAATAGCTGGATTCCATTTGAGCCGTTTGGTAAGATGCTCTGACAAAGTGCTCCTGTGTGATTCAGATGTGTGGGCTGGCTGGGTTTGACATAAATATCTTCCTATTTTGCAATTTGGAGACATCACATTTGGAGAGTGAGGACATGGAGCAATCTGAACACACATTTGGCTCATTATGTGAGGACATCTAATATTCCAAATTTTTCCATCCTCTCAGTATTTTAAAGACCTTGGAGAAGCAGCCAAGTTCCCATTTTCTTCAATACTGCCATGGTGGGAGGAGGGTGTTGTATATATATATATATATATATATATATATATTAATAGATGCCCCATACCAGTTGGTAGTTAATGTGTATAGCTGGCCTCCTCAATCAGATTGCAAAGTCTCTAAGAACAATGCCAATCAACTAGATTGTTTTATGTATTCCAAGAAGCCAAATATGCAGTAGGTGCTTAATAAGTGCATAGTGGTTAATTAATACAGGCCTTCCCCAGTGGCTCAGCAGTAAAGAATCTTCCTGCAATGCAGAAGGCTTGAGTTTGATCCCTGGGTCGGGAAAATCTCCTGGAGGAGGAAATGGTAATCCACTCCAGTTATTCTTGCCCAGAAAATCCCATGGACAGAGGAGCCTGGTGGGCTACAGTCCATGGGGTCACAAAGAGTCGACTAAGCATGTGAGGACATGTCGTGACTGATTAATACGGTGCAACACACTAGCCAGGGCCACCAGTGCGCACAGCAACGGGCACGGCGCCTCAGTCAGTAGGGGAGCACCGTGAAGTCCTCAGCTGACGGATGCACAGGAGAGTGACCAGAGGAAGGCAGACTGTGTAGACAGGTGGGATCCCGTGAACAAGTGAGGACTCCGGGAATTTCTCACACTTTACCTCCAAGAAGCCAAGGCATGATGCCGGCGGAGCTTACATGTGCCAAGAACTGCTGTACATATTCCACACGCATTTCTTCTTTAGATGTTAGCTGAACTGAACACCACGAGCATTCCATCCAAGCCCGCCCACTCGGAGCCGTGCACTGGAGAAGGAGCGTCACCGGGTGACGGTCGGCAGCAGCACCAGGCACCAGCGCAGGCTCAAGGTGGAGGGTGGAGCCTGGGGACTCCTGCTTCCGGCTGCCTGCTCCTGGGATGGCTGCAGGCTTTCCTGCCGAAAGGCAGCTAAGTCAGGTGGCCCAACAGGCAGGGGGCCCTCTTCCATCTCCACTGAGTCACATTTTCCCCCAAAGGCAACGGTGCAGCAGCCAGCTGCACCCAGAAGGCAGCCCCAAGTTCCTGGTAGACACAGTCCCACTCAGCCCCGGGCTCTGAGTTCCCGGGCAGGTGGCTCAGGGAATCCTGTGGTCCAGTCTGAACGTCCCCCGCTGAGCAACAGAGGAGAGCACCCTACTGACTCTGCTCCTCGGAGAGGAAAGCTTACCGAGCGTTCTGCTTCATGGTGTGAGGCGCTGACAGGCTGACCAACCTGCGACACTGGTGCCTCACCTGCCTGGAAGGCCACCGCCGGGGCAGCTGCTGTGGGCAGGGTGTCCGAGAAGCCTGTGGTTCTGCTTTCTCCTGGAGGCAGCCCAGGGGGATGGAGTCTGAGGGTGAGCAGGGGCTGAGGGTGGTATGTGCATCTGCTGGGGATGTCAGGAGGCCTCGTGAACGGAACCCCTGTGGCCCTGCCGCTCCAAGGGCAGCCAGGGGATCTGCGGCCTCAGCATCACCTGGCAGCTGATGAGAGGCGCAGAATCTCCGACTCCATCCACCCAGATCTATGCTCTCAAAGTCTGCCCTGGGCCGGGGGCCCCTGGTGATCCCTCTGCATGTCAAGGTTTGAGAACCACTGCTTTACAGCAGCTGTTCTCGGCCCTGCCTGCACATTAAAATCCCCTGGGGAGCTTTAAAAACTCCTGATCTTCAGATCATGCCCCGGCCCAATTGCTGGCAGGGTACCGCAGGTCACTTCAAATGCAGGCAGGGTAGAGAACGGTTGTTCCCCACCTCTGGTACTGATGAACCTCGTTGCAGGGCAGGAACAGAGCCACAGTCATGGAGAAAGGACTTGTGGACACAGGTGGGAATGGGAGGATGGGACGCATTGAGGGAGTCGCATGGACACATGTGTATCACCATGTGTGAAACACACAGCTAGTGGGAGCTGCTGTAGGAGCTCAGACCGGTACTCCGTGATGACCTAGAGGGGTGGGAGGTGGGAGGGAGGCTCAACACGGAGGGGATATATGTTTACTTATGGCTGATTCATGTTTCTGTACAGCAGAAACCAACACAACATTGCAAAGCAATTATATTAAAATAAAAAACACTTAAAAAAAAAGCACACTTCTGCATTCAATTCTACAGTTTCAGTAACAAATGGTTTTCCTTCAAGTGACAAAAGGTCGAAGAGGCGAACTGAGGGAATACAGCGTTTCACGAACAGGAGCCCATCTGGGGGGAGAGGGTTAAAGACCATTTAGGCTGCCTGTCACTAGGAACTGATGGCAGAGGCAGCAACTACATTCCCGGATCTGAAACCCATCGATCCTAAAGGAAATCAACCCTGAATATTCCCCAGAAGGACTGATGCTGAAGCTGAAGTTCCAGTACTCTGGCCACCTGATGGGAAATGCTGACTCACTGGAAAAGACCCTGATGCTGGGAAAGATTGAGGGCAGGAGGAGAAGGGGACGACAGAGGATGAAATGATTAGACAGCATCACCGACTCAATGGACATGAATTTGAGCAAACTCTGGAAGATAGTGAAGGACAGGAAGGCTGGTCTGCTGCAGTCCATGGGGTCACAAAGAGCTGGACATGACTTAGCGACTGAACAACAATTGAGTACAGAGGCCTACTCTTCCAGCAGGGGTGGAAACAGGGTTCACTCAGGCCCAGACACCCAGGAACTCAGTAAGAACCTGCCAAGGCCTGACTCAACACACGACATGGCCCAAGTCAGGAACCACAGTTGGTCAACGCAGTTCCACACCCTGGCAAGAGTGGCTGTTTCAGGGACAGGCACGTGACTCATTTCGGGCCCAGGAGAGTGAGGCTCAGGGCATTTATGGAATTGTTGAAAGAGAATACTTCTTTTCTTTTGGGTCTGGAAGGATATGAGTTTAGAGGAAAGAAGCACCAAGAGGTAAAGAGGAAAAGCAAAGCACCTGGGGACTCTGCCTAGAGTCCTGGATCAAACTCTTCCTGAAGGCAGTTACCAGTGACTTCCCAGTTACTAAGCTACAAAGTCTATCTCTTGGGTTTTTTAAAAGCCAACAAATCTTTGCAAGCCTTATTTGCAAAATAAAGAGTCCCAAGTAATTCCTGGAGGAAACAGGAACTGTATGAGTCAGGTCAAGCCACCCGGACATGCTTTGGTTCTATTTTTAGACCTTTAGGACAACAGTTAGATACACGTTCAGGACAGGAAAGGCTGGGGCAAACAAAAAGCAGGTATCAGTAAAGAACCTGTTCATAGAAGATTTACAAAGGGCAGAGGTGTGACCCCTCTGTATCAGAATCACTTTTTTTTCAATTTTTCTTTTTTAAAAAGCTTTTTATTTTGTACTGGGGTATAGCCAAGTAGCAAACAACGTTGTGATAGTTTCGGTGAACAGCAAGGGACTCAGCCACACATACACATGCATCCATTCTCCCCCCAACTCCCCTCCCATCCAGGCTGCCATATAACACCAAGCAGCGTTCCCTGTGCTATGCAGTGGGTCCCTGCTGACTATCCATTTTAAATACAGCAGTGTGTACATGTCCACCCCAAAGTCCCTAACTGTCCCTCCCATCCATCCTTCCCCCACACTTGGTTCTCTAACTCTGTGAGTCTCTTTCTGTTTTGTCAGTTCATTTGTACCGTTTCTTTTCAGAGAATCACATTTTTTAAAAAAGATTTTTTTTTATGCAGATCATTTTAAAAGTCTTTACTGAATCTGCTACAACACTGCTTCTGCTTCATGTGTTGGTGTTTTGGCTGAGAGGCATGTAGGATCTGAGCTCCCTGACCAGGGATTGAACCCGCACCCCTTGCACTGACAGTCGAAGCCTACACCCCTGGATTGCCAGGGAGGCCCCTCAGCATCACCTTGAATGGCTCGGGAACCGGCGGAATAAGCCATGGCCGAGGTCTGTCCCACTTTCTGCACACACTCAGTGTCCTCTGGTGGAAACGCTTCTTCCTTTGAGGGGAAAACAGTCTGGCAAAGAAGGAAGGGCTAGGGCTTCAGAAGGAGCCAGATCCAGCTGACAAGCGGTGACAGCGAGATCCATGGATGAGAAGGGCTGAGGAGCGGGGGGTCAGGAAAGCCAGTCTTTGATGTGTCACGGTGCCTTGGGCCCCATAGGATCGGAGCTCCAGAATGACTCCCGAGCTCCAGGGGAGCCAGAGGGCTCAAAGGGACCAGAGAGAAGGAAGATTCCACATGAACGCTGAGGCCTGGCAGAGCGACTGGCGCAGAGGCAGGAGGATGGCGGTCTTGATGGACTGGACAGAGGCACTGAGCCCGCAGCATTCCTCCCACTCCGCCCACCTGGACAGCACGCAGCACAGCTCACTCTCCAGAGCCCGGCTGCCAGCCGCCAGGGGCTGAGGGCTGCAAGAAACACCACACCTGCTGAGATGGAGCTGGGCAGCTCTGGGCTCCCAGGGCTCAGAGTGCAAATGAAGCTGAGCTGTAGGAAAACCAAGCTGCTCCTTGGGTGCCTACCCTGGTGGCCTGCACGTGGGGACCAGCCTGGGGCCTGGCTCCCAGCAGGCGCGTGGCCCCCCTGGTCCCGCGCCGCCTGAAAGGGACATGTCTCTACACTAACACCAAGCACGGTCCGGGCGACCCACCAGAGGTGATAAAATTCTACCCCGAACAGAGGGATGAGCCTGGGCCTGAGGAGGACGGGAAAAGCCCCGAGCTGCTGTCTGCGGGGGAGCCCTGGTTGTCACTCACTGGCCGGGCCTCAGTGTCCTGCCTGTCACCGGAGCCGCCGCGCAGGCCCGGATGAAATGATGTAATGCCTGAGGCGCTTGGAGCCAAGGGGAGGGCTTGCGGCTCACCGATATTTTTGGCATCTCTCAGAACGCAGCACATGGCGCCCACACACACCACCTCCACACAAGGCCTGCTCTGGCTGTCCCGTGCTCAGCTCCCTGGGATGCGGAGACGGTGCGCCCACGGGAGCCAATCTGCGGCTGGGGGGTGGGCTGCAGGCCCCCGGGGGCCCATTCTGCCTGGAGACCGCGGCCAGCAGGGGGCGTGAGCGGGACTGTGGGTTAGAACCTGGTGCCAAGGGGGCCCTGGAAGCACAGGACAGACATCTGCCCCTTCCTGCTAGGATGAGCAGCTCTGAGTCTAAGACCAGGACAGGCAGAGAAGAAGAGAGGAAAGATAAGATGGCAGGGCTAGACTGGACCCCCACCTTCTCCCTGAGAGCTGGCCAGCCTGGCCAAACCACCAGGACACCCCTGTCCCACTCCTGCCACCCAGGCCCACTTCAGTGCAAAGAGGGAGGCACGAGTGACGATCTGGGGCCCACCTGCAGGCAGCTGAGAAACGGGAGATGGAACTGGGCTTTCAGGGGAGTCACGCCAGATGCCATGCCCCGTCCTCCCACGCTGGAAGCCAGTGTCCGCTGATCGGGGCTTCCCTGGCGGCGCAGATGCTGAAGAATCTGCCTGCAAAGAGGGAGACCTGGATTTGATCCCTGGGTCAGGAAGATCCCCTGGAGAAGGGAATGGCAACTCACTCCAGTATTCTTGCCTAGAGTCGGACACAACTGGCCAACACTCTCACTGAGCTGGGTGCAAGGAGGGCAGAGAGAGGGCACCTGGCATGCAGAGGCGCAGGCGTGTGGGGAGGGGGTGGGTGTCCATTGCGACGAGGCACCTGGAGCATCAGAAGGCAGCTGAAGACCAAGCATAGAGGCTGTGGTTTACAAAGATGACATGATCAAGGCAGGCTGAAATCTGCCATTGGGGTCAATTCATCAGCAGTTATGCTAGGGCATGGGATGTGTGGCTTGGTTGCTATGGCAGTTTACTTCCAGACCTGGGTACCATTACCCTGTACCAAGGCCCATTTAAAAGCATCTCCTACTTCATGCCAAAGAGCTGCTAACCCGGGGTGGTGGGGGCGGACAACAGCGAGAAGAGTAACCCCCCTTTTATGGTAAGATACATAGCAACCGCATTTTTAAAGTCTCTCAGCAGGAACAGATAACAGCCAAGAGCCATAATGATGTTATCAGAAGGATGTTTACAACTCAGAATGAAATAATTATCACAAAAATATGACCGACTGGGTATGGTAAGGATTTTTAAAAATTAACTCAGTAAAGCTGCATAAGAAAGAACTGAAAATGAGGAGAAAATATGGCCTTTAGAAGCTCAGAATCTCAGACGTGGAAATACTGAAGCTTTCACTAGGCAACCAACCATTTTTCAAGCTGTGGAACTGAGGCTGACAGATTCTATAACTTGCCCCAGGACACAGTGAATTAGTTCAAAACTGAGCTTTCTTAGCTAACCAAATACGATGATGCCAAACATTCAATGTGATTCTAAACATCTTTATTAATAATAATAATAAAAAGTCAAGAGCAAATGACATCAGCAAAAATGGTGGTATAAGGACCTTCAAAAATCTCTCCTCCACAGAAGCAATTAAAAAACTGGCAAAATAAATAAAAAGTTAGAGTCAACTTTGTCAGAAATCTAGAAACTAGCCGAAGTCTTTACCATTCCATGGAGCATCTATTCCATGGCTGAAATCTCAGTTAAAACAGTGACTGCTGTGGCATTTTAACTTGCCTTATTCCAACCTTTGGCTTTCCATCACCCTGGTAGGCTTGAAAACCACCAGGTTCACAATTACTGTGTAAATGAGTAGCCTGGCAGCCAACAGATGTGGAAGAACTGGGTTGGAGTGTCCTCAAGCCTCCACTCTCAGAGAATTGTCACTGTTTAATCTGTTTAGTGGTTCCCTGGAGAAGCCTGCTTGCAAGGGAAAAAAGCCCAGTCTGACCTGAGTCAGAGTTCACTCAATATAAAAAGCTCTTTTCCCCCTAACTTGACCGAGGCAAGTGGATACAGTTAGGGCAAACAATACTATGCTGTGCTGCGCTCAGTCGTGTCCGACTCTTTTGCAACCCCATGGACTGCAGCCCCACCAGGCTCCCCTGTCCATGAGATTCTGCAAGCCAGAATACTGGAGTGGGGTGCCGTTTCCTTCCCCAGGGGATCTTCCTGACCCAGGGATCGAACCTGCATCTCCTGCATGGGCAGGCAGGTTCTTCACCACTGTGCCACCAGGGAAGCCACCTTGGGACAAACAATAGACTATTTAAAACGCTTAAATAGGAAACGCCCGACATACTCCTAGGAATCTAGAAGGCCACAGGAAGGGCTGTACACACACTCAGGAGAGGTCTGAGAAGGCGCCGAGGTCTCACCCCTGCTGTCCTTGAGGCTCTCTGTCCAAGTAGGAAGTCAGGGTTTAGACAGAGCTGTCACCTGTCTGTCGAGTACAGAGTCCCTCTGTACTCCGAGCAGAGACTGGGAGGATGATTCTAAATGTCTAAGGAAGTCTCTGTCCAATCAGTAGCTGGTTACTAAACCAACCAAAGTAGAGACTACAGTGGCCACACATGACAAAAAATACAGAGTTTATAAAATTTGTTCAGAAAAGTCAACACAAACAACAACAACAAATGCTGGGGAATTAGGGAGAATCTGAAATTCAAAGTTGCCACATTATATATTTTAAATGTTCCACAAACTTACTAAATGTACAAAGGAAAATAAGTGTGATCCATATACTGGACACCCAGATGTTAGACTTACTTGACAAAGAACTTAAATCAGCTACTTTAAATATGTTCAAAGAACCAAGAAACTGTGTATTAAGCAAGGTATGAGAATGATATCTCACCAAATATACAAGAATAAAGAGAAGGAAATTACAAAACAGAACTAAATAGAAACTGGACTTGAAAAGTACAATAACAAATTTTTAAAAAATCACTAGAGGGACTCAAGAGCAGATCTAAATGGATTCAGTGAACTTGAAGATCCATCAGTTGAGATTAACCAGCCTGAGAAACAGAAAGAGATACAGTGAAGAAAAATTCGTATCACTGAACATATGAATATATGCATATCAGGAATCTGAGAAGGAGCGAAGAGAATGGTGCAGGAAGAATATTTGAAGAACTAATAGTTGGACATTTGTAAAATTTGAGGACATTTATCTACACATCTAAGAAGTTCAACAAACTCCAAGTAGGATAAACTTAAAGGATCCATCCTGCAACACATCATAATCGAACTGTCAAAGACAAGGGAAAATCTTGAAAGAACTCATATCCCATAAGAGGTCCTCAGTAAGACTAATGGGCTTCCCAGGTGGTGCTAGTGGTAAAGAATCCACCTGCCAACACAGCGGACACAAGAATGTTTGACCCCTGGGCCGAGAAGATCCCCTGGAGAAGGAACTGGCACCCCGCTCCAGTATTCTTGCCTGGAAAATTCCATGGGCAGAGGAGTCTGGAGGGCTGCAGTCAGTGGGGTCCTAAAGTCGGACACGACTGACAGACTGAGCACCAAGATAAGATGAATGGCTGATTTCTCATCAGAAGTCACAAGGCCAGAAAGCAGTGGGATGAACGATTCAAACTGCTAAAAGCAAAAGCCTGTGCTATGAAAACTTGAATAGAATTTGTATCCTACCATTGTGTGAAAACTGTATAAATCTTAATTACGCTGAATTGGTTCACAGAGCTTTTCAGGTCTACTACATCCTCTACTTCTCTGTATATTTGTCCTATTAATTTTTGAGAGTTTGATACTGAAACTCCAACTAAAAAATCTTAATTTATCTACTTAAAAAATAATTGCAATATACAGTGGAACTATATGTAACTGTTCTGTATTTTCCAAGTCTCCTGTAAATGTGTCTTCATAGTTTCATAATTTAAAAAAAATAAAAACTTTTAAAAAAGAACGAGACTACAGATGAACAACACTAGATCCAGCAAACTCTTCTACAATGATGAGAGAATGAGGGCACTTCCCTGGTGGTCCAGCGTTTAAGAATCCACCTTCCAATGCAGGGGACGTGGGTTCGATCCCTGGAAGGGAAGTCAGAACCCACATGCCGCAGGGCAACGAGGCCCACTTGCTGCAGCGAAGAGCCCCAGGGAGAAGCCCACGTGCTGCAGCAAAGACCCAGCACAGTCAGAAAAACAAGCAGAAACAGTATTTGAAAAAAAAAAAAAAAAATGAAAGAATGGGGACAACTGCTTAACAGGTACAGAATATCCATTCCGAGTGAAAAAAAAATGCTTTGAAAGGAGAGAGAGGTGGTGAGTGTACTGAATGCCTCTGAACTGTTCACTTTAAAATGGTTAATTTTATGTTATATAAATTTCACCTCAACTGCTAAAAACGAAGGAAAAAAAAAATAAGACAAATTAAGACATACTCAGGTAAACACTAGCAAACCTGCCCTACAGGAAATACTAATGGGTACTAGATGGTAACTCAAAACCACACAAAATAAGTGAGCGCCAATAAAGGTATTACATAGGTAAATATAAAAATCATTTATAATAATAGAAATGTATTGTTTGTAACTGTTTTTTCCTTCTATTTAAAAGACAGTTGTATAAAGCAATAACCATAACTCTGTGTTAATAGGCACATGGTGTACGAAGACACCATTTGTACGACAACTGAACAGGGGTGGGGAAATGGAATTATAAAAGAGTAAATTGTCGATATACTATTAAATTACGTTGGAATTAATCTACACTAGATTGGTATAAATTTAAATTGCCAAGGGCAACTACTAAGAAAATAAAGCCTAAAGGAGGTAAAGAAATGACAAGGGAATTTCACGGCACGTGGAACACAGCGGGGGAAGGGAAAGGTGGGACTGACTGAGGAAGCATCGCGGACACATGCACGCTATTACGTGTGAAGCGGGTAACTGGTGGGATCTGCTTCAGCACCAGTCCTTCCAATGAGTGTTCAGGGCTGATTCCCTTCAGGATGGACTGGTTTAATCTCACTGCTGTACAAGGGACTCTCAAGAGTTTTCTCCAGCACCGCAGTTCAAAAGCATCAATTCTTCGGTGCTCAGCCTTCATATCATGGTCCAACTCTCACATCTACACATGACTACTGGAAAAACCATAGCTTCGACAATACAGATCTTTGTTGACAAAGTGATGTCTCTGCTTTTCAATATGCTATCTAGATTTGTCATACTTTCCTTCCAAGGAGCAAGTATCTTTTAATTTCATGGCTGTAGTCACCATCCACGGTGATTCTGGAGTCCAAGAAAATACAATCTGCCACTTCTACTTTTTCTCTTTATAGTTGCCATAAAGTGATGGGACTGTATATCATAATCTTAAATTTTTGAATGCTGAAACATTCTACATTAAGATATATTTTTAAAGAAGCAAACAAAACTGAAAGCAAGCAGAAGGGAAAAAATGATATAGAGAAGAAATGAACGAAACTGAGGAGAGAAAAACAATGGAGAAAATCAGCAAAACCAAAAGCCGGTTCTTGGACAAGATCGACAAAATTGACAAACCTTTAGCTGAACTGACCAAGAGAAATGAAAAGACTCAAATTACTAAAATCAAGAATGAAAGAGGGACCATCACTGCTGACTGTACAGAAGTAAAAATGATTATAAAGGAATTTTATGAATGATTGGAAGTCAACAAACTAGATAACCTAGATGACAGACATATTCCGAGAAAGAAACAAACTACCAAACTTAATCAGGAAGAAAATTTTAATTGATTGATTATGATTTAAAAGATTGAATTAGGAATTTTGAAACTGTCCACAAAGAAAAGCCCAGGTCCAGACAGCTTCACTGGTATACTTCACTGAATGTTTAAAGAAGACTACTAATGGACTGCAGTTTCTTTTTGAGGCAAAGAAGATGTTCTGGAATTAGACTGGGGTGGTGAAAAATATGTGGGGATATGTGAATTATATCTCAAGTATTTTAAAAGTAGGAGGAGAAACAAAGCAAAAGCCAGCTAGTAATTATGACAATGGGACTCCTGGATTTGTTAATTGGTAAAGTTAAACCCTATTTGAAAAGTTGTATGTGAATGATAAGCCCCTTGGTGATTGTTTTTTCCCAATCCTAAAAGTAGGTGGCTTCTTATTTCATCTCTTCCAAACCTTTTCTACACTGTGAAAGCTTTCATTAAAGCTGAAGACTCAAGTTAGCCTAAGAAAAAATATATGCGATATACATAAGACAGGGAATATATATTCTTGATTTATAAAGAGCTCTTATAAAGGAATACAGAAAATGCAAACATTCCATTGAAAAGTGGGCAGAGCTTACGGAAAAACAATTCACACAGTAAGAAATAGCCAGTAAGCATAGAAAAAATCCCCACGGATAACCAAACGCAACAATCAGACACCTGGAAGTTTTAAAAGGCAAGTGCTCCTCATCTTTGGCAGAGTGTGAGAAATGGGCACACCCGTATGCTGCTGGTAGTGTAAACTTGGCCCAACTTTGCTGGACAGCCGTTCGGCACTATTTAGCAGTTTCTATGAAAATCTTAAATTCTTTCATTCTATGACATAGCAATTACACTTCTGGGAATTTGTTCTATAGAAACAAATAGACAAATGAGCAAATATATTCCCTGCAGCCAGATTCGTACTAATTTAATTTATTCATATCAATGTACACACTACTATATTTAAAATGGATAACAAGGACCTACTGTATAGCGCTGGGAACTCTGCTCAACGTTATGCGGCAGCCTGGATGGGAGAGGAGTTTGGGGGAGAATGGATACGTGTGTAGGAAGGGCTGAGTTCCTTAGCTGTTCACCTGAAACTACCACATTGTTTGTTAATCAGCTAAACAAAAGAAAAAGTTTAATAAAAAAGGTAAATTTAACTTTTAAAAACCTTAACTGTATCATAAACACTTGATTTGGGGATAGTTAACTAAGAATACTAAAGAGTGATTAAAAGAAATGAAGTAGATCCATTTACTGACTTGGAAGTATTTATAAAACATGAAATGTCAACAAAGATCTGCAGAAAAATATGCAAATGTAGTATGATCTAAATTTGCAAAAAATGTAAGCCCCAATATGCATGCATGTGTGTATGTTGATATACAACGTGTACATTACATGATTTCATCTATAACATGTATATATTATACACACACACACATATATGTGTATATACACATTTGTATACGTAGAACCAGTGACAGACAAGCCAGACTCCTCAGAGTGAAGCAGAAACCACCCTGCTCCTACCACCTCCCTGCATCTCGGCCATAGCTCTTCCAGGCTCTCTGAAATAGCTGAACAGCCCATCCCTTTGAGCATCAAACACTCCAGTGCGATCCATGGACCTCAGGGTAGAGTCCTTTCCACAAGGAAGTGCCTCCAGTCCCTGGTCAGCAGAGCCCCACAGGCCTACGGGGGGGCCGTGTGCACACCTGCCCAGCCCAGCGCCCGGCCTGGACCTGGACGGGGCCTCCACGGACAGGTCCGTCCAGCTGGGGCCAGGGCCCTCCGGTGGCGTCGGCCCACCTCCACACCCCTACTCCCGCCTGCCCCCAGCAACATTGCCCTTGGCCTGTGCCCTCCTCACTGTAGGTCCCCACGCTCTTGGGGACCTCTTGGGCCAGGCTCCTCGTGTGCAGCCCTCACGCTGGCCACGGCCCTGGCAGGAGGGCTGTCCGTCCAGAGAGGCCCTTCCCAGGCGCCCCCGCCCCCCACCTCCAGGCGCACAGGGTGGGGGTGGGCTGGGGAAGGAAAGGAGCTGCCTGGAGACATCTCCACGGACCTTCTCCCCCACTATGATCCCAGCTCCTGGGAACGGGACCTGGGGCAGCACCGCAAACCTGTCCTCAGTCAGAGTGCAGACAAGCCCCAGTCCCACACCCTCTTGCGTAAAGGACCTGGAGAGACACATACTGGCTTATTTCTGGGGGGGTGGATAACAGCTTTTTACTCTATATGTCACTGGGTTTACTTTTTATTTTTTAATTACTCACGTAAATGAAAGGATAATTAAAAAGAAATACATCTCTGGGGCCTATTTCTGATCTTCTCAGTGTGAACAGCTTGTCTTTCACTGCGGAAGCCCCACAGAAGCCTAGTGAAGGCTCTGAATCCTCACTTCCATCTGAATTCACCTGACCTTCCAGGGGCTACACAGCAGAGTCGCTGGGCGCCATCCCCAGGAACTCTGATGTAATCAGCCAGGAACGGGTGTGGGCATCAGACATGCTAAAGCTCCCCAAGTGACAAAGTGCAGCCCGATTAAGAAGCGAGGGCATGCTCCTTTCCCAAACCACGCCCAGCTCTTCCCACTCCTGCCCTCCACTCCCCGACTTGTGTCAACACCACCTCCTCCTCCCAGGGGAGCTGGGAACATGCGGCAGAGGCAGAAACAGCAGCACCTGGTGAGGAGGGGACGATGTCAGAGCCCACAGCCAGGACTGGGAGGGCTGGGAGGGCAACGCCAGAGGCCCACTCACTGGACAGCAAACGGCGTGACCAGTCCACTGGAGAGGAAACCTCTCCACTGGACCTGAGACGTATCAACTGTTGCTGCTGTTCAGTGGCTAAGTCGTGTCTGACTCTGCAACCCCATGGACTGCAGCACCCCAGACTTCCCTGTCCTTCCTTCACTATTTTCCAGAGTTCACTCAAACTCATGTCCATTGAGTCGGTGATGCTATCTAACCATCTCATCCTCTGCCACCCCCTTCTCCTTTTGCCTTCAATCTTTCCCAGCACCCCAGGGTCTTTTCCAATGAGTCAGCTCATAGCATCAGGTGGCCAAAGTACTAGAGCTTCAGATTCAGCATCAGTCTTTCCAATGAATATTCAGGGCTGATTTTCTTTAGGATTGACTGGTTTTATCTCCTTGCAGTCCAAGAACCTCCAACAGTCAGGGTCTATTTGGACTTTCCTGGTGGTCTCGTGGTTAAGAATCTGAATGCCAGTGTAGGGAATGTGGGTTCAATCCCTGGTCTGGAAAGATTCCATGTGTCATGAGGCAACTAAGTCTGTGTTCCACAACCACCAAGTCCTCTTGCCTAGAGCCCACGCTCTGCAATAGGAGAAACCACTGCAAGGAGAAGCCCCCAGCACTGCAGCTAGAAAGTAGCCCTCATTTGCCATAACTAGAGAAAGCCTTTGAGGCAACAAAGACCTAGCAGAGCCATAAATTATCAATTAACTTTTTAAAAAGTCACGTCTAAAAAATAAATAAATAAAAATAAAAAGTCAGGGTCTATTAAAGCATTTCCACTTTTCTCCAGGTCTCTTCCCTTCTTCTGGATCACTGGCTGCCGCCATTTCTTGCCCACCAAGCCATCTCTGTTTTTGTTGTTGGATCGCTGCTTTTTCTTTTGCTTTATCTGGAGGACCTCTTTGACTTCTTTTTTCCCCCATATGGGATGTAAAGGTGAATTTCTGAGTTCCTCGAGGCACAGAAATATCCTTATAGATCTTCACACTTGATTAATAGCTAGGAGTAGCTTTCCAGGTTGGAGTTTCTCTCCCTCAAACGTGGCAGATACGGCACCATCAGTGGGGCTGAGGAGAAGTCTGCTGCCAATTTGATTCTGTTCTTTCTGGTAAGATGTTTCTTCTCTCCAGAAGCTTAGCAATATGTTTCTTAAAATTCGGCTAGAATTTACTTCCCTCAGGCCTCTCCTTTCGATGGGAGGCTGGGTAGGTGGGAAGGAGGCTGGCAGCCCAGGACTGTCACTCACGGCTGCTGCAAATAAGAAAGCTTTATTCTAATGCTGGAGAGGGTGTGGAGAAAAGGGAACCCTCTTACACTGTTGGTGGGAATGCAAATTAGTACAGCCACTATGGAAAACAGTGTGGAGATTCCTTAAAAAGCTGGAAATAGATCTGCCATATGACCCAGCAATCCCACTTCTGGGCATACACACCAAGGAAACCAGATCTGAAAGAGACACGTGCACCCCAATGTTCATCGCAGCACTGTTTATAATAGCCAGGACATGGAAGCAACCTAGATGCCCATCAGCAGACGAATGGATGAGGAAGCTGTGGTACATATACACCATGGAATATTACTCAGCCATCAAAAAGAATTCATTTGAATCAGTTCTAATGAGATGGGTGAAACTGGAACCCATTATACAGAGCAAAGTAAGCCAGAAAGATAAAGACCATTACAGTATACTAACACATATATATGGAATTTAGAAAGATGGTAACGATAACCTTATATGCAAAAAAAGAAAAAAGAGACTCAGATGTATAGAACAGACTTGTGGACTCTGTGGGAGAAGGCGAGGGCGGGAAGTTTCAAGAGAACAGCATCGAAACATGTATATCTAGGGTGAAACAGATCACCAGCCCAGGTTGGATGCACGAGACAAGTGCTCAGGCCTGGTGCACTGGGAAGACCCAGAGGGATGGGGTGGAGAGGGGGGTGGGAGGGGGGACCGGGATGGGGAATACATGTAAATCCATGGCTAATTCATTTCAATGTATGACAAAAACCACTGCAATCTTGTAAAGTAATTAGCCTCCGACAAATAAAAATAAATGGAAGAAAAAAAAAAAAAAAAATTTATCCAAGGAAAAAAAAAAAAAAAAGAAAGCTTTATTCTGGGTGCAAAGCACATGAGGTCTTTCACTCCTGTGCGTGTGTGCTAAATCGCTTCAGTCGCGTTCAACTTTTTGCGATCCTATGAACTGCAGTTCACCAGGCTCCTCTGTCCATGGGGATTCTCCAGGCAAGAATACTGTAGTGGGTTGCCATGCCCTCCTCCAGGGGATCTTCCTGACCTAGGGGTCGAACCCGCATCTCTTACATCTCCTGCATTGGCAGGTGGGTTCTTTACCACAAGCATCACCAGGGAAGCCTCATGGAGAGCATCATCTCTCCTCTTTGTCTGTTCCGAGGTCTCAGGCTATCTCAGAGCGCGCACCATCGCCAGGAACTGTCCAGGCAGTCTGTCCACCTTCTTCAGAGAACACTCGGTTTCATCCTGGAGGCAAGATCTGCTCTGGGCTACTCTGCTCTGCAGTAAGTGTCTCTGGGGGTTCCTGGGGGTGGGGCAGTTGCTCCAGGCAGTTTCAACTCTCATTCTCTGTGTTTCAGGAGCTTGGAGCTTCTCCAGGGCTCCATGAAAAACTCGCTCACATTTCTCTCCAGGGTCTTGAGCTGCTGCATCCTCTGCTCTGGTTTTCTTGGCAACCCATTCCTACCTCACCTTCCAGGGACTTCTCTGCATTTATGGTTTGCTGAGGGTATTGTCACTTGCTTCTTTTTTTTTTCACCTCATTGTCTATCATTTCTTTGGGACCCAGTGAGGGAGGAAAGTAGATGTGCGTGCCTCATCTCCCAGCCCGGATGCTAACTCCCAGTAGATATAACAGTAACTTTATTAAATCAAACTTCTGGAGAGAATCAGCGATCACCACCTCATGCAAATTCCTCCTTAAAGAGATGAGGGAAGAGGCCCAGAAAGGCCAGTGACCTGTCCACGTGCCACCCTGGCTGGTGAGTGGGGAGCCGGGGCAAACAAGGGGCCGGGCCACACAGGCAGTGCCCATAAGCCGAGACCATGAGACTCCCGTGTTCCTGGTGGTCTGCTTTAATCAGGAAATCAGACGAGGCTTCAAACAAGAGCGGGCAGGCCCTTGGCCTGGCAGGACTGTGAAGTCAGCAGAGCCTGCCAGCGCTCCAGGGTCCCTCTCTATGGCAGTCTAGACGGCTGTGGGATGCAGGGCAAACCATCCTTGACCAGGCTGGCTGCACACGACTTCAGAGACAGCAGAGTCGGTCCTGGGTACAAGGCACAGCCCTCCATGGCCCAACATGGGAAGGAGGACCACAGAGACCTGATGGAGCGGAGAGCTTCCCCCGGGTCCCCCGGCCACCCTGGTCTAGGGTCTGAGCAGGACACGTGCTCCCAGCTAGGGCTGCGGGGCACACCCCAGGTGAGAGCTGCCTTCAGCATCTTAGGTCAATCAGCAACATGGAGCCCAAACCTGGACTCAAGACACCAAGTGGATAGCCATCTTTTTTTAGGTGCTGGGGGAAAGAAAGAGGAGGAGGAAGAAGTGGACACCCCCCAACTCCAACCTTCTTGGCAACAGGGACTGGTTTCATCAAAGACAACTTTTCCACAGACCTGGGTGGGGATGGGGTGGTGGTTTGGGGACGGTTCACATGCATTATATTCATCGTGCACTTTATTTCTATTATTATTACGTCATCTCCATTCAGATCATCAGGCATTAGATCCCAGAGTTTGGGGATCCCTGCGGTAGACGATCTGGCCGCAGGACCACACAGTAGGGGACAGACACAGAGGCCCAGCTGGGAGGTGTTTCAATGTCAGCTAGAGCAGGGAAGCGACAGCTCAGGCACACCTCCTGAGGGTCAAGGGACAGACAGCGCTGCTGGGCGTGGTGGCCATGTGACGCAGCAGTAGGTGAGACCCTCCCTGGAATGTGATGAAAGCCTCCAGGCCACCTGATGTCACCCACAGAGGGCGTGGGGTGGGCATGGGGCTCAGCCTTGGTGAGTGGCAGTGACCTGTAGAGTGTGAGAGGACAGGCAGATATGTGACATGCTGCAAAAGGAATGAGGCAAAACTTCCTGCAGAGGGGCTCCCCGCCGGTGGCTCGGTGGTAAAGAATCTGCCTGCCTGTGCAGAGGACACAGGTTCGACTCCTGGGTCTGGAAGATCCCACGTGCCGCGGGACAAGGAAGCCTGTGCAACACAGGGGCTGAGCCTGTGCTCCAGAGCCTGTGCACTGCAGCTACTGAAGCCCCCGTGCCTGCAGCCTGTGCCCCACGGTAAGAGAAGCCACCACCTTGAGAAGGCCATGCACCGGAACTAGAGAGTAAGGCCGCCTCTCTGCAGCTAGAGAAATCCCTCGAGAAGCGATGAAGATCCAGTGCAGCGAAATAAATCTTTTAAAAAAAGAAAAGAAACTTCCTGCCAAGGGGAGCTCTGTGCAATTTTCTCAACCCCTCCAGCTCCCATTCTCTCCCTCAGGGGCATCTGGAGTTTCTGTACCATTATTCAAGTATGTAAAAGGTTATTACTTCCCTGCTCAGACTGGAGGCAAATCAGAAGGCAGGGGCTGGCACCTCAAGGTCATTACGTCCCTGCTGGTCTCTGGCTCTGGGATTTTCCAGACGACTCTGGCCCTTCATCATCAGGTCTTCCCTAAGCGCCTTCCAGTGTGAGGCTGCGCTCACTGCCAGGACACAGCAGTGACGGTGCAGGGAGGCCTCTGTCTGCAACAACCTGGGGACGGTGATGGCACCGCAGGGCAGGGGCCAGGACAGAAGAGTGGGCCATTCTCAGGCCAGGAAGGAGAGATGCTCAGCCCAGAAGAACGTGACATGCAGGCTGAGGACAGACAGGTGGATGGAAAACCTGCCACACAAACACTGTGTGTGGCCAGGAGCAGGGGGCACGGCTCCAAGGACAGGGAACAGGATGCTGCAAGCGCACGGGTAACACGCTGAGCACTGGGCTGGGGGCGGGGGGACGCGGAGACTAAACCTGACAAACAAGCAGAGGAGAGTTACATGGTTCAAGGATATGAAGCCACGTCAAGGTACTCAGCCTCTGTTCTAAAGATATTGAGAGAGGCGCTTCCCCGGTGGCTCAGCGGTAAAAGAATCCGCCGGCCAGTGCAGGAGATACGAGTTCAATCCCTGATCCGGGAAGATCCCACATGCCTCGGAAAACTAACCCCCTGCGCCATGTGCCACAACTACTGAGCCTGTGCTCTGGAGACGGGAGCGGCAACTACTGAACCCCTGTCACCCAACGACCGAAGCCCACCTGCCCAGCCCAGAGCCCGTGCTCCGGCAGGAGAAGCCACTGAAGTGGGCAGCCTGCACCCTGCAATGAGAGGGCAGCCCTCACTCTCTGCAACTGGAGGAAAAGCCTGTGCGGCAGGGAAGACTCAGCAGGGCCAACAATGAATAAATAAATAATAAAGCGAATGAGAGCTTGACAAGGTTTTCAGCAGGAGAATGAATTGAATGAACTTGAATATCAGAAAAGTCGCAGCTAAAGGGGATAGCAGGGTGGTGAGTTGGGTGGAAAGGAAAGGGGTCGATTGCAGGGCTATTTAGAAGACAGAATATACAAAGCATGGTGCCTAACGGAGGGCGTGAAGGAGATGACACAGATGGACCCCGGGTTTCAAATTTAGGCAAATGCCTGGATGGTGGAGTCTGTTCAAGACAGGGGACTTGGCTTTGCTGGGGAGAGACACATGAAGGTGGTTCACCCTTCTGGACATGTTTCCAAAGGAGAAAAGATTTCAAAGGAATAAACTAACAGCTGAAAAGGAATCTCTGTTCTCAATTTATCAGTTTCACAGAATCGCTTACAATCATATATAGCTCAGTTGGTAAAGAATCTGCCTGCAATGCAGGAGACCCCAGTTTGATTCCTGGGTCGGGAAGATCTGATGGAGAAGGAATAGGCTACCCACTCCAGTATTCTCGGGTTTCCCTTGTGGCTCAGCTGTTAAAGAATCCATCTGCAATGCGGGAAACCTGGGTCTGATCCTTGGGTTGGGAAGATCCCCTGGAGAAGGGAAAGACTAACCACTCCAGTATTCTGGCCTGGAGAATTCCATGGACTATACAGTCCATGGAGTTGCAAAGAGTCAGACACGACTGAGCGACTTTCACAAAATCATATAAACATTCATATAAATACTCACACAAAAGAAAATCTTGAATGTGGAAAAAAAAATCACTTAAACATGCATCCTAAGTGTATTCCAAAGGGCAGGTCTGGAGCAGAGGTGCAAACTCTACGACAGTTTTTTTTTGGACACACTGGGCAGCATGTGGGATTTTAGTTCCCCAAGTGAAAGCGTTAGTTACTCAGTTGTGTCTGACTCTTTTGACCCCATAGACTGTAGCCGGCCAGGCTCCTCTGTCCATGGGGATTCTCCAGGCAAGAACACTGGAGTGGGTTGCCATTCCCTCCTCCAGGGGCTCTTCCTGACCAGGGATCAAACCCCGGTCTCCGGCATTGCAGACAGAGTCTTTGCCATCTGAGTCACCAGGAAAGCCCCTCCCAGGGATCAAGCCCGCGTCCCCTGCACTGGAAGCTCGGAATCTTAACTGATGGATACCAGGGAAGTCCCTCCAGGATATTTCACAGAAGAGAGAATATCAGATTGTGACCGTTCGTGCATCCTCACAACCACCAAAGGACACCAGCAATGCAGAAGTGAGCCTGGGTTGGGGAATCTTCCCAAACCTCTCAGTGCAGAGTTAATTTCTCCCAGGAGCAGAGGGGACTCGAACCTGTCCTCAGGGACTGGACAACCTGGACACTGCTCACCCTTCTGAAATTATTTTAAAATTCTTAACCAGTATATCTGACTTGTTTTTGATGCACGGTCCCCTGAGTTTTGACACCTGCCTAGATTCATGCAGCCACCACCCCTGCAAGGACACAGAACTGGTCTATCACCCTGAAAACCCTTCCCCACACTGCTCCCTTATCCGCCTCTCCCACCCCCCAGCCCCTGGCAACCACTGATCTGTTCTCTCCCACTGTGCTCCTGTCTTTTCGAGAATGTCACAAAAATGGAATGGCACAGTACGTAACATTTTGAGGCTGGCCTCTTTCACTGAGCAAGATGATTTTGAGATTCAGCCAAGCTGCTGCGTGTACCCAGAGCTGGTTCCTTTTACCCTTCTGGCATTAAACACAAAGCACTGACATCATTGCAAACATATATTTGAGTCAACTCACTGAAAAGACTCTGATGCTGGGAAAAATTGAGGGCAAGAGGAGAAGAGGGCAACTGAGGATGCGACTGTTGGATGGCATCACCAACTCAATGGACATGAGTTTGAGCAAACTCCGGGAGTTAGTGGACAGGGAAGCCTGGCATGCTCTAGTCCATGGGGTCACAAAAAGTCGGACACAACTGAGAGACTGAACGACAACAAATGTTACTACCACGATTATGGCTAGGAACTCATCAGGAGTTATAGATAACACCAAGCTAGATGCCAGCAAAAAAAACCACTCCCAGTACTCTTGCCTGGGAAATCCCATGGACAGAGAAGCCTGGTGGGCTACAGTCTATGGGGTTACAAAGAGCAGACATGACTTAGTGACTAAACAACAACAACAACAGGCTTCACTGTGTCAAACAATTCCACCTGAAGGAAGAGGCCACAGCTCCACAGGCTCATGGGTGAGAGACAAGTTTACACCACTGCAAATGCTTAAACGCAGGAATACATTTTTTTTTCCCCTAAAGCAACAATATGGAGAAGAAAATGGCAATCCACTCCAGTACTCTTGCCTGGAAAATCCCATGGACTGAGGAGCCTGGTAGGCTGCAGTCCACAGGGTCACTAAGAGTCGGACACGACTGAGCGACTTCACTTTCACTTTTCACTTTATGCATTGGAGAAGGAAGTAGCAACCCACCACAGTGTTCATGCCTGGAGAATCCCAGGCACGGGGGAGCTTGGTGGGCTGCCGTCTATGGGGTCGCACAGAGTCGGACACGACTGAAGCGTCTTAGCAGCAGCAGCAGCAACAATATACTTTTGATGAAAAACATTTGTATTCTCATTAAGCCTGAGCACTAAGGATGAGCTAAGGCTTCTTAACATGCCTCACCCTGCAATTATTCTGCAAGTGGATCTTAGTAGTAATTTTTATTTCTGATGCATCAATGAGTTAGAAAAATAACATTCTTTCCAGCATGAGCCCTACACAAAGACACACAAACACACAGGTGCGTGCGCACACACACACACACACACACACACAGAGGCATGTGGTCCTGCGATCAGAAATGCTATTGCAACCATCAGTCCTGCTTCCCTGTGTGGTGCTCCCGTCTGATGTCTGACTCCCAGAATGACATCTGAAGAACAGGGAACCCCAGCCTCCTGCAGGGGAGCCCAGAGCTGCCTTCAACCAGCCGTCAGTGATACCCTGAGTTCCCAATAGCCTCCCTGTGGAGTCAGAGCCTCAAACCCAGGGAGGACAAGTGAAATGATCCCCAGGAGAGAGTCACACAAAGTGAGGGGCCACGGAGAAGGCAGGTACCAAATGCACAAGAGGAAGAATTGATGTACCCACTCCTTCACACACACACCCACGTGAGTTCATTTCAGCCCTATCCTCCCTTGGGGCCACCTCATTCATCTTTCCTCCAGAACAGTCCACAAGAAGCTGCCTCCTCACGATTATGGTATTAGAGTTGTCACACATCACTCTCCGTCCCACTCACTCCCCATGGAGACTTGCAGCTGTCCTGGAGAACACTTCTTTAAATGAGCTCCCTAAGCAGGGACCAAACTTGGAGCCCCTGCAGTGGACGTTCAGAGTCTTACATAATTACCGAACCACTGGGGAATTCCCCCAGAGAGCACCTTGAGCTGGAGTTCAAGCCCAAGACCCGAGATCTAATGACGGACCTTCCATCTACCATGGGAATAACCTCAGACAACCACAGGATCATTCTCTGCCTGCTTCTTCATTCGGGAAGGTGGAAGAGGCATTTTTCTCGTCCATTTTGAGGATCCAGTGGGTGGGTGACCACACACGGATGCCTAGCCTTTCATCTGCCATTGACCCTTGTTTACTAACACATATTTCAATCAGGAAGAATTTTTTTTATTTCTCCCCACCGGCCTCCCTGCAGCTCCAAGTGGCCTGTGTGACGAGATTGGGGCTGCCCAGGCCTCTCCTCCTCGTAGCTGAAGCCAATCCACACTCCAGAGCCCTCAGGAGGGGTCTGCGGGGCCCGCACTCCACCTAAGGGCCGGCAGGGCCTTCCTGGGCCATTTCATACAATGAAACACACCTGAGGCCTGACTGATGTTGATCTGGCCCTGGTCTCCATTCCCCAAGATCCTGTCTCCAAAACAGAGCTCAAAAATCTGGAAAATTCTTTTTCCTCCAGCTGCTGCCTCACGGGCACAGAGCAGAGACAGCAGAACGCTTATCCTCATGAAGCTCAGACCCCAGGGGCTGCCCTGTCCACAAGGGATCATGTGAAAACCATCATGGGGCTCGATTCCCATCATGGGGTGCAGTGGAAAGGAATGCGGGGTTGAAATCCAGTCTCCTGGCTTCAGCTCATCTGCACGGCCGGCTGTAGGCAGGTAACTGAAATTCTGCATCCCGTCATATCCTCTGTACCACTGGGCCCCGTGCCATCCCATGGCAAAGCCCAAGAGAGGACTCTGTAAGTGATGCGGTGTCAGGCAGACAAGAGGTGCCTGACAGCAGCGGTCTACAACCTTTCTGGCATCAGGGTCTGGATTTGTGGAAGACAATTTTTCCACGGACCAGGATGTGTGTGGGTGGGGCGACAGTTTCAGGATGATTCAAGTGCATTACTTTTACTGTGCACTTTATTTCTATTATTTTTCCATCAGCTTCACCTCGGATCACCCGGCATCAGATACCAGAGGTTGGAGACCCCTGCTCTATAGATGTGCCCTGTTCTGCTTCAGGACTTGGCAAGACATCATGATTTTAAACGGAAATGTTTCTTTCATGGTAAAATTACATAGGTTTTCAAAAAAAGATCAAAGTGAACTCAAGAGCCTCCTGAACCAACAACTGCCATTTCAGTACGGTTACCCTCCAGTACCCCCCAGTATCTTGTCCCGATCAGCATTATACTTTGCTCTCAATCACTCATGAAACAAATACTCACTAAGCTTCAGGCACCACACTAGGCACTGCAGATCCAGCCGTGAACAACCACAGAAGACAGAGTCCTTGTTCTCAAGGTCTAAAGGGGAAGAGAGATGACAAACCAACAAATATCCAGTGTGTTGGTGGTGAGGGCTCTGAAACCCAACGCGGGGACTTCCCAGGTGGTCCAGTGGTTAGGCATCGTCCCGGCAATGCAGGGGACACGGGTCCCATGCCTGGTCGGGGAACTAAGTCCTATGTGTCTCGGGGCAGCTAAGCCCGTGCACAACTACGGAGCCCGCGTGCCAGAACTAGAGGGTCCACGCACCGCGCTGGGAATCCCCATGCGGCAGTAAGACCTGATGTGGACAGACAGATCAATAAAAATTAAAAGTAAGGGAAGTGCTATTTCACAGCAGGTGACGAGAAGGCCTTTTCTGAGAAGGTGATGGCAGAGCAGAGACCCAGAGGAAGGAGGGGACAGCGTACCGTGGGGAGGCAGTGGGGGGAAGTGAGGGCACGACGCGGGCTGGGCAGAGAGGAGAGTCGTGCTGGGCGGGGAGGAGGGTGTGCAGCGGGAGGGCCTTGAAGCACGTGGACAAGACTTTGGATTTTATTCTGAGTGCAGTAGGAAGCCACCAGAAGGTTCTGAGCAGAGGGCTGGCACAATATGACACATTTTTAAATTACATTTTCCAATTTCTCTGGCTAGTATATAGAACCATGATTAATTTTTGCCTACTTACCACCTATCCTGTGATTTTGCTAGATTCATTTCCTAGTTTTAGTAGCATCTGTATAGATTACTTAGAATTAGGTCTTCTGCAAACAAGATCATTTCACTTCTTCCTTTCTGTCCAAACTTCTTGCCTTTTATTTCTCCTGGCTGCCTTTTTAAACAATTCCATTTTATTTAATTTCTTGGCTGTGCTGGGTCTTCACTGCTATGAGTGGGCTTTCTCTAGTGGCACGCGGGGCCCACTCTCCATTGCGGTGCACGGGCTTCTCACTGAGGTGGCGTCTCTTGTTGCCAAGCACGGGCTCTAGGGTGTGTGTGCTTTAGCAGAGTGATGCACAGGCTTCATTGCTCCTAGGCATGTGGAATCTTCCGGAACCAGGGGTCAAACCCATGTCCCCTGCATTGGCAGGCAGATTCCCAATCACTAGACCACCAGGGAAGCTCAAACAGCTTATTATTTTTGCTTTAAACCATCAACTGTCTTTCAAAGAAACTTCAAAATGAGAAAACAAAATTTTATATTGACCACATATTTCCAATTTCTGGCACTTTTCATTCCTTTATATAGATCCACTTTACATCTGGTGGCATTTCCCTTCAGGCTGAAGACTCCTTTAATGATTCCTGTATTAATAGTCTTCAGGGAACAATTTTTTCTCAATTTCTGTCAATCTGAAAATGTCTTTGTTTTACATTTATTTTTGAAAGACAACTTTTTTCAGAACCTTAAAGACGGCATCTCATCGCCTTCTAGTTCGCATGGTTTTGGGTAAGAAGTCAATTATATCCTTATTTTTGTTACCTTGTATGTAATACACTTGACCTTTGGATGACATGGGGGTTAATCTGTGTATAACTTACAGGCACCCCTCCATATCTGTGGTTCCTCTGCATCCATGGATTCAACCAAGCACAGACCACGTACTATGGTATTTACTACTTAAAAATATCCATGTATAAGTGAACCCACACGGTCCAAACCCATGCTGTTCAAGGGTCAACTGCGTATCTTTTTTCTTCTGGCTGCTTTTAAACCTTTATTTTCAGAACCCAATTCTGGTGGGTCTAGGTGTGGTTTCCTCTGGGTTTGCCCTGCCTGGGCTTACTTGAAATCTAAAATCTGTGTGTTGAGATTTTTTTTTTTTCCCATCAAATTTGATGATACTTCTTCAAACATTTTTCTGCCCAGTCCCTCTCCTTCTAGAATCCCAATCAAACACCAGATCACTTGATATGACCTCTCACATGGCACTGAGGCTCAGATCACTTGATACGACCTCTCACACGGCACTGAGGCTCTGTTCATATTTTTTTTTCACTCTCTATTTCAGTTTGAATGGTTACTACTGAACTACCTTAAAGTTCACTGATACTTCTTCTATGGAGCCCAAACTGTTGGTGGAATCATCTGGTGAATTTTTCAATTCAGATACTGTATTTTTTGGTTCTAGAATTTCAATTTGGTTGTTTCTTAAATTTCCATTTCTCCACTCAAATTCCTACCTGCTTTCTCATTATGTTTCTATGAGTGTGTATCTAATGAGCTTTCTTCTTTCTGCTCTTGGTCACATTGCTTACATGTCTTGCGATTTTTTACTGTATGCTGGATACTGTAGATAACACTTAGTTTAAATAGTGTTGAGTTTTATTCTGGCAGACAGCTGGTTGACTGGTGCATCATCGTAATCCTAATGAGGCTTGTTTCTAGGTCTTGTTATTAATGTCACGGGTTACGTGTGGTCCTTTCTATAGACTAAAGTAACCCTGTTCCTAAGGTGCGACGTTCCTGTCATCTCAGGTGTTTAGTAAGAGCTCCCCACTCTGGCAGGATAGAGCGCTAAGTCTCCCAAGACCGCGTGACCTCCAGAACTTTTGCTTAGCTCACTATTTGCTCCTGAGTAACTGTGCTCTGCTGAGCCTCCAAGAACCTTGTCCTATGTAAACACAACTCAGTATTGTGTAAGACTCTAGGCAACCACTTCAAAGGTTTCTGAAGTCTCTGCTCAGAACCTTCCTCCCGAATACACTGTGTCCCACAGATTTCAGCTGCTATGCACCCCCAGATTCTGACCTCTGTTTCCTCGGCCCAGCTCTCTGTTGGTCTCTGCTCTGCTATGCCTTGGTTCCTCCTTGACAGCAAGCCAGGGAAGATATGGAGCTTGCCTCACATACTTCCATTAGAACCACAGACCACTCAGTATTGTTCCATTCCTGAAAACACTTGCTTCATATATTTTTCCCAGTACCAAAAATTGGGGCTTCCCTGGAGGCTGTCAGTAAAGAATCCACCTGCAGTGCAGGAGACCTGGATTCGATCCCTGGGTCGGGAAGATCCCCTGGAGAAGAGAAGGGCAACCCACTCCAGTATTCTTGCCTGGGAAATCCCATGGACAGAGAAGCCTGGCAGACGAAAGTCCATGGGGTCGCAGAGAGTCGGACACAACTTAGCAACTAAATCAAATCAATCTTCAAAATTGCTGGAAAAAGAGTAAATTCAATATTTATTACTCCACTATGCCTGGGACTGGAAGTCTTTTGATTTTCTGACTCTGGCTGCTGTGTGGAAGAAAACTGCAAAATGAACTACCTACCCTAAGACCACATAAAGAAGGCTGATGACGGAGTTTTTCTTTGAACAGAAAATGCAATGCTTTGACACCTGTTAAACACCTGTGCAAATCTGGCAAGACATCAGGAGTAAAATACACTTTCAGATAAACCCATGGGAGCATGAAGCCAGTCCTCATCTCTGACACCAGGTAGAGACCTGCAGTTTGGAAGGCTGGAGTACAAGGACATGCTCCCAGGGGTTTTCTGGTTGAGCTCAGCCACAGCCAGAGCAGAAGTGGGCAGTGCTCCTTCCTCATCCAAAGCTGGCCATCTCATCCAGGAAACCCACCATGAGCACAGAGGAGCCCAAATGTGTGGACTGGAGAGCTCCAAGGCCACCCTCAAGAGTCGGGTTCTCATTTACTCCTTTCAAGATTTTTTTTTTTAATGTGGACCATTTTTAAAGCCTTTGTTGAATTTTTTATAATACTGTTTGCATCATGTTTTGGTTTTGTGGCTGCAAGGCAAACGAGGTCTTAGCACCCCAACAAGGAATCGAACCTACACCCCCTGTGTTAGAAAGCAAAGTCTTAACTACTGGACTGCCAGGGAAGTCCTTCAGTCTCATTTAGACAATTTCAAATCCTCAGCTTTGGGGCAGAAACGGGTCACACACTATTACTCCTGCAAGGACAGGACCAGGTCAACCCTCAACAAGTTATTTTCGGAGCAAATGTCTGCCCCTCACTGCAAACAGGGGTCTGGGTAGGGGGAGGCTGGCAGTCTTCCCTGGCTACCCTGCCAGCTGACACCAGGGCTTCTCCCATCCACAGCCTGCCAATGGCTTGTCGCCCTAACAGTTTGTCAGGGAACAGGAAGATTTTACCAGCTAAATAAAAACCCAAACTCATACTCACTCTGTTGCTGTGAATGTCAATCAGGCAGACAAAATGCCTGAAAGAGCCGCCCCCTCCCTTCCCTGGTACAAGCTGCCGCTTACCCCGGACAACAGACCAAGGCTCGGGTGTCAAGTGGCTCACAGATCCAATGACCCCCCCACCTCCACTCCCCGCACTGCCTCCATCAGTAGAGCAGCAAAGTCCAGAATCCACTTGAGAAGTGGCCTGAACCTCACAATTTCCAGTACAAGTCGTGTGTGCAGAAGTGAATGTCACTTACACCTTGCCTGTCTTCTCTCAGCCTGGACCGAGTGCCTGCATTCATTTTTAGGACCAGCCAGAAGAATCCGAAGGCTGGGTCCTGGTGGTTCAGATGGTAAAGAATCTGCCTGCAATGTGGGAGACTCAGGTTGGATCCCTGGATCAGGAAGATCTCCTGGAAAAGGGACCGGCTACCCACTCCAGTATTCCTGCCTTGAGAATTTCATGGACAGAAGAGCCTGGCGAGCTACAGTCCATGGGGTCACAGAGAGTCGAACATTACTAAGCGACTAACAGAGAGAGAGAGAAGAATCCTGAAGGCTCAGAGGTCTACACAGAAGAAGCCCACTGCCCCAGATTTGCTCCAAGCTTTTAAACAATGCTCTGTTTCAAAGCTTAACGGAGATGCTAACAGCAGAGGCTGGACAAGTATGTCCTTGAATTTAAGCCTCACACAGTGAATCAGCGTTTCATAAACTCTGCTTCCTCAGACACTCCTGTGAGAACTATCTGGCGAAGATTTAGAAGAGATTGGCAGAGAGCTGTCAGGCAATTTCTGCATGAGGTTTCTGTGCATGCCACAAAATTCATATTTTCCAGAGCCCGAGACAGCAGTAGCAAACTCTTAAATTTTCCTCACGGTATTTCCCTTACATATTAGATTCCCTGGGCTTCTCATGGGGAGCTTATTTGTTCATGAAATTATTTTCTTCACTTTTCTTTTGATTTACATGTAACAGCTCTGCAGTGTTCCCCACAGCTCAGCTAGTAAAGAGTCCACCTGCAATGTGGGAGACCTAGGTTCGATCCCTGGGTTGGGAAGATCCACTGGAGAAAGGAACGGCTACCCACTCCAGCATTCTGGCCTGCAGAATTCCATGGACTATAGTAAGTACTTGGGGTCACAAAGAGTCGGACACGACTGAGCGACTCTCACTTTCATAAAAAGAGGTGGGCAGGTAGGGAAGAATGCCTGTTAAAGTCTGAGGACGCAGTCATGATCTTTAGACAGAGGGTCCCGGAGGGGGCTGTTTCCATGCCATATGGACCCAGGCAACTATCATCAGGGACTTCCCCGGTGGCTCGGCAGTAAAGAATCCGCCTGCCAGGTTCAATCCCTGGTTGGTTACCCTGGAGGAGGAAAGGGCAACCCACTGCAGTATTCTTGCCTGGGAGATCCCGCGGACAGAGGAGCCTGGCAGGCTATATAGTCCATGGGGTCTCAAAGAGGCAGACTTGACTCAGTGACTAAACAAGGACAAACTGCCATCAAACCACTCAGGAAGCCTCCAGGTACAAAGAGAGGAGCTGTCAGGCTGTGTGACAGGAGCAAACGGGGCCTGGCACAAGCGAGCAGCCCCTCCCTGCACATTCCAGCTCTGACCTGCGAAGGCCCTTGGAAATCTGACTCCAGGCTAAGCCGGCCTCCTGGGGAACGGAGCCTGGCACTGAATCCTCCATCTGCCAGCGCGACCGAGCACCTGGCCAGCTGCTATTCTCCCTGCTTTCCTTTCGGCCTGGGGAATCCTGTTTTCATGCCACCTGTGAACTCACAGAGCCTATCCCCAGGTCCAAAACCCATGGGCGGGCATGACAAAGGGGCAGTGATCTGGCTGAGAGACGACAGCGAGAAAGAATGGGTAGCAGGGCTCAGGCAGCTTTCAAAAGGGGTAACTGAATCCTGAAGGAGGAAATGGATGCCTTTTGTGCAGGTTCTCAACCCTCCGGCTTAATTAAACATCCACCAGCAGTAAGCCCGTCTTGTCATCTGTCCTTCCTCCTCCACATCACACTGGGGGAAACGCTGTTCCCTCCCTAAGCCTGGCACCACCTCGGCTCCATGCCTGCCTCCGGAGGCTCCACCCATGGGAGCAGATTTCAGAGACCTCTGGGAGAGGGGGTGGGCAGGACCACCCTGGGGCAGGACACCCCACATGCTTTTTAGGAAGAGCAGTTATTTTCTCTGGAACGCATCCTGAAAAGTCCCTTGTTTTCTAAACCACCACTCCCAGGACCCCTGGAACCAGTCAGCTCTGGCTCACCATGACAGTCATTCTCCCCAAACAAGGAGCAGCCTGGAAGCCACGCATTTCAGGTAGGCGTTAAGGTGTTCCTCCCTCCCACCCCACCCACCGCCGGAGTGTGGGCGTAGCGTCCTCCAGGCCCAGGCCTGTTTAGAGGGGGCCCGGGCTTTGCTGCCGAGTGGTGCTGACAACTGCACCCAGGGAGTCGGCAGGACTGAATCAGGTGATGCAGGGCCACTGTTCAGCTCAAGGGTGCGCACAACGACCTCTCAGCAAAAGGGGCCACTCAGGACTCAGGTTCCCGTGACCTTGCAGGAAAAAGAGAATCAGAAAAATCTAAGACACTGTTCATTTGTCAAGAAAGGTTGAGAAGTTGTCCTCAACCCCATATGGCTGCCAGGAAGTGGAGGACACAGCAGCCCATGTCCAGGCTCCAGGCCTGAGGCCCACGCAGCTGTGTTTGCACAGAGCAGCTAGGAGACGAATGTTACACCTGGGTTGCTGGCCGAGCACTATAAACTTTGACTGGGATTTTTTTTTTATTATTCTTTCCAAATAATTTTTCCAATATTGAGTCTACTGCAAATTCCTCACTCATCTCAGCTTCAGTGTTCACATCTGGAAAATACAGAAGTTGGGTCTATTCTTGCTCCAAGATTCTGCAGGTGGGGTCTCACTTATGGGGTGTTTACACCCAGAGTTTTGGAGGGGCCTGGTGGGAAGGGGTCCTGGTGGGACAAGCCCAGGTACCTGGGCTGGGTGTGGATCTAAGAGGCGGGGGCCCCACCATGCCTGTGAGTCTGCTCCCAACACAGCACATCCCTAACGCTTCCTGAACTCAGATGCCTCGTCCTTCAAAGGGGCTCGTTAATTCTGGCTCTACTCACTTCACAGTTAATGGGGAGCCCAGACAAGACTGTGGGGTGCAAGCTGTGCCATGAAAAAAAAAAAAAAGATGGTTCTGAGAACTTCCCTGGCGGTCCAGTGGTTAAGATTCCAAACTTCCACTGTAGGGGGCACAGGTTTTTTAATCCCTGGTCAGGGAACTAAGATACCACATGCCAAAGGATATGACAAGAAAGGAAGCAAGTAAGGAGGGAGGGAGGGAGGGAGGGAGGAAGAAAGAGATGGTGGTAAAGATGGAGCGGTTTCTCCAGACTGTGGTGCATTGGATGCCCTCAAGGCTTGGCCCTGGGTGCCAACCCGCAATACTGACTGAGGAGCCTGGACCTTCTCCGTGGACAGAGCACAAGGTTGGGCACTGAATGGACGAAGCTGACCAGACATGGTCCTTGCCCTGGGATGCCCACAACTGACACTGTGCCTCTTTAGTGTGCGAGGTCCAGGTGTGTCCAACATCACGCCCAGATCAGTGCCAGGGTCAGGAGGGAGGTGACTGCAGGAACAGGAGCTGCCCAGCCTCTGCCGGACAGGGTGCCCGTGGCCCCCCGTGGCCTCCTGAACCCAATAGCTGGTGCCCACGGCCAGGCTGGCACTCCAAGGCAGAAATCAGCTGCTGAGCCTCAAAGCTGGGCCAGCCTGAAAACCTGCAGACACTTTGCTTTCTTCCCCAAACTGTTCAATTCACATGATTAAAACCACAGAAACCCCAAGCACACCAACAGCGCTGCTCGCATGCATCTCACATGGCGATGTGAAAACCGCAGCGGTAACAGCCTGTGCCCATCCTGCATACCAGGTCCTGGAAAAATGTTCTTTCAAGAACAACGCTGACACCATGTGATTAAATGCTTTACGGTTCCACCTGGCTGACTCACCTGATGACAACACAAGTGCCAGGCCCCTCCTCACCCCCTGTTGTGCTCTAAGTGGGAGTGACACCCACCAGCATCTGGGACCACACACCTGTGCCAGAGGTTGGGGAGAATGGGAAAGGTGCAAGGGACATCAAAGCATTTGGCAGTTTATTAAAGTAGTCGCCTTAACCGCTCATTCCTTTGAACAAAAAGGTAGTTTGCAAAATGGAGATGGGGATGGCAACCCACTCCAGTATCCTCGCCTGGAGAATCCCACGGACAGAGGAGCCTGGCGGGCTTCAGTCCACAGGGTCTCAAAGAACTGGACACGACTAAGCGACTTTCACCACGCAAGAACACAAGAAGGACAGCAGCTGGAGGAGGGCGGGCTGTCGGGCGGTGGACAGGCATGGGTTCAGGAAGGCTCAGCCACCCAGGTGTGCTGCAGGCAGGCAGAGGCTCTGGGCTGAAGGTCAGCAGCGAGCACGCTGATGCCGCTCCTGCCTGCCACTTGCACCTCGGGGGTGACCGGCCGTGCCCACTCGGCCCAGCTCCGTCTCAGATGTGCTGCTCAGACCCACTGCTTGTCCAGCTGGGCGAGTGCCAGGTACAGACAGTCTTCTTCCTCTCCCAACCCTCCCTGGCCCGGGATGGCCCCCCAAGAGAGACCCCCGCTGTGGCTCCGGGCCGCCTGCCTTTCGCCCCCGCCTGGCACGGCCGCCCCCTCCCCACGGCAGCCCTGCTGAAGCAGCTGAGCTAATTCTGGGCTCCCTGCCACCCGCACAAGCCCACGCCGCACATGCTCTGACTCATTTTGGAGGCGCCTAGAAGCAGGGGCCAGGAGACAGGCCACAAGGCGCCCACGGGCACCCCATCAGCCCTGGGCCAGGGGTCCTCGGGCCTGCAGGGAGGCCTGTCATCACCTCCACAAATCACACGGAGTGGGGGAAGAGCCCTGATTTTGAACTCCGTGGATACCCTGAGATGTCCAGCTATATGCTGATAGTCTCAGTCTGGGAGTTAAAATCTGGAGTTAAAAATTGAACCTGTCTTACTGTTTACCATCGAGACCCGTATGGCATGTGAAAATTTCTCACCCTGCCAACATTCTCAAACCTAAAAGGCATTAGATCAGAAAAGCAGGGAAAATTTACATCTCAAAGCTCAATTCAGCCTAATTCAAAACCATTTCCTGAACATCTATCTGGACCTCAGGCAGAGTCTCCACCCTCAAAGAACTTCAGAGATGTTTCTGTTCGGCCCAGAGTGGGGGGACGGCTCCAGGGCTCCGGGGGGGGGGGGGGGGGGGCGGTACAGAAGCAGTTACCTCTGCCCTGGACGTGAGGGAGGGCATGCAGAGTGGGCAGCCCATGGGCAGAGGACACGGGGCTGAGGTCTGCGGCATCGGGGATGTTTGGGGAACAGAGAGCCTCAAGGCAGGGAGGGGAGGAGTAGTATCAGACGTGCTTAGGTGCAAGGAATGCTGGTCAGGCTTGGAGGGCCAAGCCCCCTAGTAACCAAGGACCACACCTCCCATCAGAGGGCAGGTCCGGCCATCCGTGAGTCATGAGGCGTGCTCTCTGAAACAGCAGCAGGACCCTGACCAATGTGTGTGGCTGGGCGAGTTACTTACACACTCTGAGCCTCACGATAATCATTAGAAACGATCAGAACAGAACCTATTGCAGGGATGTTCCGAGGATTAAATGAGCTACATGGAAGCTGTGGGCAGAGCACCTGCCTGTGGCCGGTGATCTGGCCATGCCCAGGTGTAAGGTGCTGGGGGAATACAGTTCAGCGACAGACAGGTCAGGGGTGTGGGGGTGTCAAACCCCAGCTCCACCATCCAGAAGCAGGAGGGCCTGGGAGAAGTTACCTGGAAACTCTGAGCCCTCTCCACAAGATGTAACAGCGTCCTGATTTTCACAGGCTTAGAAATCAGCTCTGTATTGCAGGTCCTATTACCCCGTTACCCACGGACCAGTGTGGGGCTGGCCGCCTTGTCCATGTGCCCCACTTGTGGTCAGGAGCCAGGAGTCAAGTCAAAAAGCAGCCAGGGGTTGGAGGTGAGAACCAGCAAACCCAGGGACCGGTGGTCCTGGAGTTCCTCTAACGGACCTCCCACTCGGGAAGCCGGTCTCCCCCTCCGCAGCAGCAGGCACCGCACAGCCAGCCAGTCGGTGCAGACAGCAGCCCGGCTTCCAGCGGGAAGGCGCCCTGCTGCGCGGGGGCCCGTGGACGCCACCAGTGAAAACACGCGGGAAAGGCGCACAAAAGGAGGCGGCTCCAGCGAAACGCGCAGCGTCCCGCCTGTCCCACCCACCCCTGAAGTCTGTAAGGGCAGCCCCCGCCGACGGGGTCTCCCCGCCCCCGGATCCTCCCGCTGCCCTCTCATCCACCCTCGTCCTCACCCCGCCCTCCTCCACCCTCTCCCAACCCCCTGCCTCCCAGCCGCCGCAGGCGCTCCCAGGCTCCAGCCCCAAGCAGTTCCGCCGCCCCTTCCTCCCGGCCACAGCAACGCAAGGTCGCTGGGGCTGAGCCCGCAGGCGCTTCCGAAAGCGCTTCCCTGAGGCTCACCCTTCGCACCTCGGGTTACGGAGGCTGGGTCCCGCCACCACCCCACCGCGGCTCTAAGATTATCCGGGATGGACGCGGTCCAGGTGGACCTACTGTTTCCTTCCTTCCTCTTCCAAGGAGACGTCTTTAAAAACAGGAGGGGGAGCCCTGTCCTGCCCTCTTCTCAGCTCTCGGGGATCGGGTTCCCGAGTTCAGGAGTTCAAGGGCCCTTCAACCATGGCCTCCCTGTATCTCTGCTCAAACAGAAAGGGTGGCCGGCTGCCCTGGGGCGCAGTGCCCTGCAGTCAGCACCCCTGCCCTTCCTCCTGGCTCGGGTTTTGAGAGTCTTGTCCCTAGAGTTAAGATCCGTGAGAAAGGCGGCGGGTTGAATCTCGGCCCAGGCTGCTCCCAGGGCCCGTCCCCAGCCCCGGGAGCGGTGACCGGCAATCATCAGGTGCCAGCGGACAAGGAGCCCGTGGTCCAGAGCAGCGCCCCGGCAGCGGGCGTCAGCTCCCTGCCCCATCTCGGGTCTGTCAGTGTGGGCAGCTGGGGTGAAGGAACTGGCGTGGGGGCTCGGGGCAGGGGGCAGCGGTCAGCCTGGATGGGAGTGTCCGTTTCCTGACCTGGCCCAGGGATTGGGTGATCGGAGTGACAAAGGCTGGAAAGGACATCACGTGACGGGGCTCAGGGGACCAAGGCTCCGCAACGAGGGGGTGCAGCCGTGTGCCGGAGGGGCTGCCCCGGCCGCCCCCTTTCTGCATGGAGCCAGAGGTGGCCAAGTCCCTCCTTTGAGCCCAGGAGCACCCGGGAGGCCAGAGCACAATCCCACGGTGGACTGGCTCCCGAGCGCATGGCAGGCTGCCCCCGGGACCCTCTGGGCTGAGCAGGGCAGGCCTGTGCCCGTCACGCCTGTTACTGGGCCACAGGGAGCAGGGCTGCGTGGGGCCGGGGCGGGTACGGCTGTCTGGAGTCCTGTTCAGGAGCTGCCTGTGTGAGTCACGAAGTCGAGTCCGACTCTTGGGGCCCCGTGGACTGTGGCCCACCAGGGTCCTGTGCCCGTGGGATTCTCCAGGCAAGACTACTGGAGTGGGCTGCCACTTCCTTCTTCAGAGGGTCTTCCTGACCCAGGGATCAAACCGGGGTCTCCTGCATTGCAGGCAGATTCTTCACCAGGGAAGCCCCTATAGACTACAACCCCTCTTTTAAAAGGTTTTACATTCTGATTTTTTAAAAACTGTATACACTGAGGTGTTTTTGTTTGGCTTTGAACTCCATCCTCAGACACACGGAGCATGGAGCAGGGGCAAGGAGCCCCACTGGAGGTGGGGCGGGGTCCCTGAGGGGAAGCCTCCGGAGGCGCCAGGTGGAACCCGGGCCCCAGGGCAGAGAGGTGGTCCACAACCCTGGGTGAGCACCTCCTGGTCCTGGGCACTCCTTTGCGCAGCCCACCCAAAACTTCCTGTTCTCCAAACAGCCTACGTGACAGGGCCTTGCACCCAGCATCGGCTCTGACAAAAGAGACCAGCCTATCCCCCCAGCACATGTCTCACCTTCACTCTGCCCCGGGCTCTTTGCCACAGGCCCAGCTCCCCCTCCAGCACTCACCCACTGTCCCTCCTGCCTTCTTCATTTACCCGTAGCTCATGAAGTGCCCTAGTGACTAAGCACCCTTCGGAAACACTCCTGAGGGTTCCATTAGTGAGTGACTCACTCCCCATGGCTGAGGGTTTAACCTTGCTTCCAAATTTTCATCTTTATAAATTACATTGTGATGAACATCCTTGCATAGAAATCTTTTTGATGGCAGATTTAATTCTTTCCTTGGGGAAAATTCCTAGGAGTAAAATCACCAAGATGAAGGAATTCTTTTAAAGGGAATTCTTTTAAGGGTTTTGGGACAACTGCCAAACAGTTTGGCAGAAAGTGTGTATCTTCTTCCCCTCCGAAAGGTATATGAGAGTCGTTGCCATACACTTGCACCAAGTACCATCCTCCGCAGGAACAAACAGAAACAATACACACCCCAATTGCTAATTTGACTGCTGTTTTTCTTCAATCACTCAGTTGTGTCCAACTTTTTGACCCCATGGCCTGCAGCACACCAGGCTTCCCTGTCCTTCACCATCTCCCGGGTACTCAAACTCATGTCCATTGAGCCGGTGATGGCATCCAACCATCTCATCCTCTGTTGTCCCCTTCTCCTGTTGCCTTCAATCTTTCCCAGCATCAGGGTCTTTTCCAGTGAGTCGGCTCTTTGCATCAAGTGGCCAAAGGATTGGAGCTTCAGTTTCCACATCAGTCCTTCCAATGAATATTCAGCATTGATTCCCTTTAAAATTGACTGGTTTGATCTCCTTGAGTCCAAGGGATTCTCAAGAGTCTTCTCCAACACCACAGTTCAAAAGCATCAATTCTTCAGTGCTCAGCCTTCTTTATGGTCCAGCTCTCACATCCGTACACGACTATTGGAAAGACATAGCTTTTACTATATGGACCTTTGTTGGCAAAGTGATATCTCTGCTTTTTAATACACTGTCTAGATTTGATAGCTATTTTGATAGCAAAAAAATGGTATCTAATTTTATTAAGTACCTATTGCTTTACTACTTTCTCACATTTCCTGGTATTACTTTTCCTCATGTGAATGAATTCACATCCTTCACCCACTTTCCTACTGGCCAGTTCATTCATAAAAAGAGTTCTTCATGGGACTTCCCTGGTGGTTCAGTAGTTAAGACTTTGCCTTCTAATGCTCGGGGTGAGGGTTCAATACCTGGTCAGGGAGCTAGGATCCCACATGCCTCTTGTGTTAGTCACTCAGTTGTGTCTCTTTTCGGCCCCACTGACTATAGCCCGGCTCCTCTGTCCATGAAGTTCTCCAGGCAAGAATATTGGAGTGGGTAGCCATTTCCTTCTCCAGGGGATCTTCCCAATCGCAGGGATAGAACCTGGGTCCCCTGCATTGCAGGAAGATTCTTTACCATCTGAGCCATGAGGAATCCCCCAAAGCAAAAAACATAGACTAGAAACAAAATAATATTGTAACAAGTTCAATAAAGGCTTTAAAAATGGTCCACATAAAAAAAATCTTTAAAAAAGAAACCGTTTTTCATATTTATTATTAGAGTTGTTTATGTAACGCTATTTTTCATACATGTTGCTAAATTTTTTTCTGTTTATCAACTGAATTTTTATTTTGTTTTGGATTTTTTTTTTCCTTTTGGCATACTAAAGTTTTGATTCCCCCAGATGAACAAACAAAACAATTTTAGCCTTGTGGCTTCTGCCTCTGATAGGACATGTAGAAAAATGTTTCTCATCCCATAATTTCTCTTAAGAAGTTTATTTATTTATTTGGCTATGCCAGGCCTTAGCTTCAGCAAGTGGGATCTTCAATCTCTGTTGCAGCATGCGGGATCGTTGTTGTTGTGGCATGCAGTTCATCTTATAATTTCTTAAGTTCTTATCTAAAGTAGACTTAATAACTTCATTTTTACGTTTAAAATTGTAACCCACATGGAATATATTTTGGGGTTTGACATGAGTGAGAAACATGATGGTTTTCCAAGTAGTTAAATATTAACTCCTATTTTCCAGACTTTCTTTTCTGTTCCATGGATATGATTTCAATTCCTGGCCCCAAATTAAAATGCTTAGATACTTACAAATTTATAATATGTTTTAATATTGGATAGGTTATCCATCTAGATGCTGGCTGGGAATTGCATTAAATCCATGAATTAATTTGGGAACAACATGAATACACAAAATAGTATTACAGGAAATTGTGTAGCACTCGCAGGAAAGTGTTAAACACCTTCATTTACAGAACCATTCTCTTGGGTCTCCAGGTCAACTTTCTTTGTTCTTCATGCAGGTTCCATACATTTCCATTTAGCATTCTCCCCATCTTTGATTCAGTCATGAGTGGAACAATTTCCCCATCACATTTTCTGACTTTCTTAGGGGCAGAGAGGCTGACTGTGCACACTGAGCACATAGGTGCTGTCTCTGCAATGTCCCCCAAGCCAAGCACATCTGGTTCCAAAGCCTTTACTGAGTGGCCACTCCTGAAGACTCCGCAGGGCTGTGACCACTAGGGGGCGCCAGCGTTTTCCTCCGCAGTTTTTACCGTCTCCTCTTTAAAACTCCATTGCCCATGCAGCCCATGTCCTGGCTCACGGGCGCCAGATCCTTCCTCCAATTGGAGGTGCCTCTTACTGTAGAAATGACCCTCACCCCATAATCTGATTTCATCAATAATGTTGTTGTTTGGCTGCTAGGTCACATCCGACTCTCTGCAACCCTATGAACTGGAGCCCTCCAGGCTCCTCTGTCCATGGGATTTTCCCGGCAAGAATACCAGAGTGGGCTGCCATTTCTTTCTTCAGAGGATCTTCCCAGTGCATGGATCAAACCCGAGTCTCCTGCACTGGCAGGCTGATTCTTTACCACTGAGCTGCTAGAGAAGCCCACTGCACCCCCCTCCAAAAGAATACTGCATTGCATATTAAAGGCTAAGAGAGTAGATCTTAAAAGTTCTCATTACATACAAGTTGGAATAAAGATGTATGTATAAGAATGTATGGTAGTGAATGTTAACAAGAGTTATTGTGATCACTTTGAAATATATGCAAACATTGAATCATCACGTTATATACCTGAAACTAATATGTCACTTATACCTCAATTTCAAAATAAATTAGTGAAAAATAAATAAGATAAAATTTTAGGAACTGAAAAAAAAAAATTTCCACTGGGTTTGCACCTTTTGGAGGAGCCCTTCCTCCAGTTTACCTTTGTGCTCCGGCGGGGACGCCGGGCAGGCCCGGCCCACAGTGCCGGTGCTGACAAACTTAGTGAGGGAAGCTGGGAACGCGCGCCGAGGTGTGGGGAAACCAGAAGGGAGGACGGCTCCCGGAAGACAGGGAGGCCTCCGGGGCTGAGCACAAAGGAGAGCTTGTGCCTCTTCGGGGCAGATGGGGTGCAGGCCAGCCCAGCATGCCTGGAATCTCCCCAGACAAGGTCCTGGGCTCCTCCCTCCCACAGCAAAGTGGGAGCTGCGGTTTGAGAAATCAGATCTGCCCAACCACGGCCCAGACACGCTCAGGTGAAGGCCAAGGCTTTCAGGCTCGGCCACAGGGCAGGTCCATGTGCCAAGCTTGTTCACACAAAGTCCAGTCCCACCCAGACCTCCTGAGTCAGCCGGGTAGGTGAGGCCAGGGCAGCCACAAGCGGGCTGATACCAAGACCATGTGTGGCCCAGGCCAGCGCCTTCCATCTCTTTGGCCTCCCTTGAATGAGGTGACGTGGACAAGCAAAGGAGAAGGAAACATTTGACAATGGCTGGAGGCCGGGCGCTGGGCTAGGAAGGCGCCTGACGTGCACGGTCTAATTCAGTTACTGCCCCAACTTACAGATGAGGAAACACATTCAGAGGTGCAGTCACAGCCCCAAGTGACCAGCCTGGAACCAGAACCCCCCCAAAAAAACCCCATAATTGAGAAATACAACCTTCTCGGTTTAGCTAAGACACGGAAGGGCCTAAGAGTGCCAAGTGTGTCTATCCCAATGACACTGAAGCCTCAGGCACCCAAGCACTTGGTCCTGAGCCTGAGAAACAAGGGATGTTTGCCTTCATCAAATGAGCTATAGTCAAGGTTTGGGGGCAAGAGGGGGGCTTCTCAGGGTCCCTGCTTTTCTCCAGGCCCTTTCTGCACCTGGGCATGGGTAAGGCAAGCCACCGAGCAGCCCTGTCCTGCCTGGGTCAGCCCCGCCTCTGTGACCCTGCTGAGGCATCTCCCAGGGTCAGCAGGCCCCCCCGCCACATTCCCAAATACTGTGCACTGTGACTTCTGGGGGGGCTAAGCACTTCTGCCTTCTTGGGTCCCGTCCTCGATTTAAAAACCTCCTTTAAATATATTTTACAATTTGTTGCTGTTGTTTAGTTGCTAAGTAGTGTCCAACTCTTTGGGATTCCATGGACTGTAGCCCACCAGGCTCCTCTGTCCATGGGATTTCCCAGGCAAGAATACTGGAGTGAGTTGCCATTCCCTTCTCTAGGGGATCTTCCTGACTCAGGGATTGAACCCATGTCTCCTGCTTTGGCAGGTGGATTCTTCACCACTGAGTCACCAAGGAAGCCCATATTTTACAACTGCTTTGAGATAAAGATGAATATATTATTGCATATTAAAACATCTTCTCTAACCTAAAGTTTGTGTTTTCCTTCTGGTTTTAAAAGATTGAAACATTTTTGGGACTTTGCTGGTAGTCCAGTGGTTAAGAATCCGCCTGCCGACACAGAGGACACGGGTTGAACCCTGGTCCAGCGACTAGGCTCCCACATGCTGCGTGGCAACTAAGCCTGTGGGCCACAACCTACGAGCCCACGAGCCCCAACTGCTGAAGCCCGAGCACCCAGAGCCTGTGCTCTGCAACGAGAGGGCCAGCGCGACGAGAAGCCCGCTCACCGCAACTAGAGAAAGCCTTCACGCAGCGACAGATCCAGCGCAGCCAAAAAAAGAGTTTCATTTCTTTAATTAAAAAAGGGAGAAGAAATGACATTTTGTGGGCCCCGAGAACGATCACGGGCTCTCAGAACCACGCTGTCCATGTCCACTGGGCCTGTGGGCCCGGCCCCACCATGAGCCCCGCAGGGTTCCCTGGACTCTCCCCACGGAACCCAGTTTCCAGCACGGCCAGGGTCTCTAGGACCCAGGCCCCACACGCCCCACCCCAGAGGGTCTGCGGCCCCCGTCCATCACACTCATTGCCCTCCTGCTGTCACGCTGATGCTCTGCAGACTGAGCGTCATACGCTGTGCTGTGCTTACTTGCTCAGTCATGTCCAACTATCTGTGACCCCAAAGACTGTAACCTGCCAGGCTCCTCTGTTCATGGGGACTCTCCAGGCAAGAATACTGGAGTGGTAGCCTATCCCTTCTCCAGGGGATCTTCCCAACCCAGGAATTGAACCTGGGTCTCCTGCATTGCAGGTGGATTCCTTACAGCTGAGCTACCAGGGAAGCCCGTGAGCGCCATGAGCCTCAATAAATGTGTATTGCAGGAACAGGAATAGAGTGAATAGCAGTGAATTTTTATCAGTGGGACTACTAAATGAAACAATAGGTTGGTTTCAGGAGCTTCTGCCTGATTTGCTTGGCTCTATATATCATATTCAAATTAGTCTGACACTCAGCTCCCTCACAGTTCAACAAGACAGCCTGTGAGACAGAGCTGCTGAGAGAAGGATGTGTCGGCAAGAGTCTCAAAGCCTTCTGTTAGGGTCCAGGTAAAAAACAGTGGGGTCCACAGTGCCTCACAGGCACCAAGCGGCTAAAGCAGCCTGTATATTTCTAATCCTAAAGCTTTTCTGGGCTGTGACACTTCAGACCCTTTGGAAGTGAGTGCGGTAGCTGATGCTTGGGGATTGCTTTTTAAAAAATAAATCCTGGGAATTCCCTGGTTGGTCCAGTGGTTAGGACTCGGTGCTTTTATGCTGGGGGCCTGGGTTTGATCCTTGGTTGGGGAACTAAGATCCTGCAAGCCATGTGGCATGACAAACAAATAAATAAAGCCTGAAACAGAGAAAACTAAGCAGCAATTAATAATTGGAATTTTAGTATTATTTAGCCTAGTATATCTTTTAAATCTGTCTTAATGTTCAGTTACAACTCTTTTAGACTGCATTTTCTTAAATCATGTTCTCTTTTATTTAAGACTGTTTAGTTGCTAAATAGTGTCCAACTCTTTTGCAACTCCATGGACTATATTCCCTGCCAGGCTCCTTTGTCCATGGGATTTTCCAGGCATTTTCCTGTGCTAAAAAGGAAACATTTGGGTGCAGAAAACTACACTTGTTTTATAGCAGGAGTGGCGCCTCATCCACTGCAGAAGCATCATGAACTCACGCACCCCCTGGTGGAACCTCCTGAAATTACAAGCAAAGTACCCAAGAGGAAATAGCAAACTCCAAAAGGGCATTTCTACTTTTTTGAAATCCTATAAATAATGAAATCTCCAAAAACAAATCCTCAGTTCTTTACATGTGAATCCCCGAAGGACAAGCATTATCTATAAATGGCATCAATATTATGTCACATACATACACAGGTTCTTATTTTTAAATACATGTGAAAAAGTAGTCAAAGTGTTAGTTGTTCAGTCGTATCCAACTCTTTTGACCCCATGGACTGTAGCCCGCCAGGCTCCTCTGTCCATGGGATTCTCCAGGCAAGAATACTGGAGTGGGTTGCCATGCCCTCCTCCAGGGGATCTTCCCAACCCAGGGATCGAACCTGGGACTCCTGTGTCTCCTGCACTGGTGGGTGGGTTCTTTACCACTTGTGCCACCTGGGAAGCCCTTAAATACATGCAGATGTGATCAATAAAATAAGTTATCCAGATGAGCCTTGAAATTCACACTATCTTTTTGTTTATATCTATTTTCCTCATCGACATACTGATATATTGAAAATGTATTTGCTGTCATGTAGAATGTTTCTCTACTTGTTCAGTGTTACAAAGGGACCCTCCTACTCGGAAAAACCAGGAACCCTGGCTTTACGGGAGAACTGACATCCTTTAAGAAACCAAACACCATGGCTGGCCATCCTGGATGTTGTGTCTTGAAGTGAAATTCAGATGGGAATTTCACTCTGATGGGCAGCAAGGAGCTTAAACTGCAACTCTGCACACAAGACTATATGTCCATGAGAAGAGCAAAGAACTGCTGTATTATCATGTTGACGTTACAACAGAAGTGTTTATTTGGGAATTGGGGTGGAACAAGAACAGATGATGTTTGGGCAGTGTCCGCTCCCTCAGCCAATCCTGCCAGCACATGGTGAACAGTTCACTTGGGATTGCCCCCTGGAGCCAGAGAGACTCGACAGGCAGCCACCCTGATGCCACCCAACCACTGATGTGGTGCTGAGACAGGGAGTGGTCCCCGTCTGGAGCTCTGGAGCCCTTCGCCCACCCCCAGGTCTCAGGTGGTTACACCTGCTAGGGCTCACCAGATGGGGACAGGCACACACGCCACGTCTCCCTCCCGAGCTTTTGGTTCCTCACCTCCACACAGGGATAATCCTCTATGTTCTTTAAGGTTGTAGGAGGAACCAGTGGGACCATGTCATTCTGCACGTGCCCAAGAGTGCCAGGAGCACAGTCCAGGCTCAGCTGCCTGGGGCTCCAATTCGTTCAGGTTTTATCCTCTCCGATGGCACGCTGCAGGCACTAGGACTCCAGCTGGTCCACACGACGGCCCTCGGGGGTGGGGGGCTTGTCACATCCCCATTTTCCAGACGGGCACAGAGGTGCTGCGAGGCCTCACGGCTGGAGAACGGGAAAGTCAGACTTTGCACCCAGAGCTCCCGGTCACGAGGTCTTGCTCAACTTTAAGTGGAATGTTTTAACATTAAAACAGAGCGGGAGAGGGGGAGTGGGCTTCCCTGGTGGCTCAATGGTGAAGAATCCACCTGCCAATGAAGGGGACACAGGTTCAATCCCTGATCCGGGAAGACTCCACATGCCGTGGTGCAACTTAACCCAAGCCGCAACTACTGAGTCCACGCACCCTGGATCCCGTGCTCTGCACGAGAGGGCTGACCACGATGAGGGTCCCGGCACCACACCTGGGCAGCAGCCCCCACTCACCACAACCAAAGAGAAGCCCCAGCAACGACAGAGACCCAGCACAGCCCAAAATGAATGAATGAATGAATGATCGTAACAAGAGAGAGACAGAAGTAAGGCTTAATTACAGTAACACATCCTTTCTAACTCACTCTCGTCCACTGGTCACAACACACCTGCCACTTCCACACAAACTGCCTTTGCTTCTTACAGCAGCCCTGCAGGAAAGGGAGCCCAAGGCCCCGGGCCGGCCTGGCTCCCAGCCACCTCCCCTGCTCTGCTGTCTGGCAGAAGCCACTGCAGGTGGTAGAGACGGGCGAGAAAAAGGAGGGTCCCCAGAGACTCCGCTCCTGGGTAGGAATCAGGGAGGTGCCTGTGGGGGAGGTGCCCAGACCTCGTGCACAGCCTGGGGGGTAATTTGCCCAAGAATGTTCACTCCCACTGAGTGAAACCCTGGGCCAGCTATAAAGACACTTCCTGGCCATTTCGAAGCTAACAGTTCCAGACAGGTTAAAATAGGAGACAAGGAGAGGACACTGGGTTCAAATCCCCACTCCAAATAACCTCTCTGGGCCTCAGTTTGCTCCTCTGGAAAATGGGGATAAAAATGGGGGCACAGAGCAATTCTGGCAGCACCTGGAGTATCAGCTAATGAGAAAACGGCCTATTTCCAGGGGGAAATCATCTCCTGAGGTGTTTCGCAGGTAGCTCAGTGGTAAAGAATCTGCCTACTAATACAGGAGACGCGGGTTCGATCCCTGGATTGGGAAGATCCCGGAGAAGGATGTGGCAGCCCCCTCCAGCATTCTCGCCTGGACAATTCCGTGGACAGAGGAGCCTGGCGGGCCACAGTCTGAGCATGTGTGTATCTCCTGAGAGAAGAGAGAGTGGAGGTGAGTCCATGTCTCTGTGGCTCACTAGCTGAGGTGCCCTGGCCAAGTTACTCGATTTTTCTGGCCTCAGTGTCCTCCTCTGTAAAATGCACAAGGTGATCGTAAGGACTGAATGAGACGCTGCAGATGAAAGACCCAAAATGATGCATGACGTTGAACAGGCTTCGACACCCCCTGTTCTCTGGGTGGGAAAGAGGCTGTTTCGATCACATACAGACTCACACTTCAGCAACTATTGAAAGCACAAGATTAGGGGAGGGGGTCATGCACTGTGCAGCCTGAATTATCCTGTGATTATATGTCTTACACACAAAATTCAGAATCTCACTGTACGTGCTTAGAAAAAACTGAAAGAAAAACAACTGTTGCCTGTAAAACAATTATTCCAGTGTACTTCCTAAAACACAATCAACATACAATCCCCTGAAGTTAAAGAATGGCAAATATCTATCACGTATAAATCACAGAAAGCAGGTGCTGTTGAAAGCTAAGGCATATCATTTGGGATAGAGTGAATCACTATTATTTTTGCTTAAAAAAAAAAAAAAAAAAAAGACCTGGGGAGGACTTCCCTGGCAGTTCAGTGGTTAAGAATCCGCCTGCCAATGCAGGGGATAGATTCTATCCCTGGTCGGGGGACTAAGAATCACACCTGCCACGGAGCGACTGAACCGTGAGCCACAACCCCGGAAGCCTGAGCGCAGCAACAAAAACCCAGCACAGCCAAAGAAACCTGAAAATAATACATAAAAAACAGGTTCTCTGATGCGCCATGCTGACAGCATGACCTGCTGGATGCTCCAAGGGCTAGCTCCCACTTGGAGTTAGGGGGGCAGGCTCCCCCTCACTACCCCCTACCCCAGAGCTTTCAGTTAGGGGGCATCAGCTCGTTTTAAAGCTGCTTGTCTAATGGGAGGCAAGGACCACGAGGGGCAGAGGACCTGTCAAGGGTCAGGAAAGTGTGCACCCCGAGGCTGGTGGCTACCCCCCTTACACCGGCCCCCTGTGAACCCTGGGTTGCTAAGGACATAGTCTTTCCTGGAATCCTTCCTCAAGCATTCTTTCCTGGAACAACTGAAAATATAGAAACGACTCAGAGGGGGAGTTTGGAACTCTACAAACACCTAAATTCACACTAATTACACACAAAAGCCTGCTGGAAAAGGCAGGGAGAAATATGGTTCATACACTGCCTGCTGATCAATTATGGCTAGTGGGAAAAATTGGCTATTAACTTAGCAGTAAGCTAACTCCTGCTTCCGACCCACGCTCAGAGTGTCCGATAGGAGTGCAACAGTGCCTGAAAGGGCAACGCAACCCGGCGTCCCCAACAAGGGAAAAGAGCCGCACGCCCCCTGCCCCTGCCCCGGCCCACGCCATCCTGCAGGCAGGCCTGGGGTCAGGGGGTTGATTTTCAAATACCTGGCCTATCTAAAAGGCAAGTCTACGGGAATTATTTCTATGTGGCTTCACCTTGAGATAGACACAGATAAACAGATACAGATATATAGTGGTTTTTTTTTTTAATCCATTTGAAGCTCAGGCTGGGAAAGCTTCCAATCTGGTTTCTGAGAGAGAGCAGGAAGGGGGCTAGGGTCACGGCAAAAGAACTCTGAAGAGAAGGGGACTGAAATGAAAACCTTATCTGGGAAATGACCTTGACATTCTCTGGAGAGGACAAATGACTGATTCTGCGAGGCAGGAACCAGGCCCTCAGAACCCAAGGCTAAATTCTGTGAATCTCACTTCTGTATGCATCAAATTGAAGACAAAATGTACAAATTATGAAGAAAAAAAAAGAGAGAGAGAGGTTGAAATACAGTTCACCCCACCTAGCTTGTTCACTGCCTGCTTGAGGCTAGAAAACCAAGACCTCACTTCCCAGCCTCTGTCCAGGCCACGCTGCCCGCCTGGCAGAGTTTACTGTCCCGCTTTGCTAAAAGGCACCACCATGGATGCATCCGTTTTCCTACGTGGGGGTGTAGGAGGGTCCCAGAGCCTTGGCCGGAGTTTCAGGATGGATGCCGAGCCTCAGTGTGGATGCTGAGACCCAGGGAGGACCCCAGTCTCCTCTCCCCTGCCCCCCGTGTGGTCGGTCTGGGGAGGGAGGCAGCTCCCAGCAGGACAGCCCTGCAGGTCTGGTTGGAGGCTGAGCTTTCAACAATTCTGTTAGCTTTGAACTCCCTGCACTAAATCCTCTTCTGCTTAAAGGAACTGGAGCAAATCCTGAATAGCACAGACGCTGAAGATGCTGTTGACCAAAATACATGAAATCTCATGGGAAAAAAACTTTAGTATGAAAAGAAAGACAGACTTTGGGCAGGACATAGCAAAGGAAGAGGCTTGTGTATACACAGGAAATCTTACGAGATGGACTTGGAAGGAACCAACCAGACAGACGTACAAAAGAGCACAGACAATGATCTTCATTTTCATGGGGCTAAAGGACAAAAGGTTGAAAATGGCCTTGGTACACATCCATCCAACAGAGGGTGGGTGAGTAAGTGGGGGCCGCCCTGACCAGGAGCCCTTTGCAGCCAGAAGAGTTGGTGCTGCGGAATTGTATCCAATAGCGTGGAGAAGAGACTCAACACGTGTGACCCATTCTGAAAAGGTGGCCCAGAAACAATGTAGACGTTACTTCTCTGCATTAATATATACTTTAAAAAAGAACTTTTTATTTTGTATTGGGGTACAGCTGATTAACAATGCTGCAGTAGGTGAGCAGCAAAGGGACTCAGCCACACACACGCGTCCACTCTCCCCCAGACTCCCCTCCCGTCCAGGCTGCCACATGACGCTCAGCAGAGTCCCCTGGGCGGGACAGCAGGTCCTCGCTGGTCTCCCATTTTAAACACAGCAGTGTGCACACGTCCATCCCGACCTCCCCAACTATCCCTCCTCCCCAGCCTTCCCTACTGGCAGCCATAATGACACATACTCCTGTGAACACATGTGTATGTGCATACGTGGCCCCGCGCCCCCCAGGACTGGGGGAGACGCTGCCCGCGATGTTACTGTTACGCCTACTCAGGTCTGCTGGGTGGAAGCGGCACCTGGCCTCGGGCCACCCGAGGGGGCAGCCAAAGGGCAGGCTGCCAGGGCGGAGCCCAACACAAGTCTCGTCAGGGCCCCAGATGGCGGGCAGGCTGGCCCCAAGCCAGGCTCGCCAACTTCCAGGCCTTTCCCGCTTGCCAGCCTGACCAAGTCTTGTCTGCAGTGCTCGCGCCGCCACCGAGAGACCCTGAGGTTGCCTGTGAACCGCTCCTAGTAACTTCAGCTCTAGAACGTGGCGCCCAATAAGCCGTGCTGACCAGAACCCCTTGATGCACGGACTCGTCTTCACCCATGAAGGTCCTATGCAGCGCGATGACACTCGCTAAGATGACGCTGCTGAGTCTCGGAAAACAGGTGACTCACATCTGCAAGGTGTTTTGTGTTCGTACATTAAGAACCCTTTACACCCTGAAAATACACTGGAAACGCTAATAGTCGATGATTGAAAGATCTGATTTCCAATGGAGCATGCAGCTGACACCCAGCAACACACCAAATACACAGGGCTGAGTCTATCCCCGTGGAAATGGCCCCAGGGCACGGAGGTGGATCACCAGGCCGAGGGGTGCAGGTTCAGACATCGAGTGGGTGGGGCCAAACCTCCAACAAACCCCATCCTCCTCCTCCTCCTCTCACTGCAGCTTCTAAGTCATGAATCTTCCACTCAGAAGAACCCAAGAGAAAGTTCCTGCTGCCAGGCTGAAGAACTGATGCTTTCGAATGGTGGTGCTGGAGAAGACTCTTGAGAGTCCCCTGGACAGCAAGGAAATCACACCAGTCAATCCTAAAGGAAATCAACCCTGAATATTCACACTTTGCCCACCTGATGCAAAGAGCTGACTCAATGGAAAATACCCTGATGCTGGTAAAGACTGGGGGCAAGAGGAGAAGGGGGCAACAGAGGAGGAGATGGTTCGATGGCATCACCAACTCAATGGACATGAATTTGAGCAAACTCCGGCAGACGATGAAGGACAGGGAAGCCTGGTGTGCCGCAGTCCATGGGGTCACAAAGATTCGGACACGACTGAGCGACTGAACAATGGCAACCACTCGCTGGGGAGCACGGCGGGAGGAAGAATGAATAATTAAGCAGGCAAGCTGATGGAACATGGGGATTGGGAGTTAAGTATCCAACCCAGGTTAGCAGAGCCGGTGCCAGCGGAGACGCTGCTTCAGGGCAGCTCACTGCACCTGCCACGTGGGCCGCAGAGCCCTGAGGGGAACTCCAGTGACCGGGACAGAGCCCCAGGCCCAGCACACCTGGCCCCGCGCCCGCGGGGCACTGAGGCTGTGCCCGGCCCCAGGGCTGCACACAGACCGGGAGAGAGCAGCCGAGAGCAGTCTGCCAGGCCTGGAGCAGCGTGTCCACAGGGGACAGTCAACAGGATGAAGGCCTCTCGTGAGATAGAGACAAACACTCAGTAAGGAGAGCACGTGTGCACGCAACACAGAGAGGTGTGGAAGGACGGGCAGACACCTGACATTCATGAGTGCTAAATATACCCAGGCAGCGGGGCAGTAAATATTCATGATACACTCAGTGCTGAAAAGGTACTAAATATTCACAATGTATTCATCTACAGGAGACTAAATACACAACAGGGACTTGATATTGACTGTAATGCCGTTACCCACGGGCGACACTCAACGTGGTCCTCTGAGCCACCTCTGTTTGTCATGCTCAGTGGCAGGTCACAGATGGGGCAGGGCAAAATTGGCCCTACATCTCGCCTGCAGAACAAGTGTGTGGGGGGTAGGGGGTGACTGGTCCAGGGCACCTCCCATCAGTAGCCCGGCTGCTAGTACTTGTAACCATGTTATCAGGAAAAGCTGACACTGCAGAGGGAGACAGCACGTGAACCCTACGTGCCCTCGGACTCAGGTGCTGAGGGGATCCCACCTGCTTGCACCCTCCCCTACCTCCTGTTACCTGCCTCATCTCTCTGCCCTGGCTCCTCACTTTAAACTGCATCACGCTCATTTCCCACCTGGAGGAGGAAATGGCAACCCACTCCAGTATTCTTACCTGGGAAATCCCATGGACAGAGGGGCCTGGTGGGCTATAGTCCACGGGGTCACAAGAGAGTCAGATACGACTGAGCACAATAAGGTCACTCCCAACAGGGCATCTACCACCAGCCCTGCTCAGCAGTGCTCTACTCAGCAGACTTGCTCACTGTCCTGGATCGCCATCAGACCTCAGACCCTTCGTTGCTTTAGGATCCTTTATCACGGGGTCTTATGTGTAGCAGTGTTAGTGGCTCAGGCTGTGTCTGACTCTTTGCAACCCCATGACCTATAGCCTGCCAGGCTCCTCTGTCCACGGAATTCCCCAGGCAAGAATACTGGAGTGGGCTGCCATTCCCTTCTCCAGGGGATCTTCCTGACTCAGGGAACAAACCCAGGTCTCCTGCATTGCAGTTAGATTCTTTACCATCTGAGCCACCAGGGAATCCCCTAGGGGATCCTAATCGGGAATCAAAATAAATGCCCTTTTGCTTATTAAGAAAGACAATGGAAGAGTAACCACTACAAATAATTCATGAGGCATTTTCTCCGCTGATACAGGATCTCAAGTGATGCTGGTATGCGTGAATCCCCACCCCCATGCTATGGGGTCACAGGGACTCGAGGTGGCAGAGTGGAAACCAGAGCCCTGACTGCCCGCCTCTGCTGGACCACCTGCTTTAAGAAAGCAAAACACCTCTGACATCTTCACGACCCCCACTCAAGGCAGCCATTCTGAGAGTAGTTTCTTAGGAAGCTTGCACAGCTGAGCTAAGGCTTCTGCTGCCTCCCACAGACGTGAGAATCTGGGGACAGAAAAAAAAAAGAGAGACTACTGTTTGGAACCCAGAGGTGAGTGGGTATTCCAGAAGTTCTCAACCTTCATACATTGAAAAGCCCATCCCACACTGGGGCTAGGAAGACACTTGAGCAAATAAATAACATCCTACTCCTCATCTTTCAAAAGGCTCTTTTGCAATTTCTTTTCACAGATAGCTTAATCATAAGAAACATATCTGGGAGCCCTTCCTACCCAGATCTGCAGAGGAACAGTGCCAGTGTCCACCAGGAGCCAACCCAGGTAGGGGTGTCCCCGGCTGCAAGGCCACACCCGTCCGACCATTTCTTGTCAATCTGCTGCTAAATTAGCTGAGCATTCCCTGGGATCTACTGGTGAGCGTCCTGCTGAGCTCAGGGTTCTGGGTCATAGCATATTAAAGCAACACAAAGGATGCGGCAGTAATTCCCTAGAATCATCGATGTGCCTTAAGGACCATTTACCTGACCTGAAAGTTTGAAATGCACTTCCAGGTGCAGATAACTGAGAATAACAGGATTAGATGAGAATTTCTCTGATTTCCATTCAGTTGGGGGAAAATGCCAGGCATTTAGAATGCTGACCGTGCCCACGGTCCAACATACAGATATAGGTACCCTGACAATAAAAGGGATGAGCATGACGCCAGGAAGAGTCAACTAAGAAGTAAGCCCCAAAGACCACTCCTGGGGAGTCTTCTGTCTTCAGGGATTCAAGAGGTCCTTCCCAGTGCGGGGAAGAGATAGTCAGGGAGTTTGGCATGGACAGGTACACATGCTGTATTTAAAAGGGATAACCAACAAGGTCCTACTGAATAGCACAGGGAACTCTGCTCAATGTTATGTGGCAGCCTGGATGGGAGGGGAGTTTGGGGGAGAATGGATCCATGAATATGTATGAGTCCCCATGCTGTTCACCAGAAATTATCACAACATTCTTCACTGGCTATCCCCCGATACAAACTAAAAAGTTAAAAAAAAAAAGAAGTCCTCCCCATGGGAAGTTCTCTTTAATCTCACATGTGGCCAAGTCTTAATGTTACTTAAAGTCTCACCTCCTCTGAGAAGTCCTCCCTGACCACTTTGCCTTCTACCCACAAAGTGTGAACAAAAGCCAGGACTTGTGAAGCTTTAGGCTTCACAAGGGCTAATCAAGTTCTCCAAACAATTCCCAAGGACCCTGAAGAATCAATTACAACTTGGATTTTTTGGTATTTTTCCTGCTGCTTTTGGTAAATGCCAAGCATACAGTGGATCGTCTGATGATGAAGCAGCAGTGGCATAAATAGCGTGACTGTTTGGAAAACACCAAAGCATATGAACCTGGTCTACTGGCCTGGGCTCAGATGCGTGTAGGCAGACAACTCTTCTGTCCTCCAACCACCAAAGCTTCAAAGCTACTCTTTCCCCATTTCCTCCCCATCCCTGACTGGTAACTCCAACAGGCCCTACAGTCTTTCTAATCTTTTTCAGGTAATAAGAAGTCCAGTGCAGATAACGGAAGCTGACCTGCCCAGAAGATGGGGGGATGGGGGAAGGGAATTCCTGGTCTGTTTCCCCAGTTTGCTGCCCCCCTGTTTCCTTCCCACATCTCCAGGGTGCATCTGGATTCTCCAGGGAGGGGAGGAGTTAAGATACACAAGATGCTGAAATTCCCTCTATACATCAAGAGCTTTACTCTAAGCCTCCAAGTCCAGAGGACAGGAGATACAACCTAAGAAAGATTCCTGCCTTTCATGTCAAAAAAAAAAAAAGCTCTTCCGATACGGGGAGAGAGGAATCTGGAGCCCCCAGCCCCTTTACACCCAGCCTGGAGGAGAGGGGTTAGTGAGGGGGGAAAAAAAAACCCCAGGGGATTGAGGGGAACAAGGAAGGCTGGGGGGAGTTTGTCCTGCTTACTGCTGGGAACACAGGACCACACGGACTGGGGACCTGGGCTATTCCACACAAACCGGGCAGGTTCCCAGGTGCCCAGCAGGGACCTGTTGGAGACACAGGGTGTGGAGACCTCAGTGCCAGATGCAGGAGCCGGGTCCCCAACTGTGTCTCACTCCAGTGACAGCTGGCTGGACAATGCTCAATGGAAACAGAAAAAGGAGGCTCAGTGGTGGGAAACCCATCAGATGACAGCAAGAAACCATGCTCCCCACACCTTGAAGCACTGCAACCTTCTCCTGGAGCCTGGAGACTACCTGCAGTGAGAAAGGGCCCCAGACAGCGACCTGAAGAAACGGAGACTGACTTTCTGGGGACTAAGCTGCTTTAAGCTAGATAGCGACTCAGATAGCATCCTTTGAATTAGGCTCAGGAAAACCACAATCAGGACCTAGGACTAGACATATCAAAAGGGAACCAAAGTCCGTTGTTCAGGGCAGCGAAATTAAGTTCACCTAAAAAACTAAGTTGACCCAAAAAACTTTGCACATGACAACTGGGAAGCTGGTGACCTTCAGCCCTCCACAATAAACCCCAGGCAAGAAACATCTCCACTCGGATCGAAAGGCTTCCTCAGGGTCTCCATGCAACACAAGCAGAGTTTATAAGCGTGTCTGTGCACAGGCATGCAGCTAACCTCCCAAGGAAGAGCGGATGGCTGCAAGCTTGCCCAGGCAGACCCAGCCTACTGTGCCACCTCAGAAAACTTACCCTCCAGGAGGGCAATGCCCCTTCACCCACAATTTCATTTAAGTCCCTGAGCTGGTGACCGGCACTCCCATTCTACTCATCCAGCGTTGGTGACCGGCTCAAGATGACCAAGCTGAACAACAATATGAATAGGACATCCACCTTCCCTGAGCCCTAGGGGCCTGGTCCCACGCAGCGGCCATATGCTGTGTGTGAGCCACGCAGCAGCGCTGGAGGTGCCACTTTTTAATTTGTTCACTGAGGACAGCTGCTCAGAGAAGCTAAGAAACTTGCCCAGGAGGCAAGTCTGGACCAAGGGAGGCCCTCGCTCCAGGCACAAAATTTCAGGGGGTACCAAAACTCCTGGAGACAAATGGTACAATGGACTGTTTCAAAACATCACAATGAACACAGATGCCACACCGCACAAAACACGTGACAATTTTAAATAAAGACAGGATCTGCAGTACTGATCTTTCTTCTACCTTAGGCTCCAGTATGGCTCAGCACAACACTGGGGCAGACAGAAGAAACCAGCGCAGCTCCGTCCTCCACGGGCCCCACAGTCAGGGACCGCGATGTTACTGCACAGGCTCTAGACAGGCTTCTCCCCACACTCCTACCGCCTCACATGGCTCTAGGGAGTGATCACGGCGCTCCATCATCCCAGGTGTGAGCTCCAGGGAGACCAGGGTCTAAACAGATTCTATTCCACGGTCACGTGCCCGAATTATGTAAATGAGGGAAGCGCGCCGGCTGGAATAGGGAGTGGGGATATTTTAAGCTATCAGTTGAGGAAGGTGCGGGGTGGGCACTCAGGCTCACAGCTGCTCGTCCCCCACTTGATGGATTTATGGCTCAAAATTAAGTGACACCGTGCCAGCTGCCGCCTGTCCCGACACGAGTCTAACCCCAACGGTGGTATTCCTTCACACTCTGCATTTCAAAAGCCAAAGCCTGGTTGGCAACTACTCCACTGGAGTAACCGCTCAGGCTTTGATCACTGCTCACCTCCTATTAACGCCCCGTCTGAGAGGAGGCGTCCGTTCAACAAATACGTGTTGATTTAAAATGTGAGCATTTCTTAGATCAAACGCAGAACCCCTCACTGGCAACCAAAGCCTAAAACGTATCTAACAAATAAAGCATTACCTGGAGCAGAAGAGTTAACGACCGTCCACTCCCCTCCCCTGCCGCGGCCTCTGGCGCCAGGAGGCACCGACGCTTCGTCCACCAACAACTTCCCCCGCACGCCGACTCCCCTTGTCGTGCGTTTCCTGAGGCGTCACCTCACGATTCAAAGTTAAGTCCGGCGAAGTGAGCAAAGGGAAACTTCGGGCACTTCGGGGAGCGCGTCCGGCCGGCCTCGGCCGCGAGGAGGGCGCTCCGTCCGCGTGGCTGCGGGGGTCCCCGGCGCCGACACCCACGCCCCAGTCCCCCCGCCCCGGTACCTGCGCGGGAGCGCGGGCGGCTCCGCGAAGCGCCGGAGGCTCTGGGTCCGCGGGGTGGGGGCGGCGGGGCCCCGGGAGCGCGGACGCGCGGCCCTCACGCGGCGCAGCAGGTGGCCGCCCGGCCTCGGCGCCGCCGCCGCTGCCGCCGCCGGGTCGGGGCCCGAGAGCCGGGCGCGGGCGCGGGCGCGGGCGCGGGCACGACCCTCCGGCGCCGGCGCTGGCTCTCGCCGGGCCTCGGGCGCGCTCCCCGGCCCCGGCGCGCCGGCTCGGCTCTGCCGCTCTCGGCACGGCGGGGGCGGACGCCGCTCCCCCACTCCTCTCGGTCCGCTCGCTCGCCCGCCGCGCGCACCTCCCCCGCGGCGCGCCGCTCCCGCCGCCCGGCCGCGCTGGGCCGCGAGCTCGTGGGGGTGGCGCCCGCGGGCCCGGCTGCCGGCGGGGACCCCCCTCACCAGCCCACGGAGACCCCCGCCTAAGCCGGCCCGCGCGGGGGCGCTGTCGGAGCTCAGGGCCGGGCGTAGCCCCTCTTCCCCGCCTCCCCCCGGCGACCCCGACGGTCCCGTGGACGAGGTGCCCCCGCTCCGCGCCCCTGAGGCCCCGACTGCACCCTCGTCCTCGGCGGTCACCTGAGGGCCCCGCTGCCCGACGGCGCTGGGCCCGGGACGCTCATCATCCGCCTCGCCAAGCCGGCCACGGGCCGGAGGGAGGGCGCCGTGAGTGGGAAGGGTGTGTTTGAATAGAAGTAAAAGTTGTTTTCTATATAACCTTGTGTGTCCGGAGCGTCTCCAGGCTAACTAGGGAAGCTGCCGCCCTGTCGCGGGGTGAATCATTGCTGTGACACTGCAAATGGGGAAGAAGAGCTGCCAGCGGCCTCGCAGCCTCGCCTTACTTTCTTGTGGAGACCGACCGGTCCAGGTAAGGAGACTTTCTTGGGAAATGTGCTGGCCTCGGGTGGTCGCTCAGCGGTGACCTGAGAGCTGGCCCTGAAGCCTGGGCCTGACCGTCACACAGCCCCAGATGCCCCCGTCCCGGCCACGTACCTACAGAGCGGGGAGCTTAACCTGCAGGGAGGGAAGACCCACGTGAATTGTGACCCGCAGGGAACGGAGGCCACGGCTGCTGACCCTTGAGAAGTTTCCATGCCAGCTAGAAGAGCTCATGCTAGCAGCGCGTTGATTGATGACCAACGTCTGAATCTTCAGCTATGTTGGGCACACTCGGGCTCTGCACCACATCTTAGGTGGTGGGTTTGGGGATTTTCCCTGCGGGCACTGAAGACCCAAGAAGCCCGCGTTTGTACCGCTATCTGCAAAAGAGCCAGAGGAGAAGATGGTGGAAGGGTCTCTCTCCACTCTTGGCTTTGACGGAGCAAAATCCCAAATAAAAGCATCAGAGGCAGGGTAAGGAGGTTAAAGGGCTTCCGAGGTGGCACAGTGGTAAAGAATCCACCTGCAATGCAGGAGACATGGGTTCGGTCCCTGGATCGGCTAGATCCCCTGGAGGAGGAAATGGTAACCCACTCCAGTATTCTTGCCTGGAAAATTTCATGGACAGAGGAGCCTGGCGGGCTACATACAACCCATGCGGTCATAAAGAGTTGGACATGCTGATCGCAACTAAGCACCGCAGGACACAGAAAGAAGTTAAAGACAGATCGCATTTACTTGAGCAAATAAAGAGAAGTTTAGTTATGAAAATAAAATTTGTATAATCCCTTTGGAATAAGCCATTCTCTTAAAAACCCCTTTTGCCGTTGTTAAGTGCTTTAAATTTCCTGCGTGAAAGGAATAAAAATATATTGTGAATCAGTCTATAGCCCCCCAATTTAGTAACCTGCATTCACAATGGATAGATGACTCATGAAGATAAAAGACAAGGACTAGGGGCGGGGCAGTGTGTGTGCTTTTTTCAGAATCCTCAAACTAAACTGAACAACTCCAAACGAACCTGCACGCTCTTCTCTTCTCTCCCACCTTGAGCCTCTGCTCCTAGCTGTTAAAAATCACATTTATTTTGTTGTAACTCATAAATATTTACTGACTCCATATATTGCCTTTCTAAGTAAGGATTTCATTTGTTTCTGTAGTATCATAAACTTCTGGCTTTATTTGTGTGTGCTGTGGGTGGCGTTTGAAGTTCCTAGAGGTTTTGATAGGACAAAACCAAAAGTTCTTGGTGATTAGTTAAGGTTGAGAAAGAACATGGTGTCAACACCCAAAATAGAAAGGGTAGGGGAACTTTGTGAACAGGTTAGAGAAATGGGAAAATATCCGGTCCTGGTAGAGCAAGCTTTAAAAGTGTTGAAAGGAAGAATGCCCTCCCACTTCCTCAGCCCCCAGGCCTGCTCCAGGGCCCTTCAGGGGAGCTCTTTTCCTCTATAATGCCTCATGGGCCAAATCTTGAAGCCAGGTTGAGAAAAGGCTAAAATGTCAGTAACCATTTGCCAACGGTCTCAAGGAAACAGCCCCCATGTAGAGTTTCTGGAATCTTGCACAGACAACCATAAAGCAAAGAGCAGAGGGTTGGTTTTGGTTTTTGCTTCTTTGTTTATTCTAGAGCTCCAGAAAAATCTCTCTCATCTATCCCTGAACGCTTCCTCCTGGGGAAGGAGAACCTCGCTGATAAGGCAAAAGAAAGACCTAAAGCTGTGCTACCTCAGGACTTACCTGGTGGTCCAGTGGTGAAGACTTTGTCTTCCAGTGCAAGGGCATGTGGGTTCGATCCCTGGGGAGCTATGATCCCACATGCCTCACAGTCAAAAAACAAAAACATAAAACGAAAACAGTATGGTAACAAATTCAATTAAAAAAAAACTTCAAAAGTGGTCCGTATCAATCAGTGAATCTATTGCATCTCACTTGGGAATGCATTTCTATCAAACAAGGCCTACTATTATCCCGTTTTACAGATGAGGCACTGCTGTCATCTCCCTGTTGTGGAGAAATGAGGTGGGTACCCAAGGTCTGTCAGGAAGGAAGTGGCAGAGCCAGGATTTGAACCCACAGTCTGCAGTCTTGGCACTGAATAGGCTGCCTTTCTGCTGTGTATGTTCAATCGTTCAGTTATGTATGACTCTGCAACCCTGTGGACTCTAGCCCACCAGGCCCCTCTGTCTGTGGGATTTTCCAGCCAAGAATACTTGAGCAGGTTGCCATTTCCTCCTCCAGGGGATCTTCCTAACCCAGGGATCAAATCAGTGTCTCCTGCATCTCCTGTGTCTCCTGCAATGGCAGGAGGATTCTGTACCAGTGCGCCCCCTGGGCAGCCCACCTTTCTACCAACGGCATCTAATGCTGCAAACTGAAAATGCTTTAAAAAGAAAGGACATTCACCCTTCCCCACTCTCAGGAAGAAGCATCTTTTGGGATCTCAGAAAGCAAGATTATTTAAGTCTAGTCTCCTCTCTACTGAATAATCACTTAGACCAGAGAGCTATCACTGGTGGGATGAAGAAGGGGGTTCACCAGAGGCACCAGGCTCAGTAGCCCAGGCTGGTACCAAGAGACTCTTCTGTGGGAAATGGCTTCACCCCAGGCTTCTGCTCTGGGGTCTTCATAAGACACGCATTCTGCCTGTTTCCCCTTGGGTTCCAAAAATACAGACTCTCCCCCCGCCCCATCTGGCCAGATGAGGATTGGAGTTGAGGACCAGCCAGGAGCCAACTAGCCAAAAAAGATGTCAACTTTCTCATGACAGCAAGCCCGTTGCCTGGGTGAGCCTTGATGACAGAGGTGGAACTGAACTGTGTCACTGTCCTCCTTCCTTGCCTGTTATTCACGTGGCATCATCTGCCACCACACACACACCCAGTCAGGTACATTTTTTGTCTACACAATCAAGCAGCTTCATGCATTTGTGCATTTTCACTGTAACTAGTGATTATTCTCAAGACCATTACAAGAGTCACAAGGCTCTGCCTTGAAATCACACCTTTATTTCAGTGGTTCTGAATGTTTTTTCATAAATGTATAAAACATTTTATTTTATAAATTAGATGTCACGTTAAGAGACCAAGTGGGCTTATGTTCAGAACAAGTTCAGGGAATTCTGATTTTTTTCCCTGATGGAATGTTTTTTTCCTAATGTAGATACTATTTATCCTTTTGGCCAGTTCATTGATCTGTAGCAAGGTATTTCAGGTTTAGTGAGGCAGGGGTATTTGATAATTCTGGCTTAGCACCAGCTGGGGCTGGGAGGTTACACTTCTGCTAGAAATTTATCATGGATGATAAGTTTCATAAAATCTTATGGTCTCAGGGTGGGCTAAATCTTGCCAGTGGTTTTTGCTCTTGTTGTTTGCAGGATTTGGTCTTGTTTTTATTTTCTGAGGTATAACTGACCTAAAGGACACACATCTCTGTGTTTAGCTTGAATTTTCAGTTACATATCATTTCTCTCATGCAACCATCACCCACATCAAGATCTAGAACATTCTTAGCACCCTGGGACGCTTCCTTGTACCCTTCTGCAGTCAGTGTACTCAGCTAACTACTGTTTCACGTTCTGTTACCATAGATTAGTGACCTATGGTGTTAAGGCTCATGAATAGGTATATGTAGACTGGCACGGTATGTCTTCTTTTGTATCTGACTTCTGTTATTCAACATGATGTCTGTGAGATTCATCCATGTTGTACCAGTTCATTCCTTTTGCATTCCTGCATAGTACTCCATTATATGGATATACCACAGCTTACCCATTCTACTCTTCTTAGACATTTGGATTGTTTTCAAGCTTGGCATGTTACAATGAATCTGCTATTAACATTCTCATATATGTTTTGGTGGGCATAAACACTCAGTTTTGCTGGTTATTATCCAAGAGTGGAATCCTGGATCATAGGACATATGTAGGTTCAACTTTAATACATACTACCAAACATTTTCCTGGAATGGTAGGGCCAATTCACATGACCATGATACATACGCAAGTTTCAGTTTCTCCACATCCTTGCATATATGGTATTGTCAATCTCTTTAATTTTAGTCATTTCAGTGTGGTAGTGGTATCTCATTGTGGTTTTAATTTTCATTGCTCTAATAACTAATGATGAGCATCTTTTCATTGGCTATTTTGATATCCTATTTTTGAAGTGCTTATTCAAGTCTTTGGCTCCTCTATTGGACTATCTTTTACTTACATAGCAGTAGGAATTCTTTATATATTCTAGATATGATTCTTATATTGAAATTCAATTCTTATATTGAAAATGCTGCTGGCATTTTATTGTTTTTCCTTCCAATTTTTGTTTTATAAAAAGACACTAGGGTTAGCCTGCAGACTCAGATGTCTCCTGCCTAGTTGAGATTAAGCCAAATACACAATTCTGTGTCTTCATTTTTTCAGCTACATCATAACCCAAGTATCTTCCCATGTGATCACCAAGTGTTCATAAATGTACTTTTTAATAACCAACTGATATCCATTAGATAGATATGTCATTATTTATCTTACTATCTCTCTACTACATGTTTTCCAGTTTAAAAGTATGATACAAAATTATCTGACAAATGCCTTGTCCATAATTTGTCTGCATTTATATCTTTTTTTTTTTTTTTTGCAGGGTCTACAAATAATTTTATTGAACAAATAACACAACAGCCTTCCTAGATTGAGGACTACCCTCCCCAAGCCATTTCTCACACGCTTAAAGCACAGAGTTTGCACAGTAAGGAATTAAAAAAAAAATCATTTCTATGTAGAAATCAGACTCTGCCCCAACAACATCATGTACTAAACTATTTACAAGCTTTCACATTTTAAGTATTCCTATTATGGTTGTTCTCTCCTTTCTGCCCCTATCCAGGGGCTCCAGTACTTTTCTTTTGATTGATCCTGAAGGGAGGGGTATACTGTAGGAAAAGGGGTGGTGGGCTCCTCAGAGCTACTGGCACCAGCCCTAGGGTGCTGTGCCTCACCACAGGGTGGCGGATGTGTAAGGGCAAGGGGGATTAGATACAGTAGGTGGGATGGGGCACAGGCATCCAGAGCCCTTCCTGATCCCCATCTTATGCCCTCTCAACTTGGGGGGGGGGGGGCAACTAGTTGCAGTGGGGAGGGACCAGGCCAGCCCTGGGTAGAGGGAGAAACCTCCCACACCAGTCCCTATTCCTATTAACAGCCAGCAAATTGTCCATCCATCTGGGGCTGGGAACAAATGGGCAGGTGGGCAGGAAAAATCAGGCTTGTTCTGCCCCCAGCCGCTATCCAACACAGGAGGAATCGAGGTAGCAAACGGCTGAAATGCTCCAACAAGAGGGTAAAGGAAGTGAGGGAAAGGAAGTTCCCACTTTTGTAGAGCTCCCATTGCCCTGGGGCTGGAAAAAGGCAGACCTTGCTTGTAAAGTGCTGTAGCCTCTAGCAGGGCTGGGCCCTAGGCAAGCTTGGAAGAATGCAGGCCAGGCAGGGGCACAGGAACCAGGCATTCCTGACCAGCATGTGCCCTGCCATGCTCCTTGTAGGGACTGCTGGGAAAGGTGGACTGGTAACTCCGCCATCAGCCCTCACCAGCTTCCAGCCACCTCTGGTCCACATACAAACCAACACCCAACCAGCACTGTAGGACTGCCCTGCTCACAGCTGAAGGTTCCAGGCCAGTGGAGTTTATTCACTGTTGTGGCCCCAGCCTAGGTTCCTCAATGGAAGCCACACCTTGAGCCTGGGGGTGTCTTGCTGGGGCAGGGGGTGTTTATGCCTGCCACCCCCCAGGCTCACACCTCATAGAGGATCACAGGGAAATCCACGTGGATGCGGGGGGGATCCAGCTTCACGGTGCCCTGAGGAATCAGGTTCTTATGCACCCGCCTCAGCTTGGCCCGCTTCTGCCCGTTCTTGGTGACGATTGTCTCCTCATAGAATTCGTGAGCCAGATCCCCATCCTCGTCATAGAACATGGAGCCGCGGCGCGTGAATACGAAGCGGGGCACGACTCGGCCTCGCGGTCGCACCAAAGCTTGCTCAGCGACCGCCGCCTCTGGGCCACCGCCCCCCGCCGCCGAGGTGAAGGGCCACAGGCCCCGAGCTTTGGAGCCGCTGGCGCCCATGTCAGGGCCGCCGGCGCATGGCGGGCCCCGCGGTAACTTCGCTCTTACAAGGCCGTCGGCGCCACCATGCCCTGCCTGGGCCTTGGCTTGCTGATGCCGCCGCCGCCGCTGCCTTCCGCAGGCTCCGCTGTCTCCTGCATTTATATCTTTAGGAGAGATCCAGAGAGGAGGTCCTGAGTCCATGGCTGTGAATGGGTCGAAGGCACTAGTGAGTCACAGGGTGTGAAGGCTTCTTAGCCTGTAGGGTCAGAATGACACAATTGGACAGTACTTCCATTCATCCCTGGGCAGCAGCTTCTCCTGTTCTTCAGAGCAATAGCTCTTACTGCTCTCATGCACCACCCATCACGCTCTTCCAAACAAATGACTCTGCTTCTTTATTCCATAGAAAATTAGAGTTACCAGGCATAGAATTAAGTCTGCTAAGCAGCTGACCTTAACATAGGGAGATCTTCCTGGATGATCTGGGTGGGCCCACTATCATCACAAGGGTACTAAAAGGGAGGAGGGAGGCAGTGAAGACCAGAGACATGGAGCCTGAGATGGTCTCAGCTCAATAGTGCTGACCTTGAAGGTGGAGGGAGGGGCCACAAGCCATGAAAAGTGGGCTCTAGAAGCTCAAGGAAAAGTCAAGGAAGTGGATTCTCCCCTCAGGAGAGAAGGGAGAAGAGAAGGAGAGAAGGAACAGAATCCTTCAGACACCTTTAATTTTTAGCTTAATAAGACAAACAGCAGATTTCAGACCTATAAGGCCCTCCAGACCTGTAAAATCATTGAACTGTATTGTTTAAACCACTAAGTTTGTGGTAATCTGTTACTACAACAATAGGATACTAATAATTTATTTTAGAATCCCCTTGTCTTTTTGCTAGAAAGTCTGTTTCTCCATGCCTACTCACTGGCACAGTCTAGAGAAGAGGTCCCATTAGATATGCATTGACTGAATCCTAGTTGCATAAGCTTAATATGTTTAAAATTTTTAAATTGGGATCTAGTGTCCCGACCAGGGATTGAACCTGAGCACCTTGCATTGGGAGTGTGGAGTCTTAACACTGGATTACCAGGGAAGTTCCAAGCTTAATATTTTAAATGGAGGTTATCATTCAAACTAGGATTCAGACTCTTAACTAAGGCTCTTCCATGCAGTTTTTGGTGGGGGGTGGGGCAGGGGGCAAATGCAGAACACTGACGATCTGAAATTTTGAAGCCTTGGGCAGTCATTTGAATACCATCAGTAATTTATTGGAGAAGAAAACAGCAAACCACTCCAGTATTTTGCTTGAGAAATCCCATGGACAGAGGAGCCTGGCGGGCTACAGTTCATGGGGTCACAGAGTCGGACAAGACTGAGCAACTGAGCGTACACACACAGACAGCAATTTATAGAACTTTCAGTAATGTCCACAGCAGTAATACTTGATAACTCAAAAATGCTTTCCATTTTAATTCACCCCAATTTTACAAGATTTATTTTAAATTATTCCCTCTTTTTAAAAGTGTGTTCTCTTGTAACAGCTTCTAAAAATCATAATTTTGTTGTTTTTTTATCAGTTATGTTATTTTCCATGAAATTCTGCACTTTCATACTTAACCCTTACTCTAACCCCAAAAGAATTTCTTATCCAAAAATATCAGCTTTCTGGACTGGGGATGAATCTGGAAGATTATTTTGGAACCCCTCATGGTGCTGATGCTGTGTTTATATGGAATGGTATTTTCCACAAGAAAAATGAGGACTTTAATTACTCTTAGAAAGAAAAAGTCTAAACCACTACTTTTCTTTTGGTTTTATCCCAGAAAAATAAAATAAGCATGTATCTGATTTATGTGCTGGCCCACATAGCTCCTTTTGCAAATGTGGCTTTAAACCAGCTAATCTTTTAAAAGTCTTTACACTGACTAATTTAGAAGCAAGGAGAACAAATGTGGGAGTATAAATGCAAGGCACTGAATAAGAGCGATCGTTCCTGCCAATGAACACACTGCTGTGTTTCTGAGTACCCAATGCAGTTCACGACTTTCATTTAGATGAAGCTTCCCTGGGGCTGGTCTTGCCTCCCCAGCACGATGTGCTACGTGACTGGAATTACAGTGTGGAAGATGAGATCTGTCCAGGATCTTAGCGATCAGACTCTTCAACCTCATGTTGTAGGGGACAAGAAAAGCCCAAGGTTACATGCCAATGGCTGGACTTTGCTAAAGGCAGGTGTGTTAACAGCATCTGCTTACCTCTGCCTAATTCTGTAGCCTCCTGAATCTCTGGAAATCACCAGCAAAACTTGACAGAGAGCTTATCTTCTTGGTAGGACAAATGAGAGACACTTCAATTCATTTAATAGGAGCTTGCTGTTTGACAGCAGCATCTTATTCATTTGACAGATTATAAATATAAATAAAGTATAAATAAATATGTAGAGGAGGTTTTTTTACATGTTTTTAAAAATTTTTAACTGGAGGATAATTGCTTGAAATGTTGTGTTGGTTTCTGCCATAGAACAACTCCAATCAGCCTTAAGTACACTTATATCTCCTCCCTTCTGAATCTCCCTCCCACCCCTCTAGGCTGTTAGAGAGAACCGAGCTGAGCTCCCTGTGTTATACTAGCTGTTTTACATATGGTAGTATATCTATGTCAGTTCTGCTCTCCCAGTTTGTCCCACCCTTAAGTCTGTTCTGTGTCTGCATCTCTATTCCTGCCCTGCAAATAGGTTCATCAGTACCATTCTTCTAGATTGCACATATATGTATTAATATATGGTATTTGTTTTTCTCTTTCTGACCTACATCACTCTGTACAACAGGCTCTAGGTTCATCCACCATAGAGGTGTTTTTCTTTTTTTTTAATTACAGAAAGATTTTCTGTCACTGCTTGGGCAGCTCCTTATTTTTGCTTGAGTTAGAACAAAAACATGTTCATAAGGCAACCCTCTACTGCTAACTGCCAGAGCAGCTCTTCCGTGGCTCTGTCAGTGAAATTATGACATTCAGGTGAAAGAATGAAGGGAGTGTTTCTATAGCAAATGGTAACACTAAAAATAGTGTCTGGAATGAAAATAGGATGAGGACTAATTTCTTCGTTGTTTCCATGGAAAAAGACGAAAGGGGGAATGATGTATGGGCTTGCAAGGCCTTAGTGGATCTGAAGACTTTCTTCAAAGAATTGGAGGGCCTCTTTCTGACATGATAACTCTCTAGGCAGCTGCTCATCATTTCAATGCCAGCTCTATGATCTCTTGCTATTCTGCATGTCTGTGAATCTGATTTATTTCATATGTATTTGGAAGTTTTATTGATTGTATTTTACTTTGTTTTTTTTTGTTGTTGTTTTTTTCGGCTGCGCCGTGCAGCATGAGGGATCTTAGTTCCCCGACCAGGGATTGAACCTGTGCCCCTTACATTGGGAGCACAGAGTTTTAATCCTGGACCACCAGGAAAGTTCCTATTGACTGTACTTTTTTATCTAGTTGCCTATGGTTTGATCCATGTTGCTTCTATGCCGGCTTCAGTCATGTCTGAGTCTTTTTGAGGTCATGGACTATAGCCCATAAGGCTCCTCTGTCCATGGGATTCTCCAGGCAAAAATACTGGAGTGGGTTGCCATTTCCTATTCCAAGGGATCTTCCTGACCCAGGGATCGAAACTGCATCTCTTATGTCTCCTGCATTGGCAGGCTGGTTCTTCACCACTAGTGCCACCTGGGAAGCCCCATACAAAGTGGTACAAGGGGTGTGTTCTCCTGTGGCTTGTCTTCCCTTGTGACCTGAGAGCAGACTTCACTAACACATTTCTGCTCACTCACCACAAACAGACTATGACGGAGAGAAAACCCGCCAGGAAGGTCAGTCACGAGCCACTGTGAACCTCTCAGAAGACGCTCTGCTGTTCTGTGAGCTGAGCCGTGATGCACAAGGAACAGATCTAGGAGTCCGCGCTCCAAAGACATTTCAAAGTTGTGAATTTTACATCGACCCAGGTGACTTCATAGCTCAGTTTTTTAAAGTTCATTCTGAATTTCTACAAAACTACAGAAGTTAAGACAGCATGGTGCTGGCAATAGACAGGCATATGTATTGAGGGAACAGAACTGATAGTGCAAAAATAAACACTCATGGTTAATTTATTTTTGACAACAATGCTGAGATGATTCAATGAGATAAGAATAGTCTTTTCAACACATGTTGCTGAACAACTGGATATTCAATATGCCAAAGAATGGATTTAGATTCTTTCCTCATATCATACACAAAAATTACCTCGCGTGAATCATAGATATAATGTAAGACTAAAACTGTAAAACTCTTAGCAGAAAACACACAGTTAAATCTTGGTGACCTTGATTTATGAACTGATCTCTTATATATGACATCAGAAGTCACAAGTGATAAAAGGGAAGTTGGAATTCATCACAAAGTATAAACTTCCATGTTTCAAAGTACACCATGGAGAAAGTAAAAAGTGATAAATGTTACTTTTAAGTAAATTTGACTTAAAAGTAAATATGTAAAAAATATTTAAAACTACGTGTTACTCTTTGTACCATATTGTACAGAAACCACTGTAGCAGATATGTTTTAATAGAACTATATGAATGCATATAAAGCAGGCTTACTTAGTTCCTGGATACAAAACATTACATAAACATTGCATAAAAGGATCTTGAGGAAGTATTGGCCACTAAGCACCTGGACCACTGAATTTTGCTTCCAAAACTACCTCTTCATCTCAGAATTTCATAACATATCATAGACATCACCAGAACCTCTGTTCAGTAAACTGACATCAGAATCCCAATAAATTAATTTAGAAAAATAGAAAAGCAACCAAAATATTTGCAAATTATATATTTGATAAAAGATTTACATGAAGAATATTAAAAGAACTCATAACACACTATCTTAAAAAATAACACCATTAAAAGTGGGCACAAGATTTAAAGTCATTTCTTTATATGAATGGCTAATAAATATATTAAAAGATGTTCAACATGATTATTCATTCAGTTCTGTTCAGTCGCTCTGTTCTGTCCAACTCTTTGCGACCCCATGAACCGCAGCACACCAGGCCTCCCTGTCCATCACCAACTCCCGGAGTTCACCCAAGCCCATGTCCATCGAGTAGGTGATGCCATCCAATCATCTCATCCTCTGTTGTCCCCTTCTCCTGCCCTCAATCTTTCCCAGCATCAGGGTCTTTTTCAAACGAGTCAGCTCTCCACATCAGGTGGCCAAAGTATTAAAGTTTCAGCTTCAACATCAGTCCTTCCAATGAACATCCAGGACTGATTTCCTTTAGGATGGACTGGTTGGATCTCCTTGCAGTCCAAGGGACTCTGAAGAGTCTTCTCGTACACCACAGCTCAAAAGTATCAATTCTTCGGCACTCAGCTTTCTTTATAGTCCAACTCTCACATCCATACATGACTACTGGAAAAACCATAACCTTGACTAGACTGACCTTTGTTGGCAAAGTAATGTCTCTGCTTTTTAATATGCTGTCTAGGTTGGTCATAACTTTCCTTCCAAGGAGTAAGCATCTTTTAATTTCATGGCTGCAATCACCAACTGCAGTGATTTTGGAGCCCAAAAAAATAAAGTCAGCCACTGCTTCCACTGTTTCCCCATCTATCTGCCATGAAGTGATGGGACCGGATGCCATGATCTTAGTTTTCTGAATGTTGAGCTTTAACCCAACTTTTTCACTCTCCTCTTTCACTTTTCATCAACAGGCTCTTTAGTTCTTCTTCACTTTCTGCCATAAGAGTGGTGTCATCTTCATATTTGAGGTTATTGATATTTCTCCCAGCAATCTTGACTCCAGCTTATGCTTCCTCCAGCCCAGTGTTTCTCATGATGTACTCTGCATGTAAGTTAAATAAGCAAGGTGACAATATACAGCCTTGACGTACTCCTTTTCCTATTTGGAACCAGTCCAGTTCTAACTATTGCTTCCTGACCTGCATACAGATTTCTCAAGAGGCAGGTCAGGTGGTCTGGTATTCCCATCTCTCAGAATTTTCCACAGTTTATTGTGATCCACACAGTCAAAGGCTTTGGCATAGTCAATAGCAGAAGTAGATGTTTTTCTGGAACTCTCTTGCTTTTTCGATGATCCAGAGGATGTTGGCAATTTGATTTCTGGTTCCTCTGCCTTTTCTAAAACCAGCTTGAACATCTGAAAGTTCACAGTTCACGTATTGCTGAAGCCTGGCCTGGAGAATTTTAAGCATTACTTTACTAGTGTGTGAGATGAGTGCAATTGTGTGGTAGTTTGAGCATTCTTTGGCACTGTCTTTCTTTGGGATTGGAATGAAAACGGACCTTTCCCAGTCCTGTGGCCACTGCTGAGTTTTCCAAATTTGCTGGCATATTGAGTGCAGCACTTTCACAGTGTCATCTTTCAGGATTTGAAATAGTTCAACTGGTATTCCATCACCTCCACTAGCTTTGTTCATAGTGATGCTTCCTAAGGCCCACTTGACTTCACATTCCAGGATGTCTGGCTCTAGGTGAGTGATCACACCATCGTGATTATCTGGGTCATGAAGATCTTTTTTGTACAGTTCTTCTGTGTATTCTTGCCACCTCTTCTTAATATCTTCTGCTTCTGTTAGGTCCCTACCATTTCTGTCCTTTATTGTGCCCATCTTTGCATGAAATGTTCCCTTGGTATCTCTAATTTTCTTGAAGAGATCTCTAGTCTTTCCCGTTCTATTGTGTTCCAAATCAAAGCCACTACACGTGCACAAGAATGGGTATAATAAGGACTTCCCTGTTGGAAGTGGTTAGTGGTTAGTGGTTAGTCCAGTGGTTAAGAATCTGCCTGGCAGGCACATGGATTCAACACGAGTCCAGGAAGATCCCACCTGCCATGCAGCTAAGCCTGCACGACACAAGTCCTGAAGCCCAAGCTCTGGAGCTCACAAGACGCAGCTACTGAAGCCATGCGCCTAGAGTCTGTGCTCTGCAACAGGAGAAGCCACCACGATGAGAAGCCCACACGACTCAAGTAGAGAGGAGCCCCGGCTTGCTGCAGCTAGGGCAAGCCCACACACAGCAACGAAGACCCAGCGCACCCAAAAATAATTTTTTTAATAAAAAGAATGGGTATAATAAAAAAAATCTCTAGATCTTTGGTAAGTAAGAAACAAAATAACCCATGGGTCAAAGTGGAATCACAATGGAAGTTAGAAATTATTTTTAAGCAGTCATTAATGAACATTTGACATATCAAAACTTATAAGATGCACCTAAATACTTTGCCTTGGTGGAAAAGTATTACTTGTCCAAAACACTTATGTTAGAAAAGAAGAAAGACTGAAAACCTGATTTCAGCATCCCTCCTCAAAAATTTAGGCAGAATATTAGCAAATGATACTGAAAATGGAAAATAGAAAAAAAAAGAAGAAATTAATGAAATAGAAAAAAAAAAGCACAGTAGAAAGGATTTACAAACCCAAAAATTGATTCTTTGAAAAGATTAATAAAATTGATATATTCCTGGTGAGCCTGAAAAAAATGACAGAAGGCAAAAATAGTCAATATTAGGAACGAAAAAGGGGGTATGTAGATCCTGTTATATTAAAGAGATAATTACAGGATTTTATGAACAATATGGGGATTCCCAGGTGGCACGGTGGTAAAGAATCCACCTGCCAATGTAGGAGACACGAGAGATGTGGATTTGATCCCTGGGTGGGGAAGAGCCCCTGGAGGAGAATTGGCAACCCATTCCAGCGCTCCAGCCTGGAAAATCCCATGGGAGAGGAGCCTCCCAAGCTACAGCCCATGGGGTCGCAGAGTCAGACACGACTGAGGAACTGAGCACACAAATGCACACGTGAACAATTTGTGTCTAAACTAAACGGTCAAATTCCTATTAAAGGAATTCAAATGCCTAACACCAGCTGAAGAAGGATGATATCCAAAGAGCCCTATTCCTATCAGAGACGAGTTTGTCAGTGAAAACCTTCCCACCTACAGGCTCAGAGGGCTTCACCAGCGCCATTCTACCAAACGTTTACAGGAGAAGTCACTTCACTCTGATCTCTTCCTCAAAGTCCCTAATTTATTCTTTGAGCCTGGCTTAATCTTAATACCAAAATCTGACAAGGCCATTATAAGGATAAACTTTTACACAACTCAATTTCATTCAGTTTTATCAAATTAAATATTAACAAATCGAATCTAGCTGTATATAAAAAGCTTCCATGTGAAAACCAAGTTGACTACACAGTTAAATTAACTTCTGAAACTCAATCAACATAATAAAGGAGAAAGTGATATGATAATCAAAATATTTTTACAGATGCAGAAAAACATTTGATAGATTTCAACATCCATTCAAGGATTAAATTTCTTAAATTAGGAACTGCAGTTAACTTTTTAATCTGATAAACAGTATCTTTGAAGAAAAAAAAGGACATTAACCCACAGAAAGCATCATGCTTAACGGTGAAATGCTGAAAAATTTTCCTTTGTGATTATAAAGACAAAGGTATCCATTATCATCACTTCTATTCAGCTTCATATAGGTGGTCTTAGCCAGTGTACTTGATCAGGAAAAATTAAATGTATAAGAATTGTGACAGAGTAAAATTTTTTTCCACAGATGAAATGATTGAATATATATGAAGTCCTAAAGAATTTACCACTAAATTATCAGAATGAGTAAGTGACTTTTAGCAATGTTGCTAAATATAGTACAAGGTCAAAATGAAAAATCCAAATGAATTTTATGTGTCAGCAAGAATTTAAAAATTAAACATTTAAACACATACTCATGTATAAAAGCATCAAAAAATTCAAATACCTAGTGATAAATACTTAAAAATTAGTGTACCAACCCCTTAACAAAGAAAACTATGGAATATTACCAAGAAAATAAATAAATAGAAGAACATATGTTCATGGACTAGAAGACTCAGTATTAGAAAGATGTCTATTCTCCCAAATGTATCCATAATTTGATGTAGTAGGTTAAAAATCATAACATATTTTATATGGAACATCACTAAATGATTTTTTTTTCAGTGTTACAACTCTATTTATTTAGATAATAGCAGGAAAATCCATCTTCGAGACGTGAGGGCACGTTGATCCAAAGACTCAAAGAGAAGAGTGCCTCATCACGCGGGAGAGAGAGAGCATACACACGCGTGGGAGAGAGACAGAGAGAGAGACAGAGAAAGAGAAAGAGAAGAGAGAGCGTACACACGTGTGGGAAAGAGAGAGAGAGAGAAAACCCTTAGGCTCCTCTTTTTATGGTTTTTTCTCCCCCCTGGGCCTGTCCTATGCAAATTGGGCCTAGGCAGGGGCGCTGCTCTACCTGAAGCCCTCACTCCCGTCCTGGACCTTCCTTTGACCTTGCTCTGCTCTATTTTCTCTGGCTTTTCCCTTCCTTGTCTTTTAGTCCATTTTGGACTCATTTTCCCTATTCTACCTACCTCACATTCCCCCCTCAAGAGATGGGAGGCCCAATTCTTTGGGAATAGGAGCGTCGAGGTCTTTCTGGCTTCTTCCTGCTGAACTGGGATGGCGAGGGTGTATTGGGCCTCCCCCTCTTGCTAGTCTCAGGCCTCAGAGTCCTTATAGTGGTGTCCACCTAAAGGTGAGTGATGTTTTCTGTCGTCAGCTGTAGTTTTGTATCTTTGTTGAACTGGCATTGCATGTTGTAGCTTGTTGACAGGTGTATTGAGTGTCCTCTTCTCTTTTCTTCCAAAGCTTGACTCGTGAGTAGTGAATCCAGGAGTCATGTCCTGGCACCTTGACTGCTTGTGGCAGAGGCTTAGCCTGTATGGTCTCAAAATTGGAGACTATTGCATATCCAGCTCTTCTTTTTCCATCCAAGACAAAGCTGCTTTGTCAGCGTACCAGAATTCCTCAGGATTGGTCAGAGGATCTTCTGACGATCCTTCTCGGGGTTTTGTCCAGTGGTCCAAGGTTTCTCCAGGCTTCCTTTAAGACCCTAGTATGTTCAGGATCATCCAGTTATCAAGGATGCATCTCAAGGGCGTCTGCCAGGAAATGGATTGATTATTTCCCATCTTAACCGGAGGTCTTCTGGAATCTGAGACTGAGCCACATGGGCTTTCTGCTGAGTTCGTTTTTCACTGTCCCAGTTTCCAGCACAACAGGCCTTCCCCTGCACTGGGTTTTCTTCATGTTCTGCTTCTACCACAGGAGCTTCGCTGAGTTGGGCTCCCGCTGCGCTTGGCCTCTTCCGAGCGGAGGTTGTTTCAGCCAGGTTAAACCCGAGTCACGGCCCCATAGATGTCAGGCGAGTGTATGCTCCTCGGTTTTTGTCTCGTCACAACAAAGATTGGGAGTGACGGACATTAAAGCCCCCTCGGCGGGTCACAGCTCTCGGGTCTTGGACAGACCGTGTTATAGCTCTTAGAGAAATCATTATTACAGCTCTGTTTATTTAGATAACAGCAGGAAAATCCATCTTCTCGGTGTGAGGGCACGTCGATCCAAAGACGCGAAGAGAAGAGTGCCCCATTGCACAGGAGAGAGAGAGAGAGACAGAGAGAGAGAGAAAGAGCATACGCACGCGTGGGAAAGAGAGCATGATTTTTAAATTATACAGAAATGTGAAAGAAAGAGTCAAGATACTTTTGAAGAAGAACAGTAATATGATAGGACCTGCTCTAGTGGGTAGCAGGACATTTTTGTAAAGATACAATAATTATAAAGATGAGATGTTTGTCAGGTAGGAAAACAGACCCATGGGATCGTATAGAGAGCCCAAAACAAAGACACACACATTTAGGCACTTAAGAGGACAAGGCAGTAATGGAAAGACAGTCTTTCCAACACATAGTGCTCAGTTAATTGGAAATCTATATGAAGTTTTAAAAAATCTCAATACTTACTCCTCAATTCTACACAAAAATCAATTCCAGATATCTAAAATTAACAAGAAAATAATGTTTATAGATGAAAATATGAAACACCAGTATAACCTTAAGGTAAGAAAAATTTTCTTAAATAGGGCAGAAAAAAATGCATATCCTTAGAGGAAATTATTGATAAGTTGGACATTATTAAAATTTTAAAAAGTTTATTAAAAGACACCATTAAGAGAGTGAAAAACCAATCCTTGGTGGAAAGGTTATTTGCAACACATATATGGGCTTGTTTCCAGAATATATATAGAACTGTAAATTAATAAGATAGAAAACCCAACAGAAAAGTAAGTAAAAGACTGATTAGGAACTTCACAACTACCTAAATCAGTTGGGTATAAGCATCTGAAAAGGGGTTCAACCACGTTAAGTCACTAGGGAACTGTGAATCACAGCCACAGTGAGATACCATTTTATACCCACTGCTGCTGCTCCTAAGTTGCTTCAGTCTTTTCTGACTCTTTTGTGACTCCACGGACTGTTACCCACCAGGCTCCTCTGTCCATTGGATTCTCCAGGCAAGAATACTGGAGTGGGTTGCCATGCCCTCCTCTAGGGGATCTTCCTGACCCAGGGATCGAACCTGAGTCTCTTAGGTTTCCTGCATTGGCAGGGGTGTACTTTACCGCGTGTAGCGCCACCTGGGGAACCCTTTACACCCACCACCATGACAAAAAATAAAAAGATGGAAACTACCAGCTTGTGGAGCACTGTGAATTCCCTTGGTCTGTCGGTGGGTGTGTAATTAGTGCAATTACCTTGAATAAGTTTGGCATTGTTTACTAAAGTGAACATATTCATACTCTTTAATCCAGTAATTCCACTTCTAAATGTATCATATGTTCACCGAGACATGTATATACCTGTTCACATAGCAGCATTCTTTTTTTTTCCTAATATTTGTTTTGTTTTGTATTGCTGTTTTTTTGAACTTTTAATTTTGTACTAGGGTATACCCAATTAACAATGTTGTGACAGTTTCAGGGGAACAGCAAAGGGACTCAGCCATACATATTCACGAATCCATTCTCCCCCAAACTCCCCTCCCATCCAGGCTGCCAAATAACATTAAACAGAGTTCCAACTAGGTCCTTGTTTATCCATTTTAAATACAGGAGTGTGTACATGACCATCCCAGACTCCCTAACTATCCCTTCCCCTCAGGCAGCTATAAGTTCACTTTCTAAGTCTCTAAGTCTATTTCTGTTTTGTAAATAACTTCATTTGCATCATTTCTTTTTAGATTCTGCATATAAGGGATGTCATATGGTATTTCTCCTTCTCTGTCTGACTTACTTCACTCAGTATGACACTCTGTGACTATTCATGTTGCTGCAAAAGGCATTATTTCATTCTTTTTAATGGCTGAGTAATATTCCATTGTATATATGTGCCACATCTAAGATTTTTTTGATGTGGACTATTGTTAAATTCTCTTATTGAATTTGTTACAATATTGCTTCTGCTTTATGTTTTGGTTTTTTGGCCTTAAGGTATGTGGGATCTTAGTTCCCTGACCAGGGATCGAACACATACCCCCTGCATTGGAAGGTGAAGTCTGAACCATTGGACCTCCAGGTTAGTCCCCAGCATCATTCTTAAGAGCCCCAATCAGGAAGCAATCCATATATCTCTACCAGAGAATGCATAAATAAATAGTGTCATATTTGTACAATAGGATAATACAAAACAAAGAAAATGAAAAATGGAAACTATTACTATGTTTACCAATGTAAGTAAATTTCAGAAACAAAATACTGAGTGAAGAAAAGGAAATAGTACAATCACTAGGATTCCATTTATACAAGTCTCCAAATATGCTCTACTAAACTAGGAGTCTTAGACATCAGGACCCTGGTTATTTGGTGAGAAAGGAAGAGCAACTGGGATAGGGCATCATAGAAACTGCTAAGATGCTGATGCTCCCTGGATCTTGACCCAGCCAGGCAGTGGCTTTATGGGTATTTTTTTCATTGTCCTTTTCTATATGGTTATACTTTATAGCCAAAAATGCACTCTATGAAGTATTGCTAAGATTTTAATTTAGAGTTTTCTAATAATGAAATACAGAAAATTGGAATCAAATACTTCTTCCCTCATCCCTATTCAGCAGTCCCCAACCTTTTTTGCACCAAGGACCAGTTTCATGGAAGACAATTTTTCCATGGACCAGGGTAGGGGTACTGGTGCGGGGATAGTTTTGGGATGATTCAAGTGCATTACATTTCTTGTGCACTTTATTTCTATTATTATTAATCTGCTCCACCTCAGATCATCAGGCATTAGATCCCAGAGGTTGGGGACCCCTGCTATAGGTGACATTTTCTAGCCTTTCTAAGTATATCTGACATTATCAGATACTAGACTTATGATCCTATAAGTCATGGTCACAAAGACATTGTTCGCCAGAAAAGGGAAAAGTCCTACTTCTCATTGTAGAATCCAGAGATGTCTGCTCCATTTTACCCCAGAGAGTTCCAAAACAATAAGCAATAACAAGAATAGCACAGAGAAGCACCCAGAGAGATGACCATCTTCCCTGTTTGGTTCTGATGATGTGGCAACTCCTCAAATAGGCGATTCCTATTCATTCTCATCAGAGCTAACCTGCATAAATCTTCCATTCACAGCTACAAAGGGAGCTACTGTTCTTTTGCTTCATGTATGAATGAACCACCTGCCCCAGTGAAGGTGTTTATTTCAAAACCTTTGAAGGCTAACCTGCTGCCAGATGGGAGCTTGGTGAAACCTGAAGAAATCTATCTTTGATCTACTTGCAGAAAGCCCTTATCTGGGAACAATTCAAACTTCACAAATGACTGAGGTGTGTAGGTAAGCAGAGGGATTTGAAAGATGCTGGGGGGGCGGTGCAATCATCAAATGAAAGATCAGTTCTAACAGTCACCATAATTCAATCAAGGTACAGAACTGGAAGAAAAAAAACCTTTTTTTCTTTTACCTGGACCAAGTGTAAAATTCTAACCATAACACAGCTTAGAACTTTTTAACATATGGAAGGGGACTTCCCTGATGGTCCAGGGGTTAAAGCTTTGCCTTCCAGTGCAGGTGCTGCAGGTTCAACTCCTGGTCAGGAAGCTACGATCCCAGATGCCTCATAGCCAAAAACCCCAAACACAGAACAGAAACACGTAGAAAGTTCTTGCAAGAGGAAACTGAAAGTTGTCGGTTTATGTGGACACATACTATATAAATTTGTGTGAGTTCATACAGAAAACCAAAACTTTCAATTACTTATTATAAAAAGTATTCACTTATCTGTGGAGCTACTAAAGGTTTTTTTTTTTAAGGCATTCAATATAACTTTTTTCTAATAGAGGCAATCAAATCCTTCCATCAGTGCCTACAAAACCTAGGATGAACTGTCTTCTGCACAGAAGATCTTGAAAATGGTCATGGACTTGTTTCATCATGGGTTAGCATGATTACTGAATATTACAACCCTGAGCTACTAAGGAAGAGTTCCTGAATTGTTTCCTGTCTGTGACCATCTTCTTCAGATCTGCCTTCAGCACTCACTTCTGCCAAGACCCACTGTCTGCTTTTTTCTGAGGAAATTATTAAATAAATAACTACATTAGATGGGCTTCCTTGGTGGCTTAGTGGTAAAGAATCTGACTGCCAATGCAGGAGACTCAGGTTAATCCCTGGATTGGGAAGATCCCCTGGAGTAGGAAATGGCAACCCATTTCCAATGGGAAATCCCACAGACAGAGGAGCCTAGCAGGCTGTAGTCCATAGGATCACAGAGTCAGACACGACTTAGTGACTGAACGACAACTACAGAGATGTACCTAAGCTATGTTTTGCTTAGCTAGAAATTTTTCAAAAGTGGAGAGAAATAGGCCATGTTTCAAAAATGTAAATGCAGTTGAAAAGAATTCCTCAGCTGAGCGGAGTCTTTACCAGCCATTTGGCAGAAGTTTGGGAATTGCGTGAAGGTTGCCTGCACTGCAGCACAATTCCAGTGAGCTCTCAGAGTCACAGGCAAGTTCTGAGGTAAACCTTTCACCCTCAAGAATGTAAAAAATAGGTTTCGCTCATTTGTTCATTCGGCACATATTTATTGAACATCTCACTTTGCTTCACTTTCACTACTAGATCAGAGTCACTGGTACTTGAGTCTGAATTGGTGAAAAATGTTGCAACAGTACAATGAAAGAAAAACAGGAAGAACTATATAAAAGTGAATACCAAATTAGACTTACACTTAAATACAGATAAAAACATTTTCCTTTGAAAACAAGATGACCATGAGGCATATCCCTGGTTCTCTCCATCACTCTCATTAGTAGTGAGCCAAAGCATAGGTCTATTTGTCTGGAGACAGAGTCCCCAACTTCTGGTATCTAATGCCTGATGATCTGAGGTGGAACTGATGTAATAATAATAGAAATAAAGTGCATTGTAAATGTAATGTGCTTGAATTAACCCAAAACCATCCCTCTCTCTGGTCCGAGGAAAAACTGTCTTCCATGAAACCTGTCCCTGGTGCCAAAAATGTTGGGGACCACTAGTCTAGAGGCTGTTATCCTGAATTACAGACAAGCACAGATGGAGTTAATTAGCTTCCCTCAAGCCAGGCTAACTTCAAGTTGTCTTGACTTTGATGGAAATATCTTTAAAGAAACTCTAATAGCAATCCTTGACATTCCATAGTCTGTTAAGAAAACTGAGGAAGCAGAAGAGATTTCTGTCTTATTGAGGAGTCTGAAGTCTTCTAATTCAGAATATTGTAAAATGGCCTCTTTATTATATCAGATGCCATAGCCTAAGAGATGATGCAAATGCCTTAATAATTATTGTAATGTCTGTTTCCTACCGAGATAAAACTGGTTCAAGTCCAGTTCAAGAAAACACATATAAAGAGGTAGCAAGCAGAAGGTAGAATTTTTCCTTAAATCTAAAACAGGATGCTGTATTTTGTCCTAATAGATAACAGTTCATGTTACCATGCATATAATTAACATTACCTCCAAAGGCAAAATAAACATAAAAATTCTTAATTTCCTGAGGGGCAAAAGTAAAATATTTATATATTTTATATTTTCTTGTTTGTTGAGGCTTTATGAAATTTTGTCTTCTTTTTACACTTAAATGTGCAAGTATGAGATGTAAAATTTCCTGGAAGTATGGCAACAAAAAATTTAAAACATAGAAAGCTTTTGCATGGCAAAGGAAACCATTAACAAAATGGAAAGGCAGCCTACCAAACGGGAAAAAATATTTGCAAATCATATGTCTGACAAGGGGTCAGTATGAAAAATACATAAAGAACCCATACAACTTAACAGTAAAAAAAAAAATCTGATTAAAAAAATGGGTAGATCTGAATAGACACTTTTTCCAGAGAAGACATACAAATAGTCAACAAGTACATGAAAGTATGCTCAACATCACTAATTATCAGGCAAATACAAATCAAAACTACAATGTGATATCATCTCATACCTGTTAGAATAGCTTTTATTAAAAAGACTAGCAATAACAAGTGTTAGAGAGGATGTGGAGAAAAGGGAAGGAATGTGTACTGTTGGTGGGAATGTAAATTGGTTCGGATACTAAAATTAAGAATAGAATTAGCATATGACTCAGTAATTCCATTTCTGGGTATTTATCTAAAGGGATGAAAATGCTAACTTGAACCCCCATGTTCATTTCCGCATTATTTACGGTAGCCAAATATGGAAACAATGTAAGTGTCCATTGATGGATGATGGATAAAGATGTTGTGGTGTATATCTAAAATGGATATTATTCAGCCATAAAAAGAAGGAAATCTGGCCCTTTGCAACGATATGGATAGACCTTGAGTACGTTATGCTAAGTGAAATAAATCAGAGAAAGACAAATACTGCATGATCTCACTTACATGTAGAATCTAAAACAAAACAAAAAAGAGCTCACAGATACAGAGAACAGACTAGTTGCCGGAGGTGGGGAGCAAGGGAAGGGGTGGGCAAAATAAATGAACAGGGTCAAAGAGGACAAACTTTCAGTTATAAATAAGTCATGGGGGTGTAATGTACAGCATGGTGACTATAGTTAATAATAGTGGACTGCATATTTGACAGTTGCTGAGAGATTAAATCTTAAAAGTTCTGATCATAAAAAAAGAAATTTTAGTACTTATGTATGGTGGTGGATGTTAACTCGATGCACTGTGGTAATCATTTCACAAAGTATACAAATAATGAATCATCATATTGCACACCTGGAACTAGTACAATGCTATGTATCAATTATATCTAAATTTTTAAAGAGACATAGGTTTCTCCCCAACATTAAACTACAGACTTGTAGAAAGAGAAGGGACTAATCGAGGACACCAGGAGTGTGTTTCCAGCTGAAAAGCTGACCTTTCTCATAAGGAGAGCTTCCCCATGCATCAGGGGCCTCTAGAACTTCTTTACTTGGCTTCACTGGCCCCTTGTCTGACTGTCCCTGCCACACCTCTGCCCACCTTAACAGAAAGTAACAATGATAAGCTCTCCTCAAGGAAAGGAACTCCTATTATTCATGAATCTGGGTTCTTTTCTTTTTGTGCCCATCTAACACTTGCTCCTTGGAAGAAAAGCTATGACAAAACTAGACAGCATATTAAAAAGCAGAGACATTACTTTGCCAACAAAGGTCCATATAGTCAAAGCTATGGTTTTTCCAGTAGTCATGTATGGATGTGAGAGTTGGAACATAAGGAAAGCTGAGCACTGAAGAACTGATGCTTTTGAACTGTGGTGTTGGAGAAGACTCTCCAGAGTCCCTTGGACTGCAAGGAGATCCAACTAGTCAATCCTAAAGGAAATCAGTCCTGAATATTCATTGAAAGGACTGATGCTGAAGCTGAAATGCCAATACTTTGGCCACCTGATGTGAAGAACTGACTCACTGGAAAAGACCCTGATGCTGGGAAAGATTAAAGGCAGGAGGAGAAGGGGATGACAGAGGACGAGATGGGTGGATGGCATCACAAATTTGATGGACATGAGTTTGAATAAGCTCCAGGAGTTGGTGATGGACAGGGAAGCCTGGCATGCTGCAGTCCATGGGGTTGCAAAGAGTCAGACATGACTGAGCGACTGAACTGAACTGAGCACATACACTTGTCAAAGGCCTAATACTTTTCACTCCTCATCAAGAGCCGAAACTCACCATCATCTCATTCCTCTGTTTTCATTAGTGAAAGTGAAAGTCGTTCAGTTGTATCTGTCTCTTTGTGACCCCATGGACATGTCTAGTCCATGGACTGTCTAGTCCATGGAAGTCTCCAGGCCAGAATACTGGAGTGGGTAGCCTTCCCCTTCTCCGGGGATCTTTGCAATCCAGGGATCAAACCCAGGTCTCCCACATTGCAGGCGGCAGCTGAGCCACAAGGGAAGCCCAAGAATACTGGAGTGGGTAGCCTATCCCTTCTCCAGCGAATCTTCCCAACCCACGAATCGAACTGGGGTCTCCTTTGCAGGCAGATTCTTTACCAGCTGAGCTATCAGGGAAGCAATAGATGTAGCAAAACACCCTTTTTATAAAAAGAAGAAGTAAAAAAAGCTATTTTGAAATATTCTGAAGGTTTATTATTAAAAATAGAACTCCCATAAGATCCAGTGATTCTACTTCTGGGAATATATCCAGATGAAAACATTAACTTGGAAAGATACTAAAACCATGTTCAGAGCAGCATTATTTGCAATAGTCAAGACAAGGAAACAACCTATGTGTCCATGAATGGATGAGTGGGTAAAGAAGTATGGCATGTATATACAAAGGAATATCATTCAATCATAAAAAATAAGCAAATTCTACCATTTTCGACAATGGCCCTTGAAGGTACTGTGCTAAGTGAAATAAGTCAGAATGAGAAAGACAAATGCTGAATGATCTCACGTATATGTAGAATATAAAAAACATCAAAACAAAACCAAAAAAACCCTCCAACCCTCACCCCCAACAAATTTATAGAAAAAAGAGGTCAGATTTGCAGTTACCAGAGGCTAGGGTTGGGTGAGGGGGGATAAAAGAAAGGTAATCAAAAGGTATAAACTTCTAGCTACCAGATTAGTTCAGTTCAATTCAGTTGCTCAGTCGTGTCTGATTCTTTGCGACCCCATGGACTGCAGCATGCCAGGCTTCCCTGTCCGTCACCAACTCCTGGAGCTTACTCAAACTCATGTCCATCAAATTTGTGATGCCATCCAACCATCTCATCCTCTGTCATTCCCTTCTCCTCCTGCCTTTAATCTTTCCCAGCATCAGGGTCTTTTCCAATGAGTCAGTTCTTCACATCAGGTGGCCAAAGTATTGGCGTTTCAGCTTCAGCATCAGTCCTTTCAATGAATATTCAGGACTGATTTCCTTTAGGATGGACTGGTTGGATCTCCTTGCAGTCCAACGGACTCTCAAGAGTCTTCTCCAACACCACAGTTCAAAAGCATCAGTTCTTCAGTGCTCAGCTTTCTTTAGAGTCCACCTGTCACATCCATACATGACTATTGGACCCTTGTTGGCAAAGTAATGTCTCTGTTTTTCAATATGCTGTCTAGTGTTGTCATAGCTTTTCTTCCAAGGAGCAAGTGTCTTTTTATTTCATGGCTGCAGTCACCAACTGCAATGATTTTGGAGCCTAAAAAAATAGTCTGTCACTGTTTTCATTGTTTCCCCATCTATTTACCATAAAGTGATGGCATGATCTTAGTTTCTAAATGCTGAATTTTAAGCCAACTTTTTCACTTTCCTCTTTCACTTTCATCAAGGGGCTCTTTAGTCCTTCTTCGCTTTCTGCCATAAGGGTGGTGTCATCTGCATATCTGAGGTTATTGAGATTTCTCCCAGCAATCTTGATTCCAGCTTGTGCTTCATCCAGCCCAGCATTTCACATGATGTACTCTGCATATAATTTAAATAAGAGGGTGACAATATACAGCCTTGACGTACTCCTTTCCCTATTTGGAACCAGTCTGTTGTCCCATGTCCGGTTCTAATTGTTACTTCTTGACCTGCATACAGGTTTCTCAGGAGGTAGGTCAGGTGGTTGGTATTCCCATCTCTTTAAGAATTTTCCAGAGTTTGTTGTGATCCACACAGTTAAAGGCTTTGGCGTAGTCAATAAAGCAGAAGTGGATGTTTTTCTGGAACTCTCTTGCTTTTTCGATGATCCAATAGATGTTGGACCAGATAAATAAACACTAATGATGGAATGTACAACCATGATGACCTTAGCTGATACTCCTACATGATTTATAGGAAAGTTGTTAAGAGAGTCCATCTCAAGAGTTCTCACAGGGAGATACTTTTTCTTTTTACTGAGGTGAGGGATGTTAACTAAGCCTATTTTGGTAATCATTTCACAATATATGTAATATATGTAAATCAAATCATCATGCTGTACACCTCAAACTTTTATAGTGATTATGTCAATTATTTCTCAATAAAACTGGACAAAAAAACTTTGGAATACATTTTTCAAAAGGAGTGCACTGAAAACTGCAAAACACTGTCAAAATAAATTAACGAAGACTTAAATAAACAGAAAGGTATCCATATCACATAGTCATGGGTCAGAAGATTGTTAAGATGGCCATATTTCCCAGAGTGATCTAAAGTTCAGTGCACTTCCTATCAAAAGGTACCCTTTTCTGCAGGTGTTGAAAAACTGATCCTAAAATTCATATGGAAGTAAAAGCAACTTAAAGTAACTAAAGCTGTCTTAAAAAAAAAAAAAAAAAGAACAACTAAATTGTAGGATTCAAACTTCCTGGTTTCAAAATTGACTAGTAATTGAGACAGGGTGGTGCTGGCATAAAGAGAGACATATAGGTCAGCAGAACAGAAGAGTCCAAAAATAAACCTTCACATTTACGGTTAACTTATTTTCATCAGGATGCAAAGACAATTTGAAGGGGAAAGGTCTTTATAACAAATGTTGCCCAGACAACTGAATATCCATAAGCAAAAGAATGAATCTAAATCCCTTCTTCACATTGCACATAAGGGAAATAGCAATCCACTCCAGTATTCCTGCCTGGGAAATCCCATGGACAGAGGAGCCTGGTGGGCTACAGTCCATCAGGTCGCAAAAGAGTTGGACATGACTTAGCGACTAAACAACAACATAGAACTAACCTTAAGAGCTGAAGCTATAAAACTCTTAGAAGGAAACATAGGAATCAATATTCAAGACTTGAGTTAGGCAGTATCTTCTTAGATACAACACCAAAAAGTACATCTAAGAAAAGGAAATAAATAGATAAATTGGATTTGATCAATTAGAAGCTAGTACTACAAGTGATACCATCAAGAGAGTGAAAAAGACAGCCAACAGTATGCGAGAAATAATTACAAACCATACATCTGATAAGGGTCTAATATCTAGAATACATAAAGAAAACTTACAACATAATAAAAAGATAACCCAATTAATAAGTGAGCAGGGGATCTGAATAGACACTTCTCCAAAGAAGACATACCAATGACCAATAAACACAAGAAAAGATATTCAGTATCAGTAGCCATTAGGGCACTGTAAGTCAAAACAATACCACTTCATAATGGCTATTAAAAATAAAGGCTGATAATAACAAGCGTTGGTGAGGATACAGAGAAATTGCAACCCTTATACATTGCCAATGGAGTGTAAAATAGCACAGCTGCTGGGAAAACAGAGTAGTAGTCCCTAAATTACCGTATGAACTAGGAGTTTCTCTCCCACCGATGAGGTTGTATGTGTGTTTGCTCCGTGTGTCCAACTCTCTGTGACCCAGTGGGCTGTAGCCGGCCAGGCTCCACTGTCCATGGGATTTTCCAGGCAAGAATATTAAGAGTGGGTTGCCATTTCCTACTCCAGGGTATCTTCCAGACTCAGGGATCAAACCCGTGTCTCCTGCACTGGCAGGCGGATTCTGCACCGCTAGCGCCACCTAGAAAGACATCTATGAGGTTAGAAAACACATATTCACACAAAGACCTGTACATGAATTTTCATTCTATTATTCATAATAGCTAAAATGTAGAAACAATCTAAGTGCTCATCAACACATGAATGGATAATAAGATATGGTATATTCATGCAATGGAACATAATTTGGCAATAAAAATTAAAGAAGAACCAATACCTGCTATAACACAAAAAGCCCTTGAAAACATGCTGTGTGAAAGAAGCCAGTGGCAAAAGACCGCATGTTGTATCGTTTCTTTTATATGAAATGTCCATGACAGGCAAATCAGAGAAGCAGAAAGATGATTAGTAAGATTGCCTAGGGCAGGGGGTTGAGTGTGTAGAAGGCAATGGGGGAACAAGCATGGTGTTTCTTTTTGGGTGACAAAAATTTTCTAAAATTAGATTGTGACAATGGTGGCACAACTCTGTGAATATACTGAAAACCCTCAAACTACATCCTTTATAAATAGGTGAAATATATGGCATGCGAATTATACCTCAATAAGGCCATTAAAAGGAAGGATAAAGGGAGGGAAAGAGGAGGGCTGGAGGAACTGGAGGTTTGACTCAAAGGAAATGTTTTGAGGGACAGGAACAAAGTGTGTATATTATCAGCGCCAGAGAACACCACAGACAAAAGATCATGATGTGTAAAAATAATGGAAAGAATGCTAAATGATAATTAAAGTGCTGTAAATGTATAATAGGTGTGTGTTCCACTTTATATCTCTAGCACTTTAGAGCAATGTAGGTTGTTTTGGAAAATTAGTTTTGGCATACTGATTAATCTTATCTTGTTCAAAATTTAGAGCTCTGATACTGCTTCTGTGAACTATCCTAGCATTTATTAAGTACCCACTTACATTTTCAGCATGGTTAGAGATAGAAAAACACAAAAACTGGATCCCAGTATTATATTTGGTGAAACAAAGCAAAGGTACACGAAGTGGGAACCTAGCTAAATACAATTTCAGCCATTCAAAATATATTTAAAGACTACCTATGACGTACAAAGGACTGTTTTGAGTAGGAGAAGCCTGGGGATAAAAACTAAAATGGGTGAAACTACGTTCCCTTCCTTAAAATATTCAAAGTCTATTAGAAAATGAAAACAAGTACACAAATAGGTATGATACAAGGCTGCTGCTGCTGCTAAGTCACTTCAGTCGTGTCCGACTCTGCACGACCCCATAGACGGCAGCCCACCAGGCTCCCCCGTCCCTGGGATTCTCCAGGCAAGAACACTGGAGTGGGTTGCCATTTCCTTCTCCAATGCATGGAAGTGAAAAGTGAAAGTGAAGTCGCTCAGTTGTGTCTGACTCTTAGCAACCCCATGGACTGCAGCCTACCAGGTTCCTCCGTCCATGGGATTCTCCAGGCAAGAGTACTGGAGTGGGGTGCCATGGCCTTCTCCATGATACAAGGCATTATGTGATAAATACCTTAAAAGATAAATATTTTAATGGGAGGTCAGAGAAGGGCAAACTAATTTAGGGCTAATGGGATTAGAGAACATTTCAAAAGCCTTCCAGCTACTGATCTGTTTCTCACTTTCTCTCTTAAACAAAAGAGAACAAAAACTTTAATATTTGTGTATTTTAATTTTTATCAAAATTACAAAAGATTCAGATAGTTCCCCAAGATTATTAAGAAGATACTCCAGCCAGCCTCATTTCCATCCCTGCAATTTTCCCTCCCAGAGGAAAACAGTTTTACCTCTTTTAGCTGATTGCTTTCTTTTTTTAAAATAATATACTTACATCACTATTTCTTGGCTTTACAGTTTTAGGTGTTAGCATTAACTTACCACTACAAAAGAGAATTTGCTTTATTTATTTTCAAGGCCTTTATGACACATTGCTTCTTTCCCATTCCTTCATCCTCTCATTAATTAATTTTGTAATTTTGCCTAGATTTATATTTCAATGTTTACATTATTAAGACTGTGACCTACTATTTACAATTGAGCCATCTGGTAAACCATAACTGATCTTATCTTTCCTAAACTGCTTTTCCTTTTCCATATCTTTTCATTTGTTTGATCTCCACTACCATACCTGCTGAGGACTAACAAATCTCTTTCTCTAGCCAAGTTTTCTCTCTTGATACTGAGGCCTACAGATTTCTTTTTTAACTCAACAACACTATAAAAACATCAACTGACCACCTACTGTATGCCTGGCATTCTACTGATACTAAGCACTTTGGATGTATTGTCTCAGTTAAACCACATGATTCTATTTTTACATTCAGTTCAGTTCAGTCACTCAGTCGTGTCCGACTCTTTGTGACTCCATGGACTGCAGCACACCAGGCCTCTGTCCATCACCAACTCCCGGAGTTTATCCAAACTCATGTGCATTGAGTCAGTGATGCCATCCAACCATCTCATCCTCTGTTGTCCCCTTCTCCTCCTGCCCCCAATCTTTCCCAGCATCAGGGTCTTTTCAAATGAGTCAGCTCTTCGCATGAGGTGGCCAAAGTACTGGGGTTTCAGCTTCAGCATCAGTCCTTCCAATGAACACTCACGACTGATCTCCTTTAGGATGAACTGGTTGGATCTCCTTGCAGTCCAAGGGACTCTCAAGAGGCTTCTCTAAGACCACAGTTCAAAAGCATAAATTCTTTGGTGCTCAGCTTTCTTTATAGTCCAACTCTCCCATCCATACATGACCACTGGAAAAACCATAGCCTTGACTAGACTGACCTTTGTTGACAAAGTAATGTCTCTGCTTTTTAATATGCTATCTAGGTTAGTTATAACTTTCCTTCCAAGGAGTAAGCGTCTTTTTAATTTCATGGCTGCAGTCACCATCTGCAGTGATTTTGGAGCCCCCAAAAATAAAGTCAGCCACTGCTTCCACTGTTTCCCCATCTATTTGCTATGAAGTGATGGGACCGGATGCCACGATCTTAGTTTTCTGAATGTTGAACTTTAAGCCAACTTTTTCACTCTCCTCTTTCACTTTTATCAAAGGGCTCTTTAGTTCTTCTTCGTTTTCTGCCATAAGGGTGGTGTCATCTGCCTATCTGAGGTTGATATTTCTCCTGGCAATCTTGATTCCAGCTTGTGCTTCTTCCAGCCCAGCGTTTCTCATGATGTACTCTGCATAGAAGTTAAATAAGCAAGGTGACAATATACAGCCTTGACGTACTCCTTTTCCTATTTGGAACCAGTCTGTTGTTGCATGTCCAGTTCTAACTGTTGCTTCCTGACCTGCATACAGATTTCTCAAGAGGCAGGTAAGGTGGTCTGGTATTCCCATCTATTTCAGAATTTTCCACAGTTTACTATGATCCACACAGTCAAAGACTTTGGCATAGTCAATAAAGCAGAAATAGATGTTTTTCTGGAATGCTCTTGCTTTTTCAATGATCCAGCGGATGTTGGCAGTTTGATCTCTGGTTCCTCTGCCTTTTCTAAAACCAGCTTGAACATCTGGAATTTCATGGTTCACATATTGCTGAAGCCTGGCTTGGAGAATTTTGAGCATTATTTTACTAGTGTGTGAGATGAATGCAATTGTATGGTAGTTTGAGCATTCTTTGGCACTGACTTTCTTTGGGATTGGAATGAAAACTGATATTAGGTACTATTATAAATACACCTTTTACAGATATGGAAAATAAAGTATAGAACGTGCTAACATGCCCAATTACACAGTTATGTAAAGTCAAGCAGTGGGACTCAAGAACTATGACTATGGTTATGAACCATAACCACCTAAAATTCACCCTCTTTCAGTAAACATATGTTAACTGGAGGCCACCTTTAGTCAGGCATGGTTTGTACCATGACAACTAAATCAAATTATTCTTGCCTTTATGGAGCTCACAGTCCAATGGTATGACACACAAACAAGATGATACAATAAGAATGCAATGGAGCACATGCATTCTTTAATGCATTAATAGTAAATAGAATAATACATGAAATTAGACAAGAAATAAGATGTTTACTTTTAGAAACAAGTATTTACTAAACACATATCGGTGCCAGGCTCTGTACTTGGTGTTGAGGACACAACGTTAAGACAAGAATTTTTCAGGCTGGGAGGGGAATAGGAAAGAGAAAAAGGAGTGATTCAGAGTGATCCACAGCATGTGCAAAGGCCAAGAGATAAAAGCACAAACTGTTACCGAAAGCAATTGAGAAAAACTGTAATACATAATTTTAAGTGGGGGGATGCTAAGGTATGAAGTTGAAGAGATTAAAAAAACCCAACAAATCAGAGAGGGCTGTATAAAATGTTAAAGAGCTTGGACTATACTCTAATGATAAATTTGGTACTCGCACTGTGTATGTGTGGAGAAGGAAGTGATCATCATACGTGTGTGTTTACACTCTTTGATTACAGTGTGGAGAATGGACTAGATGGAAGTATGACTGAAAGTATATCTGTTTTTTGTTGTTGAGTTGTAAAAACTCTTTATTTAGCTTGGAGAGGACATCCTTACCAGATACATGATTTGCAAATATTTGCTCACATTACTTGGGTTGCCTTTTACTTTCTTGCTACTGTCCTTTGATGGAGAGGTTTTTAAAATTCTGATTAAGTCCAGTTTATCTGTATTTGGTGGTGTTCATCATTTAAATCATATTTAAGAGGCCACTGCGAAATACAGAGTCATGAAGATTTGCTTCAATATTTTCTTCAAAGGGTTCTATAACTTCAGCACTTGCAATTCCATGTGAGTTTTAGGATTTGCTTTTCCATTTCTGCAAAAATAATAGGTTTGGGGGAATATTTCTTCTTAAGGATATTAAGCCTTCCAATCCATGAATGCAGGATGTCTTTCCACTTATCTAGGTCTTCTTTAATTTCTTTTAGTAATGTTGCAAAGTAGGAAGTGAACTTTAGGTTGACTGTGTGGAGTGAGAAGGGAAGGGAGTGACCTGGGATGGCATTTGGACTTTCAGGCGTCTGTCACAGTGGCTGTTGTGGCATTCCACCCTGGGAAACCAGGGTAGGGACTGCTAGGAGGAAACATGGCTGAGTTGAGTTTAGGCGTATTCAGACTCAATGCCTGTGAGACATTTAACTCAGAGGGTATTAATTAATCAGATATTTAATCTTCTTTTAAAACACCCTTACTTCAGCAAAAGTGGATGTTTTGTATTAAACATGGCATTTCAAAACTGAGAGCTCTTTTCAGGAGACTTCTTTGTCATCAAGAAAGAATATGTTTGATATCGCTTTTGTATTGTGTATTTTATTGCATTTTTTGCATTGCATCTTTACCATATCAATAGCCTATTATATGTTTACCTCAAGAAATTAGAATCTCATTTAGAACAAAGAATGCTTTAAAATATTACCATAAGAAATAATATTTTCTTTGAATTTTAACACAGAATACAGTTAAGGTTTCCCTACCTTTGGATAACACTGGCCCCTTTATACTCACCGTATAATTTTCCTTTTAAGTATTCTGCAATTGATGGCACAAGTCAAGTACAGTACACTTTTCATCAAGCATGGAAACGTCTTCCTTTTTCTGTCATGCCCCCATCCCTCCTACTGCCCTCTCCACATAAAATCTGTGTTAAGTGCACACAACAGATTGACACTCAGCTCCTTGTCAGCTCTTTTAGGAGGTGGAGAGACTAAAATGACTGCTGTGATGACTTAGTGCTTTGCTACCTAGCAAAGGTTAAATTTGCATATTCACTGGTATATTATTTAATACTAGCAAGAACAACTTTTTGCATATTATTCTACACAATGTTTATAAAAGGCCATCTTTTTAATTACTCAATTTTTAAAACCAATCTATAGTGACTGTCCTGAAGTAGAGGAGTAAAACTCAAGGTTTTAAAAAGCAAAGCAAAGCAAACACACAGCATGGATTCATGGTGAAACAGAGCGCTGACGAAGCAAGACCAAATCAGGGCGCAGTGCTGCACTGCTGCAGTCATACTGAGCAGTGACTATGAAGGAAGACGCTGTCTACATCGTATGAATACTACTAATGGCAGGACTTTTGTTTTATTAAAATGGCAAGAGTACAAATAACTTGTATTAGTAAAATACAATAGTGTTCAGACTGTAATGTCAACATGAAATCGAAGTCTATGGACAGACAAGGTAAGAGATTTTGGAGACTTTGGGGGAAAAAAAGAAACATCACTGAACTTGTTACACTACATTATAGACAGCTGCTAGAGGCAAAAATAAATAAATAAAATGGCAATTAAGCTGATTGCAGTATTTTAATATTTTAAAGGAAAACATATGAAAAATACAGATTTTTAAAAAAATAATCTTACATTCTTGACAGAGATAGTATTACCTACCTTTCTAAAAATAATAGGGGTAAACAATTGTAGGAAATGTATGCTAATTAATGGTACAACACTAAGGATTTAAAAACCCTGACACATGCCTACTATACTGCTTTGGAGTCAGTATGGCCCGGAATTCATGTCAGGTTGGATCCAAAATGGAATATGGGGTCCCAGGCCAGGAGTGGTAAACTGCGCCTCTTTTGGCACAATGTGTCCAGCCATGAAAGCATAAATCACAAAGGAAAAAAAATCAGTTTTGTTAAAACACTTTGCCCTCTTTTTATAAGCTTCTTTATTTACTCCGGATAGTTAACACAACAGTCGTCAATAGTGAAGTAAGCAGATTTTACACTCACTATTACTGTATGGATAGAAAGGGCCATATACATTTTTGTGTTTATAAGTCATCTCAGATCACTGCGGTATGGCACGGCACATGAAAACAGAGATTCAGAGGCATGACGTTAATAAATTCATTTAACATTGTCAAGCATTCAAAAGATAAATGCAATCATATAGCAAAAAAAAAAAATCAGTTTGAAACTTTGACCTCTCCCAAGGATGTGAAGAATCTTTCCATGTGTCAGAAATCTCTATAGCAAAGATTCCTATAAGAGAGAAAAAAGTTATGTAGATTAATATTTTAACTCAATAATTTTATGATGTATTAAAAAATGTATTCTAGTGTTACTTTGGCAATACTTGGGATTTTTTTCCCCTCAGCTTCTGTGAAGGAAGTCAGATATAATGTATTTTATCACCCAGTTTTCAGAAGCTGTGAATCATCCATATCATGCAATAATATGGACTCAACAATAAAAAGGAAAGAACTATTGACATTATACACCAACCTGGATGGATCTCACGGGCACTGTGCTGAGAAGAATCACTCTCACAAAATTACATCCTGTGTGTGATTCCATTTACACAACACTCTCAAAAAGACAGTATTACAGAGATAGAGAAGAAAGTAGACTTTGCTCGGGGATAGGGAGGTGGACGGGAGGATGTCACCATGAAACGGTATTGTGAAGGAATGAGCTCCTTGGGGCTGATGGGACAATTCAGAACCTTGACTGTGGTGGCGTTCTATGTATGGTATATTTAAAAAAAAAAAAACTGCACACACACTAGCAAAAACTGAATAAGGTGCATCAGCTAGTTAGCTATACCAATGTCAATTTCGTGGTTTGTAAGACATGGCCACTGGGGAAGCTGGCAGAGGATATGTGGGACCATCTGTACTATTTCTGCATCTGCTTATGAGACTAATTATTTCAAAATAAAGAGTAAAACAGAGCAAAACAAAACTGTGTTACAGCCACAAAATGGAATACTATTCAGCAGTTAAAAGCAATATCCAGTAATATCTGATATATACAACAACCTGGATAAATCTCTACCATAAAAATCGAATATTTTACCCAGTGGCTGCAGACTATATACCACAGACTATATACCACATGATTCCATTTGTATGGCAACCTGAAAAGAAAACATTATAGGAACAGGAAACAGACCAGCTGTTGGGAAAAGTAAATTAAGTACATTGACTGTTGTCTAGATGATGTTATTCAGTTGCTAAGTTGTGTTCAACTCTGTTGACCCCCATGGACTGTAACCTGTCAGGCTCCTCTGTTCATGAGATTTTCCCAGACAAGAAGACTGGAGTGGACTGTCATTTCCTTCTCCAGGGGATCCTTCCGACTCAGGCAGGATTGAACCTGCGTCTCCAGGATTTGCAAATGGATTCTTTACTGCTGAGCCACCAGGGAAGCCCATGTCTAGATATTAGATGGTAGTCAACAGGTACCATTTAAAACAAAACAGCAAAAGCTTAAAAGTTTTAAAAGGGATACTTTAAGGACACTATTAAAAGTATTAATAGAAAGGTAGTTATTATAGTAAGACACTAAACTTCCTGAATATCAAAAGAAATGGTTACAAGCAAAGAGAATAACCAAATAGAGAAAGAATTAGAGCAAATATCACATAGTAAACAGTTATCATAATATAACTGTTGAGACCAAATTTAACAGTTATATCCATAATGTTAAGGAACTTAACTCACCTATTTAAAAAAAAAGAATTTCAAAATGGTTCATAAAGTCAAACTCAAATCCATACTATCTAAAGAGAGACATTTAAAATGCAGAGATTCAAAAAAAGACATGGCAAAGATTTACCAGGCAAATGGACCCAATAAGGAAATAGGAGTTGTAACTCTAGTACCAGACAAAGTAGACGTCAAGTCCTTCCTCCTTCCAAAAAAGTTAAGTGCATCAGAAAATAACATTTTGTAAAAGCCAAATTCACAGTGAAGATATGATAATTCAGAATATCTATGCAACAGATAAAACAGCAAACCACCTATATAAAACAAAATTTATAGGAGATATAAGAAGAAATAAAAACATACCAATAATAGGAAATTTTAAAATGCCATTCTTAGTAAAACAAGTCAAGTGAACAAAAATTATAAAAGAACAAAGTAAAATTAAAAAGGTAAAACTTCTGGATATATTACACTATACTCTGATAAGAAAGACTATATCTTCTCAAGTGTACATGAACTGTTACCAAAACTTTAACATGTAGTAAAGTATAAAGAAAACATCAGTAGTTCCCATAAAATAGAAATTACAAATAATATACACAATAACACTGAGAATTAAAAATGAGACCAAAACAAACAAAAAACTCTTCTCACTGAAAATTAAAAGATTTTCTATCAAATAACTCTTGGGTAAAAATGAAAATACACACAAAGATTAAAAAAATTCTGAAAAATAATGATCATGAAAACACTATATATCAGAATCTGTGGGATATATTTAAAGCAGTAATCATAGAAAAATTCATAACCCTGAATATCTACATTGATAAAAGTTAAAGAATGGTAATAAATGAATTAAATTTCTAACTCAAAAACCTAGGGGAAAAAAATCAACAAAGTAAATGAAAAAATAGCACAAGGAAGGAACTAATGTAAATAAAAACAGAAATTAATAAGATAGAGAAAGAAAATAGATTAAATCAATAAATCAAAATGCTGGTTCTTTGAAGCAATGAACTAAGTAAACAAACCACGGGCTAAGGTAATCAACAAACAAAAGGGAGAAGCACATATACACAAATAAGAAATGGCAACAGGATATAACTATTGACACAGAAGAAATTTAAAAGTTTATAAGATATTGCATTCGTTACTTCTGTGCAAATAAAGCTGAAAACCTAGAGTTAAAAGACTCGATAATTTTTACACAAACAGATATAGCTTAAAAAGACTAATTTCCAAAGAAGAAATAGAAAAAGTTACCAAGGAAGTACATCCCACAAAAAAAAGAGTCAAGGCTCTCTAGAAATCAGATAATCCCCAACTGTATAACTTGTTTCAAACTACAGTAAAAAAACACTTCCAAATTATTTTTTTAGAAGCAGATATAACATTGATATCTAAACTTAATAGAAAAAGCACAAAGAGATAAGTACAGGTCAATATCAGTTATGAATATTGATATACAAATCTAAAATAAATAAAATATTACCAAACACTAAGAAAATAATAGACTATGACCAATTTCTCATGTAAGTCAGAAATTCAAACACAGTTCAATAGTTGAAAAATTAATTAATATATCCACATATTAATAATTATAAAGAGAAAAACCATATCTTCATAGATGCTAAAAAAAAGTCCTTGACAAAAACAGTTTCTAATAAAAAAATCTTGAAAAAAATAGGAATAAGTGGTATTTCCTTAATACCATAAAATATATAAACATGAATCATAAAACTAGTATCTTAATTAACAGGAAAGAAAAAACAACAAAGAGGTATTCCCACTACAGGTCAGAATTAAAACAGAAATTCCACTTTTGCCACGACTGTCTATCATTAATCTGATGATACTAGCAAATGCTATTAACCAGAGAATGTAATTCAAGAGATAAAAATAGGAAAAGAAGAAATAAATATCTCTTTCTGCAGATGACATGATAGTATACCTAGAAACCCCTAAAGAATTAATAATTAAATTTAATGAAATAAAAGAATTTAGCAAGATAACATGCTAGGAAATTAACACACAAAAGTAGCATCATTTGAAGATATAATATATGGAGGAAACTCCATTTACAATAATAACAAAAAAGTAATAAAATATTCAGGAGTGAATTTTACAAGAAATATTCAAAACCTATTTAAAGAAAAACTACAAGCCATTCCTTAAAGACACAAAGCAAATTTGAACAATGGAACATCGTTCCAATGGAACATCTCTTCTTCTTGGCTAGGACATCTCAGCATAATAAAGAAAAATGAAAAATGAAAGCAAATTGAAACAAATGAATCTACTGTTATTTTAAATGTATACCATCATCACAGTAAGAGTGAAAAAAAAATAATCCAAGTAATTTATAAACACAGTATTTGACTATATGCCCTCAAGACTTTGGAAAGGTCATGTATGGGACAGGAAGAAAGAATTGCAAACAGATTTTGAACTTTTTTCTAAGTTGGCCTGTTTACTGTAGTTCATAGATGGAGAAATCTTGAAAGTACTTTAGATACACTCTGGGATTGAGCAAAGGAATAACTGTTATCATTGTTGAGTGAACATTTTGATGTTGACCAGAAGATGTTCAATCTGGTTTTAGAAAAGGCAGAGGAACCAGAGATCAAATTGCCAACATCCGCTGGATCATCGAAAAAGCAAGCGAGTTCCAGAAAAACATCTATTTCTGCTTTATTGACTATGCCAAAGCCTTTGACTGTGTGGATCACAATAAACTGTGGAAAATTCTGAAAGAGATGGGCATACCAGACCACCTGACCTGCCTCTTGAGAAATCTGTATGCAGGTTAGGAAGCAATAGTTAGAACTGGACTGGTTCCAAATAGGAAAAGGAATACGTCAAGGCTGTATATTGTCACCTTGCTTATTTAACTTCTATGCAGAGTACATCATGAGAAACGCTGGGCTGGAAGAAGGACAAGCTGGAATCAAGATTGCCAGGAGAAATATCAATAACCTCAGATATGCAGATGACACCACCCTTATGGCAGAAAGTGAAGAGGAACTAAAAAGCCTCTTGATGAAAGTGAAAGAGGAGAGTGAAAAAGTTGGCTTAAAGCTCAACATTCAGAAAACTAAGATCATGGCATCTGGTCCCATCACCTCATGGCAAATAGATGGGGAAACAGTGGAAACAGTGTCAGACTTTATTTTTGGGGGCTCCAAAATCACTGCAGATGGTGACTGCAGCCATGAAATTAAAAGACGCTTACTCCTTGGAAGGAAAGTTATGACCAACCTAGACAGCATATTAAAAAGTAGAGACATTATAGTTTGCCAACAAAGGTCTGTCTTGTCAAGGCTATGGTTTTTCCACTGGTCATGTATGGATGTGAGAGTTGGACTGTGAAGAAAGCTGAGCGCCGAAAAATTGATGCTTTTGAACTGTGGTGTTGGAGAAGACTCTTGAGAGTCCCTTGGACTGCAAGGAGATCCAACCAGTCCATCTAAAGGAGATCAGTCCTGGGTGTTCATTGGAAGGACTGATGCTGAAGCTGAAACTCCACCTCATGCAAAAGCTGGCCACCTGATGCAAAGAGTTGACTCATTGGAAAAGACCCTGATGCTGGGAGGGATTGGGGGCAGGAGGAGAAGGGGACGACAGAGAATGAGATGGCTGGATGGCATCTCTGACTCAATGGACATGAGTTTGAGTAAACTCCGGGAGTTAGTGACGGACAGGGAGGCCTGGCGTGCTGTGATTCATGGGGTTGCAAAGAGTCAGACATGGCTGAACGACTGAACTGAACTGAAGCCTCTCACTGGAGAAAAAAGGGTGTCATATATATACAGAAAGGAAGGAGGCAAGGGAGAAACCTGTGAGGATGGTTCCAACTGGAGGTACTGGTTATTGTTTTAAAATGTCTGTTGCAGGGAGTGGGTGGGTGGGAGGAAGGCAAGACAGAAAGACAGGGAGGAGAAAGTGCAAGAGTATGAATGTCTGAGACAGCTCATACTGCCTCATAAACACAGAAAAAGCAAATGGAGTAAAATTTTTATAACAGTGAGTAGGGATAAAAGGTGTACAGATGTTCTTTGCATTGTTTTATTTTTAACTTCTAAGTTTGAAATTATTTCTAAATAAAAATGTTTTTACAAAGTTTCTGACATTTAGGAATATAGCTAAAATATTTTCCTTTGAAAAATTAGCCTATTACTTTCCTAGAGTATATGTATGTTTGGGGCTACAATAATTAGCCAATAGTTTGTTAATGAAAAGTATATAAAAATGTATGTTATAGAAATTAAAGAAAATCAGATTTTAAAAATTTATGTAAACTTTAGATAAAATAGACATATTTCTTTAATATATTTATATGACACTAATTATCAAAATACTTTTTTTATGTCAACATATCCAATTATATAATGATGTTTAAAAAGCACTATTAATGGTAGATGGTTACTGAGTTTTCTTACTCCCTCAAATATTCAGTGCTTATTGCTATATGGTTCCCCAAAGAATGGATCCTTAAGCCACTTACTCTTCTAATGATCGATCCAGGCCTCGGTCAGGAGATCGATGGTGAGTACGTTCTGGTGAGTGGCATTTTGTATTTGGCTTTATTGTGGAACTCAAATGATAAGCATTACTTGAGTAATTCTGGCGGCGGAGTTCTTGCACAGCCCTCTCCCTAAAGCAAAAGAGGGACACTTTAACTGAACTTTTATATCCAGCAACACTACTAACACTGTTGTAAAACTGCAGTTCAAATCATACCTTAAAATCTAATCACCATGAAATAACCAAAGTCTGTTCTTATCCCAGAAACGGTGCTTTCCAGGCTGCTGAACCTACCTTTCAAAGCGCTCTGTCCCCAGCTGTCTCTTTGTAATGTCCAGGTCAGCTTCCAGCTGCGTCACGACGTTCCTGAACTGGGCCACGTCCCTACTCTGGATGGCCCTGTATATAGAATGTGAATGATGGTCGATTAAAGGCAGAACACCACAGTATTCCTAGGGCATCTGAAACCACATTGGCCACGGTTTCTCAGCTGAAGCCAAGCAACACTCTGATTTTTACAGCTGTATTGGTGCATCTAAAATATGTCAATTTCATACAAATGAAATAAATTAAAATAAAACATGCCAATTTTAGATGCAGTAAATGTGCAAAGTAGTCTACTAAAAGCCCTTTAAGCTGTCTCAGCCCCATTCAATTAGTTAAACTTCATTTTCCCTATTTTTAGATATGGTAATACTATTATCTACCTATATTATCAATTCACTGCAGATCATTTTTACAATTTATTTCACGGTATGATGTGCATATTCCAATGCATATAACACTGGAATTCACTAGCACCATAATGAATATGCAGTTGGTGCATATATGTATATCTAATTGACCAAATGCCTTATGTGTGTGTAATGAAATTTTATATATCCAACTGTTAAAGACAAAATCTCTTCAATTTAACAGGATCTTCCTTAGGGCTAAACAATGCCTCTAAAACCCTGTGATAAGCACACTACCAGGAGGAAGATAATGACAGAGGTGACCACTCTTGCCAGAACATTCTCTCCTCTCTGCTGGCTTTCGGGACTGCACTACGGACTGCTGGAGTGTAAACTCTAGAGACTAGGAACACAAGCGTTGACCAAGCTCACCAGTTCTAGGTGACACTACTCACCAACCCGTCTAAAACAGAGTGTACCCCCTTAAGGTGGGAGTTTTGGCATACTTCACTGAGGCAGTTTCCACCTATGGCTTGAGGAAATGATCCTACAGAACTGGATCATTCTGAAGGTCGAGTCCAAAGCCCAGCTGCAGTGACTGCAAAGAGTGACTCAGTTACAGCTGCCACAACCTAAAAACAGTCTCTGAAGGAAACCAGCCCTGGTTTTGCAGCCTGTGCTCAGTCAGGGGCTGCCACAAGTGGCCAATTCCTGAGACCATGATTCCTGTCCTTCCCCACGTCCCCTACTCAGATGGGAGGGCAGAGCTGAGGCTGGATGAAAAGGTGTTACAGGTGGGATGGATAAGAACAGAGGCTAAGGGTCCCCCATCAGGTTTTGTGACAGGTGACAAAGGTGATAAAATAAAGTATCTACTATGCAGGCAGCAGGGGGCTTCCCTGGTGGGTCAGATGGTAAAGAATCCGCTTGCGATGCAGGAGACTGGGGTTTGATCCCTGAGTCAGGAAGATCCCCTGGAGAAGGGAATGGCAACCCACTCCAGTGTTCTTGCCTAGAAAATTCCATGGACAGAGGAGCCTGGTGGGCTACAGTCCGTGAAGTCCCAGAGTCAGACACGACTGAGCAACTAAGCACATACAGGACACACACATGCAGGCAGGCGTTTCCATCTAAGCCTCCAGTGGTGTAATAAGTGCTAACAGTACTAGGATTCTTTAAAAAAAAAAGTCACCCTCAGTGCTCTGGGGGAAGTCTCCAGCATTCAGTGAATGCGGTAGTGCTTCCAGGTACCCAGTACACAGGGAAATACCATGAGACAAGTGAAAAGACTGGGTAGCAATACCAAGCAGGTCCATAATAGAAAAATCCTTCTGGTTTCAGAAGTGCTTTTTTTTCTAAGCTGGTTATAATATTTCCCAAAGGCAATATGTTACATCAGTAGAGGTTCTATTAGACCCAAAACTCCGTTGGAAACAATCAACACAAAGATGGTTACATTTAAATTTAGATGCATTACTGCTGCTGCTGCTGCTAAATCGCTTCAGTCGAGTCCGACTCTGTGCAACCCCATAGATGGAAGCCCACCAGGCTCCTCCGTCCCTGGGATTCTCCAGGCAAGAACACTGGAGTGAGTTGCCATTTCCTTCTCCAATGCATGAAAGCGAAAAGTCAAAGGGAAGTCGCTCAGTTGTGTCCAACTCTTAGTGACCCCATGGACTGCAGCCTACCAGGCTCCTCCGTCCATGGGATTTTCCAGGCAAGAGTACCAGAGTGGTGTGCCATTGCCTTCTCCATTAGATGCATTAGAGACACATAATAGAAATAGGTACTAAATCTTAGACAAATCACAACATTTTGGGTCCTCAGTTTAATTAACAGCAAACTATGACATTAAATGGTCATAAATTCCAGCTTTAAAATTCCACTAACCTATAAAGTACTGAAAACTTAAGAAATACGATTTAATGTTATCATACTGGTAATCAACTTACATTTTGTTTTCTGCCAAACAAAGGTGTTCTTTGAGAAGCTGAATTTCAGATTCTTTTTCCTGAAGTGCTATCTGAGACTGATATTCTTTGTCTCTATTGGCCACCAGCAAAGCTTCTAGATTCTGCATGGAGATTCTCTCATTTGTCATCTGACTCCTGAGGAGTTCTATTTCAGAACGAGCAGAATCCAACTCATTCTCCATCTGCACAATGATAGGAAGATATCTATACTTATTCCCACTTGTTCACTTAACTCAGGTATTATCAGAGACTCATAAAATTTATCTGTTATGAACTGACAACCACGTTTAATTTCTAGATTTGAAATTGTGTCCTTCTTAGAAGATACATGCACATATACAGTATCACTTCCCAACTCTCTGATAGTATTAGAAGGTTCATTAATTTAAGAGTTATTAATCCCAAACATCAAGCAATTTCCATGTCCAGCTTTGCTATTTCTTATAATATATTTTAGCAAGACTGACATGGTAGTATCTGTGACTATTGCTTTGTCCCAAGTTGGGTAAGTTACAAATGCCTAACTTCCTGATGGAATGTCATCATACTCCATGGTTAAGAAAGATAAGGAGTAATCTCACATTCCCTCTCTTGTATGGTCTGATGAAACACTTCACTTTTTGAAGGTTATCTTGAGCCTAAAATACATTCTCCAAATGTATTTGGAGAAGCCAAATGCTTCTCCAAAAGGAGGGAAACCAGACATCACTATTTAGGAAAAAAAAAAATTCTTTATCTCATAATATACATTGTAATAAATTATATATATATTCAAAAATTTAATGTAAAACTCTAAGAAAAGAAAGTCTAATAAAAATGAATTATTAGGAAAGGGGCAGGCAGGTAGGGTAAGAACTTTTTAGACTAGATACAATTTAAAATGATGTCTAACCATAGCAAAAACAAACATATCTATAGTCATTATAAACAACCAAACTTTACGAGGAAAAAAATCAGATGAAAATAAACTCAGTAAATAGTTAATATCTTACTAATAAAAGGAATATGAACTAATTCATGAGAAATATGAACTAATGATATGAACAGAAAATTTACAAAATATAGCTAGCTAATTAGTAAACATAGAGAATAATATATCTTATATTAATAATCAAAGAAACATAACTTAAAGCAAAATGGAATTTCTAATCCAGGATTTCTTAACCTTGACCCTATTGATCTTTTGTGTTGGGTAACTGTTTGGTGTAGGGAGCTGCCCTGTGCCTTACAGGATGCTGAGCGGCATCCCTGGCCTCTACTTACTAGAGGTCTACAACACCCCCCAACCCTGGTGTGACAATCAAAAATACCTCCAGACATTGCTAAATATTCAGAGGAGAAAAACATCTTTCGATTGAACCAATGCTGCAGTTTATTAAATTGGCAAATGTCTTAATGTGTGTTGATTAACATTAAAATAGGCAATGCTGGCGGGAATATAAAATGGAGCATCACTTTTTCGGTAGCAGCTTCACTGGGATGTAATTCACATACCATACAACTCACCCATTTAAATGGTACAAGTCAATGGTTTTTAGTATATTGGATTGACCAAAAAGTCTGTTTGAGTTTTTCTGTAACACCTTATGGAAAAATTCAAACTTTTTGGCCAACACAGTATTAACAGAGCTATGTGATCATACCGCATTCTCACAGTTTATTGTTAGAACATTTTCATTATCCAAAAATGGAACCCAGTACACATTAGCATTCACTCCCTTACCTCTGCCCCAGCACTAGCCCTAGGCAATAACTCATCTGTTTTCTATGACCTGCCTTATTTTGAACATTTCACATAAATGGAAACATACAGAGTGTGTGTGTGTGTGTGTGTGTGTGTGTGTGTGTGTGTGTGTGGTCTTACGTGAGTGACTTCCTTCACTTAGTGTAATATTTTCAAGAGTTGTCCATGTTTTAGCAGCTATCAATCCTTCATTACTGCTACTGCCAAATAATATTCCCTTGCATAGATGTACGAATATTTGAGTTATTTACACTTCTTGGCAATTATGAAGAATGCTGCTAAGGACAATTATGTATCCATTTTTACATGGAACTTCTTACAGAAGCCAACAAGACACATCATTCTCAAATGCATCATATCCTCCTAACAAGCAGTAGGCTAACAAAATAAGGGAGTTCAACAGGGTGTGATAATAACAGAAATGTAAACATAGCCAAAATGTGTTGATATTTCAATTATGCTATGCAACTTTAACATACATTCTTTTAGGATTCAGGTCCCATCTATTTCTTCAGATGCATCTCAGTCACTCGTTCATGCTACACTGGCCACTGCAAATGACTTACTGCTCACTCCAGAGTTTATTTATACCTCCATACCATTGCCTAAGCTATTCCCTCATTCCTTTTGAGTTCAGTAGTACACCTTTAGGAACTCCTCTCTGACACCCACAGGCCAATGGGAAATTTCCTCTCTGAAACCTTGAGTATTTCTTATCAGTATCACACTCACCCCAAATTATTTGTATGTCAATACCAGGAGGTCTTTGAGGGAGGGGGACTGTGCGTTTTGAACATTATATTCACATGGCAAGCATGATGGCAGGCATCAGGCACATGGTAGATAAAATCAAGTGAATTACAGTTGAAAAGAATTCAGCCAAATAGTAAATCTAGCTTAAAACAATATCATTAAAATTATAATTTAGCTAGATAAACCTCAACCTCGTGGTTCTTTGCTGACTGGTATGTCAGTGTGTTTTATAATTCTTTTGACTAAAAGTAAATGCAGAGCACACAAAGGAAAAATCTCTGTTATGGTCTTGAATGGTTTGGAACACAGCAGAAATTAATATCCTGGAATTTAAAAATAAAATCTAAAGTTGAAAGACATACCTTTGCTGTAGCATTTTATTAAAAAACAAAGTTTGTTTTTCTAAAATTACAAAAATTTTACAGTGATAGCATTATTAAAAGAACCATTTAAAAACGTATGACGTACCATTTCTATCTCTTGATCTTTAGCCACCAGCTGTCGATTAAGAAGTTCTTTGCTTGAGTCAAGTTTAATGCAAAGTTCCCTTGTGGAAGACAAATCTGCAAGGGCAGACACTTTTTCAAACTGAACCTTCTGAAGCTCCTCTTCCATCTTTACAACAGACTTATGTAAAGTAGCAATCTGGGACTTGTAAGACCGTTCTGCATTTAAGTGCTGCAAGGACAAATTATTATATATTTTTTAACATGGGAAAAACCTACAACACGGAAAACAAAGTGAGGCAAATCTTTTAATGACAGTACTTTGAGATTACAAGGAACTTTCTCTCTCTCTTTTTCTTTTGGCCTTGCCAAACGGCATGTGGGACTTAATTCCCCAACCTAGGATTAAATCCGTGCCTCCTGCAGTGGAAGCATGGAGCCTTAACCATGGGACAGGGAATGGTAAAGGACATTACATGAAATGGTCAAGGACAGGGAAGTCCCTATAAAGAACTTTAGTTGATATAGATGGTAAGAGCATGTACAAAACATTCTGGGAAAGATAAATTTCGATTTCAAATTTTCATATACAAAATCCATGAGTAAAGTGGTCAGCTGATCATTCTTTTTAATGTACTGAGAAAACAACTTAAAAGTCTCAGCCCCAAAGCTAGTTGAGACATACACATCTTTGTAGTTCTGTCTATATTTGCCACAATTACAATTATTCTATAATGTAAATATTGCTGCTATTAAAGATAAAACATTAGCCACTGTTTCATTCACTGTGCCTACCTTCCCATTCTTGAATGACATGCTGATATGGATCATAGTATCATAAAACGAGGACTGATAACTCTCTAACACTAATGCCTCTGAGGGAAATAGGCTGGATAAGTTAAGGATATATCCATATTATAGAAAATGACAGCATGTTTTAAACACTGTAATATGAGATTCAAGTTATATAAATAATTTCAAATATTCAAGATAATCCCCCCCTTTTTTTACAGAAAAAGTTCTTATGTAAGTGCACTGCCACCTACAGAAAATTATTTGCTATTATATGAGGCTAAGAGAACTAAGAGGCAAGCCAAGAAATTTTTCTGCTTTTATAAGCATTTTTTACAAGTACAACGCACAAAAGAATTGCTCCTGGAATAAGTTATTTGGCCAAAATTCACTCCTCTCTTTCTCCTTCCCTTCCTTCCTCACTCATACAACTTACTCACACATTCTTCAAACAAACTTCTATCCATCCATCCACCCCACTCAACCACCTATCCATCCATTCCATACATACTTCTTGTGTATATTCTATGTTCCAACAATGTGCCTAGATGCACAGCCAATGGCAATGGTCTCTGTTCTCATGAGGCTTCCAGACTATGGGGGAATCATGGTCAATAAAATAATCATATAGCTGAATATGTAGATACAGATTAGGCAAACATTTCTAGAGAAAAAACTATAATACAGGGAAGTGACCTAGACTGAGAGGATCAGGGAAGTCAAGAAAGCCTTCTCTGAGTCAATGACACTTGAACTGAGATCTGAAAAGCAAATGGATACACAATGTGTGAGGCGAAGGTGGCTTTTCAAATTGGAGGATGCCAAGTGTGAAGCAAGAGCAGAGAGAAGGTTCCTATGTCTCGAGCTCAGAGACCACAGCAAAGAGTGAAAAGAGACACAGTTGAAAACACGTACAACTTATAAAACAGAGCCTGGTAACCCAGGTATCAATAAAATTTAGGTCTTTACTTCCACTGAACGATCTTACAGAGGAGGTTATGTGATCAGTTTTATGTTTTGAAAAGAATGTATGGAATGTTTCAGGTTCTAGTAAAATTGCTGATTAAGCTAAGAGGAAAATCTTCTGGATAAAATAGAAAAAAAAATTATTTTTGCAATTTATAGCTGAACTTGTAGGTAAGAAAGAAAAATTCTCACATGCCAAAAATAAAGAAAATGAGCCAAGGTCAGCTGGTAACAAATGTGCCAAAGCTGGGGACAAAGTTTGAGCCTGTGAAAGTGAAAAGTTCTTAATGAACACCCTGGTGGTTCATTGTTCAGTTGCTAAGTCATGGTAGACTCTGCGACCCCGTGGACTATAGCACACCAGGCTTCCCTGTCCTTTATCATCTCCTGGAGTTTGCTCAGATGCATGTCCATTGAGTTGGTGATGCTACCTAACCATCTCATCTTCTGCCACCCTCTTCTTCTTTTGCCTTCAACCCTTCCCAGCATCAGGGTCTTTTCCAATGAGTCAGCTCTTTGCATTAGCTGGCCAAAGTATTGGAGTTTCAGCATCAGTCCTTTCAATGAATATTCAGGGTTGATTTCCTTGAGGATTGGTTTGATCTCCTTGCAGTCCAAGGGACTCTCAAGAGTCTTCTCCAGCACAGCAGTTTGAAAGCATCAATTCTTTAGCACTCAGCCTTCTTTATGGTCCACATCTCACATCCATACAAGACTACTGGAAAAACCATAGCTTTGATTATTCGGACCTTTGTTGGCAAAGTGATGTCTTTGCTTTTTAATGTGCTGTCTAGATTTGTCATAGCTTTTCTTCCAAGGAGCAAGCGTCTTTGAATTTCATGGCTGCAGTCACCGTCCACAGTGATTTTGGAGCCAAATAAAATAAAATCTGCCACTGTTTCCACCTTTTTCCCCCTCTATTTGTCATGAATCGATGGGACCAGATGCCATGATCTCAGTTTTTTGAAAGTTGAGTTTTAAGTCAGCTTTTTCACTCTCCTCTTTCACCCTCATTAAGAAACTCTTTAGTGTAGAACACCCTGGACTGGGCATTTAATAGAGAATCTGGAAGGGTCACACCTTAATGTGAGGCTAAACTAGTCTTACAGGAAACCTACTTTAGATCTGCCCTACCAAAGCTTAAAAACAATCTTGAAAGTATTAGTTAATCTGCAAGTAATTTAAGAGCCTGCCAAAACAAATCCAACACTCTCTAAAGGAAGACAACAAAATCTAACATTCAACAAAGTAAAATTCACAATGTTCAGCATTCAGTTGAAAAATACATATATCAGACATATAAAGATACAGGAAAAGTGATCCACAAGCATCAAAATTAGTTGATGTAAACAGATGCAAAATGACAAAAGATGATATTAGCAGATAAGGGCCTTAAAACAGCTATTATCTAGACAAGAGGGATTAACAGGGTCTGAATTACCCTGTTGCCAAAACAACTAGAAAAATGAACAAAATATAGGAGGGAAAAATCAGTTTTCAGACAACAGATAAAAGGTAGCACAGAACTATGATCTCTGGGAAGGAAAACAAATAAGGCAAACCAGATACCCCACATCCAAGGTCAGGAGCGGCAGCTGTGAGTCCCTGGACCGGCCGTGTGGAGAAACCCCACGTCCAAGGTCAGTGAAACCCCAATAAGATGGTAAGCGCTGGAGTGGCTGTGAGGAGATAACCCACACATCCAAGGGCAAAGGAGAAGCCCCAGCAAGATGGTAGGAGAGGCAAATTCGCGTTTAGAATCAAACCCCATTCCCACCAGAGACATCAGAAGGATCAAACAAACCTTGTGTGCACCAGGACCCAGTGACCCCACAGGAGACTGTCCTGGACTTGCCTGTGGGTGTCCAGGAGTCTCCAGTGGAGGCGTGGGTCAGTGGTGGCCTGCTGCAGGGTTGGGGGCACTGAGTGTAGCAGTACATGCACGGGATCTTTTGAGGGAGGTCACCATTATCTTCAATACCTCCATCATAGTTTGGCCCCAGGTAAATAGCAGGGAGGGAACACAGAGCTCCACCCATCAACAGAAAATTGGATTAAAGATTTACTGAGCATGGCCCCACCCATCAGAATAAGACCCAGTTTCCCCCTCAGTCAGCCTCTCCCATCAGGAAGCTTCTATAAACTTCTTATCCTTCTCCATCAGAGGGCAGACAGACTGAAAACCACAATCACAGAAAACTAACCAAGTTGATCACATGGACCACAGCCTTGTCTAACTCAATGAAACTATGAGCCATGCCGTGTAGGGCCACCCAAGATGGATGGGTCATGGTGGAGAGGTCTGACAAAATGTGGTCCACTGGAGAAGGGAATGGCAAACCACTTCAGCATTCTTGTCTTGAGAACCCCATGTCTTGCCCCAGGAAAAGGCAAAAAGATAGGACACTGAAAGATGAATTCTCCAGGTTGGTAGGTGCCCAATATGCTACTGGATATCAGTGGAGAAATAACTCCAGAAAGAATGAAGGGATGGAGCCAAAGCAAAACAACACCCAGTTGTGGATGTGACTGGTGATGGAAGCAAGGTCCGATGTTGTAAAGATCAATATAGCATAGGAACCTGGAATGTTAGGTCCATGAATCAAGGCAAATTGGAAGGTCAAACAGGAGATGGCAAGGGTGAATGTCAACATTGTAGGAATCAGCAAACAAAACTGGACTGCAACTCAAATGACCATTATATCTACTACTGTGGGCAAGAATCCCTTAGAAGAAATGGAGTAGCCGTCATAGTCAACAAGAAAGTCTGAAATGCAGTACTTGGATGCAATCTCAAAAATGACACAATGATCTCTGTTCGTTTCCAAGGCAAACCATTCAATATCACAGTAATCCAAGTCTATGCCCCGACCGGTAATGCTGAAGAAGCTGAAGTTGAACGGTTCTATGAAGACCTACAAGACCTTTTAGAACTAACACCCCCAAAAGATGTCCTTTTCATTATAGGGGACTGCAAAAGTAGGAAGTCAAGAAACACCTGGAGTAACAGGCAAATTTGGCTTTGGAGTACAAAATGAAGCAGGGAAAAGGTTAATAGTGTTTTGCCAAGAAAATGCACTGGTCATAGCAAACACCCTCTTCCAACAACACAAGAGAAGACTCTACACACAGACATCACCAGATGGTCAACACCGAAATCAGACTGATTATATTCTTTGCAGTCAAAGATGGAGAAGCTCTACACAGTCAGCAAAAACAAAACCAGGAGCTGACTGTGGCTCAGATTATGAACTCCTTATTGCCAAATTCAGACTTAAGTTGAAGAAAGTAGGGAAAACCACTAGACCATTCAGGTATGACCTAAATCAAATCCCTAATGATTATACAGTGAAAATGACAAATAGATTCAAGGGACCAGATCTGACAGACAGGGTGCCTGATGAACTATGGATGGAGACTCATGACACTGTACAGGAGACAGGGAGCAAGACCATCCCCAAGAAAAAGAAATGCAAAAAAGCAAAATGGCTGTCTGAGGAGGCCTTACAAAATAGCTGTGAAAAAGAAGAGAATGGAAAAACAAAGGAGAAAAGGAAAGATACACCCACTTGAATGCAGAGTTCCAAAGAATGACAAGGAGAGATAAGAAAGCCTTCTTCAGTGATCAGTGAAAAGAAATAGAGGAAAACAATAGAATGGGAAAGACTAGAAATCTCTTCAAGAAAATTAGAGATACTAAGGGAACATTTATGCAAAGATGGGCTCAATAAAGGACAGAAATGGTATGGACCTAACAAAAGCAGAAGATATTAAGAAGAGGTGGCAAGAATACACAGAAGAACTGTACAAAAAAGATTTTCATGACCCAGATAATCACGATGGTATGATCACTCACCTAGAGCAAGACATCCTGGAATGTGAAGTCAAGTGGGCCTTAGGAAGCATCACTACGAACAAAGCTAGTGGATGTGATGGAATTCCAGTTGAGCTGTTTCAAATCCTGAAAGATGATGCTGTGAAAGTGCTGCACTCAATATGCCAGCAAATTTGAAAAACTCAGTAGTGGGCACAGGACTGGAAAAGGTAAGTTTTCACTCCACTCCCAAAGAAAGGCAATGCCAAAGAATGCTCAAACTATTGCTTAACTGCCCTCATCTCACACGCTAGTAAAGTAATGCTCAAGTTCTCCAAGACAGGCTTCAACAATGCATGAACCATGAACTTCCAGATGTTCAAGCTGGCTTTAGAAAAGGACAGAGGAACCAGAGATCAAATGGCCAACATCCTCTGGATCATCAAAAAACCAAGAGAGTTCCAGAAAGACATTTATTTCTGCTTTATTGACTATGCCAAAGTCTTTGACTGTGTGGATCACCACAAACTGTGGAAAATTCTGAAAGAGATGGGAATACCAGACCACCTGACCTGCTTCTTTAGAAACCTATGTGCAGGTCAGGAAGCAATAGTTAGAACTGGACATGGAACAGACTAGTTCCAAATAGGAAAAGGAGTACGTCAAGGCTGTATATTATCACTCTGCTTATTTAACTTATAAGCAGAGTACATCATGAGAAACGCTGGGCTGGAGGAAGCACAAGCTGGGATCAAGACTTCTGGAGAAATATCAATAACCTCAGATATGCAGATGACACCACCCTTATGGCAGAAAAGTGAAGAAGAACTAAAGAGCCTCTTGATGAAAGTGAAAGAGGAGAGTGAAAAAGTTGGCTTAAAGCTCAACATTCAGAAAACTAAGATCATGGCATCTGATCCCATCACTTCATGGCAAATAGATGGGGAAACAGTGGAAACAGTGACAGACTTTACTTTTTTGGGCTCCAAAATCACTGCAGATGGTGACTGCAGCCATGAAATTAAAAGATACTTACTCCTTAGAAGAAAAGTTATGACCAACCTAGACAGCACATTAAAAAGCAGAGACATTACTTTGCCTACAAATGTCTATCTAGTCAAGGCTATGGTTTTTCCAGTGGTCATGTATGGATGTGAGAGTTGGACTATAAAGAAAGCTGAGCACCGAAGAATTGATGCTTTTGAACTGTGGTGTTGGAGAAGACTCTCCAGAGTCCCTTGGACTGCAAGGAGATCCAACCAGTCAATCCTGAAGGAGATCAGTCCTGAGTGTTCATTGGAAGGACTGATGCTGAAGCTGAAACTCCAATACTTTGGCCACCTGATGTGAAGAGCTGACTCATTTGAAAAGATCCTGATGTTGGAAAAGATTGAAGGTGGGAGGAGAAGGGGATGACAGAGGATGAGGTGGTTGGATGTCATCACCGACTCAATGGGCCTAAGTTTGGGTCAATTCTGGGAGTTGGTGATGGACAGGGAGGCCTGACGTGCTGCAGTCCATGGTGTCACAAAGGGTCAGACACGACTGAGGGACTGAACTGAACTGAACTGAACTGATGGTGGTCATGGGCTCCCTTGGTGGCTTAGACAGTAAAGAATCTGCTTGCAATGCAGGAGACCCAGGTTCGATCCCTGGGTTGTGTTGTTAGTAGATTTTCCTTGGAAGAAAAGTTGAGAAAAGATTTTCAAATAAGTTACATAACATATGTGAGAAACTCATATCTACACAAATAGTGGAAGGACATTAGAGACAGAATGAGTGAAGATAAAATAAAATCTTTTATTTTTCTTATTTTTAACTAATTTACTAGATAACAGTTGGCTCAACACAATAGCAAGAATTTATTCAGTGATTATAGCTCTTGGATAAGTAAACTGATGGACAGTAATGTTATAAAGGATGGGAGAGAGGAATTTCAAATACAACATTAAAGACACCTGCACTATTCCTACAGTCACATAGTGCTATTTAAAAATGCAGACTTAGTCATAAGTGTATACTGAAAATTGTAGGGTAACCACTTTAAAAGTTTAAAAAAAGAAGTATATTGATATGTTAATTTAGGAGATAAAATATAATCATAAAAGACACTCAACTAAAACCAGAAAAGCAATAAGGAGGGAAAGACAAAAAAGAAACATAAAAAAAGGGCAATGAATAGAAAACAGTCACAAATATGATAATTATTAACCCAACTATATCTATAATCATTGCAAATGTGAATGGACATCAGGATGTCAGAATGGGGAAAAAACAAAACTCAACTATATGTATTTACAAGAAACTCACTTTATTTTTTTTTTTTTTTTTTTTTTTTTATCATTACAGTAGTTTTTGTTATACATTGATATGAATTAGCCCTGGATTTACATGTATTCCCCATCCCAGTCCCCCCTCCCACCTCCCTCTCCACCCGATCCCTCTGGGTCTTCCCAGTGCACCAGGCCCGAGCACTTGTCTCATGTACCCAACCTGAGCTGGTTATCCGAAGAAACTCACTTTAATATAAAGATGCAAACACAAATCAAAGGAAGGCTGGAGTAGTTAATTAATTTTAAACAAGCTGATTCAGAGCAAGGGAACTTACCAGAGATAAAGAGGAGACATTAAATAATGATAAAAAGCTTAATTCACCAAACATAACAACCTATAAAGTATATGCACCTAACAACATAACATGTCAACACACATAAAGGAAGAAATGATAGCGTGGCAAGGAGAGACACATAAGTCCACAACTACAGCTGGAGACGACATCATGCTCCTATCAGCAACTGACCGATCTAGCAGGCAGAAAATGAGTAACCACACAGTTGAATTGGACAGTACCAATCGCTGGAACTGACAGTTCTAGAAACTTCATTCAACAATAGCAGAATGCACATTCTTCTAAAGCTCACGTGGAATATTCTCTAAGTAGACTACATATTCTCTAAGTAGACTACATATGCCAGGACAGGGAGTCCTGGTGTACTGTGGTTTATGGGGTTGCAGAGTCAGACACAACTGAGAGACTGAACTGAACTGAACTGAACTGGGACTACATATGGGCTACAAAACATACATTAAAAATTTTTTTTAAAGATTTTCTTTGATATCGACCATTTTTAAAGTCTTTATTGAACTTGTGACAATATTGATGCTTTTTTTTATGCTTTAGTTTTTTGGCTCTGGGCCATGTGGGATCTGAGCTCCTGGAACAGAGACTGAGTCCACACTCCCTGCACTTTGGAAGGTGAAGTCCCAACCACTGGACTGCCAGGAAAGTCCCAGCCTAACAAATTTTTAAAAATATAAATCATACTAAGTATGCTCTCCAACCGCAGTAAAATTGAACTGGAAATCAATAACAGAAAGGTAACTGGAAAATCCCCAAATATGTGGAGATTAAACAACACACTTCTAAATAACACATGGCTCAGAAAAGAAATTTCAAGAGAAATATTTTGATATTTTAACTAAAGTAAAATATAACTTATCAAAATTAGTGGCATGCAGTGAAAGCAGTAGCTAAAGGAAATTTGTAGCAGTGAATGCATTTATTAGAAAAAGAAGATCTAAAGTCAGTAATCTAAGCTTCCACCTTAGGAAACTGGAAAAAGAAGCAAATTGAAAGGAAGGAGAAGAAAAGAAAAAAATAAAAGAAATCTATGAAATTTAAAACAGGAAGTTAAAACTGGACAGCTACATGTAAAAGAATGAAATTAGAACACTTAACACCATAGACAAAAGTAAACTCAAGATGGGTTAAAGATCTAAATGTAAGGCCAGATACTATAAAACTCTTGGTGAAAAACATAACTCTTTGACATAAATTGCAGCAAGATCTTTTTCAATCCACCTCCTAGAATAGTGAAAATAAAAAGTAAACAAGTAATAGCTAAATAAACTTAAAAGCTTTTGCACAGCAACAGAAACCATCAACAAAAACAAAAAGACAACCCTCAGAATGGGAGGAAATACTTGCAAACAAAGCAACCAACAAAGGATTAATCTCCAAAATATAGAAGTTCATGCAGCTCAATATTAAAAAAAAAAAGTCAATTAACCCAATCAAAAAGTGGGTGGATGATCTAAATAGACATTTTCCCAGAGAAGACACGGCTAAAAAGCACATGAAAAAGATGTTCAACATTACTAATTATTAAGGAGACGCATATCAAAACTACAATGAGGTATCACCTCATACCTGTCAGAATAGCCATCATCAAAAAAATCTATAAACAATAAATGTTGTAGAGAGTGCAGAGAAAAACGAGCCCTCCTACGCTGTTGGTGGGAATGTCTCGATAAATTGGTACAGCCACTATGAAAAACAGGTTGGGTGTTCCTTTAAAAACTAAAAATAGAGCTACCATAAGATCCAGCAATCCCACTCCTGGGCGTATATCCAGATAAAATCATAATTCCAAAAGATACATGCACCCCACCGTTCACTGCAGCACTATTTATAATAACCAGGACATGGAAGCAACCTAAGTGTCCATTGACAGAGAAATGGATAAAGAAGATGTGGTACATATATTACAATGGAATACTACTCAGCTATAAAGAAGAACACATTTGAGTTAGTTCTAATGAAGTGGATGAACCTAGAGCCTATTATAGAGCAAAGTAAGTCAGAAAGAGAAAAACAAATATATATTAACATACATAGGTGGGATCTGAAAAAAAAAATTGGTACAGACAGTCATATTTACAAAGGAGAAACAGAGACACAGAAAGAAAACATGTAAAGAAAACAACATACGTGCCAAGGGGGAGAAGGGGGAGATAGGATGAACTGGGAGATTGGATTGACACATACTGAGACTATGTGTGACATGGGTAACTACTGAGAACCTACTGCACGGCGCAGGGAGCGCTACTCAGGGCTCTGTGGTGGCCTAAACGGGAAGGAAGTCCACAGAAGGGCGGGTCCATGTGTGTGCATGGCTGGGTCACTCTGCTGGACGGCAGAGACCAACGCAGCATTGTTAAGCAGCTAGATCCTAATAGATTTTTTTAAAAAACAGGGAAATTCCCCAAAACTCAAAGCACACAAAACATTATACATCATTTGTGGGTGACAGGAATGTAGATAAAGTACAAACATGCAAGAGAGTTATACACTGACATCAAAGTTGTACACACCAACCACAAGAGCGGGGGAGGAAAAGGATGTGGAGCTGGGTCTGCAATGTTTTGTTTCTTTAAATAAAGAGACACTTTATTTAAATGATAAATATATTCTTTATAAAAATGGCAAAATGTTAGCATTCTTCAACCTTGGACATGGGCTTATGTGGGTCTTTTATATTACTTTTGGGGAGGACACTGTTTTTATATGCTTGAAATAGTTTCTAATTTTTTTAAATGCTAAAGATTATTAATAGTTGCAGGTTAGGTAAGAGATGGCCTTCCTGGTGGCTCAGAGGTTAAAGCATCTGCCCGCAATGCAGGAGAACTGGGTTCGATCCCTGGGTCAAGAAGATCCCCTGGAGAAGGAAATGGCAAGCCACTCCAGTATTCTTGCCTGGAGAATCCCATGGATGGAGGAGCCTGGTGGGCTACAGTTCACGGGGTTGCAAAGAGCTGGACATGACTGAGCGACTTAACTTTCTAACTTAGGTAAGAGATTAGAGAAACAGTGTGGAGAAAACTTAACAGAGAGACTACAATTCACAGTATACTTAGATAACCTAAGTGTTTGTTATACACTTAATTTATGGGAAGCTAAACAAAACTCTTTTAAATATGATGCCGGATGTACAACAAGCATATTTTCCCAAACTTACCTGCTCGACCTCTCTATTGAGGGCATCTACTTTTTCTTTTAATCTGTTCCCCTCTGCCTCAGCAGTGATCAGTTCTAATTTGAGGGTATTGTTATCTGCCTCTGCCTGACGGGCCTTATTTTCCCAGTTTTCAGCATCTTCGTTGGCTTTTCGGAGTTGGTCCATCATTTGCCTGTTCTCAGATTCCTAAAAAGTAAATCTTATGTGTTACTTTAAAAGAGTAAAATGTTAAACATATGATGCAAATTAAACATTATTTGTCAGGTCACTAGGAATTTACTTGTCAAGAGGACCATCTATAGCATAACCTCAAGGAATCCTGTCTATACTCTCAATTTAGAAAATTGGTCAATAATTAACAAAAGGGAGTGGGCCAAGGATCTGCCCTGGTTCCTGAGTCACACACACTCTAGTAAGGTTATGGTTTTACTCTTATCTTCCAGACCTCAATGAATATGTTTTTACATTTGCTTTTGTTTAAACAAAACTCCTCATTGCCTCTTTATCTGCTTGCTGACTACTTGCTGGTCTGGTTTCTGAGTTTCTGCCTTGACCTGACCTTTTGTATCTATGTATTTCGGGGTTCCAGCTGCTCTTTTGGGTGGTACTGTGACTACAGAGCTTCTGACCGCTTGCATATCTTAAGCATCAGCTTCTGATAAATCTCTGGGTTTGGTGTATTTCCTATCTGGTTCCTGCCTTTCATTCATAACCCAAGCCTTAATCTTCTCCACCACAGGCTGTTCTATGACTCACTTTTGCTCTCTGTTCTAACAACTTGCCTGAAGTTGCTCAGAAGTAAAATATGAAACCTATGCTGATAACACTATTCATACATATACATTCAGGTATATACTGGGCGTACAATATAGAACCACATTATTAGAACCTATGAGTTGGCTACCAGGGAAGCCCACCAAATACACACGCATGAATATACTGGGCATACAATAAGAAACACATTGTTAGACCCTATAGACTGACCAAAGTAGGAGCTTATTTCTAAAAGAAAACAATCAGCTCCACAAACAATAGACTATGTTGAGTAATAATTATGAAGCTACTTTTACAAAATACATTTGAAAAATTATTTTAATAGTATGGTTTGACTAACTCATTCTAAAAACTTATTTATAATTCTGATAAGTAATTTAAAAGACCCTTGATCTCTTTCTCTCCTACTTGTTAGTAAACAGTTTAGAAACACGGGCTACATTTATTGCCAAAATTACAATAAACAACACCTCTAATTATATAAGACTTTCAAATCAAGATTTAAGTTCTCACAAATATGATTAATCATGAGATTGGTTGGAATTCAGTTAATATCGCCACCTTGTGGTCTAATGGTACCTTGACCAATATGAAGGATCTGTGCCAAGTCTGTTGATTAAGTTAACATACTAATCTACTGTATTGGCTTTTAAGAGTCAGATATTCCCAATGTGCCAGTAGGAATCAGATGTGTGTCTCCTATTACTGTACTAAAAATAACAGTTGTGTACAGAGTGTGTACTTGGGAGATACATGGTACAGTATACATAAACTGAATTTTACTCACATCAATTTTTACTCTCTTTAACTTTCTGTAGCACTTACTGTATATCATTCTTTTAAAACTGCCCTACAGCTTTATGTCAACTGGTTACTGACAGAGAAATGGAGAAGACAGCCATTGCCCTCTGGCCCTAAGAAATAGATGGTCCCGCAACAGAGTGATCAGTTCTGATTTGCTACACAATCAGGTGAAGCCTCTTCTGTCAAAGGTTTGTAATTGTCAATTACCATTTCCAAATATAAGTGAGCCCATGCTGATTCTGGCCCCTTGTCCTCCATCCAGTTAGGAGGGTTCTACTTATCTAAAATGGTTAAGTGGCAAAACAAAAGGGGTACATTCTTGAGTTACCTTTCTGGATATTGGTAACCTTCTAAATATATAGTTAACACACAATTGTCAACATTAGAATATGCTATGCATTAAAGAAATGCACTTGATGCAGCCATTCCTATGAGTGCAATCAATCAATGGCTCTTGTGCAAATTCAGCTATCTTGGGCCAAAGGGAAAATAAATGTATACGTACTTCAGACTTTAATATATTCTTCAGTTTATTAACCTCCAGATTAGTGTCTTGAACCTTCTGTTTAATGTCACTAAGTTCATTATGAGTATCATTCAGTTTCTTAGACAGTGCCTATGAGAAAAAGACAGATTTTACAAAAAACTGAAAATTTTTCTACATCAAAACCACCATAAATATTTAAATATTTACAATATGATAAAGAAAATTAATATACTTAATACATAAATCTCATATAAAAACAGCGAGAAAACACAGGAGTCCAAACAGTAAGTGGACAAAGAACCCAAACACAATTCACAAAAAAGGAATCACAAACAGATAATACTTAAAGTTAAAATTTACTAGCAATCAAAGATATGGCAAGGAATGTACATTTTTATGTACTATTGGAATAAATGTAAATTTGAGGAAAGCAAATCTGTGATCTTCTACCTGGTGATGTATTGAGACATTTTTAAAAGCTCATAAAAACAAGAAAGACAAATACGTTGGTTTTTGTTAAAGGTAAGAGATGGATACATGGGTATTCACTATATCATGTCCACTCAGAAGTTTTCTTAATTTAAAAATGACACCTCATAAGCGTTTGATTCCATTTGAAAGCAAATCTATAAAATCTAATGAAAAGGAATTTTTACTAAGGAATTATTTGCTCTGTGACAATATTTATTCATTAGGTGAATGATGCAATAAATACAGTATCCACCTAGTGGGACCACACAAAACATTATGCATTCATGAAAAAGTTTGGAAAAATTTTTAATAACAGAGAAAAATGTTAATGCATATTTGAAAAAATCAGGATTATACACTAAAAACATCTCAATTTGTTTAAAATCGTGGTATTGAGTGAGAAATTATTTTAAGGTTTCTGTTTTCCAAATCTTCTATGATAGGGTTTTTTAACAACACAGAGGAGTCCATCTTCTACATTTGGGCCCTATGACCCAAACATAGGAAAAATTTACTCTTGAACATTTGTATACTGTTATGGTAATAATTTTCTTCTGATTATGAAACATGTTTATTAAGGTATAACAAACAACTATGATGTTATAGTAAGCTAATAACAGTTACAAAATATTTATCAAGTGATAATGCTAGATGCTCTAAGTTCTTGCCAGGCATATTCTCATCTACTCTCCATTTTTACAGTTGATATGATCACACAGCCAGGAGGGGGGACTTGCACTCATGTGAGTCTTAAATACTTCACTCTGTTGTCTTCTCATGTAGAACAAAGCATGATGTAAAGTGGTATGTGGTTTTATCCCAGCTACATTAAAAAGTTCATGTAAAAGACAGTATAAAATTTTTAAAGTATATTGAAAATCAGTAAAAAAAAAAAAATGTTAACAGCATATAACTGCATGGTAAAGATGAGAGCTTTTCATCTAATTTTCATAAATATTAGTTACAGTTAGCTTTAGCCTATTTGCTTTAGCGGTAAATAGAGCATACAAAAGTAGATTCTATAAGTTCACATCTCTTGTTTTTATTGCTATTAACTTTTAAAAATTAAACTTTATTTTAAAAGTTTTGATTTATAGAAAAGTTATTAAAATGGTATAGAGAGTGCCCATATAGGCTATACTCAGTTTTCTCTATTATTAACATCTTATATTAGTATACTACATGTCACAATTCATGAACCAATGTTGATAATTATTAACTGAAGTCCATATTTTATTCCTATTCCTTCCATTTTTATGGAATGTCCTTTTTCTGTTCCAGGATCCCAGTGTTCATTAACTTTTGAAAAAACTACCTTAACACCTCAAACAACTTTTTAATAATTAACAAAGCTTGGCATCTTTATATCTGATTATGTAAATTAAATTATTTAACAGTTTAAAAATACAGACTTTTATGATGCAAACTAAACACATTGAGAGTGACAGCAAAGTGAAGGAAATCATTTGTATTAAAGAATTTCAATGGGGGAAGAAAGTTTTCAAGGAAAATTTTCTAATGATAAAATTAAAAGTGATACTGGTAGTGAGAGCTCTTGATAAAACTGAACTGTACTGGCTTAGAGATGAACTAATTATAAGGGAAATTTTCCTAAAAAGAATCACAGTGCTAAAGAGAACCAAATAACGTGCCATGGTCAATATACTCATATTAAGAGCAAATAGTCCATCAAATAAACCTACTCTTTTCTTAACCATTTCTGAAGGTTATCTTCATTTGCTAGTTTATTCCAATATTTACCCTTCACTAAGGAAGTACTTCCTAAGATTTAATACAAATGGTACACCCCTATTCTCTAATATTTAACTGTATGTTTGAAAATTTCATTTATTTTCTGTGTAATAAAGATTTTAAAAATGGCTAGTTCCAAAGCCTGAGCTTTTCTATGAAATGAAATGAGGGCTGTAGCTCAGAAGAAACATATCTTTCTCAGAGAAAAAGATTCTAGGAACAAGTATACCTGGTTTTCTTGTTTAGCTTTAGCAAACTGTTCTTGGAGATTGTCATTCTCATGAGCCAAGATGTCCCTCTCCCTGGCTATTTGAGCCAGCTCATCATTTGTCTCATCCAACTGCCGGCGCATTCTGGAAATGTCTTGTTCACACATAATGAGGGCTTCAGTAGACTGTCTATTCCACAAATCAGGCAGTACATGAGAAGAGACATTTTACCAAAACAGAATAACAAATTTTCATGAGACAGAAGATAGACAGCGTGAAAACATTTAAAAAGTTTAAAACATATTTAAATTTGCAGGAATAAATACTGCAAAGATAGTGCATTGAAATTTCTCTGTGTTGCCAACATTACACTATGAAAAAGACGCCAAATAAATACACACAGTAGTCAATGATTTGTTACAGATTCAAAACCTCTGATGCTCAAGTGTAAGAAAGTCATTGCCCTACCTCCAGATGCTAGATGCTCCTCTTCCTCTGCCGTCGTAAACATGAGTAGTTCTCAGGGCTTCACCCTTAGCCTCTGATTCTTCTCATGCCAGCCCTTTCTCTCTGACAGTTCCTATTCATATCCGAGGCTCCCAACCCTGTCTACACTCAGACAACTCTGAAATGACCACCCCTGCCTCAGCCTCTAGAGGCCATCCCTTACACTCTAGACTCATATTTGACTGCTTACTAGACATAACTACAAGAAGGTCTTGGAAACTCTTCAAAGTCAAAGAAAAATCTTTTTCCATGTAGGTTCATCATGTCTAGTATTCATCACTAGCATTTGGCATTTTCCTAGATTCCCTCCCTCACAAACATCACACCCCTGTCCCTCAACCTCCTAAGGCCAGTCTCTCATCACCTATTCAGCCTGTGTAATCTCTCTGACAAAGAACATCTCACCAGCCTTTCACGATTTCTCACTGCCCACAGGCTCATCTGTCTGTATCACAGGCCTCTGCATGTCTGCCAAGCCTCTCCTTCGTTTCTCCCCTTACGCTTTGGGTTCCAACATATTCACCTACTTGTCATTCCAGAGACTTTTGAACCCCACCTGTGGTTCTCTATGGCTCTTTGCTACTCTTTCTATCTTGAATGCTCTTCTCTTTCCTACCTGTGGCAAATACCAGATCTTCCCTTTACTTCCTCAAACAGACTCAGGCCTCCTTTCAACATTAGAGAGCTAGCATCTTATACCTAACACTAAGCCCCTTGTTTCTATCTTTGTACCTAACATAGTACTTTGCCCCCCAATAAGTGATCAAATTTTTGAGTAAGTGATTTACCTTGATGCCTGTTCCATCTCAGCAATGATATTCTTCATGCCTGAAATGGTCTTTTCCTTGAAAAATAATATACGTATTAAATACAAAATTATCTTAAACTGTTATTTCTGTTAAAAGTGAATATATTAGAAGAATTTCCCACCTCCTTTTTGATTTACAGTTGTTTTTAAACACTTGTGTTCTACTCTTGCTACGCTTTAAAACTAATGCTTAATTTATCAATGTGAGTATCTGTACTGGATAAAAACAATTGATTGTGCTCTCTAAAACAAAGACTATACTTAGGTATATTGATATGAGATCATCACACCAAATACCATTAAAAAATGTTTTGTGCAGTCACCCAGCAACATAAAGAACCCCTAAGCACTCTGTTTTTGGAGGAAACCCAATGATTTGGCACTGGGTTCTCTACTGGAAATAGGACTGATTTACTTCCTTACTTCTTCATGTTATAAAACCCAGGCAAGTGAATCATGTAAAATTAAATTTAGTTATTAAGAATAATGATCTTGACAAAGTACACCATATATATCAGTCATCAACATCACCTTGAAAAAGCTGTTACAGTGGGATTACTTATAGAAGTATACTATTAATTTTAGGTGTAAGCTAGTAAGCAGGCCTAGAGCAAAAGTGTAAGAAATAAATTATTTCTATTTTTCTTTTTCAAGGGTGTGGAGAGGGAGTAGGATTAGTGGAATCAATCAAGACTGAGATGAGGGGGAATATCTTAATGCCATCAATACCATTTCCAGATGTCGTCCTTTAAAAACTAGCTGATCCTGGAACTAGTAAGAGATACTACACATAGACACTTAGCACTGACATTAAGTCCTTAAAAAATAGAAAAATTATTCTTCCACTAAAATAACCAGATTTCACTTTGCCTTTAAAATTTTCAAATCCTAGTAACCAAGTAACAAGATGAAAATTAAACCTGTAGTTCCCAATGAGTGCTGTTCCCATCATCAGAGACAACTCTGTGTGTGTGTGTGTGTGTGTGTGTGTGTGTGTGTGTGTGTATGATCCTTCCTTACTCATGTGTTCCTCTCTAGGGTGTTTTTAGCTCTGGTTTCCCATTCTGTTTTCTGACAGAATGGCACAGATTCCATATCTGGCCATAATGGATACTGAAGTATGGTTAAAATATCCATTAGCAAAACTGTTAAACCCCTTAAAGAATCACAGCCAATAGAGGAAAAACAAAGAGAAAATACTGCTTACTACGGAATATTTACAAATGCTTTGGAAATACAATTTAACACACTTCTAAATAAATTCTGAAAAGCTAACTGAATTTCTAGTATTTCTGACAGCTGTTACTTGGTTAAGATTTAAACATGGCTTATAGGCCTAAAAAGATCTCTCTTTCATCAACAGAAATTCCTTGAAAGATTCTCTAAAAATACTGCAAAAGTATTCCAGGCAAACAAAATTACTGTATAGAATCCAATAATATATCCTCCTAGACTATTTTTCTGTTAATGTGACCCTAATAGTACCATTTTTAAAAATTTATATCATTATCAACTTGATAATCCTTGTACAATCTCAATATATTTGTCCAATCAGAGACATAGATTCAAGTCAATTGTTAAAAATTCAACGTGGACAGGGTGGTCATATATCTACTTAGAAAAAAGAAACAAACTAAAATTTTATACAAATAATTCTGACTTTTATGATTCAAAAGTCTGTGAACTTGCTATTGAATTTTCTAACTTTAATTGGTATCAAGTAGTAGAACAAATTTTAAAAAACTATGATTACCAGACCAAATTCACTTTATTCACTATAATACAGACTTTTCCATAGTAATTACTTTTCCAATGTAATCTTCAGATTAAACTAATAAAACTACTATTTTTCACTGAAAGGTATTATAAATTCAGCTCTGAAATATCACTGTATAGAACATTTCCTCTTTTGAATGTGTAACACTTTTCCCTACATAGGATGGATGTGTTTACATTCATAATCCTATATAATACTCAATTTTGAAATGGACTTGCAACTCAATATTCTTTGTGAAGGAGAAGATAATATTGGTACAGTTAGCAGAGTGGAAGACGTGAAATTAATCAGACTTTTCCAGTTAAGCCAAAATTTACTATCTCATGTACTTTGATAACTTCAATTATGCTCATGATATCCAAATCTATTAACTTCAATTTTCTCTGCAAACCTTAAAATACAAGATTCAACTCATGTCACAAAGGCATGTTGATAACCTTCCTCACTAAGCTTGCTCTGTGTCCTGTGTCTCCTACTTCACACACAGGAACTAGTCATTGGGCTCCTAAGTCAGAAAGCACATCCTGTCAGTCTTACTTCCTAAACAGAGCCGTCTGTTTCTCTCATGGACACTGTCACTTTTAATACAGTTCTTATCACTTTACTCCTAACTAGTGTCCTGTCACTACTCTCATTTCCCTACAACCCACTTTTTACATGGATTAACAAATGACAGGATAATGCTTAAAAGATCTAATTGTAACAATTCATTTACATGATTTCAATGATCTTCTACATCCATGATGATGGTATCTAAACTGAACATCTCACGCATTTCTGACTTGTTGCTCATCTATCCCATCTTATCTTTTACCTGTCTTCATGCCCCCGTACTCCCTTCCTTGCACTCTATTCTCTGGACATACTAAAATGTCAAGAAATCTCACCAAATTCTCTGATGAAAGCCACTGGGCTTCCATATAAGTTGCTCTACTTGTTTGGATCACCTTTTCTCTGAAGAGCGCTCTATCATTCTGGATCACTCCTTTCTCTAAATCTTTTCCTGGCTAATTTCTAGTCATCTTTCAGGGCAGTATAAGCACCATCACTGTGTGGAAGGCTTCCTAGATATTCTTCCTCCCCTAATCCAACCCCTGGCCTGAATCAGGTGTTTCTGCCAAACTTCACTCATACATTGTGCATGTGCCATTATGGTGCTTGGCATATTCCATCATAACAGCATCTTTCTTTATCTTGCTTTGAATTATACCACAGGCCTTTGGAAGGTATGCCCACTCAGTTTCTAACGTAATACCGGTACATGTCAATAAATGTTTGTCGGATGGATGGATGGATGGATGAGTGAATGGGTTAGTTCCCTTAGAGGGAAAGACCCTCTAAGTTAGTGCCCTTACAGAGGGGAAAGACCCTAAGCCAGTGAAGCTCCCTTTGCTTAAGACATTTGTAGAAAACAGTTTAGGAATTGCCTTCAGAATCAGTTTATGAGCTAGAAAGGCGGTCATTATTTCAAAACACCTTTATTTGTCGTTGTCTGAACAACAAAACTGTGGAATGAAGTTTATCACCCAATTTTTTTACCAGTTCCATATGATCCACTCTCAAAGGCTGATGATGATGGAAAAACATGATCCTAATTTTGAATATAAACTTCATTGTATTTAATGACATATATTGCCTCCCAAGGTGGCTACTTGAAAATATAAGTTCTGCTGTGCTTTTAAAAAGAAATCAGTCTCACTGCTTTTTTTAAATTATGCTTTACATTTTGAGATGTTTGAATTAGTTATTGTTAGTAAAAGTTGATCAGAAATTGATGCTAGAAAAATTTATTTAAAAATATTAGCTAGTGAATTTGAACACATATTTCCTAAGACTATCCTGAAATATTTCAAAATCAGATTTTAAAGTTTCACTTCTCTAAGGAAAAAAAGTTGGGAAAATCCTATTATTTTATTCAGATTCAAGTTCAAACATTTCTTTTAAATCACAGTTCTCAGAACATACTTTCATTGCCAAACTCTCTCCAAGGGACGCAATATTCTCAGATTTTTTATCCAAACATGCTTGCAGGCATTCCTTTTCTTTAGCCAAATCATTGAGGGTTGCACCAAGAATGCTGATTTCTTCTCGTTGGGCAATACTTTGTCTTGTAAAATTATCTAAATGTGTAATCATAAAGGCATTGTTTTAAAAAAGATAAAAATTTTTCCAGTTCAAGCAGAGTGAAGTACTTTTCTAAGTAAATACTCCTATACTATATTCAGTGACTAAAGATAAAATACTCTATCCCAAATTTTAAAATGGCTTTTGTTGTTAGTGATTAAAAATGAAGATTAATCATTCTAAATGACTTATAAATGAAAAAGCACAATTAACACATTTGAATTAGAACAGCAAAGAAAAGTTCTATATAACAAGTTCTCAAAGTAGAATGTGTGGTGGGAGAGGGGAAGGTGTGTGGAGAAAGTACATGGAATGTTTATTTTTTTTCTCTTCTAATTTCACCTTCCTTTAGCTTCAAATCACTATTGCATATAAATTGGTAACTACCAGATCTTAAAATATATTCAGTTAAGTCATCATCGGAGTCAAATATCTTCTAATATTCTGATTTTCTCTACAGCACTGTTATAAACATTCCTAGAAAAAAATCATCCCAGGAAGTCTGATTTGCTTTGTAAGTTTGCTGGAATGCCAGTGTCAGTGTTGAAGTCCTGTATAATTGGTATAGAAAGGTGGTTTTCAAATTGTGGTTTTTCAACCAGAACCATCAGCATCACCTGGGAACTTGTTAGAAATACAAATCCTTAGGTCCCGTCCTAGACCTACTGAATTAGAAATTCTGAGTGGGCAGAGCAATTTATGTTTCAACAAGCACCCTGGGAAAGATACAAAAGCCCTGGCATATCCTACTCCGAGGAGCCTGGCTCCAGTGAGCTTAGCTCTCCTGAAGTTTGAGGAGCACTGGTCTAGACCATCTCTACCCAAAGAAACTTGGTGTGACTAGACCTCTAGGTTAACGACTGCCAAGGGCCACCCAGTGCAGCACTGAGAGTGGAATTCCATATCACAAGAGGGTGATGTATACAAAAGGGATGTATCCTGTTTCTTTTCTAGGCAAACCACTTGTTTTGGGTGTTCTGATATCTGAGTTCATTCCCATTGGCAGAAAACAAATTGTAAGCCAATTCTAGGATCTCCTACCTTAAAAAAAAAGTTAACCCCACATCCCATTTATGCTACCACCCCATTTTTCTGCTATTCTTAACAGCCAAACTTCTGTTTGACTTCTGTTCTCTCCTGTCTCTACCATTTCATTCCTAATCATTCCTCAGACTACTCCATCTTTTTCATCTAACACTATAATTCAAACTTTTGGGGGACCCATGTTTCCAAAAACTCCAATGTGTTAATTCAATCAATATATTTTCATTCTCATCTTATTTTGCTTCTTGAAAGTATCTGACAATTGATCATATCCTCCTTTCTAAAACACATTGCTCTCTTGCCTCCCCAAATGACACTCACTTCTGGGTTTTCTTCCTACTTCTTTGGCTTCTTCTTACTCAGTCCTGGATCCTCTTCTCCTCATTCTCTACATTTTCCCTAGGTGATTTCACGGTTTTAAAATATCATTTACATGCTGATGTGTCCTAAATGTATATCTTTAGCTTAGATTTCTCTTCTGAGATACTAACTTATCTATTTACCTACTTACCCTACATTTTTACTTGAACTTAAAATCCAAAACTGAGTTCTTCAATATTCTCCTTTTATATTTTCTTCTAATACTTTCTGTCTCAGTAAAAAGCACCCCACTCACCTAATTGCTTATGTCAGATATTTTTGATCTGCATAATAGCAAATCTTAAAAATCTTATTCAGTTTTAAAATGACTGTTTTTATTGTCCTGACCAAAATTTTAATTTAAAGTTACAAGAAGATTAAGTTATGACCATATTTTCATAAAGAACACTGGTAAGAAACAATAATAAGAGACTTCATAAAAATAATTTTCTCTATAAACTCAAATGAACTATGGATATATCCAAATCTATGTATACTTTCTAGCAAAAATAGTATATATGTAATACATTTCATTACAACAGCTATGGGCATGACATAATATAATATAAAAGCTTGTAAATTTAAAATTGATCATGATAAATTTACAAAGTACTGCTGCTTTGTTTAGCTATTCCTTCATTGAAAAATATGAAGCCATGTCTAAGTATTTATGGATCTAAGTTTAAGTAAAACATTTTACTATCAAAGAAAAATAATTTTCTCATGATTTTTGACTAAAAACTTTTAACTTAAGGGTCTATTTCTAAGTTTCTCTATGTTATAACTGAAGAGAAGAAAACTTTTTTTTCCAGACTTAAAAAACAAAAAGAAACATCAGGAAAAAACTCACCAATTTTTTCATCCAAGCACATAATTTTCTCCTGAGTAAGCTGTAGCTCATATTTTTTCTTAGCAAGGTGTCGCTGAGTATCAGAAAGATCTTTCTCTGTGTTTTCATATAAAAGTCTGTAAACATTTTAATAATAAAACTAATTCTGAAATTTTATGTTTTATCAACTTTTTAGTGTATTTAAATCTAAGAACTTTAAAGAAAACTAATGCACATTTTTTCTTCTTAGTATTTTCATTATAAAAACACACTATAGGAGGTTGGAAATATAAAGGGTAAAAGGGGATCCTCAATCTACCACGGTAACATAAACAACTATAGTATTCATTAGTACTTTTTTGCTTTGCATAAAGTTACCATAATCTAAATTCAAACTTGAGTTCAGATTTTTTTCACCTATACTCAATCTTTAACACTTTTCAGTCTTATAATTTAGCCCTTCAAAGGATGATTTTCTACTGAAAAGCTTTATATGAGCAACAGCCATTTGCTTTCAAGTAAATATAACCATTTACTTAAGTACTCCCCTAATATTAGACATTTGGGTTCATTTCAGGTTTTCATTAGCATAAATAAATCTATAATGAACAGTATTTCACTGAATCCACACACACACAAAAAAAGTATGTAGCAGGCACTATGGTGAACTAGATGGGCAGGGACCCTGCTCTCATGCAATTCATAGTCAATAAACAAATAAGTAGACAGACCATAATTTCTGGAAATATGGAAGCTAGATAATCTGAAAGTACTCTCACCACAAAACACACATACTAAAGAAGATGTAAGAAGCATCCTTTAAAATGTATAGCAAAACTCAGAACAATCTCTAAGAGAAGTCCTTTGGTGTCAAATCAGAGTAATAAGACTATGAACTGATGTTATATTAGATATGGTTGGGTTTACCTGTCTCAGTAGCCTAGAGTCTTGTCTTCTAACTCAGAAACAGAAGATGAGGCCACAGAAATGTCTGCAACACAAGTTTTAGAAATAAGATCCCCCACATAAAGCCACTAAGAGCTACACTATTAGTGGAGAGGCCAGACTAGAGGAAATCAGCTTGCCAAACATTGCTAAGGCAGGGTAACAAAAATAACTAACATCTTCGTTGGGAAATCTCAATCTCAAGATAAGAAATCAAAATAAAATCTGATTCCAGGACAGTAATATAATCTAGAAAACTTGGTGGAAATACACACAAAAGTTTACTGGAGGGACATGACTTCAACTCAGGCACAAACTAAACCCCAGACAAGAGTTTGTTGAAAATAAGCTCACAAACCAACACAATATTGTAATTATCTTTCAATTGAAAATAAATTTTTAAAAAATGAGCTCACAATTCAATCTTAAAAACATTCTAAGAAACATCCCAAACGTAGTGGGAGTCAAAAGACACACAAACTAAATTAGATCTCAAAGAACTTCAGATTATAGCCTTATTAAACAGAAATTTTAAAATAATTTTAAATACTAATACATAAAAAGTGTAATAAAAATACATAATAAAAAGAGCCAGCAGATTTTAAAAAGAACCAACGAGAACTTCAGGAAATTAAACTAAGAGCATTTAAATAAAAATTTTAAATGACATCAAATGACAAGTTTAAGAACAAAACAGATACAGCTAAAGAGACAATTAGTAAGCTAGAAAAAAAAGCCAAATCAGGGGAAATTATCTATAATAGAGCACAGATAAAAAGACAGAACAAAAAAACACACAAAAAACAAACAAACAAACAAAGACAGAACAAATACAAAGGAAAGTTCAGGAGACATAAACAACAGAATGAGGAGGTCCAATATTTACCTAATAGGGATTCCAGGAAAGAACAAACACAATATTCAAAAAAACAATGGCTCATATAACACATGATTATGCTAAAGAAATATCAATGAAAAACATGAAAACCAGCTTTAAGGGAATGTAAATCATGGGTAGAGCAAAAAACAAATCTGTATCTAGTAAATGGGGGAGGGTAAAAGGACTTAAAGGGAGACAAGATTTCTACATCAACAATGCAATAAAAAACTAGGCAGAATATCTAAATAGACACTTCTCTAAAGCAGACATACAGATGGCCAACAGGTATATGAAAAGATGCTCAACACTTTTAATTATTAGAGAAATGCAAATCGAAACTACAACCAGGTATCATGTCAAACCAGTCAGAATGGCCATCACCAAAAAGTCTACAAATAATTAATGCTGGAGAGGGTGTGGAGAAAGATGAACCCTATTACATTGTTGCTGCTGCTGCTAAGTCGCTTCAGTCGTGTCCAACTCTGTGCAACCCCATAGACGGCAGCCTACCAAGGCTCCTCCATCCCTGGGATTCTCCAGGCAAGAACACTGGAGTGGGTTGCCATTTCCTTCTCCAATGCATGAAAGTGAAAAGTGAAAGTGAAGTCGCTCAGTCGTGTCCGACTCTGCGCGACCCCATGGACTGCAGCCCACCAGGCTCCTCCGTCCATGGGATTTTCCAGACAAGAGTACTGGAGTGGGGTGCCAGTGCTTTCTCCATTGTTGGTGGGATGTAAACTGGTATACATCCTCTATGGAAAACAGTATGGAGGTTCCTAAAAAAACTAAAAACAGGGCTACCAAGTTACTATATGATCCAGCAATCCCGCTCCTAGGCATATATCCAGGGAAAATCATACTTTGAAGAGATACTTGCATCCCAATGTTCACTGCAACACTTTACAATGGCCAGAACGCAGAAGCAACCTAAATGTCCAGCAATAGATGAAGATGTGTGTATATATACAATGCAATATCACTCAGCCATAAAAAAAATAAAATAATGCCTTTTGCAGCAATACGAATGGGCCTAGAGATTATCATACTAAGTAAAGTAAGCCAGAGAAAGAAAAATATCTGATATTGCTTATATGTGGAATTTTAAAAAAGACACAAATGGACTTATTTACAAAACAGAAAGAGACTCACAGACACAGAAAATAAGCTTAGGATTACCAAAGGGGAAAGATGGGTGGGATAAGGTAAATTAGGAGGCTGGGATTAAATATACACACCACTATATATAAAACTGGTAACCAATAAGGACCTACTGTATCACACAGGGAACTATACTCAATATTCTGCAATAACCTATATGAGAAAGGAATCTGAAAAGTAACATATATTTATGTAATTGAATCACTATACTGTATACCTGAAACTAACACAGTATTGTAAATCAACCATACTTTAATAAAAATATTCTTGAAAATACATGCTAATATAAGAGCCATAAATACAATAAGTGTGTTAATTCATATGATAATGAATGAGTCCTCGAAATACAGGCAGAGGATGTGACAAAATCTTCCGCTGTACACTGTGGCCATCCTTATCCTGTTAAACTATACTGAAGCTGCATATTTTCCAAAATTGCCATAAGATCCCTGTATAACTCAAGAATACATCTAATAGGAAAAAGGAAAATGGAAAACTGCATGCACAATTAGAAGTTCTCAAATCAGACTTTTAAGACTGACCCATAAACCCACAATGAAAACAGACATTCAAGAAACAGAAACTTCAGAAATAAAGCTGGTATCTTCTTTTGCAGACTCTTCTAACAGGCCCTCCAATGTCAGAAAACTCATTCAAGATATGTTAGGAGGTTTTTAGACCAAAGCCCAAAGGGGCTTAGATTATAAACTACCTGATGTACTTTTTTTCCAATGGTTATTTTGGAGCTTAAAACCAACTCCCCTGTGCACCCTCAGTAGGTGTTAAAAATCAGGGTTCTGGCATAGCATGCGATTCTCCTGATTCCTCTTTATGGTCTTATTCTCAAAACAAATTACTGTTTGGTTCTCAAACTGCACTCTCCACTAGTGCTCAGTTGTACACACTTTGCCCAGTTCTAAAGAAATACTCATTCGGAGACGCTCAAAATAATGCTTTCATAGATAATTATTTATAATTAAGTAGATTTTCCAAAGAAACTCAAACTAGTGAAACAGAAAATTCTACAGATGACAGCACTCATAAATCAAGCTACAAGGTATAGTGATGGCTTTATATAGTTTCCATTCAGCATTTTACCAAATAAAATTACAAGCAAGTTTGAGAGCAGAGACTGAAATTTATGCTTTGCTACCTCAGAATGACTCTAAGACTTAAAATTCAAAATGAGAAATCTGTACCTATTATAAAACTCAGTGCACAGAATAGAACTCTTCCTTCACAAAATGACATAAGCAGAACCAAATGATAGATTTTTAGAGTAATTTTGGAAAACGTCTTGACAGGTAATTTGTCTGGCCAGAAATCATATAGTGAAGGTTCTCAGTATGACATTAATATGGGATATGACATACAGTTGCCATCTCTAGCTCAGAGTCCTATTATAGATTTTGGTTGCTTCCCAATTTGGGCAATTATGATTAGAGCTGCTACAAACACTATGTGTAGGTTTCTGTGTGTTCATAACGTTTTCAACTCCTTTGGGTAAATATCAATAAGCATGATTGGTGGATCATACGGTAAGTGCATGTTTAGTTTTGTATGAAACTGCCAAATAGCTTTACAAAGTGGCTGTGACACTTTGAATTCCCATCAGCTCCTGTTGATCTACATTCTTACCAGTATTTGTTGTGATTCTGATTTTGGCCATTCTAATAGCTATGTTTTAATATCTTGTTTTAATTTGCATTTCCAGATGATATATGATGTGTTGCATCTTTTTATATACTTATTTGACATCTCTATAACTTCTTTGATGAGATGTTTGTTAAGGTCTTTAGCCCATTCTAAGTGGGTTGTTGCAAAATTCAAAAAATCCTTATTGCAAAATTCAGACTTAAATTGAAGAATGTCAAGAAAACCACTAGATCATTCAGGTATGACCTAAATCAAATCCCTTATGATTATACAGTGGACGTGACAAATAGATTCAAGATATTAGATCTAATAGAGTGCCTGAAGAACTATGGACTGAGGTTTGTGACACTGTATAGGAAGCAGTGATCAAGACCATTCCCAGGAAAAGAGAAATGCAAAAAGGCAAAAATGGTTGTCTGAAGAGGCCTTACAAATAGCTGAGAAAAGAAGCTAAAGGCAAAGGCAAAGTTCTAAATGTTGAACTTTGGTCAACGTTTGTTGTAGCTGCAGATGCCAGAGGTGTTACATGTCTCTATTGTCCTGTTTTTGTTTCTCTCATTGACTACTTTAGGTTTCCCTACATGCTCCTCTTCAGGCTTAAAAAGAATCTGCCTGCAATACAGGTGACTCAGGTTCAATCCCTGGGTTGTTAAGATTCCCTGGAGAAGGAAATGGCAACCCACTTCAGTATTCGTGCTGGGAAGAGTCCCACAGACAGACAAGCCTGCAGGCTACAGTTCATGGGGTCACAAAAGAGTCAGACCGACTTAGCGACTAAACAACCAAAACAAAATATCTGGCTTTCAACAAATTACAAGGCATGCCAAAAGTCAAGCAAAAACAGCCTGAAGGATCAACGCAAGATTCAACCATGGCTGAAAAGTGGACAACATGCAGTAATAGGTGGATAACATAAGAAGAGAGATGGAAAAAAAAAAAAAAAGAGAGAGAAGAGGAGAGATGGAAGCTCTGAGAAAATAAAATGAAAATGATAGCATAATACTATGACAAGACCCTTGAAATCCCCTTGATGGGTTCATCAGTAGATTGGACATGGTCAAGAATAAATCATTGAGCTTAAAAATAGGTCAATAAAAACTTCCCAAACTGAAAAGCAAAGAGAAGAAAAAAAAAACAACAAAACAGAACAGAATATCCAAGAATTGTGAGTCTAACTGAAATACCAGAAGGAGAAAAAAAGAAAAGAATAAGAACATGAGAAATGGTTGATGTAACAATGACCTAGAACTTTCCAAAATTAACATACTATATAAAGAGAACTGCAAAACACTGATGACAGAAATCCAAGATCTAAATAAACAGAGAAATATTCCATGTTCATGGATTGAAACTCTCCAGATTGTTGTCATTTCTTTCCAATTTGATCCACAGATTCAATGCAAACCCAGCTGTAATCTCAGAAAGCTATTTTACAGATATTAACAAGCTGATTCTAAAGTCCACATGGAAACAAAGGATCCAAAATAGCCAATATAATACTGAAGAGGACAAAGTTGGATAATTCACAAAGTTGGAAAAAGACAGTATGGGTTGGCAAAAAAAAAAAAAACCAAATTAATCCAGTAGAATAGAGAGCCAGAAATGCGCCCACACATATATAAGCAACTGATCTTTGACAAAGGCGCAGAGACAATAGCACAAGGGCAGTATTTTAACAAGCGCTGGGACAATTTTGTAGCTGCTTGGTCGCTAAGTCGTGTCCGACTCTGTGATCCCATGAATCGCAGCATGCCAGGCCTCCCTGTAAGTCACTGTCTCCCAGAGTTTGCTCACACTCATGTCTTCTGAGTCAGTGATGCCAATTTTAGAGCATCCATACGAAAATTAAGTAAACCTAGATACAGACTACAGCTTTCACAAAAATTAACACAGATCACTGAACTTAAGTATCAAATGCTAAACTATACAACTTCTAAAAGAAAACGAGAAAAACATTTGCCCTCGGATTTAGTAGAGTTTTTAAATATTACACCAAAAACACAATTCATGAAAGAAAAAGTTGGTAAGTTGAACACTGTCAAAATTTTAACTTTCTGCTCTGCAAAACGCACGATTAAAAAAATAAAAAGACAAAGCACAGACTGGGGGAATGTGTTTGAGAGGGCTTCCTGGGCAGCTTAATGGTAAAGAATCTGCCCACAATGTGGGAGACCTAGGTTCAATCCCCGGAACTGGGAAGATCCCCTGGAGAAGGAAATGGCAACCCACTCCAGTATTCATGCTTGGTGAATCCCACAGACTGAGGAGCCTAGTGAGCTACAGCCCATGGGGTTGCAAAGCTCGGACATGACTGAGTGACTAACGCTTTCACTTTCTTTCACTTTATCTGATAAAAACATGACCCAAAATATATAAAGAAATCTTAAAGTTCAACACTAAATGGATAAACAATTGAAAAACTGGGCTAAAGATCTAAACAGACACCTCACCAAACATACACAGATGGCAAACAACAATATGAGAAGAGATTCCACATTATCTGTCATTGAAGGTGAAGGTGAAGCCGCTCAGTTGTGTCCGACTCTCTGCGACCCCATGGACTGTAGCCCACCAGGCTCCTCCATCCATGGGATTTTCAAGGCAAGAATACTGGAGTGGGTTGCCATTTCCTTCTCCAGAGAATTGCAAATTATGACAAGAGATCACTACACACCTATTTTAATGCCTAAAATACAGAAATTTGACAATAATAAATGCTGACAGAAAGTCTCCTTCATTCCTTTTAATGGAAATGCAAAACGGTATATTCACTTTGAAAGAGAATTTGGTAGTTTCTTACAAAGTTAAATGTAGTTTTACTATATGAGTCAGCAATTGTGCTCCTAGGTATTTACTGAACTGATCTAAAAAATTCTGCTCTGGGAATTCTCTGGCATCCCAGTGGTTAGGACTCTGCATTTTCACTGCTGAGGGCACAGGTTCAACACCTACTCAGGGAACTAAGATCCTGCAAACTGTGAGGAGAAGACAAAATAAAAATTTAAATAAAAAAATAAAAACTCTGTCCACACAAAAACCTGCACATGAAAGTGTATAGCAGCTTTATTCACAATTGCCAAAAACTAGAAGCAACCAAGATGACTTTCAATAGGTGTATGGATAAACACACTGTGGTACATACATATGATAGAATATTATTCAATAAGACGAAATGAACTATCAAGGTATGAAAAGCACATGGATGAACCTTAAATGCGCATTACTAAGTGAAAGAAGCCAGTGTGAAAAGGCTATGTACCGTATGATTTCAATTATATGACATTCTGGAAAAGGCAAACATTACCTCAGCCAGGCAACTGAAGTCAAAATCAACAGTGATACATCATATTGATAAGATGTACTCATGACACCTGAATATCTGTGTACTCAAAAATGGCACCTTACTGCTGTGACCTTTCTCTCAAAAACATAACCCAGTCTAACCATGAGAAAGTCATCAGACGAACTCCAATTGGAAGACATTCTACAAAATACCTGATCAGTATTCCTCAAAACTGTCAAGGTCATCACAAACAAGGAACGTCTGAGACTTTCATAGCCAAGAGAAGCCTAAGGAGACAAGACAACTAAATGTAATATGGTGTCCTGTATGGGATCCTGGATCAGAAAAAGGACATTATGGAGAAAGTAAGGAAATCTGAATAAATTACAGACTTTATTAGAGTGTATCAATACTGATCAGCTTTAAAAAAACCATACTAATGCAAAATGTTATTAACAGAGGAAACTGGGTGTGAGGTATGTAGGAACTCTGAACTATCTTCACAAATTTTCTGTAAATCTAAAACTTTTCTATAATACAAAGTTTTATTTTTAAAAATTTGTATTTTCATATATAAGAAATCAGAAAGTAAAATTTTAAAGTTCCATTTACATCAGTATCAAAAAGCAGAAAATGCTTAGGGATAGATTGACAAAAATAATGTAAGATCTATACACTGAAAATTATAAAACATTATGAGAGAAATTAAAGATCTAAATAAAGAAATGGACAGGAGTTCCCTAGTAATGGCCCAGTGGTTAGGACTTGCTGCTTTCAATGTAGTGGCCCAGGTTCGATCCTTGGTCCAGGAACTAAGATCCCATGAGCCACTAAGCATGGTCAAAAAAAAAAAGAAATGGAAGTGTTCATGAGTAGGGGTTTTTCATCAATTCCAAATTCCCAAGGCTTTTCTGTTTATACTATGAAGCTGATTCTAAAATTAAATAAAAATGCAAGGAACCAGAATATCTAAAACAACTTTAAAGAAAGAACAAAGTTAGAGGACTACCAGTACCTAATTTGAGGACTAAAAAAGTAATCAGGAAATGTTATACTGGCATCAAGACATATAAATAGATCCATGAAACAAAATAGACAATCAAGAAATAGACCTTCACATATATGGACAACTGATATTCTACAAAGTTACAAAACAATTTAGTGAAAAAAAAGGAAAGCTTTTCAACAAGTGCTGCTGGAACAATTGGCTATTCATATGTAAAAAAATGTGAATGTTGAACTACACCTTCTACTATAAACAAAAATTAACTCGAAATGGATTGTAGATTTAAATGTAAGAACTGAAACTATAAAGCTGCTAGAAGAAAATCCAGGAGAAAAATCTCACCTTAGGTTTGACAATAATTTCTTTAAAAGAATACAAAGGCTGGAAATAAACTTTTAAAAAGCGGTAAGTTTCACTTAATCAGAAATATTTCCCCTTTAAAAGACGCTTAGGAAAATAAAAAGGCAAGCCACAGACTGGGAAAAAATATATGCCAAACATATATTGTACCTGACAAAGAATTTACATCCAGAATATAGAAAGGATTTTTACAACTTATTAATATATATAACTCCATAAAAGTTTGCAAAAGTTTTGAACAGACACTAAAGAAGATATATTTATGGCACAAAATGACATGAACAGATGCTCAAAATCACTAGTTATTAGAGAAGGCAAATCAAAACCACAATACATACCTATTAGGAGGGCTAAAACTATAAAGATACTGTATATGAAGTATTGATGAGGATATGTAACAACTGGCACACTCATACACTGCTGGTGAAAATGTAGAATAAAACAGCACAACCACTTTGAAAACCGTTGAATGGTTTTTCAGAAATTAAACACACCTTCATCATGTGACTCAGTCACTGCAGTCTCAGGTGTCTACCCAAGCGAAGTCAGAGCACACACCCATGTAGAGACTCACGTGTGTATGCACGCTCATAATGGTTAGACTATGGCTCTGAGGCGGGAACAGCCGAAACGGTCATGTGGTATGTCCATACAATGGAGTACTACTCAGCAATAAAAATGAATGAACGATTGATTGTATGTGACAACATGGATAAATCTCAAAGTAATTATGCTGAGTGAAAGCAGCCCTATAAAAGCACATACACTGCATGATTTCACTTATATCATAACATTTTAGAAACTCTGAATAAGTCTGTGATGGAAAGCAAACCCAGTGGTGGCCTGGGGAAGAGGATAGACAGGCGTGAGAAAATTCTGGACAGTGATGGACAGGGCTTCTGTCTTGAGTGTGATGAAAGCCTTACAGGTACAAACGGAGGTCAGAACTTACCAGACTGAACACTTTAAGCATGTGCAATTTTTACTATATGCATGTCAATTATACTTTAATAATACTGTTAAAAGAAAACAAATGTACACAAAACCCTCAAATTTATTATATATTTATCTTTCAGAATATTTTTAATAAACCACTAAAATGCTTTCAAAGAACTTCCAACTACATGAGAAAATATTTATGGTATGTGATTAAGTGAAATTGGCCAAATATATAACTTAATATAGGATGAGCTCAATTACATGGAAAGCTTGTATACAGACATAAACACTTCTGGCTAGAAAAACAAATCTATATTACTGCATTTTCCATGGGCTATGGAATCATGGATGATTTAAATTTCTTGGAAACTTTCTCTATTTTTCAAGGCTTTCTTTGTTGTTGTTCTTATTTTATTATTATTATTATTATTATTATTTCACCTGAACCTGCAATATCCCTTCAAGCATGAGAGTAAAAATAAATGAAGGGCAAGGTGAAAAGACAGCCTTCAGAATGGGAGAAAATAATAGCAAACAAAGCAACTGACAAAGAGTTAACCTCAAAAATACACAAGCAGCTCATGCAGCTCAATGCCAGAAAAATAAACGACCCAATAAAAAAAATGGGCCAAAAAACTAAACACACATTTCTCCAAAGAAGACATACAGATGGCTAGCAAACAAGATGCTCAACATCACTCATTATCAGAGAAATGCAAATCAAAACCACAATGAGGTACCATCCCATGCCGGTCAGAATGGCTGCTATCAAAAAGTCTACAAACAATAAATGCTGGAGAGGGTGAGGAGAAAAAGGAACCCTTTTACACTGTTGGTGGGAATGCAAACTAGTACAGTCACTATGGAGAAGAGTGTGGAGATTCCTTAAAAGACTGGAAATAGAACTCCCATATGACCCAGCAATCCCACTTCTGGGCATACACACTGAGAAAACCAGAATTGAAAGAGACATGTGTACCCCAATGTTCATTGCAGCACTGTTTACAATAGCCAGGACATGGAAGCAACCTAGATGTCCACCAGCAGACAAATGGCTAAGAAAGCTGTGGTACATATACACAATGGAATATTACTCAGACATTAAAAAGAATGCATTTGAATTAGTTCTAATGAGGTGGATGAAACTGGAGCCTGTATAATAATACAGAGTGAAGTAAGTCAGAAAGAAAAACACCAATACAGTATATTAACGCATATATATGGAATTAAGAAAGATGGTAATGATGACCCTATATGTGAGACAGCAAAAGAGACACAGATGTATAGAACAGACTTTTGGACTCTGTGGGAGAAGGCGAGGGTGGGATGATTTGAGAGAATAGCACTGAAACATGTATATTGTCATATGTGAAACAGATCGCCAGTTCAGGTTTGATGCATGAGGCAGGGTGCTCAGGCTGGTGCACTGGGATGACCCAGAGGGATGGGATGGGGAGGGAGGCGGGAGGGGGGTTCAGGATGGGGAACACATATACACCCATGGTTGATTCATGTCAATGTATGGGCAAAAACCACTGCAATATTGTAAAGGAATTTGCCTCCAATTAAAATAAATAAATTAATTAAAAATAAATAAATAAATGAAGGGAAAGAATTTGAGTAATTCTCTATCCTGACAAGTGATTCCAATGCATCAATATGTACCACAGACCCTTGAAAAACCAAAGAGGCGACTTTGGGAATTTGTATATGAACCAAGTATTATCTGTAGACTAAATAATGTATTTCACACTCATGAACTATTATTTTTCACACGTTTATAGATACACTGAAATTCAACCTGAGCGAATGTGTAGAATTTCTATTTCTCACATCTGTAGACACTACAAGTAAAACCACTAACATGGAGATCTTTAAAAACTTACTCCCCTATACCACAGCCTGTAGGTTGCTTTAACTGGAATTTCTCCCGCTTCAGAGCAGTATGTAGGAACAGCTACACAGTATGTGGCATTCAGTTAACAGAAGTTCCGTTACATGTTCTCACTTCTTTGCTACAGCTTTTACTGGATGTTAAACCACCCCTTTTCTAAGCTATTGTCAAACCTGTCCTTTGTGTTTTCTTATACTGTTCAGATCCCAGAACATAATTTAAGTTATAAGGTAAATTAAACAGTGAAAGGCCAAGGTCAAACATGCTCTTTATCCAGAAGGGCTTTGTAAACGCTATTTCAGCTAAATACTGAAGCTTTCTGCAAATACAAGATTAAAATTACTAGAAGTTTGATTCCTATAAGTGTGGCATTCCCAGTCTGTCAGTCTGTAACTAACCTTTAGGAAATCATTTAATGTGTACTGACGTGTCCACTACCGCTTCATAATAATCCTTTCGAAAATTAAAGTCAACAAATAACTTAATTATCACCCTAAAATATCCTTCAAAAAGCAGAGCTATTATTTGTAGTAAACCATTGGTTTAACGGTAATTGACTTTACCTCAAAGAATTATTCTCTGCTTTTTGTCTGCCAAGTTCACTTTCAGTATCCATTGCCTTTCTTGCTAGTGATTTCATTTCTTTTTCCACAGTGGTTATGGTTTCCTTCATCAAAGTCATATTTGACATTTGCTCCATACGTTCATCATCAAGCTATACAAGCAGAATGACAAGGTTACTGCCATCACTAAAAACATCTCAGTAATCTCTCAAGAGAGACATTCTGTCTTTGTACAAACTGGCATATGAGATGGTCAGATTAGATGTGAACCTTCTGGAGGCTACAAGGACAAGGTACTGTGGAGTAGGAACTTGGGCAAGCTGCCCACAGCTTATCCATAAAGCCTATCACAGTAGATGCACATTTTCAATCTGGTTCAGCTAGACTATAGCACACATAGCCTATTTGCAAGAAGATTTCTTATTTGTTGCTCAATATGAACAAGTACACATACAAACTGGGATTATGAAAAAAACCCTGTTTTTTTGTCTACTCCTGTCGATTGCTTTAAAACAAACAAACTCATTATACAACATAAAAGATGAATTTAAAAATATAGTCGATTAAAGTTGGTAACGGAAAGCTGAATTCCCTTAATTCTGTTTATATAGTCATAATATCTCTAATATATATGGACAGCATCTCAAAGCCTTAACTAGTAAAATGGTGATGCTTCACAATTAAATTCAGAGTAAATATATTTTTCTCATTGGTTTTCATTTTGTTATAATTTTTTCTACCCTAGCTACTGTTTAGGAAGAATAAGCCAGTTTCTCTGTCCCTGGCAATGTTATCATGAGACAGGAAGATGAAAAAGTGTTAAAATCACTGAGAATGCATCCCTAATGGTTTTTCTTTAAAGAACATACACAAAAAGCATACACAACCTAACACAAAAAAGACTTTACTCACATTTTTTAGAAGAAAATAAATAATGAAAAAGTGACAATTTACAGCATATACACCACCTTAAACATTTTATGACCGCAAATGCTATCTGAGAAAACCAACTTTTCTGAACACAGAAAACGGGGAAAGTGGGGAGCCATTGACAGTTTATAGCCCAAAGTGCAAAAGTGACTTTTTTTTACATTATGAACTGTACACTCCAGCTCTTCTATCCTTTGTTCCAAGTGAGCCTTCTCATTAAATGCTGTCTCTTGGGCAATCTGTTTAAAAGACAAAAACAAAACAAAGGTGCTCTTAATGTTGCTGTTTTGCATCTCACAGATCCTCACAGAGATAAAATTCTTTCTCGAACCTTTAGCCTCTCCCTCAGACTGTCTCGTTCTGTGGTCATTCTTCGCAAGTCAGTGAAGGCCACATCTCTCTCAGTCTCCACCCGCCGGAGGATAGCATGTGCTGTTGTTGATTTAGGAGACTTACAGCTTTTCATCATTTCTCGTCGAAGTCGGGCAATTTCTTCCTGTGCCTATTATTTAAATACATAGACTTCTGTTTAACAAGCTTTAGGAAAGAAATAAAGACTGCTATCTTCTATCCAGCCAGACAAAATGCAAGCCTATATTAATTAATGTGCATGCAGCAGGATAATGATATAATTCGTTAATGAACTTACACAAATAAATGCAAATGATGCCCCAAATGTAAATGAATATCTACAAACAGAAGTTTGGTTTACACTATCTTTGCCAAAAATTAATTATTTGGAGGCAGTTAATGCAAGAGAGAGTGTTTTACTAAGAAGTACCTACAATATATATCATCCATTTTGTAATAAATTTGAAATCAGCACAATATAGGCAGAACACTGGTTTAATAAATATTATCATAGTGTTCCAGTATTTCTCTACAAAAATGTATGTGCTATTACCAGTGGTCTTGACTACTTTCACCCTGACAGAAAGGCCCACTGATCCTTACTGATAACCCAACCTACGCGTCACATACTGGTTCAACAACCATCCTTGGGTTCCAAGTCTATTCCATATCTGCAGGTGATTTCATACCCTACTTTGCTACTTCCGTCCCTTATCTTCCTTCCTCTTGATTTTGCTCACTATCTATTCAGCTAGTATCTAAGTCTCAGAAGAAGATATATTACTTCCCAATTTCCATAGGTAAGCCCTGACCAGACTCCTGGACCTCGTTTCCTGAAGTGTCTTTTAAGATACCCCAATTCAATTTTAATTATTTGTCTCACTTTAAATACCACCCTCTCCACTGGCTCTTTCTCTACTTCTTCAGCCATGCACACGGCTCCCATATCTTGAAAAACTGTCACTTAATCCTACTGTCCCATTTATCATCATTTGTCTCTTTTTCCTTTGACAGCTTTTTTTTTTAAGTGTCATGGTTTGTACACCCTGCCTGTTCCTTATCACCCACTCTCTTACCCCAGTCTAACCTGACTCCCACACACCCACCACTCTATGGAATTCAAGTACTTGTGTCTCTATAAATCAATTATACAGTAACACAGCCGTATCCTAAAGGAAATCAACCCTGAATATTCATTGGAAGGACTGATGCTGAAGCTGAAGCTCTAAAACTTTCGCCCCATGATACAAAGAGCCTACGCATTGGGAAAGTCCCTGATGCTGGGAAAGACTGAAGGCAGGAGGAGAAGGGGACGACAGAGGATGAGATGGTTGGATGGCATCACTGATTCAACGGACATGAGTTTGAACAGGCTCAGGGAGATAGTGAAGCACAGGGGAGCCTGGCGTGCTACAGGCCATGGGGTTGCAAAAAGCTGGACACAACTGAGCGGCTGAATAACAGGAACAAACTCTCCTGTTTGTTATCTCTTGGGGCTGCTGCACTGCAACAACAGAGCTGACAGCTGGGTCAGCGCTCACACAGCCTGCAAGGCCCAAGCTGCTTTTCACCCGGGCCTTCACAGAAAAAGTGTGAAAGCTTCTGCTCTAGTCCAGTCCACCTCTCAAGCCTTGGCTCCCACCTCACTCCACTGACATATACCTTTTGCTCTAGTCATAAATGGATTCATTCACGCACTGTTTTTCCTGCCTTTACCCTTTGTTTCAGGTCATTCCTTTAGCTTGAATGTTCCTTTTTACCCCTTTCAAGATAAAAGAAACCCCATCTTCCTTCAGGACTTAAACTCCACATAGTCCAGCAAAGATCTTAATTGCCAAAACTAAAAAATACCCATCTCTTCTATTTCTTATAATATCTTTTAGACTACTTATGCTAAAAGAACAAAAAATAGATACAACACAATATATTTCTCTTCCTAACTAGAATGTAAACATAGAAAAGAGTGTCTTATTTTTTCCATCTTTTACAGTAACAAGCCCAGAACCTTACACTTAGTAGTTGCAATTCTTAATAAAATTTGATATTTTTGAAAAAATTATGTTGGTGATATATGGGGTTTAATTGAGTAAAGAAGCTATTTGTTTAATAAGGGTTGTACAATCATAAGCTAAAAATACAGATAAATGACAAATTGATTTTACTCTCTGAAATTAAACAAATTTTATGGCAATTCCTAAAGTGATTGACAGTACACCACAAGTGATGTGTTAATATTTTTTAACCTCCAAATCCAAATATTTTCACCTTGAACTCACTGTATCCGGTTACTTAACACTTTTCTCATTTCTTATTTTAAAAATCAGGCTATTTCTATGCATGTATATCATCTTTCTAGGATATGAGGATAACGTGTGTGTACACATACACAAATACTTTATATTTCATTAAGAACATCATAAGAACAAAGGTACTTCCAAAATGTTAATTTGATTAATAGATTTAAGTATTCTCACAGAACTGAAAGAATTTACCCTTCTCTGAGCCTGGTGGCCTGCCGTCTATGGGGTCGCACAGAGTCGGACACGACTGGAGCGACTTAGCAGCAGCAGCAGCAGCAGTAAATAAATGCTGGCTTCCCAGGTGGGATACAGAACCCACCTGCCAATGCAGGAGACATGAGAGACCTGGGTTCAATCCCTGGGTCAGGAAGATCCCCTGGAGGAGGGAATAGAAACCCACTCCAGTATTCTTGCCTGGAGAATCCCATGGACAGAGGAGCCTAGTGAGCTACTGTCCTAGGGTCACAAAGAGTTGGACACGACTGAAGTGACTGAGCACACACAAACACGCACGCAGACCTGAATGCTAGTATTTACATATTTTGTTTACGTATAAATAAGTTTACCTGCTCATACAGAAGAAAGGTCTTATCTCTCTCAGATGTGAGAACCTTGACATTACCCTGAATTTCTGCCAAATGACGCTCATATTTTTCCAGCATGCATTTGAGTTCTTCACGGTCTCTAGTTGTCTTCAAAAGCTCTACATCACAGTTTGTACCCTAAAATTATTACATGAGAAATCTGAATAAACAACAAGGTCCTTCTGTATACCACAGGTAAACTACATTCAATATCCTATGATGAGCCATAATGGAAAAGAATATGAAAAAGAAAATATGTACATATAACTGAGTTACTTTGCTGTACAGAGTGAAATTAAACACAACACTGTAAATCAACTATACTTCAGCAAAATTTTTTTTTTAATGTGAAATTCTTCTTTGACATGTGTTACTAATACAGTCCATGGAGTTGCAAGCAGTCGGACACAACTGAGCAACAAAACACACACACACATACACACGCACACACTAATAGAAACATCCTACTGGTGGCTGCACACAATTTCTGGTTAAGCAAACATGAGTACATAATGAAATAATGAAAAAAAAGCTTAAAAATCACTTCTCTTTTAAACAACATCATCCCAAATTGCTCCACATTTGTGTGATTACCCCCCAACCATTACTAATGCTGGGGATAAAGGACCAATTTTGATGATCCACGGTGCCATCAAAGAGAGTTCCATCTCCCATTCTCCTTGAGACACCAAGTCACGCCAAATTAAAAGGAATTATTTCCAGATTAGGTGAATCAAAAAATAAAATCCACTGCTTCAGCAACAAATTCCAAAACACTTACAAGTTTCCAAATACCTACCCGAGAAGATGGAGATGGGCGTCGTGGGCTTTTAGATCTACTTCTGATCATCCTTCTCAAATTTTGAGCTTCACTCTTGTAGTAATCTCTGTCTGCTTCTAAAGTTTTGACAAAGGAATCAAGTCTGGAAGGAGATTTATTTTGTGCTTTTTCAGTCTCTAAAATTATCTTGCCAAGGAGGAAAAAATTAGGCCATTATTTCAAGCTAAACTATATCATCATTTTCTAAACGCAAGTTGAAAGCAAACAGGATCCTTAAAAATAATAAATTTGGTATTTTGAAATAATTCAAAAAATAATAATTCAGCAATACTTTTTAAAAAGCAGTTAGAAAAAAAATTAAAAGCAGTTAGTACCTTTCTTTTCCAGGATTTCTGAATGTAATGTATTTTTATTTCACTGAAAATGTCCCTATGTGACACAATAATTTTGAAGAAAAAATAGTAAAGAAATTTCAGAGGCCAGTATTGTTTCTTATAAGAGATCTAGTTACAAGTTCTAGAAATAAAATTAATTTGCTTCGAGAAAATTGTATGCTATTAAAGCATCTATTTATAGTTTCAAGTTTTATTCAATAATTGTTCAATGAATAAATTAATTTAAAGTTGGATTAATTTAATACATTTACTGAACAAAATAAAATAATTGAATAAATTAAATGAATGCTGGATGTTCTGTTTGTATATACTTTCAAGTGCATTTCCATTCACTTTAATATATTCAGAAGCATTTGCTTTACATTTATTTACCAATACTTTATTGGGATAAAAGTACAGACATACTTTTAGAGAGTGTGTTTCAAATATTTAAATGAAAACATTAAAATACCTAAACAGAGTGACTTTCATCTCACATTGTTAAAGAGAACATATTACTCAGAACTAAGTAACAACATTTGACTTTAAAATATTTGTTATTAAGAGGGATAAAAGTTAATGTGTAAACAAATACAGCTTATATTTTGAGAATTAAATTACTCACAGACATCATTTTAATCAAGTAACAGCTAAGGACATTAATAAAACCAAGCCAAAGTTCTCTCCAGCTCTAAGAAAGGATGGACTAAGGAAAGGGAGCAAGAACAGCACCGCTTTTACAGATGGGAGGACTCCTGTCCACCAGGGAGAGCGCCGATTTTAGAAAACAAAACACTTTTTTATTTTTCAAAAATCACATGAGAGCCAAAACATATGTATAACTTTTTGCAGTCCTACTAACAGAACAAAAGTGATTACTTAACATTTATTTATGAAAAATGTACTTACAGATCTGAGCCTTTTTATTGTATCTTCCAATACTTTTATATTATTTTGCTGGCAAATGAGCTCAATCTGAAAAAAAAGCCAGAAAAAAATGCTATTTAGGTGGGAAATGTCTAAATTGCTTTTGTTGGAAAGAGAGCATAAGAAACAAAAGCCACTTAAAATCATGCAGACAGTAAATATTTTATGAGAGAAAAGATAATTTATTCCTTTATATTTACCTACTTTTGATGGTAAAAGAACCTAGAATGAAATGAAGCGGTTCCTTTAGATTATCTAATGTTTTGTATAAAATACTATTTGATTTCACATCACCAAACTACTGCTCATAAACTGAAAGAAAATGTTAATACTAATTATAATTCTGAAGATGAGAATAAGGAAGTCAAAAGAATGACTAGAATGGAGTTAAGTTTTCCCAAGTCAGAAATGATTACTCTTTCCTGTGAGCTCTTTTAATAGTTTAATTCAATCCAACCAACAAAATACTTTCTATATCAGTTTTATGACACTGTCTTAACAGCCTTGTGGTCATATATTTAGTCTATAACTGGACTGTACATTCCTAGGGAATAGTGGTTATGTTTTTATGCAAAGCTGTAAATCTCTGTTAAAAGTTGGCATATTAGTTTAATGGATTTATTTCTCAATTCATAGCCTCCTCCTTTGTTACTCCAAACTAAAATGTTTCCCTTTAAAATTTGAATTTTCTGGAATTATTTCTTCTCATTTATTCTTTAGACCAAAGTTCTAAGATTTCTCTGGCAGTTATATTTTAGTTTATGAAATACTAAAGGGTTAGTTGTAGTATGGAATATAACTCATGTACAGTTTGGATAAGCTTATATATAATTTGAATGATTTTCAATGCTTTAATTTTTACTACTATCTAAACACTAAAAAGATGTGGATCTATTCTGAATTATGTGTAAGTTCAGTCGCTCAGTCGTGTCCAGCTTTTTGTGACCCCATGGACTGCAGCACGCCAGGCTTCCCTGTCCATCACCAATTCCTGGAGCTTGCTCAAACTCATGTCCATTGAGTCGGTGATGCCATCCAACCATCTCATCCTCTGTTGTCCCCTTCTCCTCCTGCTTTCAATCTTTCCCAGCATCAGGGCCTTTTCCAATGAGACAGCTCTTCACATTAGGTGGCCAAAGTACTAGAGCTTCAGCATCAGTCCTTCCAATGAATACTCAGGACTGATTTCCTTTAGGATGGACTGGTTAGATCTCCCTGCAGTCCAAGGGACTCTCAAGAGTCTTCTCCAACACCACAGTTCAAAAGCATCAATTCCTTGGCACTCAGCTTTCTTTATGGTCCAACTCTCACACCCATATATGACTACTGGAAAAACCATAGCTTTGACTAGATGGAACTTTGTTGGCATAGGTCTATCTATGTGTAAAGGTGTTCATAAAAATTAAGTATAAAAACTCATACTGTCAAAAATTTTATCCAGTATGACACATTCTGGTAAAAAACGAATTTATACATACATATCCCAAAAACAGATGGACTATAATCAATAGTATGTAAACTGAGCAAGATAGATTATGTCTAGGTATAGCAAGGTGTGATTATGGTACATATTATTTTCTTCATTATACTCTTCTATTTAAAAAAATACATTACTTTTATCAAGAGAAAAAAGTTTAATGCTTATTCCACTCTGAAAAAAATTTTTATAACTGGCCCAAATGAAAAGATGTTACTGCCTTCACTTGACAATTGTTTAATGAGGATCTCACTGTGTTTCTGATTGTCTCACATGCTGGTTATAGCATGGAATAAAACAGGAACCTCTACCCTCATGGAGCTAACATTCTAGTTGAAAAGAGAAAAACAAAAGATAATAGGAAAAGTATATATCAGAGAGTGATTATGTCATTCAAGAAAAAATATAATGAACACTCACACCTGTTCTATACTTTAGATTTTTAAAAAGGGAATGAAATAGACAAAGATCCTTGCCTTTGGACACCTTATAGTCTAGTTGGTAGATGACAAAAAATAAACCTAAAAATAAATTATATAGTACATTAGAAAAAAGGAGCAATATCCTTAAGGATATTGGGAGTGTTTACAAAGAATAAAATTTAAAATGGGGTGATCAGGGAAGTCCACACTGAGGGAGTCAACCATTGAAAAACTGAAGAAAAATATTCCAGACAAAGCATACAGCTACAGCAAAAGGGAAAAGACTGTTTGCTAAATCAAGCAACAGAAGGAGGTCAGTGTGGCTACAGCAGAGGGAGGGAGGAAGGAGGAAAGTGCTAGAGAAACATGAAGCAGGGGAGAGAGAGGAGGGAATCAGTGTGGGTGTGGTTGGGGGCGTGGGTTAGACACATACACAGGCTTTATGCTTTGTCTTCCACATGGTAGGTTCTAAAGTATTTTTGACTGAATCACATATAAAGTAACAGTAATGACAAGAGTTACCAGAGATCCAGTCTAATAATGGCCCTATGTTAATTAAAAATATAAATTGCATGACAAAACTAGTGATGATAAAACTACAGTTCTGTTTCTTCATGTTTCAGAAACTTGCGTTCAACACTCTGGGAAACACTGCATTAAGTCGTGAATGATAAACAACTCAAAGTGAAAAGATAAAAGTAGGCTTATGGTCATGGTAGCTTTAAAATATGTCTCAATTCTGATCCTCTTGCCTTCAAAAAATGGAGCTTAATTCCCCTCCCCTTAAGTGCTGTCCATACTTGGGGACTCTCTTCTCAGGAACAAGGTATGTGGGAGTGACAGTATGTAAATTTTGAGACTGGAAACTCTTCCTCTTTGTTTCTTCTGGATCACTGTGGCAGAGGGAAGCCAGCTGCCATGAAGAATATACCGAACAACCTAGGGAGAGGCCCACCTGGCCAGGCACCACGTGAAAAGCCAGTGTTAGTCGCTCAGCCGTGGCCGCCTCTTTGTGACCCTGTGGCCTGGAGCCCACCAGGCTCCTCTGTCCATGGCAGGAATCCTGGAGTGGGTTGCCATTCCCTTCTCCAGGGGATCTTTCAGACCCAGGGATCGAACCCCAGTCTCCTGCATTGCAGATGGATTCTTTACCACTGAGCCACCAGGGAAGCCCAAGACACTAAGTTTCCTGTCAAAAGCCAAGGGTCATCTGAATAAGTCATCTTAAAAGCAAATCTACCAGTACACAGTCAAGCCATGACTACAGCCTGACCATCATCTTAATTACAGTTTCCTCAGAAATGGTAAACCAGAACTACTCAGCTAAGTTGCACTGGAAACTGTGAGATGTTAATATTTGTTGTTTGAAGTAATTAAAGTTCAATAGTAATTTGTTACATGGCTATAGATAATATAATAGGCTTCCCTGTCCTTCACTATTTCCTGGAGTTTGCTCAAATTCATATTCATTCAATCGGTCATGCTATCCAATAATGGCCTCATTTTTAATTAGAAATATAAATTGTATGAAGAAACAAAACATTTCATTTTTTAATTTATTTTTTTAAGATTTTTTTTGATGTGGACCATTTTTAAATCCTTTACTGAATTTGTTACAATACTGCTTCTGTTTTGTGTTTTGGTTTATTGGCCTCAAGGCATATGTGGTCTTAGTTCCTGGACCAGGGATTGAACCTACAACCCCTGCATTGGAAGGTAAAGTGTTAACCACTGGATCACCAGGGAAGTTCCTCAAAACATTTTAATGGAATAAATGATGGAAAGAAGTTACTCAGTGGACTTTAAAAACATGGCTAAAAGTAAACTCTTCTGAGTAAATAAATTTAATACTATTTCAATTCTAGACAAACTAACAGTAGCTTTAGCCTCAGACTCTACTTCCACATACCTAAAGCACAATCTTAAACAGTATAGGAACCCAAACATTCTCATCTCTCAGATTAGAAATTCTCGTTTCAAGTCTCATCTCACAAATCAGACAAAGACACTCTACCCCGGGACTGGATGCCTAAACTGTACACTCAGTGACTTGATAACAACATTGCACTGGGGTTCATATTCCCAGCACAGGTCATGCATTTTTTCTAATCCCCATTCTACATGGCACATTTGCTTATTGAGGTTGGTGCTTTCATTTCAGGATCTTTCACCAACAAAAAGGACCTATTTCCATTTTGTCCTCTCTCTGTTAACTTTTTAATACTTTCCCTGTATCAACAATGTTATCTCTTCCCTAAAACTGCAGCCCACCTCTTCTACAAATAGCTTTCCAATTCTCAAGTACACCAGACTTTCCACATTATACATATATGGATATCTCTTTCCTAGAAACACTCTTCTGAGATGGACAGAATTTCCATTTACAAATTTAATATTTTCAGTTTTAGGTAAATCCAAGATCTTTTATTTTAGATATTTTCCATTCCTGAAATTCTCCTTTTCTGATAGCAGAAGGTTCATTCTGAAAGAGGACTCTCTGTCTAAAACACAGACTCTAACAACCCTTTAAAATCAATACTTCAAAACTAGGCATTCTCCTTATAGAAGAATTTGGCCAACTAGGCTTCCCACAGTCTGGGAAGGAATGCTGTTAATTTTAAATTTGAAGAAGAAAACAAGAAAGACATAATTAAACATCAATTCAGTGTTTTTTGATAATTTTTATAAATAAGACTGAACTCAATTTACCATTAAACTGTGAATGAAGGATAACTATTATTTTAAAAGAAACAATACAAACAAAAGAATTTATTAAGAATGTTTAAAATAGTTAGTTAAGCTACATTTATTTATATTTTTGGCCACGTGGCATGTGAGAACTTAGTTCCCCCACCAGGGGTCAAACCCATGCTCCCAGCTTGGAAGCTAGGAGTATTAACCACTGGACTGACAGGGAAGTCCTAAGTTACTTTTAAATATCCTCCAAAGACTTTGGCAGCAACCATTATAAGATAAATTGCAAATTAAACACAAATCAAATCATTCTTATCTACTCTCTCAAGTAGTTCTTCTAAGGACCTTCTCCAGGCAACACTATTAAAGAAGATAGTGTAATAAACTTCATGTATTTGAGTATTCCATTATTCAGACTTTTCACTACTACAGACTTATCCTTTACACATTCTGAGTAAGTGAGGTTACTGCAGATAAGCAAATACCAGCCTGGTGTTCATACCTAGCTCTTATGTTTCAAATTACTATAATAAATAATGCCTTCAATAACTTATGTTTGCAGCTAGATCATTAATTAAGTGCTTTATCATATGCTACCAAGAATACATTAAAAGAATGTTCAAGAACTAACATGCAATAACAATTAGCTTTGGGAAACTATCTTCTCACAGACACAATTTATTAATTTAGTGATTAATAAAATCAATCACATGTTTTCACTTAAAAATTCAATAGGTTGGTTTTTGGCTTTCAGACATACTCTGTGAGTTGCCTATAAGCTATTAAGACAGCAAAGAGAAATGAAACTTTCATTTTATAATACTGCTTAAATTCCTATCTTCTAAAGGTCATGGTAGGGTGCCAAAATTTAATCAAGAAATAAAATGTTTAGCAAAATATCATGGGACTTCCCTGGTGGTCCAGTGGTTGAAAAGTCTGCCTGCCAATGCAGAGGATGCAGGTTCGATCCCTATCTGGGGAACTAAGATGCCACGTGCCACAGGGCAACTAAGCCCGCACACTGCAACTACTGACCCCATGTGCTCTAGAACCCATGCTCCAGAATAAGAGAAGCCCATGTACCACAATGAAGACCCAGCAAGGTCAAAATTTAAAAATAATAAATAAATAAACAAATGTTTTTATGTAAAAAAAAATCATAAAGCTAGTTATTAAAATAATATGGTAGTGGCACAGAAAATAACAAATGAATCAATGAAACCAAAAAGTCTAGAAACATATCTATGCACATATAAGAATGTAGTGGCTGTTAAAATGGCACTTCATGTCAGTGACTGAAGAAAGGACTAATCAACTCTACCTCATACTAGAACAAAAAGAAATTCCAGAGGATTAAAACTTTAAATATACATATTAAAACTCTTAAAACTATAGAGGTTATTCTTGTTGTTTCTGAGGTGAGAAGGCCTTCCCAAACAATGATCAAAACTAGGTGGAGATTTTCAGAGGAATATTTTTAGGGCAGTGAAATTACTCCGTTTTATACTATAATGGTAGATACATGCCATTTTACATTTGTTCAAATTGTAGACTGTACAACATCAAGAGTGAAACCTGAGGCAAACCGTGGACTCTGGGTGATCATGATGTCAGTTCATTATCAACTGTGACAAATATACCATTGCTGGAGGATGCTGATAATGGGGAACAGTAGGCATATGTGAGGGCAAGGAGTATATGGGAAATCTCTCTACCTTCTGCTTCATTTTTCTCTGAACCTAAAACTGCTCTAAAAAGGTAAAATATATTCAAATGTTTTAAAAAGGGAGTGGGAACTCAAAAACATCAAAGATCAAAACTCAGAAGTTGGTCAAGACTGATAAATACAACCACATAGAAACTTAAAACTGAGGTTTAAGAAAAACATCTTTTTTTTAAGTGTGAAATAAATTTCGTGTGTGTGTGTGTGTGTGTGAAAACAAAAAAGAAGAATGGAAATATACATATCTATTTGTTGGCAGATACCTCTGCAGAAGATAAAAGGATTACGGAGAAAGAGAACTCTTCTACATATAGAACATCCCCATTGCTTAAAGTTTTTACTGTGACTACATATTACTTGGGCTTCCCAGGTGACTCAGTGGTAAAGCATCCGATTGCCAATGCAGAAATGCAGGAGCTGCAGCTTCGATCCCTAGGCTGGGAAAATCCTCTGAAGGAGGAGATGGCAACCCTCTCCAGTGTTCTCGCCTGGAGAATCCCATGGACAGAGGAGCCTGGAGGCCTACAGTCCATGGGGTTGCAGAGAGGCAGACACAACTGAACACGAGCACATATTACTTAGGAAATATTTTGAGCGAATTTTTTTAAAGAAATAAAATATGAAGCACAATATAATTTAACCCTTAGAATAGACAATTACAATGTCAAATCTAAAAAACCTTCAGATGATATGAGTATATCACTTTTCCTACTGCATTAATAATTTGTTGTTGTTTAATTATTAAGTTGTGTCCAACTCTTTTTTTGACCCCATGGACTGTAGCCTGCCAGGCTCCTCTGTCCATGGGATGCTCCAGGCAAGAATACTGGAGACAGTTGTCATTTCCAGGGGATCTTCTCAAACCAGGGATTGAACCTGAGTTTCCTGCATTGGCAGGCGGATTCTTCACCACTGAGCCACCAGGGAAGCCCGAATTAATAATTCCATGATGTTTAAACAGAACTAAAATCCTGATCAGTAGTTAGTTGGAGGTTAACTAGACTTGTTATGGTGATTATTTTACAATATATACAAATATCGATTCATTATTTTGCACATTTGAAACTAACATAATGTAACATGTCTATTATACCTCAATTTAAAAAAAACCTGATTAGTGATAAATCTAGTACCTTTGCTTCTTCAAGTTCCTTGTCAGCGGTATCCACCACAAAATTTTTTTCTTTTTCTAGTTGCTCTGCTAGTTGGTCAATTTTAATCAATTCTTGACAAAGATGCTCATTGTGGCTGGTTAAATCATCTACATGACTGCTTACCACCTCCTTACTATCCAAGAGTTTCTTAACATATTCTTCCAACCCATGATTTGTCTGTTTGAGATCTTCAATCTGTTGTAATGAGAAAGCAAATAAGCACATTAAAAGATTTCCTTAGCTTTCCTCTGAGAACAACTAGGTGACTGGATTCAAGAAAGAAGGTTTGCTTCCCTGGCAGGGAAACTTAACTATATATCTTTTTTCTGAATTTCATACCATGTGACTATATTACCTATCTGAAAAATATATACTAAATAAATACTTTGAGGTTTATATAGCTATAACTCTCAAGACAATTTTCAGCTTAGAAACAGAAAAACTTAGCTTGATTTTTTAGAAAAATTGCCAAATACTTGTATCTGCAGACAAGGAACCAGTCTTGAAATAATTATTATTATATTATTATCATTAAAATCACCGATTAGGCATTCTTTAGAATTAAATTTCTAATTATTGTTATCAAAATATGTCAACTCTTCAGAAAAATCCTTTTGAACATATCAGTAACTTACTTGACTAAGCTAAATACTGATACCAAATCAATCAAGTATTTGCTGACTAAAGTGGAGGACCACAGCTTCCTTTCCCAGCCCACTAGCAAACCATCAATGGATGAAGAAAAGGGCCTTTTCTATCACGAAGGTATCCAAATGCCTTTAAAGGAAAAAAAATAGGTTAGACTCATTGAATAAGGATAATATGTTAAGAATTTTGTTAAATTCAAAAGATACAAAGATAGGTTAAGTATCTGCTCAAGGTGAATGTATTGTTTACTTAAGAAAACAAAAATACAGTATGTAAATGCCATAAAAGAAATATCTGAGATAAAGTGGTGGCACAAAGGTCTTTTTCCATAAGATCTGTCTTGTATATTTAACAAATATTTACTGAGTACCTACTATATCCAAGGCACTATGTTGGTGTAAGATGTATAAAGAAGAAAAAACAATTTTGGTCTTTAAAGAGCATCTAAAATTGCCAGACCCCTTATGTAACATTTTTCTTAGCTCTAGCATTATTTTTTTTTGTTATAACCGTGCCCTTTTCAAAGAACTAGACAGCTCTTTCCAAACCATCAAAATCAACAAAGTTTTCTTTAAAAATATAAACTGTAATATTTGTCACATATATAAGGAAGTATCCTAAAGGTCATGAATTACATATAACTAAGTGTAGTACAATGACATTTATTATGCTCAAGAAGATGAGAAAAATCATTATTTTAACCCAACTCTCACTTTGGTATTCTTGCCTGGGAAATCTCATGGACGGAGGGGCCTGGTGGGCTATATAGTCCATGGGGTTGCAAAGAATCTGACACAACTGAGCGACTAAACAACGGTAAAACAAGGCACCTTAACACGTGAGATTTACATGTAAAGAATTTAAGTTGTCAAACCCAGGAAATGAGAAAAAATGTGAAGAAACTTTTTTAAAAAAAAGCAAAAAGGTAACTGTAAATGCACCTATTTGTTTAGTTGAGCTTTTATCACAATCAGGCTGAATGGCAGCAATACCTCCTACCCTCTTCTTTTTTGGTCTTATCCCAACAACAGCTAAAAATTCTTTGAAACTGCAAATTTGAGGTAATTCCTGTAGCCTTCGGTGCTTCATTACAGTGAGAATGAGACGAACAAATTCCATCTGTGATCGAAGGCCTACTGCCTGTAAAGCCCTTTCCACCATCTTCAATATATACCTAACTTCTAGACAGATTGTAAGAAACAGTCTCACACAGACTCTCCTTAAGCACTGTGGTGACCTGAACAGGAAGGAAGTCCAAAAGGAAGGAGAGACATGTGTACGGATGGCTGATTCGTTTTGTTGTACAGTAGAAACTAACACAACATTGTAAAGCGACTATATTCCAATAAAAATTAATTAAGAAAGAAGAAACAATCTCGCTAAACTCATTTTAAAACCTCTATTAGGGAATTTATTGTAAAAGTGCTATATACTATGTTACAGAACCCTCTTTGGGAGAATCCTCAGGGATATAGAATGCATAAATAATTAGACCCTACTGTATAGCCCAGGGAATTATATTCAATATTCTGTAATAGACCATAATGGAAAAGAATATGAAAAATAATATACATATAACTGAATCACTTTGCTGTACACATCAGAAGCTAACACATTATAAATCAACTATACTTCAATAAATTAAAAAAAAGAACCCTCAGGGAGAACTTTGCTCAGGTCTCCAGTTTCAGGAAAAAATGTACTTCTTTGTATACCTGGTTTGTTTTTATCCTTTGGACCATAAATTATTTAACTACAATTTCTTTGTTGCCTTTGCCTCTAGGAACTTTAAAACAACCTGCAGCTCACCTTTAGTAACTAGTACAGAAACTATGCAGTGAGATCCTGTTGGCTCTTCTCATCCATGATTGCACTAAGTTTCTTTCCTTTCCCCTGCTCTCATTACCTACTTTCATTACTAGTATTTTTCTCAAACTACAGGATGTGGGATAATCAAACAAACTTCAATTTGTCTGTCTGTCTTTTTGTCTTTGTTCATGGCTTCTATAGCAACATGTCTCTGAGCAACAAGAACAGGCTAAACCTGTTTGCTAACCTTCCACTGCCGCAGGAGAGGTTACAGATTTCTCTCTTCTGGAGAGGAGAAGCCTGTAACCTCTTATATATATAAAAATCTTCTTATATAGTTTTATCTTAGTATTTTTATAAGATCTATTATAATCATGTCTTTACTTCCCTGACCCTTCCACTAAATTCTAAGTAACTTTAAAGGGCTCATGTTTCTATCTGGATCAACATACCTCTCATTTCTGTGTCATTTATCATATATCTATCCTATAATGCTAAACTATTATTAGCATAAATTATTAGCATTATAATAATGCTAATATTATAATATTAGCATTAATATTATAATGCTCACCTCAACATTAAGCCCTACTTTTATTTAATACCAAGACACAAGTACTTAGAGCAGAAGGTGAGAAAGGACATGGGCTTTTGGTTTTTTCTTTTGATTTCTTTTTGTTTTTTTCTTTTTTAGGACATGGGCTTTTGGACTGAGGCAGCCAGGTTTAAAGCTTGCTGTAGTTCTTCACCAGTCACTTGACCTGAGGCAATTTACCAGATTTTCTTGATCCTAAGAGATGCATCTGATTTCAGAAAAAACAAATGAAGCCTCCTAGGTCTCATCTGTTAAATGGGGAGAATACCTATAATTTGCAGGGAAAGTTAGAGAGATCTAAAAGTTCAAGTAAAATTGCTGGCAGATAACAGGTAATCAAACACAAGTTTTTATTTTAAAAAAAACTTTTATTTTGAAATAACTAAAAGTTCACAGGAAGCTGTAACGGTAGTAGAGAGGCTCCTGTGCCTTTAATCCAGTTTTTCCAACAGTTATATCCTAAATAATTACAGCACAATGTCAAACCCAGAGATCTGACATTGGAACAATGTGTATCTACTGGTCTATATCATTTTATCATGTGTGAGCTGCTATAACTACCACCTCCGTAAGGTACAGAACTATTCCATCTCCACAAAGGTCAGCCTCCCACTACTCCTTTACAGTCACAGCCATTCTCTCCTCACCCTTAAATGTCAACAGTCATTAATCTCTATAATTTTGTCATTTGGAGAACGCAACATAAATAGGTAGACAACATAAATAAATGCTGGCAAAATTCCACATAGTGAAAGCTATGGTTTTTCCAGTAGTCATGTACGGATGTGAGAGTTAGACCATTAACTGTGGTGTTGGAGAAGACTCTTCAGAGTCCCGTGGACTGCAAGGAGATTAATCCAGTCAATCCTAAAGGCAATTAACCCTGAATATTCATTGGAAGGATTGATGCTGAAACTGAAGCTCCAATACTTCAGTCACCTGACGTGAAGAGCCGACACGCTGGAAAAGACCCTGATGCTGGAAAGAGTGAGGGCAGGAGGAGAAAGGGGCAACAGAGGATGAGATGGTTGGACGACATCGCCAACTCAACCTACAGGAGTTTGAGCAAACTACAGGAACAGTGAAGAACAGGGAACCTGGCGCACTGCAATCCCTGGGGTTGGACACAACTTAGCAACAACAACATAACATAAACAGAGTCAGCTGATACAGATCACAGCATGTTATCTGTTGACATTGGTTTTTTCACTCAAAACAGTGCCCTTGATATCTCAATTGCTATATGGAGCAACAGTTCTTTGTCATTGCTGAGTAATATTTCACAGTATGGATTACCGTGGTTTGTTTAATCATTCACCAATTAAGCAAAATTTTAGATGTTTCCAGTTTGGGACTATAACAAATAAAGCTGCTATGAACAACTATATACAGGTTTTTGAGTGAACATAATTTTCATATCTCTGGAATAAATTCCCAAGAGGAAAATTTCTGAGTTGTACAGTAAATGTATGTCTAGTATTTTAAGAACTAAACTATTTTCAAAGTGGCTGTACCATTCCCCATTGCCATCAGGAATATATGAGTGATCCTTATTTTTACCAGCTTTTGGTATTATCACTACTTTTTATTTTAACTGCTCTCAACAATATGCATTGTTATATCATCATGGTCTTAATTTGTATTTCCCTGTTAGAAAAGATGAACATCTTTTTGTTTGTCTACTGTATTTCATTCTGTGAAATATATCTTCATATCCTTTGTTCATTTTCTACTTGGACTGTTTGCTTTTTTTAACCTGTTGAGTTTTGAGAGTTCACGTTTGTTCTCTATACGAGCCCTTTGACAGAAACAGGGATTGTGGCTTATCTTTTCATTGTATTAATGGGGACTTTTGCAGAGCAAAGGGCTTAAGTCTTGATGAAATTCAAATCATCAATTTTTTCTTTTATGAATCATACTTCTGCTGTCATGTCTAAGAACTCTTCAGCAAGTCCAAGATCCTGAAGATTTTTTCCTGTTATCTTTTAAAAGTTTCATAGCTTTGTTTTACATTTGATCCACTTTGAGTTAATTTTTGTGTAAGGTGTGAGGTTTAGGTCCAGGCTAATTTTTTTCCCTAAAAAATATCGAACAACTTTTGTTGAAAAGACTCCCTTTCTTCATTAGACTGCATTTGTACCTCTGCCAGAAACTGTCTGGCTGTACTTGTGTAAGGCTATTTCTGGATTCTCTATTCTGTATCATTGACCTGTGTCTATTACTCTAGCAATACCATACAATTGTGATTATTGTAGCCATATATTAAGTTTTAAAATCAAGGAGAAAAAATAAATAAGTAAATAAAATAAAATCAAGGAGAATGACTCTTTCCACTTTGTTCTTTTTCAAAATTATTTTTTCCTGGGATTTTGATGGAAATCACACTAAATCTGTATATCAGTTTGTAAAGAATTGATATCTTTATTAGGTTGAGGCTTCCAATCCCTGAACATTTGTTTAAATCTACTTTGATTTCTCTTATTAACATTTCACAGTTTTCAGAACATAAGTGCATACTTATTTAGCTAGATTTATATCCAAAGATTCTATTTTCTATTTGAGTGATTGTAAATGGTATTGCATTTTTTATTTCTACAACTAAATTATAATATACAAATATACAATATGTTTGTCTTGTATTCTGACCTTTTGAACTTATTTATTAGTTCCAGTTTCTACATTGTAGATTTTATAAGATTTTCCAGGAAGAAGATCACGTCATCTATAAACAGGGAAAGTTTTATTTCTTCATTCGGGTCTGAACGCCTTTCAAGCTAGCTATATCATTATATTTTAAGTGAATTTCTCATAGATAGCATAAAGCTAGGTCATTTTTTTTTTTAATCTACCATGACAATTTCTTTTAATTGGTGTATTTAGATTACATATATTTAATGTATTTACTTTTATGCTAAGATTCAAGTGTGATTTTTTTGTTGTTTTCTGTGTTTTTTTTTAATTTTTGTTTTATTTTACCTGCTTTCCTCTGAGTTACTTGAACATTTTTTAGAATTCCATTCTGATTTATACATAGCAATTTTCAGTATGTCTCTCTGTAGAGATTCTTAGTTGTTGCTCTAGGTGTTTCATTTATATTCATAAGCTATCACAGCCTACGGGCTTTCTAGGTGGTACAACTGGGAAAGAATCCACCTACCAATGCAAGAGACATGAGTTCGATCCCTGGGTAGGGAAGACTCTCTGGAGTAGGAAATGGCAACCCACTCCAGCATTCTTGCCTGGAAAACTCCATGGACAGAGGAGCCTGGTGGGCTACAGGCCATGGGGCTGCAAAGAATCAGATACAACTGAGTGACTGAGCACACATCACATCCTACATTTTACTAGTTCAAGTGAAGTGAAAGTTATTACCTCCCTTTATGTCCCCTACCCTCCTCTATTAATAAAATAATTGTCTTAAATGTTCCCTTTGCATGCATTGAGAAATACATTTGACAGACATAATTCAGAAAAGTAGAAAAGGAAACTCTATGAAAGTTGTCCATGTTTTTGCTCTATGGATTGTTCTTCCTTCCCTCTTGTTCTTCCAAGACTACACCTTTAATCACTTCCTTCTTCACTAGAGACATTCCTTTAGCTATTCTTTTAGGGTAGCTTTGCTGGCAACAAACTCAGTTTTCTTCATCTGAGAACATCTTAATTTTCCCTTCATTTGTGAAGGAAACTTCTCTAAATACAGAATATGTACTAGGTTGACAGTTCTTTTCTTCCAGCACTTGAAAAAATGTTGTGCCACTTCCTCATGTTTTCAGATTTGCAGTCATTTAAATTGGTGCTCCCCTATAAATTATGAATTATTTCTCTCACTTCTTTCAGAATGTTTTTTGTCTTTACTTTTCAGTTTGAATATGAAGTGCCTCAGGGTAGATTTCTTTGGGAGACCCCTAGTAGGTTTTCACCCACCTTCTTTCAAATTTGGGGAATATTTAGCCATTATTTCTTCAAATATTTTTTCAGCCCCACCTTCTCTTACCTCTCTTTCTGGGACTCCAACCATCCAAATGCAGAGCATTTCTTATAGGCCCACCTATCCAGAGGTTTTGCTCACATTTTTTTCAATCTATTTTCTATTGTTCACATTAGGTAATTTCTCTGTTTCTACTCTCATGTTCAGTGATTCATTCTTCTCTTCTCCATGTTTTTGCTTGTTGAGTTTTTAATTTCAGTTACTGTACTTCTAAAACTTTTTTTTGTGGTAAAATAGAACATCCCCAAATTTACCACTCCAACCATTTTTAAGTGTAAAATTCAGTAGCATTAAGTACATTCACAACATAGTACAACCATCCCATATCTAACTCTCAGAACTTCTTCATCATCATAAACTATAACCATTAAATAATCACTTATGAATCTGTCTAACTCTTGTAAGTGGAATCATACAATATTTGCCCTGTACCTTATATCAATGAGCACACCGTTTTCAGGGCTCATCCACCTTGTTGTCTCCCATCTGAATTAAGGCTGAATAAAGTTCCGTTGCTTGCATATACCCCACTTTGTCTATGCATTCATCTGTCGATGGACATCTGGGTTGTTTCCGCATTTTGGCTATCGTGAACTTTGGAATACAAGTATCTGTTTGAGTCCCTGCTTTTAATCATTTGAGGATATTCCTGGGAGTGGAGTAGCTGGATCACATGGTAGTTCTATACTTAACTTTTTGAGGAACTATCAAACTTTTTTGTTAAACCATTTTACATTAGCAATGCATAAATAACTTGATTCTCCACATCCTCATCAATATTTGTTATTTTTCACTTTTTAATGATAGCTAGTGGGACATGGAACAACAGACTGGTTCCAAATAGGAAAAGGAGTACATCAAGGTTGTATATTGTCACCCTGCTTATTTAAATTATATGCAGAGTACATTATGAGAAACACTGGGCTGGAAGAAGTACAAGCTAGAATCAAGATTGCAAGGAGAAATATAAATAACCTCAGATATGCAGATGACACCACCCTTATGGAAGAAAGTGAAGAACTAAAAAGCCGTTTGATGAAAGTGAAAGAGGACAATAAAAAAGTTGGCTTAAAGCTCAACATTCAGAAAACTAAGATCATGGCATCCGGTCCAGTCACTTCATGGGAAATAGATGGGGAGACAGTGGAAACAGTGTCAGACTTTATTTTTTTGAGTTCCAAAATCACTGCAGATGGTGATTGCAGTCATGAAATTAAAAGACGCTTACTCCTTGGAAGGAAAGTTATGACCAACTAGACAGCATATTAAAAAGCAGAGACATAAAAAATAAAATAAAAAATAAAAAGCAGAGACATTGCTTTGCAAACAAAGGTCCGTCTAGTCAAGGCTATGGTTTTTCCAGTAGTCATGTATGGATGTGAGAGTTGGACTGTGAAGAAAGCTGAGCACCGAAGAATTAATGCTTTTGAGCTGTGGTGTTGGAGAAGACTCTTGAGAGTCCCTTGGACTGCAAGAAGATCCAACCAGTCCATCCTAAAGGAGATCAGTCCTGGGTGTTCATTGGAAGGACTGATGCTGGAGCTGAAACTCCAATACTTTGGCCACCTGATGCAAAGAGTTGACTCATTGGAAAAGACCCTGATGCTGGGAGGGATTGGGGGCAGGAGGAGAAGGGGACGACAGAGGATGAGATGGCCCGATGGCATCACTGACTCAATGGGCATGAGTTTGAGTAATCTCCGGGAGTTGGTGATGGACAGGGAGGCGTGGCATGCTGCGATTCATGGGGTCGCAAAGAGTTGGACACGACTGAACTGACTGACTGAGTGGTCCTAATTGGTGTGAAGTGATATCTCACTGTGGTTTTGATTTGCATTTCCTTAATGACTGTGATGCTGATCATCTTTTCATATGCTTATTGGCCATTTGTATCTCTTCTCTGGAGAAACACCTACTCAAGTCTTTTGCCCATTTTTGAACTGAGTTGTTTTGAGTTTTCTTGTTGTTGAGTTGAAGGAGTTCTTTATATACTCTCGATATTAACTCCTTATCAGATACATAATTTGGAAATCTTTTCACCCATGTGGTTTTTTTTTCACAGACCTTCCTTTTTTCAGAGCAGTTTTAGGTTTACAGAAAAACTGACCAGTAAGTACAGAGAGTTTCCACACACCCCTTCTCCCCTCTCCCACTCACCCCAATTTCCCCTTATTTACATCTTGTTTTAGTGTTGGTTAGTACATTGGTTACAACTGATGAACCAACATTATAAATTATTATTAACTAAAGTCCAGAGTTTAATTAGGGTTCACTCCTCGGGTTGTAGATTCTGTGGGTTTTTACAAACGTATAGTGACATGTAGCTATTGTATATATACAGAATATATACTGCCCTAAAAAATCTACTGTGCTCATTCACCCCTCCCTCCAAACCCCTGACAACCAGTGATCTTCTAATGTCTTTGCTTTGTCTTTCCCAGATGGTCCTGAAGTTGGAGTCACAGAGTACACGATCTTTTCAGATGGGCTTTTTAACACCTTGCAATATCCTTTCAAGGTTCTTTCATGTCTTTTTATGGCTTGATAGCTCATTCTCTTTATCAATGAATAATATTCTACTGTGTACCACAGTTTATCTATTCACCTATTGAAGAACATCTTGTTTGCTGCCAAAATTCCACTTGGCTCTATTAATACTTTATATCTTTTGTTTCTTTGATGAGATTTTGTTTGTTTCAAGCAAGCTCAAACTGCCTGTTAAAGCATTTATTTGAGGGCTAATTTAAAATCTTTGTCAGATAACTGTCCTATCTGATTCATCTCTGCATTGGTGCCTCTTCATTGTCTTTTCTCACAGAGGCTGAGATCATCCTGATTTGGGGGATGAGGAGTGATTTTATCTTTTATTGAGGTCTGGCAGTCTAAGACACCGACTCATGTCTTTCAGTAGGCTTCCTGTGACACTGCTCCAGGAAGAAAAGAGGGACACTGCCTTGCTACTTTGGACAGGAGCAGAAGTCCAGTCTCTCCACAGGGCCTCGGGTAATACCCAGGAAATGTGGGGCTTCTTGTGACTGCTAGGCAGGGATGAGAATTCAGACCTCGGCTGATACCACCAAAGCGAGCAGGAACAGAGGCATCTTATTGCTGCTCCCACATACTCCCCACTGCCACTGTGGGAGGGTGGACTTGTTACTGTTGTAGGGTGGTAAAGGTTCTGCCTCTGCACTAGGTCACCTCTGAGATCACCCCAGCAAACAGAAATAGGAAGCACCTCTTACTACCAGGAGGCAGTGGACTTCTAGGCTCCCCACGTGGTCTCTCCTGACAATATGGGGTTGGGGGCTTCCTTATTGCCTGATAGACACTAAAGTCTTGGTTCCCCACTCAGCCTTCTTTGATACAACACTGGTGGGATGGGGGCCTTGTGGGGCAGGATGGCAGGGGATGAGGCAAGGTGGGCTCTCTTGTGATAGTATGAGGCTCTTTATTCTAGGCTCTTTATTCAGCCTTTGCTGGCAGGAATGGGGATAGATTTCTCCTTGGTATTTGCTAAGAGTGGGCAGTTCTTGTCTAAGATTAATCTGCCTTGCTGCATTGCCCATTTCCTAGTCCTTTGGCTAGGAGGGATGGCTTTCCTGAGACCTTTTAAAATCTGCATCCCTTATTTCTGGTTGCTAGTTTTTCCAGTACTCCACCTGGGAAACCTGGAGCACAAAGAAAACCAGAAACTCCCTAACCATGTTCTAACACTCATCGTGCGCTGAGATCCCTAGCCAGTCTTCCTTCTGCTCACCTGTCAGTGTTCTGAGGTTTGCTTCACACTCAGTATTCAGGGTTTTAGCTGTACTTAGTGGAAAGAGTAAGGAAAAGAGAGTCTACTCCATTTTCCTAGAAGAGGAAGTTTCTTTTAATAGCCTTACTGGTTCGGAAAAACGGTAAGGAAACTATCTGCAATGCAGGAGACCCAGGTTCAATCTCTGGGTCAGGAAGATCCCTTGGAGAAGGAAATGGCAACCCACTCCAGTTTCTTGTCTGGAGTATTCCAAATACAGAGGAACCTGGGGCCTGGTGGGCCACAGTCCATGGGGTTGCAAGAGTCGGCCACGACTAAGTGACTAACACTTTTCACTTCATTAATAGCTATTCCACCAGGAAACCAGAAACAGTACTGAACTTGGGAATTCACAGAACTGGAATCAAATTCTAGCTAAATTGGGAGTTCAGGGAAATCCTAGCTCTGTCACTCATTAGTCAAATATAATAATTCTTTAACCTCTCGGAACTTTAGCTTCCACATCTGTAAAGTGGAAATGACACCACAGTCTTACAAGGTCAGGATGATGAAGTAAGATTATGTACTTAAAACCATCTGATCTGATACCTGGCACATAGTCTGTACTCACTCACTCTGTGTGTTTTCAAGATGGTTAAGATAAAAAATGGAATGATTTTAGACCCATACAATTTAAATGAGTACTGAATGAGAATTTATTCTCTATCTTATTTTAATATAGGCCCCCATCCCAAATTAACTTAGGGACATAAGCACAGAAACTAAGTGTAACCTGTAATTTCAGTGTAGAGATGAATTTGTCTTGATTTCTCACTTCTTGCTCTAGCTGGAGAATATTCTGGTATTTTTCAGCTTCAGAAACTGGAGCCCCTAGACCAAAATCATGTTCTTTGGTGGTAACCTGGTGGAAAGAATGAGAATAATACAGACACATTTAGGTTTAAAACAGCCATGTGATTTCCCACAACATTTAAAATTTTGAAAATTAGTAACATTCAATTAAAAAAATGTTTTTAACCTTGTTCCACCAGGTAAAAGAAGTTTAAACCAAGTTTTAGTTTCTTAAAACTTTACATTACAAAACTTTTTCCATGTGTTTTCTATATATGGAACTACAATCTTGAACACAATTTTTAAAAAAGACATACCCCACCATATCTAAGGAAATAGGGGTCAGCAGCAAATTACCTGGTCAACTTCCAGGCCTATGCTATTCAATACAGTGGCCACTAATTACCTGTTCATTGCTGTTTTTGTGTATTAACAAAAAGATTTCCTAAGCATAACACAAAGGGCTAAATTCCCTGATACATAAATAACTCCTATAAATAAAAAAAGGAAAAGAAATACTCTAATATAAAACTGGTCAGGAATAAGGGGTTTCCCAGATGGCTCAGTGGTAAAGAATCCACCTGCAATGCAGGAGACCCTGGTTCGATCCCTGTGTTGGGAAGATCCCCTGGAGGAGGAAATGGCATCCCACTCCAGTATTCTTACCTGGGAAATCCCATGGACAGAGGAGCCTGGCAGGCTACAGTTCATGGGTCAAAAAGAGTTGGGACACGACTGAGCATGCACCCATGCACCAGGATATTTCACAGAAATGACTTTTAAATACATTTCAAGATATTTAATCTCACCATTTACAGGGATACACATTAAAACAACACTGAAATACCATTTTTTAACCATTGCATTGGCAAAGAGCATAAAGTTGGTCATATAACTTAGCATTCTTAAATATCACTAGTATCAGTGTAAATTGATACAACATTTACAGAAACAATTGGGTAAAATCTAGCAACATTACAAATTCATGTAGCTTCTGTACAAATAATTCCATTTCTAGGAATTCTTCTACATACATATTTGCGCATGAGCAAAATAACAAGTGTTAAAGATTTTCCACTTTAGCATACTACACATGGGATTGCCCATGTGGCACTAGTGGTAAAGAATCCGCCTGCCAATACAGGAGACATAAGAGATGTGGGTTCGATCCCTGGGTCAGAAAGATCCCCTGGAAGAGGGCATGGCAACCCACACCAGTATTCTTGCCTGGCAGGCCACAGTTTATAGGGTTGTAGAGAGTCAGGCAGACACCTCTGAAGCGACTTGGAACGCACACGTGCATACTATACATACTACTCTGCACTGTGCTTTTTTTCACTTGACTATGTATCTTGGAAACTGTATAATTTACAGAAATAATCTGTTCTCTCAATCAAGGCTGCCATTATGTTAACAGAGAATTTGCTACAAGCAGAGCAACACAGATGCTGTGCTCCGGAACCTAGTTCTTGGGAAATTACAGGATCAGTATCCCCAGTCACTGACCTTGCGTCACACCCTGTGCAAATCAGCCCATAGCAGTCTGATACGTTTATTTTTCTTTTCCCCTTTCTCTAACCAAGATACAAATCTGCTTTTTCTGCTCTCCAGTCCAGCAGTTCCTGCCTGTCCTGGAATGTAAGCATTAGATTCCACACAGCATTTCTAATTATGAATCGTTTTAGGCCTTTATCAGTTAGGCTGAAATCCTAACCACCATTTCTTACATAGTTTCTGTTGAAAAACATATTCCTAGCTATAAACATGCAACTTAGTATAACAATCGAAAGATTCCTCACTACTTTTCAAATTTTAGTAAACGTGAATAATTTGGGAATCTTGTTAAAATGCCTTTTTTTTTTTTAAATTCACAGTCGCTCTGAAATACTGCATTTCAAGAAACTGCTCAGCGGGAATTCTCTGGGACCCAGTGGTTAGGACTGCTTATCTCCAAGCAGGGGGCTGGGATTCAATCCCTGGCCAGGGAACTAAGATTCTGCAAGCCCACAAGTCGCACGACTGAAAAATAAAAGTAAAGCAAATAAAACATGAAAAAGAAAAAGCTTCTCATACAGATGAACCTATTTGTAAAGCAGAAACAGACACCGGCGTAGAGAACAAACATATAGACAGCAAAGGGGGAAATGAGGGGTGGGATGAATTGGGAGATTGGGACCGACATATATACACTGGGGCTTCCCTGGTAGCTCAGTTGGTAAAGAATCTGCCTGCAGTGCAGGAGATCTGGTTCAATCCCTAGGTTGGGAAGATCCCCTGGAGAAGGAAACGGCAACCCATTTTTCAGTATTCTTGCCTGGAAAATGCTATGGACAGAGGAGCGTGGCGGACTACAGTCCATGCGGTCATGAGAGTTAGACATGACTTGGCAAGTAAACCATACATGCACTATTGATCCCAGGAATAAGAGAGATAACTAATGAGAGCCTACTGTATAGCGCAGGGAACTCTATTCAATGCTCTGTGGTGACAAAGAGGGGATATATATACATTTGGCTGATTCACGTTGCTGTATAACAGAAACTAACAGAACACTGTAAAGCAACTATACTCCGATAAATACTTACAAAAAAAAAGTGGCATGAGAACTCTTAGTCACGCTAAGTGAGATTTAATTCCCTGACCAGGGATCAAACCTGGGTCCCCTGCATTGGGAGCATGAAGTCTTAGCCACAGGACCGTCAGGGATACCCCCATATTATCTTCTGTTCACGAGCCCTGCCCTCACCCTTTTCTCCACCAAAGTAAAGAAACTTTTAAGGCTTGAATTCCAAATTCACCAGGAGATTTTCTCTGTCTTCTCTGTCAAATAGTGATCGCCTCTTCACTGACATCCAAGATACTGATAATACAACAATTTATGTAGCTATGCATTTTCTGTGGTCTTCCTCACACAGTTAGTAGTATCTTTCAGCTCGTTTAGTTCAGTTGCTCATTCGTGTCCGACTCTTTGTGACCCCATGGACTGCAGCACACCTGCAGGACACCTCCCTGTCCATCACCAACTCCAGAAGTTTACTCAAACTCATGTTCATTAAGTTGGTGATGCCATCCAACCATCTCATGCTCTGCCATTCCCTTCTCCTCCCGCCTTCCATCTTCCCCAGCATCAGAGTCTTTTCTAGTGAGTCAGTTCTTCGCATCAAGTGGCCAAAGTATTGGAGTTTCAGCTTCAACATCAGTCCTTCCAATGAATATTCAGGACTGATTTGCTTGAGGATTCAACTCAAGGTTGAATCTCCTTGAGTCCAAGGGACTCTCAAGCGTCTTCTCCAACACCACAGTTCAAAAGCATCAATTCTTCGGTGCTCAGCTTTCTTTATAGTCCAACTCTCACATCCATACATGACTACTAGAAAAACCATAGCCTTGACTAGACGGACTTTGTTGGCAAAGTAATATCTCTGCTTTTTAATATGCTGTCAAGGTTGGTCATAACTTTTCTTCCAAGGAGTAAGCGTCAAAAATTTCATGGCTGCAGTCACCATCTGCAGTGATTTCAGAGCCCAGAAAAATAAAGTCTGTCACTGTTTCCATTGTTTCTCCATTTGCCATGAAGTGATGAGACCAAATGCCATGATCTTAATTTTCTGAATGTTGAGTTTTAAGCCAACTTTTTCACTCTCCTCTTTCACTTTCATCAAGAGGATCTTTAGTTCTTCTTCACCTCTGCCATAAGGGTGGTGTCATCTGCATATCTAAGGTTACTGATATTTCTCCCAGCAATCTTGATCCCAGTTTGTGCTTCATCCAACCCAGCATTTCTCATGATGCATATAAGTTAAATAAGCAAGGTGACAATATACAGCCTTGACGTACTTTTTTTCCTATTTGGAACCAGTCTGTTGTTTCATATCCAGTTCTAACTGTTGCTTCCTGACCTGCATACAGATTTCTCAGGAAGCAGGTAAGGTGGTCTGGTAGGCCCATCTCTTTCAGAATTTTCCACAGTTTATTGTGATCCACACAGTGAAAGGCTTTGGCATAGTCAATAAAGCAGAAATAGATGTTTTTCTGGAACTCGCTTGCTTTTTTGATGATCCAGTGGATGTTGGCAATTTGATCTCTGGTTCCTCTGCCTTTTCTAAAACCAGCTTGAACATCTGGAAGTTCATGGTTCATGTATTGCCGAAGCCTAGCTTGGAGAATTTTGAGCATTACTTTACTAGCGTGTGATATGAGTGCAATTCTGAGGTAGTTTGAGCATTCTTTGGCATTGCCTTTCTTTGGGATTGGAATGAAAACTGACCTTTTCCAGTTCTGTAGCCACTGCTGAGTTTTCCAAATTTGCTGGCATATTGAGTGCAGCACTTTCATAGAATCATCTTTTAGGATTTGAAATAGCTCAACTGGAATTCCATCATCTCCACTAACTTTGTTCGTAGAGATGCTTCCTAAGGCCCACTTGACTTCACATTCCAGGACGTCTTGCTCTAGGTGAGTGATCACACCATCGTGATTATCTGGGTCGTAAAGATCTTTTTTGTACAGTTCTTCTGTGTATTCTTGCCACCTCTTCTTAATATTTTCTGCTTCTGTTAGGTCCATACCATTTCTGTCCTTTATTGAGTCCATCTTTGCATGAAATGTTCCCTTGGCATCTCTAATTTTCTTGAGGAGATTTCTAGTCTTTCCTATTCTATTGTTTTCCTCTATTTCTTTGCACTGATTACTGAGGAAGGCTTTCTTATCTCTCCTTGCCATTCTTTGGAACTCTGCATTTAAATGGGTATATCTTTCCTTTTCTCCTTTGCTTTTTGCTTCTCTTCTTTTCTCAGCTGTTTGTAAGGCCTCCATAGATAGCCATTTTGCTTTTTTGCATTTCTTTTTCTTGGGGATGGTCTTGATCCCTGTCTCCTGTATAATGCACGAACCTCCGTCTATGAGATCTAGTCCCTTAAATCTATTTCTCCCTTCCACTGTATAATCATAAGGGATTTGATTAGTATCTTAAGAACAAGCAATATGCTAGAGCTCTCTAGCCCACAAAATGGCTCTCTGTGCCCATAAAATCTGCACAGAATTCTTTGGATAACAGGACGGTGTCAAAACAAATTTGTAGAGCTTGATAATGAAGCAGTGTACTAAAGCAGACAAAAGGGAACCGTCCCAGGGTGGAAGGGCAGAACTGGGGATTGGGACTGACGTATATACAAGCTATGTACAGAATATCAATAGATAAGTAATGAGAACCAACTATACAGCACAGGGAGCTCTACTCAGGGCTCTGTGGTGGCCTGGATGGGAAGGAAACATAAAACAGAGGGGACGCATGTATACATATGACTGATTCACTTTGCTGTGCAGCAAGAAACCCAACACTGTAAAGCAACTATACTCCAATAAAAATTAACTTAAGGAAAGGAAGCTTCCCTCTTCTTTTGGTAAGATGAACAGTCAAGTTTACTGTCAGTCAGGTCTAGAAACTAAAAGTATAGAGATCAAGAGTTTACCTGACAATTGTGAGCCATCATATTAGAGTTGCTGCTTTCCCTGCACTAGCTTTGGAAGCAATAAAGAGGGAGAGAAATCGGTCTATCCGAAATGGCCATGCCTGGCCTGCCAGTTTTTCCACCTCGGGCCACCTGAATATCTTCCACCTTCCTATAACCTCTGGATGGAACAGAGGTCAGAGAAGGCATGTAAATAAAGTACAGAGTACTTTGCGATCAGCAACTATCACCCAAGCTAGAATCACAATCCTTCTCACTGGGGAAGCAAGACAGCAGTTGTTAAGAGCATGCTCTATAGCCTCAGTCTTTTTCGATTCATAACATCAGTTCTGCCCCTTGTCAGCTGCATGACCATGGGCAAGTTACTACTCGGGCCCCAGTTTCCTTATCTCTAAAATAGGGATGACAGTGACTTCCCTGCTGGTTCAGTGGCTAAGACTCTGTGCTCCCAATGCAGTGGGAGTGGGTTCAATCCCTGGTGAGGGAACTAGATCCCACACGCCACAACTAAGAGTTCACATGTTGCACCCAAAGATTCTGCATGCCGCAACTAAGACCCAGAGCAGCCAAATAAACAAATAGATATCTAAAGAATAAAATAAAATAGGAATGATAACAGTATTTGCTTCACAGAGTTGTTGTGAGGACTTATTGTATGTAAAGCACTTAGAATAGGGCTTGGCAATAAATAGTAACTACTAAATATTACTGTTATTTACAACTGTTATATAAATTGTTATTTACAATTAGTATTAATAATTTCTCTCACTTATCAATTTATTTAATTGGCCATCATTTCCTACTGATCTCCTCACTAAAATCTCTCTCAAACATGTGCCTTTCCATCATGACCATCACCGTTTCAGTTCATACTATCAGATTGTGACCTTTATCCACTTATCAAACAAATTTATGAACAGCCTTGTGGCTCAGCTGGTAAAGAATCCATCTGTAATGTGGGAGACCTGGGTTTGATCCCTGGGTTGGAAAGATCCTCGGGAGACGGGAAAGGTTACTCACTCCAGTATTCTGGCCTGGAGAATTCCATGGACTGTATAGTCCATGGGGTTGAAAAGAGTTGGACATGACTGAGCGACTTTCACTTTCAGGAAAGGATGAACTATATTAGATTTGGGGGCTAGACAGATGGAAAACAAAAACTTACAATTTCAACCCACAAATAAACTGGAAATTACAGTATAGCATAATTAGTATCATCTCAGAGAAATGCACATACATGTACACAGGGAATGAAAAGTGAAAGTCGCTCAGTCATGTCCAACTCTTTTCAACCCCATGGACTATACAGTCCATGGAATTCTCCAGGCCAGAATACTGGAGTGGGTAGCCTTTCCCTTCTCCAGGGGATCTTCCCAACCCAGGGATCGAACCCAGGCCTCCCGCATTGCAGGTGGATTCTTTACCAACTGAAGTATCAGGGAAGCCTATGCAAGGGAATACAGGACTACAAAAAAAGTATTACTGACTCCTGGTGGTTCAGACAGTAAAGAGTCTGCCTACAGTGCAGGAGACCCAGGTTCAATCCCTGGATCGCAACGATCCCCTGCAGGAGGAAATGGCTACTCACTCCAGTATTCTTGCCTGGAGAATTCAATGGACAGAGGAGCATAGGTTGCAAAGAATCGGACATGACTGAATGATTAACACTTTCAGTTTTTCACTTTCCCCCAAAAGATTCAGCACATATTTTCCACTTTCCCTCCAACTACAAACGTATTCCCACTGAAGCTCCTAACACAGTGTGTGTTAGGTTTATTGCATGTCCACTGTCATCCCAACTTTAGCATGTTAAAACAGACCTCTGAATTTCCCCACCTGCACTCCTGCTCTCAATCCTGCCTCCACCATGTTCCTTCCTGGTCTTTCCTGTGTCAAATGGCACTGTCTTTTGTGCAGTGACTGAGGTCAAAAACCGAGCAGCTGTCCTTGTTTCCTTTTTCCCTGAACCTTATCAAACCCATCAACAAGTCTTTTTGAATGTATCTCCAAAATATAGCCTCAATCCATCCACTTCTGTACATTTTAATTATTGCCTTCCAATTGGTTCAAATCAGCATCATCTCCCACATGGATTACTGAAGTAGCCTCCTAACGGATCTTTTTGCTTCTACTGTTGCTCCCTGTGACCTGTTTTCCAAACTAAGATCAAAACAATCACTTTAAAATAATGAGATCCTGCGTAAAAACACGCCAATGGCTCCCCACTGCAATCAAAATAAAATCAAAGTTTTTAAGGTCTGACTGATCTGGCCGCTGCCTTCACATGCCCGAGTAGAGCTCCTATTCTCTTGTTTGTTCACCCACCAGCTTTATTGGGTTTCCTCCTGTTCCTCTACCAGGCCAATCTCTTTCCACTTCGGGGCCTCCTCCCTTGACTTCCCTCTGTCGAGAACATTTTCTTCCCCAGCCCTCTGCATGAATGGCTACCTCTTACCCTCAGCTCTTCAGCTCTTCAGCTCTAATATTCAAAGGGCCTTTCCTGATTTGTTTTACCTAAAGTACCCTCTCTCCTATTTACTCTCCCACTAGGTTATTCACACTTAACACGATTTGAAATTGTATCATTTATACCTTCATTTGTTTACTGTCTGTCACCCTCTACCAGAATTAAGCTCCAAGCATTCTAGGCACGTGTCTGGTCACTGTTATGTCCCTAATGTCTAGAGGAATGCCTACCACAAAGTTGGTACTCAAAAAAACCATTCCCAAATAATAAATTTTGATGATTCAAATAAGGTAGTTTCAATGGTAGGAGGACTAACAAATGAAGGAGTAGTAAAGAAAAAGAAATAGAAAACACAGACTTCTTTTACAAAGCGTGATTGTGAGAAAAGAGGTAGAGAAAGGTTGAAGGGCCAACGCAAGGGGAGAAAAACTTGTTTCTTAATTTCCTGCGTGTCAAGGACCCCTTTCAGGAATAAGCAAAGCCCTGGGTCCTAGGACTTCCCATGTGGCCTGAGTGGTAAAGAATCTGCTTGCCACTGCAGGAGACTTAAGAGATGCAGGTTTGATCCCTGGATTGGGAAGATCTCCTGGAGAAGGGCATGGTAACCTATTCCAGTGTTCTTGCCTGGAGAATCCCATGAACAGAGGACCCTGGTGGGCTACAGTCCATGCGGTCGCAAAGAGTTGGACACGACTGAAGCAACTTAGCATGCACCTGAGTCCTGACCTCAGGAAAATGCAAACACATACAAAAGTTTACAAACCATTCCAGGGGGTTCAAGAATTCCCCAAAGTTCTAGTACTCCGGGATAAGGATTCTTACAGTATAAACACAGTGACGATTCCTAAGATATGGGCTAGTGAAGAAAGGCCCCTGAGCTAATAAGAGGAAACCAGGTAAGGGGTGTGCACTGTCCTTTGAGACAAGACAGAAAAAGCAAGGTCAAGTGAAGATTTAAATAAGAAGGGGTAGAAATTTGAAGTTCCTGCCTGACAGAATTTTAATTTTTCAGTGATATAGGAGTTAAGATCATGTGTTAAAAAGTATCATCAGGGGCTTCTCTGGAGACTCAGTGGTAAAGAATCCACCTGCCAATGCAGGAAACATGGGTTCAATCCCTGGTCTGGGAAGAGTCCCACGTGCCACAAAGAAACTAAGCCTGTGCACCACAGCCGAGCCTGTGCTCTGGAGCCCAGGAACACAACCACTGAGCCCATGCGCTGCGACTACTAGAAGCCGGGGCGCCCTAGAGCCTGTGCTCCACAAAAGAGAAGCCGCTACAAAAAGAAGCCCTCACACAGCTAACAAGTGGCCCCTAATCGCAGCAACTAGAGAAAAGCCCATAAAGCAACCAAGACCCAGCACAGCCAAAGGTAAATTAAGAAATAAATAAAATTTTAAAATAAATAAATAAAATCAGTTGCATTTAAAATGTATTCATCAGAGTTGAGCAAAATATCAGGCATATAATGTGTGTTCAACAAAAGTCTATTAAATATTTTGGCTGAATAATTGAAAACACTGGAGTTATCCTATATGGGATTCTGAAATCTGGTTGCACAACAGGTCAACTTGTTTTCTTTGAAGGAAACTGTCTCCAAAAGTTTAGGTTGAAAGACACTTTGAGGTAAGAAGGAATAGCTTCACTAACAAAGAAGGACGTAGAAAACCACGTAAAATTTTATGAATAATTTTAAGGTAGATTCTGTATTTATAATAAAAATAAGTGAATAAACGTTCTAGGCATTCACTTCAAATGAAATAGTAAGGTCACTTGATAACTTTTCTTAAAAAGAAATAATCTCTCCAGTCATTCCATCCAAGCCCAAGCTCCTCATTTCTCTCCAATCCAGACCTTACTGTAAAGAAATAACCTGCTTTTTTAAAGGAGCTTAAAACAGTGGCCTTAGGAGAAGTATCATTTATCATTTCCTCTTGTTGTCAAGAGGCTTTTCTGAACCAAAAGAATTGAATAATGTAGATTGATGTTAACAACATAACTAAGACAAACAGAACTACCTTACTTTGTTTGCTGTTCAGTTGCTAAGTCATGTCTGACTCTGCGACCCATGGACTGTGACCAGCCAGGCACCTCTGTCCATGGGATTTCCCAGGCAAGAATACTGGAGTGTGTTACTGTTTCCTTCTCCAGGGGATCTTTCCGACCCAGGGAGCAAACTCACATCTCCTGCATTGGCAGGCAGGTTCTTTACCATTGAGCCACCAGGGAAGCCCACCTTATGAACTAGCTCACTTCAAAAGATTATCATGGGTACATGTGTAAGAAAATTCACAGCAGTGCTGTTCATATTTATCAAAAACTGTAGAAACTATAGCGTTCACCAACAGCACAGTAGATAAACTGTGGTATACCCTTACAGTGGAACAACAAGCAACTAACTAATTACAAGTGATAACTAGGATCAACCATAAAAAAAAATGTTGAGTAATGAAGCAAAATAAAAGGAGAACTTAGTACAATTCCATGTACACAAAGTTCAAAATGAGCCAAGCTAGAAAGTGCAACTTCACATACAATGACAGTGAAAATCTAAAGAAAAGCAAGAAGTCATGATAGGGGCTACATCTGGGGACAAGGAGGCAAGTATGATGGGAAAAGGGAATGAATAATAACACACCTGCTCCAGGACTTCCTGGTGGCCCAGTGACTAAGAGTGTGCACTCCCAATGGAGGAAACCTGGGTTCGATCCCTGGTAGGGGAACTATATCTCATATGCTGCAACTAAAACCCGTCAAAGTCAAATAAATAAATAATAAATAAATAAATATTTTAAACATAACACCTGCTCTAACCACTTCTAACTGGAGTACTTTAAAAGCAAATTATCCTGAAACAAACTGAAAAAGAAAGAGACTGAGACTGTCTACTTCAGAGGAGTCATAAGCAGTGACTTTCTTCAGAAGGTAAACAAGATTTATTTTGGAAGTTGCCATTAAATAATGCTAAAATGTATATTGTTTAAAATAAATATTTCATGAATATACCTTCCTAGTTATTACCCACTAATTAAGACTAAATGGTCTAGTTCCTTGATCAATTCAAATACGAACAAAAAATCAGTTTTATCCTGGATGCAGATTTGAATAATGGGACACTTTCCTTTCATAGTTATGTTGTTCTTCAATGGCTCATTCGTGTCCCACTATGAGACCCCACGAACAGCAGCACACTAGGTATCCCTGTCCTAAACTATAATAGGTTAGTTATGTCCTAAACTGTAATAGATTCGTTACAACTATTATTTCATAGTTATAACTGATCTGTTTTCTTATAATTTCAACCCGATTATTATTCTGTTTATTTCCTTACGGGTTAAAGAAAAAAGTGTATTTGAAATTCTGAAAACCACTAGAGGAAATTTAAAATAACGAATATCCTGAGATATAATGACCTAGACTGGAAGAAGGAAAACAAACACAGAAATACTGTTATCTATGCAATGTTTCTTGAAATCGCTATTGCTTTATTTAAAGAATTAAAAGTGTATTCCTTTGCGTGTTTAGGTATCATGTCCATGATCGCAGCAAAGTTATTCAATTTAAATCTCAAACACTTTTTCAAAGGAAAGCCAGCTTACCCTGCCTTTCTTGTGTATAATTTCTACTGTAATATACGAGATTTTTCGTGCAACTGCCTACGTAATCTCGGCCCTTCACCTCCCAAAGTCTATAAAGTGGCTCAGAAATGAGAAGCTGGGAGTCACGTAGACCCTGGTTGAACCCCCAAATCTCTGACTTCCAAATTCCTCAGCGCCACTCCAGAGCGTTTCTAAACAGAACAGTCCCCCAACAACCAAGCGGAAAGCTGCGGCGGAAAGCGAAGCGGTCACCATAGGAACATAAGCTCAACCCTAAGCTCCCGAGAAAAGACAACACGCGCAAAGTTTGTTCCGGAAGGGTTTCCGTGGACAGCAACTCTGCCCGCTACCGCCCCTCACGGCGGCGCCATCAGCCAAAATCCACCTCGGGGGTCGCCCACAGACCCTAATCCCCGCCACACCCGCCCCCTGCAGCTGCCCTCTCAAAGGCCTGCCGGCCCAGGAGATGCTGTACCCTAACCCGGCGCATCCCCGTGCTTCTACCTGGGGCGGTGGGCCCCTCCCCGGGCTTTTTGGCCTGTCGTCCTCCCCGGAGATCATCCCGGCGACTACCAGGACTCGGTCTCCGCCTGGGATCCAGGTCCCTCAAGGTCTCCATCCTCCGCCCACTCCTCCTCCCTTCCCACCCCAAATCGACTTGGCCACTCCCCGGGAGGCGGTGGGAGGCGGGACCGGGCAGGAGAGAGGCGGGACCGGGCAGGAGAGAGGCGGGACCCGGCGGGAAGGAAGCGGGGGCGGTTAGCGCCGGCCGGCGTCGCCGTCGGCCCCGCCCTCACGCTCTGTACCTGAGGGGGCTCGTCCTCCACCTCCCCGGCGCTTTCACTCCGCTTCCGTCCCACGCGCCCCAAGTCCCTGTGCGCACGCGTACCTGGCTCGACCCTCCCTCTCGCGGGGACTACAAGCCGTGCGCGCGCACACACGCACGTAGCGTCGCGTACGTCCTCCTGTCTGCCTTACAGGGCGCCCTGGAAAGGCTTCTTCCTGGTCCATCCGCGCCGCGCAGGCGCAAGCCCACGCAGCGCCTAGACGACCCTCCAGAGCGTCCCGTCTCCTAGTAACCAGCCTCCACCCACTTTGCCAAGACTTTTCCCCTACTTCCTGCGGGTGGCCACCCTAACTGGGTAGAGTGCGCATGCGTAGAGCTCTTTTTTTTTTTTTTTTTTTTTTTTTTGCCCTCTGGCTGTCTTCCCTTAGCTCTGGGGTACCTGCTGCTTTACTGCCTTTTTTGTGTGCCATTTTTCCCAGGGATCGGTCACCATTCTGGACGGATCAGTGAATTCGTTACTCCGCGGAGTTGCTTTTGGGCGCTGGGAAGGTGGTGCGCTCTCCAGCCACGGTCAGGGGCCGCTGTTCGGGGAGCCTCCTTTGGTGGGGTTCTGTTGTTGCAGCCCCGCGCGAGAGAGCCGGCCTGTTGGGGTGAGCGCCCGCAGCCTGCACAGTCTGGGGAACCCCGACCGCCCTGTACCATCCAGTCTGGGTTGAATCTGGGAATGATAGGGAGAGGACAGTGACAGTGCAGATTCCTGACCTGTATACCTTCTCCACAAGCCAGGCCTTCTCCAGTTCAGTCCAGTTCAGTTCAGTTCAGTCGCTCAGTCGTGTCCGACTCTTTGCGACCCCATGAATCGCAGCACGCCAGGCCTCCCTGAGGCCTTCTCCAAGTCCCCCCCAAAAACTAATCACGGTTAACAAACAAAAACCGAAAGGGTAGAGTGTCTCACTTGATATTTAATATTGTATCGATTCTTTTCCTGTTTAATACAGTTTAAACTTGTCTTCTCTCTATTAGGAGCCTTCAGTCTTGGAACACTCATTTAACTTAACCAGGTATAATATTATTTTTGGCCATCCAAGTATGTTAATGTTGACCATATTAGCTAAAAGTGAAGAAAGGAGTTTTTTAGTGAAAAAGAATGAAAATTGCATTATTCTGCCAACTGGAAAAGAACTGTTTTGTCTTTGTAGTATTTCTTCTTTTTTTTTTTTTTCCATTTTTATTAGTTGGAGGCTAATTACTTCACAACATTGCAGTGGTTTTTGTCATACATTGAAATGAATTAGCCATGGATTTACATGTATTCCCCATCCTGGTCCCCCCTCCCACCTCCCTCTCCACCCGATCCCTCTGGGTCTTCCCAGTGCACCAGGCCCGAGCACTTGTCTCATGCATCCAACTTGGGCTGGTGATCTGTTTCACCCTAGATAATATACATGTTTCGATGCTGTTCTCTTGAAACATCCCACCCTCGCCTTCTCCCACAGAGTCCACAAGTCTGTTCTATACATCTGAGTCTCTTTTTATGTTTTGCATATAGGGATATCGTTACCATCTTTCTAAATTCCATATATATGTGTTAGTATACTGTAATGGTCTTTATCTTTTTGGCTTACTTCACTCTGTATAATGGGCTCCAGTTTCACCCATCTCATTAGAACTGATTCAAATGAATTATTTTTAATGGCTGAGTAATATTCCATGGTGTATATGTACCACAGCTTCCTCATCCGTTTGTCTGCTGATGGGCATCTAGGTTGCTTCCATGTCCTGGCTGTTATAACCAGTGCTGCGATGAACATTGGGGTGCACGTGTCTCTTTCAGATCTGGTTTCCTCGGTGTGTATGCCCAGAAGTGGAGTTGCTGGGTCATATGGCAGTTCTATTTCCAGCTTTTTAAGAAATCTCCACACTGTTTTCCATAGTGGCTGTACTAATTTGCATTCCCACCAACAGTGTAAGAGGGTTCCCTTTTCTCCACACCCTCTCCAGCATTTATTGCTTGTAGACTTTTGGATAGCAGCCATTCTGACCGGCGTGAGATGGTACCTCATTGTGGTTTTGATTTGCATTTCTCTGATAATGAGTGATGTTGAGCATCTTTTCATGTGTTTTTGTGCCATCTGTATGTCTTCCTTGGAGAAATGTCTGTTTAGTTCTTTGGCCCATTTTTTGATTAGGTCATTTATTTTTCTGGAGTTGAGCTGGAGGAGTTGCTTGTATATTTTTGAGATTAATCCTTTGTCTGTTGCTTCATTTGCTATTATTTTCTCCCATTCTGAGGGCTGTCTTTTCACCTTGCTTATAGTTTCCTTTGTTGTGCAAAAGCTTTTAAGTTTCATTAGGTCCCATTTGTTTATTTTTGCTTTTGTTTCTAAAATTCTGGGATGTGGGTCATAGAGGATCCTGCTGTGATTTATGTCGGAGAGTGTTTTGCCTATGTTCTCCTCTAGGAGTTTGATAGTTTCTGGTCTTACATTTAGATCTTTAATCCATTTTGAGTTTATTTTTGTGTATGGTGTTAGAAAGTGTTCTAGTTTCATTCTTTTACAGGTGGTTGACCAGTTTTCCCAGCACCACTTGTTAAAGAGGCTGTCTTTTTTCCATTGTATATCCTTGCCTCCTTTGTCGAAGATAAGGTGACCATAGGTTCATGGATATATCTCTGGACTTTCTATTCTGTTCCATTGATCTATATTTCTGTCTTTGTGCCAGTACCATACTATCTTGATGACTATGGCTTTGTAGTATAGTCAGAAGTCAGGCAGGTTGATTCCTCCAGTTCCATTCTTCTTTCTCAAGGTTTCTTTGTAGCATTTCTTAATGTTTAACATATTCCACGTTTCTTAAATAACCCAAGGGCTTCTGAATACTCAAATAGTGACTTTATCTCCCTGTCTTTTCCACAGATGAAATAGATAAACTAGGTTTTTGTAGCTGATCTCGGATGATCCTGATATAGTATTCGCCTGTCTATTTCAAATGTAATCTCACATTTGAAGAGACAAACTATTCTTGATTTTGCCAGATGAGTACTCATTTTTTCCCTACAGTGTATTATTGACAGACATATGTTTTTCCCATCTCTGATTTTTTGTCATTACTATGCCGGTACATTTTCTCATTTTGTTGCATTAAGATTTAATAACTTTGTAAGTATAGCTAGAAACTAAAAAATTAAATCATGTCCTAAGTCCCAAGAGATACATTTTCTGTGAAATATGATTGTACCTAACTGATAAAATAAGTTACAAGAAGCATGAGCTCTCGAAGACCATCCTAAAATGTTATTTTAGGGAAAATAAAGTATTCTCATTTCCTCTTAAGATACTAAGATTATTTTGAATAAAATGTTCTAATGATCTATCTAGCATTAATTGAAAAAAATAGAGAAAAATGTACAAACCTCAAAACTTTCTGATGATGTTGAAGGCTTGCGGCATGAAGGTGATTATTAACATAGGAGATGGGAAAGTACTTCCTCTAGGGAAAAAAATTAGAAGAGTTCAAGTATTTACGTATGCCACCTTTGTTGTTGCCCTTTTAGTCGCTAAGTTGTGTCCTACTCTTTGCGTCCCACGGCCATTTCCTCCTCCAGGGGATCTTCCCCTCCCAGGGATCAAACCCATGTCTTCTGTATTAGCAGGCAGATTCTTTACTGCTGGCCATCAGGGAAGTCCCAGTGGATTGTTTCTACCAACCTATTTTCTCCTCCTAGCTATGAGTCACATTCATCTGCTTCTTTTCATGCCTGGTAAGTTCATGGGGTCACAAGGAGTCAGACACAACTTAGCGACCGAACAACAACAACATGTTTTTACTGGGCTTCCCAGGTGGCTCAGGGTGAAGAATCTTCCTGCCTGTGCAAGAGATGCAGGAGACAAGAGTTACATCCCTGGGTCAGAAAGATCCTCTAGAAGAGGGCATGGCAACCCACTCCAGTATTTGTGCCTGTGAACAGAGGAGACTGGCAGGCTACAGTCCATAGTCCAAGAATCAGACACAGCTTAGCAACTGAGCACACAAATCTTTTTTGGCTGCCAGATGTTGCAGATTTGACATTGTTGATCCTGGAGGTTTTGGTTTTCCTTTAGATATGTGTAGGTTTTATTCTGAAATGCAGTGAGTTTACTTGAAAACAATTTGATCCTTTAGAATTGCCCTGTTGAAAATAGTAACCACTAACTTCATGTGGCCTTTCGAATTTGTTATTACAATGAAATAAAATTTAAAACTTTGTCCCTCATTTGTGCTCTGTACATTTCAAATTCCAACATCTAGCTTTCATTGGTGGTTCAGTAGTAGAATTCTCACCTACCAACATCCACACGTGACTAGTGGCCACTATTACTAGACAATACATAAAGGATATTTCTATCATTGTAGAAAGTCCTATTGGACAGACCTGCTTTAGAAGCTTGCTTTTAAGCTTTATTAGGTCCAAAGTCGTCTTTATTTAGGGCTAATTTGACTCCATTATTGAGGCAATACCTCAGTGGACCACCCCCCTCCTCTTACAGCCTTTTCAGGCTCTTCCCTCAAAGTTGCATGGTCATCTCTCTTCAGCTGGGCATTCATAATAAAAAGTACTGTATCTTTCTTGGATGCTTTTTTCCTTTACTTTTTTGTGTTATGGTAGAATACACCATAAAATGTAGCATCTTGGCCATTCTTAGGTGTATACTTCAGTGTATTAATTACATTCATAATGCTGTGCTGTCATCACCACCATTCATCTCCAGAACTCTTTTCATCTTGTAAAATTGAAACTCTATACCTGTTAAATAACTCCCCATGGCAACCACTATTCTACTTTCTGTTTCTTTGATTTGATATCTAGATACCTCACATAAGTGGAGTCAAACAGCATTTGTCTTCTTGTGACTGAATTATTTCACCTAGAATAATGTGCTCAAGATTCATCATGTTTTAGCATGTTGCAGAATTTCTTCCTTTTTTAATGCTGAGTATCTTATCATATATATATGTGTGTGTATATATATATATATATATATGCACACACACCATATCTTGCTTACCCAAGATCTATCAATGGACACTTGAGTTGCTTCCACTTTTTAGCCATTTTGAATAATGTTGCGTTGAACATGTGTATACAAATATTTCTTAAAGGCTCAGAAGTTGGTTTTCCAGATCATATGGTAATTCTGTTTTTAATTTTTTGAGGAACTGTCAAACTGTTTTCCATGACAGCTGTACCATTGTACATTCCCACCAGTAGTGCATAAAGATTCAAATTTCTCCATATCCTCAAAAACACTTTTTTTTTTTAATAGTAACCTAATAGGTATGAAGCAGTATCTAACTGGTAATTGTGATTTGCATTTCCCTAATTATTAGTGATGGTGAACATTTTTTCATGTTATCATTGGCCAATTTGGCCATTCATCTATCTTCTCTGGAGAAATGTCTGTTTTAGTCCTTTGCTCAGTTTTGAGTTGGGTTATTCTGTTGTTGCTGAGTTTTAGTTCTCTAAATATTCTGGGTTTTAGTCTTTTATCATATATATGGCTTACAAACATTTTCTCCCATTGGATTGTCCTTTTACTCTCAAGTGTTTTATTAATGCACAAAATTTGTAAATTTTCATAAGATGCATTGTTTCAGCATCTTTAATTCTTTTTCAGCAGGGTGTCTGGCCTTCAATAATAATTTCTTTAATCCAATAAAAATAAATTAAAAGTTCTTTGTAATAGGAATGATAAGACTAAGTAGAGAAGTTCTGTTATTTTCTGCCAGGGAATAAAACATAGTATCTGGTGAGTTCCTTTAAAAAAAAAAAAGTTTCAGAGAATATATAGAACCTGCAAACCTTCCCACAAAGAAAATGTAAACACTGAGGGATGGAAGGTGAATTTACTTTACCTTTTTGGCATCATCACCATGACATTTCATTACAACAAACATTGCCTGAAGTTAGTTCAAATTCCCATTCTATTCACTTGTTACAGTTTTTCCCTCAAGCAATCAAGGAAGAAACGTGTCCACTGCTTTAAGAGGTGCCAGCAATCTTATTTTTGTTCAGCTGTCCCAATGGGGTTTTCTCCAAGTAAATCTACTCAGGTTTCTGCTTTGCGTATGGATTCAAAAGTGGGTGATCACTTAATGCAAAGGACTAAGAAAAGCAAATTGGAGCCAGTGACTCAGTTATTTCAAAACACCAAGAAAATAAGATTAGAAGATCCAAATAAAGAAGTCTTTACAAGGAGCAAAGACACTGGCACAGGATATCTTTCAGACAAAGCCTTGGGTCCAGTAATGTGTGTTAAAGAAAGTGATGGGAAATGACAGACTTTGAATGAAGTTATTTTGTACATTACTAAAGAAACCAAAAGTGGCTTTTAACTAAGAGGGCCTGATGAATGAGAGCCTTACCTTATTCAGCTCAGTTCAGTTCAGTTCAGTCACTCAGTCGTGTCCGACTCTTTGCGACCCCATGCATCGCAGCACCCCAGGCCTCCCTGTCCATCACCAACTCCTGGAGTTTACTCAAACTCATGCCCATCGAGGTGGTGATGCCATCCAGCCATCTCATCCTCTGTCGCCCCCTTCTCCTCCTGCCCCCAATCCCTCCCAGTATCAGAGTCTTTTCCAATGAGTCAACTCTTCGCATGAGGTGGCCAAAGTACTGGAGTTTCAGCTTCAGCATCAGTCCTTCCAATGAATACCCAGGACTGATCTCCTTCAGGATGTACTGGTTGGATCTCCCTGCAGTCCAAGAGACTGTCAAGAGTCTTCTCCAACACCATAGTTCAAAAGCATCAACTCTTTGGCGCTCAGCTTTCTTCACAGTCCAACTCTCACATCCGTATATGACCACTGGAAAAACCATAGCCTTGACTAGATGGACCTTTGTTGGCAATGTAATGTCTCTGCTTTTTAATATGCTATCTAGGTTGGTCATAACTTTCCTTCCAAGGAGTAAGCATCTTTTAATATCATGGCTGCAGTCACCATCTGCAGTGATATTGGAGCCCCCAAAAATAAAGTCTGACACTGTTTCCATTGTCTCCCCATCTATTTCCCATGAGGTGATGGGACCAGATGCCATGATCTTAGTTATCTGAATGTTGAGCTTTAAGCCAACCTTTTCACTCTCCTCTTTCACTTTCATCAAGAGGATCTTTAGTTCTTCTTCATCTCTGCCATAAGGGTGGTGTCATCTGCATATCTAAGGTTATTGATATTTCTCCCAGCAAACTTGATTCCAGCTTGTGCTTCTTCCAGCCCAGTGTTTCTCATGATGTACTCTACATATAAGTTAAATAAGCAAGGTGACAATATACAGCCTTGACGTACTTTTTTTCCTATTTGGAACCAGTCTGTTGTTCCATGTCCAGTTCTAACTGTTGCTTCCTGATCTGCATACAGGTTTCTCAAGAAGCAGGTCAGGTGGTCTGGTATTCCCATCTCTTTCAGAATTTTCCACAGTTTATTGTGATCCACACAGTCGAAGGCCTTGGCGTAGTCAACAAAGCAGAAATAGATGTTTTTCTGGAACTCTCTTGCTTTTTTGATGATCCAGCAGATATGGGCAATTTGATCTCTGGTTCCTTGGCATTTTCTAAAACCAGCTTGAACATCTGGAAGTTCTCGGTTTATGTATTGCTGAAGCCTGGCTTAGAGAATTTCGAGCATTACTTTACTAGCGTGTGAGATGCGTGCAGTTAAGCAATAGTTTGAGCGTTCTTTGGGATTGCCTTTCTTAGGGATTGGAATGAAAACTGACCTTTTCCAGTCCTGTGGCCACTGCCGAGTTTTCCAAATTTGCTGGCATATTGAGTGCAGCACATTCACAGCATCATCTTTCAGATTTGAAATAGCTCAACTGGAATTCCATCACCTCCACTAGCTTTGTTCATAGTGATGCTTTCTAAGGCCCACTTGACTTCACAGTCCAGGATGTGTGGCTCTAGGTGAGTGATCACACCATTGTGATTATCTGCGTCATGAAGATCTTTTTTGTACAGTTCTTCTGTGTATTCTTGCCACCTCTTCTTAATATCTTTTGCTTCTATTAGGTCCATACCATTTCTGTCCTTTATCGAACCCATCTTTGCCTGAAATGTTCCCTTGATATCTCTAAGTTTCTTGAAGAGATCTCTAGTCTTTCCCATTCTGTTGTTTTCCTCTATTTCTTTGCACTGATCACTGAGGAAGGCTTTCTTATCTCTCCTTACTAGTCTTTGGAACTCTGCATTCAAATGGGAATATCTTTCCTTTTCTCCTTTGCTTTTTGCTTCTCTTCTTTTCACAGCTATTTGTAAGTCCTCCTCAGACAACCATTTTGCCTTTTTGCATTTCTTTTCCATGGGGATGGTCTTGATCCCTGTCTCCTGTACAATGTCACGAACCTCTGTCCATAGTTCATCAGGCTCTCTATCAGATCTAATCCCTTAAATCTATTTCTCACTTCCACTGTATAGTCATAAGGGATTTGATTTAGGTCATACCTGAATGGTCTAGTGGTTTTCCCTACTTTCTTCAGTTGAGGTCTGAATTTGGCAATAAAAGAGTTCATAATCTGAGCCCTAGTCAGCTCCTGGTCTTATTTTTGCTGACTGTATAGAGCTTCTCCATCTTTGGCTGCAAAGAATATAATCAGTCTGATTACGGCGTTGACCATCTGGTGATGTCCATGTGTAGAGTCTTCTCTTGTGTTGTTGGAAGAGGGTGTTTGCTATGACCAGTGTGTTCTCTTGACAAAACTCTATTAGCCTTTGCCTTGCTTCATTCTGTACTCCAAGGCAAATTGCTTGACTTCCTACTTTTGCATTCCAGTCCCCTATAATGAAAAGGACATCTTTTTTGGGTGTTAGTTCTAAAAGGTCTTGTAGGTCTTCATAGAACCATTCAACTTCAGCTTTTTCAGCATTACTGTTTAGGGCATAGACTTGGATTATTGTGATATTGAATGGTTTGCCTTGGAAATGAACAGAGATCATTCTGTCATTTTTGAGATTGCATCCAAGTACTGCATTTTGGACTCTTTTGTTGACTATGATGGCTACTCCATTTCTTCTAAGGGATTCCTGCCCACAGTAGTAGATATAATGGTCATCTGAGTTAAATTCACCTTTTCCAGTCCATTTTAGTTCGCTGATTCCTAGAATGTCGACATTCACTCTTGCCATCTCCTGTTTAACCACTTCCAATTTGCCTTGATTCATGGACCTAACATTCCAGGTCCCTATGCAATATTGCTCTTTACAGCAGCAGCAGACCTTGCTTCTATCACCAGTCACATCCACAGCCTGGTTTTGTTTTTGTTTTGGCTCCATCCCTTCATTCTTTCTGGAGTTATTTCTCCACTGATCTCCAGTAGCATATTGGGCACCTACTGACCTGGGGAGTTCCTCTTTCAGTGTCCTAACTTTTGCCTTCTCATACTGTTCATGGGGTTCTCAAGGCAAGAATACTGAAGTGGTTTGCCATTCCCTTCTCCAGTGGACCACATTCTGTCAGGCCTCTCCACCATGACCCGACCGTCCTGGGTGGCCCCACATGGCATGGCTTAGTTTCATTGAGTTAGACAAGGCTGTGGCCCTGTGATCAGATTGGCTAGTTTCTGTGATTATGGTTTCAGTGTGTCTGCCCTCTGATGCCCTCTCGCAACACCTACTGTCTTACTTGGGTTTCTCTTACCTCGGACGTGGGGTATCTCTTCACTCCTCCAGCAAAGCGCAGCCACTGCTCCTTACCTACAGAAAAACTTGGGGTATCTGGTTCTGCCCTTTGTTGCAAAACTTCTACATAATCCAGCTCCTCTTTTGCTTCCTTGCAGCAGTTCTCTCAGGGTCACTTGAGATGCTGCCTCCCGAGCTTGAAGTCTAGATTGCTGGCTCTTTACAAAGGATACAACTGAGGAACAGCCACCTGGGAGAGGTGCCCAGGGCAAGGTCTGAGAAGGAAGGACTCTTTGCAGGCTGCCATTGTTCCCAAACGTCATTAGGAAAACCTAACAAAATTAAGGAAGATGATCGCTTATTTTTTACTGTTTATGAATCAATGTAGATTGCATCTTTTGATGATACACATTCAAAAAAAGTTGCTTTAGAGAGAAGAAACTTTCCAAAATTCAAATTCAAGATTTCTTTCATATTACACTCTATTCTTGTCAAAAATCAGAGTTTTGTCTAAGGGTATTTAAATGTCACCAAAACATTTTAATTCTAACATATTTCTTTAACAAGTGATCAAAACCCAAAAAACAGTGCCCATTTCATCCGTATTTCCCATGATTTCTGGTGTATTGCTTTTGTATGTTGGATTTCCAGCTGGAGATTTTGCTTTAGAATACTTTATCTTCCTGCATTTTTGCATTTCTGTTCTGTTCTGTTAAAAATCACTAGTAGCTAAAGAAGCATTTCACATTTCACATCATCCTTTTAAAACTGTTTTTTTTTAGTCCACACAGAATTCATTTCAGAGTTCACAAAACAGTTTTTCTAGATGTAATAATTTATCTTGCAGATGTTACCATTTTATGCCTCCAATATTTAATATAAGAAAACAATCTAGTTGTTTAAAAAACTACATATATATATATATATATATATATATATATATATATAGTTTGTCAACCTTACTGAAATATCTAGTAGTTTGAAACAGCAGTGTTGTCTCAAATAATCTTAGCTGAAATTAAAAACCACTTGTGTCTGGACAGAAAGAAAAAAAAAAAAACCACTTCTGTCTGGACAGATAGTGACCTGTAAATATTTCTACTATGTATGTTTTGAACATTTTCCTGTACTTCACTATTTAATGGTGATCTCTAATGTCCAGTTGAGTAATATCCTTAATATTGATAAAGGAAAAAGGCATACTCAAGAGGAAAACTAATCTTTTAGGGGGAAAAATATTCTGTTAATCAGAGAAAAACTAAACATGTTTTTGTAGACTTTAAAAACATTGAAAAGGATGTAAGCCAATAAGATGACACTCTATCATTTATAGAACATAATTCTTTGGAAGACAAAAAAATACACAGGTCATTCATTTGTTCACCTAACCTGGCACTGTGCTTGGTGCTTGGGATAGAATTGTGAATAAAACAGCAACTGCCTTCTTTGGTGGGATTCCCTGGTGACTCAGATGGTATAGAATCCGCCTGCCAATGCAGGAATCGCAGGTTTGATCCCTGGGTCAGGAAGATCCCCTGGAGGAGGAAAAGGCAACCTACTCCAGTATTGTTGCTTGGAGAATTCCATGGACAGAGGAGCCTGACAGGTTACAACCCATGGGGTTGCAAAGAGTTGGACGTGAATGAGTGATTGAAATGATAACAACACCTTTGTAATTCTTACTGTCTACCAGTGGAACATCAGACTAATTATATAAGATACAAATTGTGATGCGTCATGAAGAGAAAGTTAAATGGTCAAACCGACAGAAGAGGAGACATAACATACACTTGATTTTTATTTTTTTTAACTTGATTTTTAACTGTGGGAACTAGGAAGATTCTCTGAAGAGGTGACATTTATAGTTTTTGCAAGGACACAATTGTCCAAGTGAGATGATGGCCTAGGGGACAGAGTTTAGATGAAGTTTGGCAAGACATCATGATGGTCTGAAAGAGGGGAAAAGAAAGGGTTTCTAGTTTAAAAAAAAAATATGGCTAGATGCATGAAGGTTCTCTAGGAGAAAAAGTGAGCTGGGGAGCACAGGTTTTGGAAATACCAATTTCCAAGGCAGGCAGTTCTACATGTATGGAATGAAAAAATACCAATTTGAAAGTTGTATACAGAGTGGTGTCTAAAAGTTATGGGAATGAATGAGGTTGCTTAGGGTGAAAGTAGAGTGTGAGATAAAGCAACTACAACATTCAGAACCTGGCCAGTACTGGGACAGCTCGCAAAGGGGACAAAGAGTAGACAGGCTGGTGGAAAACCAAGACAGGATAACGTCAAGACTGCCTACCAGTCTTTAAGGTGGAGGCAGTCAACTGAAAGGGTAAATGCGGACTGAAAGTTCACTGGATCCAGCAACATGAATTGAGAAGATCATGGGTTGAGAAGATTCCCTGGAGAAGGAAATGGCAACCTACTCCAGTATTCTTGTCTTGGAAATCCCAGGGACAGAGGAGCCTGGTGGGATAGTCTATGAGGTCCCAAAGAGTTGGACATGACTTAGCAACTAAACAACATCAATATAAGAAAAGGGCAACACAATTGTGTGGCTATATTTAATGATAACTAGGAAAACTGTTGCTGCTGCTGCTGCCAGCAGCAGGAAAACTTCCACCGGGACTAACTTTGCACAGAATCATTCCCACCCGCATAATCCAAGAAAGACTAATTACTCAGAGTGACTTCAATCAAAAGGGTAACATAAATGAGGAGCCATCGTGTCTTTATTGTAACTTTATATGGAGCCCTGGTCGGGTTATCTGTACCACCTAACTGTGAACTCTGCATGCTTCTCACTCCAAAATTCAAGTCTCAATGGTTTCTATTCGAAGGAGAGACCAATGTCTGTCCAAGACTGAAAAAGGACGACAAATTCTTTGGGCTCCTCTCATCAAGAGGACGGACCCGTTACTCCACCTCTTAACTCTGGGATGTCTCTGCTGGTGCTTTGGTCAACAGAATGTGGCCGACGTGCTACATTGAAGGCTAAGCCTGAATGGAAATGCACCAACAGCCAGCAAGCACCAGCTGCCGGGGGTGTGAATAAGACGTGTGGAGCCCTCGGCTCAGCCAACCTGTGCTGACTGCTCATTGAAGCCACCCAAGCAAGCCTTGCCCATACAAATGTTAGAAATAATAAATCGTTGCGTTAAGCCACTGGCGTTTGAGGCAGCTTGTTAACGCAGCTATAGTGACCTAGAACTTTGCCTGCTGGGGGAATTTCCCATCTGACTAAGCCGCACAAGGATGTTTTTGCCAACTGCACTGAGGGATACCCTGAGTGGGGACGTTCATGGCCCTCGATGTGTTCGTTTTCCGGCTCTCTCCTTCCTACCTGTTACCATCTCTGTATTGGGAATACCAGCGTTTATTCCCTTAAATGCCATTTGTCTTTTAAAACGGATTTTAGTTTTGTCCCCTTCCAACTGGAGTTGCTTGCCTGCCCTTGGCACTATGAGACGAGCAAAGCTCAGCACAATGCTTGGATAAATGTTCAGTGAAGAGCATGCGACCCGACTACTCTGGGTACCTGGCGGGCCCCCTCCAGCCTGACTCGGCCGCGCGCCTACCTGCGCCCTGCTGACACCCCCTCCACCCCCCGGGCCGGCTCTGGGCTGTCTCGCGGGGAACCTGCATCTGGCCTGGGGCTCTAGGACTTTCGATACTACTATTATTACTGCTATTATTAGAAAGGGAGTGGCGTCCCTGTTTCCGACTGGGCTTGGCGCCACGGAGGCGGCACCGCAGGACCCCCACCGGAAACCCTCAGCCACGCCCCCTCCCGGCGCTTCCGGTGCTCCGCCCCACGCTGGCCTTGGCGGCTGGCAGAGCGGCCGCATGCGCAGCCGGCCGGGCTCCGGGTCGCACGCGTACCTCGCACACGGGCCTGCGCGCGGCGTGGGCGCGACCGGAAGCTGCAGGTGTGTGAAGCCGGAGGCGCGGCGGGTGCAGGCTGGCAGCGTGGGTCCCGGGTACTGGCAGCGGTCGGGCACCTCCGATCCCGGGACTCTGCAGGCCCCCCGGTGTCCGCTTAGAGTTTGGGTGGACCTGGCTCCACGGTTAGGACCGGTTTATCCTCAACACAGGAGGATCCCAAGTTAGGCATGTTGGGTGACAGCCCTTGGCGCGCCCTTCGAAAGCCAAAAAGCCGAAATCAGACATGCACACGGCCGTCCTGAGACTGGATAAGTTAAGTGCTAAGAGATGGGATCGTGTCAGCACAGCCATAGATGTAAGTGGAGCTGGAAGACCGGTAGTGGAACTCCCTGGGGAGAGAGTCCCCAAGGCCCTCCTTACTGTTGGAGGACTGTCTGTTTGCCTGGAATATGCTACTCCCATCAACGTGGTAAAAAGCATCAGATATCGAGACTCAGGTCAGGTATCCCTTCCTCTGTTAAATCTCTCCTGACCTTTCTAGATAGAGTGTAAATTGGTTCCGCTTTCTGTAGTATCAAGGTATAGCAAGAGTGATGAAAATATGAAGACTCTGCCATAGAAATTTTTCGTCCAGGACGTAACTACAAAATAACTTGGCCTAGTTATGGATTTTAGTACCCTAGTCCATCCCAGGCCTTTAACTTAGAAGAAAATTATGACCATGGCTTTAACCTAGAAAATTATGACCATTCTAAGAAATGGAATTAAATGGTTTCTTTACAGTCATAACTAGTCAGAATACTTCATTATTAGAGCTAGTATTTTCACTCTTTTCATCAGCACTGCTAACAAATGTGTGAAGTGTTGAAACATAATAAAATTGTTCCTAACCTTTCTGTATAACCTTGCTACTGTGACCTCTCCCCTGACCTCAGGAGGATCCATCCTAATTTAATATTGAACAAAATAAAACAGGCTGCCAGTAAATCATGTATCTCACAATTATAAATTACATTTCAAGTATTATAAGGACATAAATCTTTCTACACTGATGTTCATTTTTGGTAACACAGAAGAACTAGAAACAACCTAAACTTACAAACCAAGAGACTGGTTGAGTAAAAGGTGGTGTTATCTGACAATGAAATATTACACATTAAGACTGATGTAAAAATTGGTTTAACATTGAATTAAATAACAGTTTGGTTACACTTCTGGTGGGTAAGTGTGTGTGGATTTACATATGCACAGAATGGGTATACACCAACATGTTAGTTGTAATTACCTCCCAGTGATGGTATTATGGATTCCTTCTTTTTTTCTTGCCTGTCTATATTTTCTCATTTTTTTCAATGTGTATTACCTGTGAATTCAAAATAATTTTTTGGTTTTGAGGCATATTACATAATTATTTTCAGCTTTATTATTTGAATAATCTCTGCCCTTATTCCACTTCAGCTAAAACAATTTGATGTTTGTATGATTTATTTCCTTTGAGTACTCTGTTGAAGTTTTATTAAAGACTAATGGTAAAGCTAAAAGGCAAGAAAAGCAATCAGACTGGATACTTAGATAAGTTTGGATCAAATAACCAAGAAGTGATAGCAACAAAATAGAATTTAATTTTCTTTTTCTCGATCATTAATTTGTCTTCCATTTTTGACAGCATGCTAATCCCATTCTCCATGAAGAATTGCTTCCAGTTACTTTGTAATCTCAAGGTCCCAGCAGCTGGCTTTAAAAACACAGTTAAAAGTGGACTCATTTTACAGTCGATTTCCAATGACGTTTACCAGAATCTGGCTGTGGAAGACTGGATCCATGACCATATGAATTTAGAAGGCAAGCCGGTCCTTTTCTTGTGGAGGAATTCTCCCTCTGTGGTAATTGGTCGGCATCAGAACCCTTGGCAGGAATGTAACCTGAATCTGATGAGAGAAGAAGGTGTGAAACTGGCTCGGAGGAGAAGTGGAGGAGGCACAGTCTACCATGATATGGGTAACATCAACTTGACTTTTTTTACAACCAAGAAAAAGTATGATAGGATGGAGAATCTCAAATTAGTTGTGAGAGCCCTGAAGGCTGTCCAGCCACACCTGGATGTGCAGGCTACTGAAAGATTTGACCTTTTACTTGACGGACAGTTTAAAATCTCAGGAACAGCTTCCAAGATTGGCCGCAATGCAGCTTATCACCATTGCACTTTGCTATGCAGTACTGATGGGACCTTCTTATCATCTTTGCTGAAGAGCCCCTACCAAGGGATCAGGAGCAATGCCACTGCCAGCACACCTGCCTTAGTAAGAAACCTTATGGAAAAAGATCCCACTCTGACCTGTGAAGTAGTGATAAATGCTGTTGCCACAGAGTATGCTGCTTCTCATCAAATCGATAATCACATTCACCTAATAAACCCAACAGACGAGACAGTGTTTCCTGGAATAAACAGCAAAGCCAGAGAACTACAGACCTGGGAATGGATATATGGCAAAACTCCGAAGTTCAGTGTAGACACTTCCTTCACTGTGTTACATGAACAGTCACACTTGGAAATTAAAGTATTCATCGATGTCAAGAATGGGAGAATTGAAGTCTGTAATATTGAAGCACCTGATCATTGGTTGCCACTGGAAATATGTGACCAGTTAAATTCAAGTTTTATTGGTAGTAAGTTTTGCCCAATTGAAACGACAGTGCTAACAAGTATATTACATAGAACATATCCAGGCGATGATGAACTACACAGTAAATGGAATATTCTTTGTGAAAAAATTAAGGGAATAATGTGATTCCAAGTAAATTTCTTAATGTTGACAGTTTTGATGAGAAAATTAAAATGTTTACAGTGCCTTGTCTTTTTAAATTTTATTCTTGGCTGTGCATGGGCTTTCTCTAGTTGCAGTGCGTGAGCTTCTCATTGTTGCAGAGCTCAGGCTGTAGCCTTGAAGGCATCAGTAGTTGTGACTTGAAGGCTATAGAGCACAGGCTCAGTAGTTACAGCACACTGGCCTAGTTACCCTGGGCATGTGAAATCTTCTTGGACCAAGATCAAACCGGCGTCCCCTGCATTGACAGGTGGATTCTTAACCACTGGACCACCAGGGAAATCCCTGTCTGTCTTCATTGTTTTTAATACTGGGCCGGCTAAAGCATTCATTCAGGATTTTCCATAAGATGTTAATGGAAAAACCAAAACAAACTTTTTGGCCAACCCTATACTTGACTGCACTTGTATTTCAGCTCTTTCTTTTATTATCATCTTGGGGTAGGATACCATATTGAACACTGACCTCACAGTTCTTTTTCTTACCACTAGGGAATAATAACCCTGGCTTCTTGATACCATAAACTATAAATTTCTCCCTTTTTATTACATTTCCTTATCCTTTCATTCTCTCCCACTAAATCAAGCTTACCGCACGTTTCTAAGCCAATAACTTCTCTCCAGTCTCTTGCTTCATCTCCATTTCTTACCAGCATTCTCACATTTCTCTTGACTTATCATAGCCACTTTTTTTTTTTCAACAGTTGATTTTCCACTCCTATAACTAGATGGTGGGCGATGCCAGAAGAAAATTCACATAATCATGCAGATTAGGGTCTTCTCAGGCAGTGCTAGTGATAAGGAATCTGCCTGCAATGCAGGAGATGAAAGAGACATGAGTTTGACCCCTGGGTGGAGAAGATCCCCTCAAATAGGAAATGGCAACCTGCTCCAGTATTCTTGCGTGGAAAATTCCATGGACAGAGGAGCCTGGCAGGCTACAGTCCATGGGGATGCAAAAAGTTGGACACAACTGAGCTCATGCACACACATGCTCACATATGTGCATGCTCACACACAGATTCGCCCAATTTCATATAGTTTTTCACTTGTTTTTGTTCTTTTGGTGTCAGATTCAACTCACCCCTGTTGACTGCCTCTCATTCACCAGAGGCCTTACTCCTCAATGCTCCCACTCCTCCTAAGCTGAGAATTCTTCTACTCTTAACTAATCTGGTCACAAACCTTCATTTATAATTTGAAGGTGGAGGCTTTCAGAAATGAGTTCCTTCAGCTGCTTGTGTTTTCTACTTCAACTTTTCTCATTTCATTCAATCTCAGAGAAACACATACCTCCTCTTCCTTAGAGCTGAGCCCCTGGTTGTACTGTGAATTTTTCTTCTCCAGGTTTTTTTAAATATTTAAACTGCACAGGGTGTCAGTTGCATCACTGGGATCTTTTGTTGCAGTGCACAGATTCTCTAATTGTGGCCCTGGGGCTTAGTTGCTCCAAGCATGTGAGATCTTACTTCCCCGACCAGGAATTAAACCCCTGTCCCCTGTATTTCAAGGCAGATTCTCAACCACTGGACCACCAAGGAAGTCTCCTGTTTGTGCTTTGTACTATCAATTATTTATCTCCTTTATCTCACATAAGTCTATCTCAACTTTTACTGAATCATTAGCCTTAGTGAATGGACATGCGAATGTCTCCCCTTTCTCAGAGACTCCTGCTCAAGGGTTTACTGTTTCTTTCCATTGCATGGTTGCCAAACTGCTTCAAAGAGTACCACCCCTGCCAACCATTTCCTGTCTCTATAGTTCACTCACATACTCCTCATTTCTACACTAGTTCCTGTTTATTGAGTGCCTACTCTGTGCCAGATACTTTGCTAGTTGTTGGATGTTCCTGGTAAGAGAGACATGGTCACCAACCTCAGGAAATGACAATTTAGTGCAGTGGTTTTCAAACTCTAAAAACTAAGAGTAAAAAATATATCTTACCTGGTGCACCAGTATACACGTATGTTGTCTGTTTCACAATATGAAGCTTACCCTTTACTACATACTTAGCTGATATTTTATATTCAATTTTATTTCATCTTAAAAATTAACTTTATGACCCATTAATAGGTCAAGACTTAAGTTGTTTAAAATAGGGAAAGTAGACAAACCAGTAAATGCTTACAAAATGAGAAAGTATGAAAAAACAATCCAGGCAGGTAGACAATACGGGATCCCCACTTGAAGCCATCGGGGACCTGACACTGATGTTGAGCCTTGAGGAATGAAGAGGCAGCCATGCAAAGTGGAGCAGGGAGGACAGCAGTCATGCTGCATCAGCGATCCGTTGCTACATTCCAAACCACTCCAAAACTTGATGGCTAAAACAACGGTCATTTTTTTTATTCAAGGTCAAGGTGACAACAGGTTTGGTTTCTTCTGAAGCTCGTCTCCTTGGCTTGCAGGTGGTGCCATCTTGCTGTGACTTCACACAGTCTTTCCTTGGTGCATATCTGAGTCAGGATGTCCACTTTTTATAAGGACACCCATCATACTGGATTAGGATCACCTACAGACATAACTTATTTCTTTGAAGACCTTATTTCCAAATATGGTTATATTCTGAGGTACCAGGGATTGGGATTTAAACGTGAATTTCTAGGGGTTATGTATGTGCACAATCACCCCTTAACAGAGGGGTTTCAGGGTCCTCCCCAACCCCAGACTACTCTGCCCAACTCTTCCTATGACCTCTACCTGGCTTTGTCCCTCCACACTATCCACTCTTGATTTGAAATCTTCAAGCTTTTCCAGATGTGATGTTCAGAAGGGCACTCTCCAACACCAGGACTTCTGTTTCCCTCTACAGACTTTGGCTTAGCTTCTTCTTCAAGCTTCTGGTCTGCCCACTGCCTCTAGCAGTATCCCCTCTCCCAGCTGATCCCCATGGGACCTAGTCTATCCCCCAACCAGTCAACTGGCATCTCAATGGATAGGCTCTCCCAGGACAATTGATGCTAAGCTGCAGAGCTTTACAGATGTTCCAGTCAAGGTTAGGTGAGCTGCAAAATGCATCCGGTATTACTAAAAGGCTTGATTTGCCTTTATAAAGAGTTAAGTAATAGAGGATAACTGAATTTAGGTAAATGTCTGCTAAAGACACATAATTGTAGGGACTTCCTGGGTGGTCCAGTGGCTAAGGTGTTGATTCATTCATCAACATCCAAATAAGTGAAAATCTGGGGAGATGTTTCAACTAGCTATACTTGAAACACTATAACTCTGAGTAACTTATTGATAAAAGTATTCAGGATTGGTCACACAAATGAACAAGGAATCCATACATTAGTAGAAATATAAAAATTTATTGTTAAATTCATACATTATAGGAATGATCTGTCCAAAGTTTAAAAAAAAAAACCCAACATTCATTTAAAGTATAAATATATATGTAAGTTAGGCTACTATCCATCATATTTTTTTCGTGTGCTTATTGTGAAAAATGTCCACTGTTGTTTCATGACATGGTCTTAAATCAAAATCACAATATCCAAGGGAAAAACGACTCTAAGAAGAGAAGAAAAGAGGTTTTTTTAAACAAAAAGGATCAAAGCCATTTTGTTAAAGAATGCTACACAGTCACATAAGACTATATCCTACCTGTGGTTTCTTAAAATAATCAAGTCCCCTTCCAATCTTAATCATCCATCCATTGTTGAACCTATTGAAATTAGTATATAGTATTATACTCCAGACATTTAAGTCAGACAATGATCAAAGTTGTATGAAGTGTCAGCTAAATCTTCCCCTAACAAAATCACTTCTTTCACTGGCAAGAGTTGAACCAAACCTGGGTTTACCTATGGGCTGTGTCTACAATGAAACAAAACAACCATTAGTTGATAAAAGAGTTTAACAATTCAATTAAACCTTCCTCATGAATTTCATCTTCCTGAGAAAGCTTCCCTGTTCTGCTAACAAGTGGCTTCCAAGTGTACTCAGGCAGACTGGTGGTGTTTCAGGGCCTTCCCCACCTAGAGGTGGGGATGTACCAGGGCAGAGGAGGCCCCAACGGGTACAACACAGCATCCTGTCATGCCTACTAGAAAATTTAATAAACTATAAGAAGTAAAGCCAAATTAAATAAATACCAGTATCACCAGAAAAGGAAATTATCCCAATGGCATAATACTGTATGTATAATTGGATAGAAAAGTACTTCCTTTGCTCAGATGACACAGAACATGTCAATTTTTTTCCATTAGGAAAGAGGAAACTCACACAGAGGACAAAATTACCCAGATTTTTTTTCTTCAAAAGTGAAAAATACTAAAATTAAGCTTTATTTAAATTTTTGATATTTAAGTGGAATATTATATGTAATTATAAATAACATGAGAAATAAAAATAAGTATTTTTCAACTGCATAAAAATTAAAGTATTAAAAAAAAATTAAAGCATTACTATACACTAACCTAATTTCTCGGTCATGTATTGAAGAAGAATATTCTAGTTCCAAATGCACTCCGTGATTCCTGAGTGACTGTTTTATCTCTTCCAGGCCACTACTCTGCTGCTCTTTCCCAGTGCCCTGTTAATACGGAAAAAAAAACAAAGCATTTTTTGACTCAGTTATTAATATTTTAAATTATTCCTAGGCTATGCAATGTGTGTGTTCAGTTGCATAGTTGTGTCATTGGCAGGTAGATGCTTTACTGCTGAGCCACCTGAGAAGTGCATGCAATGTGTATCTTAGGTGAATTAAAATATAAATATTCTACACTAGTTTCACCGTCCATTAATGCAAAGAGGCAACCAAAGAAGATGAAGTAGTTTAAGAGCAACTGTTTTTATCAAAATAATCATTTTTTTTCTAATGTGAACGTAACACAACTTGGTGCCATCTCCTAAGATGTATTTTAATGGTGCTATTTATTCAGATGAGGATTTCTTCTCAAATTAATCCTAGAAATATGAATTGTTTAGAATTATCCCTATTTAAATCAAAATCAAGATAGCGATTATAGAAACTATCAATACTGCAGACAGAGTGACTGACTCATAGAACATCCAAGAAACTAAATTGACAAACTATTTGAATAAGAGAGCTTAGCTAAGCGGCCAAATGCAAGGTACAACATACTAAAATCAACAGCATCTCCTCCAATGTGTTTTATACCTATTCCCAGGTGGCTCAGGAGTAAAGAATCCACCTGCCAATGCAGGAGACGCAAGAGACGCAGGTTTGATCCCTGAGTCGGGAAGACCTGCTGGAGGAGGAAATGGCAACCCACTCTCAGTATTCTTGCCTGGAGAATCCCATGGACAGAGGAGCCTGGTGGGCTACAGTCCATGGGGCCACAAAGAGTCAGACACAACTGAGCGACTGAGCATGAAGATAGCAAGTTCATTTCCAATGAAACAGCTCTGGCTGAAGCATTATATCCAAGTTTGCTTTGAACTACATCCTACAACTGAGTAAAGTTCATGATGTTAAGAAAGAGTAAATGCTTTCAGGTACCTACTTCATCCAGAGAGGTGAGAAGATGAATAGTTTTTACTTTACATGGTCTCTTAACCAGCATCTCACAAAATCGAAGGAAGTTATACAGCTGAAAGATATTAGGATAGGTTATTACTAACTCGTACATGTTAAATAATAACTATTTCATCCTATGTGAGTACATTTCACCTACCTGATGTGTGTGTCTAATATAAGGATCTTCTATCCAAACTTCTGTAACTGTTTCACTCAGGTATTCTTGAAAAAGGGACTCATAGCTGAAACCTGTTGCATTCTCTTCTATTTTAATTTGCTTGTGATATTTTCCGGCTACAAAACAGAAGCTTCTGTAATAAAACCAGTGACTACTTGTTTTCTTTTTATACATACTATATTTATATACAGTGAAAAATCAGGAGCACATACAAGTTAATGTTTTTAAACTCAAGCACTCAGTGAGCATTTTCGAATGCTTAATCTACACCAGACACATTGCAAGATGCTACACACACACAGAGGTAAATAAGGCAAACCTTCCAATGAGGGAGTTTTGCCTTCATGGAGGCCAGGCAAATGGGAAAGTCCAGAGATTCCTTGGAATAGGTTCTTGAGCTAAATCCTATAGAACCAGTTAGTTTATTCAGGAGAGAACCATAGTGTATATAAATATATCTAATATTTTTGTCACCATGAGTAGAATCATAAGCTATGATTCAGTGGGCAACTGGCCTTTCTCTTCAGATTTAAGTCTTTTTATGTCTTGCAATTTAATACCTGAGGTATTACATATATGGCTTCCCTGATGGCTCAGCAGTAAAGAATCCACCTGCAAAGCAGGAGACTCAGGTTTGATCCTTGTGTTGGGAAGATTCCCTAGAGAATTCCAGTATTCAACCCACTCCAGTATTCTTGCCTGAAAAATCCCATGGACAGAGGAACCTGGTGGGCTACAGTCCAAAGGGTCACAAAGAGTCAGACATGAGTGAGTTACTAAGCACACATTAAATATATAAATGCAATATAATATGGAGTCTAGGAGTCTTAGAACTTGTAGACAGAGTGTTAAGTAGAAACTTATAGTACTTCTTAATAATCCAAGCTAAAGACTAGAATGCCATAGGGTCAGCAGGGGAGTTCTATTGTTTTTGTTCATTCAAAATGAATAATTATTGAGTAAGTTATCAAAGACCTTTAAGGTTTTTTTTTAAAAAATATGATCTTTAATGGTAGTTCCTGATTCATATGGTGGTTGCACTTTAAAACTTTGTTTGAAAATCAGTAGATTGGATTCTGTTCCTAATATCTCAAAACAGAAAAAGTTACAAACTGTGCATCAGTTTTCAAGCCAAGCTAGTCACGCAGGTTAGTTTAAGCCAGTGTATTCAAGCCACAAAGTTGATGGTGCTCTATTTCCTTCAGATTTCAGAGGGAAACTGCATTGCAGGTTTCAATTTGGGATGAAGTAAACAATTTTATTACTCCTCAACAAAGTAGCCAGATAGCCAGGTTAATGTGGGCAGCCAGGGTTTGGGATAGTACAGAATACCAGGAAGGGGTGTGCAGAGGCTGGCGTAAAGAGGAGCTGAGGGCTGGGGCACACTGTTTTTGGTTGTGTTTTTTTTTTTTTTTTTTTTTTGAGGACAGCAGTTCCTTTGACTGTAGAATGCAGCAGCTGTGAAATGTCAGGTGGCAATAGCCACTGGTGTCTATATGTCTGTAAACTGGATGCTCAAAAAGTAGAGAACTAATTATAAAAAGGGAACCATACCTCCTGCATCTCTCATCACTGTGACTGCTCAGTCATGTCTGACTCTGTGACCCCATGGACTACAGCCCACCAGGCTCCTCTGTTCATGGGATATCCCAGGCAAGAATACTAGATGGGTTGTCATATCCTCCTCCAGGGGATCTTCCCCACCCAGGGATCAAACCCATGTCTCATGCATTGGTAGGCTGATTCTTTACCACTGCGCCACCTGGGGAGCCCCCAGAGAACCAGTTATAAATAGGGAACCATACCTTCTGCATCTCTCATCATTAAGAATACCTAACTCCTAAAACGTTCTGATTCAAGACAAAAATCTCAAAGAAGCCCTGGGCATTTCTTGAGCTACTTTTAACATTTTGGTCATTTTATAAAGGGAGATACAAATAAAAATACAGGCTTTACATTCAGTATTGCTCTGTAGTAATAGTGAAACCAGAATCCACACATAAGCTTCATAGGGATCATGAATTCCTTAAAATGGCATGCAAAGTTCTGCAGGATGTAGAGCTGTCCTCAAATTCTCAGGATGGTATCCGACTGTCACCTTCCCCGGAGCAGAAAACAAAACAAAACCAGGCAAAGGGGCTTCCCTTGTGGTCTAAGACTCTGAGCTCCTAGTGCAGGGGTCTGGGTTTGACCCCTGGTCAGGGAACTAGATCCCATACACTGCAACTTAAAAAAAAAAAGTCCCTGTCTTTTTTTTTTAGTGATGCAACTAAGGCCCAGTGTAGCCAAATAAATAAATATTAAAAAAAAAAAAGTTATGAATTGGAAATGCAGAGGAGACCTGTAAGCTCCCAAGGGTAAACAGTCCAGACCACGCAGAGCTCCAAAGGGCACAGCCAGAAACACTGGGTGAAACAGGCTTTGTCACAAGAGCTCAGGCACACACTCTCCAAAGTAGCCTCCTTACCTTCTTTTTCTTGGTCCAAGTATTTCTTTATGTGTTCTGCTCTATCCATGTAGTCAGAAATTCTTTTTCTGAGATTACACTTCTTTGTTTCATCTTTGGTGCCTACAAATTAAAAAATAGGCTCTCAAGATTCCAAACAGGCTTTCTCTTTGGTACAGGCAGTGTTTCCTAAGTTTTCCACGGATTTCCTGTCCTTTGGCATGGTTCGCCTTGGTCCTAAAATACACAAATAATAGGTCCCAATTTGTGATCCTATACAACCTTCACCTTTTCACTGAGCATCAGAAGCCACTTTATTTAGGAGTGGGGACTCTGACACTTTGACTGACAGCTGGGGACACTCAATCAGGTGTGGAAATAAAGGTGGCTTATTACATGTCACTGACTATGAGCACTATTTTGTTCCAATTACCCATAAGTTTGAAATCTTAGCATAATCAAAAGATAGCAAACAACATCTTTCTTCTACAAAACCAGTCTTTATCCCAGACTTCCCCTTTACAGCTTATGTTATCTCATTTTCCCAGCCATCCCAAAATCAAAGGTATTTTTGAGTATACAATATCAATAAAAGCTTATCCCAAGCCCTACCTCCAACCAGTTACCAAATTACTTCTGGTCCCTTCCTTCCTCCCTTTTAATACTGCTTTCATTTTTCGCTTTAATTTCATTTTTAAACTCTGTTTTTAAAAAATTTTATTTTGAATTAATCGTATATTTATGGAAAAGCTAAGAAAATGGCAGAGACAAATGAAGGCAAATCCCTTCATCCAGACTGCCTTATATTAACATATTACACAACTACAGTACAATGATCAGAGCAAGCATGTGAACGTTGATACAACACTATTAGGTCACCTACATACCTTATTGGTATTTCACTAATTATCCCACTTTATTGTCCTTTATTGTGCTCATCTTTGGGTGAAATATTCCCTTGATATTTCCAATTTTCCTGAGATCTCTAGTCTTTCCTTTTTGTTGTTTTCTTCTAGTTTTATGTACTGTTCATTGAAGAAGGCCTTCTTGTCTCTCTGTGCTATTCTCTGGAACTCTGTGTCTAGTTGGATGTAAAACTGGAAATATCAAGGGAACATTTCACCCAAAGATGGGCACAATAAAGGACAAAAAACAGTAAAGACCTAGTAGATGCTGAAGATATCAAGAAGAGATGGAAAGAATACATGGAAGAACTGTACAAAAAAGGTCTTAATGAACCAGATAACTCTGATGACGTGGTCACCCAGAGCCAGACATTCTGGAGTTCGAAGTCAAGTGGGCTTTAGGACTCACTGCTGTTAATAAGGGAGAAGGCAGTGGCACCCCACTCCAGTACTCTTGCCTGGAAAATCCCATGGACGGAGGAGCCTGGTAGGCTGCAGTCCATGGGGTCGCTAAGAGTTGGACACGACTGAGCGACTTCCCTTTCACTTTTCACTTTCATGCATTGGAGAAGGAAATGGTAACCCATTCCCGTGTTCTTGCCTGGAGAATCCCAGGGACAGGGGAGCCTGGTGGGCTGCCGTCTATGGGGCGCACAGAGTTGGACACGACTGAAGCGACTTAGCAGCAGCAGCAGCAGCTATTAATAAAGCTAGTGGATGTGATGGAATTCCAATGCTCACCACTTCAGTTGTGTATGACTCTGTGAGACTCCATGACTCTGTGAGACTCCATGCCTCTTTAGTCTTCTCCAATCTGTAATCGTTTAGTATGTTTCTGCCTTTTATGGCCTTGACATTTAGGAAGGGTAAGCGGTCAGTTATTTTGTAGAATGTGTCTCATTTTGGGCTGCTGCTGTTTTCTAAGGATAAGATTGAGGTTAAATATATTTTTAGCAAGAAAATCAAAGAAGTGTTGTGCCCTTCTCAGTGGGTACATGAGGTCAATATGTCTTATTACCGGAGACGTCAACTCTGATGACTTGGTTGAGGTGAAGTTTACAGATTTCTCCACTAGAAAGTCACTATTTTCTATTTTGTATGAAAAAGCTATCTTGTGGGTAAATATCCTATCTCTCTTTACTCTTCATCCACTATATTTTAGGATCCACTGATGGTCTTTTTTTTTTTTTTTTGGCCACGGTATGCAGCATGTGGGATCTCAGCTGCCCAACCAGGGATTGAACTTGAGCCCCTTGCATTGGAAGGCAAAGTCTTAACCACCGGCCTGCCAAGGAAGTTCCATTGATGGCCTTTCCCTATAACAATTACTACTGCAGTATTTGCCAAACGGTGATTTTCTATTTCCATCATTTCTACTTAATGTATTAACTGGAATTCCACTGTAAGGAAAAGCTGTCCCTTCTCGCCCATCTACTTATTTATTCTACTAATAATTTATATCAATATGGACTCATGGATATTTTACTTTATGGGTTGAAATTGAAAACTATCATCATTTTCTTTTTTTTACTTTTTTTTTATTGAAGGATAATTGCTTTACAGAATTTTGCTGTTTTCTGTCAAACCTCAACATGAATCGGCCACAGGTATACATATGTCCCCTCCCTCTTGGACCTCCCTCTCATCCCAACCCTCTAGGTTCATACAGAGCCCCTGTCTGAGTTTCCTGAGCCACACAGCAAATTCCCGCTGGCTCTCTATTTTATATATGGTAATGGAAGTTTCCATGTTACTCTCTCCATACATCTCACCCTCTCCTTCCCTCTCCCCGTGTCCATAAGTCTGTTCTCTATGTCTGTTTCTCCATTGCTGCCCTGCAAATAAATTCTTCAGTACCATTTTTCCAGATTCCGTACATATGCCTTAGAATATGATATCTATCCTTCTCTTTCTGACTCACTTCACTCTGTATAATAGGTTCTAGGTTCATCCACCTCATCAGAACTTACTCAAATGTGTTCCTTTTTTATGGTGTAATATAAAAATGTAGTAATATTCCACTTTGTATATGTACCACAACTTCCTTATCCATTCATCTGTCGATGGACATCTAGGTTGCTTCCATGTTCTAGCTAGTGCTGCAATGAACATTAGGGTACATGTGTCTTTTTCAATTTTGGTTTCCTCAGGGTATACGCTTAGAAGTGGGATTGTTGGGTCATATAGTGGGTTTATTCCTAGTTTTTTAAGGAATCTCCATACCGTCTTCCATAATGGCTGTATCAATTTACATTCCCACCAACAGTGCAAGAGAGTTCCCTTTTCTCCACACCGTCTCCAGCATTTATTGTTTGTAGACTTTTTGATGATGGCCATCTCACTGGTGTGACGTGATATATCACTGTAGTTTTGATTTGCATTTCTCTAATAATGAGTGATGTTGAGCGTCTTTTCATGAGCTTGTTAGCCATCTGTATGTCTTCTTTGGAGAAATGTCTGTTTAGGTCTTTTTCCCTCTTTTTGATTGGGTTGTTTTTCTGGCATTGGGTTGTATGAGCTGCTTGTATATTTTGGAAATTAACCCTTTGTCAGTTGTTTCATTTGCTATTATTTTCTCCCATTCTGAGGGTTGACTTTTCACCTTGCTTATAGTTTCCTTTGCTGTGCAAAAGCTTTTAAGTTTAATCAGGTCCTACTTTTTTTATTTTTGTTTTTATTTCCGTTACTCTAGGAGGTGGGTCATAGAGGATCTTGCTTTATGTCATTGAGTGTTCTGCCTATGTTTTCCTCTAAGAGTTGTATAGTTTCTGGTCTTACATTTAGGTCTTTAATCCATTTTGAGTTTATCTTTGTGTTTGGTGTTAGGAAGTGTTCTGATTTCATTCTTTTACATGTAGCTGTCCAGTTTTCCCAGCACCATTTGTTGAAGAGCCTGTCTTTGCCCCATTGTATATTCTTGCCTCCTTTGTCAAAAATAAGGTACCCACAGGTGCATGGGTTTATTTCTGGGCTTTCGATCTTGTTTCATTGGTCTGTATTCTGTTTCTGTGCCAGCACCATACTGTCCTGATGACTGTAGCTTTGTAGTATAACCTGAAGTCAGGAAGGCTGATTCCTCCAGCTCTATTCTTCTTTCTCAAGACTGCCTTGGCTATTCAGGGTCTTTTGTGTTTCCATATGAATTGTGACATTTTTTGTTCTAGTTCTGTGAAAAATGCTATTGGTAATTTGATAGGGATTGCATTGAATCTGTATACTGCATTTGGTAGTACAGTCATTTTCACAATCTTGATTCTTCCTACCCAGGAACATGGAATATCTCTCCATCTGTTTATGTAGTCTTTGATTTCTTTCCTTAGTGTTCTATAATTTTTTGTGTACAGTTCTTTTGTCTCCTTAGGTAAGTTTATTTCTACTTAATTCTTTTTGTTGTAATGGTGAATGGGATTGATTTCTTAATTTCTCTTTCTGATTTTGCATTGTTAGTATATTAGTATATAGAAATGCAAGTGATTTCTGTGTATTGATTTTGTATCCTGCATCTTTGCTAAATTCACTGATTAGCTCTAGTAATTTTCTGAACTATCTTTAGGGTTTTCTATGTACAGTATTATGTCATCTGCAAACAGTGAGAGCTTTACTTCTTCTTTGCTGATCTGGATTCCTTTTTTTCTCTTTCTTCTCTGATTGCTGTAACTATGTTGAATAATAGTGGTGAAAGTGGACACCCTTGTCTTGTTCCTGATCTTAGGGGGAATGCTTTCAGTTTTTTACCATTGAGAATTATGTTTGCTGTAGGCTTATCATATATGTCCTTTCCTATGTTGAGGTAGGTTCCTTCTATGCCCATTTTTTGAAGAGTTTTAATCATAAATGGGTGCTGAATTTTGTCAAAAGCTATTTCTGCACCTATTGATATTATCATATGCTTTTTATCTTTCAATTTGTTAATAGGGTGTACCACATTGATTGATTTGCGTATATTGAAAAATCCTTGCATTCTTGGAATAAACCCAACTTGATCATGATGTATGGACATTTGATGTGTTGCTGAATTGTGTTTGCTAAAATTTTGTTGAGGATTTTTGCAGCTATGTTCATCAGTGATATTGACCTGTAGTTTTATTTTTTTGTCTTGTCTTTGTCTGGTTTTGGTATCAGGATGGGAAACTATCATCATTTTCTTGCTTAAATATTATCAGCATTGGCTTTGAGAGCTCCTGTGTACTTCTGACATACCCCATTATTTTTTGAGTATTTCCTTACATTTTGGTGCAAAACGTAGTTTTCTTGCTCCAGCCCCAGAATTAACCATTTCTCCCAGAGACTTTGGTTTCTTTTATTGGAGAATGGCATCAAGAGATCATATTCTGAGTGCTAAGTGTGCTCATTGAAGCTTGGGGAAAATCTAGACGCTTTCTGTCAATACAGGCAGAATGTCTACGGAGGTTTACTAATACATACATCTCTATTGCTGTATCTGTTCATCTGCATCAAAACCCACAAATTCACATTAACTTTGATCCCACAGGGTTCATTCTAGCTTTCCTCCTTTCCTCACCTATAACTTCTTTCATTATCCACAATATATTTACTAGCTTGTTCCTGGTTAGATCCCTGGGTAGGGAAGATCCCCTGGAGAAGGAAATGGCTACCGACTCCAGTATTCTTGCCTGGAGAATCCCATGGATAGAGGAGCCTGGCAGGCTACAGTTCATGGGGTTGCAAAGAGTCGGACATGACTGAGCAACTAATACTTTCACTTTCAAGTTCAGTATAGACATCAAGCAGTTTCAGAATTCTTAAGCCATACTATCATGAGAAAAAAAAAATTAACCAACTAAAATATAATGTTTGGGGACTTTCCTGGTGGTCAGGAGGTTAAGAATATGCCTTCCAAGGCAGGGGACTCGGGTTCAATCCCTGGTCAGGGAACTAAGATCCCACATGTCACAGGGCAACTAAGCCCATCTGCCTCAACTAGAGAACCCATGCTGCAACAAAGACTCAGCACAGTCAAAAAAGAATTAAAAAACAAAACCTGGTTTGCCACTTTTAGCTGTGTGATCTTGGCCAGTTATTCAACCTCTTTTTATCTTCTTGCCTAACGTGGAAAGAGTAATAGTACCCTAGAAAATTGTGGAGAGGACTAATTATGAAAAACTAATTGCAAAGAGTTGACATGACTTAGCATCTGAACGACAACAAATTATGAGACTGGCATGCAGGAAATACTCAATAAATGTTGTCAGTATCATTATCATCTACTTAATTTATTTACACACTGCCCTCTCAGCTTCCTTTAGAACTAGATTTTATCTAACACCTCTTTTCTTAACCCTACTGTTACTTTGCTACTGCCTATAAATATACACTATTTTCCCTGTCCTCTTTCTTAATCATTATCCTTGATCACAGTTTGACCCATTCTGTGGGTCAAACATGACTTTGTCTTCCAGGCTTCATCATATAGCCATCTCCAAGTCCCATTGGAAACTCACTCCCACATCTAATCAATGAGCCAATGCCAGTAATTCAATGTCCACTCTGTCCTCTCCCTTTCCTAATAAGTGGTGTCATTCAGGTCATGGTTGATTCAGGCCCTCATCTCCTCTCATCTGGACTCCTGCAGGAGTTCATTAATTGATCTGCTTGACTTCAGTCTCTTCAGGTTCATGTCTCTCCTACACTCCTGCCCTGTTCACTCATTTATTCAAGAAATATTTACTGAGAACTTACCACATGCCAGGCATTATTCTAAGCACTGGAGACACAGCAGTTAATAAAACAAAACACAATTCCCCACTATCATTCAAATGGGAGGAAAGACAACAGAGATAAATTGGTAAAACATGTATGTTAGACTGTGATAAAGTGCTATTAAATAAAGCAAGGAAGAAGGATAAGGGAGTCCTGGGATGGGGGTTGTAATTTCACACTGGGGTCAGGGAATGGCCTCACAAATAACGTGGTATTTGTGTAAATACCTGAAAGAGGAAGGAGAACAGGTCATGCAAATATTTGGGAGAATAACATATTCCTAAGAGAGGCAGGCCCTGAAATGCAACTTTAATTATGTCACTTCTTTGCAGAAACTTTAGTTTCTCCTTGTCAAGGGAATGAGTTAAAATCTCCTGGCAGTCAAGGCCATCCACAGCATGCTCCAAGCACCAGAATACCTTTAAACTTCTCCTCTTCCTCTATAGGTATATGCCAAAGTGAACTGAACCACTTATTTAGTAAAACAGCAGAGACAGAACTGGAACACTTTTAGCTGAGTTTCTGAAATTCTACTTAACCTTCCAAAACCCCTATCAAAAGCAACCTCCGCCTCTCCATCCCCAAATGACCACTGGCGCTTTAAATCCTCATTGCATTTGTTTCCATGACTCTTGGCACTTATTCCCTGCAGTACAGTTATCTGCACTTGTATCTTAACCTTCCAGATCATGTTACTGTCTCTTTAACCCCCACAGGATCAGTGGAGCACACAGGAGCAGAACTCCTGGGATTCTGCTGCTTCAGAGTCCAACACTGTATGCCATATCCCTTTCTGGGAGTCAGCAGAGCAGACTCACTAAAGCCTTGGGTTCCAATTGCGACTCTACTAATGGTGGCAGTTCACGAAAGTGAACTTTGCTTTTTATGTGGTAAAATGAGGGTAACATCACCTCATATTTCATAGGGCAACCATAAGGACGAATTGGGATCATGCTTCTAACGTGCTCTGCACACTACCTACCACTCAAGACTTATAAATGATAGCTACTCTTGTTATCACCATCATCAAATGGTCCCTGCCCAAGGTAGGGTTTCAGAGTTCTAAGAAAAGCACTGTACACTGAAGAGCAGCCTCCGCTGTCTCAAAGCTTCTCAAACAAATCATAAACACGCAGGCAAAAAAGGCATAGAGGGGAGATCTTGGGCCAGACTGGGAACACAAGACGATGGGGAGCAGGGGCTCGTTTTAAGTCAATTAATATATAATTACATGTTTACTACCTGCAAGGAATTGTGCTCGGTTGTTAAGGTTATTTGGGTACTTCTCAACACTGAACTGGTCATCTGATGCGAACGGCCAACTCATTCGAAAAGTCCCTGATGCTGGGAAAGACTGATGGCAGAAGGAGAAGAGGGCGTCAGAGGATGAGATGGCTGGATGGCATCAACTGATGCAATGGACATGAACTTGGGCAAACTTTGGGAGATGGTGAGGGACAGGGAGGCCTGGCATGCTGCAGTCCATGGGGTTGCAGAGTCAGACACAACTGGGTGACTGAACGACCCAACAACAACACTGAGTAACCATGTAACAGAAAGTCTTACCTCTCACAATCCTATACATTTCTCACACGAAATTTCAGTATATCCATTTCTAATGAAAAAACTTAAATTGGAGTATAGTTGGGCTTCGCAGGTGGTGCTAGTGATAAAGAACCCACCTGCCAATGCAGGAGACATAGGAAACACTGGCTCAACCCCTGGGTCAGGAAGACCCACTCCAGTATTCTTGCCTGAAAAATCCCATGGACAGAGGAGACTGGCAGGCTACAGTCCATGCGGTCACAAAGAATCCCACATGACTGAGCAACTAATACTTGCATAGTTCATTTACAATGTTGTGGTAGTTTCATGGGTACGGCAAAGTGAATCAGTTAAACATACACATATATTCACTCTTTTAAAATTCTCTTCCCATGTAAGTCATTAGAGAGTGCTGGGCAGAGTTCCCCATTCTACACAGTAGGCCCTTGTTAGTTTTTTTTTAACTTATAATAAAAACGTTTAATGAGAAAAATAAGGAAAAGGGTGTAATAAACACCCTTATTATCTTTCACCTAGATTTAAAAATTGTTAGCATTTTGTCATATTTGCTTCGACGTTCAAATTCAGACATCATGACAACTCCTTCCCAAACATGTTAGTCTGCACCTCTAAAATTAAGAATAGAGTTTGAAAAATACCATACTACCTAACAAAGGTAATAATTTTATTGCTACTTGTTCCGTATACAATCTTCCTAAATTGATCCCCAAATGTTTTATACAGTTCGTTCAAATCCAAGTCCCTTCAAGGCAGCTACTGCATCTAGTTACCTCTAAAAATTCTAGAACAGTAACCTCTCCTTCACTGACGACATCAATCTAATAAAGATATAAAAGAAACCAGTCCACCTGTCCTGTAGAACGCCCCATCTTCTGTATTTCACTGCAGTCTCGCGGCGAAAGGAATCGTTTTAACTCTTTCACTCCCACTCAGGCAAGACGGGCTGCAACTCCTTTTCCTCCAGTCTCCGCTCCCCGGTTCATTGCTCACCTTTCAGAACCTGCAGGAGCAGATCGATCCCCTCCTGGTAACACACCAGAGCCTGCGGGTACCGGGACTCGGCCTCCAGTTCCAACGCCCGCTTTATCACAGTGACGGCAGCTGTGCTCCCAGCGTCCTGCGCCAGGCCGGACCTCGCCATAATCCCGGAAACTGCATCAGCTTCTACCTGTTCCTTGGTGGGTGGGTCCGCGGCGCTCCCGCACGCGGTCACGTGACGCCCATGCATCTGCGCTCTCTTTTTTGCTCCCGGAGTGGGCGGGAGTCTGCCGGAACTAAAGTGCTGCGCTGTGTGCGCACTGTTACGGCCGAGTTTGAGTGTGGCACTCCGGGTCCTTCCTCGGCTCCTGTTCTCCTCAGTGGTTAACTTAAGGCTGAGAGACTTCTAGCAACTGCTGGTGAGTGGGGAGTGAGTGGCTGAAGGTATTGCATTTTTGCTAGGAGCATATATCTGGGAACCCTATGCAGATAAGGATTGATTTTGTCTATTCAGTTCTGGGTTTACGGGTCACAGTAAGCTGAATGGGCTTGCGTCCAGGGTTGGCCCTTGGTCTCCCGAAAAGCCGCTTTCCGGCTGGATCACGTCTCCCAGTTTGAGGGATCCCGGGATGCGGCCTGAGGAGCCCCGCCTCCTGGAGCTCGAGGGCTGAGCGTCCCCGGCCCGGCAGTCTGGCGGGAATTTCTGTCTTCTGTTGTACTCGTAACTTGGGCTTTCTTCTGGGGGGCAGCCTAATGAATTGTTAATGGTGATACAAAATTATCTAATTTAAAAATTGTTGCACTTTAGAACGCAAACCCCGCGGAGTTAGCTTATTTTACCTTTTGGGTTTTCCCTGACGGTGCAGTGGTTAAGACTCCGCGCTTGCACTGGAGGAGGCATGGGTTCTGTCCCTGGTGGAGAAACTTATGATCCCGCTTGCTGTGGGACCCGGCCAAAAAAAAAAAAAATTACCGTTTTACTAAAAGTCGTGATTTTGCAACCGTGTTTTGATCGCCACCTACTCAAAGCTACTTGTTCAGCGTTGTTTTGTTTTGTTTTTTCCCAAGAGGCACTTAGGAGGACTGCCTAGAGTTCAGAAAAGAGGCATTTCTTGCCCTCAGAGTTGTCAGTTTGTTCAAAGGGAAATTCTGCGTTCTGTGTTCCTTCCCGATCCCCATTTACTATTAAACAGATGTCTTGCCTCTTTAGAAAAGGAATTAGTTTTCATTTTTTAAGAACAGTTACATGTACAGTCATTGTAAAAGAACAACAGCAACAAACCTATCAGACAATACCAGGGGTGGAAGTTAGGGAAAATAGTTCTGGTAGCCTGCCCTTCTCTCCCCAGATATGCTAACGTTTCTCTGATAGGCTTCTAGAGTTTCACAGACATCGCTCTCTCTTTTTAATGGAAGGAAGTGGGATCATACTTCTCGTGTGTGTGTGCTCAGTCTTGTCCAACTCTTGGACTGTTGCTCACCAGTCTCTGTCCATTGGATTTTCCAGGCAAGAATACTGGAGTGAATTGCCATTTCCTGTTACTCCAAGGGATCTTCCTGACCCAGGGATCGACCCGCATCTCTTGCCTCTCCTGCATTGGCAGGCAGATTCTTTACCTCTGCACCACCTGGGAAGCCCTGCATTTATTTTCCTGGCTTTTCATCTGTGCGAGAGAAAGGTAGTTGTACAGTGAAAGATAGGTCCAAGAGTTATGTGCCTAATTATTAAGAACAACTTTTACTTTATTAGAACTTAATGACTTTTGACTGTCACACCTTCTGAAGTCTGGAAGTAAAACTTCATTCAGCAAAAATTGAGTGGCTGCTACAAGGCTATGCTGCTTAGGTAGATGCTTGAAATATATCTGTGAATAGACGGAGCAAAACAAAATTTTTAAATCTTTGTCCTTGTGGAACTCACATGCTATTGGGTGGAAACAGATGGTGAACCACAAACCTAACAAGTAATTAAATTATGTTAGAAAATGTTAAGTGCTATGGAAAGAAAGTCAAGTAAAGTAAAAGACATTGGGAGTGCTGACTGTTGTCCTCTGGGTCAAAATGTTAAATAATGGAATCAGGGTAGACCTCATTGAGAAGATGAGATTTTAGCCAGAAATTGAAGGATGTGAGAGAATTAACTATGTGGATATCAGGGACATTCAGGAGAGGGAATAGTCAGGGGAGTATGCCTGCCTGGCAAGTTACAGGGCTTTCTTGCAGCGGGTGTGTATAGCAACTGAGCAAGAGAATAATTGGAGATGAAATCCTCAAGGTGGAAGGTTAAGGACTGGCCGCCACTCTGAAATGAAGAGGCGTTAAGTTGAAAGTTTTCAGTCTAGTAATAAATAAAATTTAATTTTGGAGTAATTTTAGATTTACAGAAAAGTTATGCAGATATTAATATTTCCTATATACCCCACCCACACAAAATTTCCCCTGTTATTAACATCTTACATTAGTGTGGTATATTTGTTGTAATTGAGAAGCCAATATTAATACATTATTAACTAAAGGTCATACTTCATTCAGATTTTTTTAGTTTTTACCTGATGTCCTTTTACTCTTTTCAAAATTCCATCCAAGATACCACATTATGTTTAGTTGTCAAGTGCTCCTCTTGACTGTCAGTTTCTCAGACTCACCTTGGTTTTGATGACCTTGACAGTTTTGAGGTGGTCAGGTATTTGAGGAAATACTGGTTAAGTATTTTGTACAATGTCCTTCAACTGGAGTTTGTCTGATATTTTTCTGTTAGAGTGATGATAGGGGTTTTTGGAAGGAAGACATAGAGGTGAAGTGCTGTTCTCAGTCTGTCATTCTGTGGATGCTATCAGCTTGGCTTTTATCACAGTTGATGTTAATCTTGATCACTTTGAAGATGTAGTGTTGGTTAGATTTCTCTAGTGTAACATTATTTCCTCCTCCCCGCCCCCCACGACTTCTTTCCTGACTCGAGCAGAAAGTCTTTAAGTGTACTCCATGCTTCAGAGTTGATAGCTTTTCTCCACCTCTTTGAGAGGGGAGTATCTACATAAATTATTTGAAATCCTTCTGTAAGAGAGATTTTTTTTTTTTTCCCTCTCTCATCATTCATCTGTTTATATCAGTATGGATTCATGGTTAGTTTATGTTTTGGGTTTTATGCCAATACTTTATTACTTATCTTGTTGCTCATATTATTTCAGCTGTAGCTGCTGGGAGCTCTTTCAGTTGGCTTTTAGTCCCTTTGACATACCCCCATCATTTTTGACTTTTTGAGTAGTTCCTTTCTAGCACTATACGATGCTCCAGACTTACCTTTATATATTCTTAAATATTCCTTGCTACAGCCGTGGAATCAGCCTTTTCTCCAAGGAGTCCTGGTTCTTTTTATCAGAGAATGCTGTTAGAAACTAAGATCTTAGCACTGGGTGTGCTCATTCCTATTGGGATGCCATTGTTTTTAGGTCCTCTCAGCTAAGAGGGCCAACCCATGTATATATATGTATCTATAATTGTTTCTATATCCATCATATCTTTATTAAGCTAAATGTTAGTTCCACCACTAATCCTGTGTCATGGGATGACATAGATATTCTACCCTTCCTCTCTGGCTTGTGTGTAATCACCTACTCTAACAATGAGAAACCTGGGTCTTTGGAAGGTTTTGAGCAGAGGTGTTGATATTACCTGATTTCAGATTTAGTGAGATGCCATGGGGAAAAGACTTTGGGGAAATTAGAACAGAAGCAGGAAGGCCAATTAGGAGGCTTTGCTTGGAATCTAAATAAGAGAAAGATTTAACAAAGAGCCAAGTTAAATAAATTGGATTAGTACCTAGCTTTGTGCTTAGGTACCTACTATCTTTGTTAGTACCTAAGAAAATGCTTAACTTTGGAGGAAGAAGTATGGTAGGGAAAATAATTTAGATTGTTTTTGGAGCGCTGGAGGATTAAGCATCTCTTCTGAAGGAGCCTTGATACAAAGGATCTAAACAGACAGCCAAGCAAACTGGATAATTTGAACTAGAAATTGCTATGCTGTATTGTAATGTTTGAAGTATAAAATCTGAATGGCAGTTATGAAATTGATTTACTTCTGAATTCTTGGTTGAATGGACCATGGATGTAACCCATTAATTAATTCAGACATTCATCAACAAACACGGTGCCTGCTGTCTATCAGATAGTGTGCTGGATGCCAAGAATATAGAATATGAATAAAACAAAAATTTTGCTTTTAGGGCACTAAGATTATAGTAGTTAGCGCTTCTAAAACTGATACAGAATTTTGAAATACTGGTTCAGTTGCTGAGAATTTTTCTGAAATCAGGCCCTTTTAGGGGGACATCTTGCATTGATTCCCCAACTTCATTGCTTTTTCCACACCACAGGAAAGACCTGCAGAGCTTGAGTGAGCCAGAATCTGGTAGACATTGAAATACAGCACTTACCTTATTTTGGCATGTTAGGGTATTCTTATTATAGCTCTGTAATAACTTAATGATCTTATAGTAGTAAAAGTTACCATCTATTAAGGGCTTCTGATATGCCAAGTACTGTTTTAGATGTTTTTAGAATAATTCATTTGCAAGATAGGTATTATTTTCTTTCTGTTCTTAGAGGTGGGGGGAATTGAAACATATGAAATAAGTCACGTATCCAAAATATATTAATGCATGTAGTTCATGAACTTAATCTTCCTACATTCAGTTTAAGTCAGTGTGTGTGTGTGAGTGAGAGAGAGAGAGTCACTCAGTCATGTCTGACTGTTTGCAACCCCATGGACTGTAGCTCACCAGGCTCCTCTATCCATGGAATTCTCCAGGCAAGAATACTGGAGTGGGTAGCCATTTCCTTCTCCAGGGTATCTTCCCAGCCCAGGGATCAAACTTGGGTCTCCTGCGTTGCAGGCAGATTCTTTGCCCTTTGAGCCACCAGGGAAGCCCTTAAGTCAGTATAGTAGGCTCTAATTGTTCTGTGTCTAAATAAACATGACTTTTACTTTATAAAAGCAATGCATGTTCGTTAAGAATAGCTTAAAATGCAAATAAGCAAAAAAGAGCATCCTACTGTTCTTAACAGAAGGGTGTTAGGATTTAATGAAAATGTAATAAAAGAATTAGGTTCCAGACCACATACTCTCTTAAAAGCTGGATGCTCTTGGGTAAAATGACTGAACTCTCTGGGATTCATTTTCCATATAAATGAAGTAAGAAGGTCATTAGTTCCAATTAGGAGTTGGGGTGTCTTCAGTCCTTTCCAGCTCTCTTTTTTTTTTGTGATACTACAACAAAGCATTCTTTATCTGCTCTCCCTGTTGAAGATTTTTTAAATGATAGTAACCTCCACTACCCATTTTTGTTGTTGAAATCAACTTAGGGTTTAACTCTTTGGTGAAAATGGTACATGGTTAATGTATAATTACTGCCTATGGTTTTCTTGAACTCTGACTAAAACATTTATTATAACTTAATTCTTGTCCTTATTGTATTAAAACAACCAAGATTGTACTGTTAAACTTCATCCAGTTTTTCAATTTGCTCAGCAAACAATAAGTTACTACAGAAATGGGGGAGCTATCTGTTTCCAAAACACACGTGACCCACAGGTCTGTTTTTTACTTCTCACAGCCTCTAAGGAGAGCAGCCACCACATCCATGGCAGGGATTTTGCGCGCAGTAGTTCAGAGGCCCCCAGGGAGACTTCAAGTAAGTGTTTCTTTTCAGTAATTATCTTTTTCAGTTGTCTTGCTTTTCTATTCCTTAAGAACTTTTTATCTCTTTTCTAATTAACAAAACATACAGGCAAGTTAAATTTTTAAGTTTCTTCATATATATATTTTTTCTTTTTTTTTAATGTTGAGAGTTGATTTTATTTGGTTTCTTTGCTGTTTTATCCCTAAAGAATTGAAATCACAAAAGACCTTTTCCTGGAGAATATGCTGGTAAAAAATGACTAGTGTTGATTTCCCTTTGTCCACCTTAATCTTTTTAGACTTTTTTTTCCTTTCAATTATAAAGAGAGTGCATTTTCAATCTTAGAATATTAGAAAAATGTAGAAAAGTAGAAAGAAGAGAAACAATTTCCCAGAGATCATTTATGTTTGTACTTCCATGTATTTCCTTCTAGTCTTTCTTTTAGAAATTGCAGTGGTGTAGCTAGTCTACTCATGAGGGCCAGAGTCTAGGTAGGACCTCCAATTAGATGATGATAATGTCAGATGTTTGAGATTCTTACCTTAGCCTCAGATTAATCCTGGGTGGTCAGTATTATTTCCTGGTGGATCAGAGCCTGTGTCCATCACCTCCCCCCACTGCCCACCTCACCCCCCTGTCCCCCCGCCCCCGTCCCCATTCCTTCCTGCTTATTCTCCCAGTGCTCTCTGCTGTCCCGGGAAGGCATAGAGGGAATGATTACTGCCTACCCAGAGGAGTTTCCTGGTATGAAGGACTGGCAGTGAATCCTTTTTCTTCAGCAGCCTGGGAGAAATACTACTGGAGGCTTGTAGAAAGAGGACAGGAGACAGGAACCCAGAGTTCATGACACTTTTGGGGCTAGAAAGAAAACTGGAAACTCATTTTGACTTTCTTTTGCATTGTGTTGTTGAAGGATAAATTACTGTATGTTGTCTTGAGCGCATTGATTAACTATAACCTACAGGCCAGGTTCAGCCCACCGTCGGTTTTTGAAAAAGTGTTATTAGAACATAGCCACAACAATTTAATTATTGTTGATGGCTGCTTTGGCCCTGCAGTGGCAGAGCTGAGACTTGGCTCTGGGAACCATGTAGCCAGAACCGGAAATATTTATTGTCTACTCCTTTACAGAAAATTATTGCCAATCACTGGTTTAAATGTTTATATTAATGTTTAATGTTAGTGGTAAGATAAGATGTATATTCACTCAGCTAGGGGGTTGAGATAAATGTTTAATAATTACAGGTTAGGTAAGAATAGGGCTTCCCTTGTGGCCCAGACAATAAAGAATCTGCCTGCAATGCAGGAAAACCCAGGTTTGATCCCTTGGTTGGGAAGATACCCTAGAAAAGGAAATGGCCACCCACTCCAGTATTATTGCCTGAAGAATTCCAGGGACAGAGGAACCTGGCAAGCTAGGGTCCTTGGGGCTGCAAAGCGTCAGATAAGACTGAGCGAGTAACACAAGAACAAAAAGAATGGACTTTCATCACCTAAAAATAGTAGGTTTGGATTTCTGTACTAGATAGAGTGCTAAAAAACAAATGTTTTATGTCATATTTTAGACGGCAACAAAAGGTGTGGAGCCTCTTATTTGTACAGATTGGATTCGTCACAAATTTACGAGGTCAAGAATTCCAGATGAAGTAAGAACAAGGTTTTATTTTCCTGTTACTATTTTTTAAAAACATGTTGTATTTTGAAAGGTACTGGTTTTTGCAATATCAGAAACTTTCACGTTAAATTATTTGTCGATATAGGTAGAAGGGTAGAGTTTTAAACATAGTGTGATTTAGGTAAATAATTATTAAAAATAAAATTGTGCTACTGGCCTTTTAAGTAGTGGATTTTTTATCATCTCAGAACCTGTTTATTCCTGATTATGGTTTTTTCCCTTAATATTTTGTGTTTTCATAGCACTGTTGTCCTGAGAAAACTGTCTTCTTCCTGCTCATTCTGTCCCTGTGGCTCTTGGTTTTTACTCTCTATCAACTGTTGCTAATTTGGATCTTCTCTGCTAAACTTGTGTGTACCTATCATTCTTTCAAAAAACACTGGCTAAGCCCTCAATAGATTTTTCTTTTGTTTTCTCCAACTTTTCAGTATTGTGGTAAAATGCATAAGGTATAAATAAACTTTAGTATCGTAACTGTTTTTTTTTTAAGTGTACACTTCAGTGATATTATGCATTTCACTGGTGGCTCAGATGGTAAAGAATCTACCTGCAATGCAGGAGACCCTGGTTCAATCCCTGGGTGGGGAAGATCCCCTAGAGAAGGGATGGCAACCCGCTTTAGTATTCTTTCTTGGAGAATTCCATGGACAGAGGAGCCTGGTGAGCTATGGTCTAGGAGGTCGCAAAGAGTTGGACACAACTGAATGACTAACACTTTCACTCAGTGATGTTAAGTACTTTCATATTATCGTGTGACCTTCAGAACCGTCCGTCTCCAGAACTCTTTATCTTACAAAATTGGAACAACTCTGTTCCCATTAAACAGTAACTCCTCATACCTTCTTCCCCCAGTCTCTGGCAACCACCATTCTCTACTGATTTTTTAAGAGCTGAAATAGTATTACCATCGATTATTTTGATACCTTTAACATGCTTGATGTTCCTTTATCAGAAGTCTTTTTTCCAAGTCATGGTCTGCAACTACATTGTCATATCTTTCCATGTTTCTTAGATTCTAAACTTCTGTAAGAAAAGGATAGATACAGATGTTAACATTTGTTTAAAATGTGGAAGGCGGTGATTTTGATCGCCAGCTGTAGTGAGTTTGAAAACTTTCCAGCCTCATAGAAATGACTCTGAAGTGTGCATCTGTAGCTCGTTGCCTGTCTTCCAGACTTATTCCTGTTTTCTCAAATAATTTCTAAACCTTGCTGCTTGGATAACCCATAGGTATTTCAAGTTATCCAAAATTGAACTCATTGTCTTACTTTCCCTCCAAATAACCAAACTGAAAGAATGTACTTGTCCTGTATTAGTAATGTCAGTTGATCCTCTGTCTGATTTCCCAGACTGAAAACCTCTGAGTCAATCTCAACCCCGTCTGCTCCCTCACCCACCACAAATCCATCTATTTTACTGGCCAAAGTCCCCAGATCAGTCCTTTTCTGTTACAGCTGCTGTAATTCAGACCCTCAAACCATGTCCCTAAGACCTTCCTGAGTTTTTTTTTGTATCAGTCTCCACCTCCAGTTCTTTTGAAAGAGTTTTTCTTTCCGAATCTATCTTTGAAATGTCATATTGTTTCAAACCTCCAATAGCTTTATATGCCTTCTGGAAATTTCTAAAGACTCAGCATAGTTGAGCTTAGTTTAACTCCTCCGCCTGCATTGCTTTTCATGTTTTTTTTCCTACCTTATTCACATGGAACCACTGACTTTTCCTAAATATTTCATGCTCCTCACACCATTTCTTTAAGTCGTCTTTCCTTTTCTTTGGTGCACCTACCCCATCCTCTGTATGCCACCATTCTTCTCACCCTATGTTTCTTCAAAATCTCTAGAAAAATACCCTTCATCCCACCCGTTTGGAGACAACCACTGCCCACGGCCTCCATGTACTTCTCTTTTACATATTTTTAAAGATGTGCATCATCTTGGCTATATTACTTCTCTAGCTGCTCTCATCATTAGCAATGTAACCTGATCCCTCTGTGGAGTAATTAATGATTAAATAATATTATTTGTGATTAAAGTAACATCTTTTTTTTTTTTGTCCTTCCTCAGTCTGTTTCCCCAGAGGTCTGACTCTCAACCTAATGTTTTTGGGAACTTTCTACATTTAAGGTTGTGTGTGTGTGTGTGTGTGTGTGTGTGTGTGTGTAGATGTATACACACGCATATATGGGTTCCCTCGTGGCTCAATGGTAAAGAATCTGTCTGCAATGCAGGAGACCTGGATTTGATCCTTGGGTCAGGAAGATCCCCAGCTCACTCCAGTGTTCTTGCCAGGAGAATTCCATGGACAGAGGAGCCTGGTAGGCTATAGTCCATGGGGTTGCAAAGAGTTAGACACGACTGAGTGACTAACACACACACATATGTGTAGAATTGTTAGAATCATGTTTAGAATTTATGGTCATATTCTTAGAATTGATATTTATAGAATACATCATATGTACACACTCATCATGGTACAGATGAAGCAAATACAGAATCCTACTACACATAGTGATGTAGAAATTTGTTTTTTTGTGGTGTGGAAATTTAGTTATTTTTGCTCAAGAGTATATTGTGACCATTCTTCAAAATTAGTACCTACAAAAATGGTAAATGGTAAGCCTTATTCATTTTGATAGCAGCATTAAATCCAGTAGAATACAGCAGAATTTATTTGTGTCATGTCTAATTTAGTTAATATCATTAATAGTTTTATTTAGAATGTAATAACTATGACTATGCAATAATCCTAATTTTTTAGCTATTCTCTTGAGGAATATGGATATGGCCTTTAAATGTTTCAGTATTACAAATAGTGTTATACATATATCCTTATTTGGGGATGTAGCCCAGTACATACTTCTTTTTAATAATACTCATGTGTTACTGTAAGTTTATATTTATCCCCTACTTGAATGGGGTAGGGGATGCAGTTCAAGGCCTAGCCGGTATAGTGCAGTGCCTTGTCCTGGCATTTGTCACCTGGTTCTTCCTGCTTTTTTCTTTATCAAAACAAAAGAAAATCCCTGGCTGTGTGATGTTTTTCTTAGTGCATGAACTCCTTTGACTTCATCTATCTGAGTAGTCAGACTGGTAGAAATGTTCGATTTGAGGATGAGAATTGTAGAGTGATTAGATATGAAATTATTATATAGTTGTTTGAAGGTTTTTTTTTTTTTAAGAGAAAGGGGGGTACACTGAAGCTGTGTTGAAAATTTATCATTTATAGTTTTTCTCTCTAGGTTTTTCGGCCTTCACCTGAAGATCATGAAAAATACGGTGGGGATCCACAGCAACCTCATAAACTGCATATTGTTACCAGAATAAAAAGTACAAAAAGACGTCCATATTGGGAGAAAGATATAATAAAGATGCTTGGGTTACAAAAAGTATGTACCTATTTTAGTCATCTTTAGTGTTGTTTAAATTTGCTGTAAATTTTCCACCTTTAAAACTTTTAATCTACTTATTTAATATTTCTTTTGTTTAAACGTATTATTTCATGTAATGTATTAGAAAATTTGATTTAGATAGAAGGAGACTTCACCTTAACCTCTTGCTGAAACGTGGGACCATCTGCACTGTTGAAATTGATTCCTAATGTTGTTTCCTTTGTTTGTAGGCACACACTCCTCAAGTTCACAAGAATATCCCTTCAGTGAATGCAAAACTGAAAGTGGTTAAACATTTGATAAGGTTTGTTATTTGTTATTCTAGCAGTTTCTTAAAACGTGTTACCTGGTGTAACACTAACAGCGTCCTCTCATGTCACAGAATCAAGCCCCTGAAGCTGCCCCAGGGTCTCCCAACAGAGGAGGACATGTCCAACACGTGCCTGAGGAGCACTGGCGAGCTGGTCGTGGGGTGGCTCCTGAGCCCCACGGACCAGGCAGCGAAGAAGTGCTGACGGCCCAGCAGCTTCAGAGTAGAAAGTGGAAGTCATTTCTATAAAGATGGTGAGAAAGTGTTCTCATTAAAATATTTAAAAAATTCTAATCCTTTTCACTGGCTAAACATGGTGTGATTCTTCCTTGGTGTAGACTTGGAGGTTTTAGTGCTATTAATTGGTTTAATTCCCTCCCCACCCCACCCTCAGTAGTTTATCTCCCCTTCCCCCCTACTACCCCCCTGTAGTGTAACTGGAAAATGGGTAGGAATAGCAGTGTTTAAACACATGGGTTCAGGTGACACCTTAGCAATCATCATTAACTTTTTTTAAAAATGCTTTTCTTACTTGGATTCAGCATACTCTATGAGTGGCCCTTTAAAAAAATTTTTTTTAATTGAAGGATAGTTGCTTTACGGTATTGTGTTGGTTTCTGCCAAACATCAACATGAATCAACCATAGGTATACATATGTCCCCTTCCTCTAGAACCTCCCTCCCAATCCCATCCCTCTAGGTTGTTACAGAGCCTATAAGTGGCCTTTTGAGTGAAGAGTGTGTTATGTGTTGGGGAAATCCAGAGCTGACCAGATGTGGTTCCTGCCCTAAGGGAGCTTAGTCTGCTCTGCCTGAGAACAGAGATTCAGCCAGAGGCATTAGACACCAGGTATAGCTTGACCGATTGCTGTTTGCTGTCGTGTCTGTAAGTACATATGTGGACTTGGCTTCATTCTATCCTTTAACACCCAATAGTATATCTGTTTTCTAGTTATAAATCACATTTGGCCTAAACTTTATTGATATTCCTTGAATTCCTAGAAACCTCTGCCAACAGTTGAGGTTTACTATTTAAAAGAAGAATGAGAAGGGAAAAATCCTTTAGGGAAAATTATTTTCTTTCCTTTGTTTCTATTTCAGATACTTGTAGGGGTGGGGAGAAGTAAGAATTTTAGGAGAGGTTCAGTACTGGGAGATCTTATGGCAGCTGATAACTAAAGATGATGCTGAAGACTCGAAATTCTAGTTGCCCTTTATTTTCCTGCCTTCAACTCTCCTAAAACCTGGCTCAGGCAGCAGTAACATTGGCATACTCGCTGCCTGTGGTCCCAGTGTCTGTCCTGTCAAAGTCCGGGCATTAAGCAGAAGTGCTGCCTAAAGTGAAGCCACATGTCATGAATTAATAAGCTTCAAGGCAGTGACAGCTTCAGTTCCACAATTACTGAACATCTGGTACATATACAGCCTGGAGAGGATATAAAGCAGGATACTAACTTCACAGAGCTGGTTCTAACTGGAGAGATACCTGTTGGCCGCAACAGAAGCTGTCCATGCTGGAGTTAGCTTGAGGCCAGGTGTGGATATGAAAGTTGCCCCTGCTGATGTTTTCCCATCTTTTACTGGGCTAATACTGCTTAACACGGGGAGAGGACCATTGGTTAATTTCTACCCAAAGAGTCTAATAAAGTTTGGGTAAGTTATTTTAACCTTAGCTGTGCCTGACTAAAGGAAAATATCTAAATGTTCATTTGGATGTTTAGAAATGAAATTGTCTGAGGGGGTGGTCCTAAGATGGCAGAGGAATAGGTTGGGGAGACCACTTTCTCCCGCACAAATTCATCAAAATAACATTTGAACGCTGAGCAAATTCCACAAAATCACTTCTGAATGCTGGCAGAGGACATCAGGCACCCAGAGAGGCAGCCCATTGTCTTTGAAAGGAGGTAGGACAAAATGTAAAAGATAAAAAGAGAGACAAAAGAGGTAGGGACAGAGATCCGTCCGGGAAGGGAGTCTTAAAAAAAGTTTCCAAACATCAGGAAACACTCTCACCAGCGGGTCTGTGGTGAGCCTTGGGATTTCAGAGGGCAACATAACTGGGAGGAAAAAAAAAAAGCAAATAAATAAATAATTAAAACCCACAGATTACATGTGGAGCAGCAGCCCAGTGGAGCAGCGGCCCAAACGCTCGCATCCGCCACTAGCAAGCAGGGGAGGGACAGGGAAGCGCGGGCTGCATTGCTTAGGGTAAGGATCAGCCTGAATGTTCCAAGGCCAATCTGAGGGAACTAACTTGAGATAGCAGCCCAGACTGTGGGATAGCTATCCCGCGCAAAGCCCTAACCTAAGACACCGCCAGGCCTGCTCACAGAACAAAGGACTGAGCAGAGCTAGCTGGCTGTGGACCGGCCCATCCCCCGCCGGAGACAGGCAGGCGGGACAGCCAGAGCCAGAAGGGGGCAATCGCGGCCCCAGAGAGGCATCCTCTACCAAACTGCAAGCAGGCTTCGTTGCTAACCAAGACTTCTTGGGATTCTGGATGGTCGACATCTGCCGGGAGGGTCGCAGCCAGAGATCAGCTCCCCAGAAGAGACACATGGCACATCTGAGAAGGCACGCCCATTGTGCACCCAGAAAACCGAGCAGCTGGGATGGGGGAGATGATAAGATGCAGCCTCCAACTGGGAGCGACTGCACTCGCCAAGCACCTGGTCACGAGAACTGCTTGGACCTGGGAAGGGCACAAAACGCAGGCCCAACCGAGTCTGTGCCTTTGTGGAGTACCCAAGAACCTGAACCTGAGCGACTTAGACCTGGAAAGTGCATGCAACCCAGGGCCCGCCTGACAGTTGCCAGGAGAGCAACCTAGAGCCTGAGCAGTGTAGCCTGGGAGGGCACACACGCCGTGAGCGGGGGCAAACCCAGTGTGGCTGAAGCAGTGCACGCACTCCCCACACACACCAGGGGTATTTGTTCGCAGTGTCCCTCCCTCCCCACAGCACGACTGAACACGTGAGTCTAAAAATGTGACCATCACCGCCCCTTTGTGTCAGGGCAGAAATTAGACACTGAAGAGACCACCAAACAGAAGAAGCTAAAATAAACAGAGGGAACCGCTTTGGGAGTGACAGGTGCAATAGATTAAAACCCTGTAGTTAGCACCAACTACATAGGAAGGGGCCTATAGACCTTGAGAAGTATAAGCCGGCCCAAGGAACTACCTGAAAATGAACTGACCCCACACTGTCTGCAACAGCTCCAGAGAAAGTCCTAGATATATTTTCACTATTATCATTTTTAAAGTTAAAAAAATTAGTCCTGTATTACTCTTTTAATTTTCATTTTTATAACCTACTATTCTTGCAAAAAAAAAAGGACCCTATTTTTAAAGCAAACTTCATATATGTGTGTGTATATATATATATATATAAATAATTTTTGTGACTTTTATTTTTTTAATATTGTATTTTTGAGAATCTAACCTCTACTCTAGATTTTTAATCTTTAGTTTTTGGTATTTGTTTTCAATCTTTTACCTTTAAGAACCCATTCTTCAGTACCCATTTTTACTTGGGAGTGAGATTACTGGCTTGATTCCTCTCTCCCCCTTTTGACTCCTTTTTCTTCACCAGGTCGCCTCTATCTTCTCCCTCCCCCTGCTCTTCTCTACCCAACTCTGTGAATCTCTCTGTGTGTTCCAGGCTGTGGAGAACACCTAGGGAACTGATCACAGGCTGGATCTGTCTCTCTCCTTTTGATTCCCCCTTTTATCCTCCTGACCACCTCTGTCTCCTTCCTCCCTCTTCTCTTCTCTGTGTAACTCTGTGAACATCTCCGAGGGATCCAGACTGTGGAGAGCACATAGGGAAGTGATTACTGGCTAGCTTCCTCTCTCCCCTTTTGATTCCCCCTCTTCTCCTGGTCACCTCTATCTCCCTCCTCCCTCTTTTCTTCTCCATGTAACTCTGTGAACCTCTCCGGTTGTGCCTCACTGTGGAGAAACTTTTCATCATTAACCTAGATGTTTTATCATCAGTGCTGTATAGATGGAGAAGTCTTGAGGCTACTGTAAGAATAAGACTGAAAACCAGAGGCAGGAGGCTTAAGTCCAAATCCTGAGACCACCAGAGAACTCCTGACTCCAGAGAACATTAATCGATAGGAGCTCATCAAAAGCCTCCATACCTACACTGAAACCAAGCACCACCCAAGGGCCAACAAGTTCCAGAGCAAGACATACCACGCAGATTCTCCAGCAACGCAGGAACATAGCCCTGAGCTTCAATATACAGGCTGCCCAAAGCCACACCAAACCCACTGACATCTCAAAACTCACTACTGGACACTTCATTGCACTCCAGAGAGGAGAGATCCAGCTCCATCCACCAGAACACCGACACAAGCTTCCCTAACCAGGAAACCTTGACAAGCCACCCGTCCAACCCCACCCGTAGCAAGGAACCTCCGCAATAAAGAGGAACCACAAACTGCCAGAATACAGAGAGGCCACCCCAAACACAGCGATATAAACAAGATGAAAAGGCAGAGAAACACCCAGCAGGTAAAGGAACAGGATAAATGCCCACCAAACCAAACAGAAGAGGAAGAGATAGGGAATCTACCTGATAAAGAATTCCAAATAATGATAGTGAAAATGATCCAAAAGCTTGAAAACAAAATGGAGTTACAGATAAATAGCCTGGAGACAAGGATTGAGAAGATTCAAGAAATGTTTAACAAGGACCTAGAAGAAATAAAAAAGAGTCAATATATAATGAATAATGCAATAAATGAGATAAAAAACACTCTGGAGGGAACCAACAGTAGAATAATGGAGGCAAAAGATAGGCCAAGTGAGGTAGGAGATAGAATGGTAGAAATAAATGAGACAGGAAAAATGAATTAAAAGAAATGAGGACAACCTCAGAGACCTCTGGGACAATGGTAAATGCCCCAGCATTCGAATCAGAGGAGTCCCAGAAGAAGCAGACAAAAAGAAAGACCATGAGAAAATACTTGAGATAATAGTTGAAAACTTCCCTAAAATGGGGAAGGAAATAGTCACCCAAGTCCAAAAAACCCAGAGAATCCCAAACAGGATAAACCCAAGGCGAAACACCCCAAGACACATATTAATCAAATCAACAAAGATCAAACACAAAGAAAAAATATTAAAAGCAGCAAGGGAAAAACAACAAATAACACACAGGGATTCCCATAAGGATAACAGCTGATCTTTCAATAGAAACTCTTCAGGCCAGAAAGGACATACTTAAAATGATGAAAGAGAAAAACCTACAACCCAGATTACTGTACCCAGCAAGGATCTCATTCAAATATGAAGGAGAAATCAAAAGCTTTACAGACCAGCAAAAGCTGAGAGAATTCAGCACCACCAAAACAGCTTTCCAACAAATGCTAAAGGATCTTCCCTAGACAGGAAACACAGAAAGGATGTATAAACTTGAATCCAAAACAACAAAGTAAATAGCAACAGGATCATACTTATCAATAATTAGCTTAAATGTAAATGGGTTGAATGCCCCAACCAAAATACAAAGACTGGCTGAATGGATACAAAAACAAGACCCCTATATATGTTGTCTACAAGAGACCCACCTCGAAACAAGGGACACTCACAGACTGAAAGTTAAGGGCTGGAAAAAGATATTCCATGCAAATAGAGACCAAAAGAAAGCAGGAATAGCAATACTCATATCAGATAAAATAGACTTTAAAGCCTGTGAAAAGAGACAAAGAAGGACACTACATAATGATCAAAGGATCAACCCAAGAAGAAGATATAACAATTTTAAATATATATGCACCCAACATAGGAGCACCGCAATATGTAAGACAAATGCCAACAAGTATGGAAGGGGAAATTAACAACACAATAATAGTGGGAGACTTTAATACCCCACTCACACCCATGGATAGATCAACTAAACAGAAAATTAATAAGGAAACACAAACTTTAAATGATACAATAGACCAGTTAGACCTAATTGATATCTAGAGGACATTTCACCTCAAAACAATGAAGTTCACCTTTTTCTCACCGTTTCTCATGGAAACGTCCAGGATAGATCACATACTGGGCCATAAATCTAGCCTTAGTAAATTCAAAAAAATTGAAATCATTCCAAGCATCTTTTCTGACCACAATGCAGTAAGATTAGATGTCAGTTACAGGAGGAAAACTATTAAAAATTCCAACATATGGAGGCTGAACAACATGCTGCTGAATAACCAACAAATCACAGAAGAAATCAAAAAAGAAATCAAAATATGCACAGAAACAAATGAAAATGAAAACACAACAACCCAAAACCTATGGGACACTGTAAAAGCAGTGCTAAGGGGTGGGTTCCTAGCAATACAGGCTTACCTCAAGAAACAAGAAAAAAGTCAAATAAGTAACCTAACTACACCTAAAGCAACTAGAAAAGAAAGAAATGAAGAACCCCAGGATTAGTAGAAGGAAAGAAATCTTAAAACTTAGGGCAGAAATAAATGCAAAAGAAACAAAAGAGACCATAGCAAAAATCAACAAAGTCAAAAGCTGGTTCTTTGAGAAGATAAACAAAATTGACAAACCATTAGCCAGACTCATCAAGAAACAAAGGGAGAAGAATCAAATCAACAAAATTAGAAATGAAAATGGAGAGATCACAACAGACAACACAGAAATACAAAGGATCATAAGAGACTAACAAACTACTATCAGCAACTATATGCCAATAAAATGGACAACTTGGAAGAAATGGACAAATTCTTAGAAAAGTACAACTTTCCAAAACTGAACCAGGAAGAAATAGAAAATCTTAACAGACCCATCACAAGCACAGAAATTGAAACTGTAATCAGAAATCTTCCAGTAAACAAATCCCAGGACCAGACAGCTTCACAGCTGAATTCTACCAAAAATTTAGAGAAGAGCTAACACCTATCCTACTCAAACTCTTCCAGAAAATTGCAGAGGAAGCTAAACTTCCAAACTCATTCTATGAGGCCACCATCACCCTAATACCAAAACCAGACAAAGATGCCACAAAAAAAAAAAAAAAGGAAAGAAAGAAAAGAAAACTGCAGGCTAATATCACTGATGAACATAGATGCAAAAATCCTTAACAAAATTCTAGCAAACAGAATCCAACAACATATTAAAAATTTAATATATCGTGACCAAGTGGACTTTATCCCAGGGATGCAAGGATTCTTCAATATCCACAAATCAATCAATGTAATACACCACATTAACAAATTGAAAGATAAAAACCATATGATTATCTCAATAGATGCAGAGAAAGCCTTTGACAAAATTCAACATCCATTTATGATAAAAACCCTCCAGAAAGCAGGAATAAAAGGAACATACATCAACATAATAAAAGCTATATATGACAAACCCACAGCAAACATTATCCTCAGTGCTGAAAAATGGAAAGCATTTTTGCTAAAGTCAGGAACAAGACAAGCGTGCCCACTGTCACCACTATTATTCAACATAGTTCTGGGAGTTTTGGCCACAGCAACCAGAGCAGAAAAAGAAATAAAAGGAATCCAGATTGGAAAAGAAGAAATAAAATTCTCACTGTTTGCAGATGACATGATCCTCTACATAGAAAACCCTAAAGACTCCACCAGAAAACTACTAGAGCTAATCAATGAATATAGTAAAGTTGCAGGATATAAAATTAACACAGAGAAATCCCTTGCATTCCTATACACTAACGATGAGAAAACAAAGAGAAATTAAGAAAACAATTCCATTCACCATTGCAACGAAAAAATAAAATACTTAGGAATATATCTACCTAAAGAAACAAAAGACCTATATATAGAAAACTATAAAACACTGGAGAAAGAAATCAAAGAGGACACAAATAGATGGAGAAATATACCATGTTCATGGATTGGAAGAAATCAAAATAGTGAAAATGAGTGTACTACCCAAAGCAAGGGATTGGGGGCAGGAGGAGAAGGGGACGACAGAGGATGAGATGGCTGGATGGCATCACCGACTCGATGGACATGAGTTTGAGTAATCTCCGGGAGTTGGTGATGGACAGCGAGGCCTGGCTTGCTGCAATTCATGGGGTCGCAAAGAGTCAGACACGACTGAGCGACTGAACTGACTGACTGACCCAAAGCAATCTATGGATTCAGTGCAATCCCTGTCAAGCTACAAATGATATTTTTCACAGAACTAGAACAAATAATTACAAAATTTGTATGTAAATACAAAAACCTCGAATAGCCAAAGTAATCTTGAGAAACAAGAATGGAACTGGAGGAATCAACCTGCCTGACTTCAGGCTCTACTACAAAGCCACAGTCATTGAGACAGTATGGTACTGGCACAAAGACAGAAATATAGATCAATGGAACAAAATAGAAAGCCCAGAGATAAATCCACTTACCTATGGACACCTTATCTTCGACAAAGGAGGCAAGAATATACAATGGAAAAAAGACAACCTCTTTAACAAGTGGTGCTGGGAAAACTGGTCAACCACTTGTAAAAGAATGAAACTAGAACACTTTCTAACACCATACACAAAAATAAACTCAAAATGGATTAAAGATCTAAATGTAAGACCAGAAACTATAAAACTCCTAGAGGAGAACATAGGCAAAACACTCTCCGACATAAATCACAGCAAGATCCTCTATGACCCACCTCCCAGAGTATTGGAAATAAAAGCAAAAATAAACAAATGGGACCTAATTAAACTTAAAAGCTTTTGCACAACAAAGGAAACTATAAGCGAGGTGAAAAGACAGCCCTCAGAATGGGAGAAAATAATAGCAAATGAAGCAACTGACAAAGAATTAATCTCAAAAATATACAAGCAGCTCCTGCAGCTCAATTCCAGAAAAATAAGCGACCCAATCAAAAAATGGGCCAAAGAACTAAACAGACATTTCTCCAAAGAAGACATACAGATGGCTAACAAACACATGAAAAGATGCTCAACATCACTCATTATCAGAGAAATGCAAATCAAAACCACAATGAGGTACCATTTCATGCCAGTCAGAATGGCTTCTATCCAAAAGTCTACAAGCAATAAATGCTGGAGAGGGTGTGGAGAAAAGGGAACCCTCTTACACTGTTGGTGGGAATGCAAACTAGTACAGCCACTGTGAAAAACAGTGTGGAGATTCCTTAAAAAACTGGAAATAGAACTGCCATAAGACCCAGCAATCCCACTACTGGGCATACACACTGAGGAAACCAGAATTGAAAGAGACACGTGTACCCCAATATTCATTGCAGCACTGTTTATAATAGCCAGGACATGGAAGCAACCTAGATGCCCATCAGCAGACAAATGGATAAGAAAGCTGTGGTACATATATACCATGGAATATTACTCAGCCATTAAAAAGAATACATTTGAATCAGTTCTAATGAGGTGAATGAAACTGGAGCCTATTATACAAGTAAGCCAGAAAGAAAAACACCAATACAGTATACTATCACATATATATGGAATTTAGAAAGATGGTAACAATGACCCTATATGCAAGACAGCAAAAGAGACACAGATATATAGAACAGTCTTTTGGACTCTATGGGAGAAGGCACGGGTGGGATGATTTGGGAGAATGGCATTAAAACATGTATATTATCATATATGAAATGAATCGCCAGTCCAGGTTCAATGCATGAGACAGGGTGCTTGGGGCTGATGCACTGGGATGACCCAGAGGGATGGGATGGGGAGGGAGGTGGGAGGGGGTGTCAGGATGGGGAACACATATACACCTGCGGCAGATTCATGTCAATGTATGGCAGAACCACTACAATATTGTAAAGTAATTAGCCTCCAATTTAAATAAATAAATTTATATTTAAAAAATAAGCACTCTATGCTGAATGTTAAACATATAATTTTAAGCATTATATGCCCAGTGTTAAACTTTGTACACCCGATGTGATGTGTGTATACCTAACAAATAACGTCAAATGAATGAATTGCATTAAATGTACATATTATTAAAAAAAAAAAAGAAATGAAATTGTCAAGAGTAAAAGCTTGTCAGAAGATGAGCACAGGCTAGAGCGTTTGTTTTCTGTTATCACGTGACATAGTACCACAGTCTTAGCTGCTTAAAACCACATGTACTCATTACCCCACTGTTTGTCTGGGTCAGGCGTCTGGGCATGGCTTAGCTTGCTAGTCCACTTAGAGTCTGACAAGGTTACAAAAAAGGTATCAGCCAAAACTGGCCTCTCGTCTGAGCCTTGACAGGACATGTATCTGCCTCTAAGCTCTCCCAGGCTGTTGGCAGAGTTCATTTCCTCGTGGCTTTTAAAGTCAAGACCAGTTGCTTCTTTAAAAGCAGTATCAGAGTGAGATGGTGCTACCTCTTAGGTAATCATGTAAATACAATTATCTGGATTCCATCTCCTTTGTTTCATTCCACTGGTTAGAAGCAAGTCATGGGTCCAGTTCACATTCGAGGAGGGAAGTTCCCCAAAGGCATGCCCACTAGGGGCTGGGATCAGGAAGGCCTCCATGAAGTCGATATGTCAAGCCTGGTCAAGTCCATCCTCAAGCTGGACAAGGGGAATCCCAAGATTGATACTCCTTTGCCTCCCATCATTTCAAACCTTTTAGGCACTTCTTCTCTCCAGTCTTTGTGTCTCTGAGAATTGCTTTATTGCAGAAGGTTTGTCTGGTCACTCCTTGGTGAAACCATTGGCCCTTTGGTCAGGCTCAGGGGAGATAAAGTTACTCAAGCAGTATCTTTAAGAGCCTCTCCAGTTCCCAGGGTCTTCTCAATCTAAATGGTGCCTCTTTCAGTCCAAACACCTTTCTTGTTAACAGTACTAACTGTTAATAGTATACTTATCACTCTGTTACAATTTTACCAAAGTTTGGAATTGCACTGGCCACTTTAGGAAGCTCTTGACAGGAGCAAGATTGTGTGTTTGGAAGGTACTTTAGAACAAAAAGTAAATCTTGATGAAGACATCATTTGTCTTGTTTTTCTTAAAATTTTTTTAAGACTATTTAATGTAGGTGGTATCCTCTCCCTTTCTTATATTTTGAGGAGTATTAAGTATTGATTTTCGAGCACACAGCTTGATAAAAATATCAAGGGTCCAAGTTACTGTAAACTATCTGTCAAATTTTTTACCATCTGTCAAATTTTTTAAAGTATACGTGTCACAATCTAAAAAATAAAGTATACATGTCACAATCTGTTTTATACATTTAAGCTTTTCTCAACTTTAATATCTTAGGTAATTAAGTAATTAATTAAGACTGGGGGACTTGCCTGGCAGTCCAGTGGTTAAGATTCCACACTTCCACTTCAAGGGGCATAGGTTCAATCCCTGGCCAGGGAGCTAAGCTCCCACCTGCCATGCAGCCCGGCCAAAAATAAAAAAAGACTGGAAGTCTGGACAGTTTCCAGATAAGAAACAGATACAAGAGGGTAGGTTTGGGGAAGGGGAGGGGAAGGGAGGGCAGGTCCAGAGCAGAGTGGGTGGAGTGGAGGGGGCTGACTGAAGGAAATGAGACAACCTTTTCCTCCCACCGAATCGTGATCCTCCTGCGTCTGCTGGGGTTACCACCGCCGCCCGTGAGCGCCCAGGCCGGGACCGCGTGCCCACAGGTCTCCCCTGGGGTTTCTTTCCGAACCGCCAGTGCCAGCCCCAACCTTGGCCACAGCTTTGCTGCGTCCTCCTCTCAGGGATCGGCTCCCGGTCCCCCGGCTCCGCCCCCAGCACCCGGAGCCAGGACCCCGGAAGTGCGCGCTGGTGGCTCCGGCGAAGGTTGTTTCCATATCTTGGTTGCTGTGAATAATGCTGCCATAAATATGGGAATGCAGAAAATCCCGAGGGAGCAGCTCTGTACTTTGTCTCTGGTGTGTGTATTGGACTGGTCCTCACCCTAGCTGCCTTGGTGATGAGGATCTCTTGCCACATAGACTGCTGTCAGCATTCCCAGAAGCTTCTGAAGGACCAAGAAAGCAGCAGCAATAGCAGCGACAGCGAGGATGGCAGCTTGGATGCAGCATCTGACATCTCAGTCAAGAGACATCAGCGCTTTGAGAGGACTTTGAACAAGAATGTCTTCACCTCAGTGGAGGAGCTGGAGCGAGCCCAGTGGCTGGAGGAGCGGGAACGTATCATCAGGGAGATTTGAATGAATGGCCAGCCTGAGGTTCCCGGCACTAGGAGCCTGAACCGCTACTACTAGGGGCAGGAGCAGGAACCCATACCCCACTGTTTAGCTGCCTGGGAGAGAAAGGGCCCCGCAGAGACAGTGGCCACTAAAAGTTGAATGCAGTTCTGCTAATGTTATGGTGGCAGAGATAAGCAGGACACTGTCATTTTTGAGACAGTAAGACAGATTTGTCCCTTTTGGCTACATGGAGAAGTAGAAAAACCAAGTTGTTTTATCAACCTTTCTAGATCTTGGAATTGTGCTGAAAACCCTCTCCAGCAATGTGGATGGAGATTAGAGGAATGGGACTTGTGGTGTGGTTTCTCTTGATTTCTGAGGATCTCAGAAGTTTCTGCAGACTTCATTGCTATGTTTTATTTCTATAGAAAAGGAAATATTATTATAGCAAGAGGGCTAGGAAGAGCAGGGTTACCTTAACTTAGTAAATGCAACTTAAATGACTGTTTGCATGGAGGTGATTTTGATCCAGATAGCATGATCCATGCTTATTATTTAAGGCCTGTTTTCAAATCTTGTCTTGTAATTGCAACCTCTTCCATTTTAAATGGCACCTCAGGGATTAAAATCCTGTTTTTTATTACAGTTACCACTTCACTCATGAAAATGAATAATGTATCATAGGAGATATGTCAGTGAACTAGAAAAATGTCAATAACCTCAAAGGATGAAGGGTTTTATTTTAAATAGCTTCTAAGGACTATATTAATGTGCATTTAATGCTGTATGCATTTGAAAATGCAGCAGAACAAAAGCCGTGTCTCCCCCCTTTTGGAGAAAAGAAAACTTTATGACTCTAGATAATCATGACTTTAGACATTTTGTTAAAAAAATAAAAACCATGTTTGGATTTATAGTAAGAGAATGGGAATGGGAGGTGAGGAATAAAGCCAAAGTTAGGTTGGGATAAAAAATAAAAGTTACATAAAATCTTAAAAAAAAAAAAAAGAAACAGATACAAAACATTAATCACTAAATAAAAATTTTACCCTTATTTCTTAGAATGGCCATCTAGTGACAAATGATGAAATGCCTTTAGATAAGATTACTTACATTTCTTTTTCCCTCGAAAGTATTAAGATGATATGAATGACTGGAGAAAAAAATAGCTAAACAATCTTTCAGTTTCTGTCCTCTAATTTTCTTCATTGTCTGGAGAAAAAAATTACTGATCACTTTAGTTAATGATAATGTAGTTAATTAGGCGTGTGTGCCTTCTTAGTCAGTCAGTCATGTCCGACTCTTTTTGAGCCAGTGAACTGTAGCCCGCCAGGCTCCTCTGTCCATAAGAAATACTGGAATGGATTGCCATTTCCTCTTTCAGGGGATTTTCCCAAACCAGGGATGGAACCCAAGTCTCCTGCATTGACAGGTGTGTTCTTTTCCACTGAGCTACCTGGGAAGCCCAGAGGGAACATACCTCAACATAATAAGGGCCATATATGACAAACCCACAGCAAACATAATTGTCAGTGGTGGAAAACCTGGAAGCATTTCCTCTTAAGATCAGGAACAAGACAAGGATGTCCACTCTCTCCACTATTAATTAACATAGTTTTGGAAGTCCTAGCCATGATAATCAAGGAAAAAGGAATAAAAGAAATCCAAACTGGAAAAGAAGTGTGCATAGAAAATCCTAAAGATGCTACCAGAAAACTACTAGAGCTCATCAATGAATTTGGTAAAGTTGCAGGATACAGAATTACTACACAGAAATCTCTTGCAATCTTATACACTAAAAACGAAAGAAAGAGGAAACAATCCCATTCACCATCACATCAGAAAGAAAAAAATTCCTAGGAGTAAATCTACCTTCAGTTCAGTTCAGTCACTCAGTCATGTCCGACTCTTTGCCACCCCCACAGACTGCAGCATGCCAGGCCTCCCTATCCATCACCAACTCCTGGAGTTTACTCAAACTCATGTCCCTGAATCGGTGATGCCATCCAACCATCTCATCCTCTGTTGTCCCCTTCTCCTCCAGCCTTCAATCTTTCCCAGCATCAGGGTCTTTTCAAATGAGTTAGTTCTTCGCAACAGGTGGCCAAAGTATTGGAGTTTCAGCTTCAGCCATCAGTCCTTCCAGTGAACACTCAGGACTGATCTCCTTTAGGACTGACTGGTTGGATCTCCTAGCAGTCCAAAGGACTCACAAAAGTCTTCTCCAACACCACAGTTCAAAAGCATCAATTCTTCCATGCTCAGGTTTCTTTATAGTTCAACTCTCCCATCCATACATGACTACTGGGAAAACCATAGCCTTGCCTAGATGAACCTTTGTTGGCAAAGTAATGTCTCTGCTTTTTAATATGCTGTCTAGGTTGGTCATAACTTTCCTTGCAAGGAGTAAGCATCTTTTAATTTCATGGCTGCAGTAACCATCTGCAGTGATTTTTGAGCCAAAAAAATATAAAATCTGCCACTGTTTCCACTGTTTCCCCATCTATTTGCCATGAAGTTATGGGACCAAATGCCATGATCTTAGTCTTCTGAATGTTAAGCTTTAAGCCAACTTTTTCACTCACCTCTTTCACCTTCATCAAGAGGCTCTTTAGTTCTTCAATTTCTGCCATAAGTGTGGTGTCATCTGCATATCTGACATTATTGATATTTCTCCCGGCAATCTTGATTCCAGCTTGTGCTTCCTCCAGCCCAGCATTTCTCATGATGTACTCTGCATATAAGTTAAATAAGCAGGGTGACAATATACAGCCTTGACATACTCCTTTTCCTAGTTGGAACCAGTCTGTTGTTCCAGGTCCAAATCTAACCGTTGCTTCCTGACCTGCATACAGATTTCTCAAGAGGCAGAAGATGGTCTGGTATTCCCATCTCTGTCAGAATTTTCCACAGTTTATTGTGATCCACACAGTGAAAGGCTTTGGCATAGTCAATAAAGCAGAAATAGATGTTTTTCTGGAATTCTTGCTTTTTTGATGATCCAGCAGATGTTGGCAATTTGATCTCTTGTTCCTCTGCCTTTTCTAAATCCAACTTGAACATCTGGAAGTTCACAGTTCATGTATTGTTGAAGCCTGGCTTGGAGAATTTTGAGCATTACTTTACTAGCATGTGAGATGAGTGCAATTGTGCGGTAGTTTGAGCATTCTTTGGCATTGCCTTTCTTAGGGATTGGAATGAAAACTGACCTTTTCCAGTTCTGTGGCCACTGCTGAGTTTTCCAAATTTGCTGGCATATTGAGTGCAGTACTTTCACAGCATCATCTTTCAGGATTTGAAATAGTTCAACTGGAATTCCATCACCTCCACTAGTCTTGTTCATAGTCATGCTTCCTAAGGCCCACTTGACTTCACATTCCAGGATGTCTGGCTCTAGGTGAGTGATCACACCATCATGATTATCTTTGTTGTGAAGATCTTTTTTGTACAGTTCTTCTGTGTATTTTGCCACCTCTTAATATCTTCTGCTTCTGTTAGGTCCATACCATTTCTGTCCTTTATTGAGCCCATCTTTGCATAAAATGTTCCCTTCGTATCTCTAATTTTCTTGAAGAGATCTCTAGTCTTTCCCATTCTATTGTTTTCTTCTATCTCTTTGCACTGACCACTGAGGAAGGCTTTCTTTTCTCTCCTTGCTATTCTTTGGAACTCTGCATTCAAATGGGTATATCTTTCCTTTTCTCCTTTGTTTTTTCACTTCTCTTCTTTTTCTATTTGTAAAGGCTATTTGTAAGGCCTCCACAGATAGCCATTTTGCTTTTTTGCATTTCTTTTTCTTGAGGATGGTCTTGATCTCTGTCTCCTGTACAATAAATCTACCACTGGGGGCAAAATTTTAAAAAGTAATAGATTCGTATCAGCAAAAAGAAAAAAAAAGTGGGGAGAATTGATCTTCCTAGGTTAGTTATATGTCTATTAAATACATTTCAGTGAATATATTTTTTAAGTTAAACATAGTCCTTGGACACAAAGACTGGTACCATAAAACTACCTTCTAGAAGTTTTCTCCATTGTTCTGAAATAAAAATTTTCCCTTGCCCCCACTCCCTTTCTTTTTATTATGAATCTGAACAGGCACTAGGGAACAGCTTCAGTTAAATGGAAATCACCAGAGGCTCTTGGCTTATTTCAGTCTTTCTTCACCTCCAGCAGCCAAGATGTGTATCTGCCTTGTCTAAGAACCACAGCAGCAATAATAAAAGTATGAAAACTTCATGAGTTAGTTCTTGGGTCTCCATCAATCTTAATGGCTTCCCATGCGGTGCTATATAGACTTCCACTGACAGTAAACCCTTGGCATCTTTCAGCTAGTCACCTAACCTGTGAAAAACTGGTGCTCTTCCTTCACACATCGCTGTCCAATATTGTCATTCTAAACCCAGCCACCTCCTTCCCTCTCCCACAAAGGAACCGTTCACAGTTGCTTGCCTCAGGGAACTAGCCATACCCTAAACTGACCTTCTAAAGACTCCCCTGAATAACTCTGATTTAATTTCTGTGTAGATTATACATACTTAGTAAAATTAAAAATTACAAAGCAGGTTGGGTCATCAGACTCAAATTTGCCCTTGAAATACAAGCTTTCCTCAAAAGTTATATCCATCTGGACTTCCTTGGTCCAGAGATTAAGAATCTGCCTGACAATGCAGGGGGTATGGATTGGATCCCTGGTCCAAGAAGATCGCACATGCCACAGAGCAAGTAAGCCTGAGCACCCTAGAGCCCGAGCTCCACAAGAGAAGCCACCCCCGTGAAAAACCTGAGTACCACAGTGAAGAGCAGCCCGCCACTCTCCACACCTGGAGAAAGCCCAAATGCAGCACCAGAGACCCAGTGCTTCCATAAATAAATAAAAAATGTTTAATATTTAAAAAATTATATCCATTCAATGCCCTCTCCCAGATCTGCCCAGTAACAAAACTAAATATTTATACTGATAGGCTAGGTAGCTGATTTGGAGTTAGTCTGTGACATTGAAATGCTTTAGAAACAAATGTGCTGATCATCACAGGAGCCCTACAAAACTGACAAAGAATTAAAGAGCCTTGAAGTACTTTTCTATATGTAAGGAGGTGACCGTAATAAAAAGTGAAACTTAGCAAGTATGTTTTGTGATATTACCCACAAAGCAGAGGAAAATCAGCAGCAACATTGGACCAGCATTGGTAGGGTAATTTTAGAGATACCACTGAGGGTTTTTCCACTGCATGTCCTACCTGCCAGCAAAGCAATTCTGACAAGACTAGACAGGATACTCAAAGCCCCTTTGAACACCGTGATTTAATCTCAACTGGTGGTGGTTGGGGGTGGGGCAGTGTATTTCTGGTTGTATTTACATACTACAGGGCAAGCACAATTGTGGATATAAGGATAAATAAACCACCTGATTCTGTAAAGGACCCTGCTGGATTCTGGGATCTCTTCAGTGTTTTCATTGCTTGGGTTATATAATCTGGGACCCTGGCTTTATAGGACTTGTCACAAGACTCATGATCTTTTGGTTTCTGATACTTGCCTGTGTTATGGTTGGTCATTGTTGTTATTGTTCAGTTGCTAAGTTGGGTCCAACTTTTTGTGACCCCATGAACCGCAGCACGCCAGGCTTCCCTATCCTTCACTATCTCCTGGAGTTTGTCCAAACTCATGTCCATTGAGTTGGTGATGCCATCCAATCGTCTCATCCTCTGTCATCCCCTTCTCTTCCTGCCTTCTATCATTTGTCATTGTATCCTGTCCAAAATCTTAAATGCTGCTGTGCAGTCATTGTCACATCAGAGACTCAGCAACTCATCCTACGACAGAAGGGGCATTAGCTCTGGTCCAATAAAGACTATGTCCTCTGGACATCTTCCTGGTCTCACTTGGCAAACTTTCCTGTTTTGTTTTTCTTTTTGCCACACCCCACGGCATTCAGGATCTTAGTTCCCCAACCAGGGATGGAACCCATGCCCCCTCCAGTGGTCCTAACTGCTGGACCCCCCAGGGAATTCCCTGAATCATCAAACTCTTGACAAGTGAAAAATCTGGCTGTCATGCATTCATGCCTGTGGTCTGACTTTGTCTTTGGCCAAGGAGGATCATTAGAGAAAAACAACTCTGACAGTCAGGAGCTGACTTAGAACCATCACACCTTGGTGTGTCTAGGAACTGGAGCGATTTCACAAATTACCAACCTCAGATAAAGCTGCGCTGTGACTGATGGTGGTTTAGTTGCTAAGTTGTGTTCGACTCTCGTGACCCCATGGACTGTAGCCCACCAGGCTCCTCTGTCGGTGGGCTTCTCCAGGCAAGAATACTGGAGTGGGTTGACATTTCCTTCTCCATCTGTGACTGATGGATCAAGACAGAAATAAGCTCATTGTGTAATCATGTCTGAGCAGAGATGAAAACACCGACATTGTTCAAGCCAGAAAAGTGACCGAACATTCCCCTCCTCTGGGTAACGTGGGGGCTGCTGCTGCTTGTCACACAGCTTCAGCCTCACTTCTCCCCTCTCACCTTCTAGATGAGATTAATGAAGACACCAGTCATAGAGCCATCTCTTTCTCCCGACAGCGCCAATCCTGAGCAACCCCTGCTTCTTTGAACACTCATGAAAACCCTCTAATAAAACCCCAATCCTACAGTCCTACCCAAAGAACTTTTTCTGAGATAGAGATACAATAAAGGGAACTTACCAAGCTCCAGGTGTGTCTTTTGGTCTGTGGCGAGCCAGCACTCTCGATGCCCATTGTTGTTTTTTATTTTTTGTTTTTTTGGCTGCATCTGGTCTTAGTTGTGGAACTTTGTTGTGTCATGCAGTTTCTTTCATTGCATTGCACAGGCTCAAGAGTTGCAGCGTGCTCTTAGTTGCCCCACGGCATGTGGGATCTTAGTTCCCTGACCAGAGGTTGAACCCAAGTTGCCTGCATTGCAAGGTGGATCCCACTGGACCACCAGGGAAGTCCCCTGATGCTTGCTGCTCTCAGGGTCTAAGCTGCTAGGATCTCTCCTTAGGATCATTCCACTCAGCCTCCACCTCTTTAGAGTATCTCTGTGCTTCTAGCTTCACCACAGGTAACCCAGTCTGCTGGTTCCCCTGCTTGGAGAACTTGCCAGAAAGAAACACAAGTGGTCCAAGTCTTACTTTCTCTTCTGTGCAGGGGGATCCATCACTTCCCTGCTTTGTGTATTCCTTTCCCAGCAAGGTTGGTGCAATTCCAGGCCCTCAGGATGGCTTGGCCTGACATATCGGGGGAATCTCTAGGGAAGAGAACATGAGGTCCAGCCATGGGGGTGAGAAACAGGGTGCAGGAAATAGGATGGGAGTAACCATCAGGTGCCGCTACCCCTACCAGGACACCCTGCCCCTGTTCCTCCCTGTCTGAGGCTTGTGCCCTGCCCTCCACATTCCCAAGGATATCCCTGATAAGGGCCACTGTCAACAACCGTGTGTCATTATCCGGTTGTGAGATGTCTTCATATGTGTACATATACGGAATCTCCCAGAGCTGGCATTCTGCTGTTTGAGGAGCTTGGAGAAGATGCTGCTTCCACTGTTCCCACTTCAGTGTCCACAGCCCTCTTTCTGAGCCTCCCTGACACCAGCCTCCACCTTCTCAGTGGACCCTACAAGGTCTCCCAGCCTCTGCTGGAGTGCCTTCCACAGGCCCATTTCCCCTCACTGCACCTGTCCAGGCTCCCCTCATTGTCTCCGTCCTCACCAGTGGGTCCTGACCCAACACACTTGCCCACCTCATCACTGGCTTTTGTTTTGCCTCCCTTCTCACCGGCATTTCCTGCTCCCACGGCTGGCCTCACCACTTTGCTCCTGATGCCCTAGCCACTGTGTCCTCCTAAACTTCACTTGCCCTCTTCACTCCGCCTCATCCCCTCTGGCTTCCTTATCTTGGCCTCCAAGGTCTTCTCTGTCATTAGTCCCCCCTCTTTCCCACCAGAGCCCTTTGTGCCCCTGGACTACAGTCTTTTTGGACCATCCTCCAGCCCCCACCAGAGCACACTCAGATACACAAACTTTTTCCCCAGCTAGACTCCCCCTTTGTCTCTGGGGATCACTTCTGTACCCCCATGTTCATAGCAGCTTTATTTACAATAGCCAAGACATGGAAATAACCTAAGTGTCCATCAATGGCTGAATGGATAAACAAAATGTGGTTGTATAATGAGCATGGCATGCTAAATCACTGCAATTGTGTCTGACTCTTTGTGATCCTTTGGACTATAGCCCTCCAGGCTCCTCTGTCCATGGGATTCTCCAGGCAAGAATGCTGGAGTGGGTTGCCATGCCCTCCTCCAGGAGATCTTCTTGACTCAGGGATTGAACCATTGTCTCTTATGTCTCCTGCATTGGCAGGCCACTTCTTTACCACTACACCACCTGGGAAGTCCCATATTATTCAGACATAAAAAGAAGGAAATTCTGTCGTTTGCAACAACAGGAATGGACCTTAACAGCATTATGCTAAATGAAATAAGTCAGACAGAGAAAGACTAATGGTGTATGATATCACTAATATGGGGACTCTTACAAAAAAGAAAGAAACAGCTCATAGGAAAAGAGATCAGATTTGTGGTTACCATAGACAAAGGTCCAAACTTCCAGTTATAAGCAAATAAATCCTGGGAGGTTATGTACCATGTGATAACTTGTTAACAATGCTGTATGATGTATTTGAAAGTTTGTAAGAGAGTAGATCCTAACAGTTCTCATCACAAGTTAAAATTTTTTTCTTTTTAATGTGTCTTCATGAGATGATGGACGTGAACTAAATTCATTGTGATCATCATTTCATAAAATGTGTAAATCACATCATTGTGCTGTACATCTTAAACTTACACAGTGTTATGTGTCAATTATGGGGGCTTCCCTGGTGGCTCAGTGATAAAGAATATGCCTGCTAATGCAGGAGACATGGATTCAACCCCTGAGTCAGGAAGACCGCCTGGAGGAGGAAATGGCAACCCACTCCAGTATTCTTGCCTGGACAATCCCATGGACGGGGGAGCCTGGAGGGCTGCAGTCTGGGGTCGAATAGAGTGGAACGTGACTGAGCGCCTTTCACATTCATTAGAGAATAAGATTGCTTTGCGATCATTGACCAGTATTCCATGAGTAACACCTTTACTGATAAGGGTACTAATGTACGCTTTGCATACAAACCTGCTGCTGAAGCACACACTCTTGGGTGGACATTCACCCCTCTGCTCTCTGAGCAGAAGCCTTCTCTCCCCTCGGATTGCATCTTCCATGCTCTGCACACACCCATGACTCTCACAACTTCCCCCTCCTACTCTGCTCTCGCTGGGGGTGCTAGACCTCAGGACCTTTCAGAGGTCTTCCCTGGTGATGATAGGTAAGGCCTCCACAGATCTCCATAGTGTGGACACTCTCCCCAGATCCCCCTGAGAAGACCCCAAGGCCCGAACCATCCATTGAGCCTCATGCTCTTCACCTGTCTTCAAAGAGTGCTGAGGATATGAGACAACATGGTAATAGACCCTATCTCTTAGCACTGCTCTGTAAATAAGAGCATAGGCAGATGCTAGAAAGATAGATAATAGAAACTAAAACAACCCATGCACTGCACATATAGGAAAGTCTTTGCAAGCACCACAATGTTGAGCAACTGTGAGGAAAACTGTGTTTTGTTCATTCATAAACCCCACAACAATACCTTCAGAACTGTATTGCACTTAAGACATATCTTCTTCCCCTAAGATACTCTTGTCAAAACAGTCCAGAACCCAGGACAATCCTAAGATCCGTTAATTATATTTTTGCAAGAAAATGAAACTAAAAATGTGTGTGCAAAACCCAATTTAACCTAATTAGTATGCTTTCTATAACTTTAATAAGGGCTAAGAACACACATTGAAACAAAATTTTTTATCAATCATTTTTATTTTCAATCCATGGACACAAAGTTCAAAGGATACCTGAGCAGGGAACTCTTTAGAGAGGACTCCAAAAAAACCTCCTCAAAGCTGTAAGTGATAAGGAATTTTTGTTCTTTACCTGTGAAAAGGCTAATCCAGATTCTCTGGCTCCAGTTCCTTCAGTTGGAAGTAGCACATCATAGAAATACCTTGACCGAGAGTTCACTTTGTAACATATCTTTGTCTTAATTTTAGAATTCAGTATGGGAAAAGGGCACAAAGTAGTGATGGAAGGCTGGGGTATAGAGGCAGCAGGAGGGGATGCCAAGCCCAGGGAAGACCCTTAGGAAATGGAGAGGTTTGTGTAGACCTAGGAGTTCAGAAGGGGCAGACAACCTGGAGAACAGGTGGAGAAGCATAGATCCTGCAGAGGGAAGGACCATGAGTGTGAGAGACTGAGTGAAGGACATAGTGGGAAAGAGAATTAGGTAGGATAGGAGAAGACATGGTTAGGAATAGAGCCACATAGAGAATTGGGGAAGCCAAACCTGTTGCTTTTCACAACATTGACTTGGGATATTTAAACAGATAAGACGGGATGCTCACAGTCATGGCTCCATATGGTTTTGCTAGTTTCAAATGACAGTGAACAGCCTCTAGAAAGTTATTTCATTCTTTTAAAAATGAGAAAAGCTGTTTTTCTTTCAGTGATAATTACACTCAAAATGGATTTGACAAAGCTAAGCACTGGAGTGGTGTTGCTACTCTTCGCTGCTGTTAAAGTTGAGCTTGTCAATCAAACAGGAATTCAACCCCAGGCAACCAGCAAAAAAGATAAACAAGTGGAACAGAAATGAGAAGCAATTCACACCCAGATTCCGGTGGCTACTGGTGTGCAGCCCTTCTCAGGATGCCAGAGCCTGCAGATGCGTGTAAAACAGTGGTCCCTAACCTTTTTGGCACCAGGGACCGGTTTCCTGGAAGACGATGTTTCCACGGACTGGGGGTAGGGATGTGGTTTCAGGATGATTCAAGTGCATTACATTTATTGGGCACTTTATTTCTATTACTACATCAGCTCCACTTCAGATCACCAGGCATTAGATTCTGGAAGTTGGGGACCCCTGTTGTAAAGCATTCAGGCTCTTTAACCTCAAAGGCACAATCAGAAACCACACCTCCCCATCCCTTTCTGCGCTTCACATTTTTAAAGCTTCAGCCATGTTTTAACCTTTCATCTTCTTAAAAGTAAACAGTATAGCTTTTCTGAGGAATGTATTGAGTGAACCCAAGCAGCAGGAATGTCCACGTGGCATAATTCCTTTCACACTTTAATCTGTGCTTTGTTCTTTGTGTTTTGTCTCCCTCATTGGCCAGGCCTTTCTTTGTGTTCCTTTGACTAAAGTCAACCTCTCTTTCAGGCATTTGTGAGGTTTGTTTCAGGGTTGGGGGGATGGTCAGGATCTTAGTTCCCTGACCGGTGAGCAAACACGCAGGAGAAATAAGAGACATTGCTTTAATCCCTGGGTCGGGAAGATCCCCTGAAGGAGGGCATGGCAACCCACTCCAGTATTCTTGCCTGGAGAATCCATAGACAGAGGAGCCTGGTGGGCTACAGTCCATAGAATAGCAGAGTTGAGCACAACTGCAGCAACAGCACAGGCTAGAGAGAGGTTTTCTGGAGAGTGCCCCGTACGAAGCAAGGGCCTTTCTATGTCCCTAGACACTTCAGGATTCTAACTGATTTACAACTGCCAGGATCTGCACATCAACATCTACCTGGAAGTGCAGGTAAGTATACCGCTTACTTGCACGGCAGACCAGAAGAGCAAAGAATTAAACTGCTCTCCCCTCAACAGGCAGATACCTCAGTCAGTGGTTCTTAGAAGTTGATGCATAAATACTTCAGCTCCTTGTCCCTAGAGTGTAATATTAATAATTCTGCAGTGTGTGTTTTGTACAATTCCTTGATGTTTGCTTGGAGGAGCAAACTCCAGTGCCCACTGTGGTAGCCGGCTTGATGACATACATTTTATGAGTTGTCTTCCCTTCCCTGTATGCCCAAGCCACTTCATACCAGCACTCCCTGCATCACTCAAATAAACCACCTGCGCCTGAGGGTCAGGGTCAGGGTCAGGGTCAAGGTCTACTTCTATGGTAACCTAACTAAGACACCTTAAATATGGACTCTACAACATCTGGTATCTCAGCCATAAGTCATCATATTTTTTCTTGTTTTTAAATTATTTTGAAATGATCTCATCTGGGTGCACTTTATTGTTTTAGTGGAGACATTGAAGGAGTTTGCAGTTAAACGGAGAACATGTTTGTGGTTTCCCCCACAGAAGAAACCACTCTTGAGCAATGTGAATGTCTAAAAGTGTCCTGGATTGCCTCTATGCAGAGATAATAATCAAAGTATTTAACAGCTGATACAGCATGGCCTCATCTGATCACAGAAGATGCTGGCCTGTGTACTGCAGGGCTATCACACTGTTGGCTCTGCCCTAGTGAAACACGGGGTCCCAGTTCTGCCTGGGTCAAATCTTCAGGCGGGGTTGAGAGGTCACTGAGCAGAGAGGGTTTACCTGGCTTTCTCCAGGGGGGCTCAGATGTAGGTGGGTGTGATTTTTTTGGCTGTGTTGAGCCTTGGTTGCTGCTGGAGGGCTTTCTCTAGTCTCGAGAGTGGGGGCTACTCCTCGCTGCAGTGCCAGGGCTCCTCCCTGCGGTGACTTCTCTTTCTGGGGAGCACAGGCTGTGAGGCACAAGGGCTCAGCTGTTGCAGCACACAGACTCCGCGGTCTCGGAGCGGGTGGGATCTTCCCGGACCAGGGATCGAGCCCCTGTCCCCTACATGGACAGGCAGATTCTTATCCACTGGACCAGGGAAGTCAGGTGGGTATGATTTTGATTCCTCCTCAGAAAAATAAGTGATTCTTAGAAACATTCATCAAACATCTCTGACGGAAGCTAAAGGCCCAGCAGGGACCATATCGGCAGGGACTTTGAGAACTTTACAATCCAACACGTTACTGGTGTTTTCTCCTGAGTATGGAAGTAAAAGCCACACTCTACCTGAGGTTTTCTTCAGGAGGAATGTCTCTTCTCCATGGTAGTGGTCTGAGCAAGACCAAAAAGCAAAGCAGCCAGCCCCTAGGTATGAGTATGACCTGAGATAGTCCATCAGAGTCTCTCTCCTTGGATGATGAAAGTGAAACAGAGTGGTGAAAGGATGGGAGAAAAAGGCGCTGGAGTTCATTTATGCAGTGAGCGCACTAGTTCACTCATGCAGTGGGGTGATACAAAGCATGCTCAGCTGGTTCCTGCTACCCAGAGTCCAGAGTTGCCCGGGTTCTCTTCTTGTCCTTGATCTTCTCATTGGCTCAGTGAGCCTTTGATAGTCTTTCAGTAATTTCCTTTTATTGTTTAAAATTTCAAGGATTGGCTTTTACTTGCACCCAAGAACCATAACAAATTTAGGCCCAATATGCTTATCTTCAGCCATGTTTTGTGGAGAATTGACCCCTTGAAAGAGCATGTGGCAGCAACTACTGACAAAAAAGGGAAGAAAAGAAGCCAGTCCCTGGATCTTCAGCAAATAAGAGGAAGAAGACATAGGAGGCAGGAGTGGGCCTGAGGGATGCGGTGTACGTCCCTTGAGGAGGATGAGCTTCACCGAGGTTGGCTCTCAGGTGCCCAGAGAGCTCGAATTCCACCCTGGGAATTCGACGGTTTCTCCACTGTCTCCCGGGTTGGCTTATGAGTCAGGCATCCCTCACAAGCAAAGCTCTAGGGGCTTGAGCAGATGCTGGGAGGAGGTCCAAGGCTCAGGTCAGGCTCTCTTCTTATTAGTAATTCTGGTAAGACAAGGAGCAGGTGGGCATTGAAATCATGAGCTAGGACTTCCTGGTTGTCCAGTGGTTAAGACTCTGTGCTTCTACTGCAGGGGGCACAGGTTCAATCCCTCCTGATGGAACTAAGATCCCACATGCCATGTGGTGTAGTCAAGAAAAGAAAAATCGTGGGCTAAAATGAGGCCCTGCTGGAATAGGTAGACTTATTCCTAAGAATATGGTAAGAATACATCACTTACTATGATTTTCACTTTTACTGCACAGTAATTATGCATATATCTATATATATCTCACGGGAACCATAATGTGAACTGGGGGGATTTTCCTTTTCTCTATGCTTATTTGCATGAAGAAGAGTAGGAAATGGATTTTTTGTCTTAAGTGTAACCATTCCTTTGCCAGCACTGGGTACAACACAACCTTATCAAATCCTCAAAGGGTCCGTATGAGTACCTGCCGGCCTGGCCTAGCCATGGAGCTTTGTCTAGAAGCCGTGTTTCTTATAGAATTTAGCTCGGGCTAAAATATCATTGACATAGTCAGCCTGTATGTCTGCGGAGGTGGCAATGGCTTCAGTTCCTGACTTGAAGGCTGAGAGACCACCTGAAATGAAACCAGAGGTTCAGGTTGAAAAATTAACTTTCAGCAGAAGTAAGCTATGAGCAAATCTCCAAAAGCACAGCCCCAGATCTTCTTTCCCCCTTCTTCCCCTCCTAAAACGATCTATTTCCTCAAGAGTCACTGAGAAAATTCCAGATTGCTTTCCTTCTGTCTCTCTTTTTCTAGAGGCTTTTGTTTTCTTGCTGCAAAAGTCAGATTTGCTTCTCATTTCTTTACCAATCTTCACTCTGAGAATACTTGTAACATTGTCTCCGTCATTCAATAACTCATTTATTCACTCACTCATGCATTCAATAAATGTTTTTAAGCAACTATTGTGCACCAGGAAGGGTGCCACGCTGACTTGCACGCTGCACAGTGATGCCCGAGACATGCTCATTTCTTTGTAGGTGTATGCGTGCAGTGTGCATGTGTGTGTTATACACCCTAGAAGGTTAATCTTCAACAGTTACTCATGTGTTTAACATAACCATGCTCTTCTTGGATGTCTAGAGAAAAAGACCCCTGGTCCTGATCCCTGCCTCCTAGGAAATTGAAATAGAATATAGAAACTGTTTATTCAAAAATCAGGCTGTAAAGTGTGGAAGGAGAGAGGTACGTGCATATGATGGGTCCACAGGAGGTATGGTTGGATGTGAAAGAAGAAGGAACTAGGGAAACTCAGAAAACAATCTGGTTGTTCTGGCCAAGATGACTGGATCTATTATGGTGCCTTCCACAGAGACAGAAAATACAGAAGAAAAAGCAAATGTATAATGGGAGGCTAGTGAGTTAATTCGCTTCCCTGTGGCTCATCTGGTAAAAAAAAACCCACCTCCCAATGCAGGAGATGCAAGAGATGTGGGATCCCTGGGTTGGGAAGATTCCTTGGAGAAGGAAATGGCAACACTCTCCAGTATTCTTGCCTGGGAAAGCACATGGACAGAGGAGCCTGGTGGGCTACAGTCCGTGGGGTTGAAAAGAGTCAGGTATGACTAAGCAAGCAGGCAAAGTGAGTTAATTCAGTCTGGGAGACACTGAACTTGAGGTGGTCTGTGATCAGCCTAGAAGGCATCTTTCCCTGGACACATCATGATAATTAGAGCCCTGCTGTCACTGAGGATGCTCATGGGGTGAACATGTATTCCAACAGTTCAGAAAGTGTGCAACAGTTTCTTGCACCAGGGAGAAAAAAAATCCATCAGAGAAAGGGAAACATATTCTTTTAAACAATCACACTAACTCTCAGGGCATCACTCAGTGGCTCAGGACCAATGAGAAGACTTCCCTGGTGGTCCAGTGGTTAAAAATCCCCTGCCAAGCCAGGGGACACAGGTTTGATCCCTGGTCCTGGAATATCCCACATGCCATGAGAGCAACTAAGCCTGTGAACCACAACTACTGAGCCCGTGCTCTGGAGCTCCCGAGCCACAGCTACTGAGCGCATGTGCCGCAGCTTCCGAAGCCCGCCCACCACGCCTCCGCCGCGAGAAGCCTGTGCACCGCAGCTGGCGAGCAGCCTCCAGTTGCCACAACCGGAGAAAATCCTGCATGCAGCAACGAAGACCCAGCGCAGCATAAATAAACGAATGCTTTTTAAAAAAGGAGAACCAAGGAGAGATGTAAAAGGAACCCCAACGTCTGGCCGAAGGAAATGGAAGCAGAAAAGAAGACCGCTCCAGGGAGCTCAGTGCTTCGGAGAGCGTTCAGGCTCCTCGCAGGCCCAGAGTTGCCCCGGCGGGCACAGGCCCAGGAATGCCCAGGGCACACCGGCCTCCGGGGCTCTTACCACTCTCTAAACAGCACTGCACATCCGGCCTACCTTTGAGGTGCTGAGCCGCACTCCAGCCGGGGAATTTTTTCTGGGTTGCCTTAATTCTGTCTGTGAGAATCCCAACAGCCTGCAAAAGGTGTTCTTTGCCATCCCAGGTACCGACAGGACGATGAATTTTTTTATCAAGCTAGAAAATTCAGATAAGAATGTCAGCATCTGATTGGAGCAACACAGGTTTCTGCTGTCCTGCTTTCTGTTCCTTATGTTCAAGGTCATGGGCACCGCCTTGCCCCTTTTATGTTTCCACAGAATCAATTCTAAATGTCCTTTCTTTCACGGGAAAGAGTCTGAAAAACAAAGTGAGATTTGGGAGAACTGGGTGTGGCGTAGTTTTAGTTAAGCACTCAAATATTAACAAATAAATAAAGGAAAAAGTTGTTTTAAAACAAATAATGAGCACCCAAAGCCTAGATATTTGCAGTCAAAAGTATCTTTTTTCTAAGTGGGGAGACTGGAAGTCTGGGTTTCTCAGACCATTCAAAATAAAGCCTGGTGGAATTCCCTGGTGGTCCAGTGGTTGGGATTTGGTGCCTTCGCTTCCGGGGCCCAGGTTCAATCCCTGGTCAGGGAACAAAGATCCTACAAGCTGTGTGACACAGCCAAAAAATAATTAAATGTGAATTTTAAAATAAATACAATAATAAAAGCCTGGAAGAAAATATTCTGAAAATTTGGGTCCCCTTCCTCCAAATTGCCTAATGAACAATTTGGTTCAAGTAAGACTTCATTACAGTGTTTTAATCTACATGGATGAAATTTACTATTTCATGAACCTCAACTGGATACTGGTAATAGTGCCCTTTTTCATAAGATTTTCTCAATTTAAGTGCATTGCATAGTATTCATTGCAAATTGTAGTTATAAAACCCGTAAGATACTTTTTAAAAAAGGTATCAAATAACTGGTATATCTTGACATGTTACAGAATTACCAGCAGAAACCATGCAAGTAGCAGTGTTTTAAAGCCTAGGATAAATGCAAATAATCTATCAGGAAGGATGGAGTGGGGCTGATGGAAAGCTTCTGGCTGAGTACCTGCATCAGGCCAAATTTAAGTCCTGTGTGGTCCCAGCCATCCAGCAGGATGGTTCCACCATGACTTTCTCTAGAGATGATGGCTGCAATGAGAGCAGGGTCCACGCAGTGCCGCAGTCCAATTTCTTTGATCAGAATTTGGTAAGACTGTAAGGCCTTCAAATCCATCTCCGCAAACATCTCAGAACCACGGATGCCTGCGTCAATAGAAAATAAACTGTGTTCTCCACTTCATAAGAGGACTCTTTTTCAGTTTAGTAAGTTAGCCCCAGCTCCTGATCGTAGCCCCTCAGGCTTGGGACAACCGTTTTAGGACATTTTTGATCTTTGCATAAAGCCGCAAAGGTCCATAGCCCCAGATGGATACCACTTTCACTTTCTTTATTGTTCTTCTGTTTTCTGCCACATTTGGTGCAAGAGGGGAAGCCTTGGACGTGAAGTCAGCCAACCTAAGTTTGAGTCTGGTTCTGCTACTACCTAGCCCCGGAACCTTGGGAAGTCCCTCCTCCTTGGTAAGCCTCAGTTGTCTGATCTGTAAATTGGGAAGGTAGGATTAGATTGACCTTGCAGTTGCTTCAAACTCTGACATGCTAATGCTGAGACAACGTAAGGAGTCTTTGGAACAGAAGACCGAGAGAGGACATACAGAGAGCCTTGCCTCAAGCGTTCATGTTGTAACATGAAGTAAATACAACAACAAACCAAAAAACAAAGCCAGAATTTGACATTTTACTAAAGCAATCATTTTAATATGTAGAAATAAAGCCATCTGGATCGGGTTTGGAAAGGATGAAGGGAAAACAGAAGAAGTTTGTTAGATGGGTCAGGATTCGGTTTTCCTCTAGTTTTTAATTTTGATAATACTGCTATAAAAATGAACTTCTCAGAATTAAGCTACTTCCTAAGAAAGAATCTGAAAATGATGAAAGGAGGCTAGCCAGATGCTTGCATGGCCTCACACTCACCGCAGGCAACCAGCCTGGTGTTATCACAGGGGACACCAGGGGTGTCCATGGTCATGATGTCGCCGTAGCAGCCATGGTACAGGCGGAAGTGCAGGCGAGGACTCATGGTGTGAGTGGAGGCGTGTGAGCCCCTGGAAGTGCCTGTGGGGCAGGATGGTAATTCACATGAAGCCTTCGAGGAAACACTGCTCAAGCTGCTCTCATGAGTGTTACTAAACCAATGGCAAAGCCATAGGCTTAATCCTCCCAAACCCCTCTCCAAACCCCAGAATGGCTCACTAGACAGAACAGAACAGAAGATTCCCCCTTCCCACTCTAGTTCAACCTTAAAAAAGTTGAATACTACCCTTAATTTTAAACGCTGTCCGAAGTATTATGACAATCAGTTCTTACAGGTCTCAAAAACATTTGCTGCAATCTTCATCAGAACGAAAACTGCCAATAAAATTTTAAGTAAAAACTTGGAGAAAATTTTTAAGAACACCTCTGACACAAATGCTTTTGGAAATGTAAACATCTGAATTCATAATGGCTTTTGTTTAGGAAGATAAGAAAGAAGAGTATCATTCACTTAAAGAAAGAAGGGTATCATTCACTTAGTAATTTGATATCATTTTACTACGAAGTTGAGTTTCTATCTAAGACTAATTAAGAAACTTGGAAATAAAATTTAACTTACCATAAAATTTAAGTTAAATCTATTCTTATTTTTTATTTTGTTATTATGAAGTGAGTTTCTATTTACTGAAGGAGATAAGAAGCTTGTCTATAAGTTGAAAAGTTTCTTCTAGTAGTTCTTATGATGGCTGAATTGTGCCTTAAGACCACAACTTTTTTTTGTAAGAAATTATATTTGTTAAAACATTTGCTGTAAAAACCTATGTTTCACTTAGTGTTGTGAATGGTGTTCTTAACTAGAGAGGTAGATTTTACTCTTTTCCCATAGATCTAGTTCTGATTAACCAGACAGTATAAATTCTAGAGACTTTCTTAGAATTAGGCACAAAGTCAGTGGAACTCTTCCTTGCAAATGTTTAGTCACTAAATCATGCCTGGCTCTTTTGTGATCCCATGGGCTGTAGCCCACCAGGCTCCTCTGTCAATGGGATTTCCCCGGCAAGAGTACTGGAGCAGACCGCCATTTCCTTTTCCAGGGGATCTTCCCAACCCAGGGATCGAACCCATGTCTCCCACATTGGTAGGCAGATAAGTTAGGTAATATTTATCTTCAAAGGAAAGCAAAGCAACTCTAAAGATTAACTCTTCACAAGTATGTGATTTTTAAAAAGCAAAACTCATCAAAACAAATAACAAATACAGGCATAATCTTCTCTCTCCCATCTACAAACAGACAAAAAAGGAATTAAAAAATGAACCAAAATGGCAGAGAGTGAAACTATCAAATAAACTCAGGATGCTGAGAAAGCCTATCTAGATTATAGAAGCAGCGTAAACCAACAAAGCCCTTACATTTCTTTAAGCTGTGTGGATTCCCATGTGAGGCAGAGAGCAGGAGATCGCCTCGACTCCCCTCTTGGCCCTTGGTGTTTTACAATGTTCGTGCCTACAGGGTGTGTGTGAAATACATATGAGTGAATGAATGGACAGAGTCCCACGATGCAGATCACATGTAAAATTGAAGCATGGGTTGTAAAGTAATTGGCCTCCAATTAAAATAAATTAATTAATTAAAAAAATTTTGAAGCATGGGGTTTGAGAGCGAGGGTGCAGACAGAAGACATACATCCAGAATCTGACCACTTCTCTTCACATCTGCTAACACAATAGCCAAAATCAGCATCGTAACTGGTCTGGTTTAATGTTCAGCCTCTTAACTGACCTCCCCACTCCACTCTTGAAGTCTATTTTGATCTTATGAATATTTCTATAATAAAATAAATTACATCAAATAGAGAAAAAGACATTCTAAAAAATGAAAAACAAAAACTCTATGCATGCATGCTAAGTCATTTAAGTTATATCCGCCTCTTTGCAACCCTATGAACTGTAGCCTGCCAGGGTCCTCTGTCCATGGGATTCTCCAGGCAAGATTACTGGAGTGGATTGCCATGTTCTCCAAAGGATCTCCCCGACCCAGAGACTGAAACTGCATCTCTCCCGTCTCCTGCATCGGCAGGCGGGTTCCTTACCACTAGTGCCGCCTGGGAAGCACTTCCACCGTCATGTACCTTCCCAGATGCCTTTTTGGTCTCATCATACTGACTGAGTGTGAACTCTTTCTTCTAAACTCCTCCCAGACTAGAATTTTTCTATTTACTCATATAACTCTTATTTACTGTCCGGAATTGAGAGTTTCCTCTTCATATGTCTTGCCTAACAAAGCACTGTTCCATAATCTCCCACTGATAACACCTCCACTTGCTTGGCAAGAAAACCCTCTTAATTATAGAAATAAGCAGCTGATTCATGGCTGGGCCTGTCAGGAGAGCCCACCCCCAACCCCATGACATATAATCACGGCCATTTCTGATTTATGACTGGGCTGGATGGGGCTAGATGTTTTTGTGGACACCTTGCAAACAGTGATAAATGTCAATCAAGGACTTACCAATGAGGACAAAAAGGCCCCCAAACAGGGCAAAAGATAGCATGGTAGGTGGTGACTTGTATCCTCCAGCACCTGTGGTGATTCAAAAGAGAAACTGGTTAATTTTAAAACTTGAAAGTTTCCTAAAGAAACTAGTTTCGATTTTCTTAAAAAAGGTTTCTTTTCAATTCAGTGCCCTTTTTTTTGTTTCCAAGATATTATTCTCATAGACTCAGTTCATTGGATCACTCTCTATCCTAAGCACCAACTCCCAACTCATTTTAACCAGCTTTTATACTGACATGAACCCATGAACATCTTTTTAAATTTATTTTAAAATTGGGTCATAATTGCTTTACAATGTTGTTTTGGTTTCTGCTATAAAGTGACCTGAATCAACCATGTTGTTGCTGTTTATTCACTAAGACATGTCCAACTCTTGCAGCCCCAGGAATTGTAGCCCCACCAGGCTCCTCTGTCTGTAGGATTTTCCAGGCAAGAATACTAGAGCGGGTTGCCATTTCTTCTTCCAAGGGATCTTCCTGACCCAGGGATCTAACCTACTTCTCCTGCTTTGGTAGGCAGGTTCTTTACCTCTGAGCACCAAGGAAGCCCAAATCAGTCATCAGGTCAGTTCAGTTCAGTCGCTCAGTCATGTCCGACTCTTTGCGACTCCATGGACTGCAGCACGCCAGGCCTCTCCATCACCAACTCCCTGAGCTTACTCAAACTCATGTCCATTGAGTCATCACCTTCTCCTCCCACGTCCAATCTTTCCCAGCATCAGGGTCTTTTCAAATGAGTCAGTTCTTTGCATCAGGTGTCCAAAGTATTGGAGTTTCAGCTTCAGCATCAGTCCTTCCAGTGAATATTCAGGACTGATTTCCTTTAGGATGGACTGGTTGGATCTCCATGTAGTCCAAGAGACTCTCAAGAGTCTTCTCCAACATCACAGTTCAAAAGCACCAATTCTTTGGCGCTCAGCTTTCTTTATAATCCAACTCTCATATCCATACATGACTACTGGAAAAACCATAGCCTTGACTAGACGGACCTTTGTTGGCAAAGTAATGTCTCTGCTTTTTAATATGCTGTCTAGTTTGCTCATAACTTTTCTTCCAAGGAGCAAGCATCTTTTAATTTCATGGCTGCAGTCACCATCTGCATAGGTATACATATATCCCCTCCCTCTTCAGCCTCCCTCCCACCCTCCTGTTCCACCCCTCTTGATCATCACAGGAGTCTATGAACAACTACTTACATGTGTTACCTACACACACACTCCCATCCATCTACAAACAAGGTCACACCACAATTTTGTTCCTATGCTTGTACTAGTCTCCTTAGAAAATCAAAAGAAACCACTTTTAATAAGAGGAACCTTTTATAATGAGTATATATTGGCTTTCACAGGGACGTTCATTTGTCATAACCGGCAGATGTACACTTAAGATTTCTGCACAACACATACTGAACTCTAATATCTTCAAGCTGAACTTATAGGAGTGTGATGATGTCTGTGATTTATTTTGAAATACATTTTAAAAGAAGATGAATGGATTGAAGGCTAGAGTAGTGAAAAAATGAATAGGTATGTGAAAAGACAAGTATAGAAAGGCATTAATTGTAAAATATAAATTTATAGGCATATGCTTGGTCTTCTGATGGCATCACTGACTCAACAGACATGAGTTTGAGTAAACTCCAGGAGTTGGTGATGGACAGGGAGGCCTGGTGTGCTGTGGTCCATGGGGTCGCCAAGAGTCGGACATGACTGAGCAACTGAACTGAACTGGTTGGTCTTCCAATTGTTAAAAATCTTCCAACTTTGCTGTTTGTTTGAAATCTGTCAAAATAAATGCTTTTCTTTTTAAAGATGCAGAACTTAAAAAAAAAAAAAAAGAGGAACCTTGGCGATCATGACTCAGAAGAGGTTTGCTGTGCTGCATCCTTCCTCCATGGGCTCGATCCTTGGTTTCATTCAAAAAGCAGCTCATGTGTTTTACAAGATAGAACAAGGCTAGGGCTCCAAACTGCTCTCCATACTGGCTGTACTGGGAGATTAGGACTGACAGGTACACACTGCCCTGTGTAACTCAGGTAGCTAGTGGAAACCTGCTCTATAGCACAGGGCGCTCCCTGGCATCTGTGACCTACAGGAGTGGGATGGGGGGGGGGGAGTTGGGGAGGAAGACTTGGTAGGGAGGGGGTGTATGTATACTTGTCGCTGATGCACTTCATCGTACGGCAGAAACTAACACAGCATTGCAAAGCAATTAAACTCCAATTAGAAAACAAAATAAAGCTAGGACTAACCTGGTTTGGGACTTTGCAGAGAAAAATCTCTCGTCTCTGTTTGAGAAGGTCTTCTGAACTCAGCAGCAACCTGTCAGGACTTTACACAGTGGTGGCCTTGGTCCTGTAACATAGGTTGGTTTCAGTTCGAAAATTCATGAGCAAATTTCCTTCTTCCTGGCTTCAATCCACCGCCTTCAGTGCAGCTCTTGAGCCGTGGAGGAGCTTTTAAACACCAGCATGCATACTTGCCCGCCTCTCTCACCTTCATCCTGTACCTCCGATCTGGGAGGAGCTTTATATATGCTTTAAAGCCCTCTCTATAAACCGCTGACCTCATTAGGCCTGATTATAATGGTACTCGGGCTAGGTGGCCCTTTTAATAAAAGGATTTGAAAGCATACATTAACCACTATTAATCAATTAATCTAATGAACCCCCAAGTTGTACTGGAGGTATACATTTGGTGGACTGTTTCTGGGTTTCTAAAATTGTGCGAGGCAAACATCTTCTGAATGTGAGAACAAGAAACAGATAATTAGCCTAAAAAAGATAAATAAATAGGAAATACCAGCAGCTGCCACTCTTGGCTTGTTTCCCTGAAATGCTAAGCCTCCTGCTCTTTGTTCTTCATTCCACAGTCACAAGGTCCTTTTGGCTCTTTGCTCCAATTCTGCCTCTGACAAGCATATCTAAGAGTGTCTGCCTGCTCTTGAGATGTCAGTGAAAAGCTAGGGACTAGAAACATGGGTACTGGTTTCCCAAACTTCTGAAAAAATGTGAAAACAAAATTTGGCCAGGGATGAACATTTCTTCGAGGATGGACTGTCTTCATACTGATTTGTAGGAAGAGATGGAGCTCATTGTGCAGCTCCAGAAACAGGAAGTGGAAGGGATGTTCTTTTTTTTTTTTGTCTGCACTGGGTCTTTGTTGTGGCACTCAGGCCTCTCTTTAGTTTTGGCACAGGGCCTTAGCTGCCTCGCAGTTTGTGGGATCTTAGTTCCCTGACCAGGGATGGAACCCACATCCCCTGCCTTGGAAGGCAGATTCTTAACCAATAGACCACCAGGGAAGTCCTGGGCAAAGTACATTTCCCAGAGGGGAGGAGAGTCTGACACGGGTGCTGCCACCAGTGTGAGAAGTCTCTAAGACTGTACAGACCCTTTCATTCATCCCCAGCTGCAGAGGTGTGAGGGAGACTGGTCAGGAGACAAGCGACTTCCAGGCTCCCTGGCAGTGAGCAACCACATCTCCTGGGAAAAGCTGATCTCTGTTCCACCCACTGCACTAGCTGCTGCCCGGATCTGCCTCTGGTTTGTAGAAGAGTCTGCCCTTCACACGGCCTCCAGCCTTGCATTCCAGGGAAGAAGGGTGGGGCTGTCCTGACTGATGGTGCTCCTGCCCCGGCCATCAGGAAGATGACTCGTGCGGGCCCTGCCCCACCACTGCTGTCAACGTCAGGGCCACTCTTCACACAGTGGTTTGGCGTGGGTCCAGCTGCTCCCAGGTGGCCCTCGGGAATGCGTGGGCTACCACCAGTGACTGTGGCACCAGCTCATAGCCTTCCCAGTGCCAGGGTTTCTGTGGGGCTTACCAGCTGGGAGTAAGGAGAGAGATCAAGAAAGGGAGAAGAACAAGTAGAGAAGAGTTAAATTAGGTAAGAGATATGGGGTAGAGGCTAAAGCTGTCTCTAGAGAATAAAAGAAATCATAAAACATAGAGAGGACTGTTGAATGTGGAGCTGAGTTTATTCTTCTCCCTGTTTTCAGAGAAGGGGCCTCCAGTCCTTCCAGGTATGAAGGTCTTAATGTCTAGGCCCTCTGCAGTTTAAAAAATGGCTTTCAAAGTCATGTGGATTATGAAGCTTTGCCCAAGTTATGAGACTACAGATGAGCATTTATTTGACACCCATTGTCCACTAGAGTTGCTGTGGACATTGTATCATTTGATCCTCCCAATGACCTTGTGAGGTCGGTATTGTCCTTTATTTTAGAGATGAGGAAAACGAGACTCAGAGAAGTTAAGCAACTTATCAAAGGTTATGCATGTAGGACATGGCAAAGCTGGGATGTGAACCCAGGACTGTAAAATTCCAAAATCCACGTTCTTCTACTGCATCAGAGGTACTGGCACTGTGGTCCAGTGACCCCAGAGAGTGATTACCCTAACAGGCTCAACTCAACCAGTTTGCACACAAAGCATTATCTGTGGTCTGAGTAAATAATTTCAGTCACAGGTTACCAGTCATTCAAGTAGATCCTGTTGTAATTTTTAAACACAAATGAGTATGAGTCAGCGTATCCTCGATGTCCACTTGTCACTGTACCTCTCTCCATCAACAGCAATGGTAGCTAACATGCATTGAATTTGCACAGCAAGCCTAGTGGAATAATAGTGAGGGGTACAGCCTAGGCCTGAACCCAGATTGGTTGCACTCTAAAACCTTACTCTTTTTAAAAAAATTATTTTATTGAAGTATAGTTGATTTACACTGTCATGTTAATTCTGCCATATAGCAAAATGATTGTTATACATATATACATTCTTTCTCATATTCTTTTCCAATATGGTTTATCACAGGATATTGAATATAATCCCTTCTGCTATACAGTAGGACCTTGTTGTTTATCCATTTTACATATAATAGTTTGTATCTGCTAACCCCAAACTCCCTACTGCCTGCTTGGCAACCACAAGTTTGCTGTCTATGTCTGTGAAGTCTATTGCTGTTTCATAGATAAATTTGTGTCATTTATTATTTTTATTACTTAGGCTGCACAGCTTGTGGGATCTTAGTTCCCCCACCAGGGATTGGACCCACACCCTCAGAAGTGAAAACTTGGAGTCCTAACCTAATTCTCACCAGGGAATTCCCGGTGTCATATTTTAGATTCTGTCCATAAGAGATATATGATTATTTGTCTTTCTCCGTCTGACTTCACTTAGTTTGATAATCTCTAGGTTCATCTGTGTTTCTGCACATGGCATTATTTCATTCTTCTTTAGGGTTGAGTAGTATTCCACTGTGTGTATGCACCACATCTTTTCCATTCATTGCCAATGGACATTTAGGTTGTCTCATGTCATGGCTATTGTAAATAGTGCTACTATGAACACTAGGGTGCATGTATCTTTTCAAATTATAGTCTTCTCTGACTATATCCCCAGAAGTGGAGTTTCTGGATAATACGGCAACTCTAGTTTTAATTTTTTGAGGGACCTCCATACTGTTTTCCATAGCAGCTGCACCAATATACATTCCCTAAAACCTAATTCTTTTTTTATTCATTCATTTATTTATTTTTGGTTGTGCTGGGTCTTCATTGTTGCACAGGCTCTCTCTAGTTGCTGCAAGTGGGGGCTCACTCTCTGCTGTGGGGCACGGGCTTCTCGTTGTTGTGACTTCTCTTGTGGCAGGGCACAGGTTTTAGGAGCACAGGCTTCAGTAGTTGTGGCACACGGGCTTAGCTGCTCTGCAGCATGTGAAATCTTCCCAGACCATGGAACAAACCCATGTACTCGGCACTGGCATGCCGATTCTTATTCACTGTACCACCAGGGAAGTTCTAAAGCCTAGTTATTAACCATTGCAATCTACTGACCCAATGGATGATTAAATCCAAGTGCTATCATATGAGGATCTTAGTTGTTGTTCAGTTGCTCAGTCATGTCTGACTCTGTGACCCCGTGGACTGCAGCACGCCAGGGTTCCCTGTCTTCTACTATATCCAGGAGTCTGCCCAAACTCAAGTCCATTGAGTCAGTGACGCCATCCAACCATCTCATCCTCTGTCATCCCCTTCTCCTCCTGCCCTCAATCTTTCCCAGCATCAGGGTCTTTTTCAATAACTTGGCTCTTCACATCAAGTAACCAAAGTATTGGAGCTTCTTAGTAATTTTTGGATGATATTAGTAATTTTTGATATTTTGAAAGGAATTTACTGAATTTACTGAATGATTCTCCATCTCTTCCTAGTGATGCCAAAAATGACTCTGCACATGAGTTGTACTCATGCTGCCAGAAGGGGCTTGAGGGGAACTTGTCACCTGCTATAATCTCCCTCATTCCCCAGGCTTCCAAAATAAAAATACACTCTACATGCATGCAATGTCCTTGCTGTGCAAACAAAACTCTATGACCAATCCCCTGACCTCATGACCCTTCCAATCAGTTGTCTGCCTCTCAAACTTCACAATATAGCAAATCTCTGGTAGCCTCTTGCAGAAGGATCCCTGGCCTGGACGTCTAGAGACCCAGCTCCCAGTCTCTGATACTCCACTAACCAGCTGAGAGTAGCCAACAGGGCAGACTCCACTTTCCCATTTATAGAGTCAAAAAGTTGGATGAGACCAGATGATCAATGAGATCTCCTCTGACTCCCACCATCTTCTGGAGTTGGTGAGTCAAGTGTGTCTGGATCTAGGAGAGGGAATAAACATGGGAGGTTGAGGAGAAAGTGAGTTGTAACTTTGGAGTTCTTGCAGGAAAAGATAAGCACACATCCTTTTACTCTGCTATCTTGTGGGCCTTTGACTGTGTGGATCACAACAAACTGTGGAAAATTCTTAAAGAGATGGAAATACCAGACCACCTTACCTGCCTCCTGAGAAATCTGTATGCAGGTTAAGAAGCAACAGTTAGAACTGGACATGGAACAACAGACTGGTTCCAAATTGGGAAAGGAGTATATCAAGGCTGTATATTGTCACCTACTTATTTAACTTATATGCAGGGCACATCATGAGAAATGCCAGGCTGGATGAAGCATGAGCTGGAATCAAGATTGCCAGGAGAAATATCAATAATCTCAGATAAGTAGATGACACCACCCTTATGGCAGAAAGCAAAGAAGAAATAAAGAGCCTCTTGATGAAAGTGGAAGAAGAGAGTGAAAAAGCTGGCTTAACACTCAACATTCAGAAAACTAAGATCATGGCATCCAGTCCCATAACTTCATGACAAATAGATGGGGAAACAATGGAAACAGTGAGAGACTTTATTTTCTTGGGCTCCAAAATCACTGCAGATGGTGACTGCAGCCATGAAATGAAAAGATGCTTGCTCCTTGGAAGAAAAGCTATGACCCACCTAGACAGCATATCAAAAAGCAGAGACATTACCAACAAAGATCCATCTAGTCAAAGCTATAGTTTTTTCAGTAGTCATATATGGATGTGAGAGTTGGACTATAAAGAAAGCTGAGCGCCAAAGAATTGATGCTTTTCAACTGTGGTGTCAGAGAAGACTCTTGCAAGTCCCTTGGACTGCAAGGAGATCCAACCAATCCATCCTAAAGGAAATCAGTCCTGAATATTCATTGGAAGGACTGATGCTGAAGCTGAAACTCCAATTCTTTGGCCACCTGATGCAAAGAACTGACTCCTTGGAAAAGACCCGGATTCGGGCAGAAAAAGAAGTAAAAGGAATCCAGATAGGAAAAGAAGTGAAACTCTCTCTGTTTGCAGATAACATGATCCTCTACATAGAAAATCCTAAAGACTCTATCAGAAAATTACTAGAGCTAATCAATGAATACAGTAAAGTTGCAGGATATAAAATTAACACACAGAAATCTCTTGCATTCCTATACACTAACAATGAGAAAACAGAAAGAGAAATTAAGGAAACAATACCATTCACCATTGCAACAAAAAGAATAAAATACTTAGGAGTATATCTACCTAAAGAAACAAAAGACCTATACATAGAAAACTATAAAACACTGATGAAAGAAATCAAAGAGGACACAAACAGATGGAGAAATATACCGTGTTCGTGGATTGGAAGAATCAATATCGTCAAAATGGCTATACTACCCAAAGCAATCTATAGATTCAATGCAATCCCTATCAAACTACCAACGGTATTTTTCACAGAACTAGAACAAATAATTTCACAATTTGTATGGAAATACAAAAAACCTCGAATAGCCAAAGTAATCCTGAGAAAGAAGAATGGAACTGGAGGAATCAATCTGCTTGACTTCAGACTCTACTACAAAGCCACAGTCATCAAGACAGTATGGTACTGGCACAAAGACAGAAATATAGATCAATGGAACAGAATAGAAAGCCCAGAGATAAATCCACGCACCTATGGATACCTTATCTTCGACAAAGGAGGCAAGGATATACAATGGAAAAAAGACAACTTCTTTAACAAGTGGTGCTGGGAAAACTGGTCAACCACCTATAAAAGAATGAAACTAGAACACTTTCTAACACCATACACAAAAATAAACTCAAAATGGATTAAAGATCTAAACATAAGACCAGAAACTATAAAACTCCTGGAGGAGAACATAGGCAAAACACTCTCCAACATAAACTACAGCAGGATCCTCTATGACCCACATCCCAGAATATTAGAAACAAAAGCAAAAATAAACAAATGGGACCTAATGAAACTTAAAAGCTTTTGCACAACAAAGGAAACTATAAGCAAGGTGAAAAGACAGCCCTCAGATTGGGAGAAAATAATAGCAAACGAAGCAACAGACAAAGGATTAATCTCAAAAATATACAAGCAACTCCTCCAGCTCAACTCCAGAAAAAATAAATGACCCAATCAAAAAATGGGCCAAAGAACTAAACAGACATTTCTCCAAGGAAGACATACAGATGGCACAAAAACACATGAAAAGATGCTCAACATCACTCATTATCAGAGAAATGCAAATCAAAACCACACTGAGGTACCATTACACGCCAGTCAGGATGGCTGCTATCCAAAAAGTCTACAAGCAATAAATGCTGGAGAGGGTGTGGAGAAAAGGGAACCCTCTTACACTGTTGGTGGGAATGCAAACTAGTACAGCCGCTATGGAAAACACTGTGGAGATTTCTTAAAAAACTGGAAATAGAACTGCCATATGACCCAGCAATCCCACTTCTGGGCATACACACCAAGGAAACCAGATCTGAAAGAGACACGTGCACCCCAATGTTCATTGCAGCACTGTTTATAATAGCCAGGACATGGAAGCAACCTAGATGCCCATCAGCAGACGGATGGATAAGGAAGCTGTGGTACATATACACCATGGAATATTACTCAGCCATTAAAAAGAATTCATTTGAATCAGTTCTAATGAGATGGATGAAACTGGAGCCCATTATACAGAGCGAAGTAAGCCAGAAAAATAAAGACCATTACAGTATACTAACACATATATATGGACTTTAGAAAGATGGTAACGATAACCCTATATGCAAAACAGAAAAAGAGACTCAGATGTATAGATCAGACTTATGGACTCTGGGAGAAGGCGAGGGTGGGATGTTTCAAGAGAACAGCATCGAAACATGTATATTATCTAGGGTGAAACAGATCACCAGCCCAGGTTGGGTGCATGAGACAAGTGCTCCGGCCTGGTGCACTGGGAAGACCCAGAGGGATCGGGTGGAGAGGGAGGTGGGAGGGGGGATTGGGATGGGGAATACATGTAAATCCATGGCTAATTCATTTCAATGTATGACAAAAACTACTGTAATGATGTAAAGTAATTAGCCTCCAACTAATAAAAATTTATTCTGGGAAAGATTGAAGGTGGGAAGAGAAGGATGAGATAGTTGTATGGAATCACTGATTCAATGGACGTGAGTTTGAGTAAGCTCCGGGAGTTGGTGAAAGACACGGAGGCCTGGTGTGCTGCAGTCCATGGGGGTGCAAAGAGTCGGACATGACTGAGTGACTGAACCGAGAGGGTAATGTGCTGTGCTGTGCTAAGTTGCCTCAGTTGTTTCCAACTCTTTGTGACCCTATGGACTGTAGCCTGCCAGGTTCCTCTGTCCTTGAGATTCTCCAGGCAAGAATACTGGAGTAGGTTGCCATGCCTTCCTCCAGGGGATCTTCCTGACCCAGGGATCGAACCTGTGTCTCTTAATGTCTCCTGCAGTGGCAGCCAGATTCTTTACCGCTAGCACCACCTGGGAAGCCCAGAGGGTATTATGTTAAGTGAAATACATCAGTCATAGAAAGACAAATACCGCATTATTTTGCTTATATGTGGAATCTAAAAAGATAAACAAATGAAAACACAACAGAAAAGTTATACTAACACAACATTGTAAATCAACTATGCCCCCAGTAAAAAATTAAAAAAAAATTTTTTTAAGCCCACAGAGTTATAGAAACAGAAAACAAATATGTGTTTCAGAGGGAGACTGGGTAGTGGGTGAAAAGAATTAGATGAGGGGGAGTCAGAGGTACAAATTTCCAGGTGCAAAATAAATAAGTTGTGAGCATAAAATGTACTGTGTGGGGAATATAGTCAATAACTATATACTGTCTTTGTATGGTGATATATCACAACTAAAATTATTGCATTGATCAGTATGAAATACATAGAAATATTGGATCACTATACTGTGTAACAGGAACTAACATAATGTTGTAGGTTAGTTATACTTCAAAAACAAATTCAGAAAAAGAGAGCAGATTTCTAGATCTGTGGTTACCATAGATGGGGGTGCAGTGGGGAGGGGGGCCAGGATGCAGTCAAAAGGTACAAACTTCCATTATAAGATAAACAAATATTAGGGATATAACATGTGTGTACATGCATGCTAAGTCACTTCAGTCGTGTCCAACTCTTTGTGACCCCATGGACTGCAGCAGGCCAGGCTCCTCTGTCCTCCACTATCTCCCAGAGTTGGCTCAGATTCATGTCCATTGAGTCTGTGATACTATTTAACCATCTCATCCTCTGCATCACCCTTCTCCTTTTGCCTTCAATCTTTCCCAACATCAGGCTCTTTTCCAGTGAGTCTTCTTTTTCACATCAGGTGGTCAGAGTATTGGAGTTTCAGCATCAGTCCTCCCAATTCAGGGTTGACTGCCTTTAGGATGGACTGATTTGACCTCCTTGCAGTTCAAGGGGCTCTCAAGAATCTTCTCCAGGACCACAATTTGAAAACATCAATTTTTCGGTGCTCAGCTCCAACTCTCACATCCGTACATGATTACTGGAAGAACCATAGCTTTGCCTACACAGACCTTTGTCAGCAAAGCGATGTCTCTGCTTTTTTTACATATCTCTGCAGAGAAGCGATTATTTTATTTAGTTTTCATATGATTAACAAAAGACTCGCACAAAAGACAGTGTAATAAGGAATCCTATTTTTATTTATTTATTTATTTATTTTTAAGTTGAATATTTCTTTTGGTTATATTCCCTTTTTTCATTTATTTTTATTAGTTGGAGGCTAATTATTTTACAATATTGTATTGGTTTTTGCATACATTGACATGAATCAGCCATGGATTTACATGTGTTCCCCATCCTGAACCCCCCTCCCACCTCCCTCCCCATCCCCTCCCTCTGGGTCATCCCAGTGCACCAGTCCCAAGCACTTGTCTCATGCATCCAACCTGGACTGGTGATCTGTTTCACACTTGATAATATTTCTGTTTCAATGCTGTTCTCTCAGATCATCCCACCCTCATCTTCTCCCATAGAGTCCAAAAGTCTGTTCTATACATCTGTGTCTCTTTTTCTGTGTTGCATATAGGGTTATCGTTACCATCTTTCTAAATTCCATATATATGTGTTAGTATACTGTATTGGTGTTTATCTTTCTGGCTTACTTCACTCTGTATAATGGGCTCCAGTTTCATCCATCTCATTAGAACTGATTCAAATGTATTCTTTTTAATGGCTAAGTAACATTCCATTGTGTATATGTACCACAGCTTCCTTATCCATTCACCTGCTGATGGGCATCTAGGTTGCTTCCATGTCCTGGCTATTATAAACAGTGCTGTGATGAACATTGGGGTGCACGTCTCTTTCAGATCTGGTTTCCTCAGTGTGTATGCCCAGGAGTGGGATTGCTGGGTCATATGGCAGTTCTATTTCCAGTTTTTTAAAGGAATCTCCACACTGTTCTCCATAGTGGCTGTACTAGTTTGCATTCCCACCAACAGTGTAAGAGGGTTCCCTTTTCTCCACACCCTCTCCAGCATTTATTGCTTGTAGACTGTTGGATAGCAGCCATTCTGACTGGCCTGTAATGGTACCTCATTGTGGTTTCGATTTGCATTTCTCTGATAATGAGTGATGTTGAGCATCTTTTCATGTGTTTGTTAGCCATCTGTATGTCTTCTTTGGAGAATTGTCTATTTAGCTCTTTGGCCCATTTTTGATTGGGTCATTTATTTTTCTGGAATTGAGCTGCAGGAGCTGCTTGTATATTTTTGAGATTAATCCTTTGTTTCTTCATTTGCTATTATTTTCTCCCATTCTGAAGGCTGTCTTCTCACCTCGCTTGTGGTTTCCTTTGTTGTGCAAAAGGTTTTAAGTTTCATTAGGTCCCATTTGTTTATTTTTGCTTTTATTTCCAATATTCTGGGAGGTGGGTCATAGAGGATCCTGCTGTGATTTATGTTGGAGAGTGTTTTGCCTATGTTCTCCTCTAGGAGTTTTATAGTTTCTGGTCTTACATTTAGATCTTTAATCCATTTTGAGTTTATTTTTGTGTATGGTGTTAGAAAGTGTTCTAGTTTCATTCTTTTACAAGTGGTTGACTCGTTTTCCCAGCACCACTTGTTAAAGAGGTTGTCTTTTTTCCATTGTATATTCTTGCCTCCTCTGTCGAAGATAAGGTGTCCATAGGTATGTGGATTTATCTCTGGGCTTTCTATTTTGTTCCATTGATCTATATTTCTGTCTTTGTGCCAGTACCATACTGTCTCGATGACTGTGGCTTTGTAGTAGAGCCTGAAGTCAGGCAGGTTGATTCCTCCAGTTCCATTCTTGTTTCTCAATATTGGTTTGGCTATTTGAGGGTTTTTGTATTTCCATACAAATTGTGAAATTATTTGTTCTAGTTCTGTGAAGAATACCGTTGGTAGCTTGATAGGGATTGCATTGAATCTATAGATTGCTTTGTGTAGTATACTCATTTTCACAATGTTGATTCTTCCAAACCATGAACATGGTATATTTCTCCATCTATTTGTGTCCTCTTTGATTTCTTTCATCAGTGTCCTATAGTTTTCTATGTATAGGTCTTTTGTTTCTTTAGGTAGATATACTCCTAAGTATTTTATTATTTTTGTTGCAGTGGTGAATGGTATTGTTTCCTTAATTTCTCTTTCTGTTTTCTCATTGTTAGTGTATAGGATGCAACGGATTTCTGTGTATTAATTTTATATCCTGCAACTTTACTATATTTATTGATTAGCTCTAGTAGTTTTCTGTTGGAGTCTTTAGGGTTTTCTATGTAGAGGATCATATCATCTGCAAGCAGTGAGAATTTTGCTTCTTCTTTTCCTATCTGGATTCCTTTTATTTCTTTTCTGCTCTGATTGCTGTGGCCAAAACTCCCAAAACTATGTTGCATAGTAGTGATGAGAGTGGGCACCCTTGTCTTGTTCCTGATTTTAGGGGAAATGCTTTCAATTTTTCACCATTGAGGATAATGTTTGCTGTGGGCTTGTCATATATAGCTTTTATTATGTTGAGGTATGTTCCTTCTATTCCTGCTTTCTGGAGGGTTTTTATCATAAATGTATGTTGAATTTTTTCAAAGGTTTTTTTCTGCACCTATTGAGATAATCATATGGTTTTCCTTAAGCCTCTAATTCCACATATTTTTCACTCTCAAACACCAATTTGTTAATGTGGTGTATTACATTGATTGATTTGTGGATATTAAAGAATCCTTGCATTCCTGGGATAAAGCCCACTTGGTCATGTTTTTAATATGTTGTTGAAAGGAATCCTATTTTTAAAAATGAAAAAAAGACAACGAACCTCAATTGGGGAAATGAGACTTTTCTCGCCCAATTTAAAGTCTGATAATAGACAACGTTGGTGAAGATGCGCCCCTCACCCCCAGAGGGTAACTGTGGTGTGGCTGCTTTGAAGTGTGACCTTATAGAATTTCTGGTACAGCCGAAGATGTAACTTGGCTTATTTTCTATAACTATATATATATATATATATATATATATATATATACACCTGCTTAAAACAAAATTGGTAATATTCATTAGTGCCCTTTAATAACCTGCTTACATAAAGTGCTTAACAATATGTCATGAATATTTCTTGTTGATAAACAATAACACTTATTATTAAAAAGCCTCCAGCTGAGGCCTAACCTGCGCTTCCTCTCTCTGCACCTCAAGGGGCCTCTGGCCTGATAAAAGGTCACCAGAGGCCTTTGCACACACCATCCCAGGGCTGCCCACACCTGAAGGCCCCTCACTGCCAGTGGAGGCACTGCATGCTTGACCTGTTCGTCTCATTGATCCACTGCCCACCCCCAAATTGTCCTTCAGTCCTTGATTTTGCTCCTGTGACTGAGGGGGAAATGCTAGGGGGTTCCAGTTCTAGAAATGAAAACTGCAGTAGGCAGGAAAATGGAGTGAATTGCCCTAGAGAAGGGCCTGGCAAAGCAGGTGGAAGCTTGTGTGTTGCTATAAGCTGCAGCCGTGGGTGGAGTCAGAAGTGACAGGGAGAGAGGATCACGTGGGACAGAGGAAGCCCTCTGCTTTCTCCCTGTCCATGCCGAGGTTGCTAAGCCTCAAATCTAGCATTTTGGAGCCTCTGAACATTGACAGGCTCCAACCTCAGCTCATCTGTGTCTGGAGCTCAGTAATCTTTTTGGCTGGGAAAGATTAAAGTCCTATCATTTCCAGGTACAATTTAATTTCTAATTTTCTGAGAAAGATTGAAGGCAAAAGAGGAAGGGGGCAGCGGAGGGTGAAATGGTTAGATAGCACCACTGACTCAATGGCCATGAATTTGAACTCTGCAAGATAGAGTGGAGGACAGAGGAACCTGGTGGACTACAGTCCATGGGGTCGTAAAGAGTCAGACGTGACTTAGAGGCTGAACAAGAATCCTTTTGGCTCTCTTGGCAGTTCTGAGTCTCCAGATTGACTTTCTCACATTTTATCCATTTCCTTAAGCCTCTAATTCCACATATTTTTCACTCTCAGCACACAACTTGAACTCCTATTTCACAGAGGGATTAGGAATCGTTAGAGAGCTCTCTCCATTTTCTTCCATCAATTCTATAAACTGGGGACTTCCCTGGTGGTCCAGTGGTTAAGAATCTGCCTTCCAATACAGGAGACACGGGTTCAGTCCCTGGTTGAGAAACTAAGATCCCACATGCTTCAGGGCAACTAAAACCTGGGTGCCGCAACTAGAGAGCCAGTGTAGAACTTAGTGAGTCCAAGCACTGAAACAAGGGAACCCCCCTCACACCACAGTGAAGAGCCCACACGCTGCATTGAAGCCACAGCACAGCCAAAATATTGATTAAGTAGTTAATAACAAATAAAATTCTATAAATTGAACTGCATTGCTATCTGACTTTTTCCTTTCTTCTGCACTGGAAGAGGGGTTCCCACTCCTGCCCCAGGCCAGTCTCTATGCTTTTAAACTCATACCTTTAACATTACTTGATGACATAATGCTTCCACTCCCAACATCCTCAATACCTTCTACAGTATGTAAATATTCTGAGTCACTTGAAGCATGAGCCCTAACAAAACAGCCCCACCCAAGTCTTCCTCCAGATGCCACCCCAGCTCTTGTCTTCATCACAGGCAGAGTGAGCAATCCTGGCACATGTCTTAAACATTCAGACTTCTCCTTTTTCCTTTTTAAACCACAAGGAAGCTTCTTTTCAAATAAATCTGTTTCTAGATGTAGTTGAATGTGGGCATCTGACCCAACCAAGGGATGGGAGTTCTACCTTCATTTGTTTGCATGTTAATCTGAGTATTATTCCATAATATGGCTATACCACAATTGTTTTTCCTTTTCTTCTTTTTATAGTTTATTTAGTTTTGGTTGCACTGGGTCTTTGTTGTTGCCTGGGCTTTTCTCTGGCTGTGAGAGCAGGGGGCTCCTCTCTAGTTGCAGTACACGGGCTTCTCAATGTGGTGGCTTCTGTTGTGGTGGAGCAGGGGCTCCAGGGTGCTCAGGCTTCAGCAGTTGCAGCACCCAGGCTCACTCATTGCAGCTCCTGATCTCTAGAGCACAAGCTTAATGGCATGTGGAATCTTCTCGATCAGGGGTCAAACTTGTGTCTCCTGCATTGACAGGCAGATTCTTTATCACTGAGTCACCAGGGAAGCCCTTTGGTCTCTTTTTTTCTTTTGGTCATACTGTGCCGTATATGGGATCTTTGTTCCCCAACCAGTGATTGAACCCATGCCCCTTGCAGTGAAAACAAGTAGTCTTAACCCCAGGACCACCAGGAAAATCCCCATATACCACAATTGTTAATCCATTCCCCTGTTGAACTTTTGGAGTGTTGGTCTATTATGAATCAGACTACTATGAACATTCTGTACAAGTCTTTGGGAGACATTTGTTTTCATTTCTCTTGAATAAATACTTCAGATTGAAATGGCTGGGTCATAGAGTAGATGTGTGTTTAATTTCATTAAAAACTGCTATACAACTCTCCACAGAAATGATACCATTTTACAGTCCAAATGTATGAAATTCTATTTGCTTTATGTTCTCACCAACATTGGACACAGCCAGCGTTTGATTTTAGTCTTTTCAGAGAGTCTGAAATGCTTTCTCATTGTGGTTTTAATTTGTAATAATTTCCTGATGCCTAATGATGTTGAGGACCTTCTTCATGAGCTTCTTGACCACTTGCATATCTTCTTTTCCCAAATGTTGGTCACATACTTGACCCTCGAAGGCCATATAAGTGTGTCTGCAGAAGGACATGGAAGTTTACCCGCCATATAGTGATGCATTCCTGCTCAGTCACTTCCCTCATGTCCGACTCTTTGCAGCCCCATGGACTGCAGCCTGCCAGGCTCCTCTGTCCATGGGATTCTCCAGGCAAGAATACTGGAGTGGGTTACCATGTCCTCCTCCAGGGGATCTTCCCAAACCAGGGATCGAACCTGAGTCCCTTATGTTTCTTTTTTTATTTAATTAAAAAAATTTTTTTTTCATTTATTTTTATTAGTTGGAGGCTAATTACTTTACAATATTGTAGTGGGTTTTGTCATACATTGACATGAATTAGCCATGGATTTACATGTATTCCCCATCCCGATCCCCCCTCCCACCTCCCTCTCGACCCGATCCCTTTGGCTCTTCCCAGTGCACCAGGTCTGAGCACTTGTCTCATGCATCCAACCTGGACTGGTGATCTGTTTCACCCTAGATAATATACATGTTTCGATGCTGTTCTCTTGAAACATCCCACCCTCGCCTTCTCCCACAGAGTCCAAAAGTCTGTTCTATACATTTGTGTCTCTTTTTCTGTTTTGCATATAAGGTTATCATTACCATCTTTCTAAATTCCATATATATGTGTTTGTATACTGTAATGGTCTTTATCTTTCTGGCTTACTTCACTCTGTATAATGGGCTCCAGTTTCATCCATCTCATTAGAACTGATTCAAATGAATTCTTTTTAATGGCTGAGTAATATTCCATGGTGTATATGTACCACAGCTTCCTTATCCATTCATCTGCTGATGGGCATCTAGGTTGCTTCCATGTCCTGGCTATTATAAACAGTGCTGCAATGAACATTGGGGTGCACGTGTCTCTTTCAGATCTGGTTTCCTCGGTGTGTATGCCCAGAAGCGGGATTGCTGGGTCATATGGCAGTTCTATTTCCAGTTTTTTAAGAAATCTCCACAGTGTTTTCCATAGCGGCTGTACTAGTTTGCATTCCCACCAACAGTGTAAGAGGGTTCCCTTTTCTCCACACCTTCTCCAGCATTTATTGCTTGTAGACTTTTTGGATAGCATCCATGCTGACTGGCGTGTAATGGTACCTCAGTGTGGTTTTGATTTGCATTTCTCTGATAATGAGTGATGTTGAGCATCTTTTCATGTGTTTGTTAGCCATCTGTATGTCTTCCTTGGAGAAATGTCTGTTTAGTTCTTTGGCCCATTTTTTGATTGGGTCATTTATTTTTCTGGAGTTGAGCTGGAGGAGTTGCTTGTATATTTTTGAGATTAATCCTTTGTCTGTTGCTTCGTTTGCTATTATTTTCTCCCAATCTGAGGGCTGTCTTTTCACCTTGCTTATAGTTTCCTTTGTTGTGCAAAAGCTTTTAAGTTTCATTAGGTCCCATTTGTTTATTTTTGCTTTTGTTTCTAATATTCTGGGATGTGGGTCATAGAGGATCCTGGTGTGGTTTATGTTGGAGAGTGTTTTGCCTATGTTCTCCTCCAGGAGTTTTATAGTTTCTGGTCTTACATTTAGATCTTTAATCCATTTTGAGTTTATTTTTGTGTATGGTGTTAGAAAGTGTTCTAGTTTCATTCTTTTACAGGTGGTTGACCAGTTTTCCCAGCACCACTTGTTAAAGAAGTTGTCTTTTTTCCATTGTATATCCTTGCCTCCTTTGTTGAAGATAAGGTGACCAAAGGTTCGTGGAGTTATCTCTGGGCTTTCTATTCTGTTCCATTGATCTATATTTCTGTCTTTGTGCCAGTACCATACTGTCTTGATGACTGTCGCTTTGTAGTATAGTATGAAGTCTGGCAGATTGATTCCTCCAGTTCCATTCTTCTTTCTCAATATTGGTTTGGCTATTCGAGGGTTTTTGTATTTCCATACAAATTGTGAAATTATTTGTTCTAGTTCTGTCCTTATGTTTCTTATATCAGCAAGAGAGTTCTTTACCACTAGTGCTAACTGGGAAGCCCCAGCATATAGCAGATTAAACCTCAAGCAAGAAAAACATTCAGCAGCTCAAGCCAGGCACAAAAACTTCTTGAGATTAAATTGAACTTTTTAGTGAAATGTGATGGAAAGGCTTCTGCCTTCTGCCTTCCCCCAGCCTCTGTTACCAAAGTGCCTTTGCCATGGGTGTTTAGGCAGCCCCTTCATTCCATAGGTTTTGAAGTCATGTAGTAGATGCCTGGCTATTTCTGTTCTCCTCCCGTCTCACTAGGCAGGCTGCAGAGTCCCAGCAACAGCCCTTGCTTGTCCTGCCATATTTCCTTCCTGGAAGAAAGGAGGCTTTATTTGTTACTTCCTGTCCTATAAGTCAATTCTTCGTTATTGCTACTGAAGATTCATGGATAAATAAATGAGCAAAGGAATAAATCAACAACCAGCTAATCCATCAGGATGTGAGGACAACCCCATCATAATAACTGGAATCTGTGGGAAGCGTTGCAGTTTACAAGATGTTTCCACATATATAATTTATTTTTATCTTCAAAACAAAGTTATAGGGCATCATTATCATGTCCATTTTATAGATGAGGCCAACTAAGGCTCAGAGAGGTTAAAGGAGTGACACATGATAATCAACCTTGGCTGTTCTTAAGGATGGAGCACTGTGGGGCTTCCCTGGTGGCTCCGGGGTAAAAACTCCACCTGCCAAAGTAGGAGACATGGGTTCAAGTCCTGTGCGGGGAAGATCCCACGTGCCATGGAGCAACTCAGCCAATGAGCCACAACTATTGAGCCTGTGCTCCAGAGCCTGGGAGCTGCAACTATTGAAGCCTGCGCACCCTAGAACCTGCACTCCACAGCAAGAAACGCCACTGCAATGAAAAGCCCACGCACTACAACAAAGAGCAGCCCCCGATCTCTGAAACTAGTGAAAAGCCCGTATAGCAACCAAGACCCAGCAGAGCCCAAAATAAATAAGTAAATACAACTATTAAAAAAACAAAGAGTGGAGGACCATGGTTGGCATTCACAAATGGCAGCAGGTGGAATCGAACCTGTGTCTATAGCTACACACTGTTCTGGGAGGGAGGTGAGTGTGGAGGAAGAGGGAGAGGGAACCAGCGGAGCTTGAGATGCTGGCCTGCTTTAACTCCCAAGGATAGGACATGGCTAACTTTCTTTCCTGGGTGTGATTTGAGGACTCCCTCAAGGAACACCCACCAAAACTGAGTTCTGGACACACACAGTGCTTCACATCCCAGCATCATTCCTCTCCATCTCCTAACTAGGAGGACATACTCCTTAAGCTTTTCCCTTGAAGGTCTCTCACTGGCAGAAGCACACTGAGGCTGCCCTGGGGGAGAGAGTGTCTGAGCAGAGTCACAAGAAGGAGCAGAAAGAGAAAGGTTTTTAATCTGATGCTCCATCTTACACATTCTTCTCCAAAATAAAGGTGTGGATTTTTAAATGTATGTGCTTTACTATAAAAATAATGCCCCCTTTGCAATGATGTGTGTTCCCTCTATGCCCTGGTGTCCCCAGCACAGCAGGCCCCAACCTTTGGCACCAGGGGCAGGTTTCGTGGAAGACGTTTTCCCCTAAAGACTAGGATGGGGGGGGGGTATGGTTTCAGGATGATTCAAGTGCATTACATTTATTATGCACTTTATTTCTATTGCTATTACATCAGTTCCACCTCAGATCATCAGGCATTAGATCCCGGAGGTGGGGGACCCACCTCTGACTGGGTCATTTTTCATTTCAAGAAAACAAAACTTAAGGTATTAAGAGCCCTGGTTAAAAATTAAACTGTATCTGAAAATGCTATGACTATATACTTTCTGTCGTCAATGACTACAGTTCCGTTATCAGATTAGCCCAAGGAGAAGGAGGACACTGGGATCAGGAAAGAGAGAGGCAGCAGGAAAGCAAACTAGAAAATTCAGTGGACTTGCTCAAGGCCTCTGACTCTTGTCTCAGACCCGGACATCACGTGACAGACACTGTGACAGCCTTCAGCCTCCACTGAGCCCCAAACTATGAGAGACAGTGCCCAGAACCTGTATCAAAGTCTCCTGACCATTATGATTTTTCAAAAGAGAAGCTTGATTTTTCAATTTACTGTATTTGCCAGCTATTTACATTATTTGGGAAATTTTGAGCCACTCGTCACATGCAGTGTAAAAGCCTCATTGGCAGTGCTCATATCTGCTCTGAGTCACCCAGCCTGACAGGAAAATCCATAATTACGGCTGAGACTAACAAGCAAGTCAGCAAGCGACACTTCTTTTTACGTTGTCCTTGTCCATATGAAAATGGTTGATGAACAGGGTCTTAAATTTAAGTTCTGGACTTGTATATGATAAAGGTCTTCGTGTGTGTGCTCAGTTGCTTATTCGTGTCTGACTATTTGTGGCTCTATGGACTAGCCCGCCAGTCTCCTCTGTCCATGGAATTTTCCAGGCAAGAATACTGGAGTAGGTTGCCATTTCTTCCTCCAGGGGATCTTCCTGACCCAGGGGTTGAACCCTTGTCTCCTGCATTAGCAGGCAGGAGTTTACCATTGCAACACCTTCTACTATTGACTAATTGCAAGGAAGAGAGGAAAACCAGAGAAAATTCACTTTGAAAGCCACCTCAAACACAGGATGAGTTGCATGGCACTTGGCATTTTGATGAGAACAGAAATGCAGTCCAAGTTTCCACACCTTTCTCCTCAATTCAGTTCAGTTCACTCGCTCAGTTGCGTCTGACTCTTTGTGACCCCATGGACTGCAGCACGCCAGGCTTCCCTGTCCATCACCCATTCCCCAAGCTTGCTCAAACTCATGTCCATCAAGTTGGTGATGCCATCCAACCATCTCATCCTCTGTTGTCCCCTTCTATCTTTCCCAGCATCAGGGTCTTTTCCAAGGAGTCAGTTCTTCGCATCAGGTGGCCAAAGTATTGGAGTTTCAGCTTCAGCATCAGTCCTTCCAATGAATATTCAGGACTGATTTCCTTTAGGATGGACTGGTTAGATCTCCTTGCAGTCCAAGGGACTCTCAAGAGTCTTCTCCAACACCGCAGTTCAAAAGCATCAATTCTTCAGTGCTCAGCCCTATAGTCCAACTCTCACATCCATACATGACTACTGCAAAAACCATAGTTTTGACTAGACGGGCATTTGTAGGCAAAGTAATGTCTCTTCTTTTTAATATGCTGTCTAGGTTGATCATAGCTTTTCTTCCAAGGAGCAAGTGTCTTTTAATTTCATGGCCACAGTCACAATCTGCAGTGATTTTGAAGCCCAAGAAAATAAAGTCTTTCACTGTTTCCATTGTTTCCCCTTCTATTTGTCATGAAGTGATGGAACCAGATGCCATGATCTTAGTTTTCTGAATATTGAGGTTTAAGTCAACTTTTTCACTCTCTTCTTTCACTTTCATCAAGAGGTTCTTTAGCTCTTCTTCACTTTCTTCCATAAGGGTGGTGTCATCTGCATATCTGACGTAATTGATATTTCTCCCGGCAATCTTGATCCCAGCTTGTGCTTCCTCCAGCCCAGTGTTTCTCATGATGTACTCTGCATATAAGTTAAATAAGCAGGGTGACAATATACATCCTTGATGTACTCCTTTTCCTATTTGGAACCAGTCTGTTTTTCCATGTCCAATTCTAACTGTTGCTTCCTGACCTGGGTACAGATTTCTCAAGAGGCAGGTAAGACAGTCTGGTATCCCATCTCTTTCAGAATTTCCCACAGTTTGTTGTGATCCACACAGTCAAAGGCTTTGGCATCGTCAATAAAGCAGAAGTAGGTTCTTTATGGAACTCTCTTGCTTTTTCGATGATCCAGCGGATGTTGACAATTTGACCTCTGGTTCCTGTGCCTTTTCTAAATCCAGCTTGAACATCAGGAAGTTCATAGTTCACATATTGTTGAAGCCTGGCTTGGAGAACTTTGAGCATTACTTTGCTTGCGTGTGAGATGAGTGCAATTGTGCAGTAGTTTGAACATTCTTTGGCATTGCCTTTTTTGGGATTGGAATGAAAACTGACATTTTCCAGTCCTGCAGCCACTGCTGAGTTTTCCAAATTTGCAGGCATATTGAGTGCAGCACTTTCATAGCATCATCTTTTAGGATTTGAAATAGCTCAACTGGAATTCCATCACCTCCACTAGCTTTGTTCGTAGTCATGCTTCCTAAGACCCACTTGACTTTGCGTTCCAGGATGTCTTGCCCTAGGTGAGTGATCACAACATCAGGGTTAACTGGGTCATGAAGATCTTTTTTGTATAGTTCTGTATATCCTTGCCGCCTCTTCTTAGGTCCATCCGTATGGTCATAAGCAGCCCCAGGGAATAGGGTTGTCTCAGAAAATAAGAGTGGCCCTGAGAGAAATACACCCTATAGACAGAGTGTAGGCCATCTCAGAAGATGAGAGGCCCTGAAATGTGGGGTGGTTAGTTTTTACAGGTTGGGTAATTTCATAGGCTAACAATTGAGAGGATTATTCCAACTATTTTGGAGAAGAGGTAGAGATTTCCAGAAATCGGGCCACTGCCCACTTTTTGTCCCTTTTTGTCAGCTCAGAACTGTCATGTCACCTGTGAGTGTGTCGTTCTGCTGATGTATTTCAGTGAGCGCATAGTGAGGTTCAAAGTCTCCTGGGAGTTGATTTTTCTGCCACCTTGGACCTCGTTGGTTCTAACCAGATTAAGTTACATCCTCAACGCCTCTTTCATTCTTTGAAAGATTGTGTTCTGCCCCCTTCCCTCCTGTTTCAGAGCTTGGTTCTTTTTTTCTGGGGACACCCTATGCAATCTGCCTACAAGAGCTACCCTGGTGTGATTTCAGGAGTTCATTCACCCAACTGATTCCCATCTGGGCTTGCAACCAGTGCCTCCCAGTTCGCCTCCCTAGTGCCAAGGAAATGGAAATCTTCAAAGCTGTGTTCCTGAGGGCTTCTCAGTCTTCTTGTCCCGAGTGAGAACCCCTTCACCGGATTCAGGCTTCAGACTGGTCTTGAAAGGCAGAGGGCTGGGAGACAAGAAGGCGGTAGCCCTGGAGGAGTTCAAGGACACTGATGGCCATGAGTAGCTTCTGCGTTCCGCTCAGCACAGAAGGTAAGCACTGACACAATCACCCCGTGTCTGCCCTGCATCTGTACCTTGTGTGCACGTGTGGCTGGCTGCTACTCTCAACTCAGTTGTGTGATTGAACAGTTCCTGAGGGCCAAACCTCTGATACAGTGCTTCATACATGCTAAGACAAAGCTGTTGTTTAAAAAATATATATTTTTGCTTGAAATGATGACAGTTGTTCTAGAAAGACCCTCTGTAAAGTGTTGATATGTAGTTTTAGAGCGTGCAAGCACAAGACTTCATTTAGCAGCGAGTGTGTTGTCAGAGTCCTTGAGGGCAGTTCCAACTGAGGATTCACTATATGTGTGTGCTACGTTGCTTCAGTCGTGTCTGCCTCTCCACGACCCCATGGACTGTAGCCCGCCAGGCTACTTACTCTGTCCATGGGATTCTCCAAGCAAGAATACTAGATTGGGTTGCCCTGTCCTCCTCCAGGGAATCCTCCTGACCAAGGATTGAACCCGCATCTCCTGCGGCTCCTACCTTGCAGGCGGATTCTTTACTGCTGAGCCGTGGGGGAAGTCTGAGGAATCACTGTCTGGTGCCCCAAACAAAGGGAGAGCTCAACTGAGTTGGGGGAAACTGGATGTAGAAGACTCTGTGGTCCAGGGGAGGAGAGGAAGAGGTGAACTTACATGTCAGAAAGACCTGGAGATAAGATAATGCTGCAAAGTTTAAAAGTGAAATTGAAACTGCACATCAGAGATTGGGCCTTGAACCCACTGTTTTTATTGAGTTGCCCAAAAAAGTTCATTTGGGTTTTTCCACAAAATGTAAAGGAAAAAGCCCAACAAACTTTTTGGCCTACCCAATAATTGAGATCACACACCTGGTCTCAGGACTTAATGAAGGTCAGTCTCTTTATGTCTCGTCACAGAAAGAATTCATTGAGAGATGAGGTGGTAGCTAAGAAGTGGATTAATTTAGAGAGATAAATATTCCATAAACAGAATGCAAACTGTATCAAAAAGTGAGAGGCACCCCAGTGCATGGGGTTGTCTCAGGAAGGGAGAGCAGCCTGGGGAGAAACACCCCACAGACAGACTGTGGGCCATCTCAGAAAGTGAGAGGCCCTGAAATAGGGGGTGGTCAGCTTTTATGGGCTGTGTAATTTCACAGGGTAATGAATGAGAAGACTATAACAACTATTTTGGAGAAGAGGCAAAGATTTCTAGGAATTGGGCCACTGCCCACTTTTTGGCCTTTTACGGTGGACCTCCGAACTGTCATGGTACCTGGGGGTGTGTCATTTAGCTAATGTATTTGAATGGGCGTATGCTGAGACTCAGGGTCTTTGGTGTTCAGTCACTAAGTCATATGTGACTCTTTGTGCCCCCATGAACTGCGGCATGCCAGGTTCCTCTATCCTGCACTATCTCCCAGAGTTTGCTGAAATTCATGTCCATTAGTTAGTGACGCTATCTAACCATCTCATCCTCTGCTGCTCCCTTCTCCTTTTGCCTTCAATCTTTCCCAGTATCAGGGTGTACCAGAAGTAACATGTTCACATTCTTGGACCTAGCTGGTTCTAACTAGTTTTTGTTACATCCTCAATGACTACGTTATTTTTTTTTTTAAAGGTTGTGCCTTGCCACCTTCCCTACTGTTTCAAAACTATTCCCCCCAGCAGATGGGTCTGGCCACCCTCTTACCCTTTTTCTCATTAAAAGTTTTCAATAAGAATTTGAAACTATGAATTTTTTAAAAGAAATCAGTGATAGGGTTGCCAGACACAATAACCAAATGTCCGGTTATGTTTGAATTTCAGATAGAAGACTGTTGTTCAGTCACCAACTCATGTCCAATTCTTTGTGACCTCATGGACTGCAGCATCCCAGGCCTTCCTGTCCCTCACCATCTCCTGGAGTTTGCCCAAGTTCTTGTCCGTTGAATCGGTGATGCCATTCAACCATCTCATCCTCTGTTGCCCTCTTCTCCTTTTGCCTTCAATCTTTCCCAGCATCAGGGTCTTTTCCAATGAATCAGTTCTTCACATCAGGTGACCAAAGTACTGGAGTTTCAGCTTCAGCATCAGTCCTTTCAGTGAACACTCAGGACTGATTTCCTTTAGGATGGACTTGTTGGATCTCCTTGCTGTCCAAAGGACTCTCAAGATTTTTCTCTAGTACCACAGCTTGAAAGCATCAATTCTTTGGTGATTGGCTGTCTGCCTTCTTTATGGTCCAATTCTCACATCCATACATGACTACTGGAAAGACCATAGCCTTGACTATATGGACCTTTCTGGACAAAGTGATGTCTTTGCTTTTTAGTACACTGTCTAGGTTGTGTCCCAAATATTGCATGGGACTTGGACTAAAAAAAATCATTTATCTGGAATTCAAATTTAACTGGAATCTAGTATTTTTATTTCCTAATCCAGCAATGCAAGCCAGTGAGGTACAGGAAGCATTTCATGGAAATCCACATGACAACTCACGCATATACGCATGTATGTGCACACATATATGCTCAGTTATCTGCGACTCTTTGCACCCCCATGGGCCGTAGCCTGCCAGGCTTCTCGTCCATGAGAATTCCCAGGCAAGAATACTAGAGTGGATTGCCATTTCCTTCTTCAGGGGATCTTCCCAACCCAAGGCCTGAACCCATGTCTCCTGTGTCTTGGCAGGAGATTCTTGACAGGTAGATTCTTTCCCACTGAGCCACCTGGGAAGCCCAATAGAAATACCTTTAAAGAGACACAGCCCTTATTCACACACACACATCAGACCACAAAATGCAGGTAATAATTCTTTAATGTGATTCACGTTATTTTGATGACATTCAGGCCAACTCAGACTCACAGTTATTGGCCTCATTGGCTGCTTTTATTTGTGTAATGGCTGAGGCCGGCTGCATGATAGGCATCTTGGGTTTGAGCTGAAGTTTTAGAAGCCTTGTCTCTTGAAGTACTTGGCTCGTGCAAGGACATCGTTGCAGAAGTCACAGCTCAGGTCCTGGCTGCTTCGGATGTAGCCAGCACCTCCCGCGTAGGCACAGAGTCCACCTGGAATTTGTGACGTTGGTTAATGCTGACCCCACAGCCCCTCACTGTGGCAGGGTGCTCAGCAGTCAACTCACATTCTCTTTCTGAGCTGCTTTTCAGGAGGCAACTGAGGTTTGGGGGAATTGGATGCAGCATATTACATAGCATTCCTGTTGATTTCACTCTGGGAAACCGACCCATGGGGAACACGCACCTCTCAAGCACTGGTCAGGGGTCCAGGTTGGGAACCTCCTCTGGATTTCTTTGATTCTCACAGTCAGGACTTCAGTCACTCGGGAAACCTGGGCCTCACTGATCCAGGATGTGGGGGCATAAAGACCAGGGTCCTGCAGGGAGAGAGGCAGTGGGTCTCGCAGCTTCCTGGGATCAAGGCTACTTTTTCATTTCCATTCTTTTTCTCTCCTCCTCCTTTGGCAGAACCATTGCCACCTTCAATCTCCCCAAGGGTAAATAATCAAGCTACAAGTGTGGGCAAGGGCTTCAGGGTAACGGTGATGGACACAGCTGGAAACCCGAGGTGACACAGTGTAGGGACCAGCCTGATGCCCTCCTCTCATGCTGCAAACACAACCCACGCCCACCCCCACAACAGGTTCGAAAGGGGCTTTTCTATCTGTACTTGTTAACTCTTCTTCCAGATAATCTGAATGTCTGAAGCTATTTCTGACTTTTCTTAGACACCATGTGCGTCTCACCATACGTAGGAGAAATGTCTGACTCCGGAGAGTTATTTCTTCATCTTCAAAAGAGATGGCTCATCTTTTCCCCAAGAATGAGATTTTAGAAGGAAGGCGGAACAGGGCAGGAGAAATGGTGCTGGTGATAACATCACTAATGTTGTCCTCGGTCCCAGTTCTGCATTTTCCAGGTGTCAGGTGACTTTGCAGCAATGACTCTGTCCTCGCAAATCCACTTGCTAACTTGTAAAGGATGGATGACTTGTCTTCCCTGACTCCCTCCAACCCCATCCGGGTGAGTCCCCAGATCAAAAGAAGATAAAGTATTTGAAAGTACTTCTAAATTGTCAAGTGTCACATACTTTGGGGAGCCTGTTTAAAGGTCATTGAGGAATATGCTTTCCTAAAACTATAAATTATGACTGCAATATGTAAAGGTTTATCAACAACTACAATAATGTGAAATACAAAGGAAAAAGCCTCATTGTCATCTTTGCCATCCCAGTTTCCCCAGCACAGAGTTAATTTAACAGTGGAATTCAACAGTTCCCTGAAAGGTTCTATCTGGTTGTGAGTGATACTGTTCAGAGTTAGCACGAAAATGAAATCGATCTTCACAACTAAGAACTGTGTAGACAGAAGACAAGGGAAAGACAAATTCAATATTTGTTGAGAATCCACCAAATATCAACTATTTTTTCACACTGTTTCACTGAATCTTCATAATGATTCTCTGAGATTGCATTTTGTCAATGAGGAAACTGAGAACCAAGGAGAATAAGTGATTTATCCAAGGTCACATGGTTACAATGCAACAGAGCAAGAACTCAGTCTGTGATCTCTCTCCTGCATTATCACCTTATTGGAAATCCAGAATAGGGTATGGTTGAAGAAATTGTGACTCTAAGCAAGGCAGAAGTGCTGGTTCCATCTCTCAGACAGGGCTGGGCTCTTCCAGCTCCAGGGAGCACCTTTCACTCTGTATTCTATGAAACTGTGCTCCAGGGAAGCAATCAGCAACAATACATGTGAAGGAAATAAAAAGAGGGGAGGACTTCCCTGGTGATCTTGTTCTTCAGTCGCTAAGTCTTTGTGACCCCATGGAGCAGCACATCAGGCTTTCCTCTCCTTCACCATGTCCCAGAGCTTGCTCAAGCTCATGTCCATTGAGTCAGTGATACCATCCAACCATCTCATCCTCCGCCGTCCCCTTCTCCTCCTCTCCTCAGTCTTTCCCAGCATCAGTCTTTCCCAATGAGTTGGCTCTTCGAATTAGGTGGCCAAAGTATTGGAGCTCCAGCTTCAGCATCAGTCGTTCCAATGAATGTGTGTGTTAGTCGCTCAGTCGTGTCTGACTCTTTGTGGACCCGTGGACTGTAGCCCACCAGGCTCCTCTGTCTATGGACTTCTCCAGGGAAGAATACTGGAGCAGGTTGCCATTTCCTTCTCCAGGGAATCTTCCTGATCGAGGGATCAAACCCAGGTCTCCTGCATTGCAGGCAGATTCTTTACCATCTGAGCTACAGGGGAGTCCCATTGAATATTCAAGGTTAATTTCTTTCTTTTTTTTTTTCATTTATTTCTATCAGTTGGAGGCTAACCACCCTACAATACTGTAGTGGGTTTTGTCATACATTGACATGAATCAGCCATGGAGTTACATGTATTCCCCATTCCGATCCCCCCTCCCACCTCCCTCTCCACCCGATCCCTCTGGGTCTTCCCAGTGCTCCAGGCCCAAGCACTTGTCTCATGCATCCAACTTGGGCTGGTGATCTGTTTCACCATAGATAATATACATGTTTCGATGCTGTTCTCTTGAAACATCCCACCCTTGCCTTCTCCCACAGAGTCCACAAGTCTGTTCTGTACATCCGTGTCTCTTTTTCTGTTTTGCATATAGGGTTATCATTACCATCTTTCTAAATCCCATATATATGTGTTAGTATGCTGTAAAGTTCTTTATCTTTCTGGCTTACTTCACTCTGTATAATGGGCTCCAGTTTCATCCATCTCATTAGAACTGATTCAAATGAATTCTTTTTAATGGCTGACTAATATTCCATGGCGTATATGTACCACAGCTTCCTTATCCATTCATCTGCTGATGGGCATCTAGGTCAGGGTTAATTTCCTTTAGGAATGACTGGTTTGATCTCCTTGCTATCCAAGGGACTCTCAAGAGTCTCCTCCAGCACCAGAGTTTGAAAGCATCAATTCTTTGGCTCTCTGTATTCTTTATGGTCCAACTCTCACATCCATACATGATTACTGGAAAAACCATAGCTTTGACTACACAGACCTTTGTCAGTATAGTGACACCTCTGCTTTTTAATATGCCATCTAGGTTTGTCATAGCTTTTCTTTCAAGGAGCAAGCATCTTTTAATTTCATGGCTACAGTCACCATCTGCATTGATTTTGCAGCCCAAGGGAATAAAGTCTGTCACTGTTTCCATTGTTTCCCCATCTATTTGCCATGAAGTGACGGGACCAGATACCATGATCTTAGTTTTTTGAATGCTGAGCTTTTTGAATGTTGAATTCCCTGGTGATCCAGTGGCTTAAACTCCATGCTCCTAATGCAAGGAACCCAGATTCAATCCCTGGTCAGGGAATTAGATCCCGCATGCTGCAACTAAGACCCAGCACAGCCAAATAAATAAATATAAATAAATATTTTCTTAAAAAATTAACAAATGTGAAGGAACCCCTTGGGTGGTGAGAAGTGGCATATGAGATATAGTGACTGATGGCAGGTTACCTGTACCATCTTGACTCCATCACCCACACCGTCCACATTGGCCAGGACGTTGCTGCCGTGAGACTGCCTGGACAAGACACCAGCGATGACAGCAGGGTCCACGCAGTACTTCTGGCCAACAGTACGAATGACAGGTCGATATCTCAGGAGGAACGGCATGTCTATTTCAGCCAGCCTTTCAGAAGCACGAACTCCTACCGCAAACATAGAAGGAAGGAGGCAGGTTGAGGTGATTTGTGCTGAAACAGGAACTCAAGAGGGGAGAGAAAAATACACTCCAGGGACTCGGGCAGTGGTCCAGGACTGAGAAGTCCAAGTTTTGGTCTGAAATCTCTGATGGCCGTTCCTAGCCCCGAAGCTGTAATTCTCTTTCTCTGAAGTGGAGTCACTGTGCCCGGAGATGTGCCCGTTGTACTCCTCGGCTGGGCTCTCCGGGGCTGCTCTGCCCACCTGGGAAATTCCACAGGCACACGCACCACTGGCCCCTGAGCATCCCAGAGGGACCCAGGAAAACCAGCTCCCACACACACAGAATGTGAGAGAAAAGTTCTCCCAACCCTTCAAGGAGTCCTTAGAGAGTTTCCCTGACAGGTACGCTCACCCCTGCCCGCCTTTCTACCCTAAAATGACACCCAGAAAGCATGTGAGCTCAAACTTTTATGAAGTAATGAGAAATGACAAAATGAAGATCAGTACTAGTTTACCTGGCTAGTCCACTTTACTGGTTTCACAAGCACTCTCATCCACCTTACAGTAGGTGCTATACTTCCAATGGACACTCAGGAGAACTGGGTGATTTGCTGAAGCCCCAGAACCAAGACACTCAGACAAGCTCTGGGGACCCCACATCTAGTACCCTCTTCACCACTCCACCAGGTGGGGCTGTGGGAGGCAGCGGGGACCTGAAGGATATGCCGAAAGGATCAAAACTGTGGGAAAAGACAGAGAGGCATAGGCCTCTCTGAGGGAAGCGTCAGAGTCCTACTGAAGACATCCTTGCCAAAAGGAGTCACCTTCTGAGAGAAAGAGGAAGAATAAGAAGAAGGCAGGGTGCACAGAAAGATGATGAATACCGCAGTAGCTCAGGCCTTGACGCCTTCCGATGCCACAAGATGCCCCAGGGGTGTGGAGGGTCCGGATGTCTCCATAGCATCCCCAACTGCTGCTTTCCGATGAACCTACAAATGGAGCAAATGTCAGTCTGAGACACTGAACTAGGAGTTCTGATCCCATTTCTGTCCATTACGAAGTGATATTAATAAAAATAACCAAACAAAAATCAGTGACAGTGGAAATCACTCAGCCATGGAAAGCATTCTGAAATTTATAGTATGGCGACTAAGTGATTACAGAAACTAGTGTCTCACCTCTTCTTCCATGGACTTCAGGAACAGTTGGAGTTACAATCCTTGCAAACCTCTGGAGCTGAACAGTGCTGTTGGGTAGGTGTCTTGGAATCAAAGCAGAGATCCTGTGTTCCCTATAAGCTAGTCCTCACCTCGTGTCTTAGGTGAACCCTCAGAGCTTCTCCCTTCATGCACCTTACAGTAGGTGCTTACTCAATGGGACATAGAAACTGTGTTGATTTGTGTAGCCCCGAACCAAGAACTCAGACAAGCTCTGGGGACCCACATCTGTACCACTCTTCACCACTCCACAGTGGGGCTGTGGGAGGCAGGGACCTGAAGGATATGCCGAAAGGATCAACTGTGAAATGACAGAGAGATGGCTCTCTGAGGGAAGCAATCAGGAGTCTAGCTGAAGACATCCTTCCAAAGGGTCACTTCTAGAGACAGGGAAGAATATGAAGAAGCTGGTGCACATAAGATGATATACCGCAGTAGCTCAGGGTCTTGACGCCTTCGAGCCACAATGCCCAGGGTGTGAGAGCCGATGCTCCATAGCATCCAACTGCTGCTTTCGATGACCTACAATGAGCAAGTGTCATCTGAGACACTGTAACTAGGAGTTCTGATCCCATTTCTGTCCATTACGAAGTGATATTAATAAAAATAACCAAACAAAAATCAGTGACAGTGGAAATCACTCAGCCATGGAAAGCATTCTGAAATTTATAGTATGGCGACTAAGTGATTACAGAAACTAGTGTCTCACCTCTTCTTCCATGGACTTCAGGAACAGTTGGAGTTACAATCCTTGCAAACCTCTGGAGCTGAACAGTGCTGTTGGGTAGGTGTCTTGGAATCAAAGCAGAGATCCTGTGTTCCCTATAAGCTAGTCCTCATCTCGTGTCTTAGGTGAACCCTCAGAGCTTCTCCCTCATACTCCTAACTCTGTAGTCTGGTGAGATACTTGTGCTTGCTCTGGAGAAACACATCGTATGAAGCCTGATCTCCCTGAGAGCTCAACCAGAGTCAAAGCGAAGGCACAGCTGGTAAATTGGACTCAGAGTTGGCTTCCCCTGCTCCAGGGCACACTTCTAGGTGGGAGCCTAAGACAGCAAAGAGGGGAGGATACATTGTGAGGTCTGGGACCAGGTCTCTGCACCAGGCTTCCTCTGCCCTCTTCCCTTTCTCTCTGTGCCCTTCTGTCTCTCTCTCTCTCTAACTCCCATTCCAGCCACTGGAGGGGCGAGCATTCCCTAGAATTTATAGTTCACATCAGGAGGGCACATGAGCCAGCAACAAGTTACCTACAGAGAGCAGGAGACTGCCCCTTGACAGAATCATCTCACTGCTATCAGCTTGTAAGAACTTCGCATTAGATTACTCTTTTTTGTTTATTTCATCTTTGACTAAATTGGATTATGTCATCAAATCTTCATGATATGCAGATTTTGGGAAGTATATCTGTGTACTGTAGGTTTGTGTGCTAAGTCGCTCAGTCATGTCCGACTCTTTGCAACCCCATGGACTGTAGCCTGCCAGGCTCCTCTGTCCATGGGATTCTCCAGGCAAGAATACTGGGGTGGCTTGAAGATCTTCCTCCAGGGGATCTTCCCAACCCAGGGATTGAACCTGTGTCTCTTATGTCTCCTGCGTTGGCTGAAGGGTTCTTTACCACTAGCACCACCTGGGAAACCCGCTGTAGGTTTATGTAAATGCATTTTAAAGTTCCGATTTCTTATTAAGAGCTTCATGGGGTTGACATCTGAAAATACAGGTATTTTAGAATAAATACTACTTTAAAAACTTTCAATGAGTAACCTAAGAGAAATGAGGAAATGAAATGACTTGATGCTTTATGAGTATACTAAAAATTAAATAAGCCAACATTTTCTTGTTTATTTTTTAATCAGTGCCCTTTTATCTTTATAATTGGTGACAAATACCCTTAATAGTAGTTGGTTGTGTTACTCATTATTCCTTGCCCTGTAGCCTCTTCCTAGTCACATTATATGATATGCTCCCCAAAGTTTCTTTTGTTTCTCTTTTAACAGTCTTTATTTTAAAGTCTATTTTGTCTGACGTGAATATTGCTACTCCAGCTTTCTTTTGATTTTCATTTGCATGGAATACCTTTTTCCATCCTCTTAGTTTCAGTCTGTATGTTTTCCTAGATCTGAAATGGGTCACTTGTAGATAACATTTGTACGGATCTTGTGTTTTTATTCATTCACCAGGTCTGTGTCTTTTGGTTGGAGCATTTAATCTATTTGTGTTAAAGGTAACTATCAATATGTAGGGCTTCTCTGGTGGCTCAGTGATAAAATAATCCACTTGCAATGCAGGAGACGCTTGTCTGTGGGTTCGATCCTGGGTCAGGAAGATCCCCTGGAGGAGGAAATGGTGACTCACTCCAGTATTCTTGCCTGGAGAATCCCATGGACAGAAGAGCCTGGCAGGCTGCAGTCAATGTGGTTGCAAGAATTGGACACGACTTAGCTACCACCACCACCATGTTCTTGCTACCATTTTGTTAATTGTTTTGGATTTGTTTTTGTAGCTCCTTTTTATTCCCTTCCTCTTTTGTTCTCTTCTACTGTGATTTTTTTGACTAACTTTAGTGTTGTGTTTAGATTCCTTTTTCTTTTTTGTGTGTGTACCTAGTATAGATTTTTGGTTTGCAGTTACCATGAGATTTTGATATAGCAGTATATAAACAAGATTGTTTTAAGTTGCTGTCTTCTAATTTCAGATGCATTTCCAATATCCTACATTTGTGCACTCCTTTTCTTACACTTGCTGGTTCTGATATCATATTTGTGTACAGATGATTTCCTACCTTTACTGTATGTTTGCCTTTAGAGGTGAGCTTTTCTATTTGTAAGTTTTTTTTTTTTCTAGTTGTGGCCTTCTCTTCTCCACCTAGAGAAGTTCTTTTAGGATTTGTTGCCAAGTTGGTCTGATGGTGCCAAAAGCTCTTGTCTGTAAAGGTTTTGATTTCTTTGTTTGATCTGAATGACAGCCTTGCTGGGTAGAGTGTTCTTGGTTGTAGTTTCTTCCCTTTCATCACTTTAAATATATCATGCCTTTCTAGCCTGCAGAGTTTCTGCTGAAAAATCAGCTGATAATCTTATGCAAGTTCCCTTATACATTATTTGTTACTATTCCCTTATTGCTTTAAGTATTTTTTCTTTGTCTTTAATTTTTGTCAGTTTGATTACTATATGTTAGCAGCATATTCCTCCATAGACTCTGCTATTTCTGGACTTGGGTTACTGCTTCCTTTCCCATGTTAGGAAAGTTTTCAGCTATTATCTCTTTAAATATTTTCTCAGGTCCTTTCTCTTGCTCTCTCTTCTCTTTTTAGGACCCCAATAATGTGAATGTTGGTGCATTAAATGTTTTCACAGAGGTCTCTTAGACAGTTCTCATTTCTTTTCATTCTTTTTTCTTTATTCTGTTCTGCAGCAATGATTTCCACTATTCTGTCTTCCAGCTCACTTATCTGTATTCTGCTATTGATTCCTTCTAGTGTATTTTTCATTTCAGTTATTGTATTGTTCACCTCTGTTTGCTCTTTATTTCTTCTAGATCTTTATTAAACATTTCTTGTATCTTCTTGATCTGGGCTGCCATTGTTTTTCCAAGGTCTTGGGTCATCTTTCTTATCATTACTGTGAATCCTTTTTCAGGTCGATTGCCTATTTCCACTTCACTCCACTTCAGTTGTTCTTCTGGGGTTTTATCTTGTTCCTTCATCTGGAACATACTCTTCTGCTGTCTCATTTTGTCTAACTTTCTGTGATTGCAGTTTCTGATTTGTAGGCTGCAGGAATGTAGTTCTTGCTGTCTGCCCCCTGGTGGATGAGGCTAAGAGGCTTGTGCAGGCTTCCTGGTGGGAGGAACTGGAACCTGACCACTGGTGAGTGGAACTGGGTCTTGTCCTTCTGGTGGAGGACAGGGATGTGTCAAGGGGTATAGTTTGTCGGACAGCTGTGTGCTCAGGACAACTCTAAGCAGCCCGTCTGCTGATGGGTGGGGCTGTGTTCCCACTCTGTTGGTTGTTTGGCCTGAGGCCTCCCAGAATTGCAGCCCACCAGCTGTTGAGTGGGGCCAGGTCTTGGTGAGAAAATGGTGGCCTCCAAGAGGGCTCATGCCAAGAACTGCAGCCACTAGTATCCTTGTCTTCACAGTGAGCCACTCCCCCTACCTCCACAAGAGACCATCCAATACTAGCAAGTAAGTCTGACCCCATCTCTGATGAGGCCACTGCATTTTACCCTGATTCCTGGTGTGCACGAGACCTTATGTACACCCTCAAGGGTGGAGTTTCAGTTACCCCAGTCCTATGGGATTCCTGCAATCAAACCCCACTGACATTCAAAGGCAAATTCATCAAGGGTTCCCCCTCCCATTGCCAGACTCCTAAGCTGGGGACCCTGACATGGGCTCTGAATTTTCATTCCAGGTGAGAGAACATTGGTGGCATGATTATTTTCCAGCTTGTGGGTCACCCACCTGGCGTGTATGGGATTTGATTTTATCAGATTGTGCCCCCCCACCATCTCATTGAGGCTCCTTCTTCGTCTTTGGATGTAGGATATCTTTTTTGATAGGTTCTAGCATTTTTTTGTTGATGTTGTGTTCAGCAATTAGTTGTGATTTTGGTGTTTCCATAAGAAGCGGTGAGCTCACATCTTTCTATTCCACCATCTATCTCCTCTTCCCTAGTTTCTTATGGTCCCAAAATTCCTCGTAAAATTTTTTAAAAATACTTCTTGAATTGGTGGGTCAAGAAAGAAAGGAATGAATGTAAAGCTGGCTCCATTTGAGAAATTTTAAAATTTCAGATCCAGGAAAAAAAATTTTCTTCTCTTAAGACGCTATGCTTCCTCTTTTTCTTTGTCAAAAAACATGACCTTTTCCTCTTTGCCCCAGTTGCAAAGAACCTTAGGACCAAATCTTAAATTCAAGCATGGCAACAATGTCAGCCTCAGTGGTTAACTGAGTCACATCTCCTTGATCCCCAAAATGCTAGTTTTCTGTTGAATTACATTAGTTTTACAGTGGTAAATCACCTTAATCCTTCTGTAGAAATATATGGCCTATTAATAAATTCAGTAAGTACTTTTGGTGAAAGAATTTTTATAGAGGAACAGTGAGCATTGTTCAATGGTATAGTTTTGTTGTTTTTTTTTAATGGTATAGATTTAAAGTCTGGCCTCAAGCAGTGCTGCTATAAGCCCACCCCTCATTCTGGAGAACTCCCTCCTTTTGTGAGGCATCTGGGAAGAGACTGGATGGCTGTTACCAACCCAAGGATTTGTTGAACAGCTTGGGGGAAAAAAACTGCTGTTTTTTTTTCACTGCAGTTTTAAGTATCAGAAACACCACTGTATTCCCATGCTTATCTTTCCCATCTCCAAGGTCATTTGGGGAAATGGAGCACACTCACCTGTAAGGACAAGGAGGCCCAGAAGCAGCCAGAGCACAGACATATCAATGACTTGGCTTCACAGATCCTAAAGTGATTTTTAAATAGAAATTAGCTTGAAGATGTGAAAATATCAATTGTCATGATAACACTATGTACTGTTTCTATGGAAAGGTGTGAAAAGAATGAAGTGTCCCTTCAGACAGTGTCCCTGTGTCTGAATAAGAAAATTAATTATTGGAGTCAGAATGAAATAAGTTGAACTGGGACTTGTGCTCCATCTGTCCTTTTAATTAAAAGTGATGAGGCTCCTCCTCAGCCCACAGAGACTCAAGATACTGTCAGGCTACAGAATACTGATTCTTTCAAGAAACCAAGATACTCTGATTCTCAACATGGAGAAACATGCTGACCTGACCACAGATCTTGTAAAGGAAATTTCTGATGCTTTTGCCTTGTCTTAGTAGCCTCCTCATTATCAAAATATAATTACCAAAAGAATTTTATATTAGTTTTTCACTTACTTGGGGTCTTTTTCCTTTAGGTTAGAGGAAAGGTTACACTTTCCTCAGTGCCTTGCCATTGTCTTTGCTTTAAGAAGGATCTGGCTGTTCATTGCAGCACTATTTACAATAACTAGGACATGGAAGCAACCTAGATGTCCATCGACAGATGAATGGATAAAGAAGATGTGGTACATATACACGATGGAATCTTACTGAGTCAGTTCTGATGAGGTGGATGAAGCCTATTATACAGAGTGAAGTCAGAAAGAGAAAAACAAATATTTTATGTTAATGCACATATATGGACTCTAGAAAGATAGTACTGATGATCCTACTTTCAGGGCAGCAAAGAAGACACAGACAGAAAGAACAGACTTTTGGAAACAGTGGGAGAAGGAGAGGGTGGGATGATTTGAGAGAATAGCATTGAAACATATGCATTGCCATATGTAAAATAGATAGCCAGTGGGAATTTGTTGTATGATGCAGGGAACCCAATACCAGTACTCTGTAACAACCTAGATGGGTGGGATGGAGAGGAAGCTGGGAGGGAGGGATGTTCAAGAGGGAAGGGCATATGTATACCTATGGCTGATTCATGTTGGTGGATGGCAAAAACCATCATACTATTGTAAAGCGATTATCCTCTAATTAAAAAATAAAAATAAAGAAGAAGCTGGAAGACAGTCCCACTCCTCTAAGCCCCTAGCCTGGGCATCTCAGACCCCTTTGGTCACCTTGAGCCATGTTCCCTGTTCTCCCTCTGCCTAGGCAAGAAGGGACCTGGGCCAGAGCCTGGGGATACCAATAATCAGGCTATTTCTGCCAGTGAAGTTAAACCCCCATGAAGTCAGGTCATGGTCAGGGGCCAGGACTGAATTCATAGTGGGTTTGGCAGACAAGAGATCAGACAACTGATCACCATTAAGCACTTGCTCTCAAGTTCATTCTCATCCCAACTATTATTCTAATCATCTTCCTCATGTATAAAGAGCCCTGGATCCCCTAGTAGCTACCGAATGAATACACAAATGCCACCCAGGACAACTTGTTGTTGACCCCAGGGAATGCCTAAAGAGCCAGCCACCTGCCCCAAAGCCTCCACTTTCCACCAACCCCTCCCACTGTAAGCTCCTCCCATCATCTCCCTTGGTCAGCTGAGCTTGGCTACCATCATTTTGGATTATTACTATCATTACAAGTAGAGTGTGAGTATAAATATGTACTCAGCACTTTTGTAATGCTCTTTTCATCTTTTTTTGTTTGAAAGTTAGTCTTTTGGGCAGTTCCTTCTAAACACCCTGGATGAGAATATGTCCCAAGATGAAGAAGAGCTATTAAGAAAGTTATTTGAACAAACAAAAGCCATGCTTTTCATTTTTCTTCCCTACAAAATCGAGATGGTCTATTTGATTTCCCTTAGCTGAGCAGAAAATGTCATGCTCAGTCCAAAACACCAGAAAGATACAGGAACTTGGAATCTTAGCTGTGTCTGCAGGAACTCTCAGATTCAGTCACCTGACAGGAATCAGCCACTGAGCCCCCAGCTATGCAAGAAAGAGGACACTCTGGCCCAGGAGAAAGAATAAGGAGTCCTGTAGGTGCAGGAAAAGCTCAGTTTCATGAAAGTGCATCTTTACAGAGGCTTCTCACTGGCTTTCTGGAAAGGACACATCAGAAAAAAGCACTGCTTGCATCCAATTGCTAAAGCCAGAGTATTTTGCTCTTTTTACTGCTTTTCCAAGGAGCAAAAATACTTCTTGGAAACCAAAGTAGAAGAACTTAGCTTTTATTGCAATATGAAAGCTTGTCTCATTTTCTAAGCATGGAACTAAATGTCTGTGTTGAGTACACTCTTGAATGCAAAGAGACTATGTAAACACACATGCAAGTGACTTAGGAACAGAGAGTCACCTTCTTATTTTTTTGTTCCAATTATATCAAGAAGGAGCAAGAAGTGACAATAAGAAGTCAGCTCAGCATAGTGAGCAACCCGAACTCTGTGACCCAACTTTCCAGGTGCCAAAAAGTGGTCCATGTTCAGAAAAGAGTGTTGAGGCATCACTGGAGTGTATGTGAGGACTGAGCACAGGTCCCCCAGGACTGATCTGGTCACACCCTGTGGCTTCCACCGCTTGGAACCACTACCAAAGTGTCCGGTCAGTTGTGATGCCAAGCATGGCAACCCTCTGCTCCCTTCCTGAGAGCAAAACAGTGACAGACAGCATGGGGGTGTCAAACTGGGAGTGCCCTGGAAACTGACAATCTCAACACCCCGGGAGGTAGTTTAGATCCTGGTGGCCTCCCCTCACCCTCCCTCCACTGAGCACTTAGTAATCCTTAAAGCAGGTTTGGATCTGTAAGGCATCATAGACCATTTCCTCCTCAGTTAAGCAACGTTTCTTGGAAAAGTGGAAATAAAGGTCTTTGCACTTCTCTCACCAGAGAGCCCCCATCTGTTTTCCACAAATGTTCTCCCAGATTTTCCCCATAAATCTTGAACCACAGGCATCCCCAGTCTTTGGGGCCTTCCAACCTGCCTGGAAAAGTGGCCATGTTAACATTCTAAGGTGCTGGGAGACAGAGGTGGCCCTGCCCCATCGTGCCCCACCTCATTTGGTCCTGGAGGGATTGAGAACTTCTCTGTACACCCTGACCCTGGCTTTAATGCTGACTCAGGTCTCTTGCTTGCCTGTGTGGACTGACAGGCCTTTCTGCTGATAGCAGCATCTGTACTGATACCATCTCCTCTCTTTCTCTCCCTCCTTGCACACTCCCACAGACTGCTATGCACCAACAGGCCTTAAAATTAAAATAACAGCAATGACAGTCACACATAGAGAATGTTTCTGCCATTAGGACCACGTTTTTTTGAGTCGAACACAAGCCGCCTTCTAAGCTCACTTTTTGCAGAGTTGCATTTTCACATGCTCTGTGAAAATATGTACTTAGTGAATTTAGACTGGTGAGCAAGGAACCAACCTGGAAGGTTCAAGCTCTTCTCTCCACTCTCTGCAGGCAAATCCTTTCCTGGTCGATAGAAATCTAGGAGGGAGTTCTTTCTATCCCTTTGGCCCTTGTGTTTGCTTTCCTCATTTTGCCTATCTGGGATTTCCAGAGTTGAGAACTCCAGGAAGTTTCTCTCCCAATGCTGAGGATTGTCCCAGGAATATTCCATTCTTTTTTTTTTTTTTTGCTATACCACACAGCATGCAGGATCTTAGTTCCCCAACCAGGGGTCGAATCCACTTCACCTGCAGTGGAAGCATGAAGTCTTAACCACTGGACCACCAGGGAAGTCTTAAGGAATATCCTATTCTGAACAACAATCAAGTCCAATAGACTGTGGTCTCTCTTCCACCCAAAATTCTTGAAGCCTGTCCAGTCTTTGACTCTTGGACACTGCCAAGTTTATGCTGTTAGACTTGTTGGCCTTCGATCTTTCACAGCCTCCAGAGAAGACAGGAGTTTGTTATAGCAGCCTCACTTAAGGTGGGTGGGCTTACATCTGGAAAAATACAAATACCTCTGTCTTTTGGCCTTGAATTCATAAAAGAAGACATCCCATTTGGCCCATCACAGTTCCTGTTAAATGCACACATATTTCTGTTCTCCATTTTTTTCTCTTGCCCATGGTCCCTTCCCTGGTGGCTCAGCAGTAAAGAATCCGCCTGCCAGTACAGGAGATGCAGGTTTGATCTCTGGTCTGTAAAGATCCCCTGGAGTAGGAAATGGCACCCCACTCCAGTATTCTTGCCTGGGAGATCCCATGGACAGAAAATCCTGGTGGACTATGGGGTTGCAAAAGAGTTGGACAGAACTTAGTGACTAAACAACAACAAATCCAAAACCAACTGTTAATACATTTTTAATTAAAAGAAGTCTAAATATATCTAAGTATTATTTTAAAAAATCATTCTATCATCTATATAATCTTTTACAACTTGGGTTTTCCTTGCAAGCTGCTTGAGTTTTCTCTGACTCCAACTTTTCTTATTTACTTAGCAGCAGACTCACAATCATTATCAGTTTACCAATTTTTCATACAAAATAGGCCTGAGCAGGGTTCCACCACTCACCTGTCTTCAGCAAGCTCTTGTTCCTAGAACCCATCAGCCCATGTCTGCTTATATAGAGTCCCTGGCCTGCTTCCTCTTTCAAAAAGTGTTGACTTCATCATTCTCTTGGGAAGAGAGTTATGGCTAAGTCTTACAAATTATAGTAATCATCAAAATAATTATAAAGACTTTGAACTTATATAGGGCCTTTTATTCAGGAATGTTCTGACATTTTGTAAACACTAATCAATTAGTTCCTGACCACACCTAAGAAGGCAGATCCTAGTTCTGTTCACTTTGACACTTTCAGGTCCTACGTGTGTGGGTGCTTGGCATGTCCGATTCTTTTGTGACCCTATGGACTATAGCCCACCAGACTCTTCAGTCCACGGAATTCTCCAGGCAAGAATACTGTAGTGGGTTGCCTTTCCTTCTCCAGGAGATCTTCCCAACCCAGGGATTGAACCCATGCCTATCATGTCTCCTGCATTGCAGGTGGATGCTTTACTGCTGAGCTACTGGGAAAGCCCCTTCAGATCCTACACTTGTTTTTTTTTTTTTGTTTGTTTGTTTTTTGTTGTTGTTGGACGAGTTCAGTATCTGTCATATATTAAGCTCTTTTTTTTTTTTTTGTGGTTTTTGTCATACATTGAAACCTACACTTGTTTTTATTTTCACCAATTTCTGGGAATGGGGTCAGGTAAGAGAAGGAAATAAGGAAGGGAAGAAGGAAGAAAGGGAGGGAGGAATTGAATTGAATTTGGAGTATTAGAAGCTCTTATTTTTGGTGTGTATTTTAGGCAACAAGAGCCACGCCTTAGGTTGAATGATGCTCTTTTGTACTCATCCGATACTTACAGTTTTTTCTTAAATGTCTACCCCAATAAATACTTTGAGAGGGTTTATAAGAAGTTTCAAGGAAAGACTCTTTGCCCCAGATTGCCCAAGGGATGAATTTCGTAATTAAAAGAGGGCGCCTCCTGCATCGCCATGCCCTATGCCCCATTACTACTGAATGGCTTGATTGCCACCAAACAGCCTCACTGTTTGCTCTGTGCCTATGAACAGGCCCCTCCCTTTGACAGAAACACCCTTGGGGACTGGATCGGCGTCTCCTTAGTCTTTACAACCCCAGCACCTAGCACCCTGCCCAGCACCCATGAGATGCTCAGCCCATGGAATAAGCGGCTTGCTCATTGGCTGACTCGCTGATCTGTCTCCTCTGCATCCCCTGCCTTTTCCCCAGCCCCCTACTCTGCCACAACTGGAATGCTGGCTCCATGAGGGCCGTGAACTTGGCAGCTTCATTCATGACTGAATCCTCAGATTCCAGATCGAAGTATGGCACATTGCGAGTGTGTATTCAGTAAATACTTGCTGAATCAGTCAGTGCAGAAAGAGTTCCTTCAGTCTCACCCAGGTTCAGATCCAGTCTCCAACCCCACTTCCTATCTTGGGTTCCATTTTGCCTGGAGGATATTTCAGCCTGAAAACAACTTGAGAGCAAAGCCTGAGTCTTTTTTCCTATATCATCTAAATGGCACCTAAGAGGTATTTGGCAGATGTTGCTGAAATGAATAAAAGAACCAATGGATATTTATGACTTGGGGAAGTCACTGACTCTGTATCTATGACCCAGACTTTGGAGACTGGGATTTCTGGTTCTCTCCCTGGGGCAGAGATGGTGGGGCTACAAGAGGGCAGGGTCTTCTGAGCGAGCATCTAGACCCAGAGACCACGAGTTCCTGATTTTCACATTTGTGGAGAGGGTGTGAGAACGCTGATCTCTCTGTTGTTGGCAGAGTTGGCATGAAAAGCAGGTAAATAGGAACTTCCCTAGTGATCCAGGGGTTAATACTTCTCTTTCCAATGCAAGAAGTGCAATTTCAATCCTGATCAGGGAGCTGAGATCCCACATGCCTCGTGGCCAAAAATACCAAAACGTAAGACAGAAGTGATACTGTAATAAATTCAATAAAGACTTTAAAAATGGTCCACATTAAGAAAAAACTTTTTTTTAAAAAAGGAGATAGACAACATACCCTATTATAAACCATATCCCTACCAAACCATAGAATCCTCTCTCTTTATTTTGTCTACCAAGGTCTAGCACACACCCATCACAACTCAAATTCATTAGAATGTGTGGAAATTTGGAAAAGCCCTGGGCTCATCTGTGAAGGCATCATGTCCCCAGGGCCCATTTAACCCAGTGCTGAAGGCGCATATCAGCATCCTGGAAGGCTCTCCCCTGGTTGGCAGCCCGCATGTTGCCTGGCAACAGCTCCACATAAATGATGCCCACTAATGCCCTCAGGCGTTGTTCAGTCTTCATCAAGTCTCTATGGACAACTCTCCCTTCAAAGACCAGGCGGACACCCAGTGGGGAAGCTGAAGGAAGTATTGAAAAAATAGCTTGTTGAACTTGCTCTTAAGTGAGACTAAATAGAAACAGCTCAAGATATTCCCTGCCACACTTCTATAATTCTGACACCAATTCCACTGTGTGAGTTTTGTTCCATTCAGGTAGTTCTGTGACACCAGCTGAGTCTTACAATTTAACTCAATTCTGATACTATCTACCTGGAAATCAGATCTCACAGATTAAGGTCTAAGTCCTATACGGCTGCCCTCTGCTCCCACCTCCAACTTCAGAAGCCAGTTGTAAGTTCAGGGTGCACCTGGACTTCTGACATATTGCTGTAGATCAGAGGTGCCAATGACCTCTCCTTGGGTTCCATTAATTTGCTAGAAGGGTGATAGAACTCAAGAACTTTTTACTTACAAGATCATCAGTTTGTTATAAAAGGTGTAACTCGGGAACAGCCCTATGGATAAGATGCCCTAGGACAAGGGCTGGAGAAGGGATGCAGAGCTCCCGTTGGGCTGGGAACACTCCCCCTGAACTCCACATGCTCACCAGCCCAGAAGCTCTACGACTCCTCTCCTTCTGGGTTTTATGGAGGCTTCATTGCAGAGGCAGGATTGATTAAATCACTGGTTATTGGTGACTGAACTCAATCTTCAGCCCCTCTTCCCTCAGTGGGATTGGAAGTTCCAATCCTCTGATCACTTGATTGATTCCCTGGCAACCAGCCCCCATCCTTGGGGTCTTTCATTAAAATAACAAAAGACAACTTTATGGTTCTCATCACTGAGGAAATTCTAAGGGCTTTAGGCTTTAGGGGCTCTGTGTCCAGAAGGGGACAAATGGAGGGGCGGAGCTTGGAACCCAGGTTTAGGCTAAGAGCCAAACCTGTTTTGCCCTAGATGCTGCTCCAGGTGGCATTCAGTTCTTCTTCTTTTTAAATATTTATGCTTATTTATTTGGCTTCGCTGTGTCTTGGATCTTCAATCCTTGTTGCAGCTTGCAAACTCTTAGTTTCAGCATGCAGGATCTAGTTCCCTGACACGAGTCTTAGCCAATGGACCACAAGGGATGTCCCTTGCCAGCTCTTCTTGCCCTCCCCTGAGGCTGGTGTCAGACACACGCTTGGGGTACAGTCTCACAGAATGTACCCTGTGGATACTGGGTGCGGCATACTCATTCTGTGGGTAGGCCGAAGACGGCTTTCCCATTTCCATATCCTGGAAGGATCTTTTTCGCTTTTCTAAGAACAAGGAAGAAACTGATCTGATCTGATGTGCACCTGTAGAAACTTTGCATTCATTTGAAGAGATCCTATGGTCATATAAGCCTTATTATCGCTCTTCCATGCATGCATGCATGCCCAGTGGCTTCAGTTTTGTCCGACTCTTTTAGACCCCATGGACTGTAGCCTGTGAGGCTCCTCTGTCCATGAGATTCTTCAGGCAAAAATATTGAAGTGGGCTGTCATGCCCTCCTCCAGGGTATCTTCCTGACCCAGGGATTGAACCTGCATCTCCTGTGTCTCCTGCATTGCAGGTGGATTCTTTACCACTGAGCCACTGGGGAAGCCTGTTCTTTATCAAAGACTAGTCAAAACACCAGGAACAATAAAATCTATGCAAGTTTTTCTTCACACATTGAACACAGAATTTATGGATGATTTTTTTTTCTATTTCTTTTCACAGTGTAGGATGCCGTCCTCAGAAAGAAAGGTCTATACTCTCATGTTAAAAGTCCATATCTTCCAGGTTTCAATGAAGTCAATGTGAAGGAAAGCTATGATTGAAATTTCAGTCTAAGAAAAATTTGACTACCAAAACCTGTCGGATGGGAAAAGGTATCATGTCTAAATATGCTGCTGGTTACTGCAAGGACAACTTGAAACCTAACTGCTTTTCTTGTCAGTGATTGCTGGCAGAAGAGAGGTATTTTGATCAATCTTGCTCACAAGAAGCCTCCTGCCAGCTCTAGGATTCAGAAAATTATCTTGTTCTTAGTAGTCAAACTCCAGTTCATTGAGAGGTACTTCCATGCTTGTTTTTCTCTGGGGGAAAATCTTCTATTTTGCAAGCCTACTTTTTAAATCTTTGGCTTGACACATCCCTAGGTTATGAAGTCCCCTTGTGTGTTAAGAGCAATGATTTAATATCAGTTTACAAACATGTGAGTATCTACATAAATTCAGACATGTAAACACATATTTTATTGGCTTTCCTCTTATACATAATAAAATTTCCAAGAAAGATACTTCTCAATTGTCAAAAACTTCTATTACATGGACCAGAAAAACTTTTTTGCCTGAAAGCATTAGGGAGATTGCCTATGAATGAAGGCTGGACCTTTAATTTGTTCTGATTACTTCTAGTTTATATAAAGAAAAAGAATAATTTGGCATTTGAATTATGAACCTGACATAGGCACTTTTGTGCATTTTCTATTTATATTCATATGATGCCTTTTCTCCAATAAGAGTGAAATAAAATATTGACCTTGTGTTAACAAAAAAAATACAAAAGCAAGGCAAATAAAAAAATGCCTAGGCTGGTTACAGAGAAAAGCAATTCCAGGAAGCAAGTAACAACAATACCCCTTTCAAAGTATTTCTGTCCCTCCATTAAATGAATATTTACTTAGTACCTGCAATGTGCCAACCACTGGGTTTATGCCAGGAATAAAATATTTAATAAGACAAGCCTCTGCCCTCAAGAAGTTCACTGCCATTTATTTGCTGATGATTTTCTGACCTCTGTAGGGCTAAGAGGCTAAACTGCTGGCTCCTCCTGGAGCCAACATCCAGCCTTTCATGTACAAGTCATAAAACTCTGTAGAATTTATTAGCCAGCCTATAACACACTGATGAAGTAACTCTGAGTTCTTTGTCCACAGGCATGGAAGTGTGAGACCAATGAAACTGTCGTATTTAGGAACCAATAAAATTCTTAGATGCTGTGACTCATGTAATTTGTGTCAAATAGCCCAAATGTGGGAACCTACCCAAGGGATCACCCAGTCATACCTCACAGTGGTGGATCACTTCCCAGGGAATCAGATACTTTCACATGTGATGTTGTAGCACCCTTGTGATGAATTGTTGCTGTCGTTGTTTAGTCACTAAGCAGACATCATCATTACCCTTATTTTATGGTTGAGGAGACTGTAATATAACAATAATGAAACTGTTTATTCAGATGACCACATCAGCATGGGGGCAGAAGTCAGGTACAGTGGACTTGTTTGCCTTCAACTTATATCCTATAACTCTTCAGAGAGGATAGAGGTCCTTTCTTAAATTGAATGGCATCTCTGAGGACTACCGTGATTTAGGAACCTGCATCAGTCAAGGCCACAGCAAGTTGCTTATTACGTGGAGAACACTGGCTCACTGTGGTTGTATAGAAGTGACATCCTCCAGTGGTGGCTGGGATCCAGGGGTATGATGCATTCCTAGCAAGGCCGGGGAGTTTGCCTTTGATCGGGGAATGCCATTGATCAGGTCTGGGAATGGAGCTCTGTGTCCCATATCTCAGGGATTTGCACTCAGGAATGGAGGACATTAGATGCTCTGAGCATGGAGCTTCCAGGGGTTACTATCCAAAATCAGATCCTGAGGGGAAGCCTGGATCATGGAGTCACCAATGTCAAGTTCAGGGTGACTCTGGAATATCTGAGATGGAGATTTATCTGAGTAGTAAGATGTGTTGCCTTAAGAACATAGAGACCAGGCTTGGGACAGCCTCATTTACAGCCAGTAATTTCAAGCCATCTATGGCCTCTGTAATAGTGGCCAGTTGAGTAACCAGAAGGAATAAGAAAGTTCTTACGGTTTGTAGACACTCCCTTGAGAATAACTGCCTCATATTTGTGTCAAAAAGAATGCACTAGAATCTGGCTAGGGTTTCCTGTCCACTGGTTCTGAATTAACTTTAACTTGGGCTGAGATGCATCAGTTGGCTGTTCTGTCTTATGATTCCTCCAAATAATAATTAATTCTGGGATCCACTAGACTTGTGGACCTGAATGTGTAATGGTGTCATTCAATTCGAAGATTTCTATTTGCTTTTTTGTACCTTTAAAAGCTATTTTCTTTTGCCGAGACTTTCTATTTATCTGCTAAGACTTTGTTTCAAGCAAGCATGTTTGTTGAAGGATTTAGAAATCTTTGTCAGATACATCTAGCGTCTCTGTCCTCTGGGTATGGGCATCTACTGACTCTTCTTTCATTTATTTGGAGATCTCACCTAGTTCTTGGTATGATGAGTGATTTTTCGTTGAAATCTGGACATTTGAGGTATTATGTTATGAGACTCTGGATCTTATCTAAACCTGTTTTAACTAGGGGGCTTCCCAAGTGGTGCAGCGGTAAAGAATCTGCCTGCCAATGCAGGAGACACAGGTTTGACCCCTGGATCAGGAAGATCCCTGGGAGTAGGAAATGGCAACCCACTCCAGTATTCTTGCCTGAAATATTCCATGGACAGAGGAGCCTGGCGAGCTAAGTCCATGGTGTCACAAAGAGTCAGACACAACTGAGCTACTGAGCACACGTATTAGCAGCTCCCTCGGACACTGGCTCAACAGGGGAAGGGAAGGGTGCCGTGTCTTTACTGCTAGGTGGGGTTGGGAGTTCAGGGTCCCCGCTCAGTCTCCGCTGACACCCTGTGAGGAGCGGATCCTTATGACTGTCGTGCAGGGTGGGGGGGTCGGTTCCCAAGCAGGCCTCTGCTACGTCTCCCCAGCTGGGAAGAGTAAGAGTGCCCGGCTGCAACTCTGACACTGGGTGGGGGTGACCTCATTACCTCTGCATGGTAAAGTCCTGATTTTCCATTAGACCCACACAGAATCAGCTCCACTGGAGAGAAGGTGCTCATTACCATCAGGTGATGGTGCAAGTCTCCAGGGACACCACGGTGAGAGCAGGACATTCTGGAGCCCCGTTGGGGTTAAAGTCCCAGCTTCCTTCCTGACACCACAACTTGGGGAGCAATTGAGCCCCTTGTTACAGCCTGCACGAGGGGGGAAGATCTAAGCTCCCTGTTCAGCCTCTGCTGCTAGGGGTGGGGCTAGAGTTTGATCTCTGTGTTTGCCTCGTGTTTGGACACGACTTAGCAGCTAAACAGCAGTAGTGTCACTTATACTGTGTTGCTCCGAGTAGAGCTGTAATTGTCAGAGGTTGTCTGTCTTGCCAGGCTACTCCTTTCTCGGTCCTCTGGTTAGACACAGCAGATTTTGTCGAGGTCTTTTGCAGGAGGGAAGGGAGTTTTTCTGGGATCATGGGTGTTTCCAGGTTGCTGGTTTCTTCCGCAAAGTCTGTCATATACAGAGCAGAAACCAACCAAACAAAAAACAAAGCAAAAGAAAACAAACAAAACCCAGGGAACTCACTGCCACGTCATTCTTCAGGTCATGAGCCAGTCTGCCTTCTTTTCTTGACTTTTCAGTTTTTTAGTGTTGTTTTTTTTTTTTTTTTGGTTGGTTGCTTTTGGCTTTGTGATTTTATTTTACTGAAGTATGGTGGCGCTAGTAGTAAAGAATGCACCCACCAAAGCAGGAGACAAGAAATGTGGGTTCCATCCCTTGATTGGGAAGATTCCCTGGAGTAGGGCATGGCAATCCACTCCAGTATTCTTGCCTGGACAGGGGAGCCTGGTGAGCTATGGTCCAAGGGGTCGAAAAGAGTTGGACACGACTTAGCAGCTAAACAGCAGTAGTGTCACTTATACGGAGCAGTGGAAAGTCTTAGAGCAGGTAAGGTAACTTGTGCTGAGCAGGCAAGCTCTGACTGGTTGACCTGACCCTTCCTTGAATGGGAGAGCTGAAGGTAGAAACTTAGCATGAACAACTCCATGTTAGGCTTAATCTGGTTCCTTTAAGAGCTGTTAAGTAAAAATAGGTTGCCAGGAAGGTTAAATGGTATATAAATAATATTAAGCATCTAAGACAGTGCTAGATACCTAGGTATGTTCTATTTCTTTACAGCAGTGGTATTCAGTGGCTGATCATTAGAGCCACATTAGAGCTTTAAAAAACATCGAGATGCCTGTGCCATCTTCCAGGCCAATTACCTTGGAATCTCTCAGGGTTGGGCCCAGGCATGGGTACTGTTTGAAGCTTCCCAGGTGTGGTGGGCAGAACAGTGGCCTCGCAAAGAAGACCATGTCTTAATCCCCAGAACCTATTTTCTGAATGTATGTTACCAGTAGGGAATCAAGGCAGCAGGTGGGATTAAGATTGCTAACTAAGCAACTGACCTTAAAATAGGTAGACTATTTTGGATTATCCATGTGGGTCCAGTGTATTTTCAGGGATCTTTGACCATGGAAGCAGGAGGCAGAGGAGTCAGTGTCAGAGATGCTATCAGGCATCAATCCTTACGAAGATGGAGTAAAGGGCCCCTAGCCAAGGAATGACGCTGCCTCTAGGTGAGAAATACAAGAAAATGGATACTCCATGGAGCATCCAGAAAGAGGCCAGCCCTGCTGACCCTTAGGTTTGAGCCCAGTGAGTGCCCCAGACTTCTGACCTCCAGAACTGTCTGTTGTTTTTGGCCACCGTGTTTGCGGTAGTTTTTACAATAGCAACAAGAAACTGAGATGTGCAGCCAAGGTTAAGAACCGCTGTCAAAAACCAAAACCCTCTCTGCTGCTGAGTTTCTGTGGGCTCTCAGCCATCATTTGTCAAAATCTTTTCTCGAAATCTTTTGAGGAATGTGGCTTTGCCTGAGAGGGAGTGAGTTGCTGTGGCTGTTTCACTGTTTCCAGTTCTTTTTTTTTATTTCTAAATTTTAAAAATTGAGATAAAATTTACATATAACATGTAAGTTTAAGGTGTATGTGTTGATTTGATACAACTACATATGCAAATTTGGTTACCCCCGTAGTTTTATTTTTTATTTATTTTTAAAATATGTAAGTATGTATTTATTTATTTGGCCGTGTCGGGTCTTGATTGTGGCAGGCAGGGTCCTCAGCTGGGGTTTGGCAACTTTTAGTTGTAGCATGTGGGATTGAGTTCTCTGACCAGGGGTCGAACCCCAGTCCCCTGTGTTGGAAACTTGGAGTTTTAGCCACTGAACCACCAGGGAAGTTCCACCACCATGGTTTTAGCTAATGTGCGTATCATGACACAAGCTTTGCATTTCTTTTTTGTGGTAAGAACAATTAAGATCTAGTCTCTTACCAATTTAGATGTAATACAGTATTGTTGACTATGATGACTGTACCACTTATTGGATCACCAGAGCTTATTCATCTTCTAGTTGCAGGACTGTGCCCTTTAACAACATCTCCCAAATTCCCCCACCCACCAGCCCTTGGCAATCATCATTCTACTCTTAAAAAAAAAAAAAGAGTTTGGTGTTTTTATTTATTTGGCTGTGGCGTGCGGCATGTGGGATCATAACTCGCTGACCAGGGAGCAACCCTGAATTGGGAGTCTTAACCACTGGACCCCCAGGGAAGTCCTGAGTTGGCATTTTCAGATTGTATATATGAAAGATATCATAGTTTATCTCACTCAGCATAATGCCTTCAAGATCCATCCATGTTACTGAAATGACAGGATTTCCTTCTTTTTTTATTTAATTTTCTTAACACCAAAAACATTTAGTATTGGGGTACAGCCAATTAGCAATGTTGTGATGGTTTCAGGTGGACAGCGAAGGGCCTCAGCCATACGTACACATGTGTGCATTCTCCCCCAACCCCCCTCCCATCCAGGCTGGCACATAACATTGAGCAGAGTTCCACGTGCTATACAATAGGCCTTTGTTGGTTATCCATCTTAAATATAGCAATGTGTACATGACCTTCCCAAAGTCCTTAACTATCCCTCCCCCCCCCCCCCCCGCAGCAACCATGAGTTCATTTTCTAAGTCTGTGAGTCTCTTTTTGTTTTGTAAGTTCATTTGTATCACTTTTTTGATTCCACATATAAGGGGTGTCATGATTCATATGATATTTCTCCTTCTCTGACTTACTTTACCCAGTATGACACTCTTTATGTCCATCCATGTTGCAACAAATGGGCTTATTTCATTCTTTTTAATGGCTGAGTAAAATTCCATTGTGTGTGTATACATATATGCTATATATATGTGTATATATATATACATATATATATACACACACCACACCATCTTTATCCATTCCTCTGTCAATGGACATTTAGGTTGTTTTCCTGTCTTGGCTATTGAGAATAGTGCTGCAGTGAACACTGGGCTGCATGCATTCTTTAGGGCCCTGTCTTTCTTTGGATACGTGCCCAGAAATAGGACTACGAGGTCACATGGTAGTTCTAGTTTCAGTTTTTTAAGGAACCTCCATACTGTTCACCATAGTGGCTGCACCAGTTGACATTCCCACCAACAGTGCAGGAGGGTTCCCTTCTCTCCACACCATCTCCAGCATTTGTTGTTTGCGGATTTTTTTGACGACAGTCACTCTGACTGGTATGAAGTGACATCTCATTGTAGCTTTGACTTGCATTTCTCTAATAACTAGTGATTTGAACATCTTTTCATGTGTCTTTTGGTCATCTGTATGTCCTCTTTAGAGAAATGTCTATTCAGGTCTTCTGCCCATTTTGAGTGGATTGCTTGTTTTGATGCTATTACGTGTCATAAGCTGTAAATTTTGGAGACTAATCCCTTATCAGTGACACCATTTGCAAATATTTTCTCCCAATCTGTGGGTTGTCTTTTTGTTTTGCTTATTGTTTCCTTTGCTGTGCAAAAGCTTCTGAGTTTAAGTAGGTCCCATTTGTTTATTTTTGCTTTTATTTCCATTATTCTGGGAGATGTATTTAAAAAGATTTTGCTGTGATTTATGTCAGAGAGTGTTCTGCCTAGGGATTTCCTTCTTTCTCCTGGCTGAATAATACTTCATTGTGTATATATGTAATATACATACATATATACATAGTTTATATACACATTTTTATCCACTGACAGACACTTAGGTTGTTTCCATATCCTGGTTATTGTGACTATTGCTGCAATAATCTTGAGAATGCAGATCTGTTTTTGATATCCTGTTTTCATTTCCTTTGGATATACACCTAGAGATGAGATGTCTGGTTCATATGGTAGTTTTGTTTTGTTTTGTTTTCTGACCATGCTATGCAGCATGCAGGATCCTAATTCCCTGACCAGGGATCAAACCTGCACACCGGACTGCCAGCAAAGTCCTCACATGGTAGTTCTGTTTTTAATTTTTTGAGGAAATTCCATATTGTTTTTCACTGTGGCTTCACCAATTTACATTCTTGCCAAGAGTCTAAGAAAATAAAAGTGTCAGTTGCTCAGTCTTGTCCGACTCTTTGCAACCCCATGGACTGTAACCCACCAGGCTCCTTTGTCCAAGCGGATTCTCTGGGCAAAATTACTGGAGTGGGTTGCCATGACCTTCTTTAGGGGATCTTTCTGACCCAGGGATCAAACCCGGGTCTCCTGCATTGCAGGCAGATTCTTCACCATCTGAGCCATCAGGGATGAACATCTTTTCATGTGCCTGTTGGCCACTCAGATGTCTTTGGACATTTGGGAAAAAGTCTATTCAGTTCTTCTGTCAATTTTTAAAATTGGATTGTTTGTTTTCATGTTATTGAGTTATACAAATTTATAAAATATATTTTGTACATTAACCCCTTATCTAATACATGGTTTGCAAATATTTTCTCCTATTCCATAGGTTGGTTTTTCATCTTGTTGGTGATTTCTTTTGCTGTGCAGAAGCGTTTTAGTTTGATACAGCCCCACTTGTTGATTTTTGGGTTTGTTGTTTGTGCTTTTGGTGTCTTAGCCAAAAATAATCATTGCCAAGGCTAATGTTAAAGAGCTTCTTCCCTGTGTTTTCTTGGAGTTTTACAATATTGGGTCTTATGTTTAAATTTTAATCTACTTCAAGTAGTGAGTAGTGTAAGATGAGTAGTGTAAGATAAATAGTGTAAGATAAGGATCCAATTTCATTTTTGTTTTGCATATGGTCATACAGTTTTCCAAACACTATTTATTGACTATCCTTTTCCCATTGAATGTTCTTGGTCCTCTTGTCAAATAGTTGACCATTTATGCATGGAGTTTATTTCTGAGGGATTCCCTAATAGCTCAGTTTGTGAAGAATCTGCCTGCAATGCAGGAGGCCCCAGCTCAATTCCTGGGTCAGGAAGATCTGCTGGAGAAGGGAAAGGCTACCCACTCCAGTATTCTGGCCTGGAGAATCCCATGAATTGTAAAGTCCATGGGCTCGCAAAGAGTCAAACATGACTGAGTGACTTTCACTTTCACGTCACTTCACTTTATTTCTGAGCTCCCTATTTAATTCCATTGGTCTTTTGTTTCTTTAGGTAGATATACTCCTAAGTATTTTATTCTTTTTGTTGCAATGGTGAAGGGTATTGTTTCCTTAATTTCTCTTTCTGTTTTCTCATTGTTAGTGTATAGGAATGCAAGAGATTTCTGTGTGTTAATTTTATATCCTGCAACTTTACTGTATTCGTTGATTAGCTCTAGTAATTTTCTGGTAGAGTCTTTAGGGTTTTCTATGTAGAGGATCATGTCATCTGCAAACAGAGAGAGTTTCACTTCTTCTTTTCCTATCTGGATTCCTTTTACTTCTTTTTCTGCCCTGATTGCTGTGGCCAACACTTCCAAAACTATGTTGAATAGTAGTGGTGAGAGTGGACACCCTTGTCTTGTTCCTGATTTCAGGGGAAATACTTTCAATTTTTCACCATTGAGGGTGATGCTTGCTGTGGGTTTGTCATATATAGCTTTTATTATGTTGAGGTATGTTCCTTCTATTCCTGCTTTCTGGAGAGTTTTAATCATAAATGGATGTTGAATTTTGTCAAAGGCTTTTTCTGAATCTATTGAGATAATCATATGGTTTTTATCTTTCAATCTGTTAATGTGGTGTATTACATTGATTGATTTGCAGATATTAAAGAATCCTTGCATTCCTGGGATAAAGCCCACTTGGTCATGGTGTATGATTTTTTTAATATGTTGTTGGATTCTGTTTGCTAGAATTTTGTTAAAGATTTTTGCATCTATGTTCATCAGTGATATTGGCCTGTAGTTTTCTTTTTTTGTGGCATCTTTGTCTGGTTTTGGAATTAGGGTGATGGTGGCCTCATAGAATGAGTTTGGAAGTTTACCTTCTTCTGCAATTTTCTGGAAGACTTTGAGTAAGATAGGTGTTAGCTCTTCTCTAAATTTTTGGTAGAATTCAGCTGTGAAGCCATCTGGTCCTGGCTTTTGTTTGCTGGAAGATTTCTGATTACAGTTTCGATTTCCTTGCTTGTGATGGCTCTGTTAAGATCTTCTATTTCTTCCTGGTTCAGTTTTGGAAAGTTATACTTCTCTAAGAACTTGTCCATTTCTTCCAAGTTGTCCATTTTATTGGCATAGAGCTGCTGGTAGTAGTCTCTTATGATCCTTTGTATTTCAGTGTTGTCTGTTGTGATCTCTCCATTTTCGTTTCTAATTTTGTTAATTTGGTTCTTCTCCCTTTGTTTCTTAATGAGTCTTGCTAACGGTTTGTCAATTTTGTTTATTTTTTCAAAAAACCAGCTTTAGCTTTGTTGATTTTTGCTATGGTCTCTTTAGTTTCTTTTGCATTTATTTCTGCCCTAATTTTTAAGATTTCTTTCCTTCTACTGGCCCTGGGGTTCTTCATTTCTTCCTTCTCTAGTTGCTTTAGGTGTAGAGTTAGGTTATTTATTTGACTTTTTCCTTGTTTCTTGAGGTAGGCCTGTAATGCTATGAATCTTCCCCTTAGCACTGCTTTTACAGTGTCCCACAGGTTTTGGATTGTTGTGTTTCATTTTCATTCATTTCTATGCATATTTTGATTTCTTTTTTAATTTCTTCTATGATTTGTTGGTTATTCAGAAGCATGTTGTTTAGCCTCCAAATGTTTGAATTTTTAATAATTTTTTTCCTGTAATTGAGATCTAATCTTACTGCACTGTGGTCAGAAAAGATGACTGGAATGATTTCAGTTTTTTTGAATTTACCAAGACTAGATTTATGGCTCAGAATGTGATCTATTCTGGAGAAGGTTCCGTGTGCACTTGAGAAAAAGGTGAAGTTGATTGTTTTGGGGTGAAATGTCCTATAGATGTCAATTAGGTCTAGCTGGTCCATTGTGTCCTTTAAAGTTTGTGTTTCCTTGTTCATTTTCTGTTTAGTTGATCTATCCATAGTTGTGAGTGGGGTATTAAAGTCTCCTACTATTATTGTGTTACTTCCATTGGTCTATGTGTCTAGCACTATGCTGATGTAATTATTAGTGGTTTGTAGTATAGTTGAAGTAAGGAAGTGTGATGCTTCCTTCTTTCTTAGGGTGCTTTGGCTATTCAGAGTCTTCCATGATTCCTTACAAATTTTAAGATTGTTTTTTCCATTTTTGTGAAATATGCCATTGGGAATTTTGATAGAACTGCATTAAATCTCTAGATGACTTTGGATGGTATGGCCCAAACACAAAATTTAAATCAGCTATAATAAATAAAAATTTTAAAGCGATCAGTTAAAAATAAATAAATAAATAAAGAGATCAGTTATGTTTCTATATACTAATAATGAAATATGTCTGAACTACAATAGTATAAAAAACAATATTTAGGAGTAAATTTAATCAAGGGAGTGAAAGATCAGGAAAATGAAAACCACAAGACTTTGAGAAAAGAAATTTAAGACAATGTAAACAGATGGAAAGAGATCCTGTTCATGTATCAGAAGAATTAATATTGTTAAAAACACCTGGTTTTGATCCCTAGGTTGGGAAGATCCCCTGGAGGAGGGCATGACAGCCCAATCCAGTATTCCTGCCTAGAGAATCCCTATGGACTGTAGCCCACCAGGCTACTGTGTCCATGGGGTCACAAAGAGTTGGACATGCCTGCGTGACTAAGTGCAGCACATAAGTGATATCATATAATATTTGCCTTTTTGTTTCTGACTTATTTTACTTATTGTGAGAATCTCTGGATCCATCCATGTGGCTGCAAATGGCATTTCATTTTTTATGGCTGAGTAATATTCCATTACACACATATGCCATACCACACACATACATATGCTGTCTTCTCTATCCATTTATCTGTTGATGGACACTTAGGTTTCTTCCATGTTCTGGCTATTGGAAATAGTGCTGCTTTGAACATTGAGATGCAAGTAATTTTTCAAATGAAAGTTTTCATCTTTTCTGGATATATGCTCAGGAGTGGGATCTGGATCATGTGGTAACTATGTTTATTTTTAGTTTTTTAAGGAGATTCAATACTGTTGTCCATGGTGGTTACACCATTTTACACTCCTACCTATAGAGTGGGAAAGTTCTTTTTCCTCTAGCATTTACTATTTGTAAACTTCATAATGATGGCCATTCTGACTGGTATGAGGTAATACTCATTGTAATTTTGGTTTGTATAATAATTAGAGATGTTGACCATCTTTTCATGTGCCTACTGGCCATCTGTATGTCTTCTTTGGAGAAATGGCTACGTAGGTCTTCTGTCCGTTTTTTGACTGAGTTGTTTGGTGTTTAGATATTGAGTAGTATGAGCCATTTGTGTATTCTGGAAGTTAAGCCCTTGTTGGTTGCACTGATTGCAAATTTTTACTCCCAGTTCATAGGTTGTCTGTTCATTTATTTCCTTTGCTGTGCAAAACCTTCTAAATTTGATTAGGTCCCATTGGTTTATTTTTTATTTCTTTTGCCTTGGGAGATTGACTTAAGAAAATATTGCTACGATTTACAAAACATTTCAAAGAATGTTTTACTTGTGTTCTATTCTAGGAGTTTTATGGCATCATGTCTTATATTTAAGCCATTTTTAGTTTACTTTTTGTGTATGATGTGAAGGAGTGTTCTAATTTCATTGATTTATATGCATCTATCCAGTCTTCTTAACACCACTTGCTGAAGAGACTATCTTTTCTCCATTGTATATTCTTGCCTCCTTTATTGAAGATTAACTGACCATAGGTGTTTGGAATTATTTCTGGGTTCTCTATTCTGTTCCATTGATGTATATGTCTATTCTTGTGCCAATACCATGCTGGTTTGATTACTGGAGCTTTGTATTATTGTCTAAAGCCTGGAAGGTTTATACCTCCAGCTTTGATCTCTTTCCTCAAGATTGCTTTGGCAGTTTTGGTCTTTTGTGTTTTCATATAAATTTAGGATTATTTGATCCAGTCCTGTGAAATATCATGGGGAATTTGATAGAAATCACATTAAATTTGTAGATTGCTTTGGATAGTATGGCCATTTTAACTATATTAATTCTTCCACTTCAAGAGCATGGGATATCTTTTTATTTCTTAAGATCATCTTTGATTTCCTTTATCAATGGAAACATAATTGATTTCTGTATGTTGATTTTTATATTCTACAATGTACTAAATTTATATAGTTCCAGTAGCTTTTTTTAATTGACTTTTTAAGATTTTCTTTATAGGAGATCATATGTGCATGATCAGTCATATCTGACTCTTTGCAACACCATGGACTGTAGCCCCACCAGGCTCTTCTGTCCATGGGATCTACCAGTTAAGAATACTGGAGTGGGTTGCCATTTCTTGCATCTCCTGCATTGCAGGTGGATTCTTTACTGCCTGAGTCATTGGAGAAACCCACAAGCGATCATATTGTCTATGCTATGCTATTGTGTTCAGTTGCTTCAGTTGTATCCAACTATTTATGGCCCCATAGGCTGTATCCCACCAGGCTCCTCTGTCCATGGGATTTTCCAGGCAAGAATGCTGGATGGGGTTGTCTTTTCCTTCTCTGGGGGATCTTTCCAACCCAGGGATCGAACTCGCATCTCTCATATCTTCTGCTTTGGCAGGTGGATTCTTTACCACTAGTGCCTCCTGGTAAGCCCCATATTATCTATAAATAATGACAATTTTATGTCTTCCTTTCTGAATGAATGCCTTTCATTTCTTGCCTAATTGATCTAGCTAGGACTTCTAGTATTATGGTGAATCAGAGTGGTGAATGTGGGCACTTGTCTTGTTCCTAATGCTATAGGAAAAGCTTTCAGTCTTTCATCACTGATAATGATGTTAGCTGTGGGCTTGTCATATATGGCCTTTATCATGTTGAGGTACATTCCTTCTATACATAATTTTTTGAGTTTTTTATCATATGACTTTTATCTTTCATCCTATTAAAGTGTTGTATCTCATTTATTGATTTACATACGTCAAACCAGCCTTGCATCTCAGGTATAAATTCCACTTGGTCATGGTGTATGATCCTTTTAATGTGCTATTGAATTAGATTTCTTAATACTTTGAGAATTTTTGAATCTATATCCATCAGGAATATTGGTCTGCAGTTCTTTCTTATGGTGTCCTTATGTGGCTTTGTTATCAGGGTAATGCTAGCCTCATAAAATGAGTTTGCAAGTGATTCCTCTTTGATTTTTTGGAAAAGTTTCAGGACTGGCACTAATTATCGTTTATATGTTTGGTAGAATTTGCCAGTAAAGCTTTTTTCCCTCTGGCTGTTTTTAAGATTCTCTTTGATATATGACATTTTCATTATATCTTAGAGAAGAGGTTAGGGGAGAACAAAGGAAAAATAATGAGGATAGATCATTAGACTTCCTTCATTCTATTTTCTTTGTTCTCCACTAACTGCATTATTTCAGAGTTCCAATCCTTTGGCTCACTTTTCCTGTCTTCCATTAGATCTACTTTGCTGTACATGTTTTATATTGCATTTTTCATTTTGTTCACTGAATTTGTCACCTCCAGAATTTGTCTGGTCATTTTTAATGATTTCTGTCTCTTTGTTAAATTTCTCATTTTTCATGTATTTCCCTGATTTCACTGAGTTGTCTGTGTTTTCCTGTAGCATACTGGATTTTCCTCAGAACTGCTGTTTCAAACTCTTTATCAGCTTGATCTCAAAATTCCATGTCATTGCATTCAGTTATTGGAGGATTACTGCTTTCTTTTGGTGATGATATTTTTCATGCTCCTTGGAGGTTTGCAGCTTTTGCACTGAAGTAGTTGTTGTTCAGTGGCTAGGTCGTGTCCGACTCTATGACTCACAGCTTATGGCGAACCGTGAATGCTGCTGCCAGATTCGTGGTCTCCAAAGAAGGATATTTAACTCCAGGACCAAAGAGAGTCTCAGTCACTCAGAGCTTTGTGTAGATTTTATTTAAAGTGAAAGTGACAGAAAAAAGCTTCTGACATAGACATCAGAAGGGGCAGGAGAGTACCCGCCTCACTAGTTTAAGTGGGCCTTATATACTTCTGAACTAGCTGCTGAGAATAGGTTAAAAAATACCTCAAGACTGTGAGAATTTTGCCCAGACCCTTTCCTGTAACATACATCCTGGGATGACATCAGCACAAGATTAGCCAGAAGGAACAGGTTAACCCAGAGCTCAAGGCTGTGGAAGTTTTTACCCAGACCTTCTCCCATGACATACATCCGAAGCTCAAAAAAAGGAATGTCCTTGAATAAAAGATACTGCTGCCTACGAGGCCTACTTGTCTAAGGCAAAAGAATGTGAAAAAGAAAGAATGTTTACCTCCTCCTTAAAGCGGCCTTAGGATTGGACTCCTTATCAACCTGCCGAAGTTAACTTTCTCATGACCCCATGAACTGTAGCATGCCAGGCTCTTCTGTCCTCCACTATCTCCTGGTGTTTGCTCAGATTCATGTCCATCGAGTTGATGATGCTATCTAACTCTCTCACCCTCTGCCACCCCCTTCACCTTTTGCCTTCAGTATTTACCAGGGTCTTTTCCAATGAGTCGGCTCCTCCCCTCAAATTTACCAGTCACCTTCAGGTGGGATATACTGTTCATTGTCTTGTTACATCTGGATTTTCTCTGACCCTGTATGGGCACACCTGCTCCACACTTCTTTCTCCCTTTTGTGATGGAATTTTTAAGCTTTTATGCCTTCTCTGGTTCTTACAACTCATCAGGTTGACCTCTGGAAACCTTTATTTGTTTGCCAGAAGGTGGCACTACAGCACAAGATTGAGGTTTCTTGTCCACAGACCCTGGTCAGATTTTTCTGAAAATACTCTGGCCACTGCAGTCAGTAGCACACACAGTGTCCGAGGCAGAGTAGGGGTGGAGGGGGGACTGTGAGTCTAGCACTCAGGGCTTTGGGGGTACCTGTGGGTCCAGTGGGGAGATCTTCAGGTGAGTCTCCCAGAGGCTCATGAGCAGACTTCTTGCCGGAATCCTGAGCACAGTCAGTGGGAACCATGTCCCTTTAATGCTGTTTGATACTCTTAAAATTTTTTTTATTGGCGAATAGCTGATTTACAATGCTGTGTTAGTTTTGGGCATACAGCAAAATGAATCCATTATATATATACATGTATCCACTCTTTCAAAGCTTCTTTTCCCATACAGTCATTACGGAGTGCTGAGTAGAGTCCCCTGGGCTGTATGTGCCTGTGTGCCAAGTCGCTTCAGTCGTGTCCAACTCTTTGTGACGATATGGACTGTAGCCCGCCAGGCTCCTCTGTCCATGGGATTCTCCAGGCAAGAACACTGGAGTGGGTTGCCATGCCCTCCTCCAGGGGATCCTCCTGACGCAGAGACTGAACCTGACTCTTATGTCTCCTGCATTGGCAGGTGGGTTCCTTACCACAAGCCCCACAGTAGGTGCTTATTAGTTATCTCTTTCTGTTTAATATCCTTATCTGCCTCTTTTCTGATTTCCTTCATCTCTCCAGTCCCGGAGGCCTGCCTCAGCACTCGAGGTGCTGCTGGAGAGAAAGGGGTTTGTCCATCAGTGTCCCGCACAGCCAGGACACCCAGGCGCTCATGCACTGCTCTCCTTTCCCCCTGGGAGGGAGGCTGCTGTTGGTTAGTTCAGCCCTGCAGAGCACTGATTGGGAGGGGCAGCACTGGCAAAATTCTTCTCACCCCCTCCAGTGCATCCAAATCCATCCTTCTTTTCTTTTTTCCCTCCAGCAGTGTGTTGGACTCTCTCCTCTGGAAGGTTGGACATCCGTGGGTATCTGCCCAGGTCAGCACTCCTCAGGGCTTACCTGACCGTGGCTGGGAGGGGTTGGGGCAGGTTCCCCAACTCTGTTGGCTCCACGGCCTGTACCAAGGTCTGCCTATTACCAGATGCACGAGCAGCGAGACTCCTCCTGGACCCCTTGGCTTTCGGTGGTGGAGCCCACAACTCCCACAGAGGTACTTTTGTTTATGGATGGATGGGTAATTAGCTGTTGTCATTGTTTTTAAGGTTTTTTTTTTAAGGTTTATTTATTTGGCTGTGCTGGGTCTCTGTCGCTGCTCAGGTTGCGATGCAGGGGCTTCTCATCGCACTGGCTTCTCCTGTTGTGGAGCACAGGCTCTAGCACATTCAGGCTGCCGTAGCTGCAGCATGTGAGCTCAGTAACTGTGGCTCTCAGGCTCCAGAGTACAGGCTCAGAAGTTACAGCACACGGGCTTAGTTGCTCCATGGTATGTGGGATCTTCCCAGACTCGGGACTTGAATCTGTGTTCCCTGCACTGGCAGGTGAATCCCTTACCACTGAGCCACCAAGGAAACCCAGTTGTTGCTTTATAAAGGGACAGAAAGGAGGAACATCTTATACCACATAATGCTGAGGTCATTTCCCATTTCCAGTTTTCACAATCAGGACTTCTCCCTTACAAGATTCAGCTTGCTTTAATTTTATTTTTGTCTTTCTGAAGGACCACACTCTTCTTTTTTCTGTGCAATTTGAAACACACAGAAAAACAGAGTTGTAAATAATGGGTTTCTTTACAAGGATGGTAATGACTAGCACAAAATTATTTAAGTCAGATGGCTTAAAAATACATGAAACAAGAATTTTTATCATATGTAAGAAAAAGGGCATACCCCTCATTACACTTAATGGAAGAAAGATCAGAAAAGTCTAAGAGAGTCTCATGAAGGGGGGAGTGTATTAACTTGTTTGCTTGGAGGGATCTGGAAACAGGACACTAAGGAAGCTGGGCCACTCACAGAAGGGGTGCACAGTGGAGAGGAGAGAACTTGGCAGTGATCTGAGGGAAGGGAAGCCTTCTAACAGACCTGCACTGTCCAAGAAACCCAGAGAGCATGTGTCCTCTCCCACCTCACCAACGCCTTCCCTCCAAACCAACACATATCCCTTACTCTGTCGGCTGTTTTCCCAATCACTTGAAACATGACACTTTAAAATTGAAAGTACTGGAGAGCTTTCTTTCTCAGTCTTAACTTGCTTATTAGGAAAGATAAATTCAGTAATGCTTCTATCAGGCAATTAAAAACTTAAGATAATCTCTCAAGACTATTTCATAATGTATAATATGTGCTTTACACTTTTATGAGCATACAAAACCTGGTACTTTTCTCAAGATTGTTTTTACATGGAGATGTCATTTAAGAGATTTGGTTTCCTCTTCCTTAAAAATAATTTTTTAAATTTATTTTTGGCTGTGCTGTGTCTTCATTGCTGCAAGTTTTTCTCTAGTGTGGCAAGTGGGGGCTACTCTCTAGCTGTGGTGGGGGGCTTCTCACTGTGGTGGTTTCTCTTGTTGTGGAGCACAGACTCTAGGGCATGCAGGCTTCAGGAGCTGTGGCACATGGGTTTGGTAGTTGCTGCTCCCAGGCTCTAGAGCACAGGGTCCATGGTTGTAGTGAGTTGTGCACGGGCCTGTGCACGGGCTTAGTTGCTCCGAGGCATGTGGACGCTTCCTGGACCAGGGATCGAACCCATGTCTCCTGCCTTGGCAGGTGTATTCTTTACCACTGAGCCACCAGGGAAGCCTTCCTCTTGTTTTATGAAAAAGAAAGAACAACATTGTTGAGGTTTCTGGCCCAGAGCAGTCCACATTTTATTTCCTATAAAGGACTTTCCCTGTGCAATTCATTTCACAAGATGAGAATTTGCAGGGGGTGTTAAAAAGAAAGGGGAGGGTTTTGTGGTTCACATTTGCCTGATGAGGAACCATTTTCATATGCAGCTTCTGTACAATAGGAGACTTTGTATTCATTAGAGAGACAGGTAGCTCTGTACGTATCACTATGGCACAATGTTCAAGCTAGTAGCTAAGTGTGTGTTTGGGGGTGAGGGGAAGAGGAGTCCATGTTATAGGAGGCTGTCCTGACTTCAGATTCTTATCACTGAGAACAGTCCAGTTTGCTTGCTAGTGACAACCTAGAGTAGCTTTTCTGTCCCTTCTAGGCTTTTCTAAAATTATCCATATCCTTTACCTTTCCCTTCTGTCTTTGTGACCCCATGGACTGTAGCCCTCCAGACTCTTCTATGATCTATGAAAAATCATGGGATTTTTCAGGCAAGAATACTGGAGTGGGTTGCCATTTCCTCCTCCAGGGGATTTTCCTGACCCAGGGATGAACCTATGTCTCCTTTGTTTCCTTCATTGCAGGCAGATTCTTTACCCACTGAACCATCAGGGAAGCCCCATATCATCCCTAAATTCCCCAGTATTTGGCTTCTGTCCCAATCACAATGGTGACAATACAAAACAGGGTTTTACACTTAGGAGTTTGATTGCTGAGTCATGGGGTGCTTCTGTTTAACTCTTTGAGGAGCCCAGAAAGTGTTTTCCATGGCAGCTACACCATTTTATGTTTCACTGTTGAGTTACAAGGGTTCCACTCTGTATCTATCCTAGCACCTGTTCTCTTTGAATTTTAATTAGTCATTCTAGTGGGTAATGAAGTGGTATCTCATTGCAATTTTGATTTGCATTTCCCTGATGACTCATGATGGTAAACATTTAATCTGCTTGTTGATTATTTGTATATTTTTTGAGGAAATATATATCCAAGTCCTTTGCCCATTTTTAGATGGTTTGCCTCTTTAAAAAAAAAATTTACTTGGCTACACCAGGTCTTTGGTGCTTCACATGGTATCTTTAGTTATGACGTGGGAACTCTTAGTTGCGGCCTGTGGGATCTAGTTCCCTCCAGGAATTGGATCTGGGTCCCCTGTATTGGGAGTGAAGAGTGTTAGCCACTGGACCACCAGGGACCTCCCTGCCTTTTTGCTGTTGAGTTGTAATTTCATGTGAATTTGAACCGGTCTTTCCATTTTTGCAAAAAACGGCCACTGGAATTTTCATAGGCATTGTATTGAATCTCTAGATTGCTTTTGATAGTATTGCTATCTTAACAATATTGTGTAACTCATGAACCTGAGATATACTTGAATTTTTTAAATAAATATTCATTTACTTCAGTGATGTGTAGTTTTCAGTGTACAGGTACTTAATTTCCTTGGATAAATTTATTCCTGATATTTTATTCTTTGGATGCTATTGTGTGTGTGTGTGTGTGTGTGTGTGTGTGTGTGTGTGTGTGTGCTTGCTCAGTTGTGTCCTATTCTTTGCAACCTCATGGACGATAGCCTGCCAGGCTCCTCTGTCCATGGAATTCTCCAGGTAAGAATACTGGAGTGGGTTGCCATTTCCTACTACAGGGGATCTTCCTGACCTGGGAATCAAACAGTCTCTCATGCATCTTCTGCATTGGCAGGTGGATTCTTTACCACTGCACCACCTGGGACGCCCTGGATGCTATTGTAAATGGCATTATTTTCTCAATTGTTTTACTGCTTGTTCCTTGCTAGTGTATTGTAAACGCAAAACTGATCTTGTGTGTTCACTTTGTACACTGCATCTTTGTAGTATGCAAACTGAAATTCATTTATTCTAGTAGTAAGTTTTCTCTCTCTCTGTGTTCTTTGGGATTTTCCATTTACAGGAGCATATCATCTGCAAGCAGAGGTATATTGATTCTTCCTCTCCAGTTTTGATGCCTTTCCTTTTTCTTACTAAATTGATCTGGCAAGAGCTTCCAGTCCAGTGTGGAATAACAGTGATGAAAGTGGGCTTCCTTGTCTTGTTCCTGCTCTAAAGGGAGAAACTGTTACTGAATATGAAGTTAGCTAGCTTTGTGGTTTCACCTGAATCATGAGGAAGTTCTCTTCTATTGCTAGTTTTATGAGTGTTATTATCCTGCAAGGATGTTAGATAATTTCAAAAGCTTTTTCTGCATCTGTGAAGATGATTATGTGGGTTTTTCCTTGGTTCTATTACCATAGTGTATTATATTGATTTTTCTTATTTTGAACTATCCTTGCATCCTAGAATAAATCCTATTTGGCCATAGTGTATAATCCTTTTGATATGTTGTCTGATTCTATGTGCTAGTATTTAATGAGGATTTTGCAACTATAAGTGATACTGATCTACAGCTTTCTGTTCTTTAGGTACCTTTGTATGGATTTGGTATTAGGGTAATATGACCTCACAGATATTAAGAAGAGGTGGCAAGAATACACAGAAGAACTGTACAAAAAAGATCTTCACGACCCAGATAATCATAATGGTGTGATCACTCACCTAGAGCCAGACATCCTGGAATGTGAAGTCAAATGGGCCGTAGAAAGCATCACTATGAACAAAGCTAGTGGAGGTGATGGAATTCCAGTTGAGCTATTTCAAATCCTGAAAGATGATGCTGTGAAAGTGCTACACTCAATATGTCAGCAAATGTGGAAAACTCAGCAGTGGCCACAGGACTGGAAAAGGTCAGTTTTCATTCTAATCCCTAAGAAAGGCAATCCCAAAGAATGCTCAAACTACTGCACAATTGCACTCATCTCACACGCTAGTAAAGTAATGCTCAAAATTCTCCAAGCCAGGCTTCAGCAATATTGGAACCGTGAACTTCCAGATGTTCAAGCTGGTTTTAGAAAAGACCGAGGAACCAGAGATCAAATTGCCAATATCTGCTGGATCATCGAAAAAGCAAGAGAGTTCCAGAAAAACATCTATTTCTATTTTATTGACTACACTAAAGCCTTCGACTGTGTGGATCACAATAAACTGTGGAAAATTCTGAAAGAGATGGGAATACCAGACCACCTGACCTGCCTCTTGAGAAACCTGTATGCAGGTCAGGAAGCAACAGTTAGTACTGGGCATGGAACAACAGACTGGTTCCAAATAGGAAAAGGGAGTACATCAAGGCTGTATATTGTCACCCTGCTTATTTAACTTATATGCAGAGTACATAATGAGAAACGCTGGGCTGGAAGAAGCACAAGCTGGAATCAAGTTTGCCAGAAGAAATATCAATAACCTCAGGTATGCAGATGACACCACCCTTACAGCAGAGAGTGAAGAGGAACTAAAAAGCCTCTTGATGAAAGTTAAAGAGGAGAGTGAAAAAGTCGGCTTAAAGTTTAACATTCAGAAAACTAAGATCATGGCATCTGGTCCTATCACCTCATGGGAAATAGAGGGGGAAACAGTGGAAAGAGTGGCAGACTTCATTTTTTTGGGCTCCAAAATCACTGCAGATGGTGACTGCAGCCATAAAATTAAAAGACGCTTATTCCTTGGAAGGAAAGTTATGACCAACCTAGATAGCATATTAAAAAGCAGAGACATTACTTTGCCAACAAAGGTCTGTCTGGTCAAGGCTATGGTTTTTCCAGTGGTCATGTATGGATGTGAGAGTTGGACCATGAAGAAAGCTGAGCGCCAAAGAATTGATGCTTTTGAACTGCGGTGTTGGAGAAGACTCTTGAGAGTCCCTTGGACTGCAAGGAGATCCAACCAGTCCATCCTAAAGGAGATCGGTCCTGAATATTCACTGGAAAGACTGATATGGAAGCTGAAACTCCAGTACTTTGGCCACCTCATGCGAAGAGTTGACTCATTGGAAAAGACCCTGATGCTTGGAGGGATTGGGGGCAGGAGAAGGGGACGACAGAGGATGAGATGGCTGGATGGCATCACCGACTCGATGGGCATGAGTTTGAGTAAACTCCGGGAGCTGGTGATGGACGGGGAGGCCTGGCATGCTGCAATTCATGGGGTCACAAAGAGTCGGACACGACTGAGAGACTGAACTGAACTGAACTGACCTCACAGAATACATAAGAAATTGCTTCCTCTTCTCTTTTTCGAAGAGTTTGAAGGACTAGTGTTACATATTTAGATGTTTGGTGGAATTCACCAGTGAAGCCATATGGTCTTGAATTTTCTTTCCTGGGTGTCTTCTTTTTAAAAAACTAATTCAACCTCTTTATTCACCATAGGTCTTTCAGATTTTCTATTCCTTCTTGAGTCAGTTTTGGTAAGTTGTGCATTTTCTAAGAGTTGGTCTATTTCTTCCAGGTTATCTAATTTAGTATACAGTTGTTCATAACATTCTTTTATAACCCTTTCTAATTCTGTAAGGTCAATAATAACATCCCAGTTTCATTTCTGATATTAGTTGTTTGCAGGTTTTCTCTTTCTCAATCTAGCTAACAGTTTGCCATATTGGCTAATAATCTCAAAGAACCACATTTGGTATAATCAATTCCTTTAAAAAAAATTTCTATTTCATTTGTCTCTGCTTTAATCTTTATTAGTTCCTTCTGCTATATTTGGGTTTAGCTTGTCTTTCTGGCTTCCTTAAGATACAAAGCTAGCTTACTGAGATTCTCCCTTTTTAAAAAATATACATTTTTTAAGAGCTGTTTTCAGTTCAGTTTAGTCGCTCAGTCGTGTCCAGCTCTTTGTGACCCCATGGACTGCAGCACACTGGGATTCCCTGTCCATCACCAACTCCCAGAGCTTGCTCAAACTCATGTCCTTCGAGTTGATGATGCCAACTAACCATCTCATCCTCTGTCGTCCCCTTCTCCTCCTGCCTTCAATCTTTCCCAGCATTAGGGTCTTTTCCAATGATTCATTTCTTCACATAGGTGGCCGAAGTATTGAAGCTTCAGCTTGGAAGCTCCGATCCTTCCAATGAATATTCAGGACTGATTTCCTTTAGGATTGACTGGTTTGATATCCTTGCAGTCTCCAGCACCACAGTTCAAAAGCCATCAATTCTTCAGCACTCAGCTTTCTTTATGGTCCAACTCTCATATCCATACAAGACTACTGAAAAACCATGGCTTCTGCTGTTTTAGGTTCACGGGAAAACTGAGTGCAAAGTGCAGAGATTTATCATATATTAAATGCTCCCACTCATGCATGGTCTCCCCCATTCTCAACATTCCCAACCAGAGTGGCGCACTTGTGACAATTGCTCACCTACCTACCTTGATGCATCATTATCACTCAAAGTCCTTAGTTCAGGGTTCATTCTTATTGTTGCTCTGTTTTGGATGTGGACAAATGTGTAATGTAAACATGTATAATGACATGTATCTGCTATTACAGTATGATTCAGAGTACAGATGTCCCTGACCTGTGATGATTCAACTTAAAGATTTTTTTTACTTTATAATGGTGTGAATGTAAATAAGCATTCAGTAGGAACTGAACTTTGAATTCTGACCTTTTCCTGGGCTAGTGCCCTGTTGGACAGAACTCTGGCAATGCCAGGCAGCAGCAGGGAGCCACAGCTCCAGTCAGCACATGATTACCAGGGTAAACAACTGACACGATTATAACCATCTGTACCTAGACAACTCACTTCCAGTACAGTATTTAAATTACATGAGATAGCCAACACTTTATACAACAGGCTTTGTGTTGCATGATTTTGCCCAACTGAAAACTAATGTGTGCCCTAAGCACATTTAAGGTAGGCAAGGCTAACCTATGATGTTTAGATAGGTTAGATGTATTAAATGCATTTTAAAGTTATGGTATCTTCAACTTATGGTGGGTTTATCAGGCTGTAACCCTGTCATGAAGTCCGGAAAGATCTGTAGTTTCACTGCCCTAAATATCCTATGTGCTTCAGCTTTTCATACCTCATTCCACTTTAACCCCTGGCAACCACTCATCTTTTCACTGCCTCCAATATTTTAAGATCTATTTATTTTTGGCTGCCCTGGGTCTTCGTTGCTGCATGCAGGCCTTCTCTAGTTGCAGTAAGCAGGGGCTACTCTTTGTTGCAGTGCACAGACTCTAGGGCATGGGCGGCAGTGATTATAGCATGCAAGCTCAGTACTTGTTGCTTGCCGGCTCCAGAACACTGGCTCAGTACATGCCGTGCATGGGCTGAGCTGCTTCGCTGCGTGTGGGATTGTCTTGGACCAGGGATCGAACCTGAGTCTCCTGGCAGGTGGATTCTTAACCACTGGACTAGCAGGGAAGTCCACTGCCTCCAATATTACCTTTCCTAGAATATCATATAGTTGAAACCATACAGTATGTAACCTTCCAGATTGGCATCTTTCACTTTGTACCATGCATTTAAGTTTCCTCCATGCCTTTTCAAGTCTTAATAGCTCATTTATGTTGAACACTGGATACTATTCCATTGTCTGAATGTACCACAGTTTATCCATTCATCTACTGAAACATCTTGGTTGCTACCAAGTTTAGCAATCATGAATAAAGCTGTTGTAGGCATTCATGTATAGGTTTCTGTGTAGAAATACATTTTCAACTTATTTAGGTAGATATCAGGAGTGCAATTTCTGGATCATCTGGTAAGAGTGTTTTGTAAGTAAGAAACTGCCTAACTGTCTTCCAAGGTGACTGTACCATTATTACCAGCAATGAATGAGAGTTCCTCTCGCTCTGCACCCATACCAGCATTGGGTGCTGTGGTTTGCGTCTTTGGTCATTCTAATTGGTGTGTAGTGGTATCTCATTGTTTTAACTTGCATTCCCCTAATGACATACAATGTGGGGCATATCTTCATGTACTTCTTTATCTTCTGCATATATTCTTGGGTGAAGTGTCTGTTCAGGTATTTGGCCAATCCTTTGAGTTGTTTTCTTATGGGTTGTTGTCTTGTTAAGTTTCAAGACTTCTTTTTATTTCAGGAGTCTTTTATTATACTTTGCAAGTATTTCCTCTATGACTTGTCTTCTTATTTTCTTCACATTTGTTTTCACAGAGCACAAATTTTTATTTAATAAAGTCCATCTTAGCCATCCTTTCATTCAGGGATTTTGCCTTTGGTGTTGCATCTAAAAAGTCATCACCATACATACCCAAGATCATCTAGGTTTTCTCCTAAGTTATCTGCTAGGAATTTGAGTTTTGTGCTTTTACACTTAGTTCTAAAATCTATTTTGAGTTAATGTTTGTGAATGGCATAAAATTTGTCTGAATTCTTTTTTGTGAGGAGGGCATGTGAAGGTCTAGTTGTTGTAGCACCATTGTTGAAAAGGTTATCTTTGCTTGCCTCTGCTTTTCTGTCGAAGATCAGCTGACTATATATACAATATGGGTTTGTATCTGGGCTCTCTATTCTATTTGTCCACTCTTCTGCCAACACTACACTGTCACTGTTGTTGTTGATCAGTCACTAAGTCATGTCCGACTCCTTGTGACTCCATGGACTGCAGCATGCCAGGCTTCCCTGTCCCTTACTAACTCCTGGAGTTTGCTCAAATTCATGTACAATGAGTCAGTGATGCCATCCAACCATCCCATCCTTTGCCAGCCCCTTCTCCTCCTGCCCTCAATCTTTCTCTGTATTAGGGTCTTTTCCAATGAGCCAGCTCTTTGCATCAGGTGGCCAAAGTATTGGAGCTTCAGTGTCAGTCCTTCCAATGAGTATTCAGGGTTGATTTCCTTTAGGATTGACTTGTTTGATCTCCTTGCTATCCAAGTGACTCTCAAAGAGTTTTCTCCAGCACCACAGTTTGAAAGCATCTATTCAGTGCTCAGCCTTCTTTATTGCCCAACTCTCATCTCCATACACTGCTACTGGAAAACCCATAGCTTTCACTATACAGATCTTTTCCAGCAAAGTGATGTCTCTGCTTTTAATATTCCATCTAGATTTGTCATAACTTTTCTTCCAAGGAGTAAGCATCTTTTAATTTCATGGCTTCATTATCCATGTCTTTTTGTGTGTGAAATGCAAAGAAAATATGTACTTTCATTAATACTGTATCACATTAATTTCCTGGTTTTTTTTTCTTTTTGCAACATATTATTTCTTTATATTCTCAGAATTGGATTAGAAGGGTCAAGCATCAAATTCTTTTTGAAAATCATTAAGGTAATAAAATTTCTAGACTTTTAGCAGTAATACCAGATGCCAAAATACACAGAAGTATATTAAAAGCTTTGAGTGAATATAAATTAGAAATCTAGCATTTTATTCATCCTAAGTCAAACAAGTGGAATCACAATGCCATAAATTTTTTACTTAGGCAAAAATTCTTTTCTAAAATATATATTACATTATCAGTTCAGTTGTGTCTAGTTCCTTGCGATCCCATGGACTGCAGCATGCCAGACTTCTCTGTCCATGACCAATTCCCACAGCTTGCTCAAACTCATGTCCATAGAGTCAGTGATGCCATCCAATCATCTCATCCACTGTCATCCTCTTCTCTTGCCTTCAATCTTTCCCAGCATCAGGGTCTTTTCCAATGAGTCAGCCCTTTGCATCAGGTGGTCAAAGTATTGGCGCTTCAGCATCAGTCCTTTCAATGAATATTCAGGGTTGATTTCCTTTAGGATTGACTGGCTTGATCTCCTTGCAGTCCAAGGGATTCTCTGGAGTCTTCTCCAGCACCATAGTTCAAAAGCACCAATTCTTTGGTGCTCAGCTTTCTTTATGGTCCAACAATCACACATGCCTACTGGAGAAACCATAGCTTTGACTACATGAACATTTGTTGGTAAAGTAACGTCTATTTTAATAAGCTGTCTAGGTTTGTCATGGGCTTCCTTTGTGATTCACAAGCTTCCCTTGTGTCTCAGCTGGTAAAAAATCTGCCTGCAATGCGGAAGACCTATGTTTGATCCCTGGGCTGGGAGGATTTTCCCGGAGAAGGGAAAGGATACCCACTCCAGTATTCTGGCCTGGAGAATTCCATGGACTGTATAGTCCATGCGGTCAGAGTCGGACACGACATAGTGACTTTCACTTTAGGTTTGTCATAGCTTTTCTTCCAAGGAGCAAGTGTCTTTTAATTTCATGGCTGCAGTCACCATCAGCAGTGATTTTGGAGCCCAAGAAAATAATGTCTGTCATTGTTTCCTCATGTATTTGCCCATGTTACATTATACCTACTATTTATATATGTGTATAGAAAAGCTCTTTTACTACATTTGATAAACAAGGAGGAAAAAAAGATGGAGAAATTGGAAAACATAAACTAAATGAAATGAGAACACTGAATATGAAATAGAAGTGAAACAAACTAGGTAAGATTTACCAGAATTATGTTGGAGGTTTTTGAAAAATATAAATGCCCAGGTATTGCTTTTTTTCTCTGAAGTTCCAGATGTATTTCTAATTAGTGCTCATGTTTTAAAAAGTGCTTTTTAAAAGGTATGATAAAAAGATATGATGATCTTTTATTTTAAGTCTTAAAGTTGGGTAATGTCAGTCTTCCAACTTTGTTGTTCTCCTTCCATACTGTGTTGGCTCTTCTGAGCCTTTTTCTTTTTCATATAAACTTGAAAATGTTTGTCAGTATCCATAAAATGTTTCAGGGATTTTGACTGGGATTGTGTTGAATCTATGAATTAAATTTATGAACCTGTGAATCAAGTTGACTGTAATAATTAACTGACATCTTAAATACTGAGTCACCCTATCCCTGAACATGGACTGTATCTCCACTTATTCCTTAATATCTTTCATCTGTTTTGTTGTTTTCCCTCAAGTCTTATACATATCTTATGTCCATTTCATTTCAGTCAGTTCAGTCATGTCCGACTCCTTGCGACCCCATGAACTGCAGCACACCAGGCCTCCCTGTCCACCACCAACTCCCGGAGTCCATCCAAACCCATGTCCATCGAGTCGGCGATGCCATCCATCTCATCCTCTCTTGTCCCCTTCTCCTGCCTTCAATCTTTCCCAGCTTCAGGGTCTTTTCAGGGTCAGCTCTCCGAATCAGGTGGCCAAAGTATAAGAGTTTCAGCTTCAGCATCAGTCCCTCCAATGAACACCCAGGACTGATCTCCTTCAGGATGGACTGGTTGGATCTCCTTGCAGTCCAAGGGACTCTCAAGAGTCTTCTCCAACACCACATTTAAAAGCATCAATTCTGTGCTCAGTTTTCTTCACAGTCCAACTCTCACATCCATACATGACTACTGGAAAAACCATAGCCCTGACCAGATGGACCTTTGTTGGCAGAGTAACGTCTCTGCTTTTTAATATGCTGTCTAGGTTGGTCATAACTTTCCTTCCAAGGAGCAAGCGTCTTTAGAACTAATGTAAATGGTAGCATCTTTTAATTTAAAATTTCAGTTGTTCATTGCTGCTGGTATAGGAAGACAATAGACTTTTGTACATTAACCTTGTATTCTGCAACTTTGTTGTATCTTTCATTAGTTCCAGGAGGGTTGTGTGCTTGTTTTTGTAAATTATGCTGGACTTTCTATTAATACATAATTATGTCATTTACAAACTAACACAAGTTTACTTCTTCCTTTTCAATCTGCACATATATTTTTTCTTTCCTTTTTGTATTAGCTAAGAGTTCCAGTATGATACTGAAAAGCAGGGATGAGCTGGGAAAGACAATCTGCCTTGTGTGTGACCTCAACTGGAAAACTTCAAACCTCTCCCATTAGGTGTGATATTAGCTGTAGGTATATTAGTTGTAGGTTTTTGTAGATATTTTTTAAAAATCAAGTTGAGGAAATTCCCTTTATTGTTTACTGAGTTTTTAATCATGAGTGGTATTGGATTTTGTCAAATGCTTTCTCTACTGATAAGGTTATATGATTCTAATTCTTTAGACTGTGATTACATTGATTTTTCAAGTATTGAAACAGCTTTGCATACCTGGGATAAATCTCACTTGGTTGTGGTGCCTGGTTGTTTTTTATATACTGTTTGGACTGATTCGCTAATATTTTAAGGATCTTTGCTTCTGTTCAAGACAGATACTGGTCTGTAGTTTTTCCATAATGTCTTTGTTTTTGGCATTAGAGTAAAGCTGGTCTCAGGAGTTAGGAATGAGACCTAACTCATTCTGCTTCCATCTTTTGAAACAGACTGTAGCGAATTAATAAAACCTCTTCATTAATTAATGTTTGCTAGAATTCACCGGTGAACCCACGTGGGTCTGGTGCTTTTTGTTTTAGAAAGCTAGTAGCTGTTGATTATATAAAATAGGTCTATTCAGATTGTCTATTTCTTGTGTGAGTTTTAGCAGGATCATGGTTCAAGTACCACAGAGACTCACTATTCTTGCCAAGACTGAGTATTTTCTTGAGTAAGTGTTTTTTGTTTGCTGTATGCTCTTATGACAATTCCCAGAGACTTTAATTTTTAGAAAAAAATTTACCAGTTATGGTTGTTTCACTGTAGATCATGCTGCCATTCCCAAAGTGCTTCTTGCCTGTTTAATGCATGTCTTAAAATATAAGCAATCAGGACCTTTAAATAAGGCAGTATGTTCACAACCTGAAAAAGCTTCCTGATGCCATCCGCTGGTTCAACAACACCATGCAGCTTACAGAATAAATAAACAGTTCTTTAATAATTATCTTAAATATATTCCAGAAGTGATGAGTGTTTCTAATTCATTTACAAGTGCTGTTACACCAGTAAATGTTACTTGACTTCTTTATAAAGTAAATAATGCTGCGTAAGAATTAGTCCTGGAATAGTGTGCTGAATTTCTATTTTCAATTCAGTAGATTAAAAACACAATTGTGAATGGTATAAAAACGTAAGAATCATTGTGATAAAACCAATCTCAAAAATAGAGAATCCGGACTCTCCTCAGATTATTTTAGAACTCAAGGCGTTTTCCTCTACTTAAACACAAGCTCCACATAGAAAATATTAAAGATGCTTTTCAACATGATGCCACTGCATAAAACTCTAGAATGTGACCATCAGGAGATGAACATACTGAAATCAATGGAGTTTAGAAAACACATCTAATTGTGAAGTAAGGAGAAATAAAAAGACGATTTACAAAGAATTATAACTGATTTCTAATCATCATCAGAGTCTGAATCATATTTCTTTCCTCGAATAGTTTTCTTTTCCAGCTTTGTGAAGTTTGTTCCAAATTTCTTTTGGCTCTGAAATGGTGGCTCCATTAAATTTCCACTAAAAAGAAACAAATTTGAAAAACACTTAATTCTCTATGATTTAGTATAGCTGGTATACTAAACTACACAAAAATCTATCTTCACTGTAACACATGGAATAGAGTAAAATTTTCTTTATAATGCTGGTGTTGAGGAAGAGGTACTGAAAATTAATACTGATAGTTAATAGTTGATAATGATAATTAGCAGTTTTACACCTTACTTTGTACTACTAAATGCTTTTGACTAGCATTTTATTTTCTTATCGTTAATTACCGATTAGCATTTCATGGAATGTACCAACAAAATCTCTGATTGAAAACCACAGGAGGAAATCAGTTATTTTCATGTTTTGGGTATGCCGAATCTGTATTAGATTCCTATCCCTGTGAGAATGACAGGAAAATCGTGCTCTATTTTCGATAGCCTGTTACGGCCAGTTTGATCCTATTTAACATCTTTTAATGTTTAGATCACTATAGACAACAAACTCATGGAACTCATTATCATTAACCCTGAATTACTATGGAAAGCTTTTCATGATACCTGAAAAACAAGATCTTGGTTTTGAAATATCATTTGTCACTGAAGGGACTCATGGCTTCTCGGAGATAAAGTCAATTCCTATGGAGAGTACAACACAGGTCCCCCTAAAAGATCTTATCTGCACCAGAAAGAAAGTGCTCAAAGGATTATGGGGACATGTCAAGAACACACAGAAGTCAGTATGCAAGGCTCTCACTGGGCAAACGTGAGGCAATCTGAGCTTCAAAGTAAATAATAACAGTAATATTCAATAATATATCCCATTGAACAAAATAATCCATAGCCCATTCTAATACAAATAAATGAAAAAGTAAACTAATGTGGGGTCTGGAAAAGGTCTTCCTTAAATTACCAGTTGGCCTGGTAGACAACTGATTAGCCAGTGCTCAGATAATACTGCCAGTAATGTGACAAACCACCCTATGTCTCCTGATATGGTAAAATGAGAAAGAAGAAAACATCACTTCCATATTACACCTGTGGAAAATATGCAAAACCTGAATCTAATTGTGAAACATTAGATGAACCCAAACTGGGAGATGCTCTATGAAATAACTAGTTTGTTCTCGTCAAAAGTGTTAAACTATTGGAAAACAAGGGGAACAAGCTGCTACAGGTTAAAGGGAACTAAAAATTCACAGTAAATACTTGTGACTCATTTCTTCAGTATGGAGGATATTATTGGGACAATGATGGACTCTGAATAAGGTCTGTAAACTATGTATTTTTGTGTTTTAATAATTTTACTGTGGGTGTATAAGAATGTCCTTGTTCTTAGGAAATGCAAACAGAAATATTTAGGAAGAAAGGGACAATACATCTATAATATCCAGTCATGGTTCTGAAAAAAGTTTATATATACCCAGAAACAGAATGATAAAGCAAATATAAAATATTGAAAATTGGGGGATACAGGTGAATGATATATCAGAATTCTTTGTACTAGTTTCCAACTTCTTTAAAATTGGAAATCACGATTTAATATTAACATTTTACTTAAGAAAAAAAAACCTGGAACTTCAAAATCAATTTCTACAATATAGGAATGACTTATACACATGTAGGAGAGATTCAGAGAAAAAGGAGGAAGGAAAATAAAAAGATGAGGGAATTTTCTTATTGAGAGATACTCTGGAATAACTAGAAAATTTACCCTATTATTTTTGCAAATAAAAAACAGATACATAAGATGATGTGCTCTAATCTGTGAAATTAGATAAACTGCCTGGAGAAGTGAACAAAGAGATGAGTGGAAAATGGAAGCTGGATTTTAGATCATTTTCTACTGAGACTGTTCTTTATAGGTAAGTAATTTAAGCTAAACATAGAAATGAGATGTGATATAGTTTATCAGAGTCGACAAGTGATACAGGAATAACTACATTAAAAATCTAATGTTTGAAAATAAGTCATTATCAATTTGAGTAATCTGGGTTCAAGCAGGAAGGAGTCAATTCTTCCGGAGTGTCATCCTGGGTTTCCAGATGAATACCGAATTAGATTTCATAGGATCTGTTTGAAAACTTTTAGAGTTAGGTGGACTCTAGAACCCAAGATCAACTTTATTTGGAACTCTGATTTTGCTGTAAGATCATACTAAGGTACACTTTAAGAAATACGCTTTTCCTGTGTGGCAGTTTTTCTTCATCTCCAGCTTCAAGATAAAGCTTATAGAAATATTTCCATAAAATAAATATTAACATTAAAAAATTATCTAAAAACTTCAACTGAATATGGCAGTTAAAACAAACTGATGGTTTGCTGAAGGTTACCTGTAATTAAGGATATCAGCACAACCCAGCCTCCACTCCAAGGTTTCTGTGGTGAAGTCATCTGTATTTCCTAGGTCAGAAAATCCAACAACAAAATCCTGTGTTTTGCCATCTTTCACCAGTGCTAGTGTGGGAATGACTTTGATACGCAGTCTCTCACAAAGGAAAGGTGCTTTTTCCACATTCAGTTTCAAAAATTTGGTCTCAAGATGCTTCTTGGACAATATCACCAAATGTCTGTCTAGTATTTTACACCTGTAAATAACAACACATTGAAAACCAAAAGCTAGAAATGACAATTTCTTTATCAAAATAAATATTAAGGCACATCTTAGTTTTTACTTTTTCTGAATCTCATAATCTGCCAGTCAACCTATATATCTATCAGATAACCTTATTCCCATTTCATAGGTTAGGTACCTCTTTTTCTACCTCTTATGATACTGCAGTCTAGAAGGTTGGATCTGCCTTAATGATAAATATAAAGAACAAAGTATTCAACATATGACTTAAGTCTTAAGTGGCTCACAAAGCTGTCATGTTCATGGTTAAGAATAAAAAATAGTCATTTTCCTTATGCATATTTCCTGCCATTTCATAGAAAGAGACAAACCTGAACTTGACAGAGCTCAGAAGACACCTCTCAGAATTAGAAATGTACAGGTGGTAGTGTACTTGGAAGTCACTAAGAAGGACCAAATGTGTCACTGAGAAGGAACCTTTCCAACCATACAAATTCTGTTAGTGTGAAGTCTGTCAAGGTTAAGGGTACAAATATATGGTCACTATGGTCCTAAAGAAGTGCAAAATTCCAGCAGTATTTTTATTAAGCCACCTGCAAAGGAAAAGTGGTCTTTTCTTTAAATTATACTTTAAACTGGCCAACCCTTTAGTGTATCTGAGAGATACACTTATAGTTGAGCAGTTGTTCTTACCCAGAGGTGATTAGTACAATCAACTTTTAAAACATACAGATGAATCAAAATTCTCTGGGACTTGAGCTGAGAAACATGCAAGTGATTCTCATGCTCAGTGAAGTTTGGTAACTACTCTGCTTTCGATGATTAAGACACCAAATTAAGACACCAAAATCATAGCTGATTTTACCAGCAGGTTTTTGGGGTACTTCTTGGTAGTTTTTCCTGAGTTAAGTTCGGGTCCACTGAGTTTCTTATAACCTTGATGTCTCACCACCTCTGAGTGATTCTTTTTATATATCACTCATGCAGTGCAGCAATGGGATTTTATTAATAGTGAAAACTGTCAGGAGAGAATAAGTGGTTTCTGAATGAAACTCCAAAGCAGTGACAGATCATTTGGAGAAATACGTTCTTGAGGATTTCTACATCAATCAACTCCACGGTTTTACTGGAATAATGTGGAATCTATTTTAAATATGTCCCATTGGCCAATTAATCCATTTTTTAATTGAATTTTAAATCCAATTTAAACCCAGAGGTAGCAGTCATGATGCAGTTAAAATAGCATTAAGCTGGGCTCAAATCTGCTTTTATCATTTAGCAACTGAGTGACATCAGGCAGGTCACTTAATTTCTCCAAGTCTTGGTGTCCACACACAAAAAAGTATGGGGATTATAAAGTGCTTACCTCAAAGGGAGATTGTGAATGTTCCAGGATCTTATACCGCCTGAAGCATCTAGCATTACCACATGCTAAAAACTTTGATATCTACCTGTCTATATTTATATCAATTCATTCAACCTTGACTTTATTTTCTTTCATTTGTATTCTATTAGTTAATAAATCCCAGGCATTAATAACCACGTTGTTGGGTGAAGAGGCAAAGACAGGTGCCAGGCAGACTATGGAGATGAGAGAAGAGGGCAGGGCTAGGGGAGACTCTGGGTGGAGTGCGAGTTTCCACAGGAGCTACTCAGCATCAGCAAACTGCTTTCATACAACTCTAGGTCTGTTATCACATCATCTGATGTTAGCAACTATTCAAACTTTGGAGCTAAGGAAAAAAAAAACAGGCTTGAGCCATCTTGTTTAAGATATAACCTCTACTGGGGCTATTTTTACTGTGAGGGATCTGCCTCCAAAGAGAGGCTGGCAGACCTGGGCTCGTCTAAGAGAAATTATTTTCTCCATCTTCCAGCCAAACCTGAAGTTCCAACTCTGCTCCTGGAGAAAGGCCTCATCAAGCCATCGTCTCCCTGTGAATTGCCAGTTAAGAACTGACTGAATTCAAACTTGGTGTTCAGGTGTTGGCCGCATTTCCAACACTGTGGCTGTATTGTAATAGTAGGGACAAAAGCAGAACTCTTGGAATTGATACTTTAAAAAAAAAATTTAAGTGCTCATTGCTAAGATGTTTCTAAAATTACCTAGCGAAAATATCATTCAGAAAATAGCCACTTCTATGAAAATACTGAAATCCAATAATTTATACTTTTTTATGTCACTGGTTTTTAAGTTCATCTTTGATGACTGCTTAATTTTAATATACAGACTTCCAGTACAAAGGGACAACTAAGGAATTAGTTCCTTTCACATTTTTCTTAATTTCTCTATTAAGTCAGGGTACCTATTCAACAATCTCTTCATGTTTAAAAACAGTCACTGAGGGGAAACCAAGTTACCTGAATGTGGAGTCTCTGTAGAAATGGCAAACCACTTTTTTACTCTCCTTGACTTCTTGAAAAAAGTCTCTTTCACTAGGGATTTCTCTGTATTCCCCATGTCCTTTTGAAAGCCATTCCTAATTTGAAAAGAGAAATATCACACATTTGAAATCTCTTTCAATGTCACTTTACATCTTATATCCAAATCACTAAATTATTTTGTAATTAAGTCGATTTTATCTTAGAAATGAATTCTTCTTGGTAATGTACTTTCCTATCTTTCTAGTGTCAATGCAGAAATAGTCTGTGGGCCACGACTATCTCCACAGCATGGCTTGTAATTATCTTGTCTTTGTAACTTGAAACACGTTTTCTTAGAATTTTGAAAATAAAAATTTAGACCATAAAGATTGAGAATGTAAACATCTACTTAATTTCTTTGCACTTAAAACTACTAAAATAAAAAGAATCTGATCCAAGTTACTACAAAGCTTTAAAAAAGAACAGCTGTGAGATAAAGCCAATTGGTATTTGGGGAGGGGGCAGGTACTGCAGCTCTGAAGCTGAGGAGCCCTGTGTACTTTTGATGACCACCTCAGAGACAGCACTCTTCTAGTCCGGCCACCCACGGATAGTATCCAGTGAAGAAAAAGGAGTTTTCTCACGTGGTATCCAGAAAAAGGGACCCACAAGTCCATCTAATCCAATTCTCCAGATCACTGTCTCGATCCTCATCATCCATGTTGGACAGGTATTTCAGTTTCTTCTACCTTTCCCGTGGCAGGTAGCTGACTGCCTCAGGTGGAAACTTGTTTCCTTTCTCAAGACTTCTACTGTCATTTAACCTTTTTTTTTTTTCTTCTCTATTTCTTTGCCCTTCTCAAGACTTGGTTTTAATAAAAAGGAGGACTGGACTTGCAGACAGAAGGACTTGAATCACTGCTCTACCACTCATTAGGCTGTGAATTCTCATAACCCTTCTGAGTCTCACATTCCTCCTGAGTCTCACATTCCTCATTTGTAATGTAGAGATCATAAAACAATTATCTCACTGAGCTACTGTGACAAGACAACATGAAAATAACAGAGTGGCTGGCACATCACACATGCCTGAAAAGCATTAATACATGTATTCTCTAGTTCTCAGAAAAGTCTTCTCCCGCTGACTGCAATATATCCTGACCTCTCGTCTGTGGATCCCAGCCTGGACCTCAAATGAGAGAAGTTCTAATCTATCTTTCAGGTCAGCCCTTCAAATATCACATGATGCTTACGTCTGTCCTCTTCTACAGGGAACACTTCTGTTTGCTTTTGACTTTCTCATATGAAATGACTTTTAGACGTCCTCATCCTCTGAACGCACTCTAGAAAGGGGCAGGAGCGCAGACTGCACCCCTAGTTTAGGCATCTGCTTCACGTTGGCTTACGCGGAGCTACAGGAGGCCCCGGTATTTTCACCGTATTTCTGTGATAAAGCTCCCAGAGAGTTTAAACTCCTTAGTGACAGGCTTCCTTTGAGCACAGACAAATCATGATGGGCTTTCTCCTAACTCTACCTGAAAGGGAACCTGCAGATCCCTGTTTCTCCCAGTGTTCTTCCTCATCCATACTCTCCTCAACTACACAAATCTGAGCTCAGAAAATTATCCTGGGCCAGGTGTTTCTTGTATTTGACTGTCAATTAACACTGAGCAGGCTAACTCGGAATGTGTCTTTAAAAACTATCTTTTCCCCCAGGGAAAATTTTCACTGGCATTAGGTACTTTTGAGGCCAAACAACCCTAAAGACTGAGGACTGAAATGTGACTACTGCGGCACGTGTATATAGAAGTGGTTAGAAGCATACTGTGAGAGCAATTTCAGAAAGCAGGGCAGAGAGGTTACTTGTTTCTGCTGTTGAGCTTTCTTCAGAGCCTCGAGTCTCTTTTCTTTGAGGCGTTCCAATTCATCCTCATCCATCTGATCTAGTTTCTGAATTTCCGAATCCAAATGTTCTTCCACTAGTTTGGTGGTTTGAAGCAACTGATTCTCTAGGACTTTTGAAAACATGTCAACAGATGCATTCGCTTCCATTCTTCTAAATGATATGGTTCAGCCTTGACGCTGGGGAGAAGGGTTACAAAGTTGGAGAAAAAAATAAGACAGGAAACTTTTCTCTTAGTTCCCAAAATGCTAGCAAATATATAACTTGGAGTTCACAAAGTGTTCTGCTGACAACCAACCATGTAATGTTAAGAATTTTTACTTAAATGTTTTAAAATTTAATTTTCAACAGGTTATAGTCACTCTTGTGTGTTAAGTTGCTTCAGTTGTGTCTGACTTGTTGCAACCCTATGGACTGGAGCCTGCCAAGCTCCTCTGTCCATGGGATTCTCCAGGCAAGAATACTGGAGTGGGTTGCCATGTCCTCCTCTATGGGATCTTCCTGACCCAGGGATCAAACCCTTGTCTCTTATGTCTCCTGCATTGGCAGGTGGGTTCTTTACCACCTGGGAAGTCACACTAGTCAAAAATAATTTAGACCAAAGGTTAAGAGTGCTTTTGACTTTATTTGTTTACTATTCTAAAGCAAAGACAAATCTTTGAGATTATCTCCAGACCAGAAAGAAATGAGTTGAAACTAAACCTAGTGTTGTATACTGACAGTATTCTTTACCAAAGGAAAAGGGAAGCAAAGCAGAAATGACTGCAAACATGATAGTTTTTAACTGTAGCAAGGTTTTACACATATGTGTACACACACCAAATTTTGCTTCAAGATAGAACAGATTTGAGCAAAAGACATTATTTTCCATCTCTGCCTAAATTGTTTTAACTCTGAAGAGAGCTCATTACAACTTGTGTAAAGAACTCTGCCTGGTGTTTCCTAAGCTCTAGTTTCCAATTCTGTTCTCTCAGTAACTAATAGTCTATAAGCCCACAAAGATTGACACTAGTATTGATTTAGGGACACTCAGTGCTTGTAACTTTGATGTCAAACAACATAACACTCCAAATATTAAAAGTATATTGATTTTACCATCACTCCTCTATGTAAGACAGGAGTTTAAAAATAGACTCTAATTCAGATTAGAAAGGCAGATCTCAATGACTTAGTCTATTCATTTACAATTTTTATTTTATGTTGGCATATAGTTGATTTACAATGTGTCAGTTTCAGGTATATAGCAAAGTGATTAATTTATACATACTCAATTACCTTTTTCAAATTCCTTTCCCATTTAAGTTATTACAGATTACTGAGTAGAGTTTCCTGTGCTATACAGTATGTCTTTGTTGGTTATCTACTTCAACTGCATATTTTAAAAGAAATTATTTTCTACCAGCAACAATTAGATGGTGATTTTATGTGTACTCCTAGGTTATTACCACAGAAATTTATAATTTTTCTGTCAAAGCAGGAGACTGTTGATCTCAACTATGATATGTTTTCAACTACTACTGAAGCACTTTTTAAAAATCTGAATAAACTTGTGAGCTCATTTGCCCAGCTTCTGACACACAGCCTGGCCCACCAGACCCCCTATTAGCTGTTGAACTGAATTGAAATAGTCTTTCTGCAAAATTCGCCTCTGATTCCACTTTTTTCCCCCACATGAAAAGCAGTTGAAAAGCACACTGGATTTTATCTTTGTATTCCTGGAGCTCGCAGTGTTCGGGACACTGCAGATGCACAAAAAATATTTGTCAACGGCTGAAGTAGCATGTGTCTAGCTATTGTTCAAAAAGTATTTCTCGGTTTTAAAAACCAAAATGTAAGTTCCTCATTTGCGATAGAATTTTAAAGGAGCTGTATTTCAAATACAGGAAATGAATTTCACACTCCCTACTTCTCAAGAAAAATTTAAGGCTATGACTCTCAGGATCGGGGCCGGATGAGACAGAAAAGTATTTGTTAAACACTGACTTGCTTGTCAGATCTTGTTCTTTACAAGGGGCGTAGCAGATGCTTGTCCCTGGAGTTTTAGAGGCTGAACTCAGAATTTAATTCTGAGATAACTGGGAGAAGCGATTAACAAGAGCTGTTGTGGGGGGCAGGTTGTGCTGGTCATCGCCTTCACAAAGGGGGAAAGGAGATGGTGCAGAGATAACTTCATTTTCCAAACCACAAGCTTCTGATTCTTTTTTCAGTTTAACTGAATGGTGGGCAGGGACGTGTCCTCAAGTTACCTAACCATTTCCGCGATTCCCCTGCGTGCACCCGCCAAAACAAGCAGGGGGCCTCACCGTTAACCGCACCCCAGTCGCTTCCCAAAAGTACCCTCGCCACTCGCCGCGCCCCCGGGGACAGACGAGGGCAGAGGCGAGGTGGCCCCAGCTTCAAAGCCTCCCCGGGCGCATGCGCCAAAGCCTACTCCGTGGCGGGGACTCCGGAGCCCGAGCCGCGCCCCTCCCCCGACCAGGCAGGATGCTGAGCGGTCGGGTGTCCGTTAGCACCAGGATGCATGGCCGGTGTTTTCACACCACCCTCTGCCTCACCTGAGCTCTCGGCGACACCTGAGATACGAAGACCCAGCTTCTCCAGAAGAGCAATCCTCTCTCAGTTCGGCCTCCAAGCAGCTGCGGGTAGCTGCGAAGCGGCCGTCACTTCTGCCTCCTCATTGGCCGCAGATCTCACGCGATAGTATCTGCGACGTCCCAGGAAGTGGAGGTAGTGCGGGGGAGGGGGGAGGGAAGTGCGCGCGGCGAGCGCTTCTGCGCGTGCGCCCTTCTGCACCTTTCCTGCGCTCCGGCGTTCCGAACTCTTGGCGTATGAATCTCTCCCTCCCTCCCAGTGAACAGCCCAGAGGGCGGGGGAGCGAAGTACGCTGGAGATTGTAGTTTCCTAGTGCTCAGCCTGGAGTTGACGTTCTTATGTTCTGACACACGTTACATCAGAAAGGGAATAGCTATGCTCCTGCTCGGGAGTGGCACTCCAATTTTGTTTCCGTTCGGTTTATTGAACAATTCCCACCTTTAAAAAACAATTAAAGTATAACTTACGTGTAAGTTTTTACATAGTTAACACATAGTGTCGTTGTCCAGATCCGGATATAAAACACTTTCACAATCCTAGTATGCTCTCTCGCGACTTCCCTGACATAAATTTTTAGAGCTTGTTCTCGGTTTGAATGTAAAGATCATGATCTATTTAGGAGAATTAATGGGTGTGTCCTTTTTAAAAGAATGGTTTCTGTTTATTTGTTTCGGTAATTCATGGACATGACTACGAGGCTCAATACTGTGGATTTCTCTGTCTCCCTTTGGAACACCCAGACGGCTCACCAGTGGTTCACGGTGCTTCTTTATTGAACTTGACGCAGCTGAGTACAAAGGGACAGAGGTTAAAGGTGGAAGGGAAGCCCAAAATCTACTTTTGAACTGAGATCCAATTCCCCAACTCTGCGTCCCCCAGCAGGGAGAGGGGCGGACGGGGGAAATTTTCAACCTCATTGTCCACCCCTAGGTTCTAGAATCTTGAAACCCCGCGGACCTCGGAGCGCCGCAGACACTTGACGGAAGAGGGCGCTCGGGTTCCCGCTTGACGGGCCGGGTAACTAGAGACGCTCTACCCGCGGCGCAGCTCTCGATGAGCCGCGCCCTGCGTCCCCACGCCGAGGCGGCGGGGCGATGCGCTTGCGCACTCGGAGCTCACACCATATGTGCCCTGTCCCAGTGCGCGGGTCTGTGGAGAGCCGGGTGCGAGAGGCGGCAGCGCGAGGGTGACGGAGCCGAGCGGAGACCGAAGTCAGCCGAGGGACAGCGGGTCTGTGAGGGACCGAGTAGAGGGGCTGGGGCTGCGAGCGCCGCTGACACACGATGGGGAAGAAGCAGAAAAACAAGAGCGAAGACAGGTAGCTAGTGGCGGGTCCTTACGGTGGCGGCCGGCGCGGCTCAGGGGGTCGCACGGGTCCCGCGGGCGCGGGGCGGACCCGGGTCGAGGCTCGAGAGCGGCCCCGCGAGGCACAGGCCGGGACCCAGAGTGGGCAGCGTGGGCCCGAGACTCCAGTTCCCGGCGGGCGAGGAGGGCCTCGGCGACGAGCGGGTTCCCAGCCGAGACTCCGTCCCCTCGCCCGGCTCGGGAGAAGGTCTCCGGCTTGAGGAGCCCGGAGTCGTTTTGGGGTTCGCGGTCCCGTGGGGCAGGGCTCGGGCGGCCTCACGGAGCCGGGGGCCGCTTGGCCACCGTGGCACGGGCTGGTGGGAGTTGTTGCGGCGCTGCTTTTGGCGGAGGTCTGGAAGAGTTCTTTTTCATGCCTGTGTACCTATGAATTCTTGGAGAGAGAAGCGTTTGGAATGCGATGTGTCTCCAGCCAGGTGTTCTCACTCTCGGAGCCTCTCAGGCACGTTAGAGACAACTCGAAGAGCGTAGCAGGTTGCTCTGTCTTAACTTCATTTAATTTGGTTCAGCTTTCAATTACTTACGGGCTGATTGTCCAGACTCCATGCTTTTCGTGTTCCTTCTTCCGGCCTTTTGGTCATTTCTTTACTCGCTAGCACCTCCCCTAAGAAAGGAGGAGATGAAACAAACCAACCAGGGTCGCTCTTTTCTAACCACTTAAAAAGGCTTTGGGGGCGAGAGAGCTTAAGGATGTATGTAGCGTTGAGTACCCCGAGATTATTGTAACATTCCTGGGTGTCATATTCGGTGGAGTTCTTTTCCCCTCTTCATGGAGAGGGCTTACTTCCTGGGAGTGAACAACATATGTTTTTACCTTTGTAAACTACTCACCAGACTTAGTTCAAATACTGGGTGTAGTAAGAGGAATTCGAAAGACAAAAACAACAACCTGTGATAGTTCATTTTGATTCAAAACGGATATTTGCTCTTGAAGTTTGAATACGTTGTCATTTGGAATCCTGGGTCGTTTCCTGATCTGGCCCTCACCTAGCTGTTGAATGGAGTTAAAAAGACACCAAGTGTCTTGTATTTCAGTTAGAGGTCTATTGGAAGAAGTTAATTGGTTTGAAGAGTAGCCAGATAAATAAGAAAAAATAAGCAGAATTCTGGGGTGATTTAGTGGGGCAAAAATTTCTATGCTTTTGACAGGATGTTTTGGTGTCTGAGATACTTTTTCTTCAGCCTTACACAAGAAATGGAGAGATGAGTGTAATAAAGCTTCCTGTACCAGTTACCCAGCTTCAGCCATTGTTGTCACGTGACTGGTCCTGTTTCATCTACCTGCTGGATATTTGAAAGCAGCTCTTAAAATCGTTTCATGTGTAAATCCTTTAAGTGTATCTGAAAGGTGAATACTTGAGGGAAAAAACCACAGAAACACAACATAAAGCACAAACACAATGTCATTAAACCTAAGGAATACTAGCAATGATTTCTTAAATACAGTCAATTGTCAGTTTTCTAATTTCACTGATCCTTATTTTAAGAAATCTTTTTTTTAAAAAACAATTGGTTTGTTTGGATCAGGATTACAGAACTCTATTCTTTAGTATAAAAACATATGTATATGTTATCTTACTTTTTTTACTTTTCAAGCTCTTTTGCATTAGAAAAAAGCTATTCAGAAGAGAAATATTTATTCTTGTGTGTGTATTTTTTAGAGAAGAGTGTTACTGATTCATAACGTTGTTTACGGATGACATAAAGTTTAAATTGCAAAGACTAGACCCTGTTAAATGATTGGTTTGATAGTATAGAAAGAAGGCTGTTGAATTTTTTTCCCCTCAGACTAAATCTGCAGCCTTTATTTTTTGGCCCTTGTTGAAGGAAAAATGGTGGCAATGTCAGTGAAAAACACATTTTCTCATAAACCAGTATCAAGTTTCTTTGTTTTTTAATGCTTTTTTAATGCTCCCACCTCCCCTTTCCTTCCCAGTTGTCTTAAGCTGGACATGTTTCTGCTCAGGAAGAACTGGGTGAGGAATGAGCACCTGCTCATTAGCTATCAAGTTGGGCCACTTTTCAGTTACTGGAAAGAACATAAAATACGTGACTATTTTAATCCTTATATTGTTAATTTAAAATTTTTAGCTGCTCAGTGTTCATTTAAAATTAGATTTTACTGTCTAATCTGAGGGCTCCCAGGTGGTAAAGAATCCACCTGCCAGTGCAGGAGACACAAGAGATGTGGGTTCAGACCCTGGGTCGGGAAGATCCCCTGGAGAAGGAAATGGCAACCCACTCCAGTATTCCAGCCTGGAAAATTCCGTCGACAGAGGAGCCTGGTGGGCTACAGTCCATGTGGTCACAAGAATTGGACATGACTGAGTGCGCACATACACACACATGCACATACACATCTAATCTGAGGGATCTTATTTGGATTACATATGTTTTGTTATATCAGTGACTGACCTTTGTTTAAACATAGAGTTCTAGAATTTTGCTTATGAAATTCTGAGTGAGAATTTGGTAGTTGTTAAGCAAGTTTCCTTTTTCAGTTGACTGGGATAAGATTCAATATTCACAGATCATAGAGACAAAATACATGGCCAATATTTTCGTTTCTTCCTGGGCTTCCCTGGTGGCTCAGATGGTAAAGAATCTGCCTGCAATGCAGGAGACCCACATTGAATCCCTGGGTCGGAAAGATCCTCTGGAGAAGGGAATGGCAACCCACTCCAGTATTCTTGCCTGGAGAATCCCGTGGACAGAGGAGCCTGGCGGGCTACAGTTCATGGGGTCACAAAGAGTTGGACATGACTGAGCGGTTAACACCCACACATAGAACTTTCTGGTCATCAGTTTATGTGACCAGGCCGCATCTCATGGTGCCTTGTGTGCTCTAGCAGTGCCCTGCTGTTTACACAGCACATCTCTTTTTAGTATGTGCAGAGAAAAAAATGATCCTGATTATCTGATTTTTCACAGTTAACCTCCAATTCATCATTTTAATCCGTTTTTAAAAATCCCCCAAGTGTGGTAGTTGTAGTTTTCAGGTTGTAAGGGATGTGTTCTGTTGCCTTGTTTAGAAAGATTAATACGTTTCCGTTCCATCACAAAGGCTGCAGAGCGAAGAAAAATCATCATCCACTCACCTCGCAGTCGGACATGGAGATGGGGTGTCACTCAGGAATTAGGGGTTGTTTCAGGGTCGTGCGGGCTTCCCTTGTGGCCCAGCTGGTAAGGAGCCCGCCTGCAGTGTGGGAGACCCAGGTTCAGTCCCTGGGTTGGGCAGATCCCCTGGAGAAGGGAAAGGCTACCCACTCCAGTATTCTGGCCTGGAGAATCCATAGACTGTCTAGTCCATGGGGTCGCAAAGACTCGGACGCGACTGAGTGACTTTCTCTTCACTTCAGGATTGAGTGCAGTTGTGGGGCATCTTCAGCTCTGACTCTTCGCTGGTGGTGAGCTAGTTATTGTTGTTCAGTCACTAAGTTGTGTCTAGCTCTTTTCGACCCCATGAACTGCAACGTTCCAGCCTTCCCTGTCCTCCACCGTTACCTGAAGTTTGCACAAATTCACTTCCATTGAGTCAGTGACGCCATCTCATCCTCTGTTGCCCTCTTCTCCTTTTGCCTTCAATCTTTCCCAGCATCAGGGTCTTTTCCAGTGAGTCAGCTCTTCACATCAGGAGGCCAAAGTATTGGAGCTTCAGCTTCAGCATCAGTCCTTCCAATGAATATTCAGGGTTGATTTCCTTTAGGATTGACTGGTTTGCTCTCCTCACAGTCCAAGGGACTCTCAAAGAGCCTTCTCCAGCACCACGGTTCGAAAGCATCAGTTCTCTGGCTCTCCGCCTTCTTTATGGTCCAGCTGTCACATCCATACATGCCTACTGGAAAAACCATAGCTTTGACTAGATGGACCTTTGTTGGCAAAGTGATGTCTCTGCTTTTTAATAGGCTGTCTAGGTTTGTCATAGCTTTTCTTCCAAAAGCAAGAGTCTTGTAATTTCGTGGCTGCAGTCATCATCCACAGTTATTTTGGAACCCAAGAAAAGAAAAGTCTGTCACTGTTTTCACTTTTCCCCGATCTATTTGCCATGAAGTGATGGGACTGGATGCCATGATCTTCATGTTTTGAATGTTGAGTTTTAAGCTAGCTTTTTCACACTCCTCTTACCTTATCAAGAGGCTCTCTAGTTCCTCTTCATTTTCTGCAGTGGTGTCATCTGCAGGTCTCAGGTTGTTGATATTTCTCCTGGCAGTCTTGATTCCAGCTTGTGATTCATCCAGCCTGGCATTTTGCATTATGTACTCTGCATGCAAGTTAAATAAGCAGGTGAACTAGTACAGTAGCTCTTTGCTTTTAATGGCATATAATGCTCCTGTCATTCCTGGCAAGATTCCTGCCTTTAGGGGAGTTCTGGTTATCTCTGAGTCAACTGTCTATGTTCTAGACTTTTGTCTTGGTTTCACACATTCACCTCACTCAGGTATGATCACAGGGTGGCGGGTCCCTTCCCTGAGATAGAAACGTGGTGATCTGCTTAAGGAGCCTGTGAGCATAGCAGGTCCTCCAGAGCTTTACAGAGGAAGTAGTCCAGGTGGCAAATGTGTCAGGTAGTCCAGTTCAACAAAGAAATTTACTTCTCATTTGTGTATTTTTTGAATTAACAATAAACTATTTGCATACATTAGATCAAAAAAGAAAAAAATATGTATAATCTGACCATTCTCTTGGCATACCTTGTTCCTGTGCTGATACTTCAGGTGATTGATACCTGAAAGGAGGGGAAGATGTCCTAGTTAGTGATAAATGGATAAAAAACGCAGATAATAAACTTGTGAGGTTCTGGTAGCCTTTTCAGCGTTCTATACTGGTGATCTCTGAGGAGCTTATGTAGGTACTTTTGATGTTGCTTACCAGTCTAATTGGACTTTACTTATCCTTCTGGGTTTATTCCAATCTGGCAGTTGGGCTATACATTGGGCAAAGCATTGTTTAACTGAGGAATGGAGTGTCTGGTTAGGTTAGAAAAGCAGTTCTCAAACTTTCTGGTCCCAGGACCTCCTTACACTCTTAAATTACTAGGGAACCCAAAAGGCTTTTCTTTATGTGGGTTATATCAATGTCTCTGTGTGTGTTAAGTCACTCAGTCACTTTCAACTCTTTGTGACCTTATGGACTGTAGCCTGCCAGGCCCCTCTGTCCATGGGATTTTCCAGTGGACAAGAATACTGGAGTAGGTTGCCATTCCCTCCTCCAGGGTATCTTTCCTACCCAGGGATCAAACCTGCATCTCTTGCATTGGCAGGCAGATTCTTTACCACTGAGCCACCTGGGAAGCCCATATTATTGGATACCACATTACAAATTAAAACTGAAAAATTCTTTGAATATATTGATTTAAAAATAAAAACAATAAGCATCACATATCAACATAAATAACATTGCTGAATAATCACTTTCAAAAATTAATGAAAGTAGTGGTGTTAAATGGTTCATAAACCTCCACAGTCTGGTTTAGTAGAAGATAACTTGATTCTTACCTGCTTGTGCATTCAGTCTGTAGCAAATCACACACCATGTGGCCTCGGGAAAACACTACTATACAGTCGTGAGGAAATGAGAAAGAAAAAAGGCCTCCAAGTATTATGTGGAAAATAGTTATGATCTCTTGATTTAGTATAGATGCCCTGAATAAGTCTTGAGGGGAAACTACCTTGAGAACTGTTTATTTAGGGATTCCTAAACTTAAGAGTTAGACATTTGTGAGACATTCTCCAAACAGGTGCTTAGAATGCTTGAGTATCACTCAGAGGAAAACTTAAGATATTTGTGGGCATGTTCATGCTCTTGATAGTTTAGCCATTCATAATTTTAATTTTTTATGTAATAAGTGAGTTTATCAAGGTCTATTAAAAATCTCTTGGGACTGATTTTAATTAGGAATTCCATTAAGTTTTTAGATTATGTGGTACACTTTTATCTTTATGGTATTGAATCATTCCCTTTGAGAAATACATTGAGTGTCTGTTTAAGTTTTTAAGTGCCAAATATAGTGCTGAAATATAGTGATAAACAAGTTAGTAACAACATACTTCTCTGGTTAATTATCAGCAATATTATTTTCTTCATTTGCACCTTTAGGATATTTCTTGTTTGGTTTGTTTCTAGGTATCTTGCAGTTTTGGTTGCTGTTAATATATGAAAATTTTTTGAGATGATCTGACCATCTTCCTGAAGTAGCTTTGTGAAGGATGAGGCCTTAGTTGCGACTCACTTCTTAGTTTGTGATAATATGTGATGGAAGAGCAGGGAGAAAAAATTGACATAACAGCATTCGAATGTTTTAGTGACATACAAATGACTCCTTTTCCCCTCCCTTTCTAACTTTTATTGTTGTTCAGTGGCTAAGTTGTGTCCGACACTTTTCAACCCCATAGACTGCAGTATGCCAGATTCCTCTGTCCTTTGCTATCTTCCAGGGTTTGTTTGAATTCATGTCCATTAGTTGGTGATGCTGTCCAACCATCTCAACCTCTGACTTACCCTTCTTTTGCCTTCAGTCTTTCCCAGCATCAGTGTCTTTTCCAGTGAGTCAACTCTTTGCATCAGGTGGCCAAAGTATTGGAGCTTCTAGTGACTCTAAAGCTTCTAGGATCATCAGTCCTTCTAGTGATTCAGGGTTGATTTCCTTTGGGATTGATGGTTTGATTTCCTTGCAGTCAAAGTGACTTTCTAAAGTCTTCTCTAGCACCACAGTTCTAAAGCATCAGTTTTTCTGTGTTCAGCCTTGTTTATGGTCCAACTTTCACATCCATACCTGACTACTGGAAAAACTATAGCTTTGACTATAATATATGGACCTTGTTAGCAAAGTGATGTTTCAGCTTTTTAATACACTGTTTAGATTTGTCATTAGCTGTCCTTCCTTTTGTCAAATATGTACTGTTAAGAAATTTTAAATCAAGTAATTTGAACTGTTATTAAACAATATTGAAATAAACACAGTATAGTACTTGCCCTAGCAGTAATCACAGAATTTACATAATTTAAATAATGAAAACACTTAATGTAGAGGCAGTAAGTATGCTGTAACTAGTTTGAGAATCTGGAGGACGAGAAATGAACAAAGAGATAAGAACTACTCTGTAACAAGTGGTGGAGGAAACAGATTTAGCATAATAATATGCTTGAGACTTATAGCCTCTCAGTTGATAAGCCAAATGGGGCTCCAGAACCTGTGGTTAAGTGTGCCAGTTTCTTTCTTACTTAACTTTAATTGAATAACTACCTGTTTCATAGTCTGTTTACCATGAAAGCTATGACGATTTGATGTTTCATTCCTTCCCATTTCAGACATGATATAGAAATTTTCGGGTGTGTTTTTTCAGAGGAATCCCTACTTTTCACCCAGGTAGCAGTCCTTTTTTAGAATCATTTGTTTTCAGACCAAATACAAAATATTTGGTTTTTCTGTTTTTGAAACTTGTTTCATACCATAAACTTCATATGAGCAGTCTCCAAAAACACAGTAAGTACTGTTTCAATGAAATTAAATTTGTGTCATTAGGTTTTAGGTACCGAGCTCTGGTGAAACTAGAAGATGTCATTGATGATACTGTAGTAGTTGGAATTTAAGTCTAGAATCACATGCCCTCAGAATTCATTGTATGAATGTGCCACATTTTATTAACCCATCCATATATCAGTTAGTGGAGATAGGGGTTTTTCCCACTTTTTGACTCTTTTGAATAATAACCATTATAAAAATCCGTGTATAAGTTTTTGTGTAGGTGTATGTTGGAGAAGACTCTTGAGAGTCCCTTGGATCTCCTGCAGGGAGATCCAACCAGTCCATCCTGAAGGAGATAAGTCCTGGGTGTTCATTGGAAGGACTGATGCTGAAGCTGAAGCTCCAATACTTTGGCCACCTCATGTGAAGAGTTGACTCTTTGGAAAAGACCCTGATACTGGGAGGGATTGGGGGCAGGAGGAGAAGAGGACGACAGAGGATGAGATGGCTGGATGGCATCACCGACTCGATGGGTATGAGTTTGATTAAACTCTGGGAGTTGGTGATGGACAGGGAGGCCTGGCGTGCTGTGATTCATGGGGTCGCAAAGAGTCCGACACGACTGAGCGACTGAACTGAACTGATACCTAAGAGTGAAATTGCTTGGTCACTCTAGATTTAACTTTTTCAGAAACTGTTGAGTAGGTTAACTTTTTTTCCAGGAAGTGTCAAAGCTGCTGCTCTGTTTTTTATTCCAACCAACAGTGTATTAAAGCTTCAGTTTCTCAGCATCTTTGTCAGCACTTATCATCTGACTTTTTGATGATAGCCTTTTTAGTTGGTGTGAAGTGGTATCTTCTTGTGACTTTTGGTTTGCACTTCATGATGGCCTAAGGTGTTGAGCATCTTATGTTTATTAGACTTTTGTATTTGTATATCTTGTTTGGAGAACTATCTGTTCAGATCCTTTGCTCGTCTTAAAATTGAGTTCTTTACTATCGAGGATTAAGAGTTCTTTATATTTTCTAGAAAAACCACTTTATCGGATACGGCTTGCAAATACTTTCTCTCATTCTGTGCATTATCTTTATTTTTCTCCCATAGGGGGTTCTTTCAGTTTTTTGGTGGTGATGTTCGTAGCACAAAAGTTTCTAAGTGTGATGAATTCTGATTTATCTATTGTTTTCTTTAGTTGCTTGTGCTTTTGGTGTCAGATCTAAGAAATTTATCACAAAATCTAAGGTCATGAAATTTTACTGTTTTCCTCTAGGAGCTTTATAGCTTTAGTTCTTACATTTGGATCTTTGAGCCATCTGGGGTTAATTTTTTTTCTGTTGTCTGAAATCAGCAGTAAAGAATCTCAATGCAAGAGACCTGGGTTCAACCCCTGGGTTGGGAAAATCCCCTGGAGGTGGAAATGACAACGCACTCCAGTATTCTTGCCTGGAAACCCCTCGGACAGAAGAGCCTGGTGGGCTACAGTCCATAGGGTTGCAGAGAGTTGAACACGACTGAAGCGACTTAACAGCAGCAGCAGGGAACCAGGTTCATTCTGCGCATATGGACATTCAGTTGTCACAGCCCTATTATTTTATTTTATTAAAGATCATTCTTTCTCTAATTCCTTGTTCACATCAGTTGGCTGTGTATGTGGTGTTTTATTCTGGGCTTGGTTCTGCTCCATTGATCCATGTGTCTGTTCTTACGGCAGCGTCACACTGTTTTGATTACTACAGCTTTAGTATGAAGTTTTGAATTTGGAAAGTGATTTCTCTTTGTTCCTTTTGGAGCTGTGTTTGGCTATTCTGGGTTCCTTGCATTTCTATACAGATTTTATGGTTAGATTCTCAATTACTGCCCCCCCACCCCCACCCCTGGCCAAAGGAAAAAAAAAGGCAGCTGGGATTTCAATTGAGATTGAATTTCTTCTGTAGATTGATTTTGGGAGTATTGCCAATGTTATGCGTTCAAATCCGTGAACATGGAATGTGTTTCCATTTATTTAGGTCTTCAGTTTTTTTCCAGTGATTTTTTTTTTTTTTGTAGTTTTCAATGTATAACAGTTGCAACTCTTTTTAAAAATCATTGTGACATTTAATTTTTTTATGCTGTCATAAATGGGATTATTTTTAAATTTCATTTCCAGATTGTTTATTGTACAGTTTAAATACAACTGATTTTTATAAATCAATCTTGTTCTTGCAAGCTTACTGAACTCCTATATTATTAATAGCTTGAATGTTTGTTGTGTACGTGGATTCCCCTGGTGGCTCAGTGGTAAGGAATCACCTGCCAAGGTAGGAGACCCAGGTTTGATCCCTGGGTGGGGAAGATCTGGAGAAGGGGATGACGGCCCTTCGAGTATTCTTGCCTGGAAAATCCCATGGAGCCTGGTGGGCTATGGTCCATAGGGTCTCAAAGAGTTGGACACTACTGAGCAAGTAAATAATCATTGTGGATTCCTTAGTATTTTCTGTGTATGTGGTCACATCAGCTACAAGTCCGGACAGTCTGCTCTTTTTTTCTGTTCTTTTCCTGTCTCAATGGTTTACAGTTCTCTGGCTAGATCCTGCTGTCCACTGTTGGATAGAATGGGGAGAATGGGCATCCTTGTCTTGTTTCTGATCTTAGTGGAGGAAAAAGGCTTTCAGTTTTTCCCGAGAATGGCTGTTGGATTTTGTTAAATGGTATTTCTTCATCTGTGAGATGATTATGTGATTTTGGTCTGTTACCCTACTTATACATGATGGATTACATTAATCAGATTTCATGTGTTGAACCAACTTGCAGTCCTGGGATAGATCCACTTGGTCATGGTGTGCAGTCCTTTTTATATGTTTCTAAATTTGGTTTGCTAGTGTTTTATTGAGAATTTCATTTTTTTTCCTTTTTTTACTTTTAACCTTTCTATGTACTTGTTTGAGTTCTTTGGATAAACGTCATAGAATTGAAATTTTATTAATACAATTTGATAATATCTCTGAGTTACTTATACTTGGCTTGTGATTATACATCTGTGTTAGTGGCTCAGTCGTGTTCAACTCTTTGGAACCCCGTGTGGTGTAGCCCACCAGGCTCCTCTGTCCACGGAATTCTCCAGGCGAGAGTACTGGAGTGGGTAGCCATTCCCTTTCCCAGGGGATCTTCCTGACCCAGGGATTGAACATGGGTCTCCTACATTGCAGGCAGATTCTTTACCATCTGAGCCCCAAGGGAAGCCCGATTAATGATATATTTGATCTTATTTCAGCCATCCTGGTTTGTTTTTTGTTTGTGCCAGTTCTGCAGTTCTTTGTTTCTATTTTTACCCCCTCTTGTCTTGGATTAGAATTTATACATGCTGTTTCTATTTTTTTTAAGTGATCTGACTTAAAATTTTACTTTGGTTTGACTTAAAATTTTGCCTTGCATATGTATATAAAGCCCTGTAAACCTATAAAAAGGTAGATTGTTTCTACGTTTTGGCTGTTGAGGGTTTCCCTGGTAGCTCAGTTGGTAAAGAATCCACCTGCAATGCAGGAGACCCTGGTTCAGTTCCTGGGTTGGGAAGAAAAGTGCTGCTCTGAACATTTGTTTGTGGTTTTGTTTTGAGTCCCAGTTTTCAGTTCTTTTGAGTGTAGTATACACCTGGGAATGGAATTGGTAGGTCACTCAATGTTTAAGTTTTTGAGGAACCACCAAACTTTTCCACCACAGCTGCACCATTTTACATTACCACCAGAATGTACAAGGGTTTTGATTTCTTCATTGCATTGCCAGCAGTTCTGTTCCTTTTTTGTTGTTGTTAATAGCCATCCTAGCAGTTGTAAGGTGGGGTCCCATTATGGTTTAATTGGCATTTCCGTGGTTACTGATGAAGTTGAACATCTTTTATGTATTCAGTGGTCATTTGTATTGTTGTTGGTTAATCGCTAAGTTGTGTCCCAACTGTTTGCGACCCCATGGACTGTAGCTTGCTAGGCTCCTCTGTCCGTGGGATTTCTGAGGCAAGAATACTGGAGTGGGTTGCCATTTCCCTTTTCAGGGGAACTTCCTGACTCAGGGATCAAACCCAGGCCTCCTGCATTGGCAGGTGAATTCTTTACTGCCAAGCCACCAGGGAAGCCCAGTCATTTGTATATCTTTGGACAAACATCTGTGAAAGTCCTTTACTCATTAAAAAAAAAAAAAAAAGATTTATTTGGCTGTTGTTCAATCTTAGTTGTGCGGTGTGGGCATCTGCAAGATGAGGCATGTGGGCTTAGTTGTCCTGGGGCATCTGGGAATCTTAGTTCTCAGACTAGGAATCAAACCTGCATCCCCTGAATTGCAAGGTGGATTCTTAACCACTGGATCATCAGGGAAGTCCTACTCATTTTTAAATTGGCTTGTTTCTCTCAGGTTGTAAGAGTTCTTTCAGGATGCTTGATCTTTAACAGATTTGTAAATACTTCTGCTGTTGTGTGGGTTGTGTTTTGACTGTATTGATAAGGTGTCATTTTTACAAAAATTTTAATAAAATTTAGTTTTCTTTGCTTGTGCTTTGGGTATTCCTTGCGTATCAGGGAATCTACTGCTGAGTCATGCCAGGTCATGAAGATTCACCTGTACGTTTTCTTAAGAGTTCTCTTGTTTTAGCACTAACATTTAGGTTATAACCCGTTTTGAGTTAGTTTTTCTATGTAGTGTGAGGTAGGGGGTCCAACTTTATTCTTTTATGTGTGGAAATCTAGTCCCAGCACCATTTGTTGAAGAGACTGTTTCTTTCCTTAGCTATTGATTTTGGCACTGTCACATCAGTTGACCATGGATAAATGGGTTTATTTCTGGACTAATGGTTTTATTCTTTTGTTTTTTATGTTTATCCTAATAACCAGTACCACATTGTTTTGGTCACTGTAGGGTAAATTTTCTTAAATAAGGAATTTCAACTGTATACAGAAGTAGAACAGTTTAATAAACACATCTGTCCACCACTCACCTTCAAATATTATTGATTCACAGATTACTTTGTTTCATCTACATTCTACTCATTCTTCTCCTCACTCTACCCATTATACTGAAATAACCCTAGACATGTGTAAATATTTCAATATGTTATATAATTATAAGAAATTATATATTTATAAGAAAGAAAGCTTTACATCTTAAATATAATTTTTAAAGAATGGTATGTTTTCATTCAGATGAAAAATTCACATAGAGTCCTTGCCTGTGTTAGATAAATGAAATATTGTGGTTTTCTCTCAGTGGGATTTTTAAACTGTTGTTTGAATCTGTTGTCTCAGAAAATTCAATTTGGAAGTTTACAGTGATCAAATACAGTAATTGTTATGCTGGTAGACAAGGTTTTTATTAAGCTCAAGTGATGAAACTGGTGAGGCTTGCCTGTGGTATGCAAATTGTGGTTGCCATTCCAGAATAGGGTTTTTTCTTTAATAGTGTCTGTTAGGAATGTGTTACATTCCCTGCTGGTTGCTAGTTGTAAAAGGTAGGGAGATGAATTGAGCATACAAAAAGACATTTTGTGTTCTCAGAGGAGCTTACATTTTAATATAGCAAATAGGCACAATATAGTGAGGAGATCTCGAGTTGCTTCACTGTTGCCTGTACTTATGTGCAGCCAGATCATTCTAATGATGGTGGTGTTCAGCACATGAGAAGTTCTGTCTCCTGAGAGTAGTTATCTACATCGAAATTTTATTAGTATTTGATTATGCCAGGTGAGAATAACCTTTTAACAGTGATTAAGGACTAGAGTTCTTTTACAAAGAGATTGAGTTTGCTATCTGTGAATGCTTAAAGTATTCAATTCAGTCAGTTAATTTTAAACATAAGTTGTGTCCTTAAGGTGTTAATTGAGAATGTCGACTTAAATTATCAACACTGCATATATATATATATATATATGCATATATATATCTTCAAGCTCAAAACTAAGTATAAACTCTGATGCAGTTTGAAATTGTAAATACTCATCAAATAGAAACAAAGATAAAAGTTTTTGACATTCAGATTTGCAGCATCAATGTGAAGAATGATACTTTTGTTGATTCTAAACCAATGCTTCTGATATTCTAATGTGCATGTGATTCACCTGTAGGTCTTGTTAAAGTGGAGATTTTTGATTCTGTAAGTCTTGAGTGAGACTTGAGATTTGGCATTTCCAACAAGCTGATGCTAATGCTGCTTATCCTGGATTTGTTCTTTGAGTGGTAGGATCTGAATGACCATTTTATTGTGAATGTATTGCTTCCTATGATGGCAAAAGTTCAAAACCTAAACTTGAGTTCAACATGCCTGTGCTAGTAAAGGCTCATTTTTTCTGATATCTTTTTCAGTATGAAATAATGACTTTCAGTTTTGCTTTATAGCACTGTCTTGGGAAAAATGTTTAATTTCCACATTAAGTTTGCTTCTGATCTTTTACATTAATGTGAAACAACTTAGTAGAGGTTTGTAAACAAAAGCCTTGGCTGATGTTCTGTGGCAGTAAACTGTGATAAAGTGGCAATCCATATAATTCATGGAATGTTCAGTTAGATAAAAGTCACTGGGGACAGTTCAGATTTCTGAAAAAGCTGCCCTAAACTGATGACATAGTTGGACATATTGGAATCCATAATAATGTGTGAACTTAGATGTGGATATTTGGAAGGCTACAAGATGGTGCTTGTTCTTGCTTTTGCTTTTGTATTCTTACTACTTCGGTTATGAGGCATTTAGAAAGTGGAGAATTAGGCTGCATTTTGTGGAGGGTAGTAAGATACATTCTGTTTGCTTGCATTGTGTGACGCAGTATGGTTTCATATCCCTCTGAAGGGCATCAAGACTCAGTTCATAAGGAGGGGCTTTTCGTTTTCCTCTAAGACATGATTAGGTACTTCTGAATTTATTAATGAGTTGTACCTAAGATAGAACTCCATTGAGGGAGTGCAGAGTGTTGGGTTCTGTGGTTGTGCAGTTGGCGAGAGCTGGTGAGGAGCAATGACTGCTGGACTTTTTCTTGTTTTATCTTTGTTTTTTCTGTTTGTAACTGTTGTCAAGGAGTGCTTGACAGGTGTTGAGATAAGAAGAGATGGAAGTTGGAGGAAAAGAAATCTGAAAGGAGTCTTAAGGAGAAGGCAGGACTAGATTTCCCTGTTTTCCTTATTGGTACTGGCACTGCCGAGATAAAGTTGGAAGTGAAGAAGAGAGTCCTTATGTTTTCTGTCTTGTTTGCTCTTATTCATAAGCTGGTTTAATGGGAGGAGCAGAAGCCAAAGTAAAGTGAAAAAGGTTAGTGACCACTATGCCTGCCCTCAGTACTTACAGATTATGAACTTTTTTTTTCTTTCCACCCGGGTTTGGGGGAGGGTCAAGTTCTGGGTGGGAAGAGGAAGGACTGGTGTGGTTTGGATTTTACCTTCTTCCATCGCTCTGCTTTCTACTTATAGGCCCTGGTATCCTATTAGGTACAGAAAGAAACATGTGAGTGCTTCAGTTATTATTGTATCCTAGCAAGTCATTCCCATATTTAGTGGTTTAAAACACTGAAAATAATAATCTCTCTTGGTCCTGAGGGTTGACTGGACTCAAATGGGTCTTGCTTGGAGGTCTCCATGTGGTTGCAGGTAAACGATGACTGAGATGGAGTCATCTGACAGTCCCCTCACTGGCCATTGCTTACTTCTGGTAGTTGATGGTAACTGTTGGTTGGGATGTCAGCCTGAACACCCATCCTTGGCCTCTCTCTGTGGTCTGGACATCTTCATTAGCTTGGCAGTGAATATCTCAAGAGCCAGGAAGTAGAAGGCCTGGGCTCAGAAATTGTAGCATCATTTCTGCCATATTCAGTTGAGCAAACATACAACCATGTATTAAAAGGGAGGGGCATAGATCCCTCTTAGAATGTCAGAGAAATTTGGGGCCAGGTTGTAAGACCTCCACAGAGGGTAAAATAAAGAGGCGCTGGAGAAAGGGGATTATAGTAGGAGAGAATCCTTGGGAGCTGGCAGATTTTGAATTGTGGACTAATTTGGGAGGGGATTGGATTTCCTGTGTTTTTATCTAACTTAGACAACTTTTTAGTGGAACATACATGTCATTAATAAATCGAATTTGCCCAGTTCAAAATTGAGAGATTTGTAAATAAGTTAATTTTACTTCTTCACAGTAGACTTTTTTGAGTGGGGTTATATTGTGTATAATTAAAAGGCTTTGGTGTATTGATCTCAAGGTGAAGTGTCTCATTTTAAATTTTTATGTGTTTTTTGATTATTCCAAAAAGCCAAGCACTGAAGTTGATCACATGCTTTTACATACAGTTAATAAATAACCAACCATGTTTTTAAAAGACTCCTTCACAGTAATATCATTTTGGTTACATATTACATTGTGCTAGTAGAGATTAAGGTATTATAAAAATATTATATGTTGATTCTTATTTTCATAACTTATAAAAATGAATAAAATGACATATTATATATATATAATTTTAACTTCACTGTTTTCAGTAAATTGATAAATCCATTCTGTAACCTCTCAGCTGCTTTTATAGTATCCCTAGAGATTTAAATTCTCCTCTTTGAGGTATAATTGACACAAAATAAAATACACAGATTTCAAGTGTGGAGTCAGTAAGCTTTGGCAAATTATACAGTTGTGCTTCTTCACCAGGGCTTCCCTGGTAGCTCAGACAGTAAAAAATCTGCCTGCTGTGTGGGAGACCTGGGTTCAATCCCAGGGTTGGGAAGATTCCCTGGATGATATTTTATATTTTCATTAGCCCTAGAAGTTCATGACCCTTTGTAGGCAATCCTTTCAGGCCAAAAATAACTGTAGCTTTTGGGTTTTTTTGGGGGGGGTATTGTAATTTTCCCTTTTCTAGAAATTCATGTGAATAGAATCAGAGGATGTAGCCTTTATTGACTGGCTGTGTTTCTTTTAAAGTAGTACTTTTGAGATTCATCTGTGTTGGTGTGTATAATATTAATTCTTTATGTTTATTATTGAGTAGTATTCTATTATGTGGGTGCCGTGCCATGCCTAGTTGCTCAGTCATGTCTGACTCTGAACTGCATGAACTCTAGCCCACCTGGTTCCTTTGTCCATGGGGATTCTCCAGGCAAGATTACTGGAGTGGGTTTGCTATGCCCTCCTCTGGAGTGTCTTCCCAACCCAGGGATTGAACCCAGGTCTCTCTAATAGTAGGCAGGTTCTTTACCATCTGAGCCACCAGGGAAGGGTAGCTGGATATTTAGTTTTTATTCCAGCTTCTTGTGATTTCGACTAAAGCTGCTATGGACATTTGAGTACAAGTCCTTGTGTGGATGTGTGTTTTCATTTCTCTTAGGTAATACCTAGGAGTGAAATTGCTGGGTCATATGGTAAGTGTGTATGTTTAACTTGAAACTGCCAAACTCTTTTCCAAAGTGACTGTGCCATTTTTGCATTCCCTCCAGGGGTTTGTTCCAGTTGCTCCACATCTTCTCTCAACACTTAGTATTATCAGTCCTTTTGGTCATTCTGGTGGTTGTGGAGTGGCGGATCGTTGTGATTTGACTTACATTTCCTTATGAGTTAATGGTACTGACCGTCTTATCATGTGTTTGCCATTGTTATATCTCATTTGGTTAAGTGTTGAAATCATTTGCCTGTTTAAAAATTGTGATCTTTAATGTTGAGCTGTAGAAATTTAATATGTTATAGACAGATATTTCATTAGATATGTTATTGCAAAATCTTTTTCTCAGTATAAGGTTTGCCTTCTCATTTAAACAGTGTTTGGTTTTGTTAATTAAACTTTTAAGATTATTGTCGATTCACATGTAGTTGTAAGAATTAATAGATTCCTGTATCTTTTAATCAGTTTCCTCTAATAACATCTTGCAAAACTGTACAGTATCACAACCTGAATATTGACACTGATACAGTTCACTGATCATATTCAGATTTGCCCAGTTTCACTTGTACTAGCACACGTGTGTATGCTTGTGTTTAGTGTTATGCAGTATTACCACATTGGCAGATTTGTATTTTCATTGCCATAGTCAAAATACAGAACATCACTGCAAGGATCCTTCATGTTGTTCATTTGTAACCATGATCATCTCCTTTCTCTGCACCTCCCCCTAGTAACCCCTAGTAACCCTGAGTCTGTCTATACTTGCATAAAATCTTTTATTTTCAAAAATTCATATAAGTGGAGTCATATATGTATATGGCCTTTGGGAATTAGCTTTTTTCCACTCAGTCTAATTTTCTTGAGATCCATCCAAGTTGTTGCATGTATCAGTGAAATGAACGACGCTCAGTCATGTCCAGCTCTTTGCGACTCCATGGACTATACAGACCACAGAATCCTCCAGACTAGAATACTAGAGTGAGTAGCCATTCCCTTCTCCAGGGATTTTCCCAACCCAGGGATCAAAGCCAGGTCTCCTGCGTTGCAGGCAGATTCTTTACCGGCTGAGCCACAAAGGAAGCCCACATGTATCAGTAATTCATTCCATTTTGTTGCTGAATAGTATTCCATGGAATGGGGTGAGCCACGGTTTATTTAACCATTCACCCATTGAAGGACATATGGGTTATTTCCAGTTTTTGTTTATGCAACAAACATTTGTCTACAAGTTTCTGCATGAGATATATTTTTTGTTACTCTGGAATAAATGAGCATGAGTGCAGTTGCTGGATCATATGGTGAGTACGTTTTCAGTTTTACAGGAAAATGACTGTTTTCCAGAGTGGCTGTACCAGTTTTCCTTTCCACCAGCAGTGTGTGAGTGATCCAGGTGCTCTATGTCCTCAACCACTACAATTATTATCAGTGTTGTTTGGAGAGAAGACATTCTGATGGTGTGTAGTGATAGTACATCGTGGTTTTAGTTTGCATTTCCCAAACAGCTCATGATGTGAAACATCCTTTATTTGTCATCTGTAAATGCTGTTTGGTGAAATATCTTTTCATGTCCTTTGTCCATTTTCTTTGTTTGGATTTTTACTGATGTGTTTGGAAATTTCATTAGAGTTTAGATACTAATTCCCCTCCCTCCGCCCTGACCCAGATATGTACTTTGCAAATACTTTCTTCTACTTTGTAGCTTGTTTTTTTACATTCCCTTCACATGGTCTTTTGCGCAGTAGATAGTTTAAATTTTGATGAAGTCCAGTTTTTTTTTCTGAATTGTACTTTTAACTTCAAATCATACCTCCTTGCTTAGTGCAAAGAACTAATAAGTGAATTCAGTAAGTGGGTGGTTGCAGTATACCAGATCAGCATAAAAAATTCAGTCACATTTTTGTGTATTAGGAATTAGTATGTGGAAACATACACTGTGTGGATAAACATATAAACACGTAAACATAGACTGTGTGGATCACAACAAACTGGAAAATTCTTAAAGATGGAAATACCAGACCACTTTACCTGCCTCCTGAGAAATTTGTATGCAGGTCAGGAAGCAACAGTTAGAACTGAACATGGAACAACACACTGGTTCCAATTTGGGAAAGGAGTACGTCAAAGCTGTATATTGTCACCCTGCTTATTTAACTTATATGCAGAGTACATCATGAGAAATGCTGGACTGGATGAAGCACAAGCTGGAATCAGGATTGCCAGGAGAAATATCAATAACCCCAGATATGCAGATGACACCACCCTGATGGCAGAAAGTGAAGAACTAAAGAGCCTCTTGATGAAAGTGAAAGAGGAGAGTGAAAAAGTTGGCTTAAAACTCAACACTCAAAAAACTAATATCATGGCATCTGGTCCCATCACTTCTTGGCAAATAGATGGGGAAACAGTGGAAACAGTGACAGACTTTATTTTTGGGGGGCTCTAAAATCACTGCAGATGGTGACTGCAGCCATGAAATTAAAAGATGTTTGCTCCTTGGAAGAAAAGCTATGACTAACCTAGAGAGCGTATTGAAAAGCAGAGACATCACTTTACCGACAACGGTCCGTCTAGTCAAAGTTACGGTTTTTCCAGTAGTCAGGTATGGATGTGAGAGTTGGGCTACAGAGAAAGCTGAGTGGTGAAGAATTGATGCTTTTGAACTGTGGTGTTGGAGAAGACTCTTGAGAGTCCCTAGAACTGCAAGGAGATCCAACCAGTCAATCCTAAAGGAAATCGGTCCTGAATATTCATTGGAAGGACTGATGCTGAAGCAGAAACGCCAATACTTTGGCTACCTGATGTGAAGAACTAACTCATTTGAAAAGACCCTCATGCTGGGAAAGATTGAAGGCAGGAGAAGAAGGGGATGACAGAGGATGAGATGGTTGGGTGGCATCACTGATTCGATGGACATGAGTTTGAGCAAGCTCTGGGAGTTGGTGATGGAAAAGGTAATCCTGGAGTGCTGCAGTCCATGGGGTTGTAAAATGTCAGACACGACTGAGTGACTGAACTGAACTGATGTGGAAACAAAAATACCGGTTCAGGTTACTTTAAAAATTAAATACATACACTGATGAAAAAAATCAAAGAAGATTTAAATAAATTGAGAAATACTGTGTTCACAGATTGGAAAACTGAGCATAGTAAAGATGTCAGTTTTTTTAAATTCATGTACAGTTAATGCAGTTGCTATTAAAATTACAGCAAGAATTTTTGTAAACTTGCCCAAGAATATTCTAAAATGTATTTGAAAAGTCAAAGGAATTAAGAATAGAGAAAGCAATTCTGATAATGAAAGGAATCATTCCATTTCATTTCAAGATTTATAGCCACATTAATCACGACAGTTTAGTAGTGTCAGAGGGAAGGACACATCAGTCAATAGAGCAAAATAGAGGACTTAGAAATAGCCCCGTACGAGCACAGCCGAGTGGTTTCTGACAAAGGTGCAAAGGCAATTCCATGTTGAATGGGTAGTTGAAATATTGCTGGAGCTGTTGGCTACCCAAAGGCAAAAGATCAATTAAACATCGAAATACCCAATGTTTGGAACACAACACAGTTAAAAATCTTCAGGACCTAAGAGTTGGTGAAAAGTTCCTTTTCATCGCATCAAAAGCATAAAGAACAAACTTGATAAATGGTACCTCATGAAAATTCAAAATTTTTGCTCTGGTTAAAAACCCTGTTAAGTGGATAGAAAGACAAGCTACAAATTGGAAGAAAGTATATATAAATCATATGTAAAAGAGTTCTGAAAACTCAACATTAAAAGAAAATCATTACAACTAGAAAATGGGTAAAAGACATGATATTTCACTGAATGTGTGTGAATGGCAAATACAGGAAACAATGTTTAACTTCTCTAGCCTTCAAGGAATTGAATAGGAAGACTTTATCACCACACATTTACTAGAGCAACTTAAAGGAAGAGTAGCCATAATACTAAATAATAGGCTGGTGTGTGGGAGAAAATGTGTATCTCCGTGGAGATATTGGTGTTGGTGTATGTATGGAGATACATCAGTATTGTTGGTGTGAATATTAAATGGGAAACCACCTCAGAAAGTGGTTCAGCTGTTTCTTGAATTGCACATGCAATATTGTTAATAGCTTCATTTTTTTAAGGCCATTCAGTTATAACATTTTTTCTGTCTTGACAGAGGAGTGTGGCCTCTGAAAACACTGCCTTGATTGAGTACCATGGAAAATTGCCTTTTATTTCTGGAAGTTTGCAGTAAGTTTGGAATAAAAGATTAGGAGCTATAGGGGAAATATGGTAGGAATATTGTAGCTTTAATAAAGGAAAAAGTGCTCTGCAGAAAGATATACCTACGGAAAAATACTCTGACAGATTCCTTAAAGATTTTAAAGGGTTCATTATCAGCATGACTGGATTTTAGATTTGACTCTTAGTTCATTAAAATCTTCAAGCTGTAGTGTGTATGGACAGGTAGAAAAGTAGGACTGAAATGTAGACAGTATATAGAGTATGATTTAAAGTTTCAAGTTAGATCACTGGCACTAATGTCACTTTCATGTCTTGTTTTAATAGGGTTGACATTTTAGGACATTCTTTTGAATCAAGGGCAGGAAGTTCTGTACACATTGAAAGAATGCTTTAAAAACCACAGTAATTAAGACTGTTAAGCATTGCTATATCATTGATATGTTTTGTAGTTGTATTTGAATTTCTCAAATACTTTTCAGAAACTTGATTACTGAATTTCCCATTTTCTAGGAAGTCACTACAGTTTTGGTGTCAGATTTGGGCTTGAGTTCCTGGTGTGTGAGTTTCTGGCAGGATGCCTTTTATAAACTATCTGTCATCATGAAGCTTAATTGAATAGAGTTGTTAAGGAGGATTAAATGGCATAACAAATAGTGTGTCTGGTGACTGGGTCAGCGCAGTGCCTGAGACACAGAAAGCACTAAGAAGCCATTAATTTCTCTTCCTACCCAGGAGCAGCTTTTCAAACTCAGTGGCATACAGATGTAGTTCTGTGTTTTGGTATTCTAGAGCTATTTGTTAATGAATATTGTGGCAGTATAGCCAACCATAAGCTGCTCTGATTAGATGAGTGAGGACTGACAGAGTTTCTGGAGGTGAGGTGCCAAGTTTCAGCATTAATCGCCTTCACCTTCCCTTCTCACCCTGTCAAACTTCTGTTTTGTGAAATGTTGGCAGGGCTGCCTTTGGAGATAGTGCTGGTTGATCTCAAGCTGGGCCAGATGGCTGATGCTGGGCCAGGCTTAGGTCCCTGTTACCTGATGAGACCTGAGATTTGTTCCTTGAGTCTTCCCTTCCCCTTTCTGTATATATTCAGTTGGTCACGGTGTTGCTGATTGATCCCTAAGTATTTACCTGACTCGTATGTCTTCATCATGCCTGCCACTGCTGCAAGTCAGGAGTTTGTCATCCCAATTAACTGTAAAAGCTTCCTACCTTCTCTTGCTTCTTAACTAGTTGGGATTCTGCCCTGTCATTTATACCAGAGGCAGCTTTCTAAAATGCGAATTTGATTATGGCAGCAGGGTTAAGATCTTCAGCTTCAGAATCAGAGCTTCCTGGGTTCAAATCCCATCTCTGCCTTGTCTCATTCTGGACAAGTTCTCTGTGCTTCAATTTCTTCATTTATTAAAAAAGGAAAAAAATTCAAATCTGACTTGCAGTCACCTGGGAAGATAGCTAAATGTACACTGCCTGGCTCCCACCCTAAATTCTGGTTCCCTTGAGAAATTAATAGCCTGTAAAAGGTTTCTCGGTTGGTTCAGATGCCCTTTTTTGAGTCCTCCTGAGGCCCTGTGCATGGCATCACCCTTAGGCTTTTGTGCTCATTGTGTCTGATACCTGGGCCTCCTTTGCCTGGTTAACTTCTTTTTTCCTTCCGAAACTCAGGTCAGAGTTTCCCCTGGAAAGTGTCTGACTTTCTCTTTCTTGATTTGGTGCTTTGGAAAGTCACCACCAGTACAGTGGTTCTGTATTCTATGTGAAGTCACTCAGTCGTCTCCAACTCTTTGAGGTCCCATAGACTGTAGCCTACCAGGCTCCTCCGTCCATGGGATTTTCCAGGCAAGAATACTGGAGTGGGTTGCCATTTCCTTCTCCATAATCTCCCTCAGATACACTGTGTAAAATATAGGACCGAAGAGAACACATTCAATTCTAATGTGTCACTTAAAGTCATTAAATTATTTTGTGGCATTTAGCATTTTGCAGTTCCTGGTTTACTCATTTTCTCTCTCTCTGTCTCTCCTTGAAGCTTCTTGAGTATAAATTCTGTGTCCTCAGTGTCTTTTTACATAATCTTAAAATTTGTTGTTGTTGTTTAGTTGCTAAGTTGTGCTTGACTCTTTTGTGATCTCACGAACTGTAGCTCACCAGGCTCCTTCTTTGCATGGGATTTCCTAGACTAGAATACTGGAATGAGTTGTCATTTCCTTCTCCAGATCTTAAAATTACATATTTCATATTAGGAATTGTTTTTGTTCAAGTGAAACACCTTTGCAACGAGGCACCTACCAGTGGAGGCCATGTTGCGTGAGGCCCTTGTTTTCTTATTGCATCATTATTTGAATTCATACACCTTTTCTGCTTGTGTGTCTCAAACTAACCTTTGTTTCCTGTAGGTTTTAACTGAATTTAGTTTGTTTTGCTCTAAATAAAATAAAATTGGCAGATGAGGATGTTGGGGGATGGAACCAGAAACGAAACCAGGAATGTAAAAGACTGTGAGCAGGTTTGGTTTTGGATTTGGGGGCTGTTTTATGTGTTTTATTTACTCAGTCATTCCTATTTAGATTTGGATGTGTGGTCATGAGTTGCTGAAAGTACTCAAACTTTTTGCATCTTTGTTTCCCCTCAATGAAACTTCCTTTCAACTCTAAAAATTTCTACTTTTCCAAGTAAAGCTACAAAGATTTCCAAAGATTTAGATTTTACTGATAATCAAGTAATAATATTTTTCTCTTTTAAGTTCTTCTCATTTTATAAATAACTCCATTCAGATATTCACACACACAGAAGAAACTTTGGTATCAGCAAAAGTGAGTTTTCTTTTCTTCTTTAGGGTTACTTGAATACAAGCATGAATTTCCTTTTCTTGATTACCTAGATTCTCTCCCTGGAGCTCCTCATTACAACTCTTTCTGGGTTTGAGTGTAACTCAGACTTCATTGAAGATGCAGAGAGTCTGAATAAATACAACCCAAGTGTTGTCATGAAAGAACTTGTCAAGTGAATTTTTTTCACTGGGCTGCCAATGCATGAAAAATGCTAAAATGAAAAAATGTTTTCTGTAAGTGAATGTGGTAGATATATTATTTTGGTCTTGAGTAACACTTGGGTCTCCTTTGCTTTCATTTAAGTGCCAAGGATGATATTGATCTTGATGCCTTGGCTGCAGAAATAGAAGGAGCGGGTGCTGCCAAGGAGCAAGAACCTCAAAAGGCAAAGGGGAAAAAGAAAAAGGAGAAAAAAAGACAAGACTTTGAGTAAGTAGATTTTAAATATATTTGAATTTTCTTAGCTTTGGTGCTAAATTTACTTATTAAACTGAGTCAGTGTCTCAAACTGTATTCTAACCCATTTCCAGTGAAGATGACATCCTGAAAGAACTGGAAGAATTGTCTTGGGAAGCTCAAGGCGTCAAAGCTGACAGAGAACCTGCTGCAGTGAAGGTGAGTACAGGTCACTGTTACTTGTTCATGCTTCTTCCTAGCTCCATTTTTAGGGACTGCCTTTGGAAATTTTTGAGCAATATATGTATGTTGGTTAGAAGTTTCTAGCTGATGCCAAAGGGGGAAAACAGTTTTTAGGAAAGCAATAATGAATTTTGAAGTCTTTCACAGATATAAAGATGCTTTATTTGGGAATCTAAAGCTGTTTCACTTTATATTGCCAGTTTATAAAATTGGTACATTTGGAAATCCAACATTTCACAACTCTACCTCCATATTCTATATTATTTCCTTTCCATCCTTTGAAATTGGATAAGCCTCAGAGTAATGAGAGAGGGGTAGATACTTTTTTTTTCAATTTTCCCCCTTAGGTTTTTTATGCCATGTGAAGAAGGTAGTGAGGTGGACTGTGATTAGTGTCTACTTCAGAGCACCTGGGTTCCAAAACTTACAATGACTGTGAGATGTGCTTGAGTCCTAGGCCAGCTTCTGGTATTTGCTTGAGTTTTATATTCTTGTGAAAGAACCATATTTTAAAATTCTTCTGATAGTTTTTTCCGTGTGTACTTAATGAAGTACATGACTTTGAACAGCTTCAGTTATTAAAAAAAAGTAAAATATAATGCTGTTAATATTTCTAACAGTGGACATGTTTTAGCCAACAGAAAATAATGAAGATGAACCCATTTCAAAACAAGATAAGAAAAAGAAAGGACAGAAAGGCAAAAAACAGAGTTTTGAAGATAATGATAGTGAAGAATTGGAAGAAAAAGATTCAAAATCAAAAAAGACTGCAAAACCCAAAGTGGAAGTGTACTCTGGGAGTGATGATGATGATGATTTTAATAAACTCTCCAAAAAAGCGAAGGGGAAAGCTCAGAAATCAAATAAGAAGCGTGATGCATCAGAAGAGGATGAGGATAACAGTAAAAGAATTAAAGAGCGTATGAGAGCACATTCTTCTGGTGAAAGTGGTGATGAATCAGATGAATTTTTGCAATCCAGGAAAGGACAGAAAAAGAATCAGAAAAACAAACCAGGTCCTACTGTCGAGAGTGGGAATGAAGATGATGACTCCTCCTTCAAAATTAAGACAGTGGCTCAAAAGAAGGCAGAGAAGAAAGAGCGTGAGAGAAAAAAACGGGATGAAGAAAAGGCAAAACTGCGGAAGCTGAAAGAAAAAGAAGAGCTGGAGTCTGGTAAAAAGGATCAGGGTAAACCAAAAGAATCTCAGAGGAAACTTGAGGAGGAAGCTGTGAAGTCCAAAGTGACACTTGACTCTGGAGCAGCTCCTGCCTCTGAAGAGAAAGGAGAGGGTCCCACAGGTGCAGAAGGTTGGTAATAATATTGGCGGAAGGGTCAGAGGCTTGGATTCATAATTAGTTCCTTTATTTATTTGCTGTGCTGGGTTTTCGTTGCTGCGCACAGGCTTTCTGTAGTTGCAGTGAGTGGGGGATACGCCCTTATTTGTGGAGCGTGGGCTTCTCATTGTGGAGGTTTCTCGTTGCAGAGCACAGGAGGTTCTAGGAGCTTGGGCTCAGTGGTTGTGGAGCATGGGCGTAGTTGCCTCGTAGCGTGTGGGACCTTCCTGGGCCAGGGATTGAACCCTGTCCCCTGCATTGGCAGGAGGATTCCTAAACACTGGACCACTGGGGAAGTCTCCAGTTAATCTGAATTTTGATTGTTATGCTCCAAAATCATTTTGTTATTTATCCTTGGTTATAAAGGTACTGAGTTGTAAGATGTGTTAAAAAAAATTAGTCTAAGTACTCTTTTTCAATTGATTTTTGTTGTTAAACATGTATGTAGTATAAATATCTTTCAAATGAGTTGTACACAAAGTAGGATTTTTGTGGAATTTCACTTTGGAAAACAATTTTTTGCTGCTGCTGAAGACTGGAAGTTGCTTAATGAAAAATGTATTGTTCCTTTTTATAACTCAGTGTGAGATGATACCTGAATTCTCTCCTGTTATTAAAAACCTAATTCAGGTTTTCAAATGAAAATGAAATGGAAAAGCAAAATACTGAAATTAGTTATCATCTTTTAAGCAATAGTGAGCCATGTTTTTGTACTGGAACCAGTTAACAAAAAAAAAGCTATCTAGTTAAACTTCCCCCTCTTATTCAGAATGAAAACAAAGAGCAAATGATTTACATAATTTTTCTTTTAGACTGGAAAGCTTTTGATGGGAAAATTGGCATAGCTTTTTAACCTCTCAAATTCTTATTGTCTAGGCATCTTTGAGGAGAACCATCATGAATGTAGCTTCAGAATCTTTAATTCTTTAGGATAATGCTGTAGAGTTCCTGGAACATATTTGTATTTTTGTGTTTTATCCTAATATCTGTCCCCTTAAGGTAGACTTCTTATCATCTCCGTCCTACAGAAGCATTAGATGCGGTGTATCTTCTCCCTTCTGACAGCATCCTGCTGTCTTCTTGAATCCCTTAGGATAACTCAGAGTAACACCAACATCATAGGCTTCTAAGGAAGCCAGCTGGGTTGTTCTGAGCTACTGGCTGCTCCCAAGTGCTCAGGAGGCCTTGATGCCTAAAGACCTTAGTCTGCTGCTGGCCCATTGTAGTCCCTGGATTCTAGGGTTTGCTCACCACTGTTGTAGGAAATGACTTTAAAAATACTCTGCCTCTTTTTTTTTGTAGATGATAATGAAGGAGACAAAAAGAAAAAAGATAAGAAGAAAAAGAAAGGAGAAAAGGAAGAAAAGGAGAAAGAAAAGAAGAAAGGACCTAGCAAAGCCACAGTTAAGGCTATGCAAGAAGCTCTGGCTAAGCTTAAAGAAGAGGAGGAAAGACAGAAGAGAGAGGAGGAAGAACGGATAAAACGGCTGGAAGAGTTAGAAGCCAAGCGTAAAGAAGAGGTGTGTTTTTGTGAAGTTGCTGACATTGACACTGTGTTACTTAAATCCTCTTCTCATGACACATCTCTAGCATTCTAATTGTAAAACTTTCTTAGTTGCATGGTAGTTCAGTTACATTATTGTTCAGATATAGATAATAAGATCAGTACAGAAAATCCTGCCTTATTTCCTCGGGTATAGACAAGAATTGCTTTTGCATCATTACCAACACATAGTCTACCCTCATGTGATACTAATTATATTCATTATGTACAACATTTAAAATACTTTCATTTGAAAGTTCCTAACATAATACTCTGCATGTATCTCAAGAGCTTTGTTAGAAATTTGGGATGTTTGCTTTTAAATTTTGTAATTTGTTAAGCTAATACAGTTTTGTCTGCTGTGTTTTCTTTTATAGGAAAGATTGGAACAAGAAAAAAGAGAAAGGAAAAAGCAAAAAGAAAAGGAAAGGAAAGAACGCTTGAAAAAAGAGGGGAAACTTTTAACTAAATCCCAGAGAGAAGCCAGAGCCAGAGCCGAAGCTACCCTTAAACTTTTACAAGCTCAGGGTAGGTTGTGTTCTTAATTAACTGAACAGTCCAGAGAGTTCTCTCAAGCAGTTATCTCTGTAGTGGTCAAAAGGAGAATTGAATTGAGACAGAAGAATTTCTGTGAAAAGGCTATGAAAAAGTCCAATAGTGTAAATAGGTGAGATAATTTCATTATTTCAGGAGATGAACTCTATGCTGTGATAAGTTTGCATGTAAGTGATAGTATTTCTGTAAATGAAAGTATGGAATAGTGAAACAAGTCCCCATGTACCCATCACTGTTTTAACACTTAACCATTCTTGTTTTGTTCCCCTCCCCCATCCAACCCCAGAGTATTTTAAGGTGAATTCCAGAAGTCAGTATTATTCTACTCACAGTTTACTTTAGTATATGTCTCTAACAGATAAGATTTTCCTTTTTAACATAGTATAGTGTGTATTATTATATTTAACAGAGTTCCTTGATGTCTTGATTTTGTTCATGTCTGTTTTTTTTTTTCACTTGTCTCCAAAACATTGTTTATAATTGATTTGTTCAAATCAGGATCCAGATTAGATTCAAGTATTGCATTTGGTTGGCATGTCTCTCATTGGTACTACTTCCACCCTCTGTTTTTGGCATGGATTGATTTATTTGTTCAAGATACGGGATTTTTTTTTCTAGAATTTTCCCTGTTCTGAATTTATCTAATTGCATTCTACTGGTGTTGGCTAATTTATTTCTCTATACCTTATAATTTTTTAGATCTAGCAGTTGGGCTGCTACTTAGCAGTGCTGTGTGGCACCCAGTGCCTCATGTGAGTAGGCATATGATCTGGTTGTCTTGCTTCTAATGATGTCAAGATTGATCATTGAGTTTAACCTTTGGTAGCCTTGTCCATTACAGAAGTACTTCATTGATTTTTCATCTAATAATGTAAATTCCAATTGGTGATCATTGCCTATGTCCTGTATTTCATTAGGAATTGCAGAATTGTGATAGGAAAATCAGGAAGTATGCTTAATTCTTTCCCTTTCTTTACTGATTTACAAAATAATCATTTGCTGTCCCCACAACCTCCAAAGCTAACCAATGAGTTTAATTTTGTTTTGGATGTAGAACACTTCATCTTAATGGAATTTTATGTATTTGATATGTTTTCATCTCCTGAAGTTATTTACATTTTGGATATTTTGATTAGATGCTATCTTTGGCTCGGAGGAGGTCAGTCAGGTTGGTCCCTGTGACTTTTTCATTTGACTACAGTGTTCTTGGGCCCTTCCTTGCTTTCTGACACCACGAGATATCTCAAGTTCACCTTGTACATGTTCTTCTCTAGACCTTAAAATCAACTGTTTACCCAAGGAACTTAGTTCCTTTTAGTTTAGATTCTATAATATGAACATTTCATTAATTGTGCCTTTGACAGGTAAGATGATTTAAAATAGTGTCTTTGCTCCATTGAGAAGAATGTTTTGGGAATTCTCTTTATGTCCTGTCCCTTCTTTCCACAGGTTTTATATTACAGTAATTTTGGTGCTTATGCTATAATTAAAATAATAGCTACCATTTATTAATGTATTTAGTATATAACTGATGCCATTTTTGACATTATTTCTTCATAAAAGTCTTCATTTCCATCATATAGATGAAAAAATGGAGACTCAGGAAACTTGAACAGCTTGCCGGAGGTCCTGGAGCTGATGTTTAACTTATCTGTGGGACTTCCTCTGTGCTATGTTCAGGTGGAAGCAGTAAATTTGGAGAAGCACAGGACTGAGATTTCAGAAAGTTTTATATTTAACTGGTGATAATAGCTTTTTAAAAAATGAAACTAAAGAACAGATTCGAGTACAACTAGCAAATCCAAATATTGGACTTAACCGATGGGTGTCTGACAGACTGGAAGACAAACTTCTCATGGAGAGGCTGGGATGGGGCCATGCAAAGAGTAGTATGCCTGTCTCGGAAATGCTATTTTATGGAGTAGTTTGACTTGTGTCTATAAGATTAAAATTATGAACTTGGCATCTGTCTTTAGGACAGGCTTGGAAGAGGTGGTGTCTCCTGTGGCATCTCTAGCCTCAGTCTCCTTCTTTATTCTTCATAATGTTGCCCAGTGTTTGCCTTCGTACGGGCTCTGTATGGTCTGTTAATAAAAAAAAATCCAAACTTCCTAGCCTGGGATTAAAGGTCCTCTAAAGTCTGCTCATTGAGTCACTTCAAGGAAGAAGTACTACATGTTATGTTTGACCATATCTTTTGAAGCCACCTTGTTAGATAAATATTATTTACTATGTTCATTACCTAGAATAATATATATAAACTTATTCATGGAGCTCAAAAATGTGTTCTAAGAGAGTATATCTGCAGATGTTTTCAGATAATGACCTTGAGTTGTGCAGCAGGTTACCTTTCTGGTCTGTTCCATAGTTTAGCCTGTAACTGCTGAGTGTGTAGCAAGTACACATTCCTTAAAAGACACAAACTGCCAAAACTCAAGACACTTAATCTAGATAGTCCTGTGTCTATTTAAAACATACTCATATCTCTTTACATTTCAGCTTAGCTGAAAATGTCCAATAAAGAAGACTTTATGCCTCTATGATTTCACTTGGGAATTCTAACAAATATTTAGGGAAGAAATATTGCCAGTTATGAACATTATCTTCTAGAATCACCCAACTCATGAGGACAGCATTATCCTTATGTCATAGTGAGACTGGAGAAGGCGATGGCACCCCACTCCAGTCCTCTTGTCTGGAAACTCCCATGGACGGAGGAGCCTGGGAGGCTGCAGTCCATGGGGTCGCTACGAGTCGGATGCAACTGAGCGACTTCACTTTCACTTCTCACTTTCACGCATTGGAGAAGGACATGGCAACCCACTCCAGTGTTCTTGCCTGGAGAATCGCAGGGACGGCAGATCCTGGTGGGCTGTCCTCTATGGGGTTGCACAGAGTCGGACACGACTGAAGCGACTTAGCAGCAGCATAGTGAGACAAAGACATTACAAGAAAGGAAATTCTAGATCAATATCCCTCAACAGAGATGCAAATTTCTCAGCAGAGTATTAGCAGTGTGATTCCAGCAATGCAGTTGCCCCTTGTGCAATCTAGGAGTCAGAGGCAGCTCTCCATGCAGTCACCAGTGTGTGGACATTTATAGTTGGCCCTCTGTATCCACGGTCTGTATCCACATACTGAACCAGCAGTGGATCTTGTAGTACTGTAGTATTTAGTGAAAAAAATGTGAGTCCAAGTATCCATGTAGTTCAAACCTGTGTTATTCAAGGGTCGACTATATAAATATACTTATATGTTGCATATATTTATGTATATATTTAGGGACAGTCTGTTATGACCAAGTGGATTTTATCCTGGTAGTGCAGGGGTGTTCAGTATTTAAAAATCAAGAAATAGTTCACCTTATTAATAGACTAAAGAAAATCTACATGATTGTCTCAATATACAGAAGTATCATTTCACAAAATTCAGTATTCATATATAATAAGAATCCACAAACTGGGGATAGAAGGGAACTTCCTTCCCTGATATAAGACATTTACAAAAAATATGCAATTACACTTACTTTTAAATGACTGAAAACTAATAAACTCTAATATTGTGATTAAGGCAAGGATATGCACTCTCATCACAATCATTCCACATTGGTCTGGAATGTCGTGATTCAGGCAGTTAGGCAAAAAATAAGGCCTACAGATTGGAAAGAAACAAACTGTCTATTCATAGATGCCAGTTGTCTACGTAGAAAATTCCATGCAGTCTATCCCCCACAAAATCCTATAGTTAGTGAGTGAGGTTAAGAAGATTATAGATAGGCCAGTATGCAAATATCAACTGTATTTCTATATGCTATCAATTAACATATAAATACTAACAGTATAAAATCAACAGTACTATTTATAGTAGCACTCGCCCATAAAAGAAATTGAAATAGTTAGTTAAAATTCTAGTATTTGTGGAATCTATATGCTGAAAGCTGTAAAACATTGATGAAAATAATCAAAGGCCTATGTAAATAGATGTTGCTTTCACGGAGCCAAAGATGTGATATTGTTAAGATACCAGTTCCCAAACTGATTCGTAGATTCAGTGCAATCTCAGTCAGAATTACAGCAGAATATTCTGTGGATATCTGTCAGCTGTTTCAAGATAAAGGAATTAGAACAACCGAAGTATTTTTGAAAGAACCTTGGAGGACTCACAGCATTCACTTTCAAGACTGACTGTAAAACTGCAACAATCACAGTGTGCTACTGGTTAAAGGGTAAACAAATCGGTCAGTAGGACAGAACAGAATTGTCTGTCTGGTCAGGTTTTCTTTGTGTCATCAGTTCCGTTCAGTTCAGTCATTCAGTCGTGTCTGACTATTTGCGACCCCTGGACCACAGCACGCCAGGCCTCCCTGTCCATCACCAACTCCCAGGGTTTACTTAAACTCATGTCCATTGAGTTGGTGATGCCATCCAACCACCTCATCCTGTCTTCCCCTTCTCCTGCCTTCAATCTTTCCCAGCATCAGGGTCTTTTCAAATGAGTCAGTTCTTTGCATCAGGTGGCCCAAGTATTGGAGTTTCAGCTTTAGCATCAATCCTTCCAGTGAATATTCAGACTGGTTTAGGATGCACTGGTTGGATATCCTTACATTCCAACGGACTCTTAAGAGTCTTCTCCAACACCACAGTTCAAAAGCATCAATTCTTCGGTGCTCAGCTTTCTGTATAGTTCAACTCTCACATCCATACATGACTACTGGAAGAACCATAACTTTGACTAGATGGACCTTTGTTGGCAAAGTAGTGTCTGCTTTTTAATATGCTGTCTAGGTTGGTCATAGCTTTTCTTCCAAGGAGCAAATATCTTTTCATATCATGGCTGCAGTCACCATCTGCAGTGATTTTGGAGCCCCCAAAAATAAAGTCTGTCACTGTTTCCACTGTTTCCCCATCTATTTGCCATGAAGTAATGGGACCGGATGCCATGATCTTAGTTTTCTGAATGTTGAGCTTTAAGCCAGCTTTTTCACTCTCCTCTTTCACTTTCATCTAGAGGCTCTTTAGTTCTTCTTTGCTTTCTGCCATAAGGGTGGTGCCATCTGCATATCTGAGGTAATTGATATTTCTCCCGGCAGTCTTGACTCCAGCTTGTGCTTCCTGCAGCCCAGCATTTCTCATGATGTACTCTGCATAGAAGTTAAATAAGCAGGGTGACAATGTACAGCCTTGATGTACTCCTTTTCCTATTTGGAACAAGTCTGTTGTTCCATGTCCAGTTCTAACTGTTGCTTCCTGACCTTCATACAGATTTCTCAAGAGACAGGTCAGGTGATCTGGTAGTCCCATCTCTTAAGAATTGTCCACAGTTTGTGGTGATCCACACAGTCAAAGGCTTTGACGTAGTTAATAAAGCAGAAATAGATGTTTTTCTGGAACTCTGTTACTTTTTCGATGATCCAGTGGATGTTGGCAATTTGATCTCTGGTTCCTCTGCCTTTTCTAAATCCAGCTTGAACATCTGGAAGTTTATAGTTCATGTATTGCTGAAGCCTGGCTTGGAGAATTTCAAGCATTACTTTACTAGCGAGTGAGATGAAATGCAATTGTGGGGTAGTTTCAGCATTCTTTGGCATTGTCTTTCTTTGGGGTTAGAATGAAAACTGACCTTTTCCAGTCCTGTGGCCACTGCCGAGTTTTCCAAATTTGCTGGCATATTAAGTGCAGCACTTTCACAGCATCATCTTTCAGTATTTGAAATAGCTCAACTGGAATTCCATCACCTCCACTAGCTTTGTTTGTACTGATGCTTCCTAAGGCCCACTTGGCTTCACATTCCAGGATTTCTGGCTCTAGGTGAGTGATCGCACCATCATGATTATCTGGGTCATGAAGATCTTCTTTGTACAGTTCTTCTGTGTATTCTTGCCACCTCTTCTTAATATTGTCTGCTTCTGTTAGGTCCATATCATTTCTGTCCTTTATAGCGCCCATCTTTGCATGAAATGTTCCCTTGGTATATCTAATTTTCTTGAAGAGATCTCTTTCCCAATGTCTTTCCCATTCTATTGTTTTCTTCTGTTTCTTTGCACTGATCACTGAGGAAGGCTTTCTTATCTCTCCTTGCTATACTTTGGAACTCTGCACTCAAATGGGTATATCTTTCCTTTTTTCCTTTGCTTTTCGTTTCTCTTCTTTTCACAGCTAATGACTCAGACAGTCATTTTGCTGTTTTGCATTTCTTTGTGTCATAGGAAAAGATGATTCAGTAGATAAAATACAGTGTTTGCTACAAGTGATGGTGGAATAATTAGACATTTATGTGCAAAAAATAAAGCTCAAAACGAAAAACCTAGCCCTCAGTCCCACTCATTATATAGAATTTAACTTGTAATGGATTGTAGATTTAAATGTGAAATATACAACTGAAGAATTTTCAGAGGAAAACATAAAATTATGAGTTTGTGCTAGGCAGGGAGTGCTTAGTTACAACTTCAAAAGCATAATCCATAAAAGGGATAAAATCATAAAATTGAGGAAGTCCAGGTAACAGCTTCTGCCATTCAAGAGACCATTGAGAGAATATCAAAGATAATACCTAAAAATCACACATTTGAAAATGGTGTGTGTATGTATATATAAAGATAACTCAGAATTCAACAAGAAAAGCAATCCTATTTGAAAAGGGGCAAAAGGTAGACGAGACACTTCACTGAGATACTGTAAGCATGTGGAAGGAATGCTCGACACCATTGGTGGTGGTTTAGTTGCTAAGTCGTTTCTGACTCTTGAGACCCCATGGACTGTAGCCTGGCAGGCTCCTCTGTCTACGGAATTCTCCAGGAATACTGGAGTCGGTTGCCATTTCCTTCCATGGGATCTTCCCGATCCAGGAATCAAACCCTGGTCTCCTGCATTGCAGGAAGATTCTTTCCGGACTGAGCTATGAGGGAAACCATTAGGAAAATTCAAATTAAGACCACTATGAGGTATCCCTAAGCATTTATTAGAATATGTAATTTTTTAAAAACCCAGCATTTGTCTCTACCAAAAGCTGGCAAGAGCAGTTGGAAGTGTCATATGCTGCTGGTGGGAATGCAGAATTGTCAAGCCACTACAGTTGGCAGTTTCTTACAGATTTAAATACAGTTGACCTCTGAACAACATGGATTTGAATTGTGAGGGTGTTTTTCAATAATAAATACAACAGTACACGATCTGTGATTGGTTGAGTTGAAGAATTTGGAACCATGCATACAGAGGGCTGACTATAGGTTATATGCAGATTTTCAGCTACATGGAGGGTTGGCAGCCCAGACCTACATGTTTTTCAAGGGTCAGTTGTATGTATTTAATGTCCCATCCATTCCACAATGTGTATCCCAGAGAAACGTTCACACAAAAATCTACGTGCAAATGTTGATAGCAGCTTTATTCGTAATATCAAAAACTAGAACTCATGTCCTTTAGCTGTCTATTGAATAAACGGACTGTGGTCCGTCCATGAATTGGACTGCTGTTCACCATAAAATGAAACGAAGTATTGATACATATAGTAACGAGGATGATTTGGATCCATTATAGTGATAGCCAGACTGTAAAGCTTTATTTTTGTGACTTTCTGGAAAGAGAACATCTTAAGGGATGGAGAACAGATCACTGGTTGCCAGGAGCTTAAGGATGTGAATAGTGACCTCCCAGAGCAGCCCGGGGTGATGGAACTGTTATGCATCTTCATTATGATGGTACTTGTGTAACTACAAGCATTTGTCAAAAGTCAAAGAGCTAGACACCAAAAAGATGAAATTCTAATGCATGTTTAAAATACCTTATGTTGAAAAGAAGGTTTTCCATGAATGTTCTTTATATTTTAGGGTATGTATCTCTGAGGTGAATAAAATGTTACCTTCTTAAATAGTATTTCTTAGGTGACAAGCCAGTAGTATAAACCCTGAAATTTTCCAATTTTATCCTTCAGGTGTTGAAGTGCCATCAAAAGACTCTTTGCCAAAGAAGAGGCCAATTTATGAAGATAAAAAGAAGAAAAAACCACCACAGCAGATGGAAAATAAAGGTTTGCATACAAAACCTGTGACTTAGAAACAGTTTTGCTTGCCTTTTCCCCATAACCTTCAAAACAGAAGTCTCAAAAAGAAATCACATCAGAATTGCATATTGAAACCAACTTCCTGTACCTTGTTTAATATTAATATCATTCTCCACTGATTCAAATGACAGGTTAATGGAAAAGGACATCTGTTTGTAAAATCTGGGTCCTATGCTATGAATAATTGTTCTTGACTCAAAAAGCATAATTATCTTTTTTTTTTTCTTTTCTGTTTCCTTATCAACCTTCTGTAATTACACAGTCTTGTCAGAAAGAAAAACTAGTTTCCTGTTTGTAAAAAACCATAGCTGGTATTAAATGTTTTGTAAACTTACTAAAGAATTTGGATTGTACTGCTGGTTTTTATTCAATACAACAGAGTATCCTAACAGAAAATGCACTGAAAAGTATTGTTACATTGGTTTCTGTTCCTTTTGTCAGTTTCTGAACCAGTGGAATTAAGCGCTACTGTAGAAGTTGTGGAACAAGGAGTACCCGAAAAAGAGGAGACACCGCCCCCTGTTGAACCAGGCCAGTAGTGCTCCTGTGTCATGCGTTGTCTTGGTTATCACTAGTTTGCAGAAACCAGGTGTCTGGCAGAATGGCCTTCTTACTTTATAGTTCTTTCTTTAAATCATTTCGTTTCCTCTGAAAAAATTGTAGAGGTGAGACTTGAATCACTTTTTTTCTTTACAGTAGTGTTGGAAGTGTTTTATAGGAAGGATAGAGGTATTTGGATTTTCTCTGATGTTTTTATTTATGAGTCAGAATTCTTAGGTGGTACCAAAAAGACCTAAAGTTCTTTGTTTAAATCCTTTGGACGCAAATTGGGAGCCCTTTTGATTAGACTTTTTACGGAGAATCATAAGAATTGGGATTTTAAAATCTTTAGAGGTCAGCTTCTGTTTACTAAATTAGTAAAGAGGATTCAGTTTATTCATTCTATGTGTGTATTTTGAGATTAGAGAACATCTCTGGATTTTTTTTTTTTTTCTTTAAACACTGTTCTAATTCATGAAACTAGGTGTTGCTAGGAGAGCCAGAGGCTGGCTAAATTGTATGTTTGGTAAAATCAGGAGAATCTCTGGTGTTTACTGATAGGAGTAGGAGTTCTTTAGAGAATGTTAAGACTGACCCAGACTGGGGAGAGTTTGGGGGAGAATGGATTCATGTATATATATGGCCGAGTTCTTTTGCTGTACTGAAACTATCACAACATCGTTAGTTGGCTGTACCCCCAATACAAAACAAAAAGTTTTATCTTTTTTTTAAAAGATTGACCTACACTTGTGAAAGATACTGGGTTGGCCAATAAATTCACTCAGGCTTTATTTTAAGATGTTACGGAAAAACCCAAATGAACCTTTTGGCTAACCCAATATTACTGATCCTTTTTTTCTTCCCCTCCTATTCTCAATGTAAAAAGGATCATTTTCCTCAACACACCTCAGCTTAACCTGACGTTAAACCTGAGATCAAAGACATTCATGTTGATAGACTTAATGGGAGTTCACTACCTTAGGTGGCAATTTGTAGCAGTAGAAAGAGTTACTAATTTAGGAGTTTAGGGTTCATGTTTCTGACTCATTTCCTCCTCCTCAGGAAAATGTATCCAGGCTTGTTGGCAAGTAGTAATTATGACAGGGAAACAAATACCCCATGTTCCACCCTCATCTTTCTTTCATTTGAGAATAATTTTGCTTGACTAGATTTAAGTAAAAAGAGAGTCATTTTTGTTAATAAGGAGAGTTTATAGTCTTTAAATTCAAAATTATACCTTTCTGGCTAGTTTTGGGTTATAAGCACAACATGCTGTTCTTACTTTCAGCTGGAATAGAACTGTAGATTTGTACCTCCAACTGTAATTTAAGTAGTACTTGTATGTATTTGAAGAGGTTAAAGCTAAATAAACAATACAATCTTATGTATATAGTTTGAAGATCAAAAAGAAGATATATGTGAAATTCTATTTGTCCTTAGGAACTGAATGCCATCATGTGCCCTCTTCAAGATCTAAAGGAACATTTCAATGAGTTGCTAATATTTTGGACAGGACTTAGTGACTGAACAGCAATCTTTTACCTCAGATATGAAATCTGGGTTAAGTTTAATATATTGTATTCAAAACATGAGGAAATTGTGAAGCATTTAGTGACAGTAAAGGATTTAACATGCTAAGTATGTTGAAAAATAGTTGCAAAGAATGAAATTATATACATCTTTTTTATAACTAAAGCATTTTTGAAATGTCAGTATAGTTTTCTGCATTTGTTTTTCCTAAAAGCAATCTTAAATATCTAGATAATTTTTATGTCCTTAATGAAAACTTTGATCCACAGAAGAGGAAGAAGAAACAGAGGATGCTGGGTTGGATGACTGGGAAGCTATGGCTAGTGATGAGGAGAGAGAACCAGGTGAGTAGCTCCTAAGTGCACGCTGATAAGTCCATTGGCTGTTGGTGATGTGTCTGTATTTAAAGGAGTAGTCTCTTGATTGTGAAAGCTGCACGCCCATTCCTGGAGATAGAGGACAGTCTGGCTCTTTCCATTGCCTTGATTCCTAAATCCCCCAGTGGATACTGATTTTATTAATAAATGGTTTTTCAGAAAGTGACTTGTAAGATAGTTGCCTAGGATTTAGAATGCATTTTTTCCCAGAATGGTGATTTTTACAAATGAGAATAGGTTATTAAAGCTCTTTAACTTAAAATAGAATAATACAAAGATAATATAGATAAGATAGTAGAGTTCCTCTTAATCACTATGAATAAAAAATGGTTTTCCCAGTCATTTCCTCCTGGCTTCTATTTTAGGGTTTTATTTGCTGGCTTTTCCCTAACTTTTTGAAGTGACTATTTGGCTCTTTGTTTTTTCAGTCTTATTTTAAAACTACATATTTTTCTCTAAGCCTGGCTTCAGCCAAATTCTCTAAGTTCTGATATATTGATATTTTTAAATTTCTATTTTGATATTTTAGCCTGTAATTTACTTAAAGTTTATTTCTTAATTTATGAAAATGAGGACTTTACATATCTTTGTTGTTTCTTTGTGATCAGAAAAACACATGTTTCTGTCCTTTGAATTGTGTTGACTTAATTTACAACCCAACAAATGGGTGGTTATTTTACATATTTCATGTGACTGGAAAGAATTTATATTCTGCATTAGTTGAGGGCCTTGTTATCTATATTTAGTTTGCTGGTTATCTTGTTCAGCTTCTGAGTTTTTTTTCCTGGTATACTTTTCTCTCTTTCGCTGAGAGTGGTATACTTAAATCTCCCATTGTGCTTATAGATTGTCTTTTTCTCTGAGAGTCATATTAATTTTTGCTTTAAGTATTTTTGTGCTGTATTATTAAATTAATGTAATCTTACATCTTTCTGATGAATTGACTGTTTTATCACTTATTTCTAATAATGTCTTTTTTCTTAAAGTCTGCCTTATCTGATGTTAATATAGCTATACCAGCTTTAATTTACATGATTTTTTCTGTCTGTATTACTCTTTCTGTTTCCTTACACAGCATATAGTTGAGATTTTAAAATCTAGTTTGTCACTTTTTATTTTACCTGGAGTACTTAGCTGATTACATCTAGCATTTAATACAGTTAATGAAGTTTAGTGATTTTATATTTATCATCTTACTCTTCTTAATTGTTCTGTTTTTCTCTTCTTTCTAACTATCTTTTGGATTATTTGATTTTTTAAAAAAATTCCTTTTTTTGCCCTTTCATGAGCTTGGACGTTTTGTACTTTTCTACTTACTTTCGGTGGTTACTCTAGACAGTTTTAACGTGGACTTCTGAAGTATCAACGTCTGTTACCTTCTTTCCAGGCAAGATAAAGACCAGAGAATACATAAATTACATTTGAACAGTTCTCAGTTCATATACCATTGTTCTCATTTACTTTAATTCTCGTTTTAAATGCCAGAAGCTTTAAAACACACACACACAACAATGGGTATATATTGAAGTTTACTCACATTCTTAGCTTTTGTGGTGCTTCTTTTGTTCCCCAATCTCTGACTTTCATTGGGGTCATTTCTTCCAACCTGAAGAGTATCTTTTAGAATTCCCTTCAGTATGAATCTGCTACAGAGACTATCCATATTTGCTTTTCTGAAAAAGCTTTATTTCATCTTCATTCTTTTATTTTTTTAATTTCTTTTTGGCTGTTCTGAGTTTTCATTGCCACATGGGCTTTTGTCTAGCTGTGGTAAGTAGGGGCTAACTCTAGGTGGTGGTACACAGGCTCCTCATTGTGGTGCCTTCTGTCGCGGAACATGGGCTCCAGGGCATGGGGGCTTCGGCACTTGGGGCTTCTGATCTTTAGAGCACAGGCTTGATAGTTGTAGTACACAGGCTTAGTTGCTCTGCGGCATGTGGGATCTTCCTCAATCGAACAGATTGAACCCATGTCTCCTGCTTTGGCAGGCCGATTCTTCACCTCTGAGCCACCAGGGAGTGAATCCCTCATCTTCATTCTTGAAGGTGACATACTAAATGAGAAATTCTTTGTTGTAATTTTATTAATGCTTTGATGATACTAGTCCCCTGTCTTGGCTTTTATTGTTTCTGTTTAAAAGTCAGGTGTTGCCCTGAAGTTTCCATGTGTCTTTGTTTTCATCAGTTTTGTTATGATACAGCGCGGTTTGTTTTTATTTTCTCCTGAGTTTCTTGAAACTGTAGAAATAATTTGATGGCAAAGTTGATGTTTTCTTACTCCAGAGAGAATTTATATGTACATTTACCAGGAGTCTGAGTGAACTAGCAATATAGAATCATCTTATTCCACATTTGGAATTTAGAGAACCTGGAGGTGATCAGTAATGGGAAGGTCCTGTTTACTTCCAGTTTATATTTACTTCCACAGTAGAGTTTTTTAGGATTTCACCCCACAGTAAGGGCATTACTCATTGTTCTTCTACCTTGCCCCCCCTGAAATCCTTGGTAGGCCTGAACCCCCAGTGCCTGGACCCTTGAGCTTTGAGAGGCCTTTAAGAGCACTGCATAGCCTTTCAGCTGCCTCCTCTAGGGTCTGCAGATGACCCTGGGAGGGAGGAAGTACTAAACATTGTGTTCCTCTCCCTGGGTTTCTGTCCTCTCTGGGACAGTATATGCTGGCTGTGTCCTGGCCAGTGATGCTTTGCTTTTTTTTATTAGCTTAAGTATGGTTAATGCATTAAGTTTTTACTGTTAAAAGGCAGTCTTTACTGTAGTATGTAGACAAAACACTCTGCGTTTATGATGTATGAAAACATAAATTTGGAATTACATTGTAAAATGTAACTGCCTTATTTAGTACAGTTTTGGTATTATTTTGTCTTTAAGGTCTCTATTTTAATAGAAACCTCATTTTTAACTTTGGTTTATTTCAAAATGTCTTTTCCTGAAAGAAGAAAACACGGTGCACATAGAAGTAAAAGAAAACCCTGAGGAGGAGGAGGAGGATGAGGAAGAGGAAGAGGAGGAGGAGGAGAGTGAGGAGGAGGAGGAGGAGGAGGAGGAGGAGGGAGACAGTGACGGCAGTGAAGGCGACGACGACGACGGGAAGGCGTCAGATGAGAAGGATGCTGGGAAGACATCAGATAAAAAGCCAAGTAAAGACGTGAGCTCAGAGTCCGAGTATGACTCTGATGATGATCGAACTAAAGAAGAGCGGGCTTATGACAAAGCAAAACGCAGGATTGAGGTATTCATTTTTCCTCTTCTCTAACTTCTTTCCTCCCCTTTCCTCTGTGATCATTAGAACTTTACAACTAAGGCTTCTATTGAGGAGCAATTTAAAAATAGTCTTGGATTGGTATCTGTTCAGTTTTTGTGATGCTGAGACATAATAGGTCCTTGACACTGGTCTAACCCAAGGACCTCACTGTTTGCTGAGATGGAATGATGACTGCTTTATCAGTTTTTCCTTTTTTTAAATCCAAATTTTAGTGTGCTCTTTGAGAGATTTTTTATAGGTTTACAGAGGTATTCTGAGCTTACGTGCTCTAACTGAGTGTTTGCCTTATGTTTAGTCATTCTGACGCATGTGGTCCCTTCAGTTGTTTAAATCAGGTGGGTTAATGAACCTTCCATTTAGTCAAGTTGACATACTCTGCCACTTACTGTTTTCCCTTAATGCAGTAGACTTCTGCTACTACTGCTAGACTTCAAGAGAAAGTTTTCTCTAGTTATGTCAGCTTAGCATAAATGATACACTAAAAACTAATTTGCTTTGAGGAGGCTAAACTATTTTAAAACTAAAAATTGTTTTTAGCTTTCCTTAATTTTTTCATGTGTAATTCTAGCTTTCAGTTTGTGTTTTAATACCTCTGTATCAGTATTTGCCTTTTCCTTCTGTAAAGTTTAGTTAGGAATACATTTTCCAAATTTCTAAAGGACTGGCAAAGTCTGTTACTGTTAATTGGGGTTTCTCAGCCTCAGCACTATTGACATTTTTGGGCCTAAGAATTCTCTCTTGTGGGGGACTGTCCTCTTCATTTTAGGATGTTGAGCACCCTCTAGATCCCCTCCCTTCTGTTGCTTGTGTCTCTGCTTCTTCCCACAGCATCTGCTTTGGCCAGACATTGTATACTGTGCTTGATGATTTACAAATAGAATGGGTATAATCAGAAAGTAAGAGTTCCCTATTATCTCACTCCCTAGTGAGATAGAACTACCCTTGGCAGTGAATCTGTTTATGAACCTCATGATTTTTTTTTAATTAATTAAAAAAAAAGTAATAAATTTAGTGGATGCATTCCACCCCCCCACCCCACCCCACCCCCTGCCATTTAACAACATGCACGGGTCCTCTTTAGCTCAACAGTTTAAAAATCGTTTTTGGCTGCACTGGGTCTTCGTTGCTGCGCTCGGACTGTCTCTAGTTGCAGCTCATGGGCTTAAGTTGCTTTGTGCCATGTGGGATCTTCCAGGACCCGGGATTGAACCTGTGTCTCTGCACTATATGGCAGATTCCTCTAGACCACCAGGGAAGTCCTGGTTTTTTTTAAATGGCTTGGTTGAGATGTGATTTACATACTGTAAAATTGACCCATTTTTAGTTTACAATTCAGTGACATTTTGTAAATTTACAGAGTTGTGCAACCACTCCCATAACTCAAGTTTTAGAGTATGTTCATCACCCCAGAAAGATCCTTCTACCAATCTCTAGTCATTACCCATTCCTGTCCCCAAGCGACTACTCACCTGTTTTCTGCCTCAGGAGAGCATCTTCTCCAGAAACCTCTTCATAAATACAGCTTTATATCACATGGTCTTTTGTGTCTGGCTTCTTTCACTTAAGCCTATTCATTCGTGTTGCTGTTCTGTCAGTACTGTGTTCCTGTTAACTGACAGTAGTGTTCTGTTACATATAGGTATTACCACGTTTTATTAGTGTCCATTTACCAGTTAAAGAACATTTGAATTGTTTCCACTTTTTGGCATTTGTACTGCTGTTACAAAATGGTCTCATAGGAGTCTGTGCGTGGAAATATATTTTTATTACTTTTGAATAAAAACAATATTTAGGAGTGAATTTTTTAAAATCCTAGAAATTTAGCACTTTCTAGGAGTGAAATTGCTAACTCACATAGTAAATTCGTGCTTAGCTTTTTCAGAAACTGCATTTTCAAAGTGGCTCTACAATTAAAGATGTTAACCACTTGAGAGTTCTAATTTCTCTGCATCCTCACTAATACTTGTTATTATCTGCTTTCCCATTGTAACCATTCTAGAGGGATGTGAAGCAGTGTGTCTGTGGTTTCAGTTTGCATTTCCATGATGTTAATCATTTCTTTATATGCTTTTTGGCCATTCCTATAATCTTAATTGTTGAAGCATCTATTCAAACTTTTGTTCATTTTTAAATTTTGGAATTTGTCTTTTTATTATTGTGTTGTAAGAGTAGTTCTTTTCATTTTTAGCTGTTTCTTTTTGAAAGGCATACATTTTTAAGTTTGATAACATCTAATTTATTAAGTTTTTCTTTTACTAGAGCATAAGTTATTCTTCTGGTGTTGTATTGAAGAAATCTTTGTTGAAACCAAGATCATGAATAGTTTGTCCTGTGATTTTATTCTTACAGATTTATACTTTTTGTTCCTTGTATCTTTATGATCTGTTTTAAGATAATTTTTATGTAGGGTGTAACGTAAGGACTTAGGTAATTTTTTTAATGATAACCAGCACCGTTGGTTTAAAAGACGACTCTTCCCCTCTTTATGTTGCTTCCTCATCTTTGACAAATCAAGTGGCCAGAAGTGTGAGGGTTTACTTTTGTACTTTCAGTTCTGTTTAATTCATCTGTACATCTTCTCTTATGTCAGTACCACACTGTCTTGATACTATAGTTTTTATGATAAGTTTTGAAGTTGGGTAATGTAAGTCTTCCAACATTGTTCCTCCTTTTTTAGATTGTTTCAACTTCCTAGGTCACTTGCTTTTCCATTCAGATTTAGAATCAGCTTGTCAGTTTTTGCAAAAGTCTTCTCATACTTTTGATAGAGACTGCATTGAATCTGTAGATCAATTTTAGGGAGAATTACCATCTTATTAATACTGAATCTGCCAATCCATGGAAATAGCTGTCTCTCCATTTATTTAGATCCTTTGAAACTTCATCCAGCAATGTTTTGTAGTTTCAAGAGTATAGGATTTATTTTTCTTTTGTTAAATTTATTGTCACATATATTGTTTTTTTGATGCTCTTGTGAGGGGAGTCACTATTTAATCTTCCATTGTTAGTACAAAGAAATGCAGTTGATTTTTATAGATTGATCTTATATGCTGCACTACACTGAAATTTTTTTACTCCAGTAATTTTTCATAGATTGTAACTAAGCTCGTGATGTTTGCTTTTGAGTCATACTTTTTTTATTTTTTAGATTTTTGTTTATTAGTTTTGGCTGTGCTGGGTCTTCATTGCTGCACACAAACTTTCTCTAGTTGCAGCAAGCAGGGGCTGCTCTCTAGTTGCAGTGCACAGGCTTCTCCTTGCAGTGGCTTCTCTTGCTGGGGAGCAGGAGCTCTGGGCACATACGGGCTCAGGAGCTGTGGCATGTGGGCTCTAGAGCGCCAACTCAGTAGTCGTGGGGCGCGGTCTTCGTTGCTCTGCAGCACGTGGAGTCTTCCTGGACCGGGGATCAAACCGTTGTCCCCTGCATTGACTGGTGAATTCTTAATCACTGGACCACCAGGGAAAGTGTGAGTCATAAATACTGTGAAGCTGTCGTACTGCTCTTTGCTAGTAAACTGCATCTCTCTTTTGGCATTCCAAAATATTTTTTCATTACAATTTCTATAGAAAGATTCAGTGTCTGATGCTAGAAATGAGAGTGTTCTTACGAAAATGGTTTATAGTTTTGTAAATGACATTATTTCAGACTTTTTGTAGAAGTCCTCCTTCATCTGCATGCCAGCTTTACTTGAAAGGCTGTCATTTTGAAGAGGAACTGCTGCCTTGTGTTTTTGTTTGGTTCTCAGAAAACTGAAGTATTTAGAAATAAATGCTTCAATAAACACATTGTGGTTCAAGAGGCTTTCTCATGCTTAGAGGTACCTTAGGGAGGTGGGAAGTGTCATCTGGGTGTCTTAGGCTGAAGCTTGCAGTAGCTGTGTACATTTGTACACTGGATAGAGTTTTGAAATATATTGCTTTAAAATTTTTAACAATTTGAAGTGAAATTTTTTTGAATGCTAGAGTATACCTCTTTTTACATAAACTCCCCCCCACAGGGCTTCCTTGGTGGGTCAGCAGTAAAGAATCCACCTGCACTGCAGGAGACATAGGTTTGATCTCTGGTTTGGGAAGATCCCCTGGAGAAGGAAATGGCTATCCACTCCAGTACTCTTGCCTGGAAAATCCCATGGAGCCTGGTGGGCTACAGTCGATGGGGTCATAAAGAGTTGGACATGACTTAGCAACTAGACAACAGAAAAACAACAACATGAGTTAGAGGTTTTACTATATAGTAAGTGTGAACAAAATATTCATTATATTCCATTAAATTAACCATGTACAAAAGTGTTCAGAAAGTTTGAGCCAATATTTTACATCATTCTAATCCATAATTAGCCGTGCTGCTCTGAAATCTAAACAGGTGTCTCCTTGCTCAAAGACTGTAAAGTTCACATTGTAAAATGCAGTTACATGTAGTTAAATCAGCAAACAACTTGTATGCAGGTTGTGGTATTCTCTTTTGAAGGCAAACTAAAGGAAAATGGTAGTGAAGGTTTGAAATATTTAATTTTGTGTGTGGTTTTTTTTTTGTTGTTCCTAGAAACGGCGACTTGAACACAGTAAAAATGTAAATACAGAGAAGCTGAGAGCTCCTGTTATTTGTGTACTTGGACATGTGGATACAGGGAAGACAAAAATTCTAGATAAGGTAAGAAAATGTTGTGTGCCTTGATACATAACTCTGAATAAGTGAATGATACCTTATGAAAAGCTAATAGAAACTATAGCACACATGGGCAGTTCTGTTTACAAAAAGTAAGCTGTTGTTTTACTGCTTTTGCTTCTTTTTGCATTTTGAAATTTGACTTGGAATCTGCTCTCTTATCCCAGCTCCGTCACACACATGTACAAGATGGTGAAGCAGGTGGTATCACGCAGCAGATTGGTGCCACCAATGTCCCTCTTGAAGCTATTAATGAACAAACTAAGATGATTAAAAGTGTAAGTGCACTGTATTTCGTGTGTCTTAATCTCTGACAAAAATTGTTATAAATAATTTTACATATAGAAAAAAGAACAGAATAGTATCACAGACCCATAAGCTCACCGTTCATAAATAACAAACCACGTTGCCCTTCAGGTCTCTTTTTTTAAAGACATAAAGCATTAAGTATTGTAGGAGTCCTCCTTCCCTCTTGCTCCAAGAGGCAGTCGCTTTTCTTTGTTAAAAGTATGCCATTTCCTTGTTTTAATACTTTTATCATGGGTCTCCATGTTTAAACATTGTGTTTCCTCCCCCACTCTTCTGATTTTATCTCCTATTTCTCAGCTTTGGAAATACTCAGTTTTTATTTATGTTAAATATAACACGAGAGAAAATCACATAAGATTAATGTAAAGCTTAGTGAATCAAACATCGTTTGTGTTACTCAGCTTCTGGGCAGAACCTTGCCAGTTTCTTCAGAAGCCTTGTGTCCCTGTTCAATCTGAGTCTTCCTCTTCCACCCGGGATTAGCTTTTAAAGTCATCTCTAAATGTTGATATTCCGATCCCATTATTTGATTACTTCTGCAGAGTCCTCATCTGCTGTTCGGTTTCAGAGTGATGGGATGTGGGGGAAAGGCCTGATCCTTCACCTTTAAGTCCCAGCTTTTCAGATAAAGAGTGGTTTGGTTTTATATTATTATAAACTCATGGATTTCAACTTCTTTATACTGTGTTTTAATCCATTTCAGTTTTTACTATGCCGAGGTAGTTGCATCGTTCTAGGAGTGATTGGCTTCTGTGTTTTTGATGCTGTTAAAGTGGTCATATTTGTCTCTGGTGACCTCCGTGCGCCCTGGTGTAACACAGTGTGTTGTCACATGCTGGTGTCTGTCTCCATTCTTTGCTTAGTCTCAGCTCTGTTTAGAAAGGCTCTGTGAGCGGGTCACTCCAGTTTTTGTTTTGTTTGTTGGAAGTGGTTTTATGAAGCTTCTTTTCTGGTAGATTCCTAAAGGAGTAATGGGAGTAATATTGCTTGAGTTCTTTAAACATTGAAGCGTTACTTTGTGGCTTTCATCCTGGAAAATCAGTTGGCTGCATGTAAATCCTTGGTTCCCCTTTTCTCTCCTTAAATGTATTGACTGTTATTCCAGTTTCTTCTCACATAAAGCATCACCTTTCGAGCTTTAATATAAGCTGGCTTTCATCCTCTTATAAGCTGTGTGGTCTTTTGCATCTTGGTATTGGTTGTTCTGGGTCAATTTTCTAGTTATATGGTATTCCTTTTTAGTATATAGTTGAAAATTTTTATTTTAGGATAGTTTTCTTGAATTGCAGTTTTCTGAATTTGTAATTTAAATTTGATTCTGGTAGTGTTTATCTGTTACCTGTCTGCATTAGCTCCTGAGGAATTATAATAGCTTATTCCATCAGTTTTCTGATCCTGAAACCTGGTGTTATTTCAGAACATAGTTAAATAGCATGATTTTTATTAGGTCTGTATTAAAGTTCTCAGGATAACCTTTATATGACAATTGTAATTATATTGTTTGTATTCCAGACAGTGAACTGAAAGTAATCATGGCACATTTTGATTTTAAGACCACCAGAATGCAAAATTGAAATGTTTTGTATTTGAATCATTTTGACCTAGATCCCTAGATAAGGTTTGGGAAAATCATTTCAGGATTGACAAAAGTATAGATAAGCAAAGTGAAAAAAGTTCTGTGTGTGTATGAGTGAGAGATTTGTTGGTCGGTGCTACTGTTCAGGTGAAAAGAGGATGTCCATATCTCAGTTCAGTTCAGTTCAGTTGCCTAGTCATGTCTGACTCTTTGAGACCCCACAGACTGTATCACACCAGGCTTTGCTGTCCATCACCAACTCCTGGAGCTTGCTCAAACTCATGTCTATCAAGTTGGTGATATCATCCAACAGTGTCATCCTCTGTCGTCCTCTTCTCCTCCTGCCTTTAATCTTTCTCAGCGTCAGGGTCTTTTCTGATGAGTCAGTTCTTCACAGCAGGTGGCCAAAGCATTGGAGCTTCAGCTTCAGCATCAGTCTTTCCAGTGGATGGATACTCAGATGTAATGCTGTTTCCATTCGTTCATGGACTTTTGTTCAGAAAATCAAGTCTTTATAATGACGTTTGAATAAGCAGGATATGAGCTTAATTCTTTAATATTTTAATATGCTAATTTTCTTTTAAAACATACTTTGGGGTATTTTTCAGAGTTTATAATTGCTCTAAAATTGGACCAGATAAATTTTCCAAACACTGAGAGCGTCTTCTGTGTCAGCTTTTTATAGATAATCACTCTCAGATGACTCCTCTGTCATTTGTTCCTTACAAGTAATCTGTTCAGTTTTAGATTACATCAAAGTTAACTTAACAAGGGGACTTTTTCTCATTTCACTTTTTTTCCTGCAAAACTCCTTTTAATATTAATGAAAATGTTAACTTTTTTGTGCTTTGCTGGTTGACTCACTGTTTTAAAGCAGTTCATTTGGAAAAGGAAGTGCTGTTATTTTGAAGTTCCTGGCAGAATAATTGTCTTGTAAAGATGCTTTTGTTGTTTTGGTTCTTTGTTAAGTAAGCTCTCCACTTTTCCTACTTTTTCTAGTTTGATCGAGAGAATGTACGGATTCCAGGAATGCTGATTATTGACACTCCGGGGCATGAGTCTTTCAGGTAAGAGTGATTTGTGTCTTTTGTCAGCAGGCACACTGCTTGAAACCATTAAGTCTCAACATTCAGTGAGTGAGGACTTCTGACTAGTCATTAATCTTTGTGTACTATTTTGATTCTGTGGTCCCTGTAACTACCAGCCCTCACGTCACTGACTTGTTAGTAGCACTTTATTTGGGTACTTGTTTTTTGTAGAGAGAAGTCTTTTCCATTTTGAAAGAGCAAATCCTAGTACATGCCTGGTCTATCTCCTATGAAACCTGTTACAGGTGGAGTTTTATTCTGTTGCCTCTTGACCATGTTCCTTAGTGCAAAAAACTTGGTCAGTTAAACTGGCAGAAATAATGGAGTAATTTCTGAAACTAAGTCATTGCAACTAATGTCAGTTCACTGTCAGATAAGCATTTTACAAGTTAAGGGCTAATGCCACTTGAATTTAATGCATGTACTTCATTTTGTTCTTTTTGTGTAGGTTTTACAAAGAAGTGAAAATTTTAAGTTTCTTTGAGTAAAAGTATTTAATTTCAAGATTTCTATTTATGTGTCCTTTTCCAACAGTAATTTGAGAAACAGAGGAAGTTCTCTTTGTGACATTGCCATTTTAGTTGTTGATATTATGCATGGTTTGGAGCCCCAGACAATTGAATCTATCAACCTTTTGAAATCTAAAAAATGTCCCTTCATTGTTGCCCTCAATAAGGTAAGCTCCTCTTCTGAAAAATTAAGTCGTGAAAATGTGCTTTCTTTTAATGGTTAAAATAACATAACTTTCATATAAGAAAACACACTCATGTTAAGTGTACAGTTCAGTGTATATGGACAAAATTACACACACACACAGCCACCATCATTTAGAATATAGATTTAACATCCATATTCCCAGAATGTTCCCTCATGTTCTTTTAAGTCAATGTGCCCCTTCTACACCCCTGAACACCAGCCTTCTTTCTGCCACCATAGACTAGTTTCGTCTGGTTTATAGTTTCATGTTAATGGAACTACACAGTGTGTGACCTCTTTATCCATGTTGCTACATAGGTCATAGACTGTTCTTTTTATTGTTCAGTAAGATTTTATTACCTGGTTAATACGTCTTCACCATACTTCATCCATGCATCTGTTGAAGGATTCTTCGATTGATTATAGTTTTAGGTTACTAATGAAGCAGCTGTGAACATTTTTACACAAGTGTTTGTGTAGACATTTATTTTCCTTGTTGTAAATATTTAGAAATAGAATTGCTGGGTCATATGGTAGGTATATATTCAGCCTTATGAGAAAATGACACATTTTTCCCAAAGAAATGGTACCAATTTACATTTTTTAGCCAACAGTTAGGAAGAGTTTGTTTCTGCACATTCTTGCCAACACTTAACCCCTGCCTGCTGCCACTCTGATAAGTGTGTAGTGCCAAAGTGTACCGTTTCTGTTTGCATTTCCATGATGACTAATGGCATGAAACATCTTTTTGTATACTTACTTGATTTCTCAAGTATCTATTCAAAATCCTTTGCTCATTTTTTTATTAGGTTGTCATCTGGCTCAGTTTTAAGAGTTCTTTTCATCGTTGATAGAAGTCCTTTGTCAGTTGTGTGTGTTGCAGATATATTCTTATAGTCAGACTTGAGTTTTTTTTTTAATGATGTTTTTTGAAGAGAAGAAATTTGTAGTTTTAGCAAAATTGATTTATGAGAAATTTTTTTATAATTTGTTGTTTGTATTCTATACAGTAACCTTTTCCCATCCCAAGTTCATGAAATTTTTTTCCAGTGTTGCTAGCTACTTAGCATTTAGATCTGTGATTTTAATTTTGCATGGTATAAAGTAGACATCAAAGTTCACTTTTTTCAAAATGTATATCCACCTCAAAATCCCCTTGTGAGGTTATTCTTCCCCCATTGAATTACTTTGCAATCTTTGTTAAAAATGACCATGTACATGTTTGTTCTTAGTATTTCTCTTCTCTTCCACTGACCTCTATGTCCCTCCGTATGCCACTGCTTCCCTGTCTTGATGATTGTAGTTTCATAGTGATGTCATGAAAGCAGATGGTGGTTAAGTTCTTCAACTTCTTATCTCTCAAATTTGTTTTGGTTATTTCAGGGTCCCTGAATTTCCATATAAAGTTTAAAATCAGCTTGTTATTTTCTGCAAAAAACCTTCTGGGATTTTTATTGGGGTTGTATTTGTAGGTAAATTCTGGGAGAATGGACATTTTAGCAAAGTTGAGTCTTCCAGTCAATGAACACGGTGTGTGTCTCTCCAGTTACTTTCTCTCGACCATATGCTGTAGTTTTTTATTGTCTGTGTGTTGGTCATATTTTACTAGATTTTCCCTAATATTTCATGCTTTTGGTGTTACTGTAAACAGCTGTTTGGATTTCTGATCATCAGTTTTAAATAAAAATACAGTTGATTTTTATATATTGACCTTTATCCTGTGACCTTTTAAATTCAGTAGATTAGGCCTAGGGTCTTCTTTTGTAGTTCATGTGGAATTTTCTGTAGTTTGCCAAAAAGTTCATTCAGGTTTTCCAGGTTTGGGGAAAACCCAAACGAACTTTTTGGTCAAGTCAATACATGATTATGTAATCTGCTGATGAAAACTTTTACACTTTTTCCCTTATCTGTATCCTTTAATTTTTTTCTTCTGTATTGCACTAACTGGGTCTTCTAGAATATTGCTAAATAAAAGTGGTGACAGACATCCTTGTTTCTTCTCCATCTTAGGGGAAAGTTTTCCATTTTTTACCATGAGGTAAAAAGGACATTCCCTTCTATTCCTAGGTTACTTAGTATTGTTTTTTGTTTGTCTTGAGATGGTTGTTGATTTTTGTCAGATGCCCATTCTCTGTCTCTTGATAGGCTCATGTGGCTTTTCTCCTTTATTCAGTAACAGTGAGAATTCCTGTTGATGTGGGGATTGGGGGGACTTGACTTACTTCTTGTTATTGAAACTTTATTATTTTTAGAGCACTTCTAGATTCATAGCAAAATTGAGGGGAAAGTACCCCTGTCTTCACACATGCAAAGCCTCCCCCATTATTGACATCCTGCACAGAAGAGATTCCTTTGTTACAACTGATGAGCCTTCGCTGATGCATCATTATCACTCAAAATTCATGGTTCACTCTTGGTGGTGTTATACTCTCTGGGTTTGGACAGAGCTGGAGGAGACTGACCACTAAGCTTTCTTCACAGACCCAGCCTCACTAGGTGACCTTTGGAAACTGAATTCTTTCTAAGTTCATCACTTTTTTAGAAGAGAGATAAAGATTCTCATTAAGCTCTGATCAGTACCAGTTGTAAGATGGAGTTGTTTTGTATCTTTCTAAGTCATAAATCCTGTTAAATAGTAACAGTAAGAATTTAGTGAGTGCCTGCTGCATACTCAACCCTTACCATATATTCCAACCACTGTGTTAATTTTGGAGAAAGACTGTTTTGTGGGTTGCTTAGTTCAGTTTGGTTTCCATGTCTTTTACTATCTAATGTGCACACCTGATAACCATTTCCTTCCACTTCATTTTGTTAGTTTTTTTCCTTCTAGGAGTTTAACTGTGTTTAATCCAATTCCTTAATTTATTGAGGTCATCCGAATGTTGCTTTGTTCAGATGCAGTCAGGTCCTCCCTTAGGAGTTTTCTCCCAGACCGCACAAGCCTGTGCTTTTGACTTCTCACCAGAACGTGGTTTGGCCATTGGTGGGCAAATCTGAATTAAGCAAGCACAGTGACTCTGGTCTTGTTGTGTCCTGGAAATCTCTATTTGCTCCTTACTCCTAGAATTTTCCTGGAAAAACTGACAATCCTAACAGGACCGCAGCCTGCTCTTCTGCTGTAGGCACCACCTTAGTCAACTGACTGTTTTGTTCTGTTGTTTCTGGAGAAGCAGCATCCTGAGAGCTCGGAGTTAGCAGAGTGGGACAGTGGTTAAGAGCTTGGCGTCCAGGGTTTGAATCCTGGGTTCTTATCCTGGCTTTACCACTTCAGACTTAGAAAAATGGCCTTAATTAGCCTCTTTTTGCCTGCAAAATAGAGCATTATTGAATTTTTGTAAGAATTAGAGGTGATAAAATATGTCAGGTCTTAAGACTAGTATTTGATCAGAGTAAGGTTCAAAATAGGTTAATTATTACCAAGTGGAAAAGCTGTGACATAAGTATTTTTATTCTTTCTATAAATTTGCTTTTTCCTTATTTTTAAAGTGTTAGTTGTTCAGTTGTGTCCGACCTTTTCAACACCATGGACTATAGCCCGCCAGGCTCTTCTGTCCATGGGATTTCCCAGGCAAGAATACTAGAGTGGGTTGCCATTCCCTTCTCCAGGGGATCTTCCTGAGCCTGGGATTAAACTCCAGTCTCCTGTATCGCAGGAGGTCTCTCCATTGAGCCACGGGGGAGGACTGCGGTAAAACTATACACAGTGTGGGATGAGTTTTGGTCTATGTGTTCATAGGTCCTTATCTGTTTTTGTTTACTCACTAAGTTGTGTCCAACTCTTTGCAACTCCATGTACTGTAGCCTGCCAGGCTCCTCTGTCCATGGGATTCTCCAGGCCAGAATACTGGAGTGGGTGGCCATTCCCTTCTCCAGGGATCTTCCCAACCCAGGGATTGAACCCAGGTCTCTTGCATTGGCATGTGAGTTCTTTACCCCTGAGCCACCAGGGAAGCCCACATCTTTGTTAAATAGCCTGAATTAAGACATAAAACTTTCCATCACCTCAAAAGTACTAGCGTGCTCCACTCTAGTCAGTTCCCAGCCCTTTATAGCAATCACTGTTCCAAATTCTATGTCCGTTGATTAGTTTTGCCTGTTCTTGAATTTCATGTAAGTGAAATTTGACAAAATACAGTCTTTAAAAAAAAAAAAAATACAGTCTTTTGTGTCTGGCCTTTTACATTTAACATTATGGTTCTGTGAATTCATCCATGTTTTTTGAGGGTGTGAGAAGCTTATTGCTATTTTTAAAATGTCTTAATTTTTTAGAACAGTTTTAAGTTCACAGGAAAATTGAGGGGAAAGGAGAGATTTCTGATACACTCCCTGCCCCCACACATGCATAGCTTTTCCCATAGTTGTTCCCATGATCAGCATACCCCACCTAAGTGCTACCTTTGTTGGAACTCATGAACCTGTGCTGACACACTCAGGAGTCCAGAGTTTACCTTAAAATTTACTCTTGTTATGGTGCTTGCTCTGGGTTTGCACAGCTGTGTCATGTATCCACCAGTATAGAATCATACATCGTTTTCTCTGCCCTCGATATCCTCTGTGCTCCACCTGTTTGTCCCTCTGCCTCCCACCCCTTGTCAACCACTGATCTTCTTACTGTCTTCCTAGTTTTGCCCTTTCCAGAGTAGTCATATGGTTGGAATTCTATAGTATGTATGTAGTCTTTTCAGATTATCTTTCCGTTAGTAATGTGTTAAAAGTTTCTTCCATGTCCTTTTTCCATGAGTTGATACAGTTCTTTTCTTTTTAGCACTGAGATCCCATTGTCAGGATGGCCTATAGTTTATTTATCCATTTACCCTCTGAAGGACATCTCAGTTTTGATAATTACGAATAAAGCTGTGGTAGCCATTTTGTGTGCGCATAAGTTTTCAGCTCCCGGGTAAATAACAGTGGAGCGTGATGGCCAGGCTGTTTGGTCAGAGTGTTTAGTTTTTGTAGGAAGCTGCCTAACTGTCTTCCAGAGTATGTGTAGCATGTTGTATTTCCACCAGCAGTGGAGGAGAGTTCCCATTGCTCCTCATCCTCACCAGCCTTTGGTGTCGTGTTTTGAAATTTGGCCATTCTAATGGGTGTGTGGTGTGGTTAGTCGTGTCCAAGTCTTTGTGACCCCATGGACTGTAGCCCACTAGGCTCCTCTGTCCATGGGATTCTCCAGGCAAGAATACTGGAGTGGGTTGCCATGCCCTCCTCCAGGGGATCTTCCCGACCCAGGGATCAAACCGGCTTCTCCTGCACTGCAGGCAGATCTTTACAGCTGAGACACCAGGGAAGCCCAGTAGGTGTGTAGTAGTATCTTGTTTCATTCGTATTTCACTGGTGACATAAGATGGCATCTCTGCATGTCCCTGTTTGCCATCTGTGTATCTTTTTTGGTAAAGTGTTTGTTAAGCATTTTGGCCCATTTAAAAAATTGGATTCTTTGTTTACTTACTGTTGAATTTTAAAACTTATTTGTATATTTTAGATATTGTTCCTTCATCCACATGTTATTTTGCCAATATTCTCTTCTAGTCTGTGCTTTGTTATCTCACTCTCTTGACTCTGTTTCACAGAACAAAAGTTTTTAATTAAGTCTAGATTATCAGTTCTGTTTTTCATGGATCATGCCTTTGGTGTATCTAGTCATCACCATGGCCAAGGTCATCTGGGTTTTCTCCTGTTTAAAGAGTTTTAGAGTTCGATGTTCTACATTTAGATGATCCCTTCTGAGCTAACTTTTTTGTGAAGGGTGTGAGATTTGTGTGTCTCTTCAGTGTTTTGCCTGTGGACATCCAGTTGGTCCAGCACCATTTGTTCTTTACCATTGCCTTTTTAAAAATTAAACCAACTTTTTCATTACTGGAACAACACCCATTTGGTCATAGTATATTTTTTTTATGTTTTGCTGGATTTGATTTGCTAACTTTTTTATGTGGGAAGATTTTTGTGTCTATCTGTGAGTGATTTTGGTGTATAGTTTTCTTTTAATATCTTTTGTCTGGTTTTCAGAATAATGACCGTATAAGACTTTATAAGAAGTATTTCCTCCTCTGTTTTCTGAAAGGGTTTGTATAGAAATATTATTCTTTAGGTATTTGATAGCATTCATTAGTAAAGCCACATCAGCATGGAGTTTAAGTAAGCTGCGTTTGTTTATTTTTTTACTTTCCTTTTGTTAGTATAGAAATCTGTGTCTTTCAGAGAACCAGCTTTTGGTTTTATTGATATTCTGTACTGTTTGTCTATTTTGTATTTCTTTGATTTCAGGGGTAATTTTTATCGTTTTTTTTTTTCTTTCTGCTTACATTTGTATTCATTGTTCTTTTTCTGGCTTCTTAAAATGGAAGCTTTCAGATATTTTTTTCTTTTCTAACACAAGCCTTTAAAGCTATGCTTAGCACTGTTAAAAACATTGCTTAGATGTATTGTGTTTTTATTATCACAGGTAAAAATATTTTACAAATAGTTTTGTTGATACAGAATTCTAGGTTAAAAAATTTTTTTTGCCCTTCATCATCATCACTTTCTGGCTTTTATCTCTACTCATTCTTTGTTCCGCAGTATGTAATGTGGGATTTTTTGGATTGCTTTTAAAAAGACTTTTTCTTTAAGAATTTTGTCAGTGAGATTATGTAATAGTTTTCTTTATATTTATCCTGCTTCAGTTTGATTTCCTTAGAAAGTTCTTGGTCATTATTTGTGCAGTTATTTTTCTGCTCTCCTCTTATTCTTTAAGTGTTTGATAGAATTCTAGAGCTTTTCTAGACCCTGAGTACTTCTGTTAATATTGTTTTATAGAAGTTACTGAAGTTTTCTTTTTCTCCATGATTTTTTTTCTATGTGCCTCAGTTGGGGTAGTTTTTATTTGCTTTATCTTATTTGCTGATCTTTGGCATTGTGTCACCTGCTTCAGTTCAATCAGGGATTTTTTTTTTTCTTTTTAGTTCAGATTTTATATATGTATATATACACTTTTTAGCTCTATGGGTTATATGCCTTTCCTTTAAAGTCATTGAGTATATTTATAATAACTGTTTTAAGGCTGTTGGATGCTAATTGGGGGGCTTCCCTGGTGGCTCAGAGGTGATGCTAATTATATCTCATCGTTGTCATTTCTGGGTCTGTTTCTACTGATTTTCCTTCTTGTTAGCATTCAGATTGGTCTGCTACTTTGTATTATCACCCTAGACTGAGCCAACATAAGATATTTTTTTTGTTTTTACTGTTAAATAATTTTCCTCTTTATACCCATTTGTCACTCTTGAAAAGTGAGAGAAAATAGATTATTTAATTAAACAGATTCAACCCTAATTTGAGCAATAAAACAGGTAATGATGGGGTGTTCTCTGAGGTAGGAAATAATTGTCTATTTTCCATGTTTTTCATGTCATTTTCCTGGTGATGTACTTGGCTGTAATTAATCCTTTTTTCTGTCAGCTACTTAACCATTTTGGAATTCCAGCATATGTTAATGTTCCCAGGATATTTTGGAATAAATGGCAGCCTCTCATGAACTGGCTGGAAGCCAGTGGGCAGTGTGGTACTTCAGTTTCTCATTAAGAGGGGGTGCAGCTAAGCACGTGATTGGCACTTTTGGTTCCATGAAATGTCTGAGTAGTACACACTCTTCCACATGTGTGTGATACACATTTGGATTTCCTGGAGCTTTTACATTAACCTTAGTTATTAACTTGCTGAGCTTTGTGAGTGCTTTAGAAATGCTTCTTACATAAAAAAATGTTTCTAGATCGATAGGTTGTATGATTGGAAAAAGAGTCCTGACTCTGACGTGGCTGCTACTCTGAAGAAGCAGAAGAAGAACACCAGAGATGAATTCGAGGAGCGGGCCAAGGCGATCATTGTGGAGTTTGCGCAGCAGGTCAGAATGCTTCCCTTCTTTACAAGAGAGCACATCATAGGAGATTTTTTCTTCTTTTGCCATGTCTTTATAATCAAGCCAGTACTTTGATTGATACTGGTTCTGTTTCCCTATGAATGGCATTTAGCATTTTTCATTCTCTTCTCCAGTCTCCTTTTAAATTCTTTATTTCAAAGACCTCTCTTTGCAGTCTGAATTTTTAACATTTAAACAAATGTTAAAAACCAAGCTGACTTGGAAAGAAGCTGCTTTTCTGTACGATGATTAATACCTCCAGGGTTCATGGGATCCAGGTGTTGGTGAGGAGTTTTCAGAATTCATCCAGCTTCCAGCTAGTGGTTTCTGTTCTGGAGACCTTCCTCCCCATGGCCTGTACCAGTGACTTTGCTTTTATGTCTAGGGGCTGAACGCAGCTTTGTTTTATGAAAATAAGGATCCCCGAACTTTTGTGTCCTTGGTACCTACCTCTGCACATACTGGTGATGGCATGGGAAGTCTGATCTGCCTTCTTGTCGAGTTGACTCAGACCATGTTGAGTAAGAGACTTGCCCAGTGTGAGGAGCTGAGAGCCCAGGTGATGGAGGTAATGCCAGCTATTCAGTTTAATCCACCCCCCCCCCCCCCAGCAGGGGTTTTCAGGTGGGGCCGTGGACTGCTCTCGATTTAATCAATATGGTTCATTGTAGCCTGTGTTTCATCCCATTTACAACAATGTCTCTTAGGTTAAGGCTCTCCCGGGAATGGGCACGACTATTGACGTAATACTGATCAATGGGCGTCTGAAGGAAGGAGACACGATTATTGTTCCCGGAGTAGAAGGGCCTATCGTCACGCAGATCCGAGGCCTCCTGTTACCGCCCCCCATGAAGGAGTTAAGAGTGAAGGTGAGTCACATGAAGGAGTTAAGAGAGTGGTGAGCATCAGCGCACAGGACTTGCACAGAGAAGTTCTGCTGGGGTTGTTCCTCCCTTTGAGAGCCACCTGCTTTAATGCACACACACCCCCGTCACTGGTTAAATTCCAGGTGTCTTCATACAGAAAGAACCTTCTATTAGAATAGAGATTTGAGAAAGTTCTTACTTACCAACAGTTTCTCTCATAAAAATCACAAGTATGCTGTCTTGGTTCCACATAGCTATCTAGTTACTGGCATTAACTAGATAAGTAATTAGCAGTAAGTATTGTGGCATTTGCTGCTGTGACTCATTTGTTTACTCATTCTGTGGTATCTTTGGAATCAACGTTACTTAGCTTTAATGTTATCAGTCTTTGATGTGTATTTATTTCTTTTTGCATGTACTTTAGCGAACTCTTCCTGTCCCAAAGTCATGACAGTGTCATCTATCGTCCTTGTCCCCTGCTAGCCACCTTTCATGTAAATGTAGTAACAACTGTTTTGATTCTGTAGAACCAGTATGAGAAGCATAAAGAGGTAGAAGCCGCACAAGGGGTAAAGATTCTTGGGAAGGACCTGGAAAAAACATTGGCTGGCTTACCCCTCCTCGTGGCTTATAAAGAAGATGAAATCCCAGTTCTTAAAGTAAGTTCATTTATTTCTTCCTCCAGTGATGTTTTGTGTTGTATATTGTGTGAGGAGGGCACATGCTGAGAATGAAGAATAAAATAGGCACCTTTGTCTTTGTGGAGACTTATCTGGGCCTCTTAACAAATGGTTGATGGTTTAGAATTACTTCCGTTTGTATAATCACAAATTGGCATAAATGATCATTTATATACATTAAAGTTAGAACATTTTATTTAAAAAATGAATCAGGTACTTCCCTGGTGGTCCAGTGGTGAAGACTTTGCTGCAGGTTCAATTCCTGGTTGGGGGACTAAGGTCCCACATGCCTCACGGCCAAAAAACCAAACATAAACCAGAAACAAATTCAGTACAGATTTTAAAAATGGTCCAAAAAAAAAAAAGAACCAGAAACTGGAAGTTCTCCATTTGTGTTTATTTTTTTTAAGATACTCAGTTATATAGACTGGTGCTATACCTGGTGGCCCTGGTGGCTCAGTGGGTAAACAGTCTGCCTGCAGTGCAGGAGACCTGGGTTCAATCCCTGGGTTGGGAAGATCCCCTGGAGAAGGGAATGACAACCCACTCGACTGTTCTGGCCTAGAGAATTCTACCGACAGAGGAGCCTGGCGGGCTATAGTCCATGCGGTTGCAAAGATCGGACACGACTGAGCCACTTTGACTCAGTCACAGAGGCAGAACTAATGGATCTTTTATTGGGTTCTGGAGGTCCTTTTAAAGTCCGTCTGCCTGTTTCCAGGAGCAGGTGGCGCACATGAGCCCAGTGGAGCTTCACAGAAGCAAATGCTGAGACATGACTGTTCTCTCGTGAAGAGAAAACACCCCTGTTGCCCGCACAGGGCTCCTGTGTGCTGGGGCCACTGTCCTTGAGGCAGCACCCAGGCACTGTGCTCAGGGAGTCGGCCACTTCAGGACCAGTGAGGACAGGGCGTCCCTCTTGCCAGTCTCCGGGAGGCCATGGACGGGGCTTTCATGACAATGACAGGGTGATTTTACTTACCTCTGGTCAAAATCTCTTCACCTTCTAAGGAACAGTGATGAAATAAAGGACTGTTGAGATGAGGGGGTTTGATCATCAAACCCACTGGGCTTAGGACTCCTGTACCACATTACATCAGTACTTTTATCTTCCAGAAGATTATTATATCATTCCTCTCATCCATCTGCTTTATATCTACTCTGCCACGGTGGTGCAGAGGTATCACCCATCCCAACATTAGTCAGCCTAACAGCCCAGATCTGCACCCACGTCTCTTCTTCCCTTCCTGCACAAGTTTACCATGCCTTGCCCGCATTCAGCCTTGGGTTATATTTTCAGATGAACACTTAATCAAAAAGAGAAACAGTTTAATTCTAGGCTGCTGAGATAGTGGTGTATTTATAATCTTGTCAAATGTCGTTTCTTCTCAAGGATGAGCTGATCCATGAGTTAAAGCAGACACTGAATGCTATCAAATTAGAAGAGAAAGGTGTCTACGTCCAGGCCTCGACCCTGGGATCTCTGGAAGCTCTCCTTGAATTTCTGAAGACATCAGAAGTGCCCGTAAGTCATGGGGCTGACTCCCCAGGACTCAGTGGGAGGCGCTGTCTGGGGGAGCTGTCCCATCACCTGACACAGGCATCTGAACTGGGAAACCCCCTTTTTACAGTATGCAGGGATCAACATTGGGCCTGTCCACAAAAAAGATGTCATGAAGGCTTCGGTGATGCTGGAACATGACCCTCAGTAAGTCACTTCTCTGCGCTGAAGGCTTGCATGCTGCCTGTTTGATTGAGTAGGACTGTTGAGACACGGTCTGTATTTCATCAAATAATCCTTGATGTGTTTTAACCTTGCAGGTATGCAGTGATTTTGGCCTTCGATGTGAGAATTGAACGGGATGCGCAAGAAATGGCTGACAGTTTAGGAGTTAGAATTTTTAGTGCAGAAATTATTTATCATTTATTTGATGCCTTTACGAAATACAGACAAGACTACAAGAAACAGAAACAGGAAGAATTTAAGTAAGTTGGTAATTGTACCTACTTTGGATCTGTGCTAACACTGCTGATGACGTGACTGTCTGCAGCACCAGACCGCTGTGTGCGGGCAGCAGAAGCATGGCACTTGATCTCCTGGAGGCTGCGTCCTGCAGAGATGTGTTACCACAGATCAGGCCCACCTGAGACGCACAGTGTGTGAACCCACGCTCTCTGTAACGTTTCTGTTTGGTGTTTGGTTTTCCAGTCGGCAGACCTAGGTTGCATTAACGGGCTGAGGATGCATCTTGCTGGGGGTCCTCATCTGGGGTCGCGTGGACCAGTGTGAATGGGGAATTAGAAAGTGAAGGAGCCCCACTCTTCCAGCAAAGCTCCAAGGGCGACCCTGGCAGGTCCCTTCTCTTGGAGCTCAGGGAAGACGGGAGAAGCAGAGAACACGGGAGAAGCTGGGAGAAGCAGGGTAAAGCAAGGAAGGGCCTCAGGCAAGCTGAGGTTGACAGTGTGGCTGGGGAGGGGGCGGCGGGGTGAGAACAGCCCTGGCCATCAGGATGAGTGCTGGGGTGGAGGCACCAGTGACCTCGGGGAGAGCAGCGGGAAGCACGTGCAGAGAAGCGGGCAGCCCCCATAGTCCAGGCGGGATGTGAGTGGGGCTGGCCAGCAGGGCCTGAGTGGGGGCCAGCCTACCTGTTGCCCTCCCCTGAGGGGAGGTGACGTCTCATAGTCACCTGTGCTTGCTTTTTCATGCATCTTAAGTGATTCTGTAAGCTTAAAAATTCTTGGGTTTTATTCTTGTAGGCACATAGCAGTATTCCCCTGCAAGATAAAGATCCTCCCTCAGTTTATCTTCAATTCTCGGGATCCGATAGTGATGGGCGTGACTGTGGAAGCAGGGCAAGTGAAGCAGGGGACACCCATGTGCGTGCCCAGCAAAAATGTAAGTTCTGGGTGTACTTAGAAAAGTCTACTCTTAAAGCAGTTCTGGTAGTTCAGGAGTGACGACAGAAAACCCAGCAGAGCCTGTCCCTCCTTGCACGTTATTCCTCGGTGCCAGTTCCTGATCAGTGTCGATTCTCAGCTCCTGGTGTCAGTGCTTGAAGTAATGAAAGCTGCAGAATTATCAATCTTGATACTTCTGAGTCTGGGAGAAAATTCAGACTAGAATAATGAACACTCATTCATCTTTCCTCTGGATTAGCGTCACACCTAAGGAAAAGTAACATTGAGTAAAACCCTGTAATTCACAGTTCTCATTCACACTTCACCAATAATGCCCAAAATGTCTTTGGTCATGTTGTTTGCTGATCCGGCCCAGGGCTCCGTCCAGATGTGCGGGGTCTGGTTATTAGCGCTTCGATCTCAATCAGGAACAGCCCGTCATCCTTTTTGAAGAGTCCAGACCAGCAGTTTCACAGAGGGCTCCTCAGCTTGGATTTGTCTGGTGGTTCCCATGTGACTGGGTGCAGGTTACAGTGACTGGGAACCCAGGCCACTCAGCATCTCCATCGGGGACAGGTTTGCCCCACTTAGCACTCACTGTCCTCCCCTGGGCAGTGTTTATGCCTTCTCCCCATCCCGGACTTTGCTTCAGGCATCTTGTACACAAGGGTTTGTCTCCCTTGGTACCCCAGTTATCCGGTGTTTGGTCCTCGTGTGCTTGCCCGTGGCACTTGGAGCCTTCTCCCCCTTGCTGGTGCACTAAGGTGCCCCAGGAGGCCTGGCTCCCGAGTGGGCGGGGCCCTGCCGTCCTCTGCGCACCGTGACTCAACTGCTCCTCGGGGTCATCGCTCCTCCGCCGTCTCAGTGGGCTGAGCTGGACACTTCCTGGCAGCAGGGGCCGCTGGTGTGGCTTTAGCCAGACTAGACTCCCGTGTTCACTCGTGTTTTCCTGGGTAGGGATCCAGGCAGCAGCGTGGTGCTGTGGCTGAGGGCAGCTGGCTCGGCGCCCACCCCACGTGGGCTCCTGCCCCTCAGCCCAGGCTTGATTCTGTCCCCCCTCCTCCGGCAGCTGTCACGCAGAGGGCAGGGCAGAGACAACTCAGTGCCTCCGCTCACGCCGCAGTTTCTGTTCTTTACAGTTTGTTGACATTGGAATAGTAACGAGTATTGAAGTCAACCATAAACAAGTGGATGTTGCGAAAAAAGGACAAGAAGTCTGTGTCAAAATAGAACCCATCCCTGGCGAATCTCCCAAAATGTACGGACGCCATTTTGAAGCTACAGACATTCTCGTCAGTAAGGTAAGCCGCTCACTCAGCAGTTAAGGGAGGGGGCTCTCAGCTCTTCCGATGACTTTACTCGGGAGCGGAGGGCGGATGTTTAGAACCTGAAGGGACTGGATTCTTCATTAAGGCTTGGCCTGGCGTCCAGCCTCCTCAGAGCACCCGCTGGAACATCTAGGTTGGGTCCCCTCTGCCCGACTGGCCGAGCAGAGTCGGGGACACTGGGCCTCTGCCTTGGTTAAGTTCCGCCTGAGCTTTCTTGGTGACGACAGCGCCCGGCACCCGTTTGTGACGTGGTTTTGTTTACTGTCTGCCTTGGGCCTTGCAGATCAGCCGGCAGTCCATCGACGCCCTCAAAGACTGGTTCAGAGACGAGATGCAGAAGAGTGACTGGCAGCTTATTGTGGAGCTGAAGAAAGTGTTTGAGATCATCTAAGTTTTCCACCCGGGGCAGGAATTGGAGTCAGCTTAATATTATGTGATAATATCACCAAGAAAAACACGAAATGGACCTGTCGGAACACTGATTGACCTTAAGTATAGAAGAAAAAACTAGGTGTATAAAATGTTTTCCATGAGAAACCAAGAAACTACACTGGTTTGACAGTGGTCGATACACGTCCCCACAGCTCCGACGTGCCTGTTCACTCGCCCACGCCCTCCCCAGCCCCTCTCTACTGGCTGCTGTTTTAAAGTCTGCCCTTCCTTCCCCAAATTTGGATTTTTATTACAGATCTAAAGCTCTTTCAATTTTATACTGATTAAATCAGTACTGCAGTATTTGATTAACCAAGCTTCTGCAGATTTTGTGATTCTTGGGACTTTTTTGAGGTAAGAAACACGTCTTTATTTATGCATATCCTTCCCAGTGATTCTTCTCCCAGTGTTCTTCTGCCATATGCCCTTAGGAATTTTTTAAAATAGAAAATTAGGCTTTCTTGATATTTCTTTATCTGCTTTGTGTGAAATCACAGTGTCAAGCATCGCCGGCTTGTTTGGTCATGAGAGTCCACAGTTCTCAGCACCGTCCGCAATTCCAAGAAAGAACCCAGAGGCTGCCTGCAAGCACCGCTGGGCTCCCTTCCTGTCAGCATAGTTGCTCTCCCACGTCTCCTCCTGGTATAGCACGTTCTCTCAAGGACAGGAACTGTCTGATTAACTGTCTGATTAACATGAGGGGTTTTTATCCATCAGTCTGGGTATGTTTTGTCCTAGCAGGTTCTATCATCAGACAATCAGTAGGGTGTTGATCAACTGTCTGGACTTTGTAACAGCTTAGAAATACTGAGACATAACAGTTTCTTCATATTAGTAATTTGGTGGTAGCTAGTCCCCTAAGGTTTTCCTGAAGAATATGGGAAGTGGGTCCCTGAGATAAGCAGTCTTAGCATCAGACTAGTACCTGACTACCTTCTATAGCACAGTGTTGAATGAAGTCAGTGTGGGTGTTGGATAGCAGGTGTTCCCAAGTATTCACTGGCATAGAATTATAAACTATATTTTTAAAGTATTAATAACATATAGCATAGACGAATACTTTTATATACATTTGAAAATCTGTACCATTCATTCTTCATCATTATTGAAGTTTCTCAAGGGCCAGTAGAGGCAAAGAGAAAACCTCTAAACCATCTGGGGGACATAATTTTCCCAGGAAAAACTTAGTCTTCATTGTGTGTGTGTTCTAATTCAGAATATGTAAATTCCTCCGCTTGGAAGAAGTAAAGAAGATTTTCTTAACATGGTCCTGTGTTGGTGCTTTGGGTTAGGATTGAGTGAGTGAGTGCACGCTTTCTTTACCCTTGCTTGGTTGGCACAAGCAGAACGCCAGTCAGGGCTCTCAGGGATTTATTTCAGAGCTTAGCATGGAGCCTGTAACTGTCCGGCTGGGAGGGTTTCAGCCTCTTTAAGTAGTATAGTTCAGGATTTGCTTCCTAAAGGATTCACAAAAAGGAGCCTGTACAAAATATACATACAGTTCTTTATTAAACAACTGTAAACACTTCACTGTAAAAATCCATAAAACTTTATAAACAAACATTTTGTAAATAGAATCTATGCTACAGTAAAAGAACACAATTATTTACATGCAATACTGACAAATTTGGCACTTACTGAAAAGAAATGTACAAAAACACTTGGCTTAAAAAGAAATTTAAAATTATAAAACTCAGAGCATTACTATCATGCACTTTGCAAATACCTCACAAGCACTTATGGCACAGCTAGTGGAGAGCGCCAGGCTCCCTGGTAATTCATCTTCATGTGACTTTTAGTGTGCTTCCGTACGTTTGCTGTAAAACCACCTGAACATTGTCGAGAATAAAGTCAAATGCCATATTCCAAACCGACTCCACCGACTGCTGCATCAGCCTACAGGCAGGAGAGGAGAGGTTAGCGTATATATACATAAAGGTTAGGAGCTTTAACATCTTCAGTATAAACACTCAAAAGGGTACTTTCATGGTTTGACTTACATTTGAGAGGAGGAACAATCTCGTTTTGACCCCTTTTACTCCCCAGTCAACATTAGCTGGTGGGTGTTCAAAATGAACTTAGCGCGCTCACATGAGTAACTCTGAGGAGCACAGTTAACCTAAACCTAAGTGATGCCCAGAAGGAGTGCAGCCTGCTTGCGCCCCCTGCCACCTTCCCCCGCCCCACGAGCCATGGTGACAGACGTGTTGGTAAAAGCGCTGAGTAGTTTACCTTTTCATGTATTTTATAACGAGGTCCAATTTTTCTAAATCCTTTTCCTCTATTAGATCAGTGCAGTATCTTACAACTTGCAGAATGTCTTCCTCCATCGGATCTAGAGCAGGGAGAGCGCGTGTGAGGACCAGCTTGTCCTTCTGAAGGGGAAGGCTGCACTCAGTGGGGACGGTGGGGAGACCTCGCCCCGGGGGGCTGTAGTGAGCGAGGCTGCAGAGCCAACCCCACAGTGCAGACGGCGGGGAGGTGAGTGTCAGAGGCTGGCTTACAGACCTCGGAAACGAGTCCCTCCCTCTAGCCGAGGTCATGCTCTGCACGCCTGCGAGGCTGGCACATCTCAGGACCAACACCAGTGCCACCAACCTGAGATGGTGGTGATCCACTCTCGGAGCAAGGTCTTCACGTCACTGAACTCCACGGCTCCAGCCAGGTTGGGCGCAGGGGGCCTGACACTTGTGGACACGTCAGGCTGCAACCCAGAAAGGCCAGCAACACCTGAAGTGGAAGCAGAGAGTTCTCCCTGTTAAGAAAACAAATGATAACAAGTGCTGGATTTACATAACATCCGGTACAGGAGGAGCTGATGAAGGAAGGGGTCAAAGTTTAAAAAGTGTAGAACAGTTACCAGAGGTTTCTCTGATGTGGAACCTTCCTGTTTTAGAAACCCATCAATGAGCTTCTGGGGACTTGTGCAGGCCCCTGGCTGGGTCTTCGCCGGGCTGTTAACCAGCGTGGTTTTCAGAGGGCTCTGAATCTTTCTTTGGGGGCTGAGGGGACTTTTTTTCTTGTTTCTTTTCTTGTCTTTCGCCGCTGCTGGTTTTAGCTGCAGTAACGGGTTCTTTGGCACTAGAGGAAGATGGATGTAGGACCCTCAACAAACATGCCAGAAGGGAGAGCACCGCAAGTCCCTTTTCTGCACGCGCAGCCCTGCACACAGGCGTGGGCCCAGCCTGAGGGCGGCTGCTGACAACAGCCCCAGTTCCTAGGGTTTGCTCAGCCAGGTGCTCATGGCCTCTGCTTATCTCTCTGGGGGCGCTTACAGGAGTCAATGGAAACGGGTGAACTACTTCCAACAGTTCAGCAGCAGTATTATTGTTTTCATTTTAACAACTTCTTATTGAAATGACTTCTGACCAGAAACTTAATGCCTTTTGTTGTTGGAATGGAATGTTACTGGCCAGAGGTATTTCAGTGTTCACTTACATAACAAATCACTCACTGCAAAAATCCCCAGGTCAGTGAGGTGTTAAATGTGGTGTTTGTGATGCATGTTCAGAAAACCTTCAGATTCTGTGTTTTAAAAGCTATATCCCTACAAGGAGCAGTCTCAACAGATAACATAATTCAGAAGATTTCCGGGTGGTATCTTGTTCATATGTAAGAAGTTCCAGGTGCGAGTCTGCCTGGGACTCTGCAGCCTCCCCTGGACCACGGGCTAGTCCCTAGTCCTGTCTGAGGTGCGGAGCACAAACAGGACTGAGCGAATGCCCCAGGCCCTCACACCCGCCAACCCAACCACACGCTCACTTCTCCCAGCCTCACTGCTGGCCCGGGAAACCTGCACAGCTCACCGGGGGCGCCGGCCGGCTGCTGGGGAGGGGCGTGCTCGCCCTGACGCTGCCTTTGATCGTAAGCTGCTCTCAGCTCCTTCTGAAGCTCCACAGGAAGAGCCGCGAACACCTCTGGATCCACCTGGCGGAAAGGAGAAGGTTCAGTCAGACCTGGGCTGGCCATAGGCAACTGGTTTATGTTCTTCACTAAGTATTTCAAATCATACTTTTCTGATCTGTATGAATTCTTAATAGGTCCTCACTATCAAAGCTCATTAAATTCTCACAAAGTTTTAGGCTGAGAATAAGGAATACAACTTTGAATGTGAACTGATGAACAAAAACAACCAGGGCAAGAAGCATTAGTAGAAAAAGGGGAGCAAAATGCAAGAAAACAGGTGTGTATGTAATGCGCCTGAAACCTCAAACCCTGACTGCTGTTGTCCCTGGTGCTGAGGGGGCCCAGGAACAGCAGACTGTTCTTTGGGGGGAGCTCTGGGCACCCCCACACCAGAGCCTCCCTCCTCTCCGCCCTGGTGTCCTGGCTGCTCTGTCAAGTGTCTGTCCCGAGGGTGATGTGGAGACAGGCCGCCCTCCTCCCACGGGGGCCAGAGGAGAAGAGAAGTGCTTGGGGCTGGACGGCCGCAGACACTCACCTGGGAAAACGCCGGAAGGGCTATTACATTAATCCCCGTGTCGCTGTTAGGGTCCTGAGGGGCCGGTATCTGCAGCAGCACAGTCCCCACGGGTTGTGGCAGGATCCCTGTGCTGCAGCCGTTGACGGGCTCTCTCCTCCGCTCGCCCGGCGGCTCCGCCTGCTGCACCGCGCACGCCTGCTCCACCTGTTCCCGGAGGTCGGGCGGGAGAGCCTCCAGGACAGAGCGATCAATCTGTGAGAGCAGACAGATGCTCAGAGACCACGTCTCCTCTGGACACGGGGCAGCAAACGCGACGTACAGGTGCCCGGCTAGCAAGGCCACCCCCAGACAGACCAGCTTCTGGAATGTCTGGGATTTTGGCCACTGACGCCCGGCTCGTCCGACATGGACTCTGGAGATGACCAGTGCGGGCCCCTGGCTGGTTCCCAGGGTCAGCTCTGCCCCACCTCTTCGCCGGACATCCTGCTCAGGGGCGGTCCTAGACCTTCCCTGGAAGCAGCCAGAGCCCAAGGCACATAGGCATTTCTGGGATAGGTCAGGAGTCAGAGGTTTGAGTTTCAGACAGGAGACTGCCTGCCTCACATCTATTTGACAGCAGCAACCTAGAAAAAAAGGATTCTAGAAGCTTAACTCCGCTCCAGCCTACACACCAGAACCCCTGCCCATCCGAGACATCCTCAGGAACATGACTGCAGACACTGGGCAGGCCAGGCTGCCGTGCTGGGAGCCACTCCTCGGGGAACTCACCAGAAACCCGTGCCCTCCCCTGGCCCAGTCACACCCCCTTTCCCTGGCCTCACAGCCCCCACTGCTCAGGGGAACAGAGAAAATGGATTTCCCCAACAGAGCTTCCAAACAGCAAACACACCAATAGCATATCCTGCTTACAGCCCACATCAGCTGAGTGAATAGATTGTGTGAGGAAAACCATTCACCCTACAGAGCGAGCTGCTTGCCAGGGCTGCAAGAAAAACCTCTGACAAGGCCTCTGGAGCAAAGCGGTGCTGTTGACCAGGGTGAGTCACCACGATTACGTCTGGTGGCTGCTGATGGCGACAGTTCAGGAACTGGCTTTCATCTGTGCTACATGACCTGCAAAAGCGGCAGGCCTCCACGGAAGCACTCTTGCCTCTCGGCTGTTTCTCACTTGAGTGAGCAACTGAATCCTCCCCGACAGGTAGCCCTTTCTTGGCCATTATTGGTAAAGAAAACTTGCATTCTTGCCGTAAAGCTACTCGGGCTGACCTCACGTCTACAACTCTGAGTACCCACCTGGGAAGGCGACGGGACCTCGATGCTCAGGTTGAGTCTTGACTTGAAGCTGACGGGAGAATGCAGCCCGTTCCACTTGCTGGCACACTCGGCTTTGCTGGTAGTGACAGGCGCGGCGCCCGACGTCAGGTGTGTAGGCAGAGATGGCACAGTGCAAGATCGAGAGGCAGGTGGCACTTCCAGATCCACAGCAGCCAGAAATACTGGAAATACAGGAGATGTCATAAAATAGCTTCTTCACGCACAGAAGGCCTTGTTACTCACGTAACTCAGCGTCAGGGTGCTGAGCGTCGGGTGGAGCCCGCCGGCAGCACTGACCTTGTGCGGGCTCCTCTTCGGGGGGCTGCCTCGCCCGCTGGGCCTGCAGGAGCTCCAGGACTGAGGGGGCCCCGCCTGAACTGTGGCTGGGCTGGGCTGCTGGGCGGCTGAGGCATGCGGGAGGGTTTGGATTCGTTGGAACCAACTGATTCACGTGAATCCCAACCTGGAACCAGAATGAAACAGGTTTCTAGGAAGAAAGGTTAAGTGAAAAGTATTTAAACAGCCTTTTATATCATTTATTCCAAAACTACTTCTGCAGTAGCTGGTGAGCAGTTAAGAGTTCAACAAAATTTCACTAGGGGGGCAGTCTCCTTGCAGCCCTACTTCATCTATCATTTTTGGGGGGGCAGGGAGTGGGTGCACTGCAGCGAAGTGCAAGGAAGCAGCCCCACCCTGGGAGCACTCATTCAGTTACTCCAGTGCTCAGGGGTGTGTGTGTCAGGGGGACTCAGCACCACTACGGACGTTTCAGTCCTTCCACAGAGCCCACACCATGCCACTAACTACGCTTTACTCACACGTGTGTGCACACACAACCTACAAAGGTTAACCTTTAAGAAAATTGAGGTTTTTTCATCTAGATGCCCTCTCACCATCTGTTCCAAAGGTATCTTCACCTGCCTGGGGTAAAGTCTCCCTGCTAGGTCATCAGACCTCAGAGCAAATTTCTGACAAAAAAGGACCTCAGAGGTCAGAACATTTGCAGCCTCACAGTCCCCCCGGCCCTCAGCAGTCCCTGACTGTTTAACAGAAAAACGCTTTGAAAATTCAAGACCATGAGTGGGTGAAACCCTACACCGCACCACGAGCACCCTCAGATGAACCCTCAAGTAAGAAAAATGTTCCAGTTTAGGGTTTTACCTACTCACCCCTCGCATATCAGAGATGTTGAGTTTCATCGCATGAAACATGTTCAGTGCGGCCGTGCCAATTAGTTTTGCACTGTCTGTTGCCTGGTCAAGAGTCACGGTCCTGCAAGTGATAGAATCAACTCTTTTGAAGAACAAAAGCTACATTCCATATGTGTTCCCTAGTATGTAAGTGGTACAGAACTGTTTTAAAAGATTAAAGTTGTAAAGAAAGTTATCGAAAGCTTTAAGTAAATGGGATCCTTAAAAAGGAAGGTGTGTCTTCCTTCAGTGAAGCCAATAATGTGAAATCCATTATGCTGGCAACAAGGGGGAAAAGAAAAATCAAGAACACTGGGACTTTCAGAGACCTGGTCAACTAAAAATACGCGGAGAAAACTGTCTCAGAGAAACTGTATTTTAATGTATATTTAATATCAGCATATTGTGCTGCTTCTAAACCATGAGTCTAAGTACAACGATATAGACTGCAACAGAGCTTTTAGGTTGCAAGACTATCTATGCTGACTTACGGTTACTACTCAAGAGAGAGAGATGACTCCTGGATTCTCCTGACTGTTTTCAACACGTGAACATGCCCAACATAACTGTCCTTTTCTCCCAGAGGGTCTCCTAAGTGGACACAGAATGTGTGGACAGCTCTGATAAAGGAAGTGTGGTGACTCCCTGTCTAAAACCCAGACTAGATTATACAATTCTTACATCTAAAGACTCCTCAAGGAGGACCAGAGAATGTGCCAGCATTGGTGGTGGTGGTTTAGTTGCTAAGTCGTGTGACTCTTGCAACCCCACAGCCTGCCTGGCTCCACTGTCCATGGGATTCTCCAGGCAAGAACACTGGAGTGGGTTGCCATTTCCTTCTCCAGGGGATCTTCCCAACACAGGCAAAGAACCCAGGTCTCCTGCATTGCAGGCAGACTCTTTAACAAGTGAGCTACGAGGGAACTGTGCCAGCATTATTAGGTGCCAAAAACTACATTTACTCTTGATTTTTTCCATACCACGAATACATCATGTTCTTATTTAGGAAAGTCCCTATTTCTTTAAGGAAACCCATTTGCAAAAAATTTCCACTGATTACCTCATGGTAATCTTAAGTGTATTTCACACAAATCAATAGAGAATAACTTAAAAGCAAGATTTTCAGGGGACTGTGGTGGTTTAAACATGTTTATTTTCTTTCCAAAACAACACTAAAACAGACTTGAAATTCTTTCCGAATGGTATAAACTCTTGAATACAGAAAGCAAATCAGTAAGTGGTAAGTTACCAAATGCCTGTTAAATGTGTAAAGCAAGGCACCCACTTTGAGAGAAGCCAGTTTACAGTACAGAACCTCGGAAGAGCCCAGCTGTCAGAGGTATGTGTGCGGGGGGTGCCTCCTTCCCTGACAGTTTCCCAGAGACGGGGATGGTGACACAGAAGCTACAGACTGGGGCACAGCGAGGAGGAGCAAGGCCCCTCTGCAGCACAGGACACCCCCCGAACCCTTCCTGAGCATCCAGAACACCAGCTGCATGGCCCACCTTCTCGCCCACCCAGGGCTGCACGCTCCCAGGAAGGGTGGCAGATACCGCCCCACCTGGTGAGTGACCGAAGACACGGCCCTCCATCGGTTCTCCCTGGCTGCGTGTCCTACTGAGTCCAGAGGCTCCCATGTTTCAGCAGTTCACTTACAGATGGCCAACAGCTATCAGGTAAATGCCTGAAGAAAATCTCTATTATAAGACAGCAACCGAAACTGGAATAAAAGGAACTTAAGAAACAGACTGATATTGGGACTAGAAGAATCTTCAGGAGGTAAGAGAAATTCTCTGTGAAGGGATACTATAAATACTTAAGGTCCAAAGAATAAATTTAAAAACGCAAAATGTTAGTAGAAATGAAAAATTTAGTTAATAGAGATGAAAAGTTAAAATCCACTGACAAAGTACGGGGCACAAAGACAAATGAAGACCGCTCCAGGACCCCGGTGATAACGAGGCAATCGGGGCAACCGCACCCCGAGAAGACGGTAGCAATGGAGCCTTTCCATGTCTGAGGGAGGACAGCTGCTGGTCATGTCTTGACCGCCGAGTAAGAGCAGAGACGGCTGTAACCCATGAATTCTTGCTCAAGCTCTGAGCAGACCAGGGGCCCAGGGAAACGGATCCACACAGAAAAAGGACATCTCACAACTCCCAATTGTTCAGCAACTCTTAAAACGAATTCCGGTTGGAGTAGCAGGCTGGGCTGCCCCGAGGCAGGCCTCTAAGAAAAGACGTCAAAACCAGTAACGGACCTGCTGATGTGCTGAAACAGAGTCACACTGGAAGGGAGTTTGGGGGGTACACTCAGTGGTAAATTCACAAAACAGCAAAACCAGATGCTCAGTAACTCGAGGAGAAACCATCAAAAGGAAAGAGCATGTCAGCCTAGTGGACAGTGTGGGGTATATACAGTATACGTATGTCCTAACAGTAGAACACTGGATGGACTGAACAAAACCCACCAACTCTAGCAGGGGCAAAAGAAATACACATGCGAACAGCAAGAGGCAACGGAAGAAAGCGATCCGCCCTCTCCTACTGCACAGCCAGCTGACATTTTGGAAAACTATGGATGTGAGCATCAGAAGAAATGACAAAAGAACAACGGTGCTCGAAACCAGGGAGAAGAAAGGGGCAAGGGGCAGAAGAAGCTGTTATTTGACCTCTGCAATTAATCACTTTTAAAAATATATATACAATTCAAAATACAAACATATACACCAAAGAACCCCAAGAAGGAAAACTTCTTTTTCCAAAAGGAAAACTGTTATGAGAAAAATTTCCCTAAGTGGTAATGAAGTCACAGATTTCAATCTCCACGCGGCTCTCTGGCTTACGAAACTTTTGTCATTGCAGTGACAGTGTCCTAACACGTCTGTGAGTCACGAGACTGCAGGGAGTCTGAGGTCACAAAATGATCACTGAATTTAGCAGGCACACAAGACTCCAAACTGCAACACTTGTGGGACCTAGCACTCTGCTGTCTCTCACATAGCCTCTACTTTACACAGCCTTTCAAATAAAAATCATTCGTCGTTAGCACAAATTAAATAAAAACAGGCCACAGGCTGGAATGTGGGCCTCAGGAAGTAGTTTATCATCCCCTATGTTAGAGGATATACAGGATCAGTATTATAATATTTCAGAAGCTCTTACCTAAAAGCTTCTCTTAGGCAGTTATAATGTTAGGCTCCCAAAATGTTAGGCTGATATTAATGGCTTACAATTGATCAACATCTTGTATTTATAAAATGACACTACTTTCAGTTTAAAAAGTGTAATTATCATGCATTATCATGTCTTACACAAAGGTGAGGGCCAAGTGAAGCCCCCTGGCCTGCGTGTCCTACTAAGAGTCCAAAGTCGCCGGCGTTTCAGCAGTTCACGTACAAACAGTCAACAGCTATCAGGTAAATGCTTGAAGAAAATCACGTCTTACCCAAAGGTAAAGGGCGTGGTGAAATGAGCACTTTATTGCCAGCAACGCAGGCAGCTTTTGAACTGTCCTGTGTTTACTAAACCAGGGTCTTGTCAGAGATAGACACCTAGATACCTGTGGAAGAAATGGTCCGGTCTCTGACAGTCACTTCAGAATAGCTGGGGACAGGGGAGGGCTGGTGCAGGAGCCAGCAGCGACCATGGAGCTCAGGGGGTGGGGTGTGGGGTTCAGGACGCTGTTCTCTACTTACACATGCATACATTTTTCAAAATAAAACTTTCAATAGGACAAAAATGAACAAATACCAGTAACAGCAAGCAGATAAGTGTACGTCAAAAACGCTGAATGAATATTATTATTAAACTGGAGGGTGGGCTTTGAGTATAGTTAAAAATCCCAATTTTTTAGTGTTGTGTTGCTAACTAGATTTTTTGGAATATCTGGATTTTCCAAAAAGGCTTAAATGAAGGCAGATTTTCTTACTGAGCTTAGATAGACTCAGCCCCTAGGTACTGCTGAATGCACCAAAATAAGAGTCCTAAGAAACTGTAAGGTATTTAAAATTGAGTAGAGAGCAAGAAGAAACTACTACAGTGTATTTTAATTTACCCGTCAGTCAACCAAAGCTTTACAACACAGTGTCCTGTATAGTATAAGTGGCACACAAAATCAGGTGTTTTCACACTGGCCGCAGATCTTACATCAGTCTTATATTAGTGGCCTTCACATAAAAAAAAAAAATAGGGTTTTAAAATGCTTTCTACCAATTTCCAGAGACTATCATGATTAATCTTTTCACAAAAAGGAAATCACACCTCCCTAAATGAAGTCAAGTCCTCACTGCAATCATTTTCTGAATGACTGATGCTTCCCTATGGGACCTTCCCACCAAGCCCACAAGCATCCCCCTTCCTGTCCCTGCACCGAAGCCCACGGCCTGCAGACCCCACGGACAGGACAGCCTGCCCCGTCGGGACACGCCGACAGGTTGGGGCAACCTGGCCCAGCAGGGTCGCTCCACGGCAGGGGCCGAGGCCTGGCTCTGCACATCACCCAGGAGTGTCAGTGTCTGCAGCTCTCTGGGCACACTTTTACTTGGGTTTTTTTTTCTTCCCATTTTCCATTCATTACAATGACCTGTAATGAAATATCGGTATCTAATGTCCTTTTTATTAATAAGCTTACCTGGTGGTGATGTCACAAATGCCATGGCCTCCATACTTGGCCGTTTCTACAGGGGCCCCCGGCTTCCGTACCATGATTTTGAGAGTCAGGCGTTTGCCCTTCATGCCCACAGCTTCAAGGCGCCGCTGAATTTCTTCTGAAAGACTCAGAAGAAAAGCTTCTGCTTCTTTTGGCTACAGAAAGACAAACATAAAAAATACCCATGTTATTTTCCTCCGCGCCTAATGGTTCTTCTCAAGTATATTAACCTTCAGTATTTAATATGTGATTTACTGCACTGTCTGCTCTATTTAAGAACATACGTTCTGCCAGCTCTGGGAACAGCAAGGGTTTTAAGGCTTCATTTCAAGTATCAAGAGTCATGGTCTAGCTGGAGAGACAGGACTATGTGCAAATACGAAAAACAGAAGCTAAAACCTGTGAGGAGATCAGTACCTGGGAAAACCTTATTCCATAGTTGATCTCAGCTGAAACAGATTTTCTTTCCTTTTCAGTGCGAACTGGTCTGTCGTCCAAACCTCGGCAGAACCTATAAAGCATCTGACCAGTTTTGGGACCAAATTCTTTCTGGAGTTTGGCCATGGTCATATACTGCAAGTCTCCACACGTCCTAATCCCCAAAGACATCAGCTTGGATTCCATTGAACGTCCAACTCCTAGGAAAGGGACAGTTCCTTAATTCTGCATGTAGACTGTTAAAAACAACTCAGCAACACAAAATAACTGCTAATGCACAACAACTAGTTTAAAATAATCTCCCCTATAGTTCTGAAGTGACATAACTGAAGCATCTCATAGATTAAGAATGTTTTTTAGTGCAAATCGTACTAGGAAAGTTATTTCTGGACACATGCTTCTCAATTTGGACTCCCCCTACAGGTGCGCCAGACTTCTCAAGCAGGTATTAGTAAGTTTTCCAAAAAATGTGATTTTTATTTATTACTGATGACATTCTAGGAGACTCGGGAATGTGAGGGGTTCTACCATGATTCCGGCGATGACCAAACTTTGCAGTGGCTTGAGCCACATTTTCTTTGAATGGGAACTAGAGTCGGAAGTCATGACAGGCCCATGCCCACATGCTCTCATACCAAACAAGGTGGCACAAGTGATGTGGGATGGTGTTTCCTGAGCCAAGTGGCAGCGAGCCGAGGACAGGCAGAAGTCTTCTACAAACGAGAACTATCTCCCTAGACAGACAGCGAGTGTCCTGCAGCCAGCCCGGCACCCAGCAGCCCCCTCGTCACCGTCTGCAAGGTGGAGCCTCAGCCGAAGGGTGCTGGGCTCCTATCAATGTGGTCTCCACGTGCCGCGGTCAGTGAGCCCCTCAGCGACTCAGACTGAGGTTCCGGTCTCCTGCAGGCTCCTGGCTCCACTTCTGAGTGGCCTTGTGGGGACAAGCAGTCCGTCCAGGTTCTGGAGGGGAACCTCTTATAGCCGTTTTGCAGACACATGGCTAGGAGGGAGGTGGACAACCTGATAAAAGCTATACAGCCACGGAAGGGGGAGGGAGACGAGTTTAACTCAAGAAAATCTGTCCCCTGATGGAAGTCAAGACGAGAGGCGCTAAGGGCGCTGCATCCCATTTGCGCCACTTTAAAGTTCAAGTCAGAACAGAGACCAAGCACGGACAGCAGGGTCTCAGTCAACAACCAGAGGAAGGAACACTGTGCGCAGAAACATGGAATTTTAAGTGAAACCTAACAGAATATAAGGGAAGGTTGCCGTTCCCTTCTCCAGGAGAGCTTCCCGATCCAGGGATCGAACCCTCGTCTCCTGCACTGCAGAAGGATTCTTTGCTGATGAGCCACCGGGAAGTCCTAAAGAGAGAAGGATCAGGTAGCAGCAGACGCTGCGCACATGCGTGCTAAGTTGCTTCAGTTGTGCCTGACTCAGCGACCCCATAGACCTTAGCCCGCCAGGCCCCTCTGTCCGTGGGATTCTCCAGGCAGAAGACTGCAGTTGCCAAGTCCTCCTCCAGGGGACCTTCCCGACCCGGGGATCGAACCTGCGTCTCTTGTGTCTCCTGCATTGGCAGGTGGGTTCTGTACCACTAGTGCCACCTGAGAAATGACTAATTTTTAACAAGATAAACAGCTGCTTCCTTGTCAGAATTTTCAGAAACGTTTACTGCCTAGTCTCCTGTACATATGTGAAACCCATTTCCAAAGGAACAGCTCGTAATTTAGATGGGTTACCAGCTCAGGGCAGGGATAACAATTGAAAATGCTGACATTTTACATACTAAAAAGTTCTAAAACCTGTCCAATAATAAATTTGGGGACTTTTATAAAAGTCAGTAGTGTTGTATGTCAGAGAAGGCAATGGCACCCCACTCCAGTACTCTTGCCTGGAAAATCCCATGGGCAGAGGAGCCTGGTGGGCTGCAGTCCATGGGGTCGCGAAGAGTTGGACAGGACTGAGCGACTTCACTTTCACTTTTCACTTTCATGCATTGGAGAAGGAAATAGCAACCCACTCCAGTGTTCTTGCCTGGAGAATCCCAGGGATGGGGTCGCACAGAGTCGGACATGACTGAAGTGACTTAGCAGTAGCAGCAGCGTTATATATAAAAATCTCGTTGACAATTCTGGGTGGCCATAGCTGGCTACAAGCCAGTTCTGAAGGAGAGAGGAGCAGTGGGAGAAGGTGATTTGCGGGAGGAAGTCCATCCTGGCTGCCCTGCTTCCCCCGCATCTCAGCTGCCTCTTAGAAAATTCAAGGCTGTGCTGAAGGATTCAGCCAGGACACATAACCGCACATTTGCCCTTCAAAACATCAAGTCCTTCTGACCATGAATCAAACGAAGGTGAAAGGTAAACTCTCTATTTCTGTGTTTAAAAAAAAAAAAAAACCCAAACCCAACAAATACACTTTACAAAAAAGATCCAGTATGAAGATGGTGCTATGGATGGAACTGCATCCAGAATCTCAGGATTCCTATGCTGAAATCTTAATTCCCAGCATCTCAGAACATGACTAACCGGAGAAAGGTCTTTCATAAAGGTAATTACGGTAACAACAGGTCATACACGCGGGCCCTAATTCAGCATCCCTGGTGGCCCTGTAAGAGATCAGGACACAGACGCAGAGAGCGAGCATCACGCTGAGAAGACAGCCGCCTACAGGCCAACAGGAGAGACCCCAAAGAAACCCAACCTGCTGACAATTCAACTGTGAGCTTCTAGTCTCCCAGATCTTGAGGGAATAAATATCTGTTGTTTAAGTCACACAACCTGTGGTATTTTCTTATGGCAGTTTTAGCAAACTAATATAGATAACCAGTATCATAATCTTGAACTCTTAAGATTTCACAGGCACTTTAAATATACTGGTTTCTTCTTATATAAAACTGCAATAAGATGTGTTAGAAAAATGCTAAACTGTGTTGTCTAATAAGGTAGTTTGCTAGCATGGTTTTATAACGTTAACTACTCTTCAAATTTAACCTCAAACTGACTACCACAATGTTGTATTCCACGTTTCTGATACTAACACATTCTTCAGTTCACTCAGTTGTGTTCGACTCTTTGTGACCCCATGGACTGCAGCACACCAAGCCTCCCTGTCATTCACCAACTCCTGAGCTTACTCAAACTCATGTCCATCGATTCCGTGATGCCAACCTCTATCGTCCCCTTCTCCTCCCACCTTCAATCTTTCCCAACATCAGGGTCTTTTCTAGTAAGTCAGTTCTTCCCATCAGGTGGCCAAAGTAGTAAGAGTTTCACCTTCAGCATCAGTCCTTCCAATGAATATTCAGGACTGATTTCCTTTAGGATGGATTGGTTAGATCTCCTTTCAGTTCAAGGGACTCACAAGAGTCTTCTCCAACACCACAGATCAAAAGCATCAATTCTTCGGCACTCAGCTTTCTTTATAGTGCAACTCTCACATCCATACATGACCACTGGAAAAACTACAGCCTTGACCAGACGGACGTTTGTTGCCAAAGTAATGTCTATGTTTTTTAATACGCTGTCTAGGTTGATCATAGCTTTTCTTCCAAGCTGCGAGTGTTTTTTAATTTCATGGCTGCAGTCACCACCTGCAGTGATTTTGGAGCCCCAAAAAATAAAGTCTCTCACTGTTTTCACTGTTTCCCCATCTACTTGCCATGAAGAGTTTGGACTGGATGCCATGATCTTAGTTTTCTGAATTGAGTTTTAAGCCAACTTTTTCACTCTCCTCTTTCACTTTCATCAAGAGGTTCTTTTGTTCTTCGCTTTCTGCCCTAAGGGTGGTGTCATCTGCACATCTGAGGTTATTGATATTTCTCCCGGCAATCTTGATTCCATCTTGTGCTTCATCCAGCCCAGCATTTCTCATGATGTACTCTGCATATAAATTAAATAAGCAGGGTGACAATATGCAGCCTTGACGTACTCCTTTTCCTATTTGAAACCAGTCTGTTGGTCCTTGTCCAGTTCTAACTGTTGCTTCTTGACCTGCATACAGATTTTTCAGGAAGGTCAGGTGGTCTGGTATTCTCATCTGTTGAAGAATTTTCCACAATTTGTTGTGATCCACACAGTAAAAGGTTTTGGCATAGTCAATAAAGCAGAAACAGATGTTTTTCTGGCACTCTCTTGCTTTTTCAATGATCCAACGGATGTTGGCAATTTGATCTCTGGTTCCTCTGCCTTTTCTAAATCCAGCTTGAACATCTGGAAGTTCACAGTTCACGTACTGTTGAAGCCTGGCTTGGGGAATTTTAAGCATTACTTTACTAGCGGGTGAGATGAAATGCAATTGTGCGGTAGTTTCAGCATTCTCTGGCATTGTGTTTCCTTGGGACTGGAATGAAAACTGACCTTTTCCAGTCCTGTGGCCACTGCTGAGTTTTCCAAATTTGCTGGCATACTGAGTGCAGCGCTTTCACAGCATTATCTTTCAGGATTTGAAATAGCCCAACTGGAATTCCATCACCTCCACTAGCTTTGTTCATAGTGATGCTTCCTAAGGACCACTTGACTTTGCATTTCAGGATGTCTGGCTCTAAGTGAGTGATCACACCACCGTGATTATCTGGGTCATGAAGATCTTTTTTGTATAGTTCGTCTGTGTATTCTTGCCACCTCTTCTTAATATCTTCCACTTTTGTTAGGTCCATATAATTTCTGCCCTTTATTGTGCCCATCTTTGCATGAAATGTTCCCTTAGTATCTCTAATTTTCTTGAGGAGATCTCTAGTCTTTCCCATTCTATTGTTTTCCTCTATTTCTTTGCACTGATCACTGAGGAAGGCTTTCTTACCTCTCCTTGCTATTCTTTGGAACTCCGCATTCAGATGGGAATATCTTTCCTTTTCTCCTTTGCTTTTCACTTCTCTTCTTTTCTCAGCTATTTGTCAGGCCTCCTCAGACAGCCATTTTGCCTTTTTGCATTTCTTTCTCTTGGGGATGGTCTTGATCCCTGCCTCCTGTACAATGTCACAAACCCCTGTCCATAGTTCTTCAGGTACTCTATCAGATCTAATCCCTTGAATCTAATTGTCATTTCCACTGTATAATCATAAGGGATTTGATTTAGATCATACCTGAAAGGTCTGGTGGTTTTCCCTACTTTCTTCAACTTAAGTCTGAATGTGGCAAAAAGCTCATGATCTGAGCCACAGTCAGCTCCCAGTCTTGTTTTTGCTGACTGTATAGAGCTTCTCCATCTTTGGCTGCAAAGAATATAATCAATCTGATTTCAGTGTTGACCATCTGGTGATGTCCATGTGTAGAGTCTTCTCTTGTGTTGTTGGAAGAGGGTGTTTGCTATGACCAGTGCGTTCTCTTGGCAAAACTCTACTAGCCTTTGCCCTGCTTCATTTTGTACTTCAAGGCCAAATTTGCCTGTTACTCCAGGTATTTCTTGACTTCTTACTTTTGCCTTCCAGGTCCCTATAATGAAAAGGACACCTTTTCTGGGTGTTAGTTCTCGAAAGTCTTGTAGGTCTTCATAGACCCATTCTACTTCAGCTTCTTCAGCATTACTGGTTGGGGCATAGACTTGGATTACTGTGATATTGAATGGTGTGCCTTGGAAATGAACAGAGGTCATTTAGTCGTTTTTGAGACTGCATCCAAGTACTGCATTTCAGACTCTTGTTGACTATGACAGCTACTCCATTTCTTCTAAGGGGTTCTTGCCCACAGGAGTAGATATAATAGGTCATCTAAATTAAGTTCACCCATTCCAATCCATCTTAGTTCACTGATTCCTAAAATGTTGATGTTCACTCTTGTCATCTCCTGTTTGAGCACTTCCAATTTACCTTGAATCATGGACCTAACATTCCAGGTTCCTGTGCAATATTATTCTTTACAGAATCAGACTTCACTTCCATCACCAGTCATATCCACAACAGGGTGCTGTTTTTGTTTTGGCTCTGTCTCTTCATTCCTTCTGGAGTTATTTCTCCACCGATCACCAATAGCATATTGGGCACCTACTGACCTGGGGAGTTCCTCTTTCAGTGTCCTATCTTTTTGCCTTTTCGTACTGTTTATGGGGTTCTCAAGGCAAGAACACTGAAATGGTTTGCCATTCCCTCTCCAGTGGACCATGTTTCGTCAGAACTCTCCACCATGACCCATCCGTCTTGGGTGGCCCCACACAGCATGGCTCTTAGTTTCATCAAGCACATTCTTAGATTTATTTACTAGGGAGCCAAGTGGCTTTAAAACTAATTCATCATAAAATGGCATTCGGGTCCTTTAATAACTTTGGCCTATAACAGATACTTCTATGTTAGTTCAGATATACTTTTCTTAGGCTCAGGAACATGCATTCAAAAATACCACTCTACTTTTAACAAACAAACTTTCACTAAAAATATACTGTCTTGAATGTTCATACTACAAATACACAGGAGTTTTGTGAAGCTAACACAAGCTGCTTTACAAAAACCGGAGAGAATAATCTGAAATGGAATCATGGATTACTATAAGGTTCAGAGAAATTTTTTTTAATTTACTTTTAATTGAAGGATAATTGCTTTACAGAAAGAACTTTGTTAGAAAAGAGGCATCACCATAGAAAGCAAGTCTAAATATTTAGTAAAAGTGAAGTGAATTCCCTACACACAAAATTTACACCTGATCAAGGGCCCCAAAGGGCAATGATTTTCCGTTATAGTCGATGACACTTGATGTTTTTCCATAGAGAAAGGTCTCTGCATGCCAGGTGAGCTAGCCACACTACACAAAACAGTAAAACCACTAGCCATGCTGCCCAGGAGGGGAGAAAGGTATGCCCCTCTAGACACTTCACTCCTGCCTCAGTTAACAGAACAGAATACTTCAGTTTAGGTTTTCTTCTTCCTGATATGCTTCAAATATTTTCTACTTTTAAAACGACTTGCTGACTAAACTCAGAAACATATCACTAGCTTGGCAGCACAATTCTGTAAACTAGGGGAATCAACTGTCAAAACTTTATCTTGGGCCTAGATGTACATTATTTCAGTTCTGATTTATTTAAAGGATCAAAAGTCAGTTTCATCATATTCTTTTAAATATGCCTTCTTAGAACTCCTTGACCTTGGTACTTCAGAAATACTTAAACACTTGAAGTAAAACACATGAGTGGCAAAGCTAAAACATTACATCGAGGTTCTGATAAACAAATGGAAGGGTTATTTACTGCGGTGTTGTAAATTTTGTTTACCATGGCACTCAATAGAGATTAAAAAAATTTAAATCATGTTTTGGAAAAGAGACATACATTATACATCTATACAAAGCACCAATGAATATTTAAAACAAACAAAAGTTAGAAAGAAATGCTCTGTATTTACCTGGTAGGTTAGTAACGAGCTGACCTCTGATAAAATCATCTACTTCTTCTGGTTTTAAGTGGTATTGGCCATCTGGTTTTGCCTTTCTAGTTGCCATTCTAGCCAGCAGAATGTTAGAACCTATAAAAATTTGTTTTTAAAAAACAAGTCATTTAAGAAATAGTCACAATTATTTTCAAAATTTCCTAACAAAGACATCTACAGATAGGTTATCTATCAAATTTCTAAAAAGAATGAAAATAATCTGCAACTGTGGTAACTTTGAGTTGCTAAGTCATGTCTGACTCTTTTGCAGCCCTATGGACTGTAGCCGTCCAGGCTCCTCTATCCATAGGATTTTCCAGGCAAGAATAGCGGAGAGGGTTGCCATGTCCTTCTCCAGGAGTATCTTCCCAACCCAGGGATCAAACCCACATTTCCTGTACATGTCTCCTGCATTCAGATGGACACTTTACTACTGAGCCCTCAGGGAAGCTCAAATATTTATTTATTTGGCTGTGCCGGGTCTTATATGCAACATGCGGGCTCTTTAGTTGCAGCACACGGGATAATTTCCTGACCAGGGACAGAACCCCAGCCCCCTGCATTGGGAGCACAGGGTCTTAGCCACTAGACCACCGGGAAGTGGTCATTTAAAGCATAATACAAAACTGGCAGAATTCTGTTAAGTATTACAGATTATAACCACCTTTTGTTCCCAAACATGTGACATTTCAGCATCTCCCACCCAGGTGAAGGAGTAGAGAAAACAATCCTAACCAAAGATGAGAGGTTTACAGGCAGGCAATCATCAGCAATCAGCTCATTTTACCAAACAATCTTTGTGTTTCTGGCCACACCATGCAGCTTGCAGGATCTTAGTTCCCCAATCAGGAACTAAACCCGGGCCCAAGGCAGTGAAAGGTCAGAGTCCTAACCACTGGACCACCAGGGAAGTCCCTCATTTTACCAACCAGTGAATCCACACTAGGGAGAAATAAGGCCAAAGACATGCCATTGGACTGGGTGGGGGGGAGCCCCAAGAACCAAATGTCTCACTATATGATCAGAATATGGGTGCAGAACTGTAGGCGTGAGTGTCTTAAAAAAGAAGGTAGACAGATTGGGAGGTCCAAGGTGTGTGAATGGACACAGACGCTAACGCAGAGCAGACAGAAGGCTACCGGGGCCAGAGAAGGTGTCAGGCAGCTGAGAAACATCTCAACGCGGGTCAGATGAACTTCCATGTAAGTAACAAAATCTCCACAAACTACAGAAGACTTCTATAAAGGACATATCTTAGTTTTATGGGAAGCTTATTTAAAAACAATGTGTTTTCCTAGGGTAAATGTAAAAATACTCGTGAAGAGAAAAAGTACTGCAACGTCACACCAAAATGATAAAAGTGGTAAGTTGTGAAGAAAAAGAGGGCTGAGAAGTAGAAACATCATTTGGGACTTTTGTCTTAATAATGTGCTTGAACTTAAAAGAACATATTCATATCATCCCACTTGTAAATTTAAAATAAATACAATTAAAAACGAAGAACTAAGCCAGTGCCTGATAGCAGACTCCAGGAGGCAAGTCCTAAACAAATGCTGAGGGGGGTCTGCAGGCCACACCCAGGAGCCCAAGAACAGGCCTGCTGGAGAGCGGAGGGATGCTGTTAACCTGCTCTGCACTGGGTGGGCCAAAAAGTCTTTTCAGGTTTTCCCGCTGCATCTTATGGAAAAACCCACACAAACTTTCTGGCCAACCCAGTATTTTCTGGGGCTCATGATGTTCTGACATCTTAGAAGTCCCGCCTGACGGGAGCACCCGCCCTCCCAGGGCTGGTTCACTCCTGAAGATGGCAAGCTGCTTGCAGTTCCTGGGAGCCCACCTCACACAGCCGCCAGAAGCCCAGCCTCCTAACCACACTCACACAAACCCCAGCAGAGGCTCCACCGAGGAGCCTGTTCCCTCCCACTCTGCCTCCAGATGGAGACCTGGTGCTCCATCAGGTCACCCTGCGAGGGCCACACAAGCAGTCGAGGTCTTCAGTCAGCAGAGGTACTGGGTGCTCAGAGAGGGGCAGGTAGGCAGGGAAGCTGAGGGCGACACGGGGGACTCAGGGCACACAGCGGGGGAGTCCGAGAGCAGCACAGACGACCGGGGTGGGGACGGCCAGCGGAGGGAGGCACACGTCAGCACTGTGACTTCTGCAGATCGTGGAGGCAGGGCTGGCTGAGGGGCCCGGGGAGCTTCAGAGGGTAATCGAGTTCCTACAAGACTCATCAACATGGAACTCCAAACCCAGCCCCGCTGCACGGCTTTAAACACAGCCTCTGTTCACGTGAGAAAAATAACATTGTTGACCAATACTGAATTCAATTCTCTCCATTTTTGAGGGAAAAGAAATATTCCAATTTGTACACTCTTCAGATGTTATCAACCATTTACCAACACTTCCATCAGTTTGATCTCAGGCTTCGCCTGTGAGCCATGCTACGTACCATCTCAGAAGTGGAGGCCTAAACATGAAAGTGATAAAAACAAAACCTAAAAATTACTCCTAAAGTTAAGTAGGTTTCAGTGCTCCTAGAGCGAGGCTCTGACTAAAATGAGCAGTACGAGAGACGCCGGCTACTGACCGATCCCCACAGAGGCAGCACATTTAGTCTGGTCCTTAATCTCCATGCGGACAGCGTTGGCAAACTCGTCAGGTGTGAGCCTGGTCTCCGCGAGGATCTCGGTGATGTCCACCAGGGCCTCATCACAGCTGACGGCTTCAATGTTGTGTGTGTAGCTGCCAACACAGAGCAGACGCATGAGTCACAGCCGTGCTTAGCGTCACGCAGGCGCGCCCGGCCAGCAGGCTTCCCACCACCGCCTTCCCCACATCCCCTGAGACTGAAGGTGCTAGAAGTGCTACCATCTGAACTGAGCTGGCTCAGGTCACTTCACCTCTAACTGCAAAGTTCACCAGTATTTTTTTCCATATTAACTACCAAAAATACAACAGAAATGATCATTTCAATTTCTCTACAGTGAGAACACCTCCATAAACCTTTGAATATCTGGAAAGTATTGAGTCAATTAGAATTGTCACAGCATTTACTTTTAAACATATTCAAACATGTTTTACCAGAATCCCTGAGGAAGAAAAATCACACAAATCAAACAAGCAACTGATGGTCTCCTGAACACAAATGCCCGGGACAGAGCAGGATATGACAACCAGTCAGCCACGTGCCCATCTAGAAGGACACTGGTGACATTCTCTTCAGATGGAAACACTCTGGGCTTTGGTTTTGGTTGTTGCTGTTTTTGGTCATGATCTACCTACACAGAGCACTGTTTCAGTTCACCAGAGGAGAGCAAAGTTGTTGTGTGGCTGTTCATTAAATACGTGGACCACAGGCCAGCAAAGGCCTCGGGACGAGAAACGGATCTTCAATAGTCCACCTGGTGAAGTATCAGGGGGCCAGCCCTCCACCTCTCACCACCACTCACTGCAGGCTGTGGACCAGACTAATTACTACCAACAATCATTTAAGAGATGCGTGGTCTGTCTTGGATTAACTCCAGGGAGCCATCTATCAGAGTAGTGTGTGTCCTGATACTAGAGCTGCCCTGAGGCGGGATTTCCAAAGGTGGCAGGAGAATAACGAGGAATCTTTTGTTCAAAGCACACAGCCACATGGCCACTGAAAATGTCTCCACCAACCAAAACTACATGACCGTGTCCGCGAAGTCCCCGCCCTGCGGTCCAGGCTGCCGGCCACTCCGGCCCGTAACCGCAAGCAGCAGCACCAGCTCAGGCCCACCTCCAGCCCCCGCGGGCAGCGGCTGACCACAGCTCCGGAGGGGACCCAACAAGCGCACGCCCCACCTGCTAACAGGGCAGGCCGGTGTTTGGGGTCTCAGGACAGCTGTGTGAGAACTGGCTTGTCCCTCAGCCCTAAGTCCACACACTGATGGCAGAGAGCTTCCCTGGCCCTCTGAGGTTCTCTCTCCGTTAGAGGGAGCCCCCCAAAGGCAGGGTCTGGATCTGACTCCTCTCCTGCAGGACTGGCGGCATCGACAGTTGTCTGCACGTGGTAGATGCCCTGTAAGCAGGAGAGGACGAAGTGACGAGAGAGGCGAGCATCTCCCTCAGAACTCCTTCAGAACATCAGTACTGCCTAAGGGCTGACCGGCGTCCATTCACACCTCGCCCGTGGCGGCTCCAGCTGCCCTCAGCAGAGCTCAGAGGCTGGGACGATGACCTTACCTGGCCTTTTATAGAGAGAATACGGCAGGCCCACATACTTATTTAAAAGTTTGAATTTTGAATTAACATTAAATATATGTATACTGTAAATATTCAAAAAACAAAATCTCCTTTTCTCAAGCCATCTAATCACCTATCTTGAGACTATGGGCGACCCTCGAACAGCAGCAGTTTGAACCTTGAGGGATGGCTCATGCATGGATTTTTTCAGTAGTGAAGACGAAGAGTGCTACGTGATCATGAACACGGAGAAGCCATGGGTACAGACAGCAGGCTGTGGGCTACACACGATTCTGCACCTTGTGAGCACAGCACCCCACTGCCACCAAGTCGTTCAAGGGCCAGCTGCATCACTAAACATTTTCATAAAAGCTAACATCTGGCACGCCTATTGATTTCAGAGGACAAAGGATTTGAAAGAGTCTCTACTTGTGAACCTACAGTTCTAATTTTCAACAAAACTATAGCTCGTATGTAATAAAAGAGAATAACCAGGTTAAAAATGCCCATCTTTCACCCGTCTGGTCCCATGAAGGGGAAACTGGAGCCACTGGGCAAACGCCATGTGGACAGAAGGTGAGACCCGCGGCAGCACCGGCGAGCGGCTCAGGCCCAGCTGCACAGAAGTGTCTTGCGGCCCGAGCCTCGCCCTGGGGGTGCGTACAGGAGGAGCGGGGCCAGATGCTGGCGGCGGAGGAGTGGGTTTCCACCAGGCCTGAGGCAGCGGGTCCATCCTCAGGATTAGGTATGAGCAGTCAAGGGACAGAGCAGTGAGCATGGCGCACATACCTGGCCAGCGTCTCGTACATCGTTCGTGCAACCTCTTTATACGCATGGAAATCGTAAGGGACTGCCTGGAGACTGGGACAAAGCTGCTTGGCTTGCCCGAAAAACATTCCATTCCTAATGCCAACTTGTCTACAGAAAGAACAGAATACAGGGGAGGTTACACCTGGAATTTTTTTTTTTCATTTATTTTTATTAGTTGGAGGCTAATTATTTTACAATACTGTAGTGGGTTTTGTCATACATTGACATGAATCAGCCATGGATTTACATGTATTCCCCATCCCGATCCCCCTTCCCACCTCCCTCTCTACCCAACCCCTCTGAGTCTTCCCAGTGCACCAGGCCCGAGCACTTGTCTCATGCATCAACCTGGGCTGGTGATCTGTTTCACTATAGATAATATACATGTTTCGATGCTGTTCTCTCGAAACATCCCACCCTCGCCTTCTCCCAGAGTCCAAAAGTCTGTTCTGTACATCTGTTAGACCTGGAATTTTTAAAAGCCAAATCAAGTATCAAATATTGCTATCTCCCCAAGCCACTGACACACAATTTTCATTTGACACACAACTCCCCTCTCAGGAGACGTAAAAAACAGGCAGTGAGAAAGCTTAAAGTTTGTTTCCCCACAAAGGAGAACCCCACAGTTGTCAGATAAGTATAAGTGACACAGCAGACACGCCCAAATATGTTATTCAAAGACACCTCCCAGGCCTTATACCTCTGACCCCCCTGCAGATGCCAGAGCGTCCCCAGCCATGCCACAACCACCACAGAGCGGGACCGTGCTATGGAGGTCTGCTGCTCCAAAAGAGGGCCTGGCTCTGCCACGGTTCATCCCCCAGAGACAGAGAACCACAGAGAACAGTGAGCGCTACGCAGGCAGGAGGTACTCATTCCGTCACCACCCAGCTCCCCTGCGATCGACTCCAAGCGCCTGTGTGGGTTCCACGGTGGCCGAGATGCCGAGAGCGGTGGCCACGGCGGGACGTCACTCTGGCAGGAGCCAGGGTCCACAACTGTGAGGGACCTGGTTGAAAATGGTACATCTCAAATCTCCTACATGTCTCTGTGCCCCAAATCACCTTTGATATTTAGAGCATTCAGCACAAAACTGTAATTATGGGATTATGCACAATGAGTAAAATTCCATGTTACTACTCTGCAATGGATCAAGAAAAAAAATCTTACAGTAAAAACATAAGCAGATGCCAATAAGCAGAGTTTCCTGAGATTACATACTTGTAGGTAAATGCATCACATGGTTACTTCATGTTTCCACTCAATAAACATGTACTCACTCAGTACTCAGCACTTAGTATAGAGGTGTCCCTGTTTTTAAGAAACACGGTCTTCAATACGCAGAGGCCTGCAGTGCCTGACTATCCCAGACCAGCAGTGAGCAGCAAGGAGGAAAAGAATCCTCCAAGCTACTGACATGAAATGATATACTTTTTAAATGTATATAAAACAGTAATGGATGATCACACTGCAAAGCTCAAAGTAGATGAGAAACATCTAATAGGAGGGAAAAATGACAGGAAAGGAAGAGATGACTAACAAATCATGGTAAAGAAAACAATGCTCTCATTCATTTAAAAAAAATCTATGCCTCAGGCGCCATGTGAAGCGGTGGGTAGAAGACAGTGAACAAAATGGACCCCCATGACGTCCATGAGGATGACCCACAGAGGCCCAGGAGAGGATGGACTCAAGCCCACGGGCCTTATTATGAGGCAGGGAAGTGCATGCATAATAGTTTACAAGGCTACGTAGAAGTACACAAATAGTTTAAAACATGATAGGTAGGTTCAACATGTAAAAGCTAAACTTACAAATTAAAGGAATGTGTTACATAATTCCTATAAGTACTATATTCTTATATTTACAGTACTTTCATTTTCAAATTTTTTACCTACTCAAAAAATTCCACAGGCGTATCACTTAGAAAAATATAATACATCAACTTACATACTCAGGCGTACCTATGTCCCAGAGAGAGATGCTTGGGGATCACTAGACACTGTAAGAAGTTATGAATGAAAAAGGAAAAATCTAAGAGGCCTCTCACAACTAAGGGAAGTAAAATGCTCCTAGTCGGTGGCTGGGAAAGGAGGCTTGTTTCATATAAAACAAATGCCCAGGACTTCCCTGATGGTCCAGTGGTTAGGATTCAGCGCGCTCACTGCCAAGGGCCCCGGTTCAATCCCCGGTCAGGGAACTAAGATCCCACAAGCCACGCAGCATGGTCAAAAAGTAATAATAAACAGGTAAAGACAATTACAAAGCAGTCTGAGGTGACTTCACTACACTGACATCTATGCCCGCCAACTCAAACACCAAGCAGGACCAACACCAGGACTTCACAGGCGTCCACTGCCCGGTTTACAGGGAAAGCAGCACAAGCCTTCTTCTCTGTGCTATGTGCTCAGGCAAGGGTACTTGGGTTGCATTAGATAATGTTAAAAAAAACCCAGCTATTAAATCGCTGTCATTGTCAATTCAATATTCTGAAGGACATCCACATCACTAATTCAGGATTGTAAAGGGTGAAAACAGAGGTTTAGAAATTATTTGCTCTTTAAAATCAATAATTGTAGGATATATGTATATCATTACCTATCCATCCACATATCTGTCTTCTAACTTAGTTATGGATACAGCTATTACTTGTTCTCTATGGTGGTTTAGTCACTAAGTTGTGCCAACTCTTGAGACCCCATGGACTACAGCCTGCCAGGTTCTCTATGGTAAATATAAGATAACAGGCATGCAAATCCCGACTTGTGGAATTAGGTTCTACCTTCCTATGGCTTCCATGGTCATGTTCCATACTTAGCTAACCCCATTATTATAAAAACCATGTCTACTGAAAACTCTCCAGTGCCTAAAACTGGGATGACTGTCCCTACAACCTAGTCTCCAGTCCAAGTCCAGAAACATTTCTCTGATGCAACTCTGTATATATTCATTAAAAAAAAAATCTCACTGAAGGAAAATGTAACTGTTAGACAGCCTTTAAAAAATAGGATATCCAAGAGACCCTCATTAGGAGTAGCCTAGAAAATGAAAAAACTACAATTAAAGGACAAAAACCCCATTGTTGTGGGTTTCATGTTTTCTTTCCCCCCAACTTACACTCAAATTCATTTTCACCACTTTTCGCATCTCCTTCAACATTTGCCATCTAAGTGACCCTTAAATGGCTTGCTGCACAGCATTTGGCCCTCGTATATCATCACTCCAATTATTCTGTAACATATTCAGCTTGACAATCACCATCTGTGGTACAATACAAATGCCCTATCCAAACACCAACAGAGGCCTGGAGTCCAAAACCACCAGGAGCTGGCAACACTCCTAACTCTGAGGCGACCTTGGCACTCACTCCCCAACCAGCATCCAGCAGGGGGCGCCGGGTACGGGGGTGGGGGGGTGGGGGAGGACCCGACAGAGGCAGCACAGGAAGGCAGCTCCCACGTCATCGACAGCCAAGGCCAAAGATTGGGCAAGCATCCCTCACAGCTTCGAGATGCAGAACACGACGCCCGGTCACCAGAAGCATGCCGTCTGTCACCACCCGTAACTCAGCAGGGGGAGACTAGCCCACTGCACAGAATCAGCTCTAAACTTCCTGCACTAATGAAAACATAGAATCCACAATGCATTCAGATCTAATTATCTTTTTCATTAAAGAAAGTTTCAATTCCTTGGCGACATGATCAGCGAACAATGAAAAAGATTAAAACATAACTGTCACTGAAAAAAATCAAAGTCAGTTGGTGAGTAAAAGCCTGACGTGTCATAAAGGATTTGAATATAATCCTTTTTTCTTAGATATCCTTTTAATAAAAAAATTGGCAAGATTTTAAGCAAACTATTCTGGTTAGCTGATGATGTGTCAAGATACTTTTTTGATCAGATTAGACTTGCTTGAATAACTCCAACTTTAAATCAAGACTGAAAAATGTAATATATATATCAAGTCATTGTTGTATACTGTTAATGTTACATGTCAATTATATGTCATTTTTTAAAAAGCATGAATGACAAAACCATTAAGACACTACCAAACAAAAACAGGACTGAAAAGTGTGCCCAGTGTGACCTCAGCCTGCTCTGTAATTAGTAAACACTCCCACACCTGCCAGCGGTCTGTAAATAAGTGCTTTGCTGTTGCTGCTCAGTCGCTCAGTCGTATCCAACTCCTCATGACCCTACGAACTGTGACTCATAGGCTTCCCTGTCCCTCAGCACCCCCTGGAGTTTGCCCAAGTTCATGTCCATTGAATCAATGATGCCCTCCAACCATCTCATCCTCTGTCACCCTTTTTCTGTCTTCAATCTTTCCCAGCCTTAGGGTCTTATCCAATGATTCACCTGTTCCCATCAGGTGGCCAAAGTACTGGAGCTTCAGGTTCAGCATCAGTCCTTCCAAAGAGTATTTCGGATTGATCTCCTTTAAGATTGACTAGTTTGCTCTCTGTGCTGTCCAAGGGACTCTCAAGAGTCTTCTCCAACACCACAGTTCAAAAGCATCAATTCTTTGGTGCTCTGCCTTCTTTATCATCTAGCTCTCACATCCATACACGTCTAGTGGAAAGACCACAGTCTTAACTACGTGAGCCTTTATCAGCAAAATGATGTCTTTGCTTTTTAACACACAGTCTAAATGCTTGCTGTTTTATAAAGTGTCTGTGTTCAGTTAACAAGGAAGAAAAAAATAATGAATGCTCTTTAAATTAATCACTTAATCATGACTCCATTTTTACAACCTGAATAATCGATTTCTAAAAACATCTTTCTAAACTAGGAGGAACATGTGCTATGTATCTGTTTCCTCCAGAACTGACACAGCCGGCAGTAATCAGGCTTCGTGCTGGCAGGCCGAGAGCACTGCGAAGTGAGCAGATGACCAGGTGTGCCAGGGCGGGACTGCTGGGTTGTGACCTAATAGGCAATCAGGTTTTAACATAACTTAAAAAAATACTGAGTACCAGGTTTAAATAACAAGGGATGTTTCCTGGCAGAAAGAAATAATGATCAGAGTAGATGACCCTAAGGCCCTCTTCCACCCGAAAATATCTAATTCTTTAATCTTATGCTTTGAAAGACAACGACTGAAAAATGACAATGTCCAGCTTCTTTTGGTTTTCATCACAGAACCTACTGCTTCAGCAGGACACTAAGGTATTTATTTAAAGTTACCGAGCATTTGTGAAGGCAAAAAAAGGAAACGGAAGGGATTAAGGTTAGAAAGACTTCTTTCTGTATTTGTTACATTCAAGTCACAGGTTTGACTAACCCATCTAAATCCACTTCAAAAGATTATATAAGAAATGAAGTAAATTAATTATTCATTAAGCATTACAACATCTTTAATGCCTACATACCTGGCTTCATAACTGCAAGATGCGATTTCAGCCTTTGACAAAACAGAATCAATTCCATTTATCTGTGCGGAATCTTGACTCTCCCATGTTGATGGATCTGGTATTTCTGCTTCAAAAATAAAATTGAATGATTTTATGTTAAAAACTGATTTTCCTTAACTTTCATTCAAAAAGTTTGTTTACCATTCATTTCATATACAAATGTTCAATAAATTCCAAATAAACTGACATTTACCCCCTAATCATTTAACAAAAGAAAATCTGAAACTCTAAAATAGCTTACTTCCAGTATATCCTTTACCAGCAATCAAGAACTTATCACAATACATACAGTTCTATCTTAATAACAGTTTGAAGAGACACATACCAAAGGATAAATATAAACCATCCCTTTAGGTCTCTGGAGACACACAATAATAATGAACCCCTTCCTACAACTGCGAAAGGATGACACAGCTCTCCCAACTTCCAGCTTCACACAAGAACACCAAAGCACACAGTCTAGACAGCCTATTGACTGCCCGTTCTATGATGTGACCAGCAAGTGAGAGAAGGGTTAAAACACAACTTCAGTTACATCTCTTGGGACACCACAGAATTCCCAAAAAGAATATGCTCTAAAAAAATCTATTCTCATAGTTCTACTATTCTGAACAAAAAAATACCATGAGTCAGTAAAATAAGACTGAGAGTTTTGGGGCTAATTCCAGACAAATACATTAAGAGCACGACGTTAACAACATCACTAACAAGCTCAGGATCTCTTTCCTATTTATTTCAGAGACATGACATTCCATGAAAAATCAGCCAAGTGAAAAGCACTGCCAGGAAAACAAAGATTTCCGAACAACTCCTCCTGATCTGACTTCAGTGATCCTCAACACATTTCACGCGACTATGCAACACATACAAGCAAGTCTGGGTTCCAGCACCCACATACACGAAGCATAAATGCAAATGAAAGTCTGAGGACTGGCATATTCATGGGGTCAAATTCCACTTGCATCCAAAGTAAAAACAGCAGAGCATACAATCTGAGTCATGATTTCTGATACAGCATGACTAACATTTGCTATACTAGGACAAATTAAGGACAGAGTGCAGAGCAGTCGACCCAGTGTCCTGAAGGGGTTTGGAAGGCTAAATATCAGCTTTAATAGTTCATTATTCCAAGCTGAAAATCTGTAAGGATTTCAGGGTTGTTAGTATGACAGTTCAACGGTGGCTGCTACTAACCCAAAAAAGAAAAGCTGAAGCCTGAACAGCCACAACCAGCTGCCTTTCAAAGAAGCACCCATGAGTTATGCCTTAAGAGCTGGGGAGTCAGGGAACTTCTATTCCAAGGGCTAATTAACCCACCTAAGGGAAAAGTCCCACTGCTGCTGAGAACACTGTCCGCGGCCCCTGCGCCCAGCGGCCTGCCTGGGGAACCTTGCAAAGTTCTCTCCGCTGGGTGGACTGACCCAGCCCACAGTGCGCCAGGGCACAGTGCCTCCACGAGCGGAGCGAGCTGCTCCGTGGGAGGCCCGGGGAAATGCAGGGATACACTGTCCCCCCGGAGGGCAAAGGAGAAGGCGGCTCGTCAAACCCTGACAAGCCAGAGGGCCACGTGGAGTATGTGCAGGGGTGGCTGGAGAAATCAGAGAGGACCCACATCTGTGAGAAAGAAATCGCTGAGAGTAAGTCTATGACTAATACAATTTAAAACTCTGGTCGCTCTTTAGAACTAACACTGAAGTTGCTGATGGGATAGGGAACAGCTGCATTCTGAAATCTGGGAAGGGAGAAAAGGCCCAGCCAGGACATCGTAGTATACACGGATTCCAAATTCAAGAGAAGGCCCACTGCTGAGTATGGCTCAGGAGCAGCTGCAAAGAAGCCAGGGGTGGAGACCCTGGTCACGCTGGTCTGATCAGACAGAGTCCCTGAGTATGACAAGAAAGAAACTGAGGGCCTATAAAAGGCTAACCATGTGTTGGCTCTAATACCTCACCGAGATGTACAAGACAAAACATTAGAACTGAGGTTTCTTTTTTTTTAAGTTATGGTACAGAAGGCAAAGATTCTAATTCCTAAATTGATCCTCAATGTTTTAAAATTTGGTGTCGTATCTAATAACAGGACCCAGGGAAAGAAAGATCAAAGAATAAAAAGGAAAGAGGAACGAAAGCACTGGAAAAACAAGTTCCAGGTGTGAGCTTAACTGCAACCGCACTAACAAAGGCCATCTATTCACATTATATGCAGCAAATATTGTTAAGATTCTAACAGGTCAAAAGGTTCAGGACACACATAAAAGTGAATGATGTCAAGTCAGAGAGAGTGTAAAATATAAAGTATCGTATTCTCCTTTTCTAGTGACAGGAAAATCTAGCTTTGACAGTCTTCAATGGCAAGTCCAACATCAATACTTCTTCTAATATTCACCTCTAGTTTACCACTCATACTTAAAGAGGCAGAGAGAATGTGAGCTATACAAGCTTATGAAAATCCAGCAGCTACACCGAGGATGACAGTTAAGTTATTATGAAGGTCAGAATTCTGCTTACAAACTGCTTATGGTCAGATCATTGGTGACAGGAGGAAAGATGTGAGAACAGCTCTCCACTCACTCTGAGGAAGGCATGCTTGCCAAGACCAAACCTCTGGATGTACACTGCGTAACAGGAGCAGCTCTGAGCACCGGGGAACCAAGAGATGCTACGAGCAGTGTGCACAGGCCTCTTCCCTCTTTAAAGCTCATTCAGTATTTACTGAGCGCCAAGTGTGACAAGTGCCGTGCATTCTCTTAAGCTACTTATTTACCAGAATCTTAGATTTCATCTTTAATATCACACAGAAAAGACAGAAAGGAAAACCAACCTACCACAAAACCAAGCTACCAATACTTCAACTACCCACCTTGTCAAATACGACAATACAACTCTCAACAAGTTCAGAATACCAACCTCAAGATCTACTCGCTTCACACAAAACACTAGAATCTCAAAAGCTCTTATTAAATGACCAGGAAAAGTCTCAGGAAATCTGGAGAACACAAGTGCACATGAAGCTTCAAAATGTAGCTATAAACATTCTCCTCTGTATCCATGGCATGTAAACAGATGATCACAGCCAGCAAGAAAAATGTGATCCCAAGGTCCTCCGAGACATCTAATGGCGTTCCTTTCATCTTAATTTCATCGAGGTCATTTCTAAAATAACCCCCAATTTTTGTAACTGAAAACTAAGAACCTGAAGTAACTGGGACGAAATTTAACTGCAAGCCTTCCAGACTACTACACATCTAATCTCTATTTTCTGAAAAATTAATTTTAAAAAATTTGCAGACATCCATGAGAAAACTGGCCAATGTCAAATAATTACTTAGTAATTACTAAGCAAATATTTCTCAGGGAAAACTGTGGGGTGGGGGTGGGAGGAGGAGGGGAGAGACATGAAAATCTTAAACTGTAATGTGATTAGTGTAATTTACATAGTTTTTGCTTATTAACAGCCAAAATTTAAAAGCCAAAGAGACAAGAAAAGTTTCTCATATGCAACAGGTGCAACAAAGATGGGGGGGAAGATTGCTGGCTTTATCTTCTCACTCCAGTAAGTAAAACCTTAACTCGTCCGCTGATGCATACACGTCTTCAGAAAACAAACTTCAGTGTCCTTACTTGGATCAGAGCCCAAAACAACAGGTAATTAACTTTCAAGTCTAGAGGTTCCTACAAAATGATGTCCATGATTTTCCTCCCCAAACTAAATCTATACAACGCAAGCTAATCATGCCTTTTAAACATTCTTCACTCTCTTTCCCAGGAAAGTATCATTATCCAATTCAACAAAACCTAACTATAAACCACTCATTTGTATTATGTTCAGATTTTGCTTTAAGGTGTGACTGACGCCCTTAAAACCACTGAATGAAAAAGCTAATTGTTTCAACTCTGCTTTTATTTCTGTAACAACAGAACCAAAGCAAAATGCAGAAGTCTTCGACAGGTGCACTAGGACTTTGCAGCTTGTATCTGTACCTGCTTTGCCTCTCAGGATCTTATTCTGATAATACTGCCACTCCAACTGGGGGTTAGCGCCAGGACGCAGAGGGGCCCTGCCGGTGCCCCTGTTACTTGTAACAGCCACTGGTTTTCCTGTAAGAAGAGTACGATTAGTTTTAAACCTAAGTACAGGAACGTTAACAACAGTAAAAAACATGTAACAGAAAATTTTTCAAAAGACGTAAAAAAAAATATGACATTTTTCTTTAGCTTTATTCAGGCATTAGTCCCTAAAGGAGACAGGAGCTTTAAAGATTATCAACTGCTATGCAAGTCATCTAAGTGTCTCTGCACCCCCCAAAGTAAACTATTCATGGCAATTTTGATGCATTTATTCAACTTAAAAGCAACACTATCATAGCTTCTCATTGTCTCTCTGGTTTCTTAAAGTAGAAAATAGGCAACACAGAACCTCAATTCAGAGTGGCAGGGTGAGGAGAGAAAGAAAAACTGTATCTAGGCTTTTTATAATTCTGGTATCAAAAAAGTAAGGTAACATCTAAACTAATCTTTATTTTTACAGCAAGAAAAAACTAATCAAAATATATATGCAGAGGAATCACAACCTGACCTACTATAGAACAAAGGTGAGTGTAAACGATTGTGAAATTTTTGGTTTAGTTACAAAATCTTTCACACACCATTTCCTTGTATGTGTATGTGTCAGAAGATAGCTCTAACTCTGTAAACCAACAGCATGGATAATTCATGTTTGTGTGTGTGTATAAAAATATATTTCACTGAATGCATTTGTAGTGAGGACAAAGAAAAAAATGCATCAAAAAGCCAGTCATGGGCTAAAATCAACTCTTTACAATCTAAACACCTCTATCAGAGCTCAAGCAGCAACTACTTGTGATAAAAATAAAGCCCTATTATTATCCCCAGCAGCTTCTGTGCTTCTCTTACACGAAAAATACTCTCGGAAGAAAAGGTATCTCTTTCAGATCTAAACTTCTGAAAAATCCAGAACAAATATTTCCAAAAGTACTGACAGGTCACAAATACCTAAAATTTCCATTAAAACAAAGACTGCACAGAGGACAACACATTTTAACAATGTTCAATAACACAAAATTATTCTACAACCAAAAAACTTAGAATGTCCTCTAACAGAAAGATAGTTAAGCGATTCACTTAAAGCACAGTGACCCAAGTTGCAAAGACATATGCTGCCATAAAATTTCCATTTATTGACAAAAAATAATAAATATAGATTAAAAACATAGAAAATGCCCTAATCTTAGATGATAGATCCTTCAACTGAAGAGGAGTATTCTTCCCTAAAGGCTTGGTCTCTACAGGGAGGAAAACAATTTTTTCTAACTTCCCTCAATCTTTCTTTATTATGGAGTCCAGAAAATTTGGAAGCAGTAACTGATTTTGCCAAGGAAAATCAGAATGAATATTTCTTAAAGAATATGTTGTGATCCCTTAGAATATATATTTGTAACAATATATCAATTTTCTTAATACATAAACAAGAATACAGACCTTTGAGATCTGGTCTATTTCGTATACCCACTGATACAAAGAAGCAATCCATATCAACATGCATTATACAGCTCTGATGTCTGGGTGAACTCAATACTGACATATTTCCTAGAAGGAAAAAAAGAACGTTCAAACCCCAAACTCATCAATACTTTTTAAAATATCAGGTCTAGTTAACTTTAGAAATTATATTCCTAAATGCTTACAAGCAGAATAAAGTTTTTAAAACAATACAGATTCTATAATTGATTATTTATATCACCTCAAGAGAAATCAAAGTTCAGTTTCTTTGTCTCTAAAAATAATTCAGAGATACAAATTTAGTTTCCAAACATAATTTAAAATCAATTATGAAGACATCATGTTTCCTAGTCTATATTCTAACAAATCTCTCAATCTGTCTAAATACCTATCTCAAAGTTATTTCTATGTGCTGAATGGTACATAAAAATGTACAAAGGTGTGTTCATATATTTAGTCCCAGGGAGCTAAGTAACTTTAGCGACCACTACTCCAGGTGGTGACATCACTCCTTGACAGGATAGCCATAAACACTGCTACTGTTATCCAATGCTTAGCAGTAGGTGTTAGGCACTGTTTTAAGAGGTTTACATGTATTAATTTAAACCCTCACAACAACATTATGAAAGAGGTAGTAAGATTATCCCCATTTTTCAGACTAATAACTTCAGTCACACAGCCAGTAAGAGGCTGAGCTGGTATTTAATCCTAGGGCATCTGATTTCAGAGCCCACAGGCCACCACCCTTGTAAAAAGCATGCTCTCATAAAGGAATTTTCCTCTGATAGATTTAAGAACAACTGTACTGAGGTTAGTCTTCATGACAGGCTCCTAAAAACTTAGTTAGTACCCAAAAGGTTGAGACAGCTCTATTTAGCAGACTGTGACTATGAGCACGTTTCCCTTGTTCCTACTAGGGCACAGCATGGGGCCTTGCTCCTGCCGCCCTCCTGGACCATCACTCGTCAGCCAACAGGAAACAGGCTCAGAGAGTGAACTCACACGCTGCTTCCCGAGAAGGGTGCAGCCCGGCTACGCGCGACTATCTGACTCCAAAGCCTTGGACTTCCCTGCTGCTCTCCCTGTTACCTCAAGAAATAACTTATAAATCTTCATTATAATCCTGCTGGATAAGAAACTATTATATAAACATAATGTAAACAACTCAAAATAATGGTTTTAAAGATTCAAGTCATATGGAAGGCATGTACAAAATGTCCACTGAATGCTTTCATGCAATATAAAAATCTCTCATCTTGGAAAATTCCCACTCATAGAAATGATTCATAATTGCTCTTAGAAGCTTTCGAAATTAAATGACCTTTAGGTAACAAGACCAAGGCATGATATAATGAAAATCTAATACCTATAACCATTATTTTTAACTATTTTATAAATAACAAAAAGCATCTGGAATAATTAAACAGCAAAACATAACAAAAAATCCACATGTAGCGGCTCTACCAGTCTGGGAGACATGAGCTGCTCTCTGCACCTCACCTTCCACAGCTATAGACTGAACAGTAGTATCAGCTCATCTTCAGGGAGGAACCATGTAAGCCACAAAAAGCAACTAAAGCCTCACACTAGATACCAACTACACTGACAGGCACAGAGGTGCAGCCTGTTACTGTGGTTTTGTTTTTGATGACAAGAGAAATGTTGAAATACAAAATACAATTGGCCAATCTACTTATATGAAAATACTTAACCTCACTAAAAGTGTACCACTATAATTACAATAGCTATTATGTCAAAGTTACTGAAAGACTTAAATTCATTATGACGCAAGCTTTTAAAAATTAACAGTTACTCTTATCAAACCAATTCATTTTTACAGTAGATTAAGCACTGAATATAAACTATGCTATATTTTACAGTTCAAAACTTCAACAACTGATAAAGTCTACAGGAAGAATGAATGCTCAGAACCCCAACCTTGGACCTATTCAAATTACTTAAAAGATTTTCAGTTAGCCACAATCAAAACTAATTTTGTAAAAAATACTTTAGTAAGAAAGCTTTTCATCATCTGTTATACTTACTGTTACTTACATAACCCGATACTCCTCAAGGCTGCCATGTTACAAGAGCTTAGTACTGACCAGAACACCAGTGACAGATTAAGAGCAAAACAGTAAGCATGACTGTTTCTTAGAAAACGATTGTAGTTGAGTATCTACCTGTGTCAGTTACAACAAGTGCAGACCTGCCTGCTTTCATTTTTTTTAACTTTTCCCTTCCTGGAAAGATACCACTATTCTGCCTCTGCAGCATATTGACAAACTCAGTCAGTTCACACTTCCACGTGGATATGTGGTGCAGTCTGGACCGGGAGTAGAAGTCCGAGATGAAGTTGCAGTCCGAGGGTCGGGGCGGCCCCGAGGGCGCCCCCCTGCCCAGGGCAGGTACTGACGAAGTGCTCTTTGTGCTTGAAGGCCCCTGAACGGTGGAGTGGTGAGCACCGTTGACTCGAGGGTTGCTGTGCAAAGATGGCGAGGAGAAGGGCTTAGTTCTGTGTGGATCCCGCAGAGCGTCCGCGCTGCAGGTGCTCTGCTGGGCCGGCTGCACGGCGCAGTCTCTGCAGGCGCCGCGGCTCCTCTCGGCCCCCGCGGCCTCCTCCCGGGCGGGCTCTGCGGACAGCCTGCTGGCGACACCGCTGCCCGGGGGCGCCAAGCAATCCAGGCTCTTTAAGGCACCGTGAGAGCTGTGGGCGTGCCCATTACAAAGGGCACGGCCATCTCTGGGATGCGGAATACCATTCTGCTTCCTTCCTGGGAACACAGGCTGCAGCCCTGCAAAGCCAAAGTCATCATCTGCAGCGTCCTCATTCCAGCTGTTCACGCCATTGACTCTGACTTCACTTTCCGTCTCGATTTTCTCAATTATGTGATTTCTAAAGCAGGAAAAGAAAAAAATTGCTTAAATGAATAGTGTCTGACTTTCAAGCTGAAACAATTTTTCATGTAAACTTTCTTACTGATACACACTTTAATATCCCCCCCACCCAAATCTGAAAGATTAAACCATGACTTGAATTACTGCTCTTCCAACAGAAGATAATTCTTCGCTAAACTGAAGGAGCAAGGTACTAGGAAAATTTTAGGATATTAACTAACAGTCTTTTAGGTTTTGTTTCCTTTTTAAAAATTTCAGATACTCCCAAAGAAGAAATAGAATGGGATCTTCTTCAGATTGAAGAAAAAACCAAGAAACAATTTTCAATTATTTTCCCATTAAAAGTTAATTGTTATCTATTGATATAAGTCTGAGTCACAGTGCCTGGCATACACTAGTAATGAAGCATTTGCTCAATTAATACAATATGAATAATTCCTGTAAAAATGGGTAAGAAACCTCATGTGAATTCTTACTGCTATGTTTATTTTCAGTTTTTTATGTAAGGTACTGTTCAACACATTAAATCCAATACTGTTGCCCTCCTGAGGCTGGTTACTTTCCCTCAGGAAACAACCAACATACTATATTCATTAATCCATTAATAGGGTCAACTGGTGTAGATAAAAAGTAAAAAAAGAAAAAGTCAATGTGTAAGGTTAATTCAATGAAATTTATATCTAGAAAAATGAGGATGTTTGCCCTATTGACAGGGAATTAGTGTTTCTGTTCTAAGAAATGCATTATTTAGATGCCAGGGTGGTAGGTCCAAGGCAGTCTGGACCCAGTGTCCTGATGACAGATTTATAAATGCAGGAACTATGACAAACGTTACACTAAATTACATCATGCCTCTAATGATTCCCAGTAATGTTCTGTAATAAAGAAAAAAATCACTTGTATTCAAAACCATCATCTAAGTAACAAAAACAAGAGTCTGAACCACAAAGCCGTAATTCACTCTACTTAGGAAAGTCCACAGCGTTCATTAGCCCAGTTACAGTTCAGACTCCAGATGAGAGCATGCACAGCACCAAGGCACATGTTAGACTACCACCCCATCAACAGGTTTAATCTCAAGTTTCTCCTCCTAATACCAACTGGGTCTATCAGTAATGACAGTCTGACTACACAGGAAAACCACACATGAGCTGGATCCAAATATCACCTCCCATTTCTGGGTTGGCTCTGGCTGATCAGCTTGTGGATCTGACCGCCAACTCTGAGCAGGTCCAAGCCTCACAAGTGAGCACACCAAAGAGAGAAACAGAAAACCACCCAGAAATGATTAAGAGAGGAAGGAAAGAAAACCTAAAGCGAGGCAAGACAGAGAAAGTCTGGCCCCTGAGACAAAGAACAAGGGAGCAAAAGGTGACATGAAGGAGCTTTAAAAAAAATTTATAAAATGCACTGAACATGCCAAAAAATAAAGATCAAAAAAGAAACAAAAGAGAAATCAGAAAAGCCTTAGATCTTGTTTTCTGTGTTATAAATGCTAAGATTTTAAATGAATACTAGCACACATGCAATAGAAATGCACACAATGGCAATAAAACACTGCTCACGGCCCTCTTTCTGCACTGCGGTGTTCCAGCCTAAGCAAGCAGACATCTAAAGTGGCTGGACTGGAAATACACCATGAGTGGATAATACATTCACTAGGCAACAACATAAATGGATCAATAATTAAAATCTAATAGGCAAATTCTTCCTAAAATCGACACAGAGAAGAATTTCAAAACACACACACATAGATATTTTATTAGTGGAGTAAGAAAAAAAAAGATGAAGTTGTGCATTCAGAAAGTTTTCTGATAATGCCTATACACATTGATGATACAAAAAAAACAAAATTAGAAGTTTTAGGTAACATGAAAAACAACTTATGTAAGTGAATACAAGTTAAAGAACAAACGCCAACAAAACTACAGAAGGTAGTGACATCGGATCCCCCCAATGCAATTAAGACTCCTGGTGTTTTGGGAAAAAATATATCCAACTCCCAAAGCAAGCAATTTAATAAATAAGGAGAAGGCTCATGATAATGAATCATGATGATAAACCACCTGATATACAAGTTAAGGCAACATACCAATTAACTATAGAGCCAATTTACCTAGGGTTACTGCAATTAAAACTTAAATCAAAATATTTTAAAAACACATAGAATAAGGCCTAGATTCATCTCTAATTCTATAACCTTGAGGGTCATCAACTAAATTTTCACCAACATAAAATATTTATGTTTTTATATTGTTACTGACTTAGAATATTTCAAAAATAACCTAGAAATGCTAACATTTTCATTATCTATCTTTCTGTGCAACAGTGACAACAAATGTACAGGTGGCGTAGTTCAGTTTTTGAGAAGGTAATACTCTACAGCAAATTACTTGTGTCAAAAATTATTACTGCCATGGAAAATCCATGAAAAATTTTACTTCTAGTAACTTAACAGCCATTGGTTTAACACGGAAATCTAATGTGAGTGGAAAAGTTTTCTTGTTTACATTTTACTTATAAAACTGTCGTGATGAAAATAATTTTCAGCTCAGACACCCACCGCTATGCTTCCACAGGATTAAGACAGATGGGTAACAAGGTTCCATGTGTGCCTCTATCTTGCGCAGAGCAGGGGCCAGGCACACTGCCAAACCCCCACTCTGCAGCCTCCCCAGCCCAGACGCACTTACACCCTGTCGCTGAGCTGCCTGGCGATGCTGCTGGGACCGGGGAGGCCGTCCTCGGGCTTGCACACAGGGTTAAAGTTGAGGCTTTTCTGCACAGAGGACTGCTTGCTGTACAGCTGATACGGAATGCAGGACAGCAGGCGTCCAGCTTTGATGCTGAAACGAAAAAGTCAGACCAGTTTAAGAGTTTAATACTGGGGGTACACAAGCTTCACAGAAAATGAGCGTACTCAAGAACAGGAGTATTCCACCAACAGCATGCCACTGCTCTTTCTAGTTTATTCCTTCCTCCTTCGTTTTAGTGGTCCTAACACAATATAATTTTAGTTAAACTTGAAGAGATATGTCTGAAACTTTAAAAACCAGTGGCCAACAATCTCACATTGAGGAGGGGAAAACTAGAGAATAAGATGGGAAGAGTTTAAATACAGAGCTGGACTAGTCAATATTTTAACCATCATGACTTTAATATTAACCACAATCTTTCCCCAAAATTGCTACAGATGGTGACTGCAGCCATGAAATTAAAAGCCTGCTCCTTCGAAGAAAAGTTTTGACAAACATAGACTGCATATTAAAAAGCAAGAGACATTAGTTTGCCAACAAAGGTTCATATAGTAAAAGCTATGGTTTTTCCAGTAGTCAAGTATGGATGTGAAAGATGAACCATAAAGAAAGCTGAATGCTGATGAACTGATGCTTTTGAGCTGTGGTGTTGCAGAAGACTCTTGAGAGTCCCTTGGACTGCAAGATCAAACCAGTCAAACCTAAAGGAAATCAATCGTGAATATTCATTACAAGGACTGATGCTGAAGCTCCAATATTATGGCCACCTGATGGGAAGAGCCGACTCATTAGAAAAGACCCTGATATCAGCTGGGCAAGAGTGAAGGCAGGAGAAAGGGACGACAGAGAATAAGATGGCTGGATGGCATCACCAACTCAATGGACATGAGTTTGAGCAAACTCCAGGAGATGGTGAAGGGCAGGAAGCCTGACATGATGCAGTCCATGGGGTCGCAAGGAGTCGGATACAACTGAGCCACTAAACACCAACAACTACTACAACAATCTTTCTCCAGCTCCCACACAATCAGCGGGGTTTTCCTCAACCCATCTCACATGGGTTTCCCCAGTGATCCCCAATTCCTAAGATTCATGTCAGGTCTATTACATGTGAAAGCCTGTAATGTGAAGGCCAAAATAAAGAACCTCAACTTTAAGAGAAGTAACTTATACTATTTTATATGTATAAGTGTGATAGAGACAAGGCCACTAGAAGACAGGAACTAAGAGAAGGTACCATATACATCTAGGTATCCTCTTCCAAACATTCACTATCTACATATCAACCACCACCGCAGTAAATCAGGGGGCATGAGTAGTATGATACTAGACAGCCTGGCCCATTAACAGACATTCCCAAACACCTATTGTAACTAAGAACTCAAACCAAGGTCATTAAACTAATATTTGCTTTCTAATAAACTGAGTTACATATGGTTACTGTGTCTTTAAATATATCATTTTCAATTCAAAATTGAAACATTTCAAAGCACGTGTGGCTTTAAACCTAAACTACATATTAAGAAAGCCACCCTTCAATTATTTAGGAAAAAATGAATAAAGAGTAAAATATTTTTCTTAGTATCTGACAAATTCAAAAGTTTTGACATTTTCCTCAAAGGGCACTCCACAAAACTTAAAAAAAAAGTAAGAAATTACTGAACTGGCTTAAACAAACAAACCAATTCCAAATATTGAGTCAACAATTGTGAATACTGAAAAACATATGATGATATCCTAAAAATGGAAATATGTCATGTTACAAACTAAGTTCTTTATGTAATTATATCAGTAATATAATGCCCCCATAACACCTTCAGCTTTAGGTAGCATTACTAAATATGCTGAAGTACTAAATTAAGACAGTGGAGAACATTACTGCTGACAACACACTTCAATTCTCATTTACCTAAATAAATTTACCATCAGGCTAAAGCTAGTTTTTATCAAGATGACAGATTACATGCAAATAAGAGAATGAAAATCCTAAAACTAGACTATTTATTATCCTTTATTCTTCATCAAACTAATTTTGCTTCTTTTAACAACCTGTCTCCGCTGACTGGCCACAGATCTTTGTCTTCTTAGCCTCTCCTGTCCTACCTGCTCCCCCAGTCCCAGTAGCAGAGGGACTTGGCCCTACCCTGAGCGCCTGCCGGCTTCATCACACACAGCACAGCTGGGACTAAGGGCTGAGTGGAGATTGAAACGGTGCCCGATGTGCCAGGGGCACGTCAGGAGGAAGACCCAGGTGCAGCAAAGCCAGGACATGCCCCGCTGTCATCTCCCAGCCTCCTGACAGTGTGCTGGCTGACCAGACCCTGGAGGTGCTCTCTGTGATCAACACTGATCACACACGACCCCTGTGAAGGCTGCGGTTACCTGGCAGAACCTAAGGCCTATATAACTCAGCCCATGAAGGCTGGTAAGAGAGAGCCAATTTTAATACTGCAGGTTTCTAACCAGACATCCTCAGAGATGCCCAGTAAAAGCAACTAACACCCTGAACACTATAATAATGTTAGACAAGGAATTTTTAAAATTTCAAACCCAAACCACTACACATCCACTGTACACTCCTAACTGTCAAGACTTATCCATCTGTCCAACTACAGACATGGCAGAAGTGTTATCTGAAGGAATGTTTTTAAAAGATCTTCTTTTAAGAAATCTCTCAGGGATTAACTTGTAACATTTTCTAATTTCACTGCTTATCCTAAACACAAAGGAACTGTATATTTTCTACTATTTTTAAGAAAAAAAAAAAAAAAAAAGCTGAATACCAAATATCAAAATCCAAATTTCAGGATCAAAAGGAGTTTCACTTTACCAAAAGATATTACTACATGATTTCTTTAAACGGTGGACTTCCTTCATACACTGAAAATAGACTCTGGCATATATGAAAGAGATTACATTCTATTCAGTGTATCAGATACATGCTCACTGATGTGAAACATTCACTTACTTTGGGGACTCTTAACTTGGTTTGTCCTCTAGCCCCAATAAACTTATCTCTAAAGTAGAACTTTGCTTCTAACAATCCTCTAAATCATTTCCTATGCTGACACAATGAATTTACACTGACAGTTATAACCAGAATCTGGAAAATTTTGTAAAAATCAAGATATAAAAGTCACTACGTTGATTTCTATTTCAAACTCTGTAGTATCACTGTAGCAATACTATCTTCTTTGGAAATGCAATTCTGCTCATCAAATGTCATACAGTTCATCAACGTCCGAGTCATTCTCTATTAGAAAACCCCTAACACTGTATATTCATCTGCCCATCCAATTCAGGCATCTGTCTTCTTCCTCATTCAAAAGTGAATTTAAGGCAAGAAAGGAGTGAATTATGTGCTAAGGAAAAACTGAACTGTTTTTGCCTTATATTCTACCACTAAACAAAAATTCTCCATTCAATTCAACATTAAATTTAATCTGTCCCCATCTCCCTGATCAACTAAGCTTTCCAACCACTCACCAAGATCGTACAAGCTCAGAAAAGGAAATAACAGGTATGAACACACACATATATATAACTTGTTGTCCTTTATCCTACAGGGCCCAAACTGCTTTTCATTCTTTAACTCCTGAAAACCAAGAGTATCAGTTCAGTCGCTCAGTCGTGTCTGACTCTTTGCGACCCCATGTATCACAGCAAGCCAGGCCTCCCTGTCCATCACTAACTCCCAGAGTTTACTCAAACTCATGTCCATCGAGTCAGTGATGCCATCCAGCCATCTCACCCTCTGTCGTCCCCTTCTACTCCTGCCCTCAATGTTCCCCAGCAGCAGGGTCTTTTCCAATGAGTCAGCTCTTCACATCACATGGCCAAAGTACAGCAGTTTCAGCTTTAGCATCAGTCCTTCCAATGAACACCCAGGACTGATCTCCTTTAGGATGGACTGGTTGGATCTCCTTGCAGTCCAAGGGACTCTCAAGAGTCTTCTCCAACAACACAGTTCAAAAGCATCAATTCTTCGGTGCTCAGCTTTCTTTATAGTGCAACTCTCACATCCATACATGACCACTGGAAAAACCATAGCCTTGAATAGACGGATCTTTGTTGGCAAAGTAATGTCTCTGCTTTTTAATGTGCTGTCTAGGTCGGTCCTAACTTTCCTTCCAAGGAGTAAGCATCTTTTAATTTCACTGATGCAGTCACCATCTGCAGTGATTTTGGAGCTCAAAAAAATAAAGTCAGCCACTGTTTCCCCATCTATTTCCCATGAAGTGATGGGACCAGATGCCATTATCTTAGTTTTCTGAGTGTTGAGCTTTAAGCCAACTTTTTCACTCTCCTCTTTCACTTTATCAAGAGGCTCTTTAGTTCTTCTTCACTTTCTGTCAAAAGGGTGGTGTCATCTGCATATCTGAGGTTATTGACATTTCTCCTGGCAATCTTGATTCCAGCTTGTGCTTCATCCAGCCTAGCATTTCTCATGATATACTCTGTATTTAAGTTAAATAAGCACAGTGACAATATGCAGCCTTGACCTATTCCTTTTCCTATTTGGAACCAGTCTGTTGTTCCATGTCCAGTTCTAACTGTTGCTTCCTGACCTGCATACAGGTTTCTCAAGAGGCAGGTCAGGTGGTCTGGTATTCCCATCTCTTTCAGAATTTTCCACAGTTTATTGTGATCCACACAGTCAAAGGCTTTGGCATAGTCAATAAAGCAGAAGTAGATGTTTTTCTGGAACTCTCTTGCCCTTTCAATGATCCAGCAGATGTTGGCAATTTGATCTTTGGTTCCTCTGCCTTTTCTAAGACCAGCTTGAACATCTGGAATTTCATGCTTCACATACTGCTGAAGCCTGGCTTGGAGAATTTTAAGTATTACTTTATTAGCATGTGAGATGAGTGCAATTGTGCGGTTGTTTGAGCATTCTTTGGCATTGCCTTTCTTTGGGATAACCAAGAATATATTTTCTTATAAGTATTATCTACAACATGGGGTGGAGGGGACTGAAATGTGTGTACTGGGTAGTTGGCCAAGTAAAAATAATTTGAGAAGAATTCTGTAGTGTAGTGAGAGAAAAAAGTAAACACTCAAGGTAAAACATTTTTTTAAAATGCAAATCTAGACTAGAAATGAGAATCATGCATATTTTCTATTAAGAATTGAGGCAAGACACAGAAACATAAGGAGGAAATCATGAGATAAAATGGCAGTCAGCTTATATTTGATCTCAATAGACACTCTAATAATTACGTTGAGTGTAATTAGAAACAGTTTTATTCCATATGAAGTACGAGGGCTTCATGGCATCGCAATTAAGTGACAGACACACAAGCATGTAACGCTCAGGAAGGGCGCGCTGCCTGGGAGCCAGTTCCTCCCACGAGAAGACCCTGTGGGCTGGCATGAACAGGACCCTCTCTCCTCGCAGCCCAGCCCATGAGAACCAGGCTCTCTCGCCATGGAGACTCGATGCAAAGTGGATGATGAGACCAAAACCATGGTTTCTACTGTGCTGCGCCCTGATGAGTCAGAGGGGTGACCAGAGTGGTTTCTGTAACTACTTCACACTTCAAATTTCCACATCAAATTGTCTGAAGAAAGGGATTAACAAAAATGTGAACATCACAAACTCATACTATACCATAAACAACCGTAAGATTCACAAGGCAAAGCCTTCAGTAACATAACTCAGAACTTAAACTAATGCACACAGGCTTCTCATTAAAGAACTCCCCTGCCTCTTGGAAGTTGTGACCTCGTAATCATGTCTGTATTAACTCAGGTTTAATGGCACCTACACAGGCACCAGGGAATTTGAGTCAAAGCAATCAACCTGCACACTTAGAAGTGTTAGTCACTTTTCAAACTGCTCAAACCAAAAACAGGAAAACCAATTATAGAAGAGAATACCATATATCACCCTTTAAATAGCTAATATAATGTTCAAATTTTTAAGTATAATAAACTCTCATTAAAGCACTGCAGAGGACAAGAGATGAACAAGGCTGGGATTAAGAGTGTGGAAGCAAACAGCTCTGATTTACCCTGGAGAAGCCCATGCTTATGACATTACAGACACCGGGCATTTATGTCATCTATTAGGGCACAGCGCCGACTGATCCATTTCTATAGAGATGAGTGAGCCAGTTCTCCTATAACGACTTAATTAAATGGCAAAGAGCAGACCCAATGATGAGTCAGAAATCTGGATTCTGAACTCTGTCACTTGGGCAAATCAGTTAACCTTATCAGTTCTGCCTTCTCATCTACCACATAAAGCAAATACACCACATAATCATGATTCCACAGTCACTTCAGTTCTTTAAAAACAGATCATTAGGCCTGAAGGTGTATTTTATAACTTGTAACTGCCTCAGCTGCATTTATTATTGAATTACCCGTCTAGGTGCATTCAGCAAAAGAGGAGTCATTATAAAGAAAGAGCTGTCATGAAGACCACCGTTTTCTAAACACGTCCACTTACACCCAGCCAGGGCCCTCTTCACCTCCCTTTCCTGTCATCCACAATCTCACCTACTCCCCCCAGAGCCAAACTAACATCCCCAGATCAAAATTCCAGCCCCAGCACAATGAAATGACTGTAAGTGCCCACACACAGGAACTCTGAAATAATACCAACCTGTTATAAGAAAATTTCACAATTCCTTTTTAAGAAGACACACCACTAAAAGCCATGTGGATAAATCCTATATAATGAACAGTGACTGGGTCCTCGGAACACAGCACAAACATGTCCCAGGGATGAGTCTTCAACTCAATACACCAAGATTTAAATTAAAAAACTATTCATTATAGTTTATATGAATAATTTGGCTTTCTGGAAGCCAAATGCACTTTTTCCCTAAATGTACCTTTGACCTTCTGGAATTCATTTTTCTAATACTTGGTCATGTTTATAGAGTAAAAATAAAATAGCATAGCAGCAGCAGCTTCTTCCATATTATGCCTCTATAATATGTGAAGCATTGTGCTAGGTAGTTTGCAAGAATTATTTCTAGTTTTCACATAACCCTAACAGGTAGACAGTGATCTTCTACAAATGAGGAGACAAGGTTCAGAATGGCTACACCCCCGGCCCTGTTACAATCCAAGATGCAGGGCCCCTGAAGAGCTGAGCTGGCACATGAACCCAGGTCTGTTTCAGAGCCCAGGCACAGCCTTTCCACAATATACTGCCTCTTGTGAATCTATGTTGCTGTATCTGTGATGCAGAAGACCTGAACAAGTCTAATCTACCAAACAAATTAGTTTATGGTGTCAGAATTAATGAAATTTAGGGGAAGAAAAGCTTTGGCAATTGACTTAAATAATTTCTAAGTTTGTGTCATTAACACTCCACTATATAATCTGACCATTCTCTCATATACTGATTACAATCCATTCATGCATAAAATTATTACTTTAATACTTTCACTTTTAACTTTCAATCACTCAAAAATTACATGTGAATCACTTAAGTTCTAGCTCATCCTCAAATTTCAGATGATGTATTTTATGTTAGGAAGTTACTAAGAATGGCCACCACTGATTTACAACACACCAATTCCAAACAACAGCCAAGGAACTGGAACAACTAAAAAATAGGTATTAATAATACTGCAAACTGCTCCCCTCTCCAAGAACTTCAGGCCCACATTATCCTCATCTTTTCCCCCTTAGCATGTACTAAATTTTAACATATGATATAAACTTACTCACATATTGTTTATTATCTATTTCCCCCAGTAGAATGTAAGGTCCAAGAAGTAGGGGAGGTACTCTGCTTTGCTCAATGATGTATTTCCCAAGTACAAAGAACACTGCCTCCTGATAACAGGTGCACAAACATTTGCTGAATGAGTAACGTGCTTAGTCAAGCCCTTCCATCACTGTCTCCTGCTCTTCCTTGAGTCGTCTTCCCTAAGTTCTGGGAGCTGAGGATGCAGGAACACTGACCTCAGACCACAGGCACCTGAACTACAATGCAAGGCTAAGGACTACAGTTGCTGTTTAGTTGCTAAGTCATGTTCAGCTCTTTTGCGACCCCAGGGACTGGAGCCCACCAGGCTCCTCTGTCCATGGGGTTCCCCAGGAAAGAATACTAAACTGGGTTGTCATTTCCTTCTCCAGCGGATCGACCTGACCCAGGGATCGAAGCTGTGTCTCCTGCATTGGCAGGCGAGTTCTTTACCACTGAGCCACCCAAGGAGCAGAGCCGTGTTGTTTAAGACATTGATTACTCTTCACCCTTAAGTTACAAAGGCACTGCAGGTTAGGTAACGGTTTATAATACAAATAAGCATTCCAATTTCTAAAAACGCTTTAATTAAAAATTAAACTTACCTTTCCACAATCCATTCTGGTCGAATTACTTTTTCTCCCTTTAACTCTTTGATTTTGGCATTAGGAAGATTTGTGGCAATGATGTGTGTTGTTTTGGATCTGGAATAATACACGTGATACTGGCCTCCATGCAACATCATTAGCTTTCTCAATTCCTCAGCAGATGGGTCTGTAAAATTAATAATAAAACATGCTGAAAGTTTTACACCTAAGAAAGTAGAAGTAGGGCACTGGCTGAACAATCCCTTCAACTGAATGATTTAAAGAACACATCACTGGTTCACCTTCTCCTTGGCTGTGCTGTGATAGAGCTATTTTGCGTTATTCAGCACAGCCTGAATTCTGATTCTCCTGGCTACTAACAGTCAACCAACACAAGAACATGCACTGCCGGGCTCCCTTGGTGGCTCAGTGATAAAGAACCCACCTGCCAGCACAGCAGACTTGGGTTCGATCCCTAGTCTGGGGTGATCCCACATGCCACACAGCAACTAAGCCCACGTGCCACAACTGCTAAGTCTGCGCTCTAGAGCCCGGAAGCCACAACTACCAAAGCCTGCTCACCCTGGACTCCGTGCTCCACAAGAGAAGTCACTACAAAGAGAATCTGTGCACCACAACTAGAGAGGAGCTCCCATTCACTGCAATGAGAGAAAAGTCCATGCACCAACAAAGACCCAATGCAACCAAAATGAACTATTTTTTAAAAACTCATCCACATTAAAAAAAATCTTAGAAAAGCAAAACCAAAAACATCTACTGACAAGAGATGCCTAAAGAGCAGACAGGCTCCTCAAGTAATGAATCTGATACTGACAACAGTGCAGTATTATGAAATGGTGAGGATTTTTACCACAGCTATATGATTGTGATATTTTTGTTATGCTTGAAAATACTTACTATGAGCAGACTTACTGTAGAGCTTGTTAAGACTTTACTCCTATGAAGCTATCTAAAGTTTTATTTAAGAAAATATAAGAAAAGTTAAAATAATCCTATTTGGTTTCCTAATATGAACTTGCATCAAAGCCAAAAAATAAACCAAAACAAATAAAAAAAGGAACTGCCAACCAAGAAGCACTGTTTTGTCCCCAATTCTGTTTCAAATTATTTCATTCTTAATAAAGCCTCAAAAAAATAAATATCAATCAATGTGGTTTATGCTTTCCCATAAAAATGTCTGACTCACTAAAGTTATGTTATGCCTGGCATTACTAGTATCACATTCAACTAATTATTTTCAATAGCTCTTCTATTTCTTTTAGTTTTTATCCTAAGAAAAGGAAAGGAAAGTGAAAGTCAGTCATGTCTGACTCTTTGCAACCGCATGGACTATACAGTCCTTGCAATTCTCCAGGCCAGAATATTGGAACGGGTAGACTTTCCCTTCTCCAGGGGATCTTTCCAACCCAGGGATCGAACCCAGGTCCCCCGCATTGCAGGTGGATGCTTTACCAGCTGAGCTACAAGGAAAACTCTGCATCACACCTCCCACAGCAGTAGCTATTGGCGGGGTGGGGGCAGGGATGATATCCACAGGAAGCTTATTCAAGCAATAAATTGTTCTTAAGCACAAATAATACAAATCCAAGCACTTAAATGAGTACTTTTATTAGAATAACTAATTTGGTGAGTTTGGGTCTTTAGAAGAAGAAACATGTTCCCTTAACAGGAGTTTTGGTAAGGGTTTTTATCATGAATGACCTAACCTTACACCTAAAGTAACTAGAGAAAGATGAACAAACAGAACTCAAAGTTAGTAGAAAGAAAAAAATCATAAAGACAAATAATATCAGAAATGAAAAAAGTTAAAATGGACACCATGGAAATACAAAGACTCCTAAGAGACTACTGTGAGCAGCTATACATGAATAAAATGGACAACCTAGAAGAAATGGACAAATTCTCAGACAGGCATCATCTCCCAAGACTGAACCAGGAAAAAACAGAAAACATGAACAGACCAATTACGAGTACTGAAATTGAATCAGTAATTCAAAAACTCCCCAGAAAGGCTTCTCCGGCGGTCCAGTGGTTAAGGATCCGCCGTGCAGAGAGGGGATGCTCTGTGAGCCCACGTGCCGAGGAGCTGCAAGCACGCAGCCCGCCACCTGGAGCCTGCGCTGGGCCGCAGGGAAGCCACCGTGGTGCGATGCCCACGGCCACAAGAGAGAGAAGCCTCCACCTGCTGTGCGCGAGAAAGCCCGTGCCACAGCAGCCAGACACCCGACAGGCAAAACCCAGGGCCAGACGGCCTCAGAGGGGAATCCCACCAAACAACCGGGAAGAGCTAGCACCTATCCTTCTGAAGGCGTTCCCAAAAACTGCAGAGGAAGGAACACTACTCCACTCATTTTATGAGGCCACCATCATCCTGATAACAAAACCAGCCAAAGGTATCACAAAAAAAGAAAATTACAGGCTGATGTCACTGATGAACACAGATGCAAAAAACCCCAACAAAGCACTAGCAAACCAACTCAAACAATACACTAAAAAGATCACACAACGTGATCGAGTGGGATCTATCCCAGGGATGCAAGTGTTTTTCAACATTCAAAATTCAGTCATCAACAAGCTGAAGCATAAAACCATATGATAAATACCAATAGATGAAGAAAAAATTTTTAAGAACATTCAACATCCATTTATTATTAAAAACTCTTCAGAAAGTGGGCACAAAGGGAACACAGCTCAACATAATAAAGACTGTGTATGACAAACCCAGAGCTAACACCATATTCAATGGAGAAAAGCTGAAGGCATTTCCTCTGAGATTAGGAACAAGACAAGGATGCCCACTCTAACCACTTTTATTCAATACAGTCTTGGAAGTCTTAGCCACAGCAATCAGAAAAGAAAAAGGAACAGAAGGGACCCAACCTGGAAAAGTAAAACTGTCACTATCTGCAGATGACAGGACACAATTAACATGCTACCAGAAAGCTAGCAGAGCTCATCAGTGAATTCGGTAAAGCAGATTACAAAATTAGTATAATAGAAATCCACTGCATCTCTGTACACTAGGAACAAAATATCAGCAACAGAAATTAACAATCCCTTTTACCATCTCATCAAAAAGAATAAAATACCTAGGAATAAACCTACCTAAGGAGAAAGACAACCGGTACTCAGAAAACTGTAAGGCGCTGATGAAAGAAACTGAAGATGACAGAAATGATGGGAAGACACACCATGCTCTCAGTCTAGAAGAATCAATATCAGAGGTGAGACTGGATGATAGTTAAGATCCCTTACAAAGCTATCATACAATTCTAGGCACTAAAACCATTATCTCCAGCAAACAAAATCTGGAGACTAAAAGCAAAGCAGGTCACAACATGCCCAATTTTACAGGTAAAGGAACAAAAAGCAGAATAATGTAAATGATGGAAAAAATACATATAAATTAGCAGGACATCAGAAAAAGTAGGTCAACAACTCACATACCCTGCCTATAGAATAAACTACAATGTCTTATACACTTAACAAGAACAAAACTGAAGAAGTTTAAAGTCACACAACAGAAAGCACTTAAAAGCAAGCAAGGTCTCTACTTGTGGCAACAGAATGTGGTACAGGGCAAACAGTGCAGGAAGTGGAAGTCCTGAGTGCTAGCCCGGCTACGAGAACTAGCTGGGTGACCCCCACACAGGCTTCCCACCATCTGTGGTTCAGTGTGATGAAGGTCAAATGGGACAGATGGAACAAATGATCTCTAGTATTCCTTTCAGATTTAAAATATAAAGAATTTATTTAGCTTTTGGACAAATTCTCTATCATTGCCTCACATTCCATTACAAATAGATTCCATTACATCAAATACCACCATGGAAAACAAAAATCAGTATTACAAAGTCAATTCTACAACCAAAAAGAAAAAAGTAACGACCTGGTTAAAATAAACCATCTTTTATGATACTTTTTTTCCAGACTCCTGCTTCATTTAGTTTGTCCTCTATAAAGGAAGTTCTACATCTGATACTATTGCATGTAAATAGTATTTGTTAAGGGGATCAAAGATTCAAGGGGTCTTCACTGATATTATTCCCTCAATAAGCAATATTATCACCATTATCATTACTATACATGTATTCATTATATATTTAAGTGTGCTTATATGTGTACCATCACACACCCGGAACTGCCAACATCAACCCCCAAACTGTCCACTAAAGTATCATCAGCCAGTAGGGCTTCCCCGGTGGCTCAGTGGCTGAAGAACCCACCTGCCAGTGGAGGAGACATGGGTTGGACCTCCGGTCTGGAAGATTCCACATTCGGAGGCACAACTGAGTCCGTGCACCCCAACGACTGAGCCTGTGCTCTAAAGCCCGGGAGCCACAGCTACCAAACCCCATGAGCCCTAGAGCCCGTGCCCCACACAAGGGAAGCCACAGCAATGAGAAGCCCATGCACAGCCGCGAGAGCGCAGGCCCCACTCTCCACAGCGAGAGAAAAGCCCAGGCAGCAGCAAAGACCCAGAGAGCCAACAAGTAAATAAATAAAAGAATCTCTTAAAAAACAAAAAAGAAATGATTAAAACAAAGTACCAGCCAGAAGATCAGAGACAGATTTGAAAAGTGTAATCTATTCTTTTCAACTGCAGCTTCATTATGAGGAAAGGCAGTGGTCGGCAAAAGCTACCATGATATATGAGCAATATGCTCAGGAAACCTCTTAACAAAGCAACTGGGCAATCATGTGGAATTTCATGACTTTTACTAGCAATAATTCTAAATATTTGATATAGAAATTTAAGATCAGTTGACAGTTTCCCTAAGCCATTACATTTAACAAAATGCCTTAACAGCAATTTACACAATACTTGGCATATCTTGAAACAGAGTATGTGCTCTCAATACATGATTCCATGCATGCTAAGTTGCTAAGTCATGTCCGACTCTTTGTGACCCCAGGGACCGTAGCCTGCCAGGCTCCTCTGTCCATGGGATTCTCAGGCAAGAATACTGGAGTGGGTTGCTGTTTCCTCCTGCAGGGGATCTTCCCAACCAGGGACTGAACCTGTGTCTCCTGCATTGGCAGGTGGATTCTTTTTCCACTGAGCCAGCTGGGAAGCCCCAATACATAATTCCTGCACAAACTAACAAGGGGACGTTTTTACACATGATCACAGTAAGAATTAAACTTGAAAATATTATTTTTTCTTTCCTATAGTCAGCAGACACTTAACATGTGTCCATTCTAGTAGCACCAACACATATATATATATATCAATTTGATTAAAACACACCACCTCTCTGCTGAACAAAATGAAACTGTCATTTCCTGTTTTATAGTCATAAGCAGATAAAAAGAACTGAGCTAAGAGAATTCACATTAATGCAGCACCTAGTCAGTCATGTACTTCCACACTCTTTCTCACTTAATCCTCACTACTGGTGATTCCAAGATTGGAATTCAACAACAGTCTTGGCATACACGTTCTTTGCAAGGTTATTAATGTCACTGCAATGTTATTCTTACCAAAACCAAAACAACAAGCATGTTCTGGATAATTTGGATAACCATGACTTCTGTGCAGGTTTTATTTATGGAGGTACTGGGAATGCTTAAAACGTCACATGCTAATGAAAAGAACAGAAACCAACATAAGGTACAAAAAATGCACTTGCAGCAAATGAAGACCAAAAACATCAAGGTACACCTATTTAAATGTTGATTGTGTAGTGATGGAACAGACAAAACTAGTGGGGAAAAGGGTCAATAAGAAACACATGTGGGGATTTCCCTGGTGGCGCAGTGGGTAGGAATCCAGCTGCCAATGCAAAGGACACGGGTTCAATCCCTGGTCTGGGAAGACGGCGCATGCCATGGAGCGAGTGAGCCTGTGTGCCACAGCTGCCGGAGCCTGCATGCTCTAGGGCCCTCGAGCTACACCTACTGAGCCCGTGGGCCATAACTTCCAAAGCCCACATGGCCTAGAGCCTGCACTCCACAGCAAGAGAAGTCACTGCAATGAAAAGCCTGTGACCTGCAACAAAGGGTAGACCCAGCTCGCCACTACTAGAGAAAGCCTGTGCCAAAAAAAAAAGCAACAAAAGACCTAGCACAGCCAAAAATAATAAATAAAAAAACCAACACATCTGTTGGATAGCCACAGGCAAAAGAATGAAGTGATTTTATAACATACACAAAAATTAACTCAAATGGACTAAAGACCTAAATGGAAGAAAACACAGGGGAAAAGCTTTATGACGTTGGATTCGGCAATGATTTCTCAGATACAATGCCAAAAGCACAGGCAACAAAAAGAAAAGCAGATAAACTAGACTACATGAAAATGCAAAACTTCTGTTCATGAAGGACACAACCTGTGGGACTGGAAACAATATCTGCAAACTGAGATCACTCTAAGGAGGAGTTAATAGACTATGTAAAAAAGAACAGAAATTCAACAAGAACAAAATGTCCAATTTAAAAATGGCCAAAGGACTTTAAAGATGATATACATATGGCCAACAAGCATATGAAAAGACACTTGACATCACTAATCATTAGAGAAATGCAAATTAAAATCCCAATGAAACATCCCTTTAAACCAAAATTCTGAGCTCCTTCAGCATCCTGAAAGATGTTTCTACAAAGGAGACCAACTTCAGGTAAGAGGACTATAACACGGCACCATTTCAAGTTTTAAAAAATCTAAAAACAAGTTCTAAAATGTCTCTTATAGGTTGAAGAACATCATACACCTTTCTTTTCTGTTACATGCACCCCTACTTCACAAAACACAAGGTACATCAAAGAACATTTGATCAACTAGAAAATAATTTATCTAAGCTATCTATATTTCTCACTAAATAGAATGGCACAATTTTTAAAACTTACAAATATTTTATAAAGAATACTTTGCAAATCTGTAACAATTATATTCTGTAATACTCCTACTGGTAATTTTACAGAACATTCTTCAGGAATATTCTGTATGCAATCAAAGTTTAACATTAACTAAAACCATATTAAGAAACAACTTAAGCATAGAAAAGGTAAAAGGACCACAGTATAGGCCTAAAGCTCCACATGTGAAATTCCGCCACAGTAAATGCCATCACATAAACATCAGAACAGCCACTGAAGACCACTGACAAGTCTCTGGGCACAACTTATAAAAATGTTGCTCACTTGGCTAAAACATATCCTATAAACAAACACATTCTGTAAATTTTAAAATCCTGTACAAAAGTTTTCTTTGATCTTTATTGAGAAAACAGTCTATGCACACCATTTCACTCTGCACATCCAAAGAGCCTGACTAAATATTGGCCATGTCACATGCATGATAGGAAGAAGTAAGCCAATAGCTGTTTACACCTCCTATGGTCTTACAGTAGGTAACACCCTTCACTATTTCATTTGAGTTTCACAGTCCTGTAAATGAGAAAGATATTTTAGCACTGTGTTGACTGCTGAGGAAATGAGAGGATGTATCCACAATCACCCACCACTGTGCAGACTCTTGGTCTTCTGAGCTCTGTCCATCATGACTTTCTCCAGTAGCCATCCCCTCTCCTCAGCAAGTGCGTCAGACTTGCTACCAAATTCAGCTAAAAGCCACATACGCTCAACCAAACAAAAACTGAAGAAAAGTTTCAAAAGCCTAAAGAATCTCTAATAGGAGCAAATACCTTTCAGACTCTGGCAAAATTACAAGGAATGGTATAAACTAACACAGTAAGTCTCTCCCACATAGGAGGTTAAATTCCTCCATTCCTGGATTCACAAGATCAGAGTCCCACAGCAAATGGGAGGAGACAGCATGTATGTATCCACAGAAAATAACTCCTGGAAGGCATCCATTTCAAAAGAATTAGATCAGAGTATTAAAGGGACTCTGTCCCTAAGTCACATTTGTATGCTCAGAAAACATCAATGTTAAGGTTCAGTTTTCAAACAGATCTCTACCACTTAGAACGTCAGTCTGTGGTATGTGTATATTGCCATTTCATTTTGCAGTCATATTTGCAGAATGTCTCTGCCTGCCCCATTTTTCCACAGAATTCAGTAGTGTCAAAGTCCCCAGACCTGGTCTCTGATTCACCTACTGAAAAAGGCAGAAAATTACCCAAACACTTCTTTCCATATTAACTATCCTGATCCAACCTCACAGAAGAGCAGTTACAGCTCCCTATATCTGAAGCACTAGCTGACCCAAGCTTTCACCAAGATAAACACACTCAGGGCCCGGCTCCCAGAGATTACAATCCAGTAAAGCCTAGAGTGTGGCCAGTGTCTTATTTAAAAACTAGAGACTTAAGAAAATGGAGCTGACTTAGCATACAAGTGAACACATTTCAACATTCTGATGTGCAAGCATGACACCCTGGCACTCATTCACACACTCAGCTGATGTTTACTGAGATCTCACAACGTGCTGCGCAAGCTCCGAGCCCTTGGTACTCGCATCGGTGCTCCACTGGGCAGACAGAAAGTAACTCGGACAAATACCAGCACGAGTGCAAGGAAATTCTATGAAGAGAAACAAAGCTGGATAAGAGATGAGAAATTTATTTTAGACAAGGCTGATCAGGGAAAGTCTCCTGGAGAAGGTAACATCTGACCAAGGCATGAATGATCAAGACTTGGAGGAGGAAGGGCTGAATGGAGGTCCAGGGGTCACTATACAAAACGGACTTTCTGACTCCCCAAAACTTAATACATTTAAAAACCTGACAAAACAAAACGACACTCAGGTGTTTTGTTTTCTAGCCAAAATGCTCTGAGATGTATACACTATGGACCAGCTTAGGGAAGGAGGCAAACCTAATTAATGAATGAATCTGACTCCAGGTTACAGAAGTGAGGCAATGAGCTACGATCACAGTGACAGCACGAACAGCAGCAGAGGGAACTGAGATATCAGAACAACCCTGCTGACCACAGTCAGAGGATGTCAAGGTGAAAATGGAGGTGAGGGTTAGGACAAGAATGCCTTTACCCATCTTCATCCAGAAACACTGATTTACCTAGAACCAGTTTAAAAAGTCAATTCTACCTCAAAGGCTTACTTTTGTCTGTGTTGCCACCACTTGCCTCTGTCCATATCTAATGTTCAGAAATTGACTTTTTCATCACAAAATTCATATTCTCCACCATTGTCATCTCTGTTCAAACACAATTCCTAACACACAAGCAGCATAAAAAATATATTTGCTTAATTTATCAAGGTAGAGTAAAATGGGATGAAAGGTTTAAAGACTGGAACACTTAACAAGGATGTCAATTCTTCCTAAATTCAACTATAGGTTTAATGTCATTCCTATCAAAATCCCAGCAAGGCACCTATTTTGTAGACACAGAAAAACTTCCCCTAAATTTTATGTGGAAAAGTACAGGCTCAAAAAAATAGCTAGAACAATCTTGACAAAGAATAAAACCGCAATAATATACCTGATATTACAGCTTACTATATAGGACCATAATCAAGATTATGTGGAACTGGTGAACAGACAGACGCATGTTTCAGTGGGGCAGAACACAGAACCCAGAAACAGACCTACCCAAACACGGCCAACTGATTTTTGAGAAAAGTACAAAATGGAGGAAGAACAGCCTTTTCAACAAACAGTGCCGGAGCAAGTGGATATCCACAGGTCACAAAAAACAAACAGAAATAATCAATATGGACCATGAGTTTAAATATGAAACATAAACCTGTATAATTTTTAGAAAAAACTAGGAGAAAATCTTTAGGATCTAGGACCAAGCCAAGACTTTTGACTTGAAAGCACAATCCGTAAAAGTAGAAGTTGATAAACTGGATCCCATCAAAATAAAAAACTTCTGTTCTGCAAAAGACTGTGTGAAGAGCGAGAAAGCCAAACCACAGACTGGGAGACAACATTTGCAAACCACGTATCTAACAAAGGAGCAGTACTGAGAACAAAGAACCCTCAAAATCCAACAGTAAAAAAACAAGCAATTCAACGGGAAAACAGGCAAAGGACACGTACAGACATTTCACCAAAGAGGATCGGCAGGTGGCAAAGCAACCCGTGAAAGGAGGCTCGGCATCACTAGCCAGCAGCAAACACAGACTAAAGCCACGAGAGGGACTGCACTTCCATTAGAATACCTACATTAAAGCCACAGAAACCCAGCCTGTCTTTACAAAGTGCTGATGAGGATGTGGAGCAACTGGAATACAGACTGAAACCACAAAGAGATATCACTACATACCTATTAAATGTTTAAAACAGAAATCACTAAATCCCAACAAGGATGCAAAAAACCGGAATCGCCCATAAATTGCTCGTGGGAATGTAAATCACACAGCCACTTGGGAAAGAGATTGGCTGCTTCTTAAAAAAATAAAAACCACGCAAGTTCAACCATATAACCCAGCAACTGCACTCTTATGTTCACACAAAAACTCATACATGAGTGCTCACAGTCAAAAAGAGGACATAATCCAGACATTCTTAAATGGGTCAACGGTTAATCTGTGGAAACATTCATACCATGGAATATAGCTCGGTAATAAAAAGGATAAAACTAATAATAAACACAACAACTTGGATGACTCTCCAGAATATTATGCTGAGTAAAAAAAGCCAATTAATTCCAGAAGGTAATGTACTGTATGTTCTATTTATGTAACATTGTTGAATTGAAAAAAGTACATGAATGGTGGCCAGACTAGCAGTCCCCAGGTGCTTAAGGAAGGAGCAGAGTGGCTACAGAAGTGAAGCACGAAGGATCCTTGTGTGAAAAGTTCTGCATCTTGACTGTATCCATATCATCCATACTCTATCCTGGCTGATAAGAGTATTATCTTTTTTAAGATGTTACACTGTGGAAAAGTGGACAAGAGTCATGGTCTCTCTCTGTATTTTTTCTGTGTGTGAATCCATAGTCAAAAAAATTTTTAATTAAAAAAAAAAAGTTGGAAGGCAAAGAAGTGAACTTAGAAGGGAAAAGATGCTGTTTGGCAGGAAAAAGAGAAGAGAGAATAAGTTAACAGAGGCAGAGTATTCAGAAGATGCGGGAACTTATCTCTAAAAAAAAGGGATGGGGGTCACCAAAGAGAAGCTCATATGGCAGAACGGGGAGCTTTAAAGGAATCAAGGAAACCTGGAACATCAGTTAAAGTCTGTGAGGAGCGTGAGTAAGCGTCAACATTATCATACAGTTTCCCCACTGTCTCAATGAATCCAAAGCACTAGTCTTTACTTGCTGAGTCATCACAGAGATCTTAGATTCTGTTTCACCTATAAAGCTGCAAAGCAATCACTGCAAGTGGAAATTTTTTCTAAAAACAATTATACCACAGCTTGCACATCCCTATAAAAGTCAACTTAATGGAACTTTACTTATGGAATTATATAATCCTAACAAAACCAAGAATAAAAACTATATTATTATCCCTATCTTAAAGGAAAGGACAGGGATAATAAAAGGTCCAAACAAGAAAATGTTGAACAGTCACATACAAATTAGTGATGAAAGTAAATTGGAATTCCAAATTGTCAACCATGGTAGTGATTATTACAACATTCATTTTCTTCTCCCTCATACAAAGAATCTCCTTTTCTTCCTCTTATGTAAATGAGGGTGCCCCTGCAAACTGGGGACTTCCAAAACTGGCTAATGTAACAAGTAATGTTTATGTCTTTTTATTAACATCTTGAGTCTTTTATAAAGCATCTCATGAAAGTCTGTGGAGTTTGAATGTTCTAAGATGCTTATGTAGAAAAGCTGCATGTGAATTTTCCGAAAGTTGCAGTAGCACTGACTTTGAGTTAGCATTCCTAAATTGTCAATGATGTCTGATAAAACACAACCAGGCTACATTACTGTTTAACTGAAACCTAACTTTAATCAACAAATACCCCAAGTTACCCACAAGACTGCAGGTGCACCAAGGACACAGGAGTAGTGAGATGTGGAAATGGCGCTCTTGCTCCTGTCTGTAAACCCGCAGATATAGTAAGATCCAAGAAACGCCAGGATGTGAATAAACGCAAGGAGCCACCCCCACAGAACCATGAGAAACCACCCCCACCAAGAGCAGGGAGAGACAACCAACGGGAACTGGTTCACGGAGACCTTAAAAACAAGTAGCTAACAGCCAACTAAGAAATGGACGGGAAAAGTGGGCCCCTGGATGGCTGGTAAAACAGGAAGCTGACAGCTGACACTGTAAACTAAAATTCTCAATCTCCTCTCCAACTCACAGAGAGAAACCATCCTGTCCCTTCTGGACACGGGACTCAATGACAACAGGCGTGGCAGGAGGAGAGGAGGGACACAGAGGAGGAAAAAAATACAGCAGGAGAGTAAATGAGATTTTGCTTCCTAAATAGTGAGAACTGGGCCCTCACCTTTCCTGTTGGCAACCAGATGCCAGCTGCTGCGTTTACACCCTTCTCAAGACTGGATGCAGAGAGCGTGACACACACTCCACCCACTCCCCCACCAGCTCCAAAGGACCTCTGGACAATCACAGCAGAAGAGTCCCCAGGGGAGGGTCCCTACAAGGCCCCCCTCTTTGGGCTCACAGTTTACAAAGCCCCACATGTGTGATGAGCTGTTTAAGCAGGAGGACTACAACTTTTCATTTTAAACTTCATCTGACTTTTAAAAAAACCACGTGCTTTGATAAAAATTAAAATAAGACCATGGCAAGCCGAGGCGAGATGGAAAGAAAGGGTGAGGAAGGAGTATCTAAGCAGAGGGTCTTCTATCTTTTTTATACGCAAGATAAACAATTAAAAACAGAATTTACAACAAGTCACCCCAATCCTAAAAAAAGGTACACGCCAAAATGAGATAAATAAAAGGTAAGATGCAGTCAACCTGTATATCCATTAACATAGATGGCGACTCCACTAAAAATTGTTGATGAAGTTCCGTCCTTCTGGATAGCAGCGTCTGATCGAAACTGTTGCTCCAATTTCTGGACCTTGGCGGCCATATACCCACCCTAGAATTCAAGAAAAGTAAACTAATCATAAAAGATTTATTTCCTTCCCACCTCCCCATTTTAAAATGAAATTAAAATTAAAAAAAAAAAAAAAAAGACCTTACTCTGTGATAGTGATCAACATACAAGGATGAAATAGGGCATAATGATAACATAAACCATAATTCAAGGTGATACAACAGGCAGGTCAAGGGAGACTTTTCCTGTCAACTCGATTTTTAATAATTCTGTCCATAACATTGTAAAGCAGTTACCTCCAATTAAAGAAAAATTCTATCACATTCTTACAACAGTAGGTGCTACGTTAAAAGAGGAAAAAGGTAAGTCTAGAATAAGTGTAATATCACAGAATATTGCTCTTATCTACAAATGTTATGACAAAGTTTAAACCAATTAAAAATTTGACAAGTGGTCAGTTAAAGAGTATATTTTAGACTGGCTTCCACTATCTTCTCTGTATAGTAAGCTTAACATCAAAAACTTCAAGTAAAATGAAGATGTTTGACAAACCAACACAGTTACCCATACATGTGGATAAGAATACAATAAACAATTCAGTGGTTAGGTTCTGGATCTAATCAATCTGATAGTAGTACTAAAATTTATAACACCAACCTAAAAAAAGAATGTAAAAACATTATTACGTCTGCTAAAGACATTTAGAAATCTATGAATTCAGCTATACCTTTCCTGAACACTGAAATAATTAAGCTAAATCTATTAAGACTTATCAATCTTACTTTATTTATAAAGCCTTCAAAGTAAAATTGTAGATGTCTAGAAGTGGTATGTATTTTTCCCAAAATGGAAATAACTTTTAATACTGTTTTTGATTATTCAAATATCACATGCCATTAAAAATTTTTTTTCTATTCCCAGAAAAGAAGAAAATTTAAATTAGCTGTGATCCATTCAGTGCTAACAGTATGGGATCTTACTTTCAAAGCTTATTTCTATGCCTCAGGACACAATAAGTTTTACACACACAGGATCACATGTAATACTCCTTTATACCACAAGACCATCCTGCCAGGTTAGCACACAGCTAAATGACGGGTACTTACTCTTCTATGCTACAGAAGATAACTTACTTGCCCAATCACCTGTTACTGGATGTCTATGTCTTCCTGTTATCTAGGATTATTAGCAAATCTGTGATAAAAGGATGATATAATACATTCTGTGCACTAGAACATTTATTTCCTCAGGACAAAATTTCTCAAAGTTTAAGCTTTCAATATACTGTGAATACACACACAGAGTTGGTGTCTAAAGCGATTTACAATTTAGAAAAGACCTTAAACCACATTATAAACTAAAAGAAGAATGAAGAATACCTAGACAGTTCAATACAATTATTTTTATTCTTTTAAAACACACCCATTTTTCCCAGCCATCTTCAGCTCTCTTCCTCCATCCACCTCGTCTCATGGTGGAGCTTCTGTATTGGGGGGAAGAAAAAAAGAAATACTTCAATCTCTTAACAGACTATACTACTAATTGGTACTATATTTCAATATAAAGAAAAATGAGAAAGTAAAATAAATTCAAATGTTCAATTCATTAAAGTTGAAAGTATAAAACTGAGGAAATTTTCCCAAGGCATATCATTCTCCTACTTCACCCCAAAACTCCTTGCAGATAAGTATCAGGTTGAAATATCAAACTTTAATTACAACTCATTTTTATTTTTGGCCATGCAATGCACATGTGGGATCTTAACTTCCTGATCAGGGAATGAGCTCATATCCTCTGCATTGGAAGCACGGAGTCTTAACCACTGAACCACCAGGGAAATCCCTTCAATTTTAACAGGAAAAACTTTTATGCATTTCTGAGCATCAATTCTAACACCCACTTATATAAAGCATCACCAAATCCAACTAACATACTGTGCTTACTTGTTAACATTAATTTGTGCTAAAAGAACCTAAAAAATCATTTCCCTCCATAAACTGTCCTAAAATATGGCTTCTAAATTTTGTATTTTTAAAAAATTTATTATTTTATTTTTTGCTACACCACATGACATGCAGGATCTTAGTACCTCAACTAGGAATTGAACCTGCACTCCCTACATTGGGAGTGCAGAGTCTCAACCACTGGACCATCAGGGAACTCCCTTGACTTCTGTCTTTGCTATTACATACTGCATACTTAAGAGTGCAGTCATATGACTAAGCACACACACAAAAAAGAGTGCAGTCCCAGTGTAATCATCAATTATGCAAAAATCCTAAAAGAAGTCGATCAAAGCAGTGTAATTAAGGGACATGATGCAGAAAGATTATCACTGATAATAAATTAGTAACTCTAGCATTTTCCTTAAGGGAACACATGACCAACTCTACCATAAAGCCACCAAACTGGCTCATCTCAAGTGTCAACTGGCTTAGCAGTGATAAAGGTATAAATCAAAGCAGGCATTACATGAGGCTCCTTGTAAAGTCGAATTCTTCTAATTCAAACAGCTACATCCTGGGTGGGACAAGACTGCATTATCCTTCACAAAATTAATATGAGCTCCATTCTTCTTGTTTAGTAACTATATAGGTTAATACCGAATGGTTACCATATACCACTGGAGAAGTCATACATACAGTATCCAAGTTAAACTGGTTCTGATATGGTTTAAAACAATCTTTTATTGAGTAACATTTTAAAACAGCCACACTTTATCCACATATATCACCTGATATCTTCCTTCAAATATTTCTTTATTAGTATATATAGGATTTATAATATCTACTTGGTGACTTTGTATTAATTACGAATCTTTACTGCCTACTCTAAAAGGCACCTGAAAGACATGCAGAGATAGTCTCAGAGTTAACTCCAACAGGGGGACAAGGGGCAGGTGGGGAGGCTCTGAGAACAGGAGGCCAAGTGGCCAACCCTGACCAGGTGCGGTGCGCGCAGGAGGGGAGGGTGGCTGTTTTGTCTCCGACGAGTAAGGGCGTGTGTTCACCCTGAGCGCCAGGACAGCCATCAGCGCTGTTTAATACTTCTGGTCTCAACAGGCTCACTCTGGCCAGGCTGCTCCCCCAAGAGCTCTCTCTTATCTTAAAGGAGCCTGGGAATGTGACCACATAGTTCCTGACTAACTCTGACTGCACACATCTGCTCTTACAAGTGAAAAGTGTGGGCATTCTGGTCACTGTACATTAAGAACGAATAATAACAAAAATTATACGAAACCATTAATCTGTTACACGAAGGTAAGTTAATTCACCTGACCATTTAAGAGCCTCATTGTAAAAGGTCAATACGAAAATCCTTACTGATGGCTTAATGAAAGATCTCACTAACACAAAATTTCTTTGAAGAAAAGTTTTAAATAAACTTTTAAGCTTCCCAAATTAAGCTACCCCAGACTAAGTTTTGAAAATGAAAAGCAATGAAGGGCTGAAAAGGTAATTTCATCAAATTTCGAAAAATGTAATTTGACCCGTGTACAGCAAACTCCTATTGGCCCAAGATTCAATAAAAACCAAGAAAAGGGAAATGGAAACAAGAAACACACTTCATTTTATTTTATTTTTACACACTTCACTTTTTACATTCAAATTCTACTCTGAAAAAATTTCAGGACAAATAGTAAACTTGGTTATTTGGACCAACTCCCTGCGGAGGAGGAGGAAAACTAGGCAAAACATTGTTTAAAAAGATAGCCTCAAGGCACAGAAGGCCGAGCAAATGATGAAAAATTACTGGGCCAAGACTCAGCAGCTGACAGAGGAGACCTGCTGCGTCACATCACCTCGCCAAACCGGGTGCCTGAGAACACACAGTGAGCACTGAGGGAGTGCCAGCCGGGGTTCAGGGTCGTCCTGGGACGGAGCTCTTCACATCTGGGCTGAGGGCCCCAGGGTCAGGGTCAGCTGGAGGCAGGCAGCCCAGAGCACCCTGCCCGGGGTCATCCCAGCCTTAAGAGCAGACCCAGGCGACCTCGGCTGCCTCACGGTGCCTGGCAGAAGGAAATGTGGATGCTCTGAGGAGGCAACTTCCTAAACTTCATACATCTCTACACACGAGCTTGCAAATACAGTATCTGGCATGTAAAAATAACCAGGCACACAAAGAAATGATCACACAAACCAAGAGAAAAAGACAAAATAAACAGACCTACACAGATTCGAGTAAAGGAAATTAATGCAGACTTTAAAGTAACCGTGCTCACTCTGCTCAAAGAGGGGAAAGACAAACTTCAGACTATTGGTAAGGAACTGGAAAATACCAGAAATAACTAGACAGCAACTCTCAAGCGAAAAGATAAAATATTAGAAATTAAGAATGTAATGAACAGGTAAAATGTCCAGATATAGAGCATATGGACAGAAGGGAAAGAGATACAGAATATACACAAGAAAGTCTAATTTAAGTAAATTGTGGGGGTAAAGAGGAAAAAGAGAAGTTATGTTTAAAGAAACAATGGCTAAAACATAGTCTAAAACTAATTAAAGATACCAAACTACATATTCAAGAGGCTCAATGAGTCCCAAACTGGAAACAAAACATAAAGAACCTACATCTAAACATATAATAGTAACACTATGAAAAACTAAAGACAGGGAAAAAAAAGTCTTAAAAGCTGTCATGGGTGGGAAAAAGAGATCCCGTTCAAAATACGGTAATGAGACAGTGGTCTCTTCCACAGAAACAACAGAAGCAGAAGACAACAGTGCTGAAAGGAAATGATGCTCAGAATTCTATACCCAGAGAAAAATTCAGCCAAGAGAGATGAAATACAGGCTTTTTCAGGCAAATAAAAAGAGGTTAATATCACCAGCAAAGTTTGTCTAAAGAAAATTAGAAAGTATGTCCCTTAGGTAGAAAGAAAATCCTCTCAGATGGAAGATCAAAAATACAGGAAAAACATAGACACACACACAGCAAGGAAAACAGTAAAGAGCTGCATGAACCAATGTCAGAAACTGACTTAGTAAAACCACATGACAATCAGATACTGTCTGTAGCGTAATGGTCAGAACATACGAATCAAAAGATTATGAATGAAAGACTAGGGGTAAGGGACTTATTTCTAATCCAGGCTCTGCCTCTGACTTCATTGACCACCGGTCAACTGCCATCTCTCTGATGGAATCTCAATGACTATATTATTGGGGTCTCTCACTATCAGGGGTTTGGGCAGTTGACTACTAGAGTTCCCCTTGGTGCTCTACAGAAGACACACTAAATAACTATATTCAGAAATGAAACATAAAAAATTAAAGAGCAACATCATAGGACATCCCTTATATGCAGAATCTAAAAAGAAATGATACAAATGAAACTTTTACAAAACAGAAAAAGACTCACAGACTTAAAGAGAAAGAACTTTTGTTTACCAGGGAAGGGACAGTTATCCAGTTAGACATGTACACTGCTATATTTAAAACAGGTAACCAACAAAGACCCACTGTAACTCTGCTCAATGTTACCTGGCAGCTGGACCGGAGGGGAGTTAGGGGAGAATGGATCCAAGTGTATGAATGACTAAGGCGGAGCCGCTTTGCTGTGAACTGATACTGTTTCTGCTAACCAGTAAGGATCATGGAAAGAGTCTCTGCCTGTGCTCAGAAGCTATCATGAAAGGAACTTCCACAGTAGAGGACTGATCTGTTTCTTCAAACAGGACTTTCCCCAGAATGGGAACCTCAGCTTGACAGAGAGAGCAGCCCTCAGACATAACACATCCTCTAGGTTCCAAGCAACCTTCTGAATTACAGTATGTCCTCTTGAGAACACCCTTTAACAAGCCATTCAGTTATCAAGCCAGACTTGTACATAACAACTGCCTTCTAGTTTTCAGATGAAACTTGCAGACTGGGTTCCCAATCTAGTTCCATTGTACATAGTGGCCTTGAGGAAAGTGTTGCACATTGCTGAGACTGTAATGTACAACCTAGAATAACCATCCAACCTTGCCATATTCAAGCATTAATATAGAAGCCAATTTCTGGGTTTTTAAAACTTAGTTTAAAAAAATGGATAAAGAATGAATTCATGTATGCAAAAGTACCCTGATCTCTAACACTGAGGGACTGTGTTCTCAGTCATGTCTGACTCTGTGACTCTATGGACTGTGGCCCCCCAGGCTCCTCTGTCCATGGGATTCTCCAGGCAAGAATACTGGAGTGGGTTGCCATTTCTTCCTCCAGGGGACCTTCTGGACCCAAGGATCCGGACCCGGGTCTCCTGCATTCAGGCAGAGGATTCTTTACCACTGAGCCCTAGCTGCTATTATACAAATCTACTCTACCCAGGCCACAGTGTGAAAATCAAATGAGACCACATATGTGGAAACTGCTTGAATAGCGCAAGATACAAATGTCTTTCCTTTAAATAAGCTATTTGTGGTCTACATACAACACAGCAGATTTAGTGACACGAGACCTGAGCTCTAACCCCAGCCCTGCATCTCCCAACCTGCATCTCGTCTCCTGTATTGCAGGAAGATTCTTTACCGGAGAGACCAAATCCACCTATTGGGCTTCAAGTGATGAAATCAGGAAGACCCCGCGGGAGGCACCGTGCAGCCCCGCCCTCTATACACACCCGCAGCTGCCAGATGAGGCAAGCGTGAGGCCAACAGGACAGCAGCTCCAGGGGCCCAGGAGCCCCAGTGCCCACGATGCAGGAGTTCCCGACTCTCTCACGCTCTTACCAGAGACACTCAGAACACGATGAAGCGCGTCAGCACGGTCCTACTTACTGAAACTATACTGAAATTACCGACACACTGTTTCACACCTGCTGAGCACACTGTCATCAGTTCACTCAGGACCTCCAACGTGTGTCTCACGAGGCTAGTCAAGTTACCACTGTAAAGAACTTCGTGCTGTCTTCTTTACTAGGATTACTGGTGGATTTTAACATCTCCCCACAGAATGATGTTCATCACCATGAGCAACTGTTTTCAAGCAAAAGTGGTATTTATCTATTTGTTAAAGAATCATTAATATTCTAGATAGTTCAGCACACACCAGCAAAATTCCCACTACATATCTAGGAAATGCCCAAATACATATTAATGTTACTCTACTGGTTACCTATTTGTAACCCTCAAGTATATTGACTATTAAGTCATGAAAATGACACTGAGTGGCTTTTACTCACTCTCATTACTCTAGCCCCTGGTGGCTCAGGTGATAAAAGAATCCACCTGCAATGCAGGAGACCTGGGTTTGATCCCTAGGGCTGGAAGACCCCTGGAGGAGCGCATGGCAACCTACTCCAGTACTCCTGCCTGGAGAATCCCATGGACAGAGGAACTCGGTGGGCTACAGTCCGTGGGGTTGCAAAGAGTCAGACACGACTAAGTGACTAAGCACAGCACATACATACATGGATAGGTTTATCTTATCTTCATTTAATAGTTACTTAAGAAATAGTTAACAAATGAACTAGAATATACAGATATACAAATGAATACACAATGGATGAATGAATATGCAAATTACAGTAGCATAAGAATCCATGACTGACACACATGCAGAGAGCAGCCTGTGGCCACCCAGACCGTGACCGGGCAAGGTCAAAATAAAGCGAGTTTCCCTGTGGCTCTCACCATGTCACTGTGCAATGCTTCTTCTTCTTCAGGGCCTCTTTCTTTACCTTAGTTAGCTGTCAATTCTCTGCTGACAATCAACAAGCTGCTTGATAAACGGCTTAAAGTACGACCACCCCAGGGACCTGTGTATTTAAAAGGACTTCCCTGTGACCATTCAGAGGGGGAAAGCACATCTTTCTGATACATGGAGTTGGGATGTTCAGACACCACATGCAAAAGAATGGACCCTTATCTTACACCATATACAAAAATTAATGGACAGTGGATCAGACTTTAATGGAAGGCCTAAAACCAGAAAGCTCTTGGAAGAAAATAGGAAAAAAGCTACATGGCACTGGATTTGGCGATGATTTCTTGGATATGACATCAAAGCATAGGTAACAAAAGAAAAAATAAACTGGACTAAACCAAAATTTTAAAATCTGCATCAAAAGGATAAATCAAATGAGTAAAATGCAACTCAGAGAATGAGAGAAAATATTTTAAAGTCATCTATCTGCAGAGGGACTAAGAACCAGAGTATATGAAGAACTGTTACAACTTAATAAAAAATACACGGATTAAAAAATGGGCAAAAAATTTCCATAGACATCTCTTTATAAAGAAAATATACAAATGGCCATTAAGCCCATGAAAAGATGTTTAACATCACTAACCATTAGAGAAATGCAAATTGAAACCACAATGAGAACCATCTCATACCCATTAGGATGGCTACTATCAAAAAAACAGAAAATAAGTGTTAACAAGCATGTTAAAAAACAGGAACCCTTGTGCACCATTGGTGGGAAATGGTATAAAATGGTGTAGCCATTATGAAAAATGCTATGGTGGTTCCTTAAAAAATTAGATACAGCACTGCCACATGATCCAACAATTCCACTTCTGGGTACAAAACCAAAAGAACTGAGATATTTGTACACCCATGTTCACAGCAGCATTATTCTCAAAGCCCAAAAGAAAGAAAGAAACCCAAGTGTTCACTGATAGATGAACGGATAAACAAAGCGTGATATACATAAAGTGGAACAGTATTCAGCCTTAAAAATGAAGGTGGGCCTCCATGGTGGTCCACTGGTTTAGAGTCGCCTCGTGAGGCAGGGGACACCAGTTTGATCCCTGGTCCAGGAAGATCCCACATGCCTCAGGGCCACGACTACTAAGCCACAACTGCCCTAGAACCTGGGACCCACAAGTACTGAAGCCCGCACCCAGAGCCTGTGTCCACAAGAGAGGCCACCACAATGAAAAGCCCTCAGACAGCAACTGGAAGCCCCTGCTTGCCGCAACTGGAGGAAAGGCCACGTACGACTACGAAAACCCAGCACAGCCAAAAATAAAAATAAATATTTTTTTAAAAGAAGGTAATTCCAACAAATGCTGAAAAGAGGTGAACCTCGAGGGTATTATGCGAAGTGAAATAAGCAAGTCACAAAAAGACAAATGCCATACAATTTATATAAGGTGTCCAGAGCGCGCAGATTCACAGACACAGAAAGCACACGGGGAGGAGGGAAGCGGGGAGCTGCTGCTCACTGCGTAGTTTGAGCTATCCCCGGTGAAAACCAGTCTGGGAAGACGGACAGTGGAAATGGTTCCACGACAACGGGAAGGTGCTTAAAGCTGCTGAGTGAACGGCACACGTAAAAATGGTTAAGATGGTAATCTTTATATGTATTTTACCACAGTTAAAACTTTTTAAAATAAATTTTTAAAAATAAAGAAAGACCATAACACTGGAAATACTCCGCAGGCACTTGGGTTCTCAGGGACTGGCAAGTTGCAGCGAAGGGTAACAATGTCCACTGGGAACACAAAGTCCGGGAAGAAGCTTTCTTCTCTGGGAAATCTGCAGAGCATACCTGGGATTCTTCACCTCAAGAGGGCAGTGGGCAGAACTAACTAGGGCCAAGTAGACTTAAACTGAAGAAAGTGGGCTATTAAGGTATGACCTAAATCAAATCCCTTACAATTATACAGCGAAAGTGCCAAAAAGATTCAAGGGATTAGCTCTCATAGACAGAGTGCCTGAAGAACTATGGACAGAGGTTTGTAACACTGCACAAGAGGTGGTGATCAAAACCATCCAGAAGGAAAAGAAATGCAAAAAGGCAAAATGGTAGTCTGAGGAGGCCTTACAAATAGCTGAGACAATAAGAGAAGTGAAAGGCAAACGAGAAAAGGAAAAATATTCCCATTTGAATGCAGAGTTCCAAAGAATAGCAAGGAGAGATAAGAAAGCCTTCCTCAGTGATCAATGCAAAGAAATAGAGGAAAACAACAGAATGGGAAAGACTAGAGATCTCTTCAAAAAAATCAGAGATACCAAGGGAACATTTCATGCAAAGATGGGCTCAATAAAGGACAAAAATGGTACAGACTCAACAGAAGCTGGAAATAATAAGAGGTAGGAAAAATACACAGAACTGTACAAAAAAGATATTCATGACGCAGATAATCACAATGGTGTGATCACTCACCTAGAGCCAGACATCCTGGAGTGCGAAGTGGAGTGGGCCGTAGGAAGCATCATTATGAACAAAGCTAGTGGAGGTGATGGAATTCCAGTTGAGCTACTTCAAATCCTAAAAGATGATGCTGTGTAAATGCTGCACTCAATATGCCAGCAAAGTTGGAAAACGCAGCAGTGGCCACAGGACCGGAAAAGGTCAATTTTCATTCCAGTCCAAAAAAGGGTGATGTGAAAGAATGTTCAAACTACTGCACCACTGCCCTCATTTCATATGCTAGCAAAGTAATGCTCGAAACTCTCCAAACTAGGCTTTAACAGTACATGAACCAAGTACTCCCAGATGTTCAAGCTGGATTTAGAAGAGTCAGAGGAACAAGAGATCAAATTGCCAATATCCGTTGGATCGTAGAAAAAGCAACAAAATTCCAGAAAACCATCTACTTCTGCTTCACTGACCACGCTAAAACCTTTGACTATGTGGATCACCTTAAAGAGATGGGAATACCAAACCACCTTACTTGCTTCCTGAGAAACCTGTATGCCTATCAAGAAGCAAGTGAGAACTGGACATAGGACAACAGGCACGTTCAAAATTGGGAAAAGAATACATCAAGGCTGTATATTGTTATCCTGCTTATTTAACTTATGTGCAGAGTGCATCATGAGAAATGCCAGGCTGGATGAAGCACAAGCTAGAATCAAGATTGCCAGGAGAAATATCAATAACCCCAGATATGCAGATGACACCACCCTTATGGCAGAAAGCAAAGAGGAACTAAAGAGACTGCTGATGAAGGTTAAAGAGCAGAGTGAAAAAACTGGCCTAAAACTCAACATTCAAAAATCTAAGATCATGGCATCCAGTCCCATCACTTCATGGCAAATATATGGGTAAACAACAAAACTAGTAACGGATTTTATTTTCTTGGGCTCCAAAATCACTGCAGATAATAATGATTGCAGCCATGAAATTAGAAGATGCTTGCTTCTTGCAAGAAAAGCTATGACCAACCTAGACAACGTATTAAGAGGCAGAGATATCACTTTGATAAGAAAGGTCCATCTAGTCAAAGCTATCGTTTTTCCAGTGGTCATGTATGGATGTGAGAGTTGGACCATAAGAAAGGCTAAGTGCTGAAGAATTGATGCTTTTGAACTGTGGTGTTGGAGAAAACCCTTGAAAGTCCCTAAAAGAGATCACTCCTGGGTGTTCATTGGAAGGACTGATGCTGAAGCTGCAACTCCAATACTTTGGCCACCTGTTGTGGAGAGCCCACTCATTAGAAAAGCCCCTGATGCTGGGAAAGACTGAAGGCAGGAGAAGGGGACAACAGAGGATGAGATGGCTGGATGGCATCGTCGACTCAATGGACATGAGTTTGAGCACCCGAGAGATGGTGAAGGACAGGGAAGCCTGGTGTGCTGCAGTCCATGGGGTCGCAAAGAGGACAGGACTAAGCAACTGAACACCACTACCACCAGATACTGTCCTCACAATACGAGAAGATGGGACAGTCACTACGAAGTTTAACTAGCTGCTCCAACGGGTTCTCGCTTGTCCTTAAATGGGAAAGGCTTCAACACCAAAGAGCTGTTTTGAGGTTTTGTTTTGTTTCTGTTCAACCATAGAGACCCTCATTGTCTAAGGCTATGATCATTCTCAGATCACTGAGGTTATAAGAGCACAATGGAGATTCTTGGAATTCAAAACCCAGGGAAGCAGAACCTTATTCTAGACCCATTTAGTCAGGTTGCCAATTTGAAGAGACTCTCACCAATGTTATTAGAAACAAAAATCAGATAACTATGTGCAGGGCATTATTATGTCTTTGTAACACTCTTTTGTCTTCACCATATACTGGCTTTTAGGGATTCTAAATTGAGCTGACAGTTTATATTCTAACACAGCATGTATTTAAACCTATAAAATACCTTTGAAAAATATACAGAAATACAACATCAAGATATTTAGAACAGATATTACTCCTAATCTAACAGAACTCTTAAAAAAAATTTTTTTTAACCTGGTCTCTTTACCTTCAGTACAGCGAAAGATTTTCCTATTATCAGTTATTTAAATGTGCAATGAAACAATTCCTGTACTACAAGATACCAGTCTGATCAACACCACACACACAGAGACTTCAAAGAATTTAACCCACCAACAGAAGTGGCTACGATATATAGGCATTCTCTAAACAACAAACTGTACGTGTGGGTACATACGACTTTTCAAGAAGTGAACCTGATCTATCTCTTCTCAAGGCATTCTCTATTACCCTCCAAATTCATGGTTTGTGTTTATACACTGCTTTGTCAGATTGCTTGTATTCAGTTGTGCTAGGTGTCCATTTTCAAAAACAGTTTTTCCTTCTATGTAAAAGCACTATATGTTTACTGCAGAAAACTGAGAACTACAGGGAGCAAAAACTGAAGGGAAAATTATCACATTTCCACCTTCTTAAAAAAAAAATCACCTGTTGACTGACACTATTTCCTTTTCAGTATTCCTTAAATTTTTAACATTGAATTTTAAATGTTAAATGTTAAACAATATTATGTTAAATGTTATGCTAAATTGTTATTTAAATTTAAATGTTGAAAATTTAAACACACCACTGTATCTTACCACTGCATTTCCAGTGTCTTACTCTTCCCAGGGAGGTTGGTACATCTCCTATTTATCTTCACAATACATCTATGGAATAGGGAGGCCAAGTACTGATTTTGTCACACACAGGAGCCTTCTAGGTAAAAGGGCTAAAACGTCTGATAAGGCTGCATGGCCGGTTTGTGGTGCAAAACCACACCCATCTTGTACAAATGTATGTCTCCAAATCTCCAATGGAGAAATGAACAACGCTATTAGTGTAACAAACTTCTGAAAACAACACTCCCACTGAACTGAACCAGCCTAACACAACACAAGATGCTTCTACTCGCACTGTCCGGGTCAGCAACGGTAGCTGCCGGACACGTGACCGGACTGCAGAGGGACAGGCCCCCTGAACAGCCTGCACCCAGACCCCACTGTGTGCCCACAGCCATGAGTGGCAGAGGCCCAGGAACAGTGCCCCCTTCAGCTGGTTCTCTGGCCTTAAGCCGCCAGTAGTTCCCGCATCTGTGGACAGAGCGGGGTCTGACAGTTTGTAAAAATTATGATTCTATACATCTATCCATTTATTAAAAAGGCTTTTACAATGAAAGCACACGCATTATGCTACTCTGTTTACTCGTCCAGGAAACAAAGGCTGTGCACAGATGTGGCTCGAACAGTAAGTAATGAACCCTGCTCAGTGAGAGGTCGGCCTTTGCCCCTGGCTGGCCCTGCTGATAAATGTCTCCTTTTACCTGAGGGTTAACAGTCGCTTCAGGTAGCCTAACAAGATTTACAGTGGAGGCTTCGGGCCATGCGCCACTAACCTTCTGGGGGCTGGAGACAGAAGGTCAACCTCATCTATCTGACCAAACTCCAATAAAAACCCTGGCCACTAGGTGAGCTGCCCCGCTTGGCAATACTTCTTGGGTATTGTCAACTGTCATTAACAGAAGTCACCCCCACCTCAGACTCCAGTGGTGCAGCCAAAGTTCCACATGGAACTCCCCCGTGTGGCCCATGCCCTTGGCCGGCTTTAACCTCATCTGTTCACTGCAGTAAGTCACCACCACGATGACCACAACAGCTCCCAAGAGCTCGGAGTCCTACCAGTGAGCTACTGCACCTGAGGGTGGTCCTGGGGACCCCCAAACTCTGGAGTGCCAGAATGACAACAGTCTCCCAGTATTCTTTCTTTCTTTCTTTTAGTAAAAGAACACCTCTCCTAACCCATCTTAGTGGTGAGCAGGGCTGCAAAGGGAGGTTCCATTTCCTCAGCTCCTTTAAATCAGGAGTGGCCATGTGACTAAGCTCTGGCCAGTGAGATGAGAGCAGAGTAATGTATACAAAACTCTGTGCCATTTTTCTGAAAAGAAGTTGTTTACTCTTTTTTGGAATGCAGTTTTGAGGTGACCAAGCTTCAACCAACAGAACAAGGACAGGGGATGGCTAAGAAAACAGAAGGAACCTGGGCCCTCAATGACCTAAAACAAGCAGTCGTCCATCAGCTGTGACCTGCCGCCATCGCAGGGGAGAGAACTGTTAATACTCTGTCATCACCCACATCACTGCGCTCTAAGTCTCGGCCACAACCTTATACCCTGGTACCGTGTTACCCTGCACCCTAATGAAGGTACCTACACTTCATTGTTTGGGTATTATGACTGAGAATCAATTATTACAACAAACTACACAGAAATAAAGAGAGACAAGCAATAAGATCGAGAATTAATATTTATGGATATACAGGTTTTGCCCCCCTTTTTTCAAAAGTTTACTTTGCACCACTTTACTCTTATGAAAGACCTACATCAGTACACGTTTTTGCTAACCAAAAGAAACACCAAGAGGATTTTCACTTTTACAAAAAACCGGGAAAGCAAAAGCAGCATTCGGCTTGCTTTGCAGCAGCCTGTTACCAAGGAAGCGTGCACCCAAGCACTGCCCGGCTCCTTCTCCAGGAACCACGCTCCATATCACAGTATCAAGCCCCCATTGTGGTGGACCGAGTCACTGGGTCTGTGAGCATCTGTACTCCATCTCAGTTTATATTTTTCACCCATTGGCAAGACAGTCCTATGGTGATTGTTTCTTTGCTTTTGGCCATTTCAGCTTAAGAAAGGTTTCACAGGAACACTCTACTCAGTCAGCAGGGGAAATCTGTATTCAAACTGAAAATGGGTAACATACTTGTAATGTCCTGTTTGAGGCTGATCTTGCTAAAAGCAAATTTTCTATCTCAAACCATTCAATATAACAAATTTCTCTCTTATCCTCTTGGTTATCCACAACAATGAAAATACATTCCCCTCCCCCCACAAATGACTGATCTAACAAAATCAGTCATTTGAAAACAAAGTGTTCTAAAAGAATCACTAATAATTTTCTTCCCTGTCATTACAGATTTCCATAGAAGGAAAAGGAAACAAAGACACAGTTGTAATAAAGTACAAACAACCACCTCCTCTGGTTTTCAAGGGTGTAGCAACATTAACTGGTCCTAATGCCCTCCCTCATTAAAGTATCTCCACGGGGAGGTCCCACCTGCTTCTCAAAGTCAGCATGTCTAAAAGTAGGGATCAAGCTACAAAGGAAAAGAAAAGAATGTTCTGGAGATGATATGATTTTAGAAAAGAGAGTCAGCAAGGAGTGATTTCACTAAGGAGAAGCTCCAGTCTCACAGGAAAGCCAAACGGACACCCGGAGGAAGTTCACGGTTGCAGGAAATCAAGGACTCCCAAGGCCACTGCAGAAGGCAGGGACAGAATTCAGCCAGAGAACAAAGGAGTCCCGTCAGAGAAGAGGGCGGCCTGCACTCACACTGGAGCTTCACGAGCAGCTCCTGGAGGGCGTGTCAAAACACACGCTGGGCCCCAACTGCAAGCTCGTCACTCTGTAGGTGGGTCAGGAGTGGCTGGGTACCTGAATTTCTGAAAAGCTCCCGGGGAATGTGTGCTGGTGTGAGGCACAGGCTTTGAAAGCCACCAGCTTTCCTACAGTGCACCTAAGGTGGTCAGAGGACAGAGATGAGTGCAAGCGCAGCTCAGAGGTGATGAGACGGAGTCCACCGAGGAGAAAGGATGTCGGTACCATTTGCACCAGTGAAAGAACTTCACCACAGAGTAAATGCAGCTCAGCAAGACGAGGTCTGGATTAGATTATGGGTAACAAGATCTTTCCTGTCCTTCGCCTTCTCCCTCTCCCCACAAATTCCAGGTCTGATCCAACAGTTTACTCCATAATCACTGAATACTTACTGTAATTTGCAGTTTTCAAGATGAATAAAGTGTAAACCACAATTCAAAATTATCTTTTAGAGAAGAAGGATTTGCACAGACCTGCAATACTGGAGCCAACAGTGGCAGCACCGACAAAAAGCAACAGACCCCCAGGAAGACAGCAATAGGTAGCTCTCTCGTTGGGGACTAGATCCAAGACCTCACTGAAAAGGCAGATCTGAGCTGAGGGCAATGAATAAGATTTTAACAGGCAGAGGGGAATTAAAGAGTGATTTCAAGAAGAAGAAAAAAAAAATGTGTTCAAGGCAACAATCTGGGGCTGACACATGGATAGAGCCAGTGACAGATGAACTAACAAGGCAGGTAAGGGAATATAACAGTAGGCCCACAAAATCGTAAGAAGTCTGAATCTTCCTTTGTGAAAGTGAGGGAAAGAAAAAAGTCGCTCAGTCATGTCCAACTCTTTGTGACCTCATGGATTGTAGCCCGTCAGGCTCCTCTGTCCATGGGATTCTCCAGGCAAGAATACTGGAGTGGGTTGCCATGCCCTCCTCCAGGGGATCTTCCCGACCCAGGGATCGACCCCTGCTCTCCTGCACTGACAGGTAGATTCTTTACCATCTGAACCACTGAACCTGTGAGTATCAATGATGGGGGGGGGAGGTAACGGCTGCACACAGGTTCGAGGTTCCAGCTACCCAGCCTCCTCTACACCGAGAGCTCATGTTTGCTGCCCACACAAAGCATCAGAGCTCCGGACTCAGAAGGCAGACGTGGCGACACACACTAGAAACAGATCCTCCTGAGCAACCGCAGTTCAAAAAAAAGGTCAAACCCACTCTAGTCTAGATCTGCTATCAGTTCCATCTGTCACAAACCTCTTCTCTCACAAATCCTTATGTTAATGCAACTGCAAGTGAAAATAGAATGTTTAAGAAACAGCCACTGCATTACTTTCCGGCCTCTTTTCTCTTGCTTTATGACAGGAATTCCCTATGTTAAAAACAACCAAAAACAACTCCACTACTTTCTAGGATGACAGGACATTTTACCAAGCTACTATAATCATCATAAGACACTAGAAGTCTTCCTCAAGACAGTTTATTTAGGTTCTATGCCTGCATTAACAGATTCTATTTCTGAAAAACCCTCAGTGAGCTCCAAGAGGATATAATAACCTTTAAGGGACAATCAGAAATAAGATGTTCCATTGGGCATAAATAATATGCCAAAAAATTAACCTTCAACACTGTAAACCTAGCAACTTCAACTCAAGATCTAAAATTCAAAGTGCCAACTAAGTGGCTACAAGATTTTACAACTCTAACAACACCACCTCCACCTCAGTAACAAGAATCCCGTGTCATAGATTTAGGTCTCTTTTCAGTTAACAATAGTAATAACCTAAGTTTAAAATTACAAATTCAAAAAGAAACCAAGAGTAAACTTTTTAAGAGTTAAAATTACCGTGCTTTTAAAATACCAAAAGGCATGTAGTTTATAACCATACCTACAACACAATTTATATAAATAAAGTATTTAACTCAAATGAATCCAGGTTTCAAATGCCATTATTTCCAGAAGAGAAAATGCTATTTTCAACAGAAGGCATTCTTTCTACATACATAAATACATTCAAATGCAACCCGCTCCCATTTCTAATACACTGGAGATCTCCAAGTTACCGCTGCAGAGCTGTGTCCAAGACTGAGCTGTGACAACAGGGCATCTGTCCGCACTTCTTCAGCTACTGTCTGTAAGAAAGAATCTGGCTGGCCTTTGTCCCAGGTTCCTGGGAGACTCTAAACCCCTGGAATTTCACAACTGACAGCAGTCTCTGTTACCCACAGCGGACCCCCAGGACCATGTCTTTTATATAAACAGGTGACTCCCAAGTGGCCCCTTATTTCAAGACAGGGAGGCCACGCTGGCAAGGCCAACCAAGTGATTAGAGGCTTGGCTCTGAGCCACACGCCATCAGCCTGACCTCCTGGAAGAGGGGTTTGCAGATGAAATTTGGCCTTGTGGTCCATGATTCAATCAATCATGCCAATGTAATAAAAACCCAATAAAACCTCTGGACTCTGAGATGCAGGTAAGCATCCCTGGTAATCATAAACTGACAGGGCAGGAGGGTGAGTCCTGAACACGGAAGCACCAGGTCTCCACGTCTCTCTTCATTTGGAAGATGCTGGTTTGTATCCTTTATAACAAAATGTTAATTCTAAGTACAGCACCTTCCTGAGTGCTGTGAGTCATTCTAACAAACGCTCAAATCTGAGGGGGCAGTGGGAACTCCCAAATATGGGGCCAGGTGGCCACAAGTGCTGGGGGCCTGCAAGCCCCAAAGCCTGCAGCTGGCAGCTGAAAAAAGGGGAGGCTGATGCCCTTAACCTGTGGCACCAGGATGGCTGCCCCAGCGCTGCGCTGTTAACAGCCAAAACCACACGGTGCACATAAAACAGGACATACAGCCCTGCCCCTCGTCTCAGGACTTAACAGAGGCTAAATGAGAAAAAGTCGAGTGAAAGCACTTTTTAAGGCCTGTGTTTAGTTGCTTAGTCGTGTCTGACTCTCTGTGACCCCATGGACTGTAGCCCACCAGGCTCCTCTGTCCATGGGGATTCTCCAGGCAAGAATACTGGAGTGGGTTGCCATTCCCTTCTCCAGTGGATCTTACCAATCCAGGGATCAAACCCAGGTCTCCCCGTCTTGAGCCACCAGGGATGCCCTTTTAAGGCCTAAAGCATTATAAAAAGGGACTTTTTTGGTTATGTGCTCAAAAAAATTAGAGAAGAAATTATTAAAATATTTTTAAAATTCATGATTGTTCAGCTTAAATTTCTAACAGGCTTAAAATATCAATAAATAGCCAATAAGTTACATAGAAATAAAGTTTACTATAAGATAAAATTGAGAAATTCAATGAAAAGCATTTTAAATCTCAAGTATAGAAATGATGCAGTTTAGAAAATGTGAAATTCAGCTATTATATTCTGATTAAACCTCACAAAAGCTCATTTTAGCCTTGATTCTGATCAGGCATGATTGAGAACAATAAGCAACATTTTACCTACTCATATACTGGGCTCAAGCAAAAACTATTTACATCATAATCAACTTTATGCCCATCCCCAACTAATCTTTTAATTTAAGGATAAGACCATATTGGTCTTTAAAAAGTTTCTCAAACCATTCCAGATGCATATAGCAGAATATACCATTCAACTCTACCCTCTTTAACCTAAGATACTAAGCATACACTGGTCTTTGGGTGATGAAGGGGGAAATCTAGAATATCAGAGAAAAATGGCTTTAGAGTTTAAAGACACAAAAAATATCCCAACAAAACTAGATTCTAGTTCTATTTCTCCTCTCGATCATCAAATAATTCTCTGGGTCTCATTTTTTCTCCAGGAAAATACAGGGCCATGGCCTACAGAACCTTCAGGGTTCATTCTAGCACAGGTGTTCTGAATCTACTTAAGTGTTGAGAAATCAGCAACTTAGAATTTAGATATTCTTCAAATTTTAAAAATGCCACAAAGTGATGTCAAAAATCATTAAAGCTTAACATGGCGTACAAATGTTCTACACCAATGTATCCCTCCTTACTAAAAACAAAAATAACAAAGGTCTGCACCACAATCAACAGAAACACATGTATTTACTTGCCACCTGAAATCTATTTTATTTTAGCCTTAAGCAACTTTAAAGACAGTCACGTTTTCCTAAATCTGATACAATCTATGACACGCAAAGCCTTTTCAAACTAACTACAGAGCTGACCTACCAGGACACACATGATGCTTTGACTTATTGTTAATGACTTAGTAATTCTGCATATCATCACCCTATTAAAATGTTTCACACTTATAAAACACAGACTATTAAGTATAGTGCAGATGGTCCCTAACTCAGAATGCTTTCGTTTACAATTTTTCGACTTTATGGTGATACCAAAGTGACACACGTTCAGCAGAAACCAAACTTGCCCTTCTGACCTCTCCTGTGTGAGACTCTGGTGGTGCTGGGTTGGGGATCCACATTTCCCAATTAGCCACCCAGTCCTGAGGATGGACCACTGATACACCCACAACCACTCTGTTTTTCACTTTCAGTATAGTATTGAGGCTTCCCAAGTGGCTCAGTGGTAAAGAATCCACCTGCCAATGCAGGAGATGCAAGACACAGGTTAAATCCCTGGGTCAGGAAGATCCTCTGGAGGGAATGACTACCCACTCCAGTATTCTTGCCTACAGAATTCCAGGGACAGAGAAGCCTGGCGGTTATAAAGTCCATACAGTACATGGGGCTGCAAAGAGAGACACGACTGAGCACGCTATAAGCTCTACCTAAGAACCACACACATTTTTCGGGTGTGGAACCCGTCATGAAAGAAGGCAGAAACTGAACATACTAAAGACGGTGAAAATCTCCCCTTTCCCAACTACAAGACTTGTACTTCAACTGGGTCTCAAGGATTTTCCTGTCTTCAGCCTCCAGCAAGTCCTTTCATCACCACAACCACATCTCCAGCTGAACTTCAAAGGAAAAGATATAAAAGCCACTCCAGTGGACGACTGTTGAGATAATCACTCTTAGCATCTTCCACAGATCTAAGAATAAAGCTGACTTACACCTAAAGACCAAATACTCGTCACCATTCTCAGCAGTTTATTTTTTAAATCTATTCTAGACATCCACAAAATGTATTTATTTTAAAAGGAGTTCCATAAATATAACTTTGGTAGCCAGAAAAATTCAGCAAAATAAAGATAAAATTCGATGAATTGAATTTTTATCTCATGCAAAAACACAAAAGTCCTAAGTGAATACTCAAAGCTAATTTCAAGTACTGGCTTTCAAAACTGTGAAATAGCCCCTTCTAAGCACTTTATATATATTAACTTGATTATTTCTTACCATAATCCTATAAAGTAGGCATTACTGTCCCATCTTACAGGGAAGGCAAACTAAGGCATCAAAAGATATTCCCTTGCCCAAAGCCACACAATCAGTAAATGATAGAAGCCAGGCTGTCTTGACTCCAGAACTAATGTTTACATCAACTATATACCACTCATTCACTTAACAAGTTTAACTGAGAGCCTACTGTGTGCCAAGCACCCTTCTAAGCACCAGGGACAGAGCCATGAACAAGTCAGACAAGGCCTCTGCCCTCCAGGGGAGAAGAGGTCTTGGAACAAACAAGTCTTATGGGGGAAATGGATACATGAAGAACGTTATCTTACCTTGTAATAAATGCCAGGAAGAGAGAAAAAAAACAAAATGAATCCAAAGTGACAGAGAGAGGGGCTGGCTTCATTTTAGGGGTGAGAGAAGGGATCATTTTGATGTGATGACATCTAAGCAGCTAACGGAAGACATCTGTCAAGGCAAGATCACCACCAGGAGGAAGAGGCAGGCCAACTTAAAGAACAGAAGGTATAACATCCCTAAAACAGGCTTAGCGTGATTTGTTCAAGAAATGGCAAAAAGTTCTGATTCAATTCTAAGGGTAACAGGAAGCTTTTGGAAGATTTTGATCAAGAAGAGTGACGGTGTGATTTATGTTTTTAAAAAGACCACTCTGTTACTTTGGGATTGGTCAGTAACACCCAGAAAAACAGGGCCACGGGGGAAGGCACCGTCACAACCGTCTGAGATACCTGAACTAAGATAAGGATCCATGTATTCTTCATCAGTAGATGCTAAAAGTGATTCTTTTTATTTTTTTGGCCATGCGGCATGTGGGATCTTAGATCCCTGACCAGGGATCAAACCCACGGCCCCTGCAGTGGAAGCTTGGAGTCTTAACCACTAGACCACCAGGGAAATCCCCAGTAGACACTAAAAGAAGAGTATGCAACCTACTCATCCCTGAAAAAGACTTTCTTAAAATAGTCCTCCTTCCTCATCCCCTGTTCCTGACTTTTTTGGGAAAAAAAAAAAAATCAGTTTTCTAAAATATCCATGTTAATGCTTTAGTGGGTACTGTTATAGGAGGAAAATAAGGTTAAAAGGTATTTCCTTCACTTACAAACATACTCTTATGATTTATCATATGCCACACACACCATACATTCCTGAGAAGCAGAAACAGCTTTACTGCTCTTTAGTTCAGGGCCTGTTCATTTACTTGGAGACAAGAAGTGGCAGCTCTTCTGATCAGCTTTCTTCTCACACTTGGTCTCAGCACATCCCAGTGCATACTATTAACAGGTTGTGGACTGCAATAAAGTACACCAAAGGGAATAACACGTATTTAGGGAGCACTACTATGTACCATGGACTCACTAGATGCCATACATTTAAGAACTCATTTAATTCTCAAATACCCCAGGTACGAAGTGAAGTGTTCATTACACAAATGAGAGGGAAAAAAAAAATCCGAGAAATCAGTAACTTAAATTGTCCACAATAATAACAAGCAGAGCCAGGATTTAAGCCTACATCTAACTCTGAAGTTCTTGTCTTTCTACTACAGCAGCTATCAAAGACAGGACTATAAAATATATATCACATGTAGTCTTTCTAGCTTCTTATTACTACCTTGTTGTTGGTGGGGCTGGGTTTCTTTTGTGAAGAATCTGAGTTTTGAAGTTGGGAGTGCAGAAGATGAAGTGATCTTACATATTCAAATACATCATTTTGAAAAAGTATTTTCTGCTTGAGATTTCAAAGAAATTAAAGATTCCCCACCTTTAAAAAAAATATCTTAAATATCAATTGTTTACCATGAAGTAGGAGTAATGCTCTCTGAGAAGTCTGGTACAGATTCTGCCCTCAAAAGACTTACAGATAAAGACAGGAAGCAAATAAAAAGAAAATCATCAGTAATACCTGCGAAGTGGCAAAGAGCCTAAGGAGTGAATGAAGAGCCTTCTAAATCAGGGTAGGATCGCTGGAAAAAGAGGGACTCTAGGTGAGCTTCCCTGGAGACGGGAATGGCAACCCACTCCAGTATTCTTGCCTGGAGAATTCCACGGACAGAGGAGCCTGGTGGGCTACAGTCCATGGGGTCGCAAAGAGTCGGACACGACTGAGCCGGTAACACACACAGGTGAACTTCCCAGCGTCTAGGAGGTACAGGGAGGGGGCAACGCTCTAGCAGCACCCGCTCCGGCTAAGACGAGCCTGTGTGCAAAAGCAGAGATGGAAGTTTGGAAAGCAGGCAGACGGTACCTATGGTTACCTACGTTGCACACTAAAGAGGAAAAGGCTAATTCTCGCAGACTATAGTGCACAGGCTAGGCAGACAGACAGAATTAAGAATCAGAATTACATAAAACTCTTTACCAGCTAGTTACAAGCTCTTTTATGGTACGCGCTACTCTAGTTATTCTCATTTAAATGATACCATCTCTACGCTGGACATGACCTGAAAACATGCGGAAGGCAGAAATTACAGTAGACTCAACACCTGCAATCTTTTTTTTTTTTTTTCTTAAACCAGAGGGCGTGGGGGGGGGGGTCAACTAAGGAGTGATACACTAACATTTCCTTCCCAACTGAGTTTCGGCTGTAAGAGCAGGGAAACATGTAGGGAAATGCCCCTCTCCGTCCACACAGGTGCTGAATCATTTCACAAGGAGTGCAGTGGGCGAGGGGCGCTTGTCAGGACAGTTGGGGACAGGTGCCCGCGTATTAAGGCAACAGATAAGTAACCAGGAAAAACAAGTGAGTAAAAACTGTCTTCGGGGAGTCCCGACACCGATTCCCAGGTCCCGCGGGGCGGAGGGGAGACGCCACGGAGGGAGGCCGGGCGGAGGGTCCGGTGCGGGGCCCCGGCCGCCAGCCCGCGCCGCTCCGAGCGCGGCCGCCCGCGCGCACGAATGAATGGCGCGGGGCTGAAGAGCCGGCGCGGCGCCGGCGCAGCAGCCGGGAGTTTGCGGCGCGGTCCGAACGGGGCCGGCGCGGGGCGCGGCGGAGAGGGCCGCCGGCGCGGGTCGTCGGCGCGGCGCCTCCGCAGGCGGCCGAGCGCGGGCGGCGGCGGCGGGCCGGCAGCGCCATGGCGGAGGGGGAAGGGGAGGTCACGCGTTACATAACCCGGCAGCTGCCGCGCTTCGGGCGCCGCGGGCCGCCCAGGCCGCGAGACCAACGGCCGCGGGGCTCGGGCCGGCGCGCCCGCCCCCGCCCCGCCTCAGGCCGCCGCGCCGGGCGACGCGGGGCCGCTCCCACCCCGCCCCCACCCCCGCCGCCGGCCCGGGGTCGCTCACCTTCAGCCCTGCCCCAGACCACCATGCCCGAGCACGGCCGCCTCCTCCGGCCTCGCGGGCCCCGGCGCCGCCGCACGGTGCCCTCGCCGTGGGCGGGGAGGAGGGCCGGCGAAGGAGTCGCACCGCCGCGCCGCGGTCCACGCTCGCCCCACGCTCGCGGCGGCCGGCCTGCGCGCGCTCGGCGCCTGCTCCGCCCCTCCCCCCCGGCGGGCACGCGCGCCGCGGCTCCGCCCCGCCCCGCCCCTCCCCCTCCGGCGGCCGGCGCGCTCCCAGGCCCCGCCCCGCCCCGCCCCGCCCGCGGCTGCTCGCGCTCCGCCCCGCGCGGCGCAGGCGCCCGCATGGAGCACTGCCCCGGGCGATGCCGAACCGCGGGCGCCGAGCCCCTGCAGTTACCGGCCGGCCGGCAGCGGCCTCGCCTCCGTGGCACACGACCGTCTCGCTCGCGTGGCGGAGAGGAGCGCGGCGCGGGCCCGCCTTCCGCATCGCGCCGCCAGCCCTGCACCCCGAGCCCGGCGCGCCTCCCGCCTGGGTCACGGAGCTGTCCTGGCCTCCGGGAGGCCCCGCCCGGCTCTGCGCTCCCTGGTCCGGGAGGGCACAAGTCAGGGACTGACCATGCTGGAAACCCTGGAAGATCCGTAAAACACCGGGGTCCCCCGCCACTAGCCGTTGACTTACAGTGACATCTAGTGACGGAAGGGACACTCGCGAACTAACACTTTGCTGTGTCAGGGGGCGACCGGGAACAAGGGCCCACAGACGTTAGTGGGAAAGAAAGCTGTGCCGCCGGGGGTAAGCGTTGCCAGCTCCCTTGGGGGCTCGAACACTGGCTCCTGCGCGACCAGGCTCGCCCTGCATTGCTCCTGGATCTTTGTAAACCTGAGGCAGGTGGCCCATCTCACATGCAGCACTGGGGTTACACGTGAAAGCAATTTGATACTACTGTCGAAAAAAAAATCATATATTATGTATGCCTAAATACAATTATAATTGAGGACCTTCTGGCAAAAGACAAGTTGTTCCATAAGGACCATTTTCCTCCTCTTGGCAATTTTGGTTTGCCAGGAGATCATCCCATATCTCTACTACAATAGTCTTTATTGTTGCAACGCACAAGCTTGAAGCGAACCTCCCAGCAAAGGCTCAACACTGTCCATTTATTCCCTACCTGAAAGACTTGAAGAGTTTGCAAGTGCTTAGGAAACAATTAGTACTCTTTTTCAAAACTGATTTTGCAGAGCAGAGGCTTGTTTACTGGTGATTCAGCCAGTACTCAAATAACTTGTTTCCTTTTTCGAGTCCCTTTGTTTTTGCTACTTTATAGACCTATAAATGCACAACTTGAGTATTCTTGTCTAACCTTGCTGAAAATGTTCTTCTGAGACGTCATAATTTAATAAAAATGGCATCATTTCAACAGGATCACAAACAGGTACTTCAGGGTATCACCTCATGAGATGCCACAGAAAACCAGTGGCAGCCCCTTATTTTTTTTAATATAAATCTATAAATGTCAGTATTCTATTAACATGAAATGGTAAAACTCGATTTTCAAATTGAAGAATGACCTGTGAACTCTACAGGAACAATACTCTTGTATTTCAATTTTCTTTCCCATTCTCTCCTATCCAAGTCAAAGATTTTTTCCCCCTGTATTTTCTCAAGAAAGAAACACAGACATTGAGATAACTAACCTCAGCGATACCTTAATAGAATATAGTAAAATGGTATTAGCTGCATTTTAGTGCAAATTAGTAGGCAGTCTCCAATAACAAGGGAGAAAAATCAGTTTGCTCTCTAGATAAAACAGGCCAAAAAGAGAGATTAAAAAATAGATAAATAAAATGTACATTTTATACCTACACATTTTGTATGCAGATATACACAAACCACAGAATCCTGATACAATTTTGTCAAAGTTTTCTTTTGCCCATTCTAGAATATTCTGTTATGCTATCCCATAATATATTACACAGTGCCTAAAGATCCTTCTATTTCAATTTTATCCAGTCACCTACACTCATTCATTCATTCATTTACTTCCATTTATTCTCATGAGGGCTATCTTTCCCAGTCTGAGGAGAGCGGGCCCCACCTTTGGGTAAAAGCAGCTGAGAAGGCCACTCAGGACTCTCTCACATAGGGGACCCCTTTGGGGGCACTGCACCTTACTCCTCTTTTCTGAACTTTATTAAAAATCATTTTTGAAAGGTCTAATATTAATGCTATCTCAAGACCCTATGAAAGTGTAGACCCCTGATACCTGTAGGGGCAGCCCTGGGTAAGGACATGACCCTGATCTCTTTTACTTATTTATTTATTTTTTTCTGGAGCAGAGAAAGTTTTATTGCAAAGCTTCTGGAAGGACAGTGGGCAATTCATGCTTAAAAAGCTTAAATTCCAGATGGTATTTGGGAAAGCATTTTTATGGACAAAATCTCGGGGGAGGCCTGCAAAGGGTGTAACTCTCCTCTCATTGGTCGGTTGTGAGATAACAGGGTGGTGTTCCCGTAATCTCAATCACCGACCTTCTGGTTCCAGCCAGTCTGGGGTTCATGTGCTGGTTCTCTGCCTGAAGTTACCATCCTCCTCCTGGTTGGGGCCCTTAGTTCCTATAGATGGACTTAGAAATATGTGTCAGATTGTTATGTCTAACCCCTCTCCTCACCTAGAGGAAGACCCTGATATCTTTTAACCTCCATATCCAGCAATAAACTCTTCTTGGAAACATCCACCTCTGGTTTCCTCACATGCCAAAAACAGAAAATAAGAACATGGAACCATTAAAAAACAAAATCTGTACTTAAGTCCCTTGGGTGAAATACACACTGTAACTCATGTATGTGCTCTTAGGAAAGAGTGATCTTGCTAATTGTTATAAGGCAATATATGCTTTTATGCTATAAGGCAACTTATGCCGAAAGACAAAATAATAAGGAGCACAAGCCCACAGAAATTTTGAGAGGAAATTGGAACCAGAATTGGCTTACCAAGACTTAATTCTTCTAAACGCAGTATCTGTTTTTACGGAGTAAAGACACACCATGGACAGATATGTATAATATCAGCCTTCCTTAAGAGCAGAATTCCATCTGTAACTGGGCTTCCCAGGTGGCGCTAACAGTAAAGAACCCCTCTGCCAATGCGGGAGACTCAAGAGATGCAAATTCGATCCCTGGGTCAGGAAGATCCCCTGGAATGGGAAATAGCAACCCACTCCAGTATTCTTGCCTGGCAAATTGCACGGACGGAGGAGCCTGGTGGGCTACAGTCTATGGGGTCGCAGAGTCAGAGACGACTTAGCACACACAGTGCCACTGTAGCTGACTGGATCCATCAGATTCGGAACTGTGGCTACAGCGGCCTGACTGCATCACATTGTGTTATATAAGGGGCTTGGGCCTCTGGGGATGCTGGTATCTGAGGGGTTCTGGAATACATCCAACATACTTAAATAGCGTAGTTCACAAGACTCGAGATGATTCAATAATGACTTACGATGAGCATTCTGAGTGCCAGTCACCCTTGTGTGAATAGTGAACATGCTGCATGTCCTGCCCTTGACCAGTGCCCAGTGTAGCAAGGGAAGCAAATAAACACCACACACTTGCAGTACAGGCTCAGAGCTGCTGCCAGAGAGTGGTCCATGGAGCACACACGGAGGGTGTCTGGGAGGGTTCCTAGAGAGAATGACATCCCAGGAAGGACCGAGAGACAAGTGAGATACCACCGCCCATGGAGGGAGCAACATGTGTAATGGCAGAGAAGGGAGGGAGAACAAAGAACATTCCAGAAACTGCAAAGTGTGAAGTACAGAGGGGCATGGGTGGGGGTGGGGTGTGTGCTGAAAAAGGAGGCTGGAGAGGCAAGCAGGGGTCAGGGCAGGGAAGGGCCCCATGAAGTGTATGACGGAGTTTTGACTCTATCCTAAAGGCTTTAAGGGATAGTGTGACTTTAGAAAGTCAGTCTGTTTGCTGTATGGAAAATAGGTTGGGGAGGCAGTCAGGAGGACTTGTAATAGCCTAGGTGTTCAGGTCCAGGCTTAGAGGAGGCAGGGGGTTGCATCTGGCCTGAGTAGGGATTTTGCAAGGCAACTATAATGAAGAAAAGGGCAAATGCAAATCAAAACTACAATGAGGTACCAACTCACATGGGTCAGAATGGCCATCATAAAAAATCTACAAACAGTAAATTCTGGAGAGGGTGTGGAGAAAAGGGAACCCTCCTGCACTGTTGGTGGGAATGTAAATTGGTGCAACCACTGTGGAGAACAGTATGGAGGTTCCTTTAAAAACTAAAAATAGAGCTCTGATATGATGGAGCAATCCCACTCCTGGGCATATACCTAGAGAAAACCTTAATTTGAAAAGATACATGCACCCCAATAGTCATGGCAGCACTATTTACAATAGCCAGGACATGGAAACAACTTAAATGTCCATCAACAAAGGGATGGATAAAGAAGATATGGTACATATATACAGTGGAATATTCAGTTCAGTTCAGTTCAGTCGCTCAGTCATGTCCGACTCTTTGCGACCCCATGAACCGCAGCACGCCAGGCCTCCCTGTCCATCACCAACTCCTGGGGTTTACTCAAACTCATGTCCATCGAGTCGGTGATGCCATCCAACCATCTCATCCTCTGTCGTCCCCTTCTCCTCCTGCCCCCAATCCCTCCCAGCATCAGGGTCTTTTCCAATGAGTCAACTCTTCCCATGAGGTGGCCAAAGTATTGGAGTTTCAGCTTCAGCATCAGTCTTTCCAATGAACAGCCAGGACTGATCTCCTTTAGGATGGACTGGTTGGATCTCCTTGCAGTCCAAGGGACTCTCAAGAGTCTTCTCCAACACCACAGTTCAAAAGCATCAATTCTTCGGCACTCAGCTTTCTTCACAGTGGAATATTACTCAGCCATGAAAAAGAAGGAAATAACGCCACTGCAGCACCATGGATGGACTTAGAGATCATCACACAAGTGAGGTTAAGTCAGAAACAGACTAAAATCACATGGTATCACTGCTATGTGGAGTCTAAACCAATGATACAAATGAACTTATTTCCAAAACAAAGACTCACAGACAGAAAACGAACTTATGGTCACCAAAGAAGAAAGGCAAGGGAAGGATGAATGAGGAGGCTGGAATTAATACACATGATTATATATAAAATAGATAACCAATAAGGACCTGCTGTATAGCACAAGAAGCTTTATTCAATATCTTGTAATAACCTATAATGGTTAACATATGATATTGCTTATATGTGGAATCTACAAAAAAAGATACAAATGAACTTATTTACAAAACAGAAACAGACTCACAGACATAGAAAGCAATCCTCTGGTTACCAAAGGGGAAAAGGTGGAGAAGGATGAATCAGGAGTTTGGGACTAACAGATACACACCACTATATATAAAAAATGGATACACAAGAAAGTCCTACTGTGTAGCACAAGGAAAGATTCAATATCTTATAGTAATCTTTAATAGAAAAGAAATTTAAAAAGAATGTTTGGATATAACTGAATCACTTTGCTGTACATGTGAAACTAACACAACATTGTAAATCAACTGTACTTCAATTTTTAAAAAAATCTCTTTATGGTCATTTTTTGTGAGATTTGGAAGAAATAATGTGTGCTTAAACCAGAAAGTCTCACTGAATTATTTTTAAAATTAATGAATGATTATTTTTCTGGTTTGCTTAGGTCAGTTGTTCCTTCCTGATGTTTATATCAGATGTTTCAGAGCCTGTGTTTTCCATCTGAGATCGATCAATAATCTGAGTGATAGATTTTCTTCCTGCTTTCTTCCTTTCCCTTTCTCTAAATCTCCTTGTGCGTGAAGCAATGTATTTTATTTATGAATTGCCTGGGAATACTACCACTGGATACCAGCCAGGAAAAAAAGCATGTAAAGAATCTGACTGCAATGCAGGAGCTGCAGGGGACTTGGGTTCAATCCCTGGAATGGCAAGATCCCCTGAAGGAGGAAATGGCAACCCACTCCAGTATTCTTGACTGGAGAATCCCATGGACAAAGAAGCCTGGCAGTCTACAGTCCAGGGGGTCACAGAGAGTTGGACACGACTGAGCAACTGAACTGACAACCACCATTTAAAACCACAAGGAGTGTTTCCTTAGACAATGTGTGTGGTGGGGTCTTTGTGCATGTTTGAAATTGAGGGTGTGCCCTTATGAACAGGTTAGAGTCACAAAGAACCATGTAAATGTAATTGTACCCCACCTCCATTTATCTTGGGCCCTGGCTAGGGAGTTTGGAATCAGAACAGAGGGTATCCCCAGGTGACACATAGCCTATGGGGAATTTCTGGGCTGGGTGCCAGGAAGCCTCTTCTTGTGGATTCCCAGAACAGATTCCCAGAGCAAGGCAGCTGCGGTGGACAGAACTCCTCTTGGGCTCCCCTTCAGGGCTTTTCCAGGCCTTGTCAGCCCCGCCTCTGTGATACGCCTGTGTCCTTGAAGCTGCTTTCTCTGTCAAGTGTGAGCTGACTCAAGTTGGTTTCAGTAACTTGCAGCCAAGCTTACTAAGGGCCTCTCTGGTGGCTCAGACGTTAAAGAATCTGCCTGCAATGCAGGAGACCCAGGGTCGATCCCTGCATTGGGAAGATCCTCTGGAGAGGGAATGGCAACCCACTCCAGTATTCTTGCCTGGAGAATTCCATGGACAGAGGAGCCTGGTGGGCTGCAGTCTGTGGGTCACAAAGAGTCAGATACGGCTAAGAGACTAACACTTTCACTTTCAAGGATACTAAGATTAAAATCTGTGTTTCACTCATCTGAAAGGTTGATCGGACTCTCTTTGGAGAGTTAAAGCATTTCTCCCTACTAACATCACAAAGAACCAAGGTCAGGGCTTAGGACCAACAGCTCTCAACTCAACTATCCTGGGGACCAGCAAATTCCCATGATTTTGGACTTTAGCAGAACTTGATCTCAGGGACTCACTATGTGCCACCATATGGAGAAAACAACATAAGGACACAGGCTTAATTTATCGGCCCTGCCCTTTTCACTAGAACAGTAAGCAAACCCAAGGAACATTCTAAATTGCCATGAGTCTTGCCTGAGTGGGAGAGAATGAGAAATGTACTCTTAATTAGCATGAGAGGTGGGAAGATCACATTTTTGGAGGAAAATGTGAATGCCCAAAGTGAATGTCCTAAATGGTGCTGTATATCTTGTTTTTAAACTCTCCTAGATGAGGTTTTTCTTAGGGTCTGTCTGTAACTGGAATCCATCACATTAGCAAAGCCCAAAGGGAAAATACAACTGAAGTTATATGCCATATCGGCAGGAAAGCTGAAAATAAAGCATGAGGACTTTCACTGTCCACTCTGTCAACAATGAGTCCAGGGACCTGCAGGGACCTTGAGGGATGGAGTCTGTTTCTGAATTTTATTGGGTGATTTCCCCTTTGTAGGTGTTAAATACCGGAGGAAAAACAATTATTCCACAAGTTGTGAAAATGATGACTTAGGCCGATGGTATTCAAACATAGATGCCACTTTAAATGGAGACTAGGTTTTGTTATAGAAACATCACTGGACCAGAAGATAGGGACCAGGTGTCTGGTTCTGACACCAGCACCAATGAGCCACTTAATCTTGGACAAATAGTTTAGCTTCTCCAAACCTCAAATTCCTGATCTGTTCAATGAGTGGACTGTGATAAATGGTGTTTTCCCTAGTTCTAACACCCTGTGAAAACACTAATATTTTAAAAAGTTTTACTTTATATTGGAGTGTAGTTGACTTACAATGCTGTGTTAGTTTCAGGTGTTCAGCAAAGTGATTCAGTTATAAATATACATATATCCATTTTTTTCCAGATTCTTTTCCTATATAGGTTACTATAGAGTATTGAGTAGTTTCCTATGCTGTACAGTAGGTCCTTGTTGGCTATCTATTTTAGATACAGTACCATGTATATGTCAATCCCCAATTCCCAGTTTCTCCCTCCAATCTTCCTCCTTTGGTAATCATAAATTTGGAAAACATTCATTTTAAAGGTTTAAAAACTGAAAAAAGTGAATTGGACTGATGGTTGTATTGTGCAGTCCAAAATATTCAAAAGAATGCAATTCACTGAATACAATTTTAAAAAGCTAAAATGGTTAAGAAATATATTCAATTAAGGATACAAAGAACAACAGAGAGGCTTTTGTTTCTATCTCTTTTTTTTTTTTTAAGGACAAGAGGAAGTCAGAATAGAGATAAGGGGATTATAAAAGACAAGCAGAATTCATCATTATATGAATTTAATCAGAGAAAGATTTTAAAAAACTAAGAGGCTCAATACTGCAAGCGGCATTCATAATCGTTGGCTTTTAAACCACACATACGAGACATCAAATGTTTTTGCATGGGGGGAAGAGTGGCTCAGAGTACAAAAGAAATAAAGACTAGTTTTTTAAAAGACAATTTCATGACTCACAGAGGGAGAGTGAAGAATGGCCAGAATCTAGGAACAACAGTTGATGTTCAGGAGGAGACTGAGTGAAAGGGCATTGGTAGAAGTGATTATTAACAGGTGGAATGCATTTCAGCTAGGCAAAGCACCAAGCTCAGGCAGTATTGTCTCAAAGGTGTCCAGCAAAGAAACAGAGATATAGATAAAACTTGAAAACAATTATGAAAAAAAAAAAAAAAAAAGCCCAAAACCCAACCAATGTGAAGATTCCAGAGTAGGAAGAAGCACGGTTACCTTGAAGGAAAAACAACAAAAAAACAACTGAAAGACGAAGTCACAACAGACAACAGTTGGCGCGCATACATGCTAAGTTGCTTCAGTCATGTCCGACTCTGTGCAGCTCTATGGACTGTAGCCCACCAGGCTCCTCTGTCCATGGGGATTCTCCAGGCAAGAATACTGGAGTGGGCTGCCATGCTCTCTTCTACAGGATCTTCCCAACATAGAGATCAAACCCACTTCTCTTACGTCTCCTGCACTGGCAGGTGGGTTCTTTACCACTAGTGCCACCTGGGAAGCCCAGACAATAGTTTAGGCAAATGCAAAATCTATTGTGGGAAAATGGCCAAGAAGAGAGCTATGGAGGGACTTTCCTGGTGGGCCAGTGGCTGAGACTCCAAGCTCCCAATGCAGGGGGCATGGGTTTGATTCCTGGTCAGGGAACTAGATCCCACATGCCAACTGGCATGCCCCAACTAAGAATTCTCATGCTGCAACTGAAGATCCTACATGCCGCAATGAAGACCCAGCACAGGCAAACCAATGAACTAGTTAAAAGAAGCTATGGAAAAGCAATTTGAATTTTGAAAAGCACCATTTGGTCTCATTCTCTGACATGAGGTTAACCATCCAGCACCAAACTTTGGGCATTTCTGGAGGTTACTTCTGTAATGATGAAGTAAAGCTAAGGGTTGGTTCTGTGCACAGTGATTTTTAGTAGGGAGTATTTGAAATTCCTGCAGGGGAGATCATTTCAAATGCTGCGCCAGAGGCTAGCAAGTTGCCCCCCTTATGAGCCAGGAAGAGGTAGAAGGGTGGCTCATCAGTGTCCTGGAGTTAGAACACCACTGCTCAGAGAGCCCAGATCCCCAGAAGGAAATGGGAAGGGCAGCAGGAAAGAAGAAATGGGTGAGGAAAGGGGCTCTAGGGGTGAGCAGCATCTGTGCAGTTTGGTCCCCTCTGCAGTGGAAGTCTTCTCTTGGCCTCCAGGTCACTGGCCTGCTTCCTCACCAGTGTCACTTTGGGGCACTCTCTTCTTCACCCACCACTCTGCAATCAAACTTTGTGCCTTTCCTCAATTCTACCTCTGGCTCTTCCCCCTTATCTGTCCCTCTGTCCAAAATACTCCTTCCAAGCTCCCCGTTCAGGCCCCAGCTCATCACTCACCTTGGCAGAGTGACCTTCCCAATGACCAGCCTGCCCAAGGCGTTGCCACCATGCTTTCTGTACACTTTCCATCACATCTCCGGCTCTGTTGTCCGTCTCCTTTCTTATCTCATGCCCAAATGGTCTCCATCTCACTGCCCTCACTGGAGTATGAGCTCTCTGAGAAGAGAGATTTGGTTATCTTGCTCAGCACTGTGTCCTGCAGGCATTGGTTGCCTGGATAAAAGAATGATAATTACCCAGTTCCCACCAACTTTTCTTCCAAGTGTCCCTTGTCTCTTCATCTTTATTCCAATGACTGTAGTTTTAGCTCATCCCTTTCCTTTCAGACTCACACAGTTGCTTCCTAAAAAAATCACCCTGCCCTTTTCTCTGGCCCCTCCCACATGTTAGTTTCAGATGATTCTCCCTAAGATATCATCTTTGTTATGACTCTTCCTATGATGAATTTGTCAATGCTTGCCAGCCAAGGACCACTGGGGACATACCTGTAGTTAGCAATCTAGTTTATTACTCACTGGGCTTCTCTGGTGGCTCAGTGGTAAAGAATCTGTCTGTTAATGCAGGAAATGCGGGTTTGATCCCTGGATTGGGAAGATCCCCTGGAAAAGGAAATGGCAACCCACTCCAATATTCTTGCCTGGAAAATTCCTTGGACAGAGGAGCCTAGCAGGCTATAGTACGTAGGGTCATAAAGAGTCAGACACTAGCAACTAAGCGACTACAACAACAATTATTACTAGCAATGGAGGACACGCAGTATGTGTGTGTGGGGGGGTGGGACTCTCTCAGGAAGACTGAGAGGAAGAATCTACTGTAAGATTTGTCTTTGGCTGGGTGATTTGGAAGCGGGTTTAAGGAAGTGGGGGTACACTCTAGACTGCATGTCAGAAAGCAGGGGTAATTCTAAGACTGCTTGTCTTAATAACTCTTACCTGTGGGGAGAGAAGATCAGAAGGAAGACAAAGTTGTAATTAATAAAGGAACAGTGTCACTCACTTGGTTGAGACAGGAGCTGTTTGGTAGTTTTGAGTGGCAGAGTGACCTCGGTTTGTCCATACTTAAGCAAAACTATGAAGTGACCTTGCTAGGTCTCATTTCATCACAGTCTCAGAGAGACCTTGTCTGAGAATGGGAAGCTGTGAGATTGTTTCTTTCTACTTGAAGACTTACACACCTTGCTGTGACAGTCAGGCCAGTTTCTGAATATCACAGGCTGCTCTGGTTTTTTTTTCCTCTCTCTCATTCACTTTGGTCAAGGGCAAATGAAGTCAGGCCATGAAACATCAATCATGATATCCAGATTGTTACCGTTGCCAGGTTTTTGTTGATTATGATCAGAAAAGTGTCCTTTGAATGTAGTCTGTCGTTAATCGAAGGTTAATCTTTCCTTCTTCTTTGTAGGAGGAGTTGTTGAAATTCTTAAGTGACAGTGGATTTGCAGAAGCTTTTAAGACTCTGGACAGGCTACATCAGCCAACTGCAACACAGACAATTATCAGAAGTAGAATACTATTAGCCTTTGGAATTGGGTTGGAGCCAGGTCTAGATGATGAGACCCAGGCAATGAAGGTGTATCCTGTAGTCCACCAGAGTCTCTTCAAGAGAGCCAGATAGCCTTTTCTCCTAGCTTACTCAAAGCTGTTTTATGTACACTTGTGTTTATACAGGTGCAACCAAAGTATTTGCTATGGCACAAACTTCCCCTTGGCTGGTTAAGAGGAATTCAAGGGCTACATGGTTCCCATGAAGACTCTAGATGCTGACTTAGACTGGTTTTTGGGATTCTGATCAGATATATATATCTCAAAGGAAAACATAAATCTAAGATCCAGCACCTTGGGGGTTTTTCTGCTATTAACTGACATGGTCCTTTCACTAAATCTCCAGGTCATAGAACTTGCAGAGACTCTTTGTTGTTGTTTAGTCGCTAAGTCATCTCCAAACTTTTGTGACCCCAGGTTGCTCTCTCCCTGGGATTCTCCAGGCAAGAATACTAGAGTGGGTTGCTATGCCCTCCTCCAGGGGATCTTCCTGACCCAGAGATCAAACCTGTGTCCCTGATGTCTCCTGCTTAGATATTGCAGCTAATGATAATACTTTAGGCTATGGGAGTTAAGGGTTTCTGAGAGCTTTGCTAATTTTGCTTTAGAATTCCTCTAGTCCCATTATTATTATTTTTTTGCAAGAATTCTGGATGATTAGTTTCACAGTAGAAGACAGAACTTTATGAAGTTATTTAATAAAAATACCAGTAAAACACATGTCCCTCTCTTTAGAGAAATAAGTGAAGACAAGTTGGGAAAACAAAAGCAGGTAATTTCCTTTTTTCTTTTTAGTTCAGTTCAGTCACTCAGTCGGGTCTGACTCTATGCGACCCCATAGACTGCAGAAGCCAGGCCTCCCTGTCCATCACCAACTCCCAGAGTTTACTCAGACTTAATGTCCATTGAGTCAGTGATGCCATCCAACCATCTCATCCTCTGTCATCCCCTTTTCTTCCCACCTTCAATCTTTCCCAGCATCAGGGTCTTTTCCAATGAGTCAGTTATTCGCATCAGGTGGCCAAAGTATTGGAGTTTCAGCTTCAGCATCAGTCCTTCCAATGAATATTTAGGACTGATTTCCTTTAGGATGGACTGGTTGGATCTCCTTGCTATCCAAGGGACTCTCAAGTGTCTTCTCCAACAACACAGTTCAAAAGCATCAATTCTTCAGCACTCAGCTTTCTTTATAGTCCAACTCTCACATCCATACATGACTACTGGAAAAACCATAGCTTGACTAGACGAACCTTTGTTGGCAAAGTAATGTCTCCACTTTTTAATATGCTGTCTAGGTTGATCATAACTTTTCTTCCAAGGAGCAGGCCTCTTTTAATTTCATGGCTGCAGTCACCATCTGCAGTGATTTTGGAGCCCAAGAAAATAAAGCCTCTCACTGTTTCCATTGTTTCCCCATCTATTTGCCATGAAGTGATGGGACTGGATGCCATGATCTTAGTTTTCTGAATGTTGAGTTTTAAGCCAACTCTTACACTTTCAACAAGAGGCTCTTTAGTTCTTCACTTTCTGCCATAAGGGTGGTGTCATCTGCATATCTGAGGTTATTGTTATTTCTCCCAGCAATCTTGATTCCAGCTTGTGCTTTCTCCAGCCCAGCATTTCTCAGGATGTACTCTGAATATAAGTTAAATAAGCAGGGGGACAATATGCAGCCTTGACGTACTCCTTTCCCGATTTGGAACCAGTCTGTTGTTCCATGTCCAGTTCTAATTGGTGCTTCCTGACCTGCATACAGATTTCTCAAGAGGCAGATCAGGCTGTGGTATTCCCATCTCTTGAAGAATTTTCCAGTTTGTGGTGATCCACACAGTCAAAGGCTTTGGCGTAGTAAATAAAGCAGAAGTAGATGTTTTTCTGGAACTCTCTTGCTTTTTCAATGGTCCAACAGATGTTGGCAATCTGATCTCTGGTTCCTCTGCCTTTTCTAAATCCAGCTTGAACATCTGGAAGTTCATGATTCATGCACTGTTGAAGCCTAGCTTGGAGAATTTTGAGCATTACTTTACTAGCATGAGAGATGAGTGCAGTTGTGCGGTAGTTTGAGCATTCTTTGACATTGCCTTTCTTTGGGATTGGAATGAAAACTGACTTTTTCCAGTCCTGTGACCACTGCTGAGTTTTCCAAATTCACTGGCATACTGAGTGCAGCACTTTCACAGCATCATCTTTTAGGATTTCAAATAGCTCAACTGGAATTCCATCACCTCCACTAGCTTTGTTCATAGTGATGCTTCCTAAGGCCCACTTGACTTCACATTCCAGGATGTCTGGCTCTAGGTGAGTGATCACACCATCATGATTATCTGGGTCATGGAGATCTTTTTTGTATAGTTCTTCTGTATATTCTTGCCACCTCTTCTTAATATCTTCTGCTTCTGATAGGTCCGTTTCATTTCTGTCCTTTATTGTGCCCATCTTTGCATGAAATGTTCCCTTCAGTTCAGTTCAGTTCAGTTGCTCAGTCGTGTCTGACTCTTTGTGACCCCATGAACCACAGCACGCCAGGCCTCCCTGTCCATCACCAACTCCCAGAGTCCACCCAAACCCATGTCCATTGAGTTGGTGATGCCATCCAACCATCTAATCCTGTCTTCCCCTTCTCCTCCTGCCCTCAATCTTTCCCAGCATCAGGGTCTTTTCAAATGAGTCAGCTGTTCCCATCAGGTGGCCAAAGTATTGGAGTTTCAGCTTCAACATCAGTCCTTCCAATGTATATTCAGGACTGATTTCCTTTAGGATGGACTGGTTGGATCTCCTTGCAGTCCAAGGGACTCTCAAGAGTCTTCTCCAAAACCACAGTTCAAAAGCATCAATTCTTCAGTGCTCAGCTTTCTTTATAGTCCAACTCTCACATCCATACATGACCACTGGAAAAACCATGGCCTTGACTAGATGGACCTTTGTTGACAAAGTAATGTCTCTGCTTTTCAATATGCCATCTAGGTTGGTCATAACTTTCCTTCCAAGGAGTAAGCATCTTTTAATTTCATGGCTGCAGTCACCATCTGCAGTGATTTTGGAGCCCAGAAAAATAAAGTCAGCCACTGTTTCCATTGTTTCCCCATCTATTTGCCATGAAGTAATAGGACCAGATGCCATGATCTTAGTTTTCTGAATGTTGCACTTTAAGCCAGCTTTTTCACTCTCCTCTTTCACTTTTCATCAAGAGGATCTTTAGTTCTTCTTCACTTTCTGCCATAAGGGTGGTGTCATCTGCATATCTGAGGTTATTGATATTTCTCCTGGCAATCTTGATTCCAGCTTGTGCTTCATCCAGCCCAGCATTTCTCATGATGTACTCTGCATATAAGTTAAATAAGCAGGGTGACAATATACAACCTTGATGTACTCCTTTTCCTATCTGGAAGCAGTCTGTTGTTTCATGTTCCCTTGGTATCTCTAATTTTCTTGAGGAGATCTCTAGTCTTTCCCATTCTATTGTTTTCCTCTATTTCTTTGCATTGATCACTGAGGAAGGCTTTCTTATCTCTTCTTGCTTTTCTTTGGAACTCTGCATTCAAATGGGTATATCTTTGCTTTTCTCCTTTGCCTTTTGCTTCTCTTCTTTTCACAGCTATTTGTCAGGTCTCCTCAGACAGCCATTTTGTCTTTTTGCATTTCTTTCTCTTGGGGATGGTCTTGATCCCTGCCTCCTGTACAATGTCACAAACCTCTGTCCATAGTTCTTCAGCCACTCTGTCTATCAGATCTAGTCCCTTGAATCTATTTGTCACTTCCACTGTATAATCGTAAGGGATTTGATTTAGGTCATACCAAAATGGTCTAGTGGTTCTCCCTACTTTCTTCCATTTAAGTCTGAATTTGTCAATAGGAATTCATGATGTGAGCCACAGTCAGCTCCCAGTCTTGTTTTTGCTGACTGTATAGAGCCTCTCCATCTTTGGCTGCAAAGAATATAATCAATCTCATTTCGGTATTGACCATCTGGTCATGTCCATGTGTAGAGTCTTCTCTTGTGTTGTTGGAAGAGGGTGTTTGCTATGACCAGTGCGCTCTCTTGGCAAAACTCTATTAGCCTTTGCCCTGCTTCATTTTGTACTCCAAGACCAAATTTGCCTGTTAGTCCAGGTATTTCTTGACTTCCTACTTTTGCATTCCAGTCCCCTACAGTGAAAAGGACATCTTTTGGGGGTGTTAGTTCTAGAAGATCTTGTAGGTCTTCATAGAACTGTTCAACTTCAGCCTCTTCTGCATTACTGGTCGGGGCATAGACTTGGATTACTGTGATATTGAATGGTTTGCCTTGGAAACCAACAGAGATCATTCTGTCGTTTTTGAGATTGCATCCAAGTACTGCATTTCAGACTCTTGTTGACTATGATGGCTACTCCATTTCTTCTAAGGGATTCTTGCCCACAGTAGTAGATGTAATGGTCATCTCAGTTAAATTCACCCTTTCCAGTCCACTTTACTTTGCTGATTCCTGAAATGTTTTTTCTTATCTTCTTTTCTTTCTCTTCTCTCTTTCCTCCCTTCCTTTATCCCTTTCTCTCCTTCTTTTTCTCTGCCCCACCCTGCCATGGTTAGGGCAGCAGCTCTCAGAGGAGAAGCATTAATCTTTCCTTAGAACAAACAGGCAACAACCAGAATAGATTCATAACTCAGGCAGGAGGCTTTGACACAAAGGCCATTAGGAGAGTTTAAGGATTCCTGAAGTTTGGTTCCTATCCACATCTGGTCTCCAGAGTTTTGCTAGGATTGTGTCACTAGCTGGTGGGAGGTGTTTTGGAAACTTCCTCATTATACCTATAAGATTACCCCACTAATGCTAGTCTTAACACCCCTGCCAATTGATTTTTGCTATTACGTATAATACCATAGGGCTTCCCTTGTGGCTCAGCAGTAAAGAGCCTGCCTGCCAAAGAAGGAGACATGGGTTTGATCCTTGGGTTGGGAAGATCTCCTGGAGAAGGAAATGGTAACCCACTCCACTATTCTTGTCTGGGAAATCCCTTGGACAAAGGAGCCTGGTGGGCTACAGTCCATGGGGTTGCAAAGAGTCAGACATGGCTTAGTGACTAAACAACAACATGATATAATAAAACATTTTTGCTAAGCTTCATTAAAATTTTCTTTGGCACAACCAGAGAGGGTGCCATTTTTTTTTTTTGGCTCATCCTGAGAGTGCCAAGTATTATCTAATTAGTTAGCATCCTAATTTTTTCCACTTACACTTTCTGAATCAGGGGCTAGTCTCTCATAGCCTAATCACTTCTTTGAATTCCTCCAACACCTGTCTTTCCTGCATGAGTGCATGAGCAATTCTCTTAGATAATGCTGCCCTTTTTCTGGGCATAGTGGTCAGCTACAGCACTACAGGGAGATTCAAGTTCTTTGCATTTTGAGTGACCTTCTGCTTTTATTAGAGCTATTTCCTTAAGTGAAAGCAAGGCATTAAAAGTTCTTTAATTTGTTGCCTAGTTTTTGTATGGGATCCTGACGATGTAAGAAAGGCTTTCTGAAGCATTTTGAAGTCATAGACTACTCTTAAAAATATATTCATTATCAGTATAACTGTTTGCTCTTTTATTCTTTTCCAGCTGGTAGAGCCAGGTAAGGGCAATTATATCTGAGCTGATTTGATTTGGGGAGTAGCTTCTCTTCCCAAGGTGAATTTGGGTTTGTGGTAACATAACCTGCTTGACAATTTCAGGTTTCTGTTTTTAAATAAGAGCCACCCACCAATAAAATCAGCTTAGGGTTACCAAGAGAATCTGTAATAAATTGGAAGGAGACATAGAGAATTCTTGAAGACACACAAATAATTATAAAGTTCTCCTTTAGGTGAAGGAAGGGGAGAGGTTGGGTTTCCTGTGCTGCAGCAGTAGATAGTAATGTTGAAAGAAAAAGAGTAACGTTTCATTGGATGTAAGGCAGCGAGTTGAGAAACGCTGCCTGCTTTCCGTACGTAAAGGAGTCTATTCACAGAGAGCCATTAGGTTTGGTGGAGTCCCTACATCTAAGCCAGCTGGGGCTGCCCAAGCTTTGATGCTGCCACTTTGTTCTTGTGTGTGTATGAGCTTAGTCGCTCGGTCGTGTCTGACTCTTGGTGACCCCATGGACTGTAGCCGGCCAGGCTCCTCTGTCCATGGGATTTCTCCCAGGAAGAATACTGGAGTGGGTAGCCATTCCCTTCTCCAGGGGATCTTCCCGACCCAGGGATCGACCTGGGTCTCTTGCATTGCAGGTGGAGTCTTTACTGTCTGAACCACCAGGAAAGCCCACTTAGTTCTTAGATGAGGTAACTATGTCTTAGCAGCCAGGTCTAAACGACGATTGAAATAAGCTATGTGCCTCTAATGACTCCCAGGTAATCGAGTCAACATTTATGGTTTATGACAACTAGGCACCCCAGGTTTGAGGTTGTTGCAGACCTGTTTTTAGGTTTCAGAAGGTTTATTCATCTTCCAAGTATACCTTCAAGGTCTGAAGATTTAGTTATGAAAAGGAGATTCAGTATTAGACAAGCTTGGCCCGCAGTGTCTGCAAGAAACAGTCATCCTTGCTTGTTGTTCAGTCCCTAAGTCGTGTCTGACTCTTTGTGATCCCATAGACTGCAGCGCGCCTGGCTTCTCTGTCCTTAACCATCTCCTGGAGTTTGCTCAAATTCATGTCCATCGAACCTGTGATGCTATCCAGCCATCTCATCCTCTGTGCCCCCTTCTCTTTTTGCCTTCAATCTTTTGCAACATCAGGGTCATCCTGCTGCCGCTGCTAAGTCACTTCAGTTGTGTCTGACTCTGTGCGACCCCACAGACAGCAGCTGACCAGGCTCCCCCGTCCCTGGGATTCTCCAGGCAAGAACACTGGAGTGGGTTGCCATTTCCTTCTCCACAGGGTCATCCTAGGAGTCCTCAAAGTTTATTTTAAAAAGTTGGTCTTGGAAAATTCTGAATAGTTTGTCATTTTCAGTGTAGTGAGAGAGTTATCTTCTTGTGATATTGTCTGCCATAAATAATGAACTTGTTGCAAAATTGAATTTCTTTGAAGGGTGTAAGTCTCTTCTGGACTTAGGTCTTTAATAAATACACAAAAATCAATCTTAAAATTTTGCTCATTTTTTGAATGTAGTAAAAGATCATCCACATATTAGATTAGAAGAGAATCACAAGGAAATCTCAAATTTTTAACATCTCAATTAATCTGAGAGAAATAAGAGGGGAGCTTCAGCAAATTTCTGAGACAAAATAGTCAAGGTGTATGGTTTATTTTCCCTTGAGAAAGGAAATAAATATTGACTGTCTAGACCTAATAGGATGCTAAAGAATGAACGTAAGTCCATCACAGTGAAGTGGGTGGTTTCGAGTAGTGGTGAAGACAAAATTGAATTGAGGTTAAAGACTACTGGGAAAAGAGGAATCACCATTTTATTTATGGTGGCACAGTCTTGCATAAATCGATATCTATGCCCACGAGGCTTCTTACCAGGCAATCCTGGAGTTTTATAAGAGCTGATGCAAGGAATAATGAATCCCTGATTTATAAAATCTTCTGTACTGGGTCTCAATACTTCCTTAGCTTCAGGCTTTATAGAGTATTGAGCAAGAACAGAGAAGGGTTTAGAAGAGTCCATTTCTATTTTGATGGGTTTGGTCCTCAGAATTCTTTAGTAGGTCTGTTGGCCCAGAGAAAATTAGGGCTCACATAATTGCTCAAATTGAGATTCAGCTGGATTTGTAGGTATAGCAAAGGTGCCATCTAAATTGCACTATTAAAGGATTATGCATAGGAGAGACTTTGGGTGTTTCCAGCAATAATCTGAGAAACATTTGAATGGGTAGTTCCATTTACATAAGACATCCTTGCCAATAAAATTTACTGGTGTGGTGTCAAAGAGAAGAAAACATGTTGACTAGTGAAGGGCCGAGAGTTACAGTCACAGGCTGGGTAATGGGAAGAGTTTGAGCACTATTTGAAATTCCTAAATGGTTTGATGATAGACACTGTGGTAGAATTTACATTGACAGAGTAGCATGCATATCTATCAAAAAGATTTGCTTTTGTTTTTTATTATTAAAGATAATTCTCCTGGTTGATTTAGAGGAATCATTGGAAATTGGGGACTACAATGAAGGGACTCTTGTAGTCCCTTCATTGTTCCTGTTTGGAATAACAAGGGGGCAGTGTAGTTCTGTTTCATTTTGGATTTTTTTTGACCATGCTCTGAGGCATATGGGAATCTTAGTTCCCCAACCAGGGATCGAATCCCAGGCCCCTACTTTGGAAGCACTGACACTTAACCACTAGACCACCAGTGAAGTCTCAGTTCTGTTTCATTTTAGTTCAGATGGGGTAGATATTTTTTCAGGGCTCCCTTCTCCCCCTCCACTCCTTTATTTTACAGTATTGGCAAGTAGTCTTTGTCAGGGGAAAGTTTTTATTGTCTCTTGAGGGAGAGGAGGGTAGATTTAATTGCTTTAATCAGAACATTATGTGCTTTGTTTGTTTACTGGTTTATTTTTCTTTTGGGTACCTAGAGCCTTTTCAAAATGTTCAGCCAAATGTTAAAGTTTATGAAAAGGGGTGAACTGCAAATCAATTTTTTTATGAACCAAATCTGCAATTTCTGCCTTTAAATCACCAACAAAGAAAGGTGGACAGGGCATTAGAAATGATATCAGGAGCTGAACCAGGATATTGTCTAAGTATGCTGATTAGTCTGCTGATGAAGACTCTTTGGATTCTTTCTTTTGCTATTTGCAAGATGGAATCAAGGTCCATGGTTTTTCGTTTGTTTCTTTTGTTTTTGTTTTAGTAAGAAAGTCTTGTGTTACAGTTTCCAAAAGGTTCTCATCCATTTGCTGTACTTTAAGATGTCCTGACTGAGTAAAAAGTATCTCATTATTTTTATTAAAGTTTTTTTTTACTAATAAAAGTGTAGATCTTGATGTACTTTAAGAAGTCATACAGAGAGATCCCTTGTATCCTTTATCTAGTTTCCCCAAATATCTTGCAAACTGAGGTACGATTTCTCAAGGATGTTGACGATCCACCAACTTGTTCAGATAGCCCCCGTATTACCTGTAAACGTTTGAGTGGACATGTGTACGATTTTGTACCTGGTTAGGCTGATGTACTCCCCACCAACAGTCAAGATGTAGAACAGTTCCACATTGCAACAGCCCCTCTTATTGTCCCTTAAACATTACATCTACCTCCCCCAAGCTCCTTTATCCCTGGAAACCAATAATCTCTGTTTCTAAAATTGTTTTAGATATTATAGAAATGTTATATAAATGGAATCATGCAACCTTTTGAAATTTTTTTTCCACTTAGCACAGGTCTCTGGAGATTCAGTTGTAGCAGTTATCCATAATTCATTCATTTTTAATGGCTGAATAGTATTCTGTTTTCCTCATTCACCGACTGAAGGACATCTATGTTGGGCTTCCAGTTTTTTGGCTATTACAAAGAAAGCTGGTATGAGCATTCATGGACAGGTTTTTGTATAAACACAAGATTTCATTTATGTGGAATAGACACCTGAGTGCAACAGGTGAGATGCAAGCTAATTGCATGTTTAGTTTTATAAGAAACCGCCAGTTTCCAGAGTGACTGTACCATTTTATATCACCACAAACAACGCACTTTGTCCACATCCTTGCCCACATATGGTGCTGTCTTTATTTAGGTGCTTCTGGGTTGGGTACAATTTTGGCCATTCTGACAGGTATGTAGAGGTTTATCATTGTGATTTTAATTTGCATTTCTTTGATGGCTAATGATAAACTTTTCATGTTCTTATTTGCTATGTATTTGCCTTCAGTGAAATGTAAATATTTGTCTCTTGTCCATTGTTTGATTGAATTTTTTTAAGTGTTAAGTTTCAGGATCTTTATATATTCTAAATACTAATCCACTGTCAGATGTGTCATTTGCAAATATTTTGCTCCCAGTTTGTAGCTTGTCTTTTTCATCCTCTTATCAGAGTCCTTCACAGAGAAAAACTTTTAAATTTTGATGAGGTCTAGTTTATCAGTTTTTCCTTTTATGGACTGTATTTTTGGTGTCAAATACAAGAATTCTTTACAAAGGTCCAGATCCCAAAGATTCTCTCCAATGTCAGCTCCAGAAAGTTTTCTAGTTTTTCATTTTACATTTAAGTCTATAATTTATTTTGAGTTAATTTTTGTATAAAGACTAAGGTTTAGGTTGAGGTTTATTTTCTTTATTTTGCCTGTGGATAGCCAATTACTCCAATGCTGTTGGTTGAAAAGGCCATCCTTCCTCTATTGAATTGCTTTTGTATCTTTGCTAAAAATCAGTTGAGTGTATTTGTATGGGAATATTTCTGCATTCTACATTTTAATCCATTGTTCTATATGTATCTCCCTTGCTAGTACCACACTGTGTTTTTTACTCTAGCTGTAAATTAAGCCTTCATATTAGAGTGATTTCTCCCACTGCATTTTTTTGGTCAAGATTATTTTTGCTATTCTATAATCTGCACCTTGTGGCACTAGTGATAAAGAACCTGTCTGCCAACGCAGAAGAAATAAAAGATATGGGTTTAATCCCTGGGTTGGGAATATCCCCTGGAGGAGGGGATGGCAACCCACTCCAGTATTCTTGCCTGGAGAATCCCATGGACAGAGAAGACTGGCAGGCTACAGCCCATGGGATTGCAAGAGTCAGACACAACTGAAGTTTTCTGAGGAACTTCCACAGTGGCTGCACCAATTTACATTCCCACCAACAGTGTAGGAGGGTTCCCTTTTCTCTACACCTTCTCTAGCAGGATATTGCATCAAAAAAAAATTAGAATATACATTATTTTCAAGTGCACAGGGAACATTCTCTAGGATTGACCACATACTAGGGCACAAAACTAACCTTAACAAATTTAAGAGTACAGAAATTATTTCAAGCATCTTCCCTGACCACAATAGCATGAAACTAGATATCAACCACAGGAAAAGAAATGAGGAAAAAAAAATGACATGAAGATTAAACAAGATGCTGAAAAGTCAATGAGTCAATAAAAAGGAAATTTAAAACATATCTTGAGACAAATGACAATGAAAAAACAACTGTTAAAAAATATATGAGATATAGCAAAGGATGCTCTTAGAGAGAAGTTCATAGTGATACAGGCCTTCCTCAAAAAAACCAGAAAAATCTCAAATAAACAACCCAACATACCACTTAAAAGAATTAGAAAAAGAATAAACAAAACCTATAGTCAACAGATGGAGAAGGCAATGGCACCCCACTCCAGTACTCTTGCCTGGAAAATTCCATGGATGGAGAAGCCTGGTAGGCTGCAGTTCATGGGGTTGCGAAGAGTCAGAAATGACTGAGCGACTTCACTTTCACTTTTCACTTTTATGCATTGGAGAAGGAAATGGCAACCCACTCCAGTGTTCTTGCCTGGAGAATCCCAGGGATGGGGTCACACAGAGTCAGACATGAATGAAGTGACTAGCAGAAAGTCAACAGAAGGAAGGAAATAATAAAGTAGAGATTAAAAAAATGATAAAAAAAAGTCAATAAAACCAAGAGCTGGTTTTTTGAAAGGGTAAACAAAATTGACACACCCTCTGGCCAGGCTCATCAAGAAGAAAAGAGAGTGAAGCCAAATAAACAAATTAAGAAATGAAGAAGGAGAAATCTCAGCTGATACCACAGAAATACAACAAACCATAAAAAAATACTGTGAACAATTATATGCCAACCAATTGGAAACCTAGAAGAAATAGACACCTTTCCAGAAACACACAGCCCACCAAAATTGAATCAAGAAGAAACAGATAATTTGAACAGATTGAACACTAAAAATGAAAAAGAATCTGTAGTAATAATAACAATAATAAAACCCCTTAGAAACAAAAGTCCAGGACCAGATGGCTTCACAGGCAAATTCTACCAAACATACAAAGAAGTTATACTGATCCTTCTTAAACTTTTCTAAAGAGATTGAAGAGGAAGAAACACTCCCCAAGAAAAGTCACTTAGTCGAGTCCAACTCTTTAGAACCCCATGGACTGTAGCCCACCAGACCGTGGGATTCTCCAAGCAATAATACTGGGGTAGGGTGCCATGCCCTCCTCCAGGGCATCTTCCCAACCCAGGGATCAAACCCAAGTCTCCTGAATTGCAAGCGGATTCTTTACCTTCTGAGCCATCAGGAAGCCCTCTATGAAGCCACCATCACCCTGATACCAAAACCGAAGACAGCACTAAAAAAAGAAAATTATAGGCCAGTATCTTTGATGAATACAGATGCGAAACTTGTCAACAGAATACTCGCAAACTGAATCCAACAACACATAAAAAAGACCACACATCAGGGCCATGTGGGACTCATCCCAACTTCACAAGTATGGTTCAACATATGAAATCAATCAATATGATACACAAAATAAACAAAAGACAAAAGCCACATGATCATTTCAATAGATGCAGAAGAAGCATTTGACAAAATTCAACATCCATTCATGATTTTAAAAAAATCTCACATATATAATTTGAATTTTTCTAGAAATTTTCCACATTTAATAAGTAAAAAGCAGCTGAAATTAGTTTTAATAATATTCTAATGCAAGGTATCAAAATATTATCATTTCAACATATGAGCAATAAAAATGTTAGTTGGATAGTGTTCTTTTTTTTTTTAATGCTAAACCTTCAAAATCTTGAGGGTATGTTTTACTTACAAACATCTCAGTCCAGGCTAACCTCATTTCAAGTCTTCAGTATCACCCCTTCGCCCCTGCTTTTTTGCTTGACAAATTCTTCCCTTGAGGCAATGAGCACAGAATAGCCTTGAATGCTTGAATTCTAAGGACCAGGAGGTGATAAGTTAGAAAGTGGGAAAACAACTGGCAAATATCCCAAAAAGTATTATTCCAGGAAGAAAAGGAAGTCTTCCATTCATCTGAGAGCCTCAGCTGATTTTCTGCATACTCTTAGATTTTTAAAATTTGTTCATCCATGACTTTTCCATCCCAAACACAGGGCTTAGTTTCCCTGGTGGCTCAGATGGTAAAGAATCTGCCTGTAATGCAGGAGACCCAGGTTTGATCCCTGGGTTGGGAAGATCCCCTGGAGAAGGGAATGGCAACCCACTCTAGTACTTTTGCCTGAAGAATCCCATGTACGGAGGAGCCTGGTGGGCTACAGTCCATGGGGTTGCTAAGAGTTGGACACACTTGAGTGACTAACACACATTTTTTTACACTATACTTTTAAAGGAAGATGACCCCCAGCTCTAGGGAAGCCAGGAGACTAAGAGCCAGTTTTCTGCTCAGAAATGCATCAGCGCGGCCACTTCTAGGAGCCTCCTGCACATTTCCTCCTTTAGGATCTCATGGACAGGATAGAGGAAGAGGAACTTCATTTGCAGCCTTCAAAGGGATGTCGAACCCTTCCTTGACAGAGCCAGCAGAGTACCAGAACAGCTCAGAATGGAATGAGTGAACTGCACGGTCAGAGGGCAAAGGGTGAATCAGGGGGCAGGGCAGGCCAACACCATCAGCAAGGGGGGACATCCAAGGAGGGCCAGTGTTTGAACAGGGACCATCTGGGATAAGCAGTAAGCATTGGAAAGAGGATAAAGTACTTTGCCTGAGATTAAAAAAAAAAAAAAAAATAGCCCAGCAACTGATGTATGTGCTAAGGGCCTCCCTTTATTGATATACATATATATGGTTTTTATGAGGGACCAGCATTTACTTTTATGGCTGAGTTAATGGACTTCTAGAAATAAAAATTGAACGCAGAAAGCAACATTTACTACTCCTGTAGCATTAGGAAAATCTCCAGCAGCCTTTCTCCTTCTTTCTGTCCTTCCTTCTCCCCCTTCCCTGCTTCCCTTCATCTCCCCCTGCATCCCTCCCTCCTCTCAAGCTCATTTACTCAGCATCAAGCCAGGTACTGCGGACAAGGAGAGGAAAGACAGGATCCCACCCTAACGGAGCAGACTAGCTCACATTCTGATGCCATAAAAGTCTGCACCACGTAGTGCAGGCAGGGGCTGGGTGGAGCTCTGAGCAAGGTGATTCTCGGAAGTCAGGAGGCAGAGAAGTAAATGAAGTTTGTATCTAAGTGGGGGGGGGGGGGGGCGTGGTGGTGGTCTGGATGATGCCTGTCTGAGGTTTGAAGGCTAATAAGGGATTGGTTGAGTGAATTTGGAGAAAGAACATCTAGGAAGTGGGGAGGAGGTGTACAAAGGCATGGAGGTGCTGGGTTGGGACTTGAGTCCAAAGATCTCAAGTGGGCTCAGCATGACTGGAGCCCTCAATGGGGACACGTGAGAGGGCTGAGATCAGACAGGCCAAAGCCACATCACTGAGGGTCTTTATATATCAAAGACGCTGGATTATCTTCCAAAGCAGTGGTTCTCAATGTGTGGAGATTTTTCCCGTCAAGAGACCGCTGGTGACGTCTGGAGATGATGTACATGGTCACCACTCGGAGAGCGGTGCAACTGGTATCATTTAATGGGTAAAGGTCAAGAACACCACGGAACATCCCACAGTTCACCAGACAGCTCCCCAAGGCGGACTCCTTACCTCGCAAGGTCCAAACGAGAAGATGACTTTTGATCTAACACACACTGGCCAGGGTTCCCTTTGACCGTGCTATACAAATGCTCGATTAGTTGTGTCTTGGTCTGCTTCCCCTGTGGCCTTCCCTGGTGGATCAGACAGTTAAGAATCTGCCTGCAATGCAGGAGACCTGGCTTCAATCCCTAGGGAATAGCACCCTACTCTAGTATTCTTGCCTGGAGAATCCATGGAGAGAGGAGCCTGGTGGGCTATAGTCCATGGGGGCATGAAGAGTCAGACTCGACTAAGACATTTTCACTTTCTTTGCTTTCCCATTTTAAATGGAGTGAATACATTCTGTTGGAAAGTCTTACTTTCTTGGGGGGTGCGCAGGGCTAGTTCCATGAATTAACAAACTCATCAGAGTAAGAAAGAAATATTATTTTTCTAGATAGTAAGTATGTGGACTGGAATGGGTGAATTTAACTGAGATGACCATTACATCTACTACTGTGGGCAAGAATCCCTTAGAAGAAATGGAGTAGCTGTCATAGTCAACAAGAGTCTGAAATGCAGTACTTGGATGCAATCTCAAAAATGACAGAATGATCTCTGTTGGTTTCCAAGGCAAACCATTCAATATCACAGTAATCCAAGCCCTGACCAGTAAAGCTGAAGAGGCTGAAGTTGAACAGTTCTATAAAGACCTACAAGATCATCTAGAACTAACACCCCCAAAAGATGTCCTTTTCATTATAGGGGACTGGAATGCAAAAGTAGGAAGTCAAGAAATACTGGAGTAACAGACAAATTTGGCCTTGGAGTACAGAATGAAGGAGGGCAAAGGCTAATAGAGTTTTGCCAAGAGAATACACTAGTTATAGCAAACACCCTCTTCCAACAACACAAGAGAAGACTCTACACATGGACATCACCAGATGGTCAATACTGAAATGAGATTGATTATATTCTTTGCAGCCAAAGATGGAGAAGCTCTATACAGTCAGCAAAAACAAGACTGGGAGCTGACTGTGGCTCACATCATGAATTCCTATTGCCAAATTCAGACTTAAATGGAAGAAAGTAGGGAAAACCACTAGACCATTTTGGTATGACATAAATCAAATCCCTTACGATTATACAGTGTAAGTGACAAATAGATTCAAGGGATTAGACCTGATAGACAGAGTGGCTGAAGAACTATGGACAGAGGTTTGTGACATTGTACAGGAGGCAGGGATCAAGACCATCCCCAAGAGAAAGAAATGCAAGAAGACAAAATGGCTGTCTGAGGAGGCCTGACAAATAGCTGTGACTAGGGGAGAAGCAAAAGGCAAAGGAGAAAAGGAAAGATATACCCATTTGAATGCAGAGTTCCAAAGAAAAGCAAGAAGGGATAAGAAAGCCTTCCTCAGTGATCAATGCAAAGAAATAGAGGAAAACAATAGAATGGGAAAGACTAGAGATCTCCTCAAGAAAACGAGATACCAAGGGAACATTTCATGCAAAGATGGGCAAAATAAAGGACAGAAATGGTATGAACCTAACAAAAGTGGAAGATATTAAGAAGAGGTGGGAAGAATACACAGAAGAACTATATGAAAAAGATCTCCATGACTCAGATAGTCATGGCGATGTGATCACTCACCTAGAGCCAGACATCTTGGAATGCGAAGTCAAGTGGGCTTTAGGAAGCATCAAAATGAACAAAGCTAGGAGATGGAATTCCAGTTGAGCATTTCAAATCCTAAAAGATGATGCTGTGAAAGTGCTGCACTCAATATGCCAGCAAATTTGGAAAACTCAGCAGTGGTCATAGGACTGGAAAAGGTCAGTTTTCATTCCAATCCCAAAGAAAGGCAATGTCAAAGAATGCTCAAACTACGGCACAATTGCACTCATCTCTCACGCTAGTAAAGTAATGCTCAAAGTTCTCCAAGTCAGTCTTCAACGATATGTGAATTGTGAACTTCCAGATGTTCAGGCTGGATTTAGAAAAGGCAGAGGAACCAGAGATCAGACTGCCAACATCCGTTGGACCATTGAAAAAGCAAAAGAGTGCCAGAAAAACATCTACTTCTGCTTTATTAACTATGCCAAAGCCTTTGACTCTGTGGATCACAATAAACTGTGGAAAATTCTGAAAGAGATGGGAATACCGACCACCTGACTTGCCTCTTGAGAAATCTGTATGCAGGTCAAGCAGCACCAGTTAGAACTGGACATGGAACAACAGACTGTTTCCAAATAGGGAAAGGTGTACGTAAAGGCTGTATATTGTCACCCTGCTTATTTAACTTATGTGCAGAGTACATCATGAGAAATGCTGGGCTGGATGAAGATTGAATTAAGATTGCCAGGAGAAATACCAATAACCTCAGATATGCAGATGACACCACCCTTATGGCAGAAAGTGAAGAAGAACTAAAGAGCCTCTTGATGAAAGTGAAAGAGGAGAGTGAAAGAGTTGGCTTAAAGCTCACATTCAGAAAACTAAGATCATGGCATCTGGTCCCATCACTTCATGGCAAATAGATGGGGAAACAATGGAAACAGTGGCTGACTTTATTTTGGGGGGCTCCAAAATCACTGCAGATGGTGACTGCAGCCATGAAATTAAAAGACCTTGCTCCTTGGAAGAAAAGTTATTACCAACCTAGACAGCATATTAAAAAGCAGAGACATTACTTTGCCAACAAAGGTCCGTCTAGTCAAGGCTATGGTTGTTCCAGTAGTCATGTATGGATGTGAGAGTTGGACTATAAAGAAAGCTGAGCACTGAAGAATTGATGCTTTTGAACTGTGGTTTTGGAGAAGACTCTTGAGAGTCCCTTGGACTGCAAGGAGATCCAACCAGTCAATCCTAAAGGAAATCAGTCCTGAATATTCATTGGAAGGACTGATGCTGAAGCTGAAACTCCAATATTTTGGCCACCTGATGCTAAGAACTGACTCATTGGAAAAGACCCTGATGCTGGGAAAGATTGAAGGTGGGAGGAGAAGGGGATGACAGAGGATGAGATGGTTGGATGGCATCACTGACTCAATGGACATGAGTTTGAGTAAACTCCGGGAGTTGGTGATGGATAGGGAAGCCTGGCTTCTGCAGTCTATGGGGTTGCAAAGAGGCAGAAACGATGGAGAGACTGAACTGAACTGAACTAAAGTATCTGGAGGGTAGGAATTATCCACAATTTCATTCATTCACTTACTCAACAATGAAGGCCAGGCTCTCTGCACACTTTGCACACATCTGCACAATTCACCATTGCCCTTCACGTTGGTTGTGAAGATCAGGATGGTCCACAGAACTTCCCAAAGTCTGAGAGGGTCCAGGATCACCCACATCTGTGAGTTTGTTTCCAGGGATCCACTTCCTATTCAGGGTCCTCCCTGCATCATAACTTACTCATGTTCTTAGTTACAGACATCACCTCTTCTACTTCCCAGTTGTTCATCTCAGATGCAGAATTTTTCAGTTTGCAGAAATGATTTTTAGAGATTTTCAGAGCCAACCTGTATATTTTCAGAATGAGTCTCTCATGGAAAGATAGATATAAAGTGTTAGTCCAGTGGGAAAGGATGGACGGGCATAGATTCAGACCTTCCTCCTTGTCAGACTATCAGGATAGGATCACTGATGGGAGGGACTTCCTTGAAAGTGGGGAAGTTTTTTTGACCTCTGACAGACATTCATCTGAGCATAGCCTGCGGTCCACTCCCCCGAATCTTAATGGATCCATATGAATTATAAGAAGGTAGACAGATATATAGAGTTTATTCAGCTATGCATGTCTCTTCTTCCCTCCTTTCCCCTCCCTCTAGGAATCAGGTGTATGACAACAGAAGGCCTCTTCTATGAGCCTGAGTAGGAGGGAGAGAGGCTGGGACCACAAAGAGGAGGAAATGGGAAGAGAATCGGGGAAAACCTCCAGCAGCTCTTAAGCTTCTCTGGTGGCTCATATGGAGAGGTTTTCCATTCCTGGGTCGGGAAGATCCCCTGGAGTTAGGAAACGGCAACCCACTTCAATATTCTTCCCTGGAGAATCCCATGGACAGAGAGCCTGGTGGGCTACAGTCTGTGGGGTCGTAAAGAGTTGGACATGACTGAGCAACTAACACTTTCACTTTCCAGCACCTCTTATTTCCTGATCAGTTTGAGGTTGGGTTATGTGGCTACGGAAGAGAAATGGGAAAGAACAGAACCCGTAACTGCTTCCCTTTGTGCCTTCTCTTTGTGTCCTGGAACCACGTGAGCAGAGGGGAGGAGAGCGGCCGTGAGCACCGCCGTTTAGTTGTGTGACCTGGACAGGTTGCCGGCTCTGGTTTCAGACAGGGTACGGAGACCTTAGCACCATGTCCCATGTGTCAGGAGGGCTCAGTCCGTGGCAGGCATGTACACATAGATGTATCACACAAAATGCCAACAAGGGATCAGAGGGATCATTTACCCAACTGGTCAACCTCCTAGATGTGGCGGCCATGGCCCAGAGAAGTTAATGCAGTTTTTTGAGGGTCACAGGCAGTATGATCCCTGGAACCAGCCTCTGGGCCTCAGATTACTTGGCTGAAATTCTTAATGCCAATCACACCCTTGGAGTGAATAAAGAAAAACCTGTATTCTGTCTTCACGTGTTCTTCAGCATCTGTATTGGCTGTTGCTGAACTTAGCATTTGAAGCAATCATTTTCATACAAAAGCAAAATGGAATAAAACAATACAACCCATTCACCATGATTTACAAATCGAAGACACCGAATACTAATACCTTGCACTTCCAGAGAGCTTTTCATCTACAGAGCTCTTCCTAGACAGTAAGTAATGAATTCTCCAACTCCCCTTAGGAATAGAGACACACATCCCCACATGCACCAGCAACTTAATTTACATGAAACGAAGGAAAAGACATTCCGAAGCCATGTTCTGCTAAATCATAATTACAACCCCGAGCCCAAGATAAACATGTTGAACTCTCCCAGGAAGGCAGCGACGTTTACCCATGGGGGACTTTCCTCTTAGATTCCAGCCCTGCCCGTGAGGGGAGGACAGTTTGGGAGTGTCCACATAAAGCTGGCCTCCCTAGGGTCACGGTCTCCTTGTAAAGGCAAACAACTTCAGGCAAATGACCTGTTGGGGGCAAGCGCTGGTGCAGTGGTCGGGTTTGACTTTGGGCCTTCCTCCTCCGCTGGGCAGTCCCCTCGCCTCTGCTGGGCCTCTCTGGTCCTCCCTGGCACCCCTGCCTCTTCATCGTCTCCTCTCGGTAATTGAGGGAACCAGTGTGAAAAGGTGTCACGGTGAGTCAGGGGCTGCCTGTGAGACACCTCGTGGTAAAACAGGCATTTTACAAAGAAGAGCCTGGAAGTGGATGCCCAGGAGCTGTCAGTCACCAAGGGAGGCAGAGTTGTCTTCCCAGCGCCCCGTGAATCACACTATGTGGCTGTCACCTGCCTCCGCCTCCCCCAGGAGAGGGGCCTGTGTCCAGGCTCACGTGTCCGCCTGTGCGTTCAACCCCCTGGACCTTTTCCACAGTCTAGCCTTGCTTACCTTGCTTACTTGCTTTGAGATGACACCAGCCTCCACAGAGGTGTCCCCAAGTCCCGTGTTAGAAATGTCCAGGCTAATGACTCCTGTAGGGCGCAGCGGCTGAGTGCCACCTGCTGCCCTCCAGGTCAGCGGGCTCTGTAAGAGTCGTTCTAGTGGGAAGCATGGACCCCCTTTACTTGTCTCTACCCTTCATCCCCTCCCTTCCCATGGTTGAGGCCATGAGACCTCCAACTGCAGGCCACCCACTTCATTCTCTGAGCCGCCCTGAGTCAGGAGCCACAGCTCACGGTCCAGGAAGCTCACGGGCAAGTTCCCTTGGTGCTGGTCCAGCTCTTCCGTCCCAGCACTGACACCTGATCTCTGCTATTTTTCCCGGGACGGGTCCCTGGTTTACACTCAGGGTAGAAGGTGCTGTGTTGACCAGCAGTGGATTAGAACTGCCTGGTTTCTGGGTGTGGCTCTCTGAAGGCCAGGGTAGAAATGGCCTCCACATGGTCTGTGATGGAGAAGACATCTCTGTTTGGCCTCCAGGGAGCATTGTTAAGGCCAAATTAGGGGTAGGGGAAGAAAAGCACCCTATACTAGACTGATGTATATGGCAGAAGCAACAAAGGCCAGAAACAGCCAGGAGGGAGGAGGGACCCGCCAGGGGTCCTGCTGGATGTACTGACGAGACGTGGAGAAGAGGCAGCAGGGCTGAATGGCAAAGAAGTTCTCGGGGAGGCCTGAGCAGTGACTTAGCCACAAAGGCCAGGATAACCAGAGCTGGCTTGCCAAGGAGGTGGCTGCTGGTGGGGCTTCAGCCTCAGTGAGCTCCTAGCAACATGGAGTCTAGAAGTCCAAGGCAATCTCAGAAAGTGAGTTAGGTGGAAGAGGGAAGAACACAGACCACCAACATGCTGAACCACTGGTAAGGAAGCCTGAGCTGCATCAAACCTGTATGAAATGCTCCTGTATGAAATGATCACAGTATGGAAATGCTCCTGCCACTGGGAAACACCCGGGCTTGGTTTTATTAAAGGAGAGAAAGGATCAAGATGGCCAGAAAGATATAATCAGCATCACCACCACCACCATCATAATCATCACCATCACCACCACCACCACCATGACACCACTACCATCACCACCACCATCACCACAACCACTGCCACCATCACCACCACCATCATAATCATCACCATCACCACCACCATCATAATCATCACCATCACCACCACCACGACCACCACTACCATCACCACCACCATCATCATCACCACCACCACTGCCAGCATCACCATCACCATCATAATCATCACCACCACCATCACCACCACCACTGCCACCACCACGACCACTACCATCACCACCACCGCCATCATCATCAAAATCATCACAATCATCTTCATCATCACCACCATCATCACAATCATTTACCACCATCATCACCATCACAATTATCACCACCATCATCCACAAATTGCATTAAAAACTACAAGCAGTGCCTTAAAAGTTCCCAGAACTATGAGGCATCTCTGAGGATGAAAGGATCATCATGAAGAGGAAAGCACAGTTCTGAGGTTGTGCAGAACTGAAAAGATAGAGGGCTGTTCTAGAATGTGATGAGCTTGGAGATCAAGAACACTGGGAGGATCCGGGGAGGGGAGTCACTTTGTTCACCATAGAGGAGCTCTCCACCCTGAAGGTTGAGAAGCCAGCAGTAGAGGTCTCAGTCCCCCAGTATGGAGCACGGGGTTCAGACAGTCATAACGGGGAGGCCAGGTGAGGCCCTGGCAACACCCAGGAGGGATGGAATGCTCTCTACATTCAGGAGACTAGATGCAGTGAAGAGGAATTGGCAGAGAGGCTGAGAACCAGATGTGAAGTGGAGCAGGCAGCCAATGACCCCTAAACATTCGAAAAAGCCATGAAAGAGAGGTTACAACCCCAACAAATGGAAAAGTTTACACCCACAGAGCAGAGTTAATAGAGCAAACAGAACAAGAATTTGGCACATATATAATTAGAATCCTCAGAGAGAAATAAAATGATATTGCACCCATAAAAAGGAATGTTTTAGAGATCTTGGAAATGAAAAATTTGATGATTGAAATAAAATTCTCAGTAAATGGGCAGAAGCACTGAAGCTGATAAGAGAGTAAGTTGAAAGGCTGAGCATAGGAATGCTCTCTGAATAGCAAAAATGGACAAGGATACAGAAAGGATAAACTGGTTAAGAGAATGGGAGGACTAACCCCACAGTTGCCAACATTCATTTAACCAGTCTTCAGGAGATGAGAACAGAGAACACGGAGAGGAGAGGTCACTCATGCAGGAACGGAAGGCAGATCCCAGACTGAGGACAGGTGTGGGTCCTGGAGACAGCTGAGCAGAATCAAGGTCAAACCGAAGGAAAGACTCTTATCAGCAATTTCAGTGAAATCTCTGAGCTCAAGCATAAAGAGAAAACCCTAAAGGCTTCTGGGAGTAGGAGGAGGAGGGTAGAGAAAGGAGCAGCTACATAACTACAAAAATAACATTGGATATGAGGAAAAACTGGGAAAATAGCTTCAAACGTCTGAGGAAAATCCTTGGGAATCAGTATTCCACAAGTGTAACAACAGACAAGTGTGAGGACCCAAAATGAGATGTTTTTCAGACATGCAAGGATTCAAGCATTTGACATCTCAGACCTGATCTGAAAGAAGAATTAACTCAAGGAGTATGACACAAGAAGGACTTCCCTGGCAGTCCAGTTTTTAAGACTCCAAGTTGCAAATGCGGGTCAGGGGCGGGGGTTCAATCCCTGGTTGGGGAAGTAGGATCCCACATGCTGGAAAAAAAAAAAAGCCACAAAGCAAATGGGGAGTCAATACCTTAAACATAGAGCTATAATTCACATACCACAAGATTTATCCTTTTAAAGGGTATGATTCAGGAGACTTTAGTGTCTCCACAATGCTGTTCAACTGTCCCCAGTGTCTAACCCCAGGACACTCTCATCACCCAGACAGAAATTCCTGTGCCCGTCAGTGGTCTTGCTCCGGGTCTTCATCCTAATTTAATGGGATGTTGAAATAGGGTTCCTTTCCTCTCTTTTCTGAGGAGTCCTTAAGACAGTAGGAGAAAGCAAAATAAATACAACTTGATCCATCCAACAACAGATAGAAGAGAGAAGCTACAGAAAACTGTGGCAAATGAACACACAGTGAGATGGCAGGTCAGTAAGTCACAACCAATCTGGCTCTGTTAAATTCATCTATTAAAAATGTGGAGGTGCTCACAGTGGGTAAACCCTACATTCAACCATATGCTGTTGTAACCTAGGTGAGGGACAAATCTAAAGCAAAACCACATAGGATAATAAGAGATCCTAGGATGGGAAAAGATACAGGCAAGTTATCATAAATGATGCATTTCCATATATAATATATGGTGCTATATATATGGTACACCATATATGGTGCAAAATAGAATTTGAAGCAGAAGCTTAAGAAGACGAAGTATATTTCATGTAGATAAAAGGAATAAACTTTCAAGAAGATCTATCAGCCATGGGTGTTTAAGCATCTAAAATATAGATTCAAAATCTGTTCTATGTCCCCATACACTAGCAATGAGGCAAAACCCACAACCTTGATGATCACAGGAAAATCTGTTAGACTCCAGAGAGATCAGGCAAAGTGACCAGAAAGACATGAACCGGGTATGAGGCAAAAGTCCCAGAGAGGCGTGGGGGTCAAGCCTGCCTGTCAAGCACTGGGAAGTCTGGTGGCCTCGGGCAGACCGACCCAGGTAGCATCTTTTGAGTGGGACAGGATGGCCAAGGTACTAGGTCCACACTGGGTGCTGGGGTGTCTGAGCACAGAGCACTGGGGCAGAAAGGGGCTGCAGGACTCTGGAGGCACAGAATGTCTGGAACAACTTTATACCTCTACCGTACCTGCAGAAACACTATTACGTATATCAAATGCTCCAGCTTGGAGCAGGATACCCACATACCAGCCCAAGAACCCCAGTGTGGGCTACATCTCTTGGAGAACAGGGACTGAGAATGGGCAGGCTGTGGCTGGCTCATGAACCCATTCTGCACTTTTCCTACAGTTCCTTCAGCCATGAGGCTAAGGCACACATTATTTGTTTTTCAACTGGGTTAGATGTCGCCTGATTGAAACAGTGAATTTACAGTTAATTAATTAATTAAAGTTAATTCATAACTGATAGTTAAATAAGAGGCCACTTTTAGCCTATAACAACTTACAAAAGAAGAACAAAGTTGGAGGACTCAGGGTTTCCAATTTTAAAAATTACTACAAAGTTACAGTAATTGAGACAGTGAGGTGCTGTGATAGGAAAGACACAGGGGTCTTAAATTGTCTTGTCATCCTTGTCTGAAATCAAGTGACTACACACTAGAAGGTTTATTTCTGGGGGAGAGAACCGTCTTTTAAACAAAGAATACCAAGACAATTGGATATCCACATGCAAAAGAAAGAAGCTGGACCCCTTTCTCATGCTACATACAAAAACCATCTTAAAGTGGATCCTACATCTAAATTTTAGAGCTAAAATTTTAAAATTACTTGAGGAAAATAGAAGAGTAAATCTTCATGACCTTGGGTTAGGCAAACCCTTCTTATATATGATATGATGAAAGCACAAGAGACAAATTTCAAATAGAAAGCTTGCACCTCATCAAAATTAAACACTTCTGTACCCAAAAGGATACTATCAAGAAAGTGAACAAATGACCACAGAAGGAAAATATTTGCAAATCTTACACCTGATCAGGGACTCATATCCAGAACACAAAAGAGATCCTTACAACTCAACAAGGCAAAAGACAAATAATCTGTTAAAAATGGGTAATTTATAGGCGTTTCTCCAAGGAAGATTTTAAAATGGCCAATAAGCACCTCAGTATCAGTCATTGGATTCTTCCTGGTGGCTCAGACGGTAAAGAATCTGCCTGCAATGCAGGTGACCTGGGTTTGATCCTTGGGTTGGGAAGAATCCCATTCCCAGGAAGGGAATGGCTGCACACTCCAGTATTCTTGCCTGGAGAATCCCATGGACAGAGGAGCCTGGTGGGTTACAGTCCATGGAGTTGCAAAGAGTTGGATAGGACTGAGCGACTAACGCTTTGACACACACACATCATTAGTCATTAGGGAAATGAAGTCAAACCCACAATGTAACACTTGGTAGAACAGTCACTATAAAAAGACAGTAACGTGTGTTGAGGATGTGGAGAAGCTGGAACTCACATATACTGCTGGTGGGAACCTATAACAGTGCTGCTTCTGTGGAGAATGGTTCAAAAGTTCCCTAAAAAGTCAAACACAATAAAGAAAAGGGAAAAAGAAACATAGGCTTACGTTACCTTTCAGTTCAGTTCTTTAGTATGGACCATTTTCAATGTCTGTCTGCCGTTTGTGTTCAAACTAAATCATATAACAGCTAATAAACAAAGCTCAGACATATAAACAAGCAAACAATAAACAACAATCAAAAACTCTTAGCAAGATGATTCCAGACTCCGTCACAGGTTGCTTTATTTTTCACTTCGAACTAACACTTAACTTCTCCTGCCAAAAGCATTATTAGATCAGTGCCCCTTTCTTTAAAATGCTTTTATCCATTCTTCCAGTTCAGGAGGCTTCAGACTTTTGTAGAGGAAAAGATAGCCTGTGACAAGTGGATGACATTTAACACAAAATCCTCTAACACAAGAGAAAGGACATTTTACTTGGAAGAGGTTCTAGGAAGAGACAGTAGGATGTTTGTGAGACAGAGTGATGTGGATTTCAAGGTTTAATGAGATATTAAAAAAGTACTTTTCACTGATGCATCAGTTTTTACTGTCAAATATAAAAGTGCTTATTCTCACAAATCCTTAAGGCTCATTCTGTTACAGTACAGGAAGACACTTTCCCATTTTAGAACTGTGCCACACGCGTTTCATGTGACTTACAGACATGGCAAAACCTCCATACAGTCAAATAAATGGCCAACGATTCCATCATCCTTGCTTGTACTCGTCAATTTAAACTCGGACCAAATATATGATCCTCCCAGACAAATCCTTAATATTAGTTGTTCTCCACTCCTTCCTAATATCTTGCCCAAATAATTCATGATTTGAATGTGTACTTCTGTTTATTTGCAATATGATAAAATAACAGCTGTGGGGGGGGGCAACTTTTTTCTTTAATACAAGAGGGAGACAATTTGCACTTTGGTAAGCAGATCCGAGCAACCAGCAAAGGAGAGAAATTTTACCCTCCAGGACTGTAGACATCTTAGAAGCAGCTGAGAGATGAGACCTCTCTGGAAAAGGAAGAGCTCTTGGTAACTTAGGGAGGGTCCACTGGAATTTCCTTGGAAAAAGTGTTCACGAATTTCAAGAAGAAAACCTGGAGGAGGCGTTCCTTGCTAAAGCCACCATTCTTTGTTAATTTCTTGGGTTAAGATTTAAAAAAAAAAATCACATTATTAAAGATGCACTTGAAAGCACAAGATTTCATCAGGAGTAGGGTGTGTCATGGTGATTCTTAACAGACCATTATGATTACTTGGATTAAAATAGTGACGATCAACACAGATCCTGCGCTTTTTACCCATGTCAAATGCTCTCACTAGAAGTCCCAAATGAATATCACATAACAAAAATGAACTTAAGCTCTTTTAATAGTGAACAGCTAGACAAAAATGAAAACAGTATTTGATGTTAATAAATATAGCACTCTATAATCAATGCTACAGTATATACATTTTTACAGCATATATTACTGTATAGAACTGTCTGACTTAAAATCCTCTTCAATTGTTGAAATAATCTTAAGACCAATTCCTGTAAGAGAAAATGAAGGCCCTTTTATTTTGGTTTGGTGGCTGCTTCAACTGGATGGCTGGAGATGTCTCACGGGGGATGAGCTGGTTTCTAAGCGGCTGGCAGCTTTCCCAAGACCAAGGTGCAGAATGTGAAAAGGTGTTTAGTGTGACACGCTGGGCCTCTGATATTCCCACACTGAAATCTTGAATTAGAATTGCCAGCTCCATGAATAAACATCCAAGATGACACAGCAAAAGGAAAATGGTGGAATTAAAATTCCTGCTCCGGCGGAGGCAAACTGTGTGAGTGACTTTGAGCTTGATTTCACAGAACCTTGGCGGTAACCCGCTGTTGCGCTGTAGTAGGCCTGTCTGTTCCTTAACATCCTGCCTGAGATGAGATGAAATCTGAGCGTCTAGCTGGTGAATCTCCACCTCCTCATGCTAATATTAATCTAAACACCTGGAGTCCACCTTGGTGTTGTGCTGCTGGGGAAAGGGTACTGATATAATTTGGGCTTAAATCAGGCTGGGACTTTCATGACGGTCAGTTGTTGCCCTTTTGTCCTAAAGAAAGACTAGGAAAGGGTTTCCAGTGAGTATGACAAGAAGGGGCCCTTCTGAATGAGCGTTTCATGATTATTTTGGTTAAGCTCAAAGCACCCATTGTGGGACACAAGGGAGCCCCCATGTCTAAATAATAGAAATATTAGGTAAAAGCTGAAAACCTCAACTGAACATTTATGCCTTGACCTCAGTGATGACAGTCAGGTCAATGGTCAGATTTCCAGTCTCTGTCTTGATGCTTGGAGGGAGAGTGGTCATTCTCACAAAGCCACTGAGTTCTCAGGCTGACGTTCCCTCTCCAGGGAGCCTGACTGAGGGTTAGCCTACAATTAAGCAATAACACTGAGGCAATTATCTAGCCCACTAGAGGGAAAACCCCTCCTTTCCTGAAGCTTGTGACATACCCTTGTGACCAGTCCCTTGTGACAGGTCTCCTTTCTCAGGTACAAACCTCCCAGAGCAACTGTCCTCCACCCCACTAGCCCCAAACAACAAAAAAAGTCACCACCAGAGGGGCAGGATTCTCATGACGAGAACTGGCCTCCTGGCATCAAAGGAAAGCCAGGAGAGCATGGGTCCTGACAGACGGTGCCGTGTGGCATCTGGCCAGACCGGTGTGTTCAGAGCCTGGTGGTCTAGAGGCAGGCTGTGTTCTCACTGAAGAGGCACCCACGGGGAGCGGGACCCCATGTCCCCGCTTCCCCTGTTTCTTAGGGCCAGGATGGGACGAGGAAGAGGGTGGTGGGATTATACCCCCACCTGCAGGGGACCTGGCAAGGACAGACCCCTGCCCCCTCACTGATCTATTAGAGCCCTGCCTACCAGCAGGTTGGACTCAAAAGGGGTAACAGCAAAAGCTCGGGGGTCCCATGGAGACCCCACTGTCATCCTCTTGGTTCCAGAGAACCAGGTTGGAGCTGGGACCTTGCACATCACACACCTTTGCATCATGGTACGTAGAGAGACTGGGCTGCAGGCGCCTCTGTTGTGATAGTGATGCTAACTCCAGCTGCCGGCGACCACTGGGGTCTCCAACTGCTGCTCGAATCTGGTGATCCGCAACTGGGTCTTTGGAGCGGCAGTTAATTGGGCTACATTTCACGTAGAGGAAATGGAATTGTGGAGAGGGGCTTTATCCAAGATCCGGGGGCAGCAAGCAAAGGAGGAGAGTGCCTGGGCAGCCTGATTTACCCCTGACCCTTCAAACCTCAACATCATCAAGTTCCAATATTGAATCTGTTTGCTTAAAGTTCCCACTGTCTCTAGTAACTGTTCTTCTAAACAGTCAAGATACAGAATCTGACTGATAGAAGGAAAAAAAAAAAACAACCAAAGGAACGAAAAAAAAAAAAAAATCAAGTCAGCTCATGGAGAAGGAAATTTTGGGTTGAGCTGGCAGTGCTGGGGACTTCAGGGGATTCATAATCAGTTTGCAAATTGCTCAGAGGAAAGTGTTAATATTGTTTTTTGCCCTACAAACAGATCCCAGAGATAGCTGGTAAGGCTAAGGAAGTGCCTATCACTAAAGATGAGTGTATCACATGCTTAGGATTTTTGACACCTGAACTATGTGGCCATACTTCAGCCTTGGTGATCATTCACGCTGTAGATGAAGGTAACAGGAGACTCAAAGAATGTTCCTTAAAAAGCCACATACATTTGGCTACTGTGGGTAGACACTGCCCAGTCAAGTAATGCACATTCCTCAGTCGTAAGTATTTTCTTTGCTCATTTGGGCATCTAGAAATAAAGAGAAGATAAAATACTGGAGGAAAAAAAAAAAACCAGCCCTGTTTTATGAAAAACTGAAAAAGCATTGGAAACCAATACAGAAATAAGAAAATTGTGATTATTTTTTATAAACAAACAGCACTCTTCGATAATTCTAAACATTGGCATTATCTTACATCATAGCTGGATATAAGCATTTTCTGATGAGCTTTTCCTGTGTTAGAAATGAGCCTGCTCCGGCTTTTCAGGTCTCAGCATTGGTTCCTGATGCTTAAAGACAAATGCTGATCCTTGTGTTGACTGGCAATTAGTACCCTGAATTCATCCCTCAGAGCAGTGTGTTCACAATTGGTCATAAGAGGTGGATTTTCAAAGTAACGCAGAGGGATTTAATCCCTTGATTCCCATTACTACAAGTAAGAGCTGTGAGCCTAAATCCCCTTTCAACTGACCCCAAATTCACCCCATGCTGCCTCAGAGCACCAATTAAATAATAAAACCCAAACCAAACCATGGTCAGATGTATTTCATTCGAGAACAGAGTTTTATAATTTCCCTTATGCCAAGCAAACACACCCATCTGATGACATACAGAAGGATTCAGTTTGAACAAAGAAAACACGCATCTCAAAAGTCTGAACATTTCTTGTGCTATTTGTTAGGAAGTTTGTAATGTTGAAAAACTGTGCTCTTCTGGGAATGGGAAGACAAGGAAATAAACTCTGGCTCCAGATTGCTGGAAATGCAGTTTATGTTGTTGGGTTTTTTTTTTTTCCCTTTCATTAAAAAAAAGATCTCTTAAGACTCCAGTTGATTCAGTGAAATGTCAATTGCTCAGTTGTGTCCGACTCTTTGCGACCCCATGGACTGTAGCCCGCCAGGCTCCTCTGTCCCTGGGATTCCCAGGCAAGAATACTGGAGTGGGTTGCCATTTCCTTCTCCAGGGGATCTTCCTGACCCAGGAGTCAAACCTGGTCCCCTGCATTGCAGGTAGATTCTTTACCTTCTGGGCCACCACTTCTTAAAAATAGGATTCTGATGGGAACAGAGTTCAGCTGAGTAGTAGGCTAAACTGCATAAGGGGAAGATAGTTCTTGAAAGACTATTGGACATTTCTTAGCCCAAACCACCTCTGAAAGAGTGCCAAGTTCAGTAGTCTCTGGAGCAAGCAAAGCCAAGGACCCCACTCTGGTCATCTTTGAGATGAGGTGGTCTTCGTGGTGACCAGAGCTAGGGTTCTGCTGTCGTATTTGAATATAAAGATATAGGCTGGGAAAAGTGAAGTAATTGCTTTATTCTGTTTCTACTTAGTTTAATTTGGGGAGGAGAGGAATGAAAAAGGGGAGAAGAGTAAAAAAATATGAGGCTAATAAAAAACGCTCTCACATGGAGGAGATATGTATTATGGGAAGCCACTGGTCTAATATCTTTGTCTTCGGTAGTTCAAAATTCTCTCATTTCACTCAATAATGCTGACGTTATTCCACCATGTTGGTTAGAGTTGGAAAAACCTGATAGACACAGTGAGGGAATTAACTTCTGTCATTATGGAATGTTGAGTAAAACGGTGTCCTGGGGCTGCTGGTTGGACAGGCATCAGTGTAGCTATCAAAATAATCCCCTTAAGCTTCCTATTCAGCATTTTCTGGGACACTGTGGGTGTGTTCTCACACACGTGTGTAAATATGCTGGGAAATGGCAAAGACAAGTAGCAAACTATACTTCCAATAATGAAAACATTACTTTTTTCCCCCATGAAAAATATCAGACTTAGTAATGATAATATGTTGGAAGCGTCATTTAAAAATTTTTATGAAACTACAAGGTCCATTCTAAAGAGATTATGAACTGGGGACCAGAATGCTTATTTGAATATATTTTGAGTCTGAAGTTTCCTTGTAAAAATATTCACAGAAATTGGTGGACATTTTTTCTTTTCTTACGTACAACTCGATGTCTCTCATTTACAACATAAATCATTTAATGTAACATTTGCAACCTTAGAAAGGCAGACATAGTTAATCCAAGTCAGTTTATAAATTCCAATTTCACATGGATTAAAAACTGCAGATAAATTAAGTCACAATAATATCCTGTACATGCATTAAGGCTGGTGACTGCTAAAGTGTTTTGGGTATCTACAAACAGGAAATCACACACAGATTACTGGGTTTGGAGAGTGTCTACATCATTAAAAAAAATCTTGCTTTTTTTTTTTTTGGTGATACAGATTTCAACAGTAACTCTGGAAAACTGTGAAAAATGTTATTTAAAAATATATATGTATATACTACTGCACAGTTTCAAAGATGTGGTTCATAAATAAGGTTGGCTGCACTGATTAATTTGATAACAATTACTGCACTTCCGAGGTGATTTAAACACGCAGTGACTTATACTCAACATTAGGCACTGGTCATATCCTTCAAGCGTACTACAGTTTTATGGTAGCTGCACTGTACATATATATTTTTAAATGTATGCATTTATACAAACTGTGTATATTATGTATGGGATGTCAGAAATGTACACATCACTGTTATGTAATACACACATCTTTGTTGTAGATACGAGGGTACGTTTTAGTGCAGAAAAGCTCACTGCGTTGATTCCACATGTTCAATCCAATACACAGTTTGTCAACTTTTCAGATTTTTTTTTCCAGTACATTTCTCTTTAGACAGTGGGTCCGATTTTCCGTTTGCAATTTGAAAGTTTCCAGAAATAACGTTTTAACCGAACCTCTCTTCCCAAGCACAATTCTGCATCTAAGTCTGATCTGTGTCAAATGGTAACAAATCCCACACTTTAATCATGAATATATTTGGGTTCCTCTCTTTCAAAGATATTTCTAACAATTGTGATCCAGGTCCATTCAGGTCATGGAGGGATAAGGCCAGCTGAACTTGTACTGAACTTCTGAAGAAATAACGTCTTCAAATAGAAGGAAATGATGATAGCCATTCTACATTTAAATGGGAGGCTCTCCCGAAGGATATACAGGGAAGGGTGAGCAGTGCTGACTCTGGGGGTTGGGGCTGAGTACTTCCTACTTTACACTTGTTTGTATTGTTTGAATTTTCACCACGAGTGTCTGTTAGTTTCATAATCAGAAAACACAAGAAAGCTATTTCTACTTTGAACAAAACTAAAGAAAAGGAACCAGCAATGATCAGAAGATGCTTCCTTATCAAAAGCACTGATGCCAAAGCAAGGAACAACCACTGCCCCGACATGCTCCACCAATGAAATGAGACAGAGAAGAACGGCATGCTGTGACTGCCCCCAGTTAACTGGTTTCACGTTTTGTTGGAAACGACCACGGCTCACAGCGTTCTGATGCAGTGCTGCGGCACAACCAGCTGAAGACAGCCTGTGCCTTTACATGTGAGCACACTACGTGGACGCCACCATGGGGCCTGGGGCTTAAAGGTGGATAAGATCAGAAAGGCACCCAGGAACGCCCGAGGGACACTGGGGGGCCGTCCTTTTATGTGAGAGTCTGAACATTTCATCAGAATTCAGCAACAGTGGGTAGAACTAAGCCTCAGTCCTCCAAAAAAAAAACCAAACATAACAAAAACAAAAATGTCTTAAGTGAGACCCCAATGGGAAGGGGAAATCTAGTAATAATTAGTGAAAGGAATGTCAGAAGCACCGCAGTTGGATAAATGTGAAAAAAGAAGTATTGTTAATATTTCCAGCTGCTTAAAGGCCAACACCAAATACGAATTTCACAAAGCCTTCACTTGTTCATTGAATGAATTTCAAATCGCCAAAGCTGTTCAATCACTTGAACAGTTTTGAATCAGTGCTTAGAGCTAGGGGATTACAGCAATCTGATTTCTCACCCACAGATCAGGCTGATGAAAATGTTAACATTGCAACCAAACCAGTGAGACCATTAGCATCTGATATAAATGTTTACATTACCACCACCTTGAAAAATGGATTATTCCATGTACCCCATCACCTGTCTTTCTCAGGCTGTCTTGGGGTAATTTTGTCAAGTGAGAGGCATCAAGGTCATTATTTTTGTTTTTAAAGCATGACAAGGTATATCCTCCTTTCCAGGAGTTTTTCTTTTTTACCAATATCTTTGTATTCAAATATATTTAACAAGAACACTAAATCTAGGGTATGATAAGAGACAATAAAAGAAATAAATTTCAGACAATAAAAGAAATTTCAGACAAACACTGTAAACAAAATGTTGAAAAAACTAAAATGTAAACTTAATTAAACAAAACAAAAAAGAATCGGGGGAAGACATACACGTACCAGATGCACAGGGGGCTTAAGCATGATGTTCGGGTCGCTGCTACCCCAGACAGAACCGCAATCGCTACAGGGATCACCTGCTCTGTGGTGGGCAGCCTGCTCATCAGACCCTGAAATACATCCCCCAGGTCAAAAATGCATTCAAGGTCCGCACGGCACTTTCTCCAAAGACAGGGAGGATTAGGCAGAATCATGGCAACAAACAGTTCTTGGCCTGACAAAGCAACAGACAGATTCCGAGGGAAGGGACATCCGAGACAATGTCCTCGTTTGGCCAAGAACATGGGTAAGAAAGGTCTCACGGAAAGAAAAGACTTGTTGAAAAGTATCGGCTGACAAACCCACGGGGCTCCACAGCCCCTGGGGTCACAGTGGCAGGAGGAAGGAACACACGTGCCGGGGGGCTCCTGGCATGTGCGGGGGTCAGTTCCTCGCCGAGCCCAGGGACACAGCTGTTGCTGCTTCCATGTGGGTGCGTTTCCAAAGACACAGAGTTTCCCCACCCCCCCACCAAATCTCAGGGTCAGGGTCATGGTCATCCTACTTTGGGGGGCAGGGCAGGGAAGGCCCATGGGAGTTGACTCATTTGCGTCTAACACGTTTAGTTGATAGTAGAGTTAGATAGAGAATTGGATGGAGGAGGGGAGGGACTAGACAAAAAGCAGGGTATTTGGTAACATGCAATCTAGTAAACAGCCAGCACAAAAATAACTGACTTATTTTCATTATTCAAAAACCCATTAATACAGACAATAAAAAAATAATGGGAGAAAAGTATATTAATACTGAAAGGAATCAATAGTATAAGAGCTGGGTTCATCTTAACTGGCAGTCAAGCTTTTGGTGTGCTATATTGCACCTGGTTCACTAACCCATGAGATTTTGGTTGAATATTTTAAGAAGTCACGGTTGAGCTTTGAACTAGAAAATGTGTGTGTGTGTGTGTGAGTGAGTGTGTTTTCTCTAATCAGAAACATCAGATCACTTTGTCTAGCCTGGGATGCTGGAAACTAGACAAAGGAGAGTGTTTTAGAGAACTGTCGTGTCTTACACACCTCCACCGGCAGCTTATTCCACACCCACACACACAAACACACACGCCCTGGGAGAACAGACTGCTGTTTGATGCTGAAAAATATTCACCGCCTTTCGAGAAATGCTGCGGCCGGGAAGGTGGGGAGCACAGTGTCCAGAAGCGCTGGGCCGTCCTGGAGACGCACCCGCCGTGGCCGGGGCGGCGTTCAGGCCAGGTGGGCGCTGTTCCGCAGCCAGTGCAGGCCCTGCTGGGAGTACTGGACCAGATGCTCCATGCTGCTGTGCAGTGTGACCGGCCCCATGAGCAGGTCCAGGTCGTTGAAGAATTCTGGTGAGACAGAGAGGGTCGTCAGCGGGATACATGCTCAGCGCCCGGTCCTGCCACGTGACGTGAGCCCCCCCAGCAGAGAGTGCACCTGCGTCCCAAGGGTCCCTCGACTGGCGACTTCTAATTCAAACCAATGACATCTATTCAGCCAGAAAGCAAGGAAAACAGACTTCCCCGGGCGGCATTCTCCTTTCTGCAGTGACACCTCTCACCCTGAACTTGGCCTGAAGCTGTCAGCCTTTATACTGTACTCAACTGTGTTAGATGCTGAGCCCCTGGGGGATTCTGGGGCTCCTGGAGGCAAATCAGGGATGGGTTTTTTTTTTTTGGCTTTGGGAGCAATCAGCTTGTATAAACTGTCTTTTATTTTTATTCTGTTGGAGAAGAGTTGATTTCCAATGTTGTGTTAGTTTCAGGAGTACAGCATAGTGATTCAGTCCTATGTGAAATACGATTCAGCTTCTTTTCCCTTATAGGTTATTGCAAAATCCTCAGTAGAGTTCCCTGTGCTATAGTGTAGGGCCTTGTTCACAGATGGGTTCTGAGACATCTCTACTGAGGTTGCCAACCGATCTGGGAACCTTCTCTGGGTTTGTCCTTGCATTAAACATATTATCACTGCCAAGGCGCTATGCTACGGGCACAAGGGTGGAGCTAGAGAGGACACCAAGATGAAGAATGCATAGGCTCTGCCATCTCAGAGACTGCAGTTTGGCGGCTGACAGAGACAAATCCATTCACGGGGCTGCCATGGTGCACTGTCCAAGACCACTGAACAGCTCTCTCTGGAAGTGAGAATCTGGGGCAAGTGTCAGGCGCGCAGCCGTGTCCGGCTCCTGGTGACCCCATGGACTGCAGCCCGCCAGGCTCCTCTGCCCATGGGATTCTCCAGGCAAGCATATTGGAGCGGGTAGCCATTCCCTTCTCCAGGGGACCTTCCCGACCCAGGGGCTGAACCCTGGTCTCCCGCATTGCACGCAGATTCTTTCCTGTCTGGGCCACCACGGAAACCCAAAGACCTGGACGAGGGTCTGAACGGTGCTCCCGGAGGTGCTGAGTGAAGTCCCAACGAGGAAGGCTCAGAGAAGAGCCAGGGTCCAGGTGGCAGGGAGGGCAGCGTGGCAGGAAGCCAGGAGCAGAGCCGGGGGGGGAGGGCAGGTTGGGGGAAGCCAGGTGGACTTCAGACTGGCTGTGCGGCTCTGCTGAGGGCCAGGTGGCAGCTGGTGGCACCATCTGGAGCCTGGCCTGCTCAGGTTCTCCCAAACCGGCTGTAGAAACCTTTGTACATTTGTCCTTGCTCTTTTATTCACCTGTGACATCCACCCCGACTCCATCTCAGCTACTCAACCAATATCTGCTTTTCAAAACCCTGTTCTGTGCCAGCTCCTCTGGGAGCCTGTCCTGCTGGTCTTGGCCCCTGGCCCTGATCTCCGTGGCATCCCCACTGGGATTTCTGGGTGCGCCATCCCCGAGCTGCTGTTGTGTCCCGATGGTTACACCATCGGTTTCGTGTGCTCAGCGCCCAGCTGCCTCTCTGCCACTGGTCCTCATCTCCCCGTGAACTTGTCAGTCTCGGCCTCAGAAGCATGTTACCATGGGAACAAAGCTCTCACTCAGCACTGGAGAAAGAGCAGGAACTTGGTAGGGAGAAAATTAGTAACATATATACCAATCAGGGCTTCCCTGGTGGTTCAGACAATAAAGAATCTGCCTGCAAAGCAGGAGAACTCGGGATCGATCCCTGGATCAGGAAGATCCCCTGGAGGAGGAAATGGATACCTACTCCAGTGTTCTTGCCTGGAGGATCCTGCGGACAGAGGAGCCTGGCAGGCTACAGTCCATGGGGTGGAAAGAGTTCGACTAATACTTCACTTTCTTTCATAAAAATGTATGTCTTAAAATAATCTATACTTGTTGACCTCAACATTCTATTTCTACAACTCCCTCCTGTCAGAAGGTAATCAGAAATATGAACAATGATTTCTATGAAGATATCTATCATACTGTTATTTGTAATAGTGGAAGAAAGTGGAAGTAACATAAATGTTCAACAGCAGGGGAATGGTTTGAGAAACTGTGATACTTGATGACTGTATAAAGTAGCTCAGCTCCCTAGTAGCTCAGACAGAAGAGCTTCCGCCTGCAATGCAGGAGACCACGGTTTGATCCCTGGGTTGGGAAGAGTGCCTGGAGAGGGAAATGGCAAGCCACTCCAGTGTTCTTGCCTGGAGAATCCCATGGACAGAGGAGCCTGGCGGGCTACAGTCCATGGGGTCACAAAGGGGTCACACAACTGAGCAATGAACACACGTGACTGTATAACCACTATTATGACAGTGTTACAGAACCATCATAAAGGGTGTTTTTGAACTAGTTAGTGACATGAAAATATGCCTGATATAATGTAAAATGAAAAAAAAGGATGTAAAACTGTACATACACTATGATCTTATTTTGGTAAAACTCATGCATATTTGGAGAAGACTAGATGGCATTTCAATAGAATGTTAATAGTGCTATTTCTTAGTGATAAGATTGTTGTTGCTTAGTCGCTAAGTCGTGTCCAACTTAGCGTCCGTGGACTGTAGCCCACCAGGCTCATCTGTCCATGGAATTTCCAGGCAAGAATCCTGGAGTGAGTTGCCATTTCTTTCTCCAGGGGATCTTTCTGACTCAGGGATCGAACCCATGTCTCCTGCATGGCAAGTGGGTTCTTTACCACTGAGCCACCAGGGAAGCCCATGATAAGATTACTGATAATTAAAAAATTTTTTCTCTATTTTCTGTACTTTACAAATTTAGCCATAGTTTACATACATATAAGTTTAAACATGCTTTTATGAGTAAAAACAAACATCATTTAAAAGAAATACAGCTACTGTATAGCTCAGGGAACTCTACCAGGCTCTGCGGTGACCTAAATGGGAAGGAAATCAGAAAAAAAGGGATATATATATCCACACGGCAGAAATTAACACAACACTAAAGCAACCATACTCCAATAAAAGTTAATTAAAAAGAAAGAAATACAGCTTACCCATAAAAACCTTTTTTTCAGTAGTAATCAGCTATCATTTGAATAGGCAGTGACATTCACGTGTGTATGTGTTAAGTCACTTCAGTCGTGTCCAGCTCTTTGAGACCGTATGGCCTGCAGCCCACCAGGCTCCTCTGTTCAGGGATTCTCCAGGCAAAAATACTGGAGTGGGTTGCCATGCCCTCCTCCAGGGGATCTTTCTGACCCAGGGATCGAACCTGTGTCTTTTACGCCTCCTGCATTGGCAGGTGGGTTCTTTCCCCTAGCACCACCTGGGAAACCCAGGAACATTCATACTCATCCGCTAATTAATTCATCCAGTATTTCAGATCCCTAGCTATGTTCTAGGCACTGTGCATGTCTTACAGTTACAAAGTTGAATAAAATGTCATCCCTATTCAAGGACCTCACTGTCTAAAGGAAAAACATATGTGTGCATATCTTTAAAACTTCTATCTATGTCATTGGTACCTGTATCATCTCTAACCCCATCTCTATCTCTGATCTTTCCCACAGTAACAATAAAGATAGGCAAAGGCCCTGGAGGTGCTGAGTAGGGGTAGAAGTCAGGGAAAGTTCACTCAGCAGGTGACAGCTTCTACTCGGTGAATGATAAAATCTCGCCCAGTGATGCCCAAGGATCAGGCTGTCTCCCTGAGCTGTGGCTGATCCACACACACCTCCCCCAAGGTGCACGCACCTCTGTTTTCCTTGGCCAGGTTGTCCGCCATCTCCCAATAGTCGTAGCTGTGGAGGATGCTGTTGGTGATGCTGACGTGGTTGGCTGCCATCTGGTGGATGCGCTGTGGGATGCTGACGATGGTTGATGGGGACAGGGCGTTGGCGTTGGACAGGCTCCCCTGAGAGCCCACGGAGCCGGTGGGGGACGGGTTGGGAGACATGGGGGATGGGGTTCCAGTGCTCCTGGAAGGGGAGAGCATGGGAAAACAGGAGAGGTTAGTACCTGGTGAGGTAGGGCGGCCCCTCAGGCACTGCCAACAGCAGCGCTCTGCCCAGCTTCCTGTGTGTGTATGTGGGTATGTGTTTGGGGTGGGAGGGCTCAGTCGTGTCCATGGACTGTAGCCCACCAGGCTCCTCCGTCCATGGGATTCTCCAGGCAAGGATACTGGAGTGGGTTGCCGTTTCCTCCTCCATGGGATCTTCCCGACCCAGGTCTCCAACCCGTCTCTTGAATATCCTGCACTGGCAGGCGGGTAATTTACCACTGAGCCCCCAGGAAGCCCTTGCTCGGCTTCATGCAACATCTCATTTATCACCTTCACTTCGCAAAAATGAACTTACTTTCCACTGGCCCCCCATGGAGATGGGGCTTGGGCAGCTTTAGATGAATTCTGCAAGAAAACAAAAATGTTGACAGTGAGTACCATCTGCTTGAGTTTAAACAGCCCACAATAACATGTTCTTAGGTGACCGCTGAGAGAAGTAATGGCAGACACTGTAGATAAAATGCAGGTTCACAGAAACTGGATCTGGGAAGTTATAATTACTAAGCTATTGGCTTCGGGCAACCCCCCTCCCACACATACACTGAGAACATCTTTTATTAAATGTAGGGCATATTTGCAGAACTGTTGACATAACATTTAATGCCTGAAAATATATGAGACATCAACTGTTACTGTTTTAACTTACAAAGCTTTAAAGTATTTCTCTTAAAGGAAGTTGCTCTTGAACAATAGATTAAATGTATTTCCTTAGCAGACAGTGAATTCAAAAATTCTGATTTATTTAAATATTCTGATTTAGGATTTGTTGCCTGAGCCAGTTGTTTGCATCAGGCATTTAAAAGAAATTTTGCCTTTGGCAAGGAAAGTTTCTAAATGTACAGAAGATTTCCTCCCTGAGAGTCCAATGAAGCTTTCTTGGACATAAGTCTGTGAGATTGTTAAGGAAAAAATGGTCTTTATAATATGAATGTGAATGTTCCCTTCCAGAAACAAGAAAATATAATAGCCTCAGTGTGGTTCCCCAGAGACAAAATGTTTCTTTTGGTTAAAAAGAATTTTATGAAGTGGTGACTGATTTTTAGCTTTTAGTGGAGGTGTTATCAAAATGGTAAGAAATGGCCTTATACATGGGAATTGCGCAACATCGCCTTCAGGCCTCTTTCACTACAACTGAGGTCCTGTGGCTATAAAAAACACGTGTGGGGGCAAAGTCCTGTTTTTTCAGAGCCAGTTGTACTCATGAAACTTATTTTTTATTAACCAACTATCATTGTTTCCTGGTGACTGAGATGGTAAAGAACGTGCTTGCAATAATGGAGACCCGGGTTCAATCCTTGGGTCGGGAAGATCCCCTGGAGAAGGGAATGGCAACCCACTCCAGTATTCTTGCCTGGAGAATCCCACGGAGAGAGGAGTCTGGAGGGCTATAGTCTATGGCATCGCAGAGTCAGACATGACTGAGCAACTAACACTAATCATTGTTTCCTGAAGTTTTCATGATCTTTGAACTTTAAGTAGTATTGAAATAGCCTTTGATTTAGGATATCTACCAGGAACTTCTGGAGGGGGAGTTCTGATTTTTAAGTTATGTTCTCTGTTCATTCTGTACAGTTTCACAGACAATCCACATACATTAAGAACTTGGATCTCTTAAAAAGTTCTGTGGTAAGCTCTGTGGCTTAGAGTTCAGATTCTTTCTTTATTTAAGTGCATTGCTTTACTATAATAACTCTTAAGTAATAGCTCTTCAGTCAATTCAGTTCAGTCACTCAGTTGTGTCCAGCTCTTTACAACCCCATGGATTGCGGCACGCCAGGCTTCCCTGCCCATCACCAACTCCCAGGACTTGCCCAAACTCATGTCCATTGAGTCAGTGATGCCATCCAACCATCTCATCCTCTGTCGTCTCCTTCTCCTCCTGCCTTCAGTCTTTCCCAGCATCAGGGTCTTTTCCAGTGAGTCAGTTCTTTACATCGGTATTGGAGTTTCAGCTTCAGCATCAGTCCTTCCAATGAATATTCAGGGTTGATTTCCTCTAGGATTGACTGGTTAGATCTCCTTGCAGTACAAGGGACTTTCAAGAGTCTACTTCTACACCACAGTTTAAAAGCATCAATTTGTCGGTGCTCAGCTTTCTTTATAGTCCAACTCTCACACCCATATATGACTTCTAGTAAAACCATAGCTTTGACTAGATGGACCTTTGTTGACAAACTGATGTCTCTGCTTTTTAATATGCTGTCTAGGTTGGTCATAACTTTTCTTCCAAGGAGCAAGTGTCTTTTAATTTCATGGCTGCAGTCACCATCTGCAGTGATTTTGGAGCCCAAAATAGCTCTTAGATTCTAAATTTTTGAAAATGATTTATCTTAAACTTAGGCACCCAAAGTAAAGGGAGACTCTTAGTGTCAGTACTTGTCATTATAACCCACGATTGTCAATGGACTAAGACAGTTACCTTTTTGACTTAGCACCTGGATACTCTACATGCATGGCCAGGCTACTGGATGGACATGGCCCACAGGACCTCCAATGCAGCCGGGCCATCAGAAATCATCTCCAAGAAGTGGAGTTGGGGATTAAAGATCAAAAATGATGACCGTGGGGACCTCCCTGGTGGTACAGTGGATAAGGATTTGCCTGCCAGTGCAGGGGGACATGGTCCGGGAAGATTCCTGGTTCGGGCATGAAGCAACTAAAAGCCGGTGCACCGCAGTTTCTGAGCCCGAGCGCTAGAGCCCACGAGCCGCAACTGCTGAGCCTGCATGCTGCCACTGCTGAAGCCTAGGCGCCTCGATTCTGTGCGCTCAGCAGGAGAAGCCACCGCAAGGAGAAGCCTGGGCACCTTAAGAAGAGTAGCGCCTGCTCGCTGCCACTAAAGAAAAGTCCACTCAGTAACGAAGACCCAGTGCAGCCAAAAATAAATATAAAATGATGGTTGTGTATCTGATAAAGATTGGTGGAGGCAGAGATGGTATAATTTCTTGTTTCTATAGTCAAATGGACAGTGAAGAGGCAAAAAGTCTCAAATAAATTAAGATGTCAGGTCCACTTCACAACAGAACACAGAGGTTTTTTGTCTCCCCTCCTCTTTCTTCATTCTCCCAACGAAAATGATTTCATTCCATAAAAAAGCACAGTTTCCAATTCTATCCTTTTATGTGCACAGTGCTATTCTAGTGCCTCTGGGTTCTACCAAGCCATTTCTTATCATTTAAAATAACACCTTTATTTAAAATTAAATTAGTGACTGGAGATAGCAAAGAGGAGTTACTTCTAAGGAGCTACTTATAAGAGGAAGAAGCTCTGAGTGAACATGAGGAATTTATGTTAGCTATAAAGATGGATATCCTAGGACACTGGGGTGGGTAACAGGATCTTCTTTCTCTAGGGGCTATAAAAATACTTGGACACAGGCAGGGGAATAAATTAGATGGGTTCTCTGAGCCCTGAATGCCATGAGTAGGTCGTAAATGGGGTTAGTGCAGATAGCAGATGTCTCCTGTATTAGCCCCAAATCAGTGGATTCTACATTGAACATGTCCTTGACAGGCAGAAAATTGGGTACAGAATTCTGCCCGTTAGCCAGACAGTACCTTGAAATAGTCGATAAGTGCTTTTGAATACTTCACAGCGTGATCCCTTTTGAGTCGAAACATCCTCCAGTACAGAAGAGCCAGGCATCGGTAACTGCGGCAGGAAGAGACAAGTGAGTGGCCCCTGTGCCAACTGTCTTGTTGTTCCAATGCACTCAATGTTCATAGCATGATTATATATATATTAAGTATTTCTATACATGCATATATGTCTGCAGGTATCTGACCTTCCTATTTGTTTGATGTGATTCAAAACTTCAGTTACTCCATTAAAAACATCACTTCATATAAATATGTATAAAGAACATATATACATAAATAATATAAATATGAATCAATAAACAATGTGTGTACATATAAACAAAGAACATAAGTACAAACGAATAGCTTTATAGCGTCTTCGCTGGGACTAAGCAGCTGGCCATTTTCTTCTTACACCACTAGAGGGCAGTCTCTCTCCACAAGAGGAGTGAGAAGCTCAGCGCTCTGCTTTCTGGGTAAACTTCAGGGCAGAACTAATTTACTCTGATTTTCCTCGGACATCTTGAACTTCTGGCCGTGGCTTTGCTGAAAGCACAGCCCTTCTACCTGTCTTTGTCACCTTCCCTTTTAAGCTGCTTTACTGAGGGAGAATGGATACATGTGTATGTATGGCTGAATCCCTTTGCTGTTCACCTGAAACTACCACATCACTGTTAATCGGCTATACTCCAATATAAAACAAAAAGTTAAAAAACCTACTTTACTGGACTATAATTAGTTCAAATAAAGTAACAGATATGAATGTGTTTTATAAATAATTAAAAACTATGTTGGGAGTAGTTATTATTTTTATAGTTTATATATTTGTTAGTTACATACCAGTAATCCCTCTTACATAATATGAACTAATCATAGTTAATTTATTAATCCTAACATGAAAGTTGAAGTTTGAAAAGAGCAAAGAAAGCATTTCCTGAGCCATATCAACTATTCCTTGGTGCTTTTCACTCATAATTATTTGCTAACTCAGATATGGTATTGACATAGTAGAATACCAACCTAGAAAATACAACTTAATGGTCTCAAACTTTATCTTTTTATTTAAATTTTAAAATTTATTTTTAATACAATTTTTAAAGGTTACTTTCTATTTATGGTTATTACAAAATACTGCCTGCATTCATTCCCTGTGTTGTACTAATACAATGCATCCCTGAGTAACAGCACATCAAACTCTACATGAAGTGGTGATGCAAAACTATCAGAGACCCTCTCCTTTGTGTCTGTCACTGTTATTATTATTACTATTACTATTTCGAGATTCAGTTCTATGACTTGCAAATCCAGTTCTATCCGTCAGAGATAGAGACATTTTGGTTCCTTATCACAGCAGGAACTGAGAGGCGTCCTGTAATTTGATAGAGTTGAGTGAGGCGTCCTGAGGAAATGTCATGGGGAAAATTATTGTTATTATAATCACATAATCATTATAATTTCTGTTATTATAGGAAAAAACCCATTACATGTTGATTAACATTTTAAAAGTCTTTGATTATCAAAGTACAAGGAACGGCTCCTCAGTTTAAAGTGTTGAGAACCTGAACATACCGTCTTGACTCAGCCCTGCTAATCCCACACGTAAAGAGACAGATAAATTGTTTTGATTGCATCCAAACTGTTAAATATGAGAGATTACATTGGGCACAATTCACATTGAAATGATTAAAACAAACTTACCTGATTCTAAAACACACACACACACACACACACACACACACACATACACACAGAACGAGTCCTTGTGTCATGGACCTGTTCACTTTTAGTCATGAATTCCCCTCATGCATAGGACAGCAGGGTGCAGGCTCTCCATGGCCACCTAGAGATATGCCTTCAGTTTGGTGTTAGAAGCACTGTGAACACGTCATGCACTTTGGGACCAGGTCACCAGGTTCGCCAGTGGAGATGTACAAGGCTGGGGCGGCTATTTTAAGCCGATATGGTGCACTTACCATAATGCAGCCAGCTGTTTATCCTCTGGTGTGGCATTGGGGCTGGAGTGCGTTTTTAGTCTCATGGCATACCTTAAAAAGAAAAAAAAGGAAAGAAAAAGAGACAAAGCTTTCTTATCAGCCGTCGAACATCTAGGTTGGTAGTTTTCTTGGTTTTTCATGGTGCTTGCGGATTTTATTGTTATTAAGGCATCAAGTCATGCCCGACTCTGTGACCCGTGGACTACAGCCCGCCAGGCTCCTCTGTCCGTGTGACTTCCCGGGCAAGCATGCTGCGGTGGGCTGCATTCCCTTCTCCAGGGGATCTTCCTGACCCAGGGATGAAGCCATGTCTCCTGCACTGGCAGGAGGGTTCTTTACCACTGAGCCACCTGGGAAGCCCTGACAGTTCTTTCTTGAAAGCCAACTGAAGTTGCCCCATTTCACCTAACCATGACACTATTGTCACAACTAGAACAAAATGCCTTCGATGCCTATCTAGCTACTTTCTGCTTTTTAACAATACAAGTCAAATTCTGCAGATGGTCAAGAGTGTTATCCATTCAAGCATTACCCATGCATATGGTGATGCATCCATTTTTACAAATTCTGATCTATGGCTGAGTGGCTGAGAAGATGTTGGTAAAGTTCAACCCTTTCAGACTAATCTCCAGAAAAATGTTTACTCTTTGTCCTCAGATGAAGGCGTGGGTTTACTTTTTTTTTTTTTTTATTGTTACAAAACTCTTATTTTGACAGCAGTATCCTGGATGCATAACTAGTAGATTTTATGAACTTTACTCAATCTCACTTATTTCTCTGAACCAGCAGTCCATCGTCATTCCTTTCTCCAATAATACACCAAGGTACTTGCAGATCCTTGGAGAGGCCTGAGGCAGGCTGGGGAACAGTCAGGGAGTCCTGGGTTCAAATCCCAGATTAGTCACTTATTAGTTAGGGGAGCTTACACAAATTAACATCTTTAAGCCTCCTTTCCCTTATTTATAAAGTAAGATGAGTACATTACTGCTGATCGCATAGCACTGCTGTAGAGATTAAGTGAAACGGTGTCTGTAAAACTCTTAGCATAGTGGGCTGGCTTGTTGCAAGTTGCTCAAGAAATGATACTGTTATTACACTGTCTCCAACACATGAAGATTTGAGGTGCTTTTAAAAATTTTATTTATTTATTTTTTGATAGGTAAGAAATGGATTTATTCAGATTCAGAGAAAAGCAGACTGCACAGAGTGTGGGCCATCGCATAGGGCGAGTGTGGAAAAACCTATTCATTTTTAATTGGAGGATAATTGCATTACAACATTGTGCTGGTTTCTGCCAGACATCGACATGAATCAGCCGTAGGTATATTTATGTTCCCTCCCTCTTGAACCTCCCTCCCTTTTCGAGTGTATCCCCTTTGTTTAGTTCTCATAGCTGTTGCTCACAGTTAATTGGAATCAACATTTTCTACTCTGCATGAAGAGTAGAAACCTTACTTCCATGTTTATGCCTTTAAATACATTGCCTTGAGCATCAGATGGACTTCCCTGGTAGCTCAGGTGGTAAAGAATCTGCCTACAATGTGGGAGACCTGCTGGGTTTGATCCCTGGGTCCGGAAGATCCCCTGGAGAAGGGAATGGCACCCCACTCCAGTATTCTTGCCTGGGAAATCCAGGGACAGAGGATCCTGGTGGGCTACAGTCCACGGGGTCACAAAGAGTCAGACACGACGGAGCACTAACAGCGTGCACTGATCACAGACGGTGGGATGGTTTTTGTTTCGCGCACTGAGCACTCTGGCTTAGGTAACTCATGAGGAGGGTGGTTTATTGCATGTGCCCACAGTCCTTCGCTTATGCTGCTTTTCCTTTCCTCCTATTGCTCCAAGATTCCTTCTTTTGCCGCTTCCTTTCTGTTTGAGAAACTTCCTTCAGCCAACCTTTAAAGGTAGGTCTGTTAGAAACATACTTCATTTTCCTTAGTCTGAGAATATTTTGATTTCCTCTTTATTCCTGAAGAACGAGGTCTCCCTGAATCTAAGTGATAGTTAGACAGGTTTCTTCTTTCAGCACTGGAAGCACGGCATGCCGCTTCCAGCCCGCATGGTTTCAGGCCGCACATCTGCTGTTACCGGAACTGGTGTCCCGACAGGTAATGTGTCACTCGTCTCTCGTTGCTTTCAGGACTTTGTCTTTGTTTTCAGTTGTCAGAAATGTAGTTTTGATGGTGTACCGACATGCGTTGCTTTGGCTTTAGGCTGTTTGGAACTTTCTCTGCTTCCTGAACCTGTAGGGTTATGCCTTTTGCCAAATTTGGCAAGTTTCAGTCATTACTTCTCTTAAAAAACACTCCTTCTATTTACTGACTTTTGGCTGTGCGGGGCCACTTTTGCTGCGTGAACTTTTCTCCAGCTGTGGTGAGTGGGGGCTGCTCTCGAGTTGTGGGCTGAGGGCGTCTCATTGCTGTGGCTTCTCCTCTTGTGGAGCGCAGGCTCCGGAGCATCTGGGCTTCAGCAGCTGTGGCTCCTGGGCTCAGCTTCTCTGAAGCATGTGGGATCCTCCTGGACCAGGGATGGAACCCATGTCTCCTGCATTGGCAGGGGGATTCTTTACCACTGAACCACCACTGAAGCCCTAGCCATTACTTCTTTAACATGTCTTTCAGTTCCTTCTTCTGGGACCCCAAAGATGACCTGGTGGTTCTATTGTCATTGTGCTTGAAGCTCTCCACTTCTTCTTCAATCTGTTTTCTTGGTTGCTTAGGTTGGGGGTAGGTTCTGTTTCTTGTTCTCAAGTTCATTGATTCTATCCTCTGTCACCTCCTATCTACTACTGTGCCCCTCCAATGAGATTTATATTTCTGTTACATTTCTCAGTTCCATAATTTCCACTTGGTTCTTTTCCAAAATAACTTCTTCTTCTTTGTTGAGACTTTAATTTTTTTGTTTCAAGAGAATTTGTAATTGTTTGTTGAAGCATTTTTATGATAGTTGCTTTAAAATCGTTGTCAGATAATTCTAACATCTGATTCATCCTGATTACTGGTGTCAACCAACTGTCTTTTCTCATCTTGGCTGTGATTTTCTTGTTTCTTGGTATGATGAGTGAATTTCTACTGTATGTTAGCTATTCTGGCTATTATGTTAGAAGATTCTGGGTCCTGTTTAAATATTTTCTTTTAAAAGGAAGTCATCCTGTTGATGTTTACCAGGCAAGTCCTAGCCTACTTCTGTGTATTGTTCCAATAACAATTTAATTTTCAGAAACTTTGTGCTACAATTTTTTCCCAACATTTTGGCTTGTGGGATCTTAGTTTCCTGAAAAGGGATTGAACCCATGCCCCCTTGAAATGAAAGTGTGGAGTCTTAACCACTGGGCCTCCAAGGAAGTCTACAATGTGCAATTTTTGGTTTGAGGAGGTGGGGTTCCACTTGCCAGCGTCCCCCAGGCACTTTCTCCTTGGTGGAGAGAGGAGTTCTCTCACACCATCAGCTGGGCATCTGTGGAAGGAACCCCCCAACCCCCACCCCCAGCAGTGCTCCTGGCTCCCCAGAGTCTCTCAGTGGGGTAAGGGAGTCTCAAACCTGGTGGGCAACATGCAGTTTCAAGCAGTAAATTAATGTTATCTTCTAACTCAGATAAGAAGAGCTCTTATTTTAGTTTTCAGAGTAGCTTAAGGGACTCGACTCAATCATCTAAAAAATGGACTGTATTCTCCACCCACACCAAGTCCCATCCCTGGTGCAGAGCAGGTGAACATGTCAGCACCTCCAGTCGTATCTGATACAATCAGGCAATTACTGCTGTTTGGGTTTGTTTGTTCTTAAAGTGTGAATGCCTTAAGCAGACCACGTACACTCCAGTTCACCACAGGCCCTGTGACCTGCTGATCTGTAATGTTGACTGAATGTGTGCTATGTTCTGGGAACTCCTCCCGGGGCTATGAACACATTAATGAACAGATCAGACAAAGCCCCCAAACCCCTGTGCTCAAGGCACTTGCATTCTAGGATCCCTTGCAGCACTGTGCCTGTCTGCTTCCTCCCACTTTCTTCCCTGCCTGCCTGTGGGCGTCCATGTCTGTGCCTTATTCAGAGCACGAAACATGAGAAACTAAGGTCTCCATGGACGTGGGTCTAAGCAAACTCCTGGGGACAGTGAAGGACAGCCTGGCACGCTGCGTCCACGGGGTCGCAAAGAGTCGGACAAAACTTAGCAACTGAACAACAAGATCTCTTAAAGTAATTTTAAGTTTTGTGTGTTTTTTTTTTCACTATGGTAATTTCTTTACTTCACAGTCCAAAATACTGTACCAAATAAGAAGATAGTATGAAGGAATCACCAATGCATTGGTGTAGTAGAAATATTTTAATAAGAAAAAGGGCTGGACAGCATTGACTTCCAAAACATTCTTGAAAAGTGCGTTTTGCAGATAATGTGTTCTTGATGTTGGGATGACAATTTCAAAAGTTGTCATCCTTTCCTAAATCTCAAAGGAGAGTGATGGAAAACACTGTTGACTTGGGTCAACGCATACCAAGAAGATTAAATTTAGGATGATTAGAAATCTTCCAGGACTTCTCTGGAAGTCCAGTGGTTAAGAATCCGCTTGCCAGTACTGGGGACGTGGGTTCCAGCCCTGGTCTGGGAGGAGCCCACATGAAGCAGAGCAATTAAGCCCGTCCTCTGAGATAAGAGGGGCCCCTGTGATGAATGGCCCCACACCCCGTAACGAAGAGCAGGCCCTGCTCCCCACAATGAGAGGAAGCCTGTGCCCAGCAACGAATACCCAACCCAGCCACAAATAAATAAGACATTTTCCATCTGGAATAGTGAGGCATGGTAAAACACAGCTACTCTCAGGTGGCCTAGAATTCCAGAATTAGAAAAATCTCTTAAAGTTAATTTTGGGAAGGGTTATTTCATATAATGCATATTAGACGTTATTCCGAGCAGCTGAACCAGCTAAAGACATAAAACATGACAAAGGCTCTCTCATAAAGATTAATGGATGAAATTCCCTTAATGGTTCATTAGCGACATGAAGGATGTGCCTTTCCACGCAGCCCTCATGGAAGGCAGGCATCTCCCGCCCGTGGCCCTGCTGTGCCCCTGTCACAAAGCCTGCGTCTGTTCGCCCCGTGGTCCTAACTCAGGCTGGGGGACGGTGCTCAGGTCCAAGTCTTAGACCAGAACAAGCCCAGGGCCTTTTCAGACAGAGCATCATCGGATGGGTTTCCTTTCTGAAAGTCCCCTTGCACCTTCTTTTCCTGTTATTAAATACTCCCGAATCATTTATTGATTGGAGTTAGAATTTAGATTATACAAATCTAAATAATATTGAATCAGATAATAATAATAAAACCACAGCCCAGAGGTGAAAAGAGTTCAAATTCTTCCACTTCTCAGCAGGTGAAGTCAGCAACTCACATCTCCCTCAGACAAAGCTTCTTTCCTGCCAGTGGGGTTGGAGGAACCACCCTCCCAACCCTCGCTCACACAGAGATCAAAGGAGGCAGGCGATACCAAAACACATTGCAAGATCGTCCATCTTATTTGGGGGATGAACACTGGCTCTTGGTAGCTGACAGTGTGACCTTTTTTTGTGCCCCAAGAATAATTATAATAGATATTTATTTAAAGTAATACATTTATAGCACAGATAGTTCTACAATGTACATTTCAGGTTTGAAAGTGTCCAACTCTTTGCAACCCCATGGACGGAAGACTGCCAGGCTCCTCTGTCCATGGGATTCTCCAGGCAAGAATACCAGAGTGGGTTGCCATTCTCTCCAGAGGTCCTTCTCGACCCAGGGATCGAAACTGCATCTCCTGCATTGCAGGCAGATTCTTTACTGTTGAGCCACCCTGGAAGCCCACACTTCAGGTTTAACCAACTTCATAAAGATACTTGAGGGCAGCCACATCCACAGATTTAGACTGCATGATTGTTTCATGATGATTTCTTCTCTCTCTCTTTCCTTTCCCGAATACCCTCTTTCAGGGTATGGCTCAAGGTAGACTTTATCCTCCTCATATTCTGTCACTAAAGGCAAGACCTGTTTCCTCATGTTCAGGTCCAGTGCTCTCTTAATATATACCCCCTGTCATCACAAAAGTCCAGGAAGCCTTCTCATGGCTTCTTTTACATTGTATTTCTCATATACTGTATCAGCTTACAGTAAGCCCAGTGTGCTGAACCCGACAGCATTGTAATACCATTTTTGCATACCCTCCAGCGCCTGCTTGATATTGCAATGGCAGGCCTGCTCACTATTTTGACCCAGATGGTATGATCTTTTCTGTGTTCGCAGTGCTTATACATATATATTCTTCCCTCCACCTCCCTGCACTGCCCCCTTGGAAGAAAACGCAGCACTTACCTGATTAGCTCAACTGTCTCTGAATACATGGTGTAAGGAGATTTGGACTCCATGGGGCCCTGTTCCATGGCATTTCCACACTCAATGAATGACAAGGCTGCTTCTGCATAGTTCAGAGCCTTTCCAAACTTTTCCACCTGGTCAAGACAGTGAACAGTGTCTTCCTCAAGAAGAGTTTTTCAAACAGCGTTGTCACAAAATCTACATACTTTATTTGAGAAACTCGACTTTGAAGTTCCAAAGTCTTGCAAATGGAGCCCAGAAAAGGTAGAAATAGGGTATAATTCCTTCTCTAGTTATTTTCACAGATTCCTGCTGGTTTAGGGCAAGTGAGTAAATGGCTATACAGAGTTATGCCAAATCCACATCACAATCAGAATTACACAGAACTTCACGGCTGCTTTAATTTCTACTGTCCTCTTTCTTAACTCCTAACGGTCAAATCAACTTCACCCCTTGGTCCTTGCTGTTGTGCTAAATATTAATATATGTGTAAGCTGATGGGTCTGACTCTATGTAAGAGTTTTCACATTTTTATGGTATACTCCTACTTGGACAATTTAAGGCCTTGCTTATTATCTTTTACACTGTTTGTGACATCTATTAGGATGGCCAAAAAGTGCATTTGGTTTTTCTGTAACATCTTACAAAAAAAAAACAAAACCCAAACAAACTTTTTGGTCAACCCAACACATCTCCATGTCTTCGTGTAGTTACGTATTTTTCAGTTGTTTCATGAATAGGACTCCGCCCTAAGGGTGAGGAAAGAAAGGGAGAGGAAGTAAAGCTCAAGGAATGATATCAGCTTGGACACAATGTTGAACATTAATAGAACTGATTTGGGAGGATTTGTTGCTGTTTTTTAGCTGCTAAGTCCTGTCCAACTCTTTTGTGACCCCATGGACTACAGCCCGCCAGGCTCCTCTGTCCATGGGACTCTCCAGGCAAGGATACCGGAGTGGGTAGCCAATCCCTTATCCAGGGGATCTTCCTGACCAGGAGTTGAACCTGTGTCTCCTGTATTGCAGGTCAGTTCTTTACCGTCTGAGCCACAGGGGAAGCCCGTGCAGGAGAGTGTAGACCGTCTAAACTTATGTTAATCTTTCCCTATATCAGCTTTACATTCTTAGGTTCTCATAAATCTAAATGTATACATCAGATTCGTGGTTCCATACATTCTTACTCTCGATGGATAACACATTCTAAATTGGGATTGGATAATCTGCCAGGTTTTCAAACATTTATTCATCAAACAAAACAGAATTACAGAGACTCTTAACTACTGATCTAAGTCTTGCCTCTTAAAAAAACCCTCTCATTATTCATGACACCTTAGGAAACGGAAATGTAAGGTAAAACTCTCCTGTGTTAGCAAATCAAAAATTTAAACAGCTTTAAACCTAAGAGGAGTATTTCTTGGCAGTGCTTTTAGATTAAGGAAGTCATTTCTTTCAACAAGTATTTGCTGAAGTACCCGATTCTGTGTGATTTGCACTTGACACACAAAAGCTCCTTCTAGGAACATGTATTTAGAGAAAAAAAATGTGCACTCAAGAGATAGCTCCAAGTGCAAGGGAGTCCATGATTAACTAGTGAAATGCAAAGGGGTCCAATGGCAAAGGGAGGGCAGGAGGGAGCAAGTGGCAGGGCTGCAGGGAGGCTGGGTCCTCAGGGAGGAGACCTGAAGGGACCCAGAAGGCGACCCAGGAAGGGAAGTATGATCTGGTGGAATCTGGGGAGGACACTGAAGGTGTGAGTATGCACGACAGTGAGAGTGTGTATGCGTGAGATACTGCGAATGTGCCCTCTGCAGCTGCAAAGCCCACCGGCTGGCACAAGTCAGGTGTGCTCAGAGGCGGCGGGGGACCAATGTGGTTGCAGCGCAGTGTCACTGGGAAAGGCCAGGCTGGGCAAGGAGACACGGAATGAAGAATCCTGGTAAACCTTGGACGATTCAGGCAGGAAATTTCCTGCTTTAAAATTCAATGTGACCATGCATTTGGCAACCAGACCTCTCCATCACAGAGGTCCCCAAACTTTTTGGCACCAGGGACCAGTTTTGTGGAAGGCAATTTTTCCAGACTGGAGTCAGGGGATGGTTTTGGGATGATTCTCATAAGAAGTGCACAACCTGGATTCCTCAAACTTGCAGGTCACAGTAGGGTTCACACTCCTAAGAGAATAGAATGTTGCTGCAGATCTGACAGGCAGAGCTCAGGAAGTAATGAGCGATGAGGAGCAGCTGTAAATACAGATGAAGCTTTGCTTGCCTACCACTCACCTCCTGCTATGCGGTCCGGTGCCTAACAAATCACAGACCAGTAGTGGTCTGTGGCACAGCAGCTGGGGACCCGTGCTCCATCAGACTGTGGGACTGTGAGGATAAGAACTCTACCTCCTACTTCCCTTCTGTATTTTCTGATACTCTGTGATTATTTCCCCTGTATACCAGTGGACCCAGGAATTAGCTTTATACTAATAAATGCTTGGTGGGCAACCTCAGTAGCATTGGGGAGCATGAGGTTACAATTTATGCATCTGCAACCCTGGAAGAATAATACTCTGAAGGCCATTTGAGAGTTCCTTGGACTGCAAGGAGATCCAACCAGTCCATCCTAAAGGAGATCAGGCTATCCAAAAGTCTACAAGCAATAAATGCTGGAGAGGGTGTGGAGAAAAGGGAACCTTCTTACACTGTGGGTGGGAATGCAAACTAGTACAGCCACTATGGAGAACAGTGTGGAGATTTCTTAAAAAACTGGAAATAGAACTGCCATATGACCCAGCAATACCACTTCTGGGCATACACACTGAGGAAACCAGATCTGAAAGAGACACGGTGCACCCCAATGTTCATCGCAGCACTGTTTATAATAGCCAGGACATGGAAGCAACCTAGATGCCCATCAGCAGACGAATGGATAAGGAAGCTGTGGTACATATACACCATGGAATATTACTCATCCATTAAAAAGAATTCATTTGAATCAGTCCTAATGAGATGGATGAAACTGGAGCCCATTATACAGAGTGAAGTAAGCCAGAAAGATAAAGAACATTACAGCATACTAACACATATATATGGAATTTACAAAGATGGTGATGATAACCCTATATGCAAAACAGAAAAAGAGACACAGATGTACAGAACAGATTTTTGGACTCTGTGGGAGAAGGCGAGGGTGGGATGTTTCAAGAGAACAGCATCGAAACATGTATATTATCTATGGTGAAACAGATCGCCAGCCCAGGTTGGATGCATGAGACAAGTGCTCAGGCCTGGTGCACTGGGAAGACCCAGAGGGATCAGGTGGAGAGGGAAGTGGGAGGGGGGATCAGGATGGGGAATGCATGTAAATCCATGGCTGATTCATGTCAATGTATGACAAAAACCATTACAATATTGTAAAGTAATTAGCCTCCAACTAATAAATGAAAAAAAAAAAAAAAAAACGAGATCAGTCCTGGGTGTTCACTGGAAGGACTGATGTTGAAGCTGAAACTCCAATACTTTGGCCACCTGATATGAAGAGTTGGCTCATTGGAAAAGACCCTGATGCTGGGAAAGACTGAAGGCAGGAGGAGAAAGGGACAACAGAGGATGAGATGGCTGGATGGCATCACTATTTCAATGGACATGAGTTTGGGTAAACTCCAGGAGTTGGTGATGGACAGGGAGGCCTGGCACGCTGTGGTTCATGGGGTCGCAAAGAGTCTGACATGACTGAGGACTGAACTGAATTAAAGGTCATTTGAGATGCCTAACTCGTCTCTAGTGCCCTGATTTCAGTTATGAACACTGGAGGGGAGCAGAACTGAAATGACCAAGGAAGAAGGGGTCCTTCAGGATGAGATTTTCAGATGGAACAACCGTATGATCTCTTACAGAAAAAATAAGGCCTTCTTGCCTGAAGGCGTTAAGCTTTCCCAAATAAGAAAACTTATTCTTTGAAACCATCAAATCATAGTAACTTTATGGTCTTGTGTGTGTGTAATAGTTTCTCGGTTGTCCAGTTTCAGAGGAAGTATTTATTTTGGCAGGTACACATGAAGAACAAAAGTCTTTTTGAAAAGGGATTTGATCCTGGGACCAAGCCAAGGATTGGCTAGGCTAAGAAGGGAGAAAAATGTAAACTTTTTTTTTTTTTTAAGGGAAAAACACCCAAAAAACTACCACCCACTGACTCCATTGCCTCTGGTTCCCATTCAAACTTTAGGACTAAATTGAAATATTTGTTTATCCAGGGCTTCCTCCAAGTCAGACATTATTAGTTGAGGTCATAATTTATTGGGCCATGAGCCCTGGATTATATAAACACTTCTGCATTTAACAGACCCAGCCATCCTTGTAATAGATTTTATAATTATCCTGGCTATGCTGCCCCAGCGATGAAGCTGCAGTACAAACGTAATTTGGAGGAACAGATCTGGAGAGAAAAGGTCTTACCATCGCATCTGCTTTATGCTTCATTCGCTTAGCTTCTTGCATAAAATAATCTGCACTGCGTGGCCTACGAGGAGAGAGCGACATGAAACATCATTACTGTGCAAGTGTAAGATCTTCAGCAAATATTCTTTCCTTTGCTCAAACTTCAACCACAATTTCAAGACTCTGCTTAAGATGGAATCGGTATTTTTTTTTTGCATTTCCAAACTACTGCCTATATGCAAAGGGCCACCATTATATTGCTCTTAAATTAGCAATTCAAAACATGCTGAATATATGTAGATAAGTATATACGTTTATAGTGATTTTTTAACATGGATCCCCAGTGCCTAATTTGTAAATCAGATTTTTTTATTTCATGGTTAAGAAAATGCAAAATCTCATTTCACATGACACTTAGGTAAAACAATCTGTTTCTGGTATAAAGATGGCAAAGATATAATAACTGTATAGATGTGCATAGGTGTGTGTCTTTGTCTAGCCTTATGAAAATCAGTGCTGTCTGTTTGCATAACTGGTACCTAAAGTTGTATGTGTCTCTATAATTATTTTAAAGCTTTGCAGTGAGAAATGAAAAGAGGTGATGCTGGAATGATGGCATTCCAGCTGTAATGAAGCTAATTGTAAAATGATGTCTACCTTGTACTCTCTTGAGTTCTGATTAGCTGGCTGGTAAACATTTAACCCCAGGCATGGGCATTGTTAAAGCAATAACTCGACTCTGCTGCGAGATGAAGGTAATTCATCCAGAGACGAATCTGAGAGTGTGAAATGACCCTAAGTTACACTAAACCACTCATCAGACAGCACCTTTAAGTACTTCGTCAGGTGGATTTTTAAAAATCTACATAGTTTAGGTACCACCAATATAAAGCTTTTGTGTATTATGGGTCTTTATGTAATCAACAAACTTGACCTATTCATGAATACTCAACATAAGGCAGTGCGCCCTGATGGGAGATAAGATGTTAGTAGTGATATTAATCATACATTGTGTAGTCTATTTAACACACTTATTTTGAACTGCCTTCTTTCAGATTCTAATGAGTCTTTTTCCATACTACAATATTAGGTAGCCAGAGCATCCTTTTTTTTCTAAGGGGTCAAAATGCTTTAAAAAATCATACAGATCGTGTCAATGATATTACCATCCAAAACTGTGATCCTCATTTGAATGGTTTAATCAATCAAACAAACGGACAAACCAGGATCAAAGCAAATACTTAATCTTGGGTCACAAATCACAGAAGTAAGAGAAAGACCTTGGTTTTCTGTCTCTTCTTCCCCATAAAATGTCATCAGCACTTGTGGTAACACGCTGGGAATATTTAACTTTCCCAACAAGGAGATAGGAATGCGGCTGCAGCGCCCCCCTATGTTTATGATGAAACTCCCATCTCTGGGTCATGATCCCTTCATGTCTTCCCTGCCACATGGGCCTGGGCCCTTCCTTTCATCCTGACGAATCCGCACGGGTTGGTGAAGCCTGTGGGTTCCTTCAAAGGAAGGCTCAGCTTCAACCATCTCTTCTTTCTCCAATTTATTTCCTCTATGTTTACTCCATTTAATGATGTTTTGGTTGCTTTTCATGGTGGTTTATTCTTCTTTGTCCACAGATTGACCTTTGAACACATACTGCCTATCTATTGGGTCTTTGATGCCAACTCTGGCAATTTGCACTATTTTTGTTCTTGTTTTTTAATAGACTGTCAAGTTTTCTGAGCAGTTTTAGGCTCAGAGCAAAACGAAGTAGAAAATACAGAGTCCCCACAAACCACTTGGTTCTACACGTGCACAGCCTCCCTTACTACTAACACCCCTCAACTGAGCAGCCCATTTGTCACAAATGATAAACCTAAACTGAGTGACTTCCTTCATGGTCCAGTGGCTAAGACTCAAAGCTCCCAATGCAGGGGGCCCAGGTTTGATCCCTGGTTGGTGAACTAGATTCCACATGCCAAAACTAAGAGTTTTCATGCTGCACGAAAAGATCCCACGTGCCGGCACAGTCAGATTAAGAAAAAAAAAACAAAAAACAAACCTAAACTAACACGTCATTATCACCTAAAGTCTGTAGTTTACATTTGGATTCACTCTTGGTGTGGCACATTCTATGGGTTTTGAAAACTGTATGATGACATATATCCACCGTAATAGCACCATACAGAATAGGCTCATATCTTAAAAATCCTCTGCAATACTTTTTGTCTTTTTGCTGAATGCCCCAGAACAGAAGACCAGATCTACCGCCAGCTGGAAGCCAGGTCTGACTCCTGAGTTCACATGGGGTCCTGGAGCCTACCTGTTCAGGAAAGGAGCTCCCGTACCTCCATCCCTTTCCTCCCTGCTGTTATCACATGCTATGAAGGCTTCCTTGTCAGTATCCCCTTCTTTCCTCAAGGACCACATCCACCCAGGTCCAGGCTTTCAATACCTCTCCCGGCCTCGAGTTTCACTCCTGTCCCATCTCTCCTGAGCTTTAACTATTGAGCAATGTTTGTAAAATATGGCTTTTGTTATATATCACCACCCTACTCACAGATCTAAAATCAAACTCCAGGGCCTCTGAAACTGAATCTCAGTTATGGTCCCTAATCTTGCCTAACACTCTTCACTGCATTACTTACTCACCAAGTCCCTCCACCATAGTGAGTGGTGTCCTCTCTGGCTGGTCAACATTTCAGCCCTGCTCATCCCTAGGACACCCTCCTCTCTGCTCCTTCATTAAATGCTTACAGTGAGCCAGATGTTGCTAATGTCTCTAATTCTCAGCCCCTAAGGCCTTTTTGCTGGGAAAGATTGAAGGCAGGAGAAGAAGGCAGCAATAGAGGATGAGATGGTTGGATGGCATGACCGACTCAACGGACATGAGTGTGAGCACACTCTGGGAGATGTTGAAGGGCAGGGAAGCCTGGCGTGCTGCAGTCCACGCAGTCACAAAGAGTTGGACATGACTCAGTGACTGAACAACAACAAAAGGCCTTCTTGGTAATTTTGGCTCAAGCTCAGCTATGTCTTTCCTGATCTCAGATACCGCTTCTTGTTCACACTTCACTTCCAGGCACTTAATTACCTTTTCTGAGCCGTCCCGGGCTGCAGTCATCGCATGTGTGCAAGCTGGCAGCTAGAATATTTTCAGCGTGGGCCCTGCCGTAGACCTCTTTGATCTTTTCCACCTTGTTTTAGGTGTATGATAGAAGAGAAATGAGTACCCCATGCATTCACATTTCAAGTTTAGAAGAGAGAGAGTGTGTTGGCTTCTGATGGGGTGCAGCCTCGAAACCAACGAGCCAGAGAACATCTCCATGGCAACCTGATAGTCTCCACATCATTACTGGTCCCACACTCGAGTAGAGGAGTTTGGTCATTTTTCTCTTGCCCTCTTTTTTGTAGACCTCTTCACTGACAGATCATCATTTTTTCAAACGCATTTTGTTTCCATGAAAGAATTCTGGTAATAAGCCAAGTCATCTTCGTTTTTACTAGCCTTTTAAGTTATCCCTGGGGTGGCAGTGGCATCGAATTCCCCATATGGATACCGCCATCAGGGCTGTTTTTATCTGTAGTGCGTAAATATATTCTTTAAAACTGAGATGGAGGCTGAGTCACAGACTCTCACAATAGTGTATGTGGATAAGTAACACATCTATTTTCTGACTGCATCACAGGAGTGACAACATTAACCTGAGATGCTGAAGAAATGTACTCTCAGGGCCTGTTCAGGAACACATGAGAATTCTCATCTTTGCATCTCACTGCACTGACTCACTGAAGACTGCCTGGTGATTGGCCCATTTTCTCCTCTCAGGTGATCTCTGGAGCCTCGGTTCCGGGTCAGGTCATTATAAAGGCAACTGGATGACGGGACATCACCCAGATTGCCCGGCAACGCCATGGACACGTGCCGTCAGGGAGGCATCACTCTGGCGGTGACCTTCAAGTCAGCAGGAAGATAAAACTGCTGCCACCACTGCAGCAGCTACAGAACGTAAGACTGCAGAGGCACTAAAATGAAACCTAATTATCTCAGTGCTCAAACCGATTTTTCCTCCAGTCTTTTTTTTTTTTATTTTTAAATGTGGAAAGCCTAGAGTTTTGCTTTTCATTGTGATAATAACATTCTTTACATTGTTTCTCAGGGTGATGGTATTTGATGCTAATCCATGAGAAAATCTAAGAAAAGTATAGTTAAACATCACGCATGTAACTGACCGCATCTCCGGGGCTCTTCAGGAACCTAGGCTTGGAGGATCTAAAAACCTAGGCTGAGCCACATGTATCTTTGTTAAAAGAGCTCTTGGCACCAAAAGTAATGTGAGCACTGGATTCAGACAGCAGTGTCCTCCTCTCCTCCCAGCGCCCCCGCCAGCACACCCGTGGCCTCAGCTCAGCAGCAGTAGGTTTGAGCCACCCTCACGTTTCTGCTGGCATGGGAGGATCACAGCGCCCTGATGCTTTGCTCTCCTGTGAGACCGAGATGGAACTGAATGCTCTCCCACGGACGGGCTGGCAGGCAGCTTTCTGTGACTCCTACCTCTGCGAGACGCCGGTCCCCCACCACCACCCCCAACCCGGCAGAGCCAGCCTGTTTTGTGAAAACTGGCAGAGATGGAGAGCCTGACGTGTCTGAACAAACAGGTTCCCTGGCACCGCACAAGTCGAGATAATTTTCTTAGGAAGTTGGAATCCAAACCAGACAACAAGGCAACTGCACACCAGATGAATTCATCATCTGATAGCCTGTCAGCTTGTCATTTGATAAGTCCTGGGGGTGTTACCGTGGCCCAAGCTGTGAGGTTCTTTTTTCCCTAAGAACATGTAAGAAGTGGAGGAACTATTTTCCATGCACTAGATGAATGCTGTGGGTGAGGGCACTTCATAGACAGGGGCCACGGTGCTGCCGTTGGCTTTTATGAGCGCTTCCAGAAAGAAGTGAGAAGGCTGCTTACAGCTTCCCTTGTGATTCAGACAGTAAAGAATCTGCCTGCAATGCAGGAGACATGGGTTCGATCCCTGGGTCAGGAAGATCCCCTGGAGAAGGGAATGGCTACCCACTCCAGTATTCTTGCCTGGAGAATTTCACGGACAGAACTTGGTGGGCTGCAGTCCATGGGGTCACAAAGAGTCCGACATGACTGAGCAACTAAGCACATTAACTTTCAAGCACAAGGATTCAAATGCAGCTTCTGTTCTATGCCCTTGGTGTTGGCTGGGACCCCTAAATCCCTGGCTTCTCAGAAGCACGAGCGACGACTCATCGTCTCTCCCACAGGTCACAGGCTCTCACAGGAGACTCCTCTCCTGGCCACACTTGAAAAATAACACATGCTTTCCAGGATACGAAGGCTAAATGTGCGGGTTTTTGTCATTCTATCATAAGCAACTTTCTGTTTAAGTGGAAACTCATCAATTTGATTGCTGTTCTTCTCCGGGTGTCACGGGTAAGATAAAATCATTTTACAAAGCCCTTAAAAGGATCAGAGGGCTCCGATTTCAATCAGAATGATCTGAAAGGCCCTGTCCACCATTCTTGCCCTCCCAACCTCTGACCAAATCCTTTTGTTCTTTCTTTCTCTCTGTTTTGACCAAAAACAAACAAACAAACAAAAACACCTTGCTGAGAGGGATTTCTTAAGGGAAAAAATTCCATATGAAGAAAGAAAGGCACAGGAATGGTATTATCAGGAAGGGTGGGGTCCAGCTTTGAAGCAATGGGAGGCAGAGGGGCCCCTCAGGAGGGGAATGGTCACGGCCAGCCCACCACAGGAGTGCCTTGCCTTGATCTAATATCACCTACATAAGGATTTCAGTTGGGGTCCTTTGAATAAGTCACCTGACCTTTCACATACAGGAGTCTTCCATCGTCTATAAAATTAAAATCCTTCCAGCTATAAGAATGCTGAGTATCATTACATCACAAGTGCCAACTCTGTCTTCCTGACCTGCCAGCCACATGGCACAGGTCGTGGCTTTAGCATCGTGTGGCGAGGGAGTCTTTTCTCAGCGTCTGGAGGTTTCAGTAGCCGGGCTCCTATAATTGATGCCACGGGGACAGATGGGGCGTTTGGAGGCTTGGCTGAATGTAATGATCGTGACTGACTCTTCCTTGTGAAATGTGGGCAAGAGAGTCAGCACATCCTTCTGGAAGCAGCAGGCAGGTTGGCATCCGGGGTTCTCTGGCTCCCCGGCAAAGCAATATGGCACAGGCGAACGGAGGCCAAGCGCTTCACCATCAGCTGTGCTCAGACGTCTGCACTGAGGCCTTTGTGACACAGCTGTTCCCTAGATTTTCCACTGCCAAGAACTCTCCCGTCACTAGTGATGACACCAAGCGATTTATAGCTCATGGCTTTGCACTAATAAGGTCGGTTTCTAGGCTTTGGGTTGAATGAAGTGCTGTCACTCATGGATATAAATTCCTAACAGATTTTTGAAACAAAAGTTTGGTAATCACACCAGCGTCACCATAAAACCAGAGCTGTCCATTAAAATGAATGAAATAATGCCATTTGCAGCAACATGCCTGGACCTAGACATTGTCATACTGAGTGAAGATAGTCAGATAGAGAAGGAGAAATATTGGATGACATCCCTTACATGTGGAATCTAAAAAGAAATGACACAAATGAACTGACTTATAAAACAGAGACTCATGGACTTACAGAATGAACTCCTGGTTGCCAGAGGGCAGGATGTGGAGAGGGATAATTAGGGCGTTTGGGATCCATATGTGTACACTGCTATATTTAAAAATGCTGTGTGTGTGCCTAGTTGCTCAGTCCTGTCCAACTCTGTTGGGCTTCCCAGGTGGCACTAGTGGTAAAGAACCCACCTGCCAATGTAGAAGACATAAGACATGTGGGTTTGATCCCTGAGTTGGGAAGATGTCCTGGAGGAGGACATGGCAACCCACTCCAGTATTCTTGTTTGGAGAATCCCATGGATAGAGGAGCCTGGTGGGCTACAGTCCCTAGGGCCGCAAAGAGTTGGACACCACTGAGGTGACTTAGCACGCACGCACACGTCCGACTCTGCAACCACAGGTACTGTAGTCCACCAGGCTCCTCTGTCCATGGGATTTTCCAGGCAAGGATACTGGAGTGGGTTGCCGTGTCCTCCTCCAGGGCATCTTCCTGACTCAGGATCCAAACCCTCATCTCCTGTGTCTTCTGCATTGCAGGTATGTTCTTTACCCACTGAGCAATTGGAGAAGCCCCATCATATTTAAAATGGATATACGAGCAAGGATTATAGCAGAGGGAACTCGCTCAGTGTCATGTGGCAGCCTGGATGGGAGGGGAGTTTAGGGGAGAGTGGACACAGGTCTATGGATAACTGCCTCCCTTTGCCATTCACCGGAAGCTATTACAACATTGCGAATCGGCTATTCCCTAACACAAAAGAAGAAGCTTGAAAAAAAAACCCTGTTGAAGATTGAAAGTGGCACATGGCTAAACATCACAGGAGGAGGAGGTGCAGTCATACTGCCTCCCATCTGAGCCTGCAGGACAGGCTGATCTGGATCACATTTTTAAAATAAGTTATTCTGTTCAGCTCTATCTGCATTCTGAAGGCACCACCTGGTACCTGCTGAATTGGTAAGTAACCTAGGAAAAGGGGCTGGAAGACTATGAATTTAAATTGACTTGCCTGTAGTAATTCTTTACATTCACGGAAAAAAAAAAAAAGAAAAAAAAAGATGCAGGCACTACCCCCTGCCCCCTGCCAGACAGGCTTGGCCTAGTGGCTCAGACGGTGAAGAATCTGCCTGCAATGCAGAAGACCTGGGTTCGATCCCAAGATCAGGAAGATCCTCTGGAGAAGGAAATGGCAACCCACTCCAGTATTTTTGCCTGGAGAACCCACAGACAGAGGAGCCTGGTGGACTACAGCCCCTGGAGTCACAAAGAGACAAACATGACTGAGCAACTAACATTTTCACCCCCCCTCCCAGAATGTTATTCCATTTAGGGTCATTCAACAGTTGTTACTGGAGTGCCCGCTGAATTCTGACTGTTGTCTGAAATGCAAGTTTATTCAACCATTAACGAGTATTTATAAAACAAAAGGATGAGTTTACTTTTTTTTTTTTTTAAGCTACGGGATGCAGCTCTAAAAGTGAAATGACAGGATGGCAACTGTTACTTTTGGGAGTGCAATAACTGGATTTCTATCAACTCTAAATCCTTTTGGTGCTAATTCTCTAGTTCCTTCTTTCCTTCTGGTGGTCTCTCTTTGTTCATGTCACTGCCTGTTGACACCTCCAGTGAGGACAAGTCAAGGAAAGTGACAGGAGCCAGGTCATGGTCCTTGAAGCCGGCGCAGAGCGGAGAGAAAGCAGGAGGAGGCTGAAAACCGTGATCGCAGAGGGGTTTCCTGCAGAGGCCGTCCATGGACTGCCATCTTCCCTGAATTAATAACAGAATGAATGAAGCATACACCCCCACTCCCGCCCCTGGACCTCAGCACACACCAGCTGAACACTTTACACACTTTTAGGTGACTTCCTAGCCCAGTGATCTCTTTAAGACCCATATTTTTATTGTTCCGAGGAAGAGACAGTGCCTGTTGTTGCTTTTCAAGCTTGAAGAATTTCCCCACGATTTTCTCAGTTCAGTGGTTGAGTGGCTGTTTGAGCTGCGTGTTTCTTTACTGTCACGGATTTCAAATCAATTGGGACACATGGCAATTGGAAGATGTCTCTCTCTCCATATGATGGATATGTAAGAGGGCTTTTTTTTAATTCTATCTATATCCATAAAAGGAGAAACAGTTTTATTGTAGCTGTCAGCCAGAAAAATCACACAGTTTGCTAATGGGAAGAATGCATGGTAACAGCCTCTTGGTTTGATACAGATAGGGACAAAATTACATTAGCCGCCGTCCCAGCAGATTGAGAGACATTTCCTCTTGTAAACAGTCCAAGGAGCTGCGGGTCCAAGTAGGACCATTTAGCTGTTGCTGTTTTAGACTTAACTTTCTGGTCTATACATTGGAAAACGCCTTACATGTTAATTTCCCATATGTGTGTGTTTAAACACCACGCCCTTGATATGTTTGATGCTCCAGGTACCTTCCTGTTGAATGTGTGTGTATGCTCACTTTGTTAGACTATGACTTCTTCCTCTTCCTCTTTTTTTGTTTCCTATCACCAGATCTTTACTGCACTATCTGCACTATTATAATATCTGCATTATTCTTTTTTTTAATTTATTTTTTATAGAATACAGCTGATTTACAATGCTAATTCTGCTGGAGAGCAAGGTGACTAGTTATGCACACATGTATATTCCTCTTTATACTCCTTTCCACTATGGTTTATCCCAGGATAGAGAATATGGTTCCCTATGCTATACAGAAAGATCTTGCTGTTTATCCATCCTATATACACTAGTTTGCATCTCCTAACTCCAAACTCTCAGTCTATCCCTCCCCTTCAGCAAGCTTCTTGAGATGGATAGGGGAGGTTTGGGGCCCAAAACCTCAGCAAGCTTGGTTTGAATGATGTATAGAGCCACATTTCCATTCTTATAGAGACTTGACTTATAAGACAAGTATAATTGTTTTTCATCCCTCAGGGAACTTAGTTGCAAGTTGAAGGATACAGAGGCTGACCCATCTGTATACTAACTACTTTATCTTCAATTTGCTTCTTAATATTAGGGACAGCATCCTTAATTAAGACGAAAATCAAAAGATTCCTACATCTTCCACATGCAAATTTCCACACTGTCATTAAATACAATTCCAATTGCCTGTTTTTATAAATGGTTAAAGCTCCCTTTGAACAATTTACACCACCAAACACTAATTATATATGGAGTTGACTGTCGAATTGGATTACACTCCCCTCACCCTGGGGATTAATTACCACTGCTTTGGCTGCTCAGGGCAGTGAGATGAGGGAAAGGGCAGCTGGTGAGGGTCAGGGGAGAGCATGTGTGGGGTTGAGTGCAGGTGCGATCACAGGAAGAGGAGAAAAACGCACGTTCTCCTGGGCCACCCTTACACTTTACTAAACTCAGTCATCTGGGAGTGTGTCCAATGAAGAAACAAAAGAGCTGGATCTGGCTCTCAATACCCGAAGTCTGTCTCCTTGTTAGTTTAATGAAGTCCAAGCAAGGACTGAGGGAGACACCTTAGTGTTCCTGTTTCTTGGACATGAAGAAGCAGACCTTGTCTACACTCTTGGTAAAGACAGGATGGGACAGAAGGCTGGGAGGAAGACGAGGGTGAAAGAAGACAGCTTTCAACTCTCCAGGGGGTCACACTGAGAAGGGGCCATCTCACTGGGTCTCAGGGGACCCGCCAGGAGACCAGGGTCATGACTCACTTTTTCTGATTAGGAAGCAGGGACTCAGGGACATTTAGCACCGTTTTGGCTTTTGACTGTGGGTGGGGTGTGTGGTTTACAGTCTGTCTGCTCAGCTGGACTGTCAGCAGTCAGGGGGCAGGGGGTCTCTCACTGTTGCCTGCTGCTCCCTGCTGGGGAATTAAGGGCATGACTCCCACAGATACACAATTGTATGCTTGCTCAACAGCTGAAGTTGACAATGGGATTCAAGCCAAACTCTTGAAACCAAATCTCCTGCCCTGGAGGCTTGTCCTTGACACATATTTTTTTCCCTAAGAGTCTAAATAATTTTCAGTATCATTTTATCATTTCTCATGTGTCATTTTTGGCATCTCCCAAGCTTTCCAGGACGCTATATTTATTCATCTTCTTCTTTTGTTTCTCCATCTCTTAAGTTGATGCTGGGAATGAAATCCTTGGGTTTTGGCACTATGATGGGGGGATGGATGACAGGATATTTTTTCCTGTATAAGAATTATTTACACCTTTATAAAGACTACAGCATTTTAGAGAACAGAAAGCTTTCAGGAGCGCATCACTATTTTTCTTTGCCTGTTACAGTTTACAAAGACAGAAACGCCTCTTTCTGGTAGCATACAACCTCAAATGCAGGCGCTTAGAAATATAAGACTCCTTGATGCCATTTGCCTTAGTTTTCTGGCATACTGGATACAACTGTGCTAGCCCTGGTTGTTCCATTCATTCAAACCACTCCCCTGCAAGGGCGCAGGGAGTGCACTCAGCAATTTCCTTTGAGAGGGTGACATTTAACTGACTGGGTCACATGACAGAAATGGCCACACTATGGTTTATATGTGTCTAATACAGACATACACATATAAACCATCTCCCTGTTCCCACTTATCTGGGCTTCCCCATATCAACAAGACTCCACACTTACATATCATCGAAGATGAGTTTCTGCCTCTTGCAGTCCCGGTGGCCGTTGGTGCCTGGAGACCAGGGCTCTGTCTGTGGCCGTGACTTGTGGAGAATGCTTTCGGAATTGTTGTGAGCCGCTTTCTAGACAACAAACAAACACACCCACCTTTGAGAAACTGGCCCTCTGGCTGAAGGAGTAACCCCTTAGAATTGCTTGGGTTCTAGGTTAGACGTGATAGTGCTTTTTGTTTTGATTAAGAAAGAGAAATACATGCATTTCAGGTGTCAAGCCCGAAGATTTCATGTGTGTGGTCAGATGTCATCCCCACGACAACATCACCAGGGAGGTCTTAGTCTTGCTCTCGCACATCCGGATCCTGAACCTGCCGAAGCTCAGATGACCACTGCGGGTGCCGGCTGCGGGCTCCGACTCAGGCTCCTAACCTTGCCGGGTGCTAGACCCACGGTTCTCCAAACTGACCGCATCAGACAGCTGAGTGCCACACCAGCATCTCCGTCTCAGTAGGTCTGGGGGAGGGCCTGAGAACACGCATTCTGCACAAGTTTCAGACTGCTGGTCTAGGACCTGAGCTCTCAGAACCACCGAGCCGTGTTCATCCCTCACGAGAGGTTCAGGTCATAGACTGGTTCTCATCAGCTGTCTGTGCTGGAAAGGAAGAGCCGATGGGTATTGCAAGAAATTATTTAAAATATGTTTTAAAAAGGAACACTCTCTATCTGGGGAAAAATTTAAACATCCTTTTTTTTTCTCCTGGAGATACAGATATTTAGGGAGCACCTACTGTGTGCTGATCATTTGGATCTTAAAACACCCTGTCTTTGGTTAGGAAATTCAAATGGATTCCTCTGAAGTAATTAAAGTGGACTAGATACCAGTGCTTCTTTAAGTATGGGCTGATTTTATGTGCGGATCAAGCCTCTTTGTTATGAGAGCCTCTAGGACTCTGGGCATTTCTTTTTTGGCAGGCAGAGTAGTAAATTATGGATGTGTGTGAACCCTGGTCTAAGTGGCTCTCCTCAGCTAGACTGTAAGCTTCCTGCAGGCAGAGACTGAATCTGTTAGATCATCAATGCACCTCTATTACTTAGCAGAGTGCCTGGGACACAATAAGTACTTCCTTGATAAACACCTGTTCAGTGAAAGAAGGTCTAAATAAAGTCTGTAATTGGTTAAAGACCCTCTGCACATCACAGTTGCTTGTGATAGAAGGATCTAGAGGCAAAGAGAAGTTGTGTTTGGTTTAAAATTTGAATTGCTTGCTTTTTATTTCCGATTTTCCTAATAACGATCTTCTCAGATTCTTGTATCCTAGAACTAAAGAGAACTGCTCTCAAATGAGGGTGCCTAAGAGGCTTAGTTTCCTGATGGTTCATTAAGACTGAGGCTCTTGCTGGACCTTAACAACTTTTTTTGCCTCTTTGATTTACCGGATAAAGCAGGAAACGCTGCCTCTCCTGTTTGTTTGCAGAGTCCTATTGCCAAGTCTCATTTCTCTCTGCCTCACAAAGCCCTGCTGGTTTTGAGAAGCACAGTGGGGAGAGTTTGAAATTAAATAAAGTACTCAGAGGATGCACAGTTCAAGGATGCCCACTCTTAGAGAGTGTCTCACACTGGACATCACCTTGGTGACCTTGGGCAGCAGGCATCCCTGCAGCTTTGGCCTTGAGCACCAACCCCAGGCTTGACTCTGCCCCAGGGCAAGAAAGATATCAAATGTAAAGACTGGGTGGCCCTAGACTTCCAATTTACTTTGTCCTGGGGGAGTTACTTTAGGGCTGTTTCTTTTCAGAATGGAAAATGAGGTCCTCCAAAGAGGTTCCTAAGCAGAAGAGGCTTAAAATACCGCCTCTTTGTCTTCGGCCACAGCCTGTGCGAGAGGCAAAGGGCAGCTCTTGCTGGGTCTTCCCAGAGCAACATTCAGGGCTGCCTTGTGGCATCTGGAGCTGGAGTTTAGACTGAGCTGGGTTACAGGAAGAGTACGGGGTGCTCAGTTTCATTTCTGTGTTAACTGGGACAGGAGGGCATCAACCTACCATGAGGTCCGCGGCGTGCGTCTGCAGCTGGCTCTCCACCTTATGCTTTTTGTTGGAGGAGGTGGAAGTGAGCAGACCGTTGCTGTTGGATCTGCTGGAGGAAGTTAAGTCCTCGCCGGAGAATTTGTGTTTAGATGCGTCGGAGAGGGGTGAGATGGGCGACCGGAGCATTTTTTCATTTTTATTTATTGGTATTGCCAAGCTGAGAAAGGAAGTCACAGTAATGGAATGTCACACACTCAGCACAGGGGAAGGAAAATGTTTTATATATGACCCAAACCTCCCATTTAAAACCTGCTGGTAGGAAGACATTTACTGGGAATTATTATGCCAGGAAACAATTTTATGGCATTAGGACCGTAACAAACAATAAACACATTTTTTCATTGTTTCTTTACTTATTCTCCCAGAATTAATAGTAATTCTGGAGCTAAACAACTAAGAATAATACTTTCATTTCCCAAGCTTTTCATCTAAGGATCTCAAAATACACAGCAAACCACTTACTGTTTTCCTAACAAGCGCAAGCAGCAGGTAATGGGAAACTCAATTAAATGATACATGAGATCTCTACTTCCAAAAGGACTTTTGCTAACACCTGAGCTTATACTAATTATTACACGGAGAATAACACAACTGCAGAATAATCAAGCATGAAGCCACCTTCCAATTGTTAGGCAAGCAGGCATTGATCAGAATACAAAGAACTGAAATGGTCATTAGAAATGACATTTTCTGATTCCTAGTTCCTTATTTTACCTTCAAAACTATTGTCTCTGCCTGAATACATCCCAGTGGACCATCACAGAAGGGAGTTACTTATATCTGGGTCTTTACAATGTATGTAATGCGGATAGGGCTCTCTCTATTACTTCACTTTGAAACAAAAAGGGTAGGAAGACACATTAGCCCAAAATAAACTCAATCATTGCTAACTTGGGATGGTTCTAGAAGTCACCTGGTGGAGTCAGTTAATGTAAGGTAAATTCATCGGACAAAGAGTTAGTCATCATTCCTGCATTTATGACTTCTTCATTGTATGTGCTGTTGTAAACAAGCCATTAAGGTCACTTCTTATTTTTTAAGCAATATCCTTAGTTGGTAGTCACAGTGTAGAAATTACAAATGTAGGCCTCTAGAACAAATGAGAAACCAAGATGCTTAATGTTATGCAAACACATTTGTGTAGGGAGAGAATTTCTGATGACAGCTTTCTGGTTTAAAAAGCACTGTGCATCCAACAACTGAGAAGTGAGAAGCTGTGTTCTAGAAAACTGCCTTGGGCGAATCAGAAGTAGCTCAGCCAGTGAGGATGAAACACTGAAGCTGAAGATGGATGTTAATTGTCTGAATGTAATGGTTTCTTGACACATGAGTAAAGAAACCCTATTTCTAAGTCTCTATTATTTTACATACAGTACTCAGGTGGTGCTATTGTGGTAAAGAATCCACTTGCCAATGCTGGAGACATAAGAGACGCCGGTTTGATTCCTAGGTTGGGAAGATCCCCTGGAGGATAAAATGGCAACCCACTCCAGTATTACTACCTGGAGATCTCCATGGACAGAGGAGACTGGTGGGCTACAGTCCATGGGGTTGCAAAGAGTTGGACCTGGCTGAATTGACTTAGCACTCATGCACTCAGTTCAGTCCAGTCGCTCAGTCGTGTCTGACTCTTTGCAGTCGCATGGACTGCAGCATGCCAGGCTTCCCTGTCCATCACTAACTCCCAGAGCTTGCTCAAACTCATGTCCATTGAGTCAGTGATGCCATCCAACCATCTCATCCTCTGTCGTCCCCTTGTCCTCCTGCCTTCAATCTTTCCCAGCATCAGGGTCTTTTCCAATGAGTCAGTTCTTTACATCAGGTGGCCAAAGTATTGGAGTTTCAGCTTCAGCATCAGTCCTTCCAATGACTATTCAGGACCGCTTTCCTTTAGGATTGACTGCTTTGATCTTGCGGTCCAAGGGACTCTCAAGAGTCTTCTCTAGCACCACAGTTCAAAAGCATCAATTCTTTGGTGCTCAGCTTTCTTTATGGTCCAACTCTCACATCCATACATGACTACTGAAAAAACCATAGCTTTCACTATACAGACCTTTGTTGGCAAAGTAATGTCTCTGCTTTTTAATATGCTGTCTAGGTTGGTCATAACTTTTCTTCCAAGGAGCAACTGTCTTTTAATTTCATGGCTGCAGTCACCATCTGCAGTGATTTTGGAGCCCAGGAAAATAAAATCTGTCACTGTTTCCATTGTTAAACCATCTATTTGCCATGAAGTGATGGGACCAGATGCCAAGCTCTTAGTTTCTTGAATGTTGAATTTTAAGCCATGCACTAAATGATTTTATTTTATTTTTTAAAAGATTTTTTGATGTAGACCATTAAAAAAGTCTTTATTGAATTCATTACAGTATTGCTCTGTTTTGTGGGTTTTTTTCCTGCCACAAAGCATGTGGGGTCTTAGCTCCCCGACCAGGGAACGAATCCACACCCCCTGCATTGGGAAAGCGAAGTCTTAACCACTGGACTGCCAGGGAAGTTCCTACAGTATTACATGATTTTAAACACTTGTAGGAAAGGAAATTATTACCTTAAATATTGTCAAGCACATACAATCTTTTCTTCTTCATCATAAGTTTATCTATTGAAGTTGACCAAAGTAATTTTGAAACATTCTTGGGATCATGTCTTTGGGACATGCGATTACCGTATATATAGCATTGTCTTATTACACCGGTACAGCTTGACAGAGGTAATCACAATTTCAGAGATACACAGACCACTTTTCCTAGAAAAATTCAAAGCTCTTTCATAGTGGCATTGAGTCCCTACTTAACATAAGTGAAATTATAGCCAGCAGGCTCTGCCAAGCAAAGGGTCTAGAACAGGGGTCCCCAATCTTTTTGGCATCAGACCAGTTTTGTGGAAGACCATTTTTTCATGGGCCAGGACCAGGAGCAGGGATGGTTTTGGGATGATTCAAGTGCATTACATTTAACTGTGCACTTTATTTCTATTATTATTACATCAACTCCATCTCAGATCTTTAGGCATTCAACCCTGGAGATTGAGGACCTCTGCTTTTATCCTGGGGTCCCTGAACTTGCATCGAAAAGAAATTACATCTTGTCATTAACCTCTCACTGAAACTGAACATTTCCTTTAAAGATGAACGAAGGCAGGAAACCAGAGGAGTGGTTTAGCAGGTGTAGTACTAGCAATATCTGTGATTGTGTCACCGGTGGGAATCACAGATATTTTCATGTCCTATCAGTTGTTACAGACATCTTCAAATATTATTTAGACTCATCACTACTAGCAATTATAGCAATTACAGCAGTTACAAGAGCCAGCAGACAGGTTATTTAAGGCATCGACAAAGAAACACATGTGTAACTCAACCACACATTTAAAAGACACTTTGGAGCCACATTTTCTCCATTCACACATCCCCAGTGTTTTGGGACACCATCTGCCGGGCACAGAGGACGGTGTGCTTGGCCAGCTTGTCTTTGCTGCTCCTCCGCACTCAGACCTTCCAGAGCCCCAGGCCTTCCTCCCCAAGGTGACTCTGACCCCGCAGCGCCTGCGCTCGGGCGCCCATGCTCTCTAATTTCCTCTCCGGGCTTTAGTGCTGCTCTACATCTTCCCCTAACCTTTCAGTTTACATTTTTATGTGTTGCACTGAAACATTAATCTCCCCTTAAAAATCCTATGTACACAGTTGGGGAGAGTGAAGAGTGTCTGAGCAGAGGGAAAGTGGTTTCTGAGCTGTGCTGTTCCCAAATGGAAAGAGCTTCTGTGACTGATGATGAGCTCCTCGCTTGTAATAAATACGCGGGGCCTTGCTTTGCCAGGAAGCCGTTTGTCATGCAGCAGAGTCACTGCCAGGCAGGTCCCTCTGGAACCCCTTTGAGGAGGGGTGGGGAGGGGCTCTTTCACCTTGGAGACCCCGATCGTGTCTATCACCACAAATGCAGTCCATAGCCAGGATCTTTAGGTTTGTTGTATGAACAGTCTGCTTATTACATCTGAGTGATAAGCTTAGTGTTCTCATGGCTCTTAATTCAGTTTTTTGGGTCTCCCAGGTGGCACTAGTGATAAAGAACCTGCCCGCCAATTCAGGAGACGTAAGAGATCTGGGTTTGAGCCCTGAGTTGGGAGATCCCCCGGAGCAGGGCATGACAATCCACTCCAGTATTCTTGCCTAGAAAATCCCATGGACAGAGGAGCCTGGTGGGCTGCAGTCCACGGGTCACACAGAGTTGGACGCTGCTGAAGTGACTTGGCACGCATGCACAATTCAGTTTTTAAATTTTCAGAGTGAAGGGTGTGTTTTTGAAAGGATAGAATGTTCTGCAACTGGTAACTGGTCTTTCGTTACAAAGCAGCACTGCTGGTGCACCTGGAGCTGTGACGAGGAGTGCACGCCCAGGCATGCTGGTGAGCCTCGGGTGTGGGCTTAGTCACTCAGCCATGTCCAACTCTTTGGGACCCCTTGGACTGTGGCCCGCCAGGCTCCTCTGTCCATGGAGATTCTCCAGGCAAGGATACTGGAGTAGGTTGCCATGCCCTCCTCCAGGGGATCTTCCCAGTTCAGGGATCAAACCCAGGTCTTCCCGCATTGCAGGCGGATTCTTTACTGTCTGAGCTACCGGGGCAGCCCAAGAATACTGGAGTGGGTGACCTACCCCTTCTCCAGGGGATTTTCCCAACCCAGGAATTGAACCAGGGTCTCCTGCAGGGCAGGAGGATTCTTTACCAGCTGAGCTACCAGGGAAGCCCTGTGTTAAACCAAGGGGAGCAGGTCTGCAAGAGACAGGCTGGGACCCTGGGATCCTCTGCTTCAGCGCTTGCCCCTGGACACTCGTCTCTTATAGCAACAAAATACAAAGCAATTATAGAGGACTAAGCGCTTCCCTGGTGGCTCAGATGGTAAAGAATCTGCCTGCAATGCAGAACCAGGGGTCGATCCCTGGGTTGGGAAGATATCCTGGAGGAGGGCATGGCAACACATTTCAGTATTCTTGCTTGGAAAGTCCCCATGGACAGAGATCCTGGTGGGCTACAGTCCATGGGGTCGCTAAGAGTCGGATACGACTGGGCAACTAAGCGCAACATAAGGGACTAACAACAACTGTGAGCATGTGCAGGTGCAGCAAGTTACGAAGAAGAAGATACAAAAAGACCAAAAACCCAACTTCCAATTTTGAGGAACTGGGAGCAAAAGCAGGTCTTGTGCATGCGCCATGCACACAAGACCACCAAGGGGGTGGGCAGACCACCTAAGTCCCCCCTCCGGCACGGCGCCTGGACCCACAACTTCCCTCCTCACATTTAAGGAATGGGCTTGGCCCCATCAGAGAGTGAGCAAGGGAAACTGTTACTTTTTCCTCACTCCTTCAAGCTGCAGCCTGAGCCTCAAGGAAGCCTTGGCTGAATTTCTCCTCTGGCCTCTTATCAATTTCTATTGATTAAGGAGTCCAAGAACCCTGGTCTGGAGACCCAGAGCAGAGAAATCATTAAAAAAAAAAAAAATCTGACTCTCCCCCTGCAAACACGTGCCTCTCAGGCCCAGGCATGCCTCCACCAGCCCTTGCCTTTGTAGGAGCGCACGTACCTGTTGATGTTCATGCTGCAATGATTTGCGGGCAAAGTACTGTTGGCAGAGGCGGTCAGTCGTGAGGAGCTCTCCCTCTCTCCTGGGGCCTTCTTGATCTCCCTGTAGTCGTCTTCGTTGTCACACTGCGTGGAAAGAAGCAAAAACCAATCAGCTTCGGATTTCGAGGGATCACAGTGGGCTCCCATCCCACCAGCTCAGGGGGCTTTTTTGGACAAGGTCCTGAGCACCAACATGATGGGAGCACCCTCAGCCCCAGCCTTGGTTCCCCATCAGCTCCTCCTCGAACAAGGATGAAATCTGTCGTTTTGACTACTGACAGCTTACTGAGAGGAAAAAGTGTGACACCGGGATCAAAGTGCAGGAGGGAATACTGTGACGGATGAAAACTGCTCAACCAATGGGCTGGATTCTACCCTCCAAAGAAGACCTGCTCTGGAGTCTCACTGCAGCTTCAGCATCCCTTTCTCTGGCATTTCTTGGTACCCAAACAAGGTATAGCAAGTGACCTGTCCCGGGCTTCACGCTGTAGGAGCAGTGACAAGCTCAGGCTTTTCTTCTGAAATTCATGACCTTGAAGGATCTTTTCATAAAACAGCAGTTTGACTGGATTCTTCTTTCCACGATTGTATTTTAACTTCAGACGTGTAATAGGTGTGATGCAGGCCTCCCAGGTGGCACAGTGGTAAAGAACCCACCTCCCAATGCAGGAGACAGAGGAGACTCAGGTTCAATCCCTGGGCTGGGGAGATCCCCTGGAGGAGGGCCTGGCAACCCACTCCAGAATTCTTGCCTGGAGAATCCCATGAACAGAGGAGCCTGGTGGGCTACAGTCCACAGGGTCACAAAGAGTCAGACACGATTGAAGCGACTTAGCACAGCACACACGCAAAGGTGATGCATGTGCACTCAACCAAGTTGTATTTTTGCTGAGATCGCAGCAACGCAGCAGAGAGACATTCAGGACTCTCAGTGGTGTTTCCAGGAGATGGGCACTGGTACTAAAGAGAGAAAGACTCTGACCTTCTCTTTCTAGCTGGGATGTCACACAGCCTCTGGAGGAAGGACCACAGATGCTCACATTGAAACTATGCCCCATGGAGGGTCCAAGCCAAAGTTCTGAACCCCCTAGTTCTGGCCACCAGGGCTCTGGCAGGGCTAGACTCTGCACTCTGGGCAGCCAGGTATACAATGTCCCACCTCCTGCACCCAGAACTGGTGGCTTCACACCCCAGGTGATGAGTAAAGAGTGCTGTGCAAATGCTCTTTCCTTTCTCTATGCATGTTCACCTATGATTCAGTAGATTTCATGAGGAGAGCTGAATGTTGGGCTGAATGCAAATGAAGTTTCATAAGTTAAATTTAAAAAGTCCACGAATAGTAAAATTACTTAAATACAAAATATGATGAATTATACATGTCTCTGTTTTTGCACATCTCTACTGACATATGCCTATGTAGCTATATATATTTCCAATCTCTATATGTTTATCAATTTCTATCTCTGAAACACCTCTCTCTCTCTTTATATCAGCCTGTCCATTTATCCATCAATCTCCAGATAACTGATTGATTTACTCATTAATCAATTAATCACCTGGGAATTGATGGATAAATGAATCTGACAAGTAATGAGGAAGGCAGGGTATGCAGAGGATAACAGAAGGAAAAGAGGGGCAGGTGTGTAGCAAGCTAACCTGTATTACTAAATTATATCATTTAAACCTAACAACATCCCTGTAAAGATGTCACCAGTTTACAAATGAAGAAACACAGAAGGGAAGATCACCTGATTAAGTTCACCTAGGAGGTCAGGGCTGACCGCATGATTTGTGAGGTTCAGTGCAAAATGAAAAGGCTAGGCCCCTTATTGAAAAAGCTGGAGAAGATGCTTGATGTCAGTCTTAGTGATGATTTTCTTGGATTTAACACCAAAAGCAAAAGAAACAAAAGCAAAAATAAACAAGTGGGACTATATTAAACTAAAAAGTTTCTGCAGAGCAAAGTGAAAGTCGCGCAGTCGCATCTGACTCTTTGCGTCCCCATGGACTATAAAGGCCATGGAACTCTCCAGGTCAGAATACTGGAGTGGGTAGCCATTCCCTTCTCCAGGGAATATCCTCAACCCAGGGATCGAACCCAAGTCTTCGGCAGATTCTTTACCAGCTGAGCCACCAGGGAAGCCTGCACAGCAAAAAAAAAAAACCATCAATAAAATGAAAAGGCAATCTATTGAATGTAAGAAAACATTTTCAAATAATATATATGAGAAGGGGTTAATATTCAAAACACATAAAGAACACTTACAATTCAACAACAAAGAAACAAACAAAAAAATCCAATTGAAAAACAGGCAGAGGATTTGATTAAATACTTCTTCTAGAGAAGACATACAGATGGTCAACAGACACATGAAAAGATGCTCAGCATCACTAATCACCAGGGAAATGCAAATCAAAACCACAATGAGATATCACCTCACACCTGTTAGAATGGCTGTCATCAAAAAGACTAGAAATGATACATGTGTGAGGATGTGGAGAAAAAGGAAGCCTAGTGCACTGTTGGTGCAGCCACTGTGTGAACAGTATGGAGGTGGCTCAAAAATCAAAATAGAGCGACTGCATGATCCAGCAATCTCACTTCTGGGTATTTATCCAAAGAAAACTGAAACACTAATTTCAAAAGAGCCCCATGTTCACTGTAGCATTATTTACAATGGCCAAGACAAGGAAACAGCATAAATGGCTATGGATGAAGGAAACTGTGGCATATGTATGTATGCAACGGAAGAAGGGAGTCTGGCCATTTGCAACAACACAGATGGACCTGGAGGGTATTGCGCTAAGTGAAATGAGTGGGATGTGTGTGTGTTAGTCACTCAGTAGTGTCCGATTCTTTGTGATGACAAAGATGACAAAGACCTTAGGATCTCACTTAAATGTGGAATCTGAAAACCAAAACCAAACCACTCTGGGGTGGAGAGGGGGTTACAAAACGAAGGGGTGAAGGAAATAAAATAGTACAAATCTCCAGTTATAAAGTAAGTCATGTGGATGCAGTGCAGCGCTAATAAACAGCATGGTGAGTATTGTGATAATACTGCAGTAAACATTTGAAAGTAGCTAGGAGATCTTGAAAGTTCTCACAAGGAGAAAAGGACATTTGTAACTATGTATAGTGATGGATGTTAGCTGGACTGATTGTGGTCATCATTTTGCAACACATGTAAACCAATATTGAATCATTATATTGTATAACTGACACTTTACTGTCTTTTAAAATTGGTCTCTTAACCTGTCATAGAAGTGTGTTTATTTGCTGTTTTACATTGTGCTTCTTGAAGCATGGGGATACTTGGCATGTGCTGACTCTCCCGAATGCCAGGCATGCTGGCCTGAGACTGGGCACGTGCATGCAGCCCAGCAAATGGTTTCTGCCACCTACCAGCTGTGGGTCGAGGGGTGAGGAAGTGCAGTCAGGCATCACCCCTCCCCCAAGGCCACCTGGAGTCTCTCCTGGGGGACCCCTCAGTGCCTGGATTGAGGGTGGGGAGATGCTGATCCTGACCCCAGCCCCCTGGATGGGGATGCAGAGTGGGGAGGCTGCTCCCGGCCAGAAATGCAAAGGGGCCACGGGGCAGGCAGAACCCATCCTGGGGAAGTGGGTAGGAGGTGGAACCAAGCAAGCTCTATTGTCCCATCACCTTCACTTACAAAAGACAGATTCAAAGATAAAAGAGAGAATTCCAAGATGGCAACCACAGGCATTAAATTCCGGGCATGGAGTCTTCTGAGCGGGGGCCGTGAGGTGAAAGTACTACACAAATCTCCGGCTGGTTTCTTATTGGGAGACCCTAGAGCCAGAGACCTGACTTCATTCCCAGCTCTGTCCTTTCTCACCTACACGACTCTGCAGCAAGTCACGTGAGGCTCTCTGAGCCTTGGTTTCCTCATCTGTAAAAGGGATATGATAATAATATTTGCCTGATAATGTTGTAAGGATTTTATAAATGATTCAGCACCCTCATGGGGACATATACATGTGTTAACAGTTGTGAATGATTTTGTCCCAAATTTGGTGCCATCCATGATGACTATAATCTGGTTTGTCACCCATTGTGTTTTCCGCTGCGGTCCTAGTTACTTTTGAAGATGTAGTAACAGGAGGCGGTAAAGATTCTCAGAACTGGTTTTAAATTATGATAAAGTGATTCTTGTGCTCAGAAATTCTTTAGAAACATCTGAATGGCCAAGTGTTTGGGTCTACTTCTGGACCCTTGTCCAGCTCTCCCTGCACTTAAGTCCCTGCCTGCTTCACTCTGTTCAATCCCTCTTTGCTCAGCTGGCTGCCCAGCTTTGGCAGTGAATCCTCTGAGTACTCAAAAGTCCTTCCTGCTTAGGGCCCTGTTCCCAGCTTGTCTCCACCACAAAGTCCTTCTGATCAATACCATGGGGAGCACCAGCCTATGGCTCCCATGCCGCAGGCTGGGGTCCCCTTCTGGGGTCCTGTTGCCCACAATCCCCCCTGGTCACTTCCATATTCATGCCTCACCACCCTAGGTACAGCCTTACTCAACTCTATGAGGCAGCTGGCTTCTTAAGTCAATGAATGACCCCACCTCTTCCAGCAAAGAATGGGGTTCACCCGTGTTTAGCTTTCCTCACTGGTCCAGCCTCTAGCTCATTCCCTGAAGACACTCAGTGAACATTTCCCAATTGCCTACTTCCACATGCAGTGGGACAGGCCTTAATTATCTATCACATGGGAATAATAGCTGGTCTTCCCACAATGGGCGGTTCTAAGGATGTTTAGTTAATATGTGTCAAGTACTTACACTGGGCTCCCCTTGTGGCTCAGATGGTAAAGAATCTGCCTGCAATGCAAGAGACATGGGTTCGATCCCAGGTTGGGAAGATGCCCTGGAGGAGGGCATGGCAACTCACTTCAGTATTCTTGCCTGGAGAATCCCATGGACAGAGGAGCCTAGTGGGCTATAGTCCATAGGGTTGCAGAATGTCAGACAGGATTGAAGCGACTTAGCAGGCTCCTATGCACTTACATCAGTATCTGCATATGTAAAGTGCTTTATGAACGTTTGCTGAAGAAGGACACATTAACTCCTGCTCCTGGAACATTCCAGACCAGTGGACCTGCCCACAAGTTCGGGGAGGGCCCTCCCTCCCACTGTGCCTTCAGCCCCTCGGGTTTCCAGGCCTACCTTGCGTTTCCTCTTGGATTTTGGCAAGGTCTTTTCCACGGGCGCCTCGGATGCGTGGCTCGGGGGCGCGCTCTCAGAGTCCTTGGCCGCGGGAGCACTCAAGACCCCCGGCTCCTGGGGCAGGTGTTCTGGGATCCTGGACAGAAGTGTCAGGTCAATTTTGACCCAGAGTGACCGGACCTCGTCACTGTCCTTCAACGGGGAGAGAAGCTCGTTGCGGCCGAAGGGGACCAGTGTGTAGAACTGCTCCTCCAGCTCCTTGGCAATGTCGCTGGTGGTCCTGGCGTTGATGGAGCCCACGGGAGCGCGGGGGCCGCCACCGCTGATGCTGCTGGGAGCCTCCTTCAGCCTCGGGTCGTTCCCGGAGGCGGAGGCGGCGGCGGCGGCGGCGGCTGCGGCCACGGCCTTGGACAGAGGGTAGTCCTCCTGCTCCGACTCCAGGTCCGAGTCCGAGGAGGAGGACGAAGAGGACGACTCCGTCTCGATGAACTCCTTGGATTTCGGGACGATCCGGCTCAGCCCCCGCGTGCGGCGCTTCTCGCAGGTCACGGCCGAGCGCAGCTCCTTGCGGTGGTTGGTCCTGCTGTTGCCGCAAGGCCGGGGCTTGGGGGGCTCCGGGGGAAGCCCCGCGCTCGCCCCCAGCGCCTCGGCAGCCACGGGCTCCTCGGGCCGGGGGCCGCTGTCGCAGGCCGAGGTCCTCTCGGTGCGCCGGGCGGGCTTCTTGCCCGCGGACCTCCGGGCAGGCGCGGGCGCGCTCTCGGCGGGCGCGCCAGGCACCGCGGGCGGTGGGGCGGCGGCGGCGGTCACGGCCACGGCCACGGCCGCGGGCGGGGACTTCTGCTTCACCCCCTTGCTCCCCGGGGCCTTGTTCGCGGTCCTCGGCCTCTGCTCCTCCTTGCAGGCGCCCTTGATGTCCTTGTCTCTCAGGCCAGGCGGGCAGACGTCAGGGAGCTTCCCGCAGTCCTGCGTGTCCTCCTTCACTGGGGTGTAGTACTGACTGCTCTCCGGCCCGTGGTGGCTTTCATTTTGGATCAGGACAGGGGGCTTGTGGTGATTCACTTTGTTCAGCCATTTATCCAGCTGCCATTTGTTAGAGGACGCTGGTTCCGCCTAAAAGCAGAAAACCCGCAACAAACACAACATCGTTTAGGACAGACTCACTTAAACACACCTGGCTGTCTTCCTCTTGATTTGCTGCTCCTCTAGGTATGTGAGCAGAAACCTGATGGGCTGGAAACTCAAGGAACATGGGAGCAGTAGGTGTGTCCACCCACCGGGCTTCCCAGGCGGCTCAGGGGGTGAAGCACCTACCTGCCAGTGCAGGAGACCTGGGTTCGATCTCTGGGCCGGGAAGGCCCCCTGGAGAAGGGAATGGCTACCCACTCCAGTATTCTCCCCTGGAGAACTCCATGGACAGAGGAGCCTGGTGGGCTACAGTCCGCGGGGTTGTAAAGACTCAGACACGACTGAGCGACTAACACATTCCTGGCCCCCTGACCCTGAAATGCTAGGGCAGCAGTTTGAGAAGTGAGAGGACACACTATTCCTCATTAGGACCCATTTCCAGCACTTTTGAGTGTTACACGGTGTATATTTTTTGTATTTATACAGACATGCATAAACTTGAGGGCCCATGAAAGTTATCTGTAGTTAGGAGACCTTGAGTGTTGAAGCGCACACTTTTTTGGTGAGACTTGTAATTTGGGGAAAAATTAGAAAAGGGGGCAAGTGGCCCCTGCTGGACTTGGTTCATCCATCCTCAACCCGCCTCCATTACACTTCGCCCGAAATGTTTCAGACGAGGAGGTGACAATGAAAACCTCTCCTGTAAACAGTTTTACTAAATTAGAGCAAATCTTGGACATTCCAGGTCTTAAACTCTGACCCACAGATTGGCTCTGGGGGAGGGGGGAGGCCAGTGAATGCCCTGTAACAGAATGTCAAAGGTCATGTAGACACATTTTTGGGAGAGAGGGTCATAGTTTGCATTTACCTCTCTAGGGATCTATGTCTTATTGAAAGGTTAAGAACTGATTCTCTTACAGGGAGTAAATGTTGATTTCTAATAAAAGTCCATTTATCCAGCCTCTCTGATTATTAGTAGAAAAGAGATATATATTGATAAGTACAGAACTTTGTTGTTGTTTAGTTGCGAAGTCATGTCTGACTTTATGGCAACCCCATGGACTGCAGCCGGCCAGGCTTCTCTGTCCATGGGATTTCCCAGGCAAGAATACTACAGTGGGTTGCCATTTCTTTCTCCAGGGGATTTTCCTGACCCAGGGATTGAACCCATGTCTCCTGCATTGCAGGTGGATTTTTGACCGCTGAGATACCAGGGAAGCCCCATAGAACTTTAGCTAGAATGTTTTTAATTTGTGAGTTTTAATTTGTGAAATGGGGGAAAAGTTTGGCATGATTAAGATGATGTGTGTTTCCTTCCCTATGTCCTCCACTCTATAAATTCATGGCTTCTGATGATTGGGTGAGGTGGGGGTGGGGTGGGGGTGGTGGAATTAGATACCTCCTAGAATAAAGAGAAATGGCTTAGCTTTGCATTTCATATTGGTTTGTTAAAGCCCAGAGCAAGTCAGGCTCCCTTGCAGGAGAAAAACACTGTTCTTTAACATCATAACTTCTGAATGCTTGCTTTTAGGTGTCAAGATTTGGTTTTCAACAAAGAGGTTGGTGTTAAGAGCAGAACTTGGGGCACAGCCTCATGCAGAAAGGATCCAGTGGCAGGGAGGTGAAGTGCAAGGAGGGCAGGCAGTGCTTTAGACCCAGGGGTCCTGGCTGAGTCTGGGGCACAGCTCAGGGAGACGGGAAGCCTTTAATGGGCCAGCAGGGCCTGGGGCCAGGATGGAGAGGCCACAGAGTGTGGACAGTGGGCACTGTGGACATTCTACTGGTTCCCTCCAAACAGACGAGACCAACTACACTTCAGGGAACCGCAGCACAGGGTGTGGAGGGGCTGGGAACGACAGTGACCGTAAGCAGAAAATGACCCGGCAGCACATCAGTGATTACTCCAGTGATTAAATCCTCCCTTTGCTGTGAAGGCGCCCTCCGGGAAATCTTAGTGGGAGTCTCCTTGTGAGGCATTTCAGTGGAGGCCAGCATGGGGATCCCAGGCCCTGCTCCTGGGGCCATGAGGATGGGGGAGCATCCCCATGGGATACAAGTGTGGAAGGGGGCTCTCTCATGACCCTGATAGGGAGTCTGGACTCTGACTTGGTGCTCTGCTGTATTTGCTTTCATGCCACCCATCGGACCAGGACTCCAGAACAAGAGGCAAAAAAACAAAATGATAAAATCTTTTTTTGGGCCCCTGAGTTTTATTTTGTAAATTCTGACCTCACTTTAAGGTGGCACCTCCAGAGACGGGGAACAATGGAACCTGCAGGGCCCACCTGACCCGGCCCATCCTGCAACAGTGAAGTGATAGAGGAAGCAGGGAGGCAGGGCACAGAATGGCTTCTGTGCCAAGCGGGGACTCTCGCCCGCCCTGAGGTCAGCTGAGGGTGATCAAAGGCTACTTTTAAAAAATGTATTTATTTATCCATTTTGGCTGCACCAGGTCTTAGTTGCAACACTCGGGAGCTTCGATTTTTGTTCTGGCATACGGGATCTCCAGCTGGGGCATTTGAATGCTTAGTTGAGGCATGTGGGATCTAGTTCTGTGACCAGGGTTTGAACCCGGGCTCCCTGCATTGGGAGCTCAGAGTCTTAGCCACTGGACTGCCAGGGAAGTCCCCTGAAGGCTAATTTGGTGGCAGACACATTTATGGCTTTTGGCTGTCTCCTCCCCAGCCCCATTTCTCTCTGATCCCTGGCTGGGTCAGTGACTTCTGTTCCTCAGCTTCCTCAGATAAACGGGGCCCAATAATGTGAGTGGACGCTGAAGGCGCCTTGCAGACGGGGGTGCACACTGGCCAGGGTGGACACATTTATGGCAGCATCTGCCACTTACCACCCCCCCTCCCCCCAACCAGGTCATCCTCATCCCCACCGTCCTGAGCCTTCCACACCTCACATCTCTTACATGTGAGAGCACAGATGCTTGCCTGGAGCCAAAACACAGCGGCTCACAGTGAGACTCCCACTCTTCACGGCGAGGGGAGGATTTAATCAATGGGGTAAGGGCCCGCTGCCCCACGTGCCACAGAGTCATTTTTCTGCTCTTCACAGCCCAAGAAATCAGGACCATTTTCAACACATTGCTAAATCACGTTCCCCTTCTCAAGGATCTACAATGACCTCCTCTTGCCTCTCGAACAAAATCCAAACTCCTCAGGCAGCCATCATCTTACAGGCATCTTTCATTGCTGGAACACCCCCAGTGTGCTCCCATATTACATGTATCATCTCATTTAATCCATAGATAAGAGGTACTATCACCCTTAGTTTTTAGATGAGGCTCAGAGAGGTTAAGTAACATGTCCAAAGCTGCAGAGCTACCAGGCACCAGCAAGACTAAACCCACGCTTGTCAAAGCTGAGATCAGATTCCTTCCCTGCTGTGTTGCCTAAGCGCCCATTACTCTCTGGGGAAGCCTCATGCAAAGGGGACCTTGTTTCATTTGAGAAATGTTAGGTCTTCAAATGATAGAATTTGATCTGACTTTTGGAGAAGACACCACTAACTCTCCAGATAATACCTGTTGCCTTCCATTATCCTCAACGGCATCATCTTTTGATATCCACACCTGTTTCATGTATATGCATCTGTGTCTTCAACAAAGATAAACCCTGCTCTCCGTCAGAGGCCAGGTTTCTGCTTCTTTGTATCCCTCGCAGGACCCAGTAGGTGAGGGGCAGCTTGCTATGACCCTGTTGCCACTAATGCCTCACAATGAGCTGTCACTCCCTGTTTGTCACATACTCCTCAGAAACACCTCACAGATTAGACAGTGTGAGATTATCTGCCATTTTGGGGCATAAAACTGTGGCCAAGGAAATTTAAACAGCCAAGAGTTAGGTGGTGGGAGGAGGGCAGACTTGGGGCTTGGGGCTCCTTGCCTGGCAGGCTGCTGGCTCTGGTTTACTGTCTGAGCCATCCAGTGGGGTTCTGCCCAGCGCTTTTGTTTGTCTGCTGGCTTGCAGTATGTATTTCCAGCCAGGACTCTCCTCTCGGAGCAATCTTCCCTCTGACTCATGCACAAGCTCTCCAGGGCATACTCTAGTCTCTATTTCATCTACAACCTTCAGAGCACCCACTGCCACATACCCCATAGATGCCTAATTAAGGAGAAGCTTGTTGAATCCATGAATAACTTGTATTCTTGAAGATTTTCAAGAATGATCTAGGGCAGCATTTTCCAAAATGTGTTTTTAGCCCATGAAGAAAGCCTACCATGGTCGGACATATCTGGGAAATGCCACAATGGAGAACACTGTCTACATGAGTGATGTTGAGGGCTGAGCGATGCCCTGCAGTAGAGAAATGGGTGGAACCTACTTTATCCTGGCTCTTCTCAAAACCCTGGGACCAGAGACTGCCCTGGTGGCCCAGTGGATAAGACTCTGTGCTCCCAATGCAGGGGGACTGGGTTTGATTCCTGGTCAGAGAACTAGGTCCTACCTGTTGCAACTAAGAGCTCCCATGCCACAGCTAAAGATCCCACATGCCTCAACTATGACCCTGTGCAGTCAAATAAAAATAAAGTCCTGTGACCAGGCTCTTTCTTGTCCACATAGCAAGTCGTCCCTTTACTTGGAGCACTGGTCTAAGGAGCCCCGTGTGCTGCTGTAAATGTGCTAATGGAGGGGCAAAGTGTCCCCCAGCCCAACCCCTTCCTACTCCCTGGTCAAGCTCTGGTATAGAGGATGTCCCAGACCAAGAAAGAAAAAAGAACTCAAATGAAAAAAATTAGTCTGCTGACAAGCAAGCAAACCTCAGGCCACAGAGATGGGATCTGCAGCAATGGAAACACTGAATCCAGTGTCTCTTCCATGCCCGCTTGCAGACAAGGGGTTTCATTCCATGGTGATACGTGTGAAAGGCAGTGGCTTTCTACCACCAGGGCCAGAAACACAGCTTGGATGAGACTCAGGAGAGCCAAGCAGATGCCCAGTGCTGGCACGTTGTGGGGGGAGGGGGGAATGCAGGTGTCTTGGGACATCATGAGGGTCTCCTGCTCTCATATCAGAACATTTCTGGGAGGGGAAAGAGGGCCAGATACGTTTTGCTGCAAAGCAGCAGGAACAGGTCTCTATGGTGGAATGGGAGGTGTGTGGCTATGAAGAGCCGGGTGGTCCTGTGGAGACAGGGAAACGGGTCTCCCTGCTCTATGTCAGGGGACCTGGGCCAGCTCAGGGCAGAGGAGAGCAGGGCTGCCATAGAGTCGGCCCGTAATGCTTCTTTCCCCTCTTTTCAATGTTCTTTCTGAAAACTCATTGTAATTTTTTCTAAATTAAAAATAACATTTTTGGCCATGCCACATGGCTTGTGGGATCTTAGTTCCCCGATGAGACACTTAACCCACAATGTCCTTGGGAGTGCACGGAATCCTAACCACTGGACTGCCAGGGAATTCCCTCCTTGTATTTCTGAAGGGCGTGTGTCTGTAGTCGTCTTGGGAAGAAATGTTACAAAAGAAAAAACAAGCCCCAAACCCCTTGCTTTTATTCCCAGGAATACATTCCTTTCCAGCAGAGAGAAGTCATGCTCTGTGGCTATACCTGTCACTTCTGCACTCCCTCTGCAAGGAGAAGCCAGAAGTTGAAACCTACCCATGGCCTCAGGCAACTTAAACTCTAAGGCCTGTGTTAGCAGATTCCCTTCCTCCCCCTCCTCCTTGGCTGGGGGCTCTGATAGCTGCTGGAAGAAACGACAAGTGCTTCTTTTCATCACCAAGAAGTTCGGGTCTTTGTAATTATTTCAGTGACATTTAGAGGGAGTCTGCTCAGAGACCTTTTTAAGTGTGCTTCTCTGAGGCTGGTTTAAACCTCATCTAGAAACTCCAGGAGTCACATTTCAACATGCAAATAATATTCAACATTCCTGAATTTAACCTTCAAAGTCACGAAGAGCCGGGGATGGGGGCTCTCATTCACAGACCCTAAGGCTTTTAATCCACCGCCACTGTCCCCCCTGGCCCTTGCAATGTCCCTGAAACACAGTTCTTCTACTGCATATTCTGGAGTTTTTCAACAAATTAGATCATAAAGCTGGCTCTGAAGAAGCTTGGTTAATGCCTCCAGTTTGTTTTTTTTTTTTGCTTGTTTGTTTCAAATTATTCTCATTAGAATATCAGGTCTGTGTAGACAGGAATCTTTGTCGTCAGATCACTGCTGTCTCCCAGGGCCAAGCCTATCTGTGGCAGAGATTCAGTAAATATTTGTTGAAAAACCATAAATGAGTGAATGAACAGATGAATGAATGAAATGATGCAGAAGGAATAATTTAGCTTCTGGGGGAAGTCAGGGTTATATCAACATGTAGCTTTTATAGGTTAATGTTGCTAAGGGCCTTTCCCTTACTTATACAGGGAGATAGAGATCGCTAGATAGACAGATCAAGAGAGATGGAGGGAGAGAGAGCGACATAGGCACACAAACTGGAAATGTGAGGCTGGCTGGTCCTTAAAGGTGCTCTCCTCTCACCATCAAGGTTTGCACGTGTGGGTTTGTTTTCATTTTAGAGCTTATTTAGAAATTTGGGCCCCGCAGTGGTACAGAGGGTGGCAGGTTAAAAAAAAAAATCCTATGACCCTCAGTAACGTGAACTGTCTGTACACTTAAGAAGTCTATTTTATTCCTTCTTTAGAAATCAAAGTCTACCCTTACTAATCCAGAAACTGGACAAGTGTGTTCTCAGTCCTCTCTCAAGGATCCATGCTCTGAATCACTATTTAATTTTCCCCTTTAAAGTAGAAATAGCAATGGCTTTTATCGGGACCGTATCATATTTTTATATGAGGCACCTAAATCTTCCACACATAGATACTCATAGATACTTCCATATAGATACTCATCATACCTATAAAAGCTTTCATTATTATTTTCAGGTTCATGCTAATTTTTCTCTGTATATTTTCACAAAGAAAACACAGTTAAAAAGGTTTTATTTATACTTATAGCCCGTGTTCTTCTAATCTGCGACAAACTGCAAAAAGGTAAGATTCGAGCCATGTCTAATCCACAAAACTCCTTTCTCCATAATTTACAAGGGCTTGGAGCTGCCCTATCTGCTTACTGCCTCTCTGACCCCAATCCTCAGGTTATTTCCAGTCAGCGATGTTTACAGCATGTTTGTAAAGTTCTGGAAGTCAAGATAGAGATTTTTGGACTGTAAGAGATGAAGTTTCTAGATCTCAAAGGAAGCTCTGTAGCTAGGAGCACTTTGAGGAGGAGGTTGGGGGAAATGAGCCCAAAGCAACCCTGGCAGGCTGCCTGGGAGTGGTGGCCTGTTCGGGTCAGGGCAGCTTGCAGGCCACGGAGGCTGGGGGAGTGGGGGGTGTGAGAACCACACTGGGAGGAGGCCCGACAGTGCTCTCGCAGACACTCACCTCGGGGCTGGAGCAGTGGGCAGGCTTGCTGCCCTCGCTCTCGCTGGAACTGCTCTCCGTCTCCGAGTCGGACCCCGAGCTGGTCTCCGAGTCGCTGGAGGAGCTGCTCCCACTGCTGCTGCTGCCGCCGCTGCTGCCCTTGCTCGAGGGCGCCGAGGCCCTGCAGTCGGCCGGCTGCAGTCCGGCACTGCCCACCCGCGAGGAGAGACAGGGAAGGGAAGCCGAGTGAGCAAACGCGGAAGCGCCGCTGAGCCGGCCGGCGGGCACCGGCGGCGCGGGGCCGCACATCGGCCAGCCGTCGCCTGGACGGAGCCGGCAGAGCCGCCGTCAAGGTCACAGCGGCCTCCTGGTTAAGACAACGGAGGCACAGAAATAAAACTGGGAGTGAAGGCTGGTGCCACCCGGTCGTCGGGCACCGGGTGGTGGGCCTGGTCTGTGTGCCCATTTCAGAAAAGGAGGTGACGTCGCTGCAAGAGGACTGTCCCTGTTTTGCTGCTGTTTCTGGGAATGGCTTTTCAAATGCATCCCCGATTCCAATCATCGGCCAAAAAAGCCAGGAAATCCAAAATGCTTGAAATACTTTGCAGAACGAAAAGGTCTGTTTGCTTTATTTTAGGAAGTGGGCTGTGAGGAAGGGCGCAGTGTCCTGCTCTGTGCTTTCACGGCCTGCTGGAAGGTTCCAGACACAGAGGGACCGACCAAGTTGTCTGGCTTCCTACCTCTGCCCACCCATAGACTCCAGTGCTGTCGTCTTTACTGCAGCTGGGTTGCTGTCTAAACAGTACTTTTCCTTTGAGACTCTTATTAGAAAACTGGAGATCCTTCACTCACACAGTTTTTATTTATTCTGACTTTAAAATTCAACTCCAGTGCAGTGGCATAGAGCAATACCACTTCAAATTATACTCGATGTTCATATCCATGCTGAAATCTGCCAGAAAGTTCTATACTCAAATTAGTAACTCAAAGAGAACAGCAAACAGGGATACTCCTCATGGCAATTAATTAACCACAAAAATGCAAATAACACACATCCACCCAAACAGTGAGCCATAAAGAAAGTTCTGGTACTCACAAAATAGCCAACATCTTCAGTGTCCGTTATTAATTGCATTGAAACACACCTGACTGTCCTTTTTGAGGTCAAACTCTAAACCCAGAAAATGCAGTGACTACTTTTTTAATGTTGAGTCAGCACATATCGGCTTGCTTCTCCCACTTGTGACCACCATTTCAACAGGACTGCATTGCAAGTGAGTTCGTCAGAGTTTATGGTCTCAAGTGCAAAAGCAGCTAGGGCAAGGTAAAGGATCCTTCCCACCCGCCCCTTAGATCTTTGACAAATGCTTTGCCGTGGGACAGATTCCCATAAATCCTCAGTGGAGGGGCCGGGGGAGGGGGCTAAAATGCATTGGGATCTTGCTTTTCAGAAGAATGATAAGACAAGAAATGATCTTGCCGGGTGGACCTACAAATCAAAGCACTGTTTTGAATTGCAGGTTTAAGGAAAAGGGGAGTTTGAACATAAGCTTCCCCAGGGGTTTTTATTTCTTCTGCCAGTGTCACGGTCTGTACCCAAACAGTCTGACAAAATTCTTCACTGTCAGGCAGCATCTGCGGCTTGACACCTTGCCTGAGCTAAAATGATTCCTTTCCCAGCCTGCTATTTGTTCTGGTGTTGAGTGAGGAATCCTGGATCTTTAGACAGAGGCTGGGAAGAGGCGGTTAGCAATAAAAGGGTTATATTTCTTTCTTCCCTTATGAATTAAAACCCATTTTTCCTAGGGGCTGAGTCAAAATGACTACTATCAATGGAATCATTAAAAAAAGGCTGTTAGATCCTGAACTGAACATGAACGTTTGGGATCCATGTTAACGGTTTGTTAGTCGGTCCCCAAAACACTGGGGAAAAACTCCAAAAAACAAAAACCTTCCCAAACCCAAACCAACACAAACCCAAACCTAAAAACTCCCCAAAGCCAAAGAACACACATTGGAGGAAAGAGATCTGTCTGCCTGCCACACTCTGGAATGACATCTGCTGAAGTCCAGGAAATTAAGAGAAATAGAGAGCATTTTGATTGGTTTTATATGATGGTCAAAGGCTTTGATCACCAAGCGGTACATTCTCCTGCTTTCATCCCCATAACAAAGGACGTGAGAGGCTGGCGCTGTGTGCACCTGGTGTTGTGTTTGCAGCGGAGGCAGCAACGTGTGTGGAGTTCCCTGGGGCCTGCACCACAAAGTGACTGTCTTTTGAAGAGCGGCCCTTTAATTTCTGGGAAAATGTCCATTAAACAGTTACTGTGCTGCCTTTCCTTTATCACCGCTGTCCTGTCATAATGAGACCCACTAGCCCAGGGAGACAGTCTCTGATCTGAATCAGATTGGCAGAAAAGCCTTAAGAGTTTTGTTTTCCTTCCTTATATTAGGAAATTCACTTAAAATGACAGTTTTACTGGCATAACTATTATTTGCTTTTGAAACAGTCGGGAGAGCCAAGAATTTTAGGTTTTCTTCCTGCCTTGCTTTGAAGAGCTGTGAGGCTCTTGTTGCCTCTGGGGTCAGGACTGAATACATCCGTGTTTCCGTGGTCAGGGTAGAGACTGCACGGCTTTTGATATAATAATCCATATCAAGGATGGATATGGATTATCAAGGATGATATAATAATCCATATCAAGGATGGAGGCAGGCCTGTCTGCAAGGGCTCTGGAGGCTTCGGTTGTTGGATTAACGTAACTGCCCTGACCTCCATCAAACCTGCTCCACAGACTAGCCTTTTTGGGGGCCACTGGGGAATGCTGGTCATTTCAGACTCAGTGTAGTGACTGTCTTTGCCATGAGTGGAAGCCACCGTGGCAACCAGGGTGGCAGAATAAAGAAGCCAGGGACGGTCATCACAGCAGATGAGAGTTAAGAGAAGGATGGTGGTGGTTTAGTCACTCAATCATGTCCTACTCTTATCACCCCATGGACTGCAGCCTGCCAGACTCTTCTGTCCATGGGATTCTCCAGGCAAGAATACTGGAATGCGTTGCATATCCTTCTCTAGGGGATCTTCCTGATCCAGGAATCAAACCCGGGTCTCCTGCATTGCAGGCGGATGCAAGAGAAGGATGGACTCACTTAAACCAGAGAAGCTCTTTGGAGTAGTGGAATTAAGATGAAGGAAAAAGACATATTGAGCATACCCTCCTGCAAGAAGACTTCAGGCTTTATATATTTAAAACTGCAAACTGTGAATTTTAGTGTGCTGACTAGTCGTCATGTTTCCATACCAAAGACATTAACAGTTTTTTCAACTTAAGTTAAAAAGTAACTTTTTCCTGAAATGATAACATGGATCGACTGTTGTGATGACACAGCACTGGACAATTTTTAGGAGAGTTCTTGGACCCTATGCCATTTCCGGATCATGGTGCCTTTGAAAACACGTGGACGTGAAGATATTACTGAGATCATGGAATAAAAGCCTTTGTGTCAACGAACTTCACACAGTGCCTGGGACATAAATGATCACATGTGATTACTGAATGAAAAAAATCAATAGAAAAAAAAAGGATTTAACCTTTCAAAAAGGTTACAAGCTCATTGGAAAATACCCTGATACTGGGAAAGACTGAGGCAAAGGAGGAGGGGGTGACAAAGGATGAGATGGTTGGATAGCATCACCAACTCAATGGACATGAATCTGAGCAAACTCTGGGAGACGGTGAGGGACAGAGGAGCCTGGCGTGCTGCAGTCCATGCGGTCGCAAAGAGTCAGACCTGACTTAGCAACCAAACAAGAAAAACAATCTCTCTTCTCTATTAAAAAAAAAAAAACCCAAAATAAGTAAGGGGGTTTCAGTCCCTCTCATACTTCTCCAGTGTTAATACCTCTCCTTGAAGAGAATGTCTTTAAATGTACTCAAAATTTCATGTGCTATGTAATGTAAGCCCAGTTCTCCGATGGATGGTTTATTTCCTTTTGGTATTTTTATTTCAAGAAATGTTTTGCCTGCTTTTTGAGGTGGCTGAGACCAAATACACACTTGGGGTGTCTTAGCTTCACTCGAAACAAACTGCTTGCCGTGCTCCTTCCTTTGGCTGCAGCGACTGAATCTGGCCTGGGCTGAGTCTGAGTACGGATGGTCAGAGACGAGATCTGGACCCCAGATACCTAGATCTCACAGCACAGATCCTCCTGCCAAGGGTACTGTGGGGCCTGGATAAATATCTAAAGTCGTTCATGATCTTTAAACTAACAAGGAACGTGGAGGCTGGCTCTGTGCCTGCTGGGCACTGTGTGGGTCTCTGTGATGCCCAGCATGCTGTTGAGATGGGTTGAAGGATAATAGTTTAGGAGAGGTCCCGCTCCTTCTCACTCAGCACTCTGTATGAACTAACCCACGCTTGATCTCTAAACCGTCATCAGTGCCCTGGCGTTGGTCCTCCTTTACTGATGGTGTCTCTCTGGATACCAATTGATCTAAAACTATAACCACACTGTTGTTTAGTTGCTCAGTTGTACCTGACTCTTCTGTGAACGCATGGACTATAGCCTGCCCAGCTCCTCTGTCCTTGGGATTTCCCAGGTGAGAATACTGGAGTGGGTTGTCATTTCCTTCTCCAGGGGATCTTCCTGACTCAGGGATGGAACCCGATTCTCCTTCACTGGAAGGTGGACTCGTCACCACTGGGCCACCAGGGAAGCGCCAATAACCATATTAGGAGAGGTGAACGTGGAAAGGCTGGCACGAGGAGGTCTGCTGTTGCTGGAATTATCTTCCAGAATATGAAACTGATAGGACTGTTGGTCTTGTACTAAAAGTTTTTGTTAGCTCTGGTTCTGGGAAAGATTGAAGGCAGGAGGAGAAGGGGATGACAGAGGATGAGGTGGTTGGATGGCATCGCTGACGTGATGGACATGAGTTTGAGCAAGCTCCGGGAGCTGGTGAAGGACAGGGAAGCCTGGCGTGCTGCGGTCCATGGGGTCGCTGAGAGTCAGACACGACTGAGCCACTGAGCAGCGACAAACCTCTGGAACGCCTCTAGGAGCAAGTCTTGTATTAGACATGGCTTTTGAAGCTCTTCATGGTCCGGCCTTAATTAAATTTCTGGCAATTCCTCAATGGGCCCATCCCTAAACCTCAGCTATAATAAATCTCATCACTTTGACAACCTGGGTACATTTGCATGTGCTATTTTCTGTGCCAGAAAGCCCTTTCTCCCTTTTTTCCTCTGGTTACCTCGAACTCACACTCCAGGAATGAGTTGCAACATCTAAAATTTCCAGGTGCCAGCTTCTCCAGCTAGTCCAGGCTACATGAGGAAACATGAACACCCAGAAACCCCATGGACAGAGGAGCCTGGTGGCCTACGGTCCATGGGGTCACACAGACCTGGACAGGACTGAGCACTCATGTGCACACACACATACAGGGCGCACCCTGCCATGTCTTTCCTCAGGCCCAGAGTCCTTGGCTGACCTGCCTTCTCTCCCCCTTTCAGTCTTCTTAGGATATTTTAATATATACTACCTGAAGATTTTAGCTATGCTTTGCAAGAGGAATCGAGAGAAGTATACCAGCATCTTATTCCAGAATAGGAACCAGTGAATTAACATTTGTCAGGTGGAAGCCAAGACATGGATACAACCTAAATGTCCATTAACAAAGGAGTGGGTGAAGAAGACGCGGTACATGTACACGATGGAATGCTACTCAGCCATAAGAAGAATGAAATAATGCCGTCTGCAACAACGTGGATGGACCCAGAGATCGTCATACTGAGTGAAGTCAGACAGAGAAAGACAAATATCATATGATGTTGCTTATATGTGGAATCTAAAAAAAAAAAGGTACATATGAACTTATTTACCGTAAGAAACAGAGTCACACATGTAGAGAACAAAGGCGGAAGTTACCACCTATGGTTACCAAGGAGGAATAAGCTGGGAGGTTGGGACTGACATATACACATTACTATAAATACAAGAGATAACTAATAAGGACCTACTGTACCGCACAAGGAACTCTACTCAATACTCTGGGAAAATATATGGGAAAAGAATCTAAAAAACAGTGGGTGTGTGTGTATGACACACCCACTGACTCACTTTACTGTACACCTAAACTCACACAGCATTGTAAACCAACTACACCCCAATAAAAATTAAACACAGTATTTATCAAGTCAGAAGGAACCCTCTCTCAATCCTTCCAAACTCCAGCACTGTTTAACTGTATTAAAAGCTGATGTGTGGAACAACAAGCAGGTCTCTTCTACACTCACTGCCCATTCTATCACCCAAGCAAATCAGGCATTCCTTAATCTAGTCAAAAGACATTTACTGTGGAAATTAAGCTCTGATATTAAAAGTCTGTGTACTAAAGCTAGAAAGAACATGTACATGGAGAGTCTTGTGAGAAAAACAACTCGAACTGAGATTGTAAAAATGTTAAGGAGGGCGTGTCTTTAAATTTATGTTCAGAGTAGGCGGCCTGGGGTAAAGGATGATCCTGTGTGACCTTTGTTGAGAATTCGCTTGGTGCCAGGTGCTGCAGAGCTATAGCGTGTGCGTGTGCGGTCTGGGGAGGAGGGAGCTGACAGACACTGAGCCGGGCAGACAGCCTGCCACAGAGACGGTTTCTCTCAGCTTCTCCAGGTAAGGAAGTGAACCATCAGAAACTGCGCATGTGCGCGTGCCTGCCTAGTCGCTCAGTCACATCTAACTCTTTGCAACCCCAGGGACTGCAGCCCACCAAGCTCCTCAGTCCGTGGAATTCTCCAGGCAAGAATACTGGAGTGGGTTACTGACCCAGGGATCAAACCCACATCTCCTGTGTCTCCAGCATTGCAGGCGGATTCTTTACCCGGTAAGCCATCAGGGCCGTATAGAATCATAAAGTACATGAAGTCAGCTATAAAAAAAACTGTAATGCAAGTTATGATACCACTTGTTGACAATGCAAAAACTGTATATTTTTCACTAATATACAAAATCAAACAAAGGAAACTTCTACAAATAAATCAGAATGGAGCACGCAGACCCCAGGGGAGGACAATAGCCATACCCCCAAACAGGAACTCAGGTCTTAAGACCTGAGACCCTGGGTTTTCTTTCAGTTACTTTATGCCTCTGTCTCTTTCTTAGAGGGTGGGTATTATTCTGTCTCTTTCTAGGTAGGGACAACAAAGTTCCTAATAACGGGCAGAGCTGAGATTCTACTTCTAGAAAGGTATCCAAGAAAACAATCAGGGATGTGTAAAATACGTATCTACAAGGATATATGCTCTTGTGTTATTTGCAATGGGCTTCCCTGCTGGCTCGAATGGTAAAGAATATGTCTATAATGCAAGAGACCTAGGTTTGATCCCTGGGCCGGCAAGATCCCCTGGAGAAGGAAATGGCAACCCACTCCAGTATTCTTGCCTGGAGAATTCCATGGACAGAGGAGCCTCGTGGGCTACAGTCTGTAGGATAGGATTTGTAAACAACCAAAATGCCCATAAACAGGAGATCAGTTAAATAACTATACATTCTTATGAGGGAATGTAGTACTATGCAGCTATTATAAACATATAATACACATATAAACACAGCAGAATATTTACTGCCATGAAAAATTCTCACTCTGCATTTGTGAGGCAATGGACTTTCCAGTAGGCCTATCATCTGAGGGCAGAGAAATGGACCAGGAATACCTATGTGCTAACCCTGCTTCTTCCCCTGGAAGAGAGAATAGGGTTTTACTGACTCAGGGTTTTTAAGCTTAAGAATCAGAGGGTCCCACTTGTCTATAAACAGGTTCTGACATGGGAGTATTAAGAACACAGATTGTGTAAGTCTTTTTGACGGGGTTTGTGAGGCCCAAGCATAGAAGCACTGTGATGTAAGTACTTTGCTACAACCTCCAAGGGCACCTGGGGTGCACCTGTGCTAACTGTGGGGTACCGCTTTCTCTGCTGTGTTTCTGAACTCTTTGCCAAGTCAGTGAAGGCTGTCATCTAACCTCACATGATATATGTCTGTGGTCTTTCCTGGACAGTCTGCTGGCTACAAAGTAGCATGACTGGAAGTACATAAAATATATACATATTACATATACAGAGCAAAACACTGGAAGGATACATATTCAAATGTTAACAGGATATTTTCAGAAGGTGGAATTATCTGGAATAATATTTTTCAAACATTCCTATTTTTTCCAGTTCTTCATTTTTTCACCAATATAACATGCTTCCTTTTAAATGTCAATTACATTGTGGAACATCATTCTACTACTATATTATTGAATGTAGCTTGCTAGTATTTTAGTTAGGATTTTGGGAGGACCCATATTTATAAGTAACCTTGACATATATTTACATTTATCCATTTTGTGTTTTATGTTCCCTGGTAAAAAAACCTGCCTGCAATGTGGGAGACCTGGGTTTGATCGCTGGGTTAGAAGATCCCCTGGAGGACGGCATGGCAACCCACTCCAGTATTCTTGCCTGGAGAATCCCACGGACAGAGGAGACTGGCGGGCTAGTCCATGGGGTTGCAAAGAGTCGGTCATGACGGATTGATTAAGCACAGCCCACAGCATTTAATATTTTGGGAACAATTTTTGGCAGATTTTGCATCATGGTGGTTTTAGCTGAAAAGAATATATTGGATAGTGTTTCACCTTTCATAGTGTCCCATCTATAGTAAAGATTACATAGTATGAGAATTATTTGTTCCTTGAAATTTTAGAACTTATCACTTAAAACTTACCACTTTTGTAATAACAAAAGTCTAAAAGGGGGTGCAGGGAGGCAGGTCTGTAAATATCACTGGGAAGCAGAGAAATATATGCACCTGTTGTTTCAGTATCAGACAGGATTTCAGCTGGGAGGCCTGGTGAGTTAGGGTCTTGGAGGACACTGGGCTTGCCGCCTTGTGGAATGCTTCTCCAAAAGCCCGCTGGCTGGGCTAGACCGTCTCTGAACCTTACAGCTAAGCAAAACCAGCCTGCAGCTGCATTACTGTGCAGCCCTTGGCACCGTTTAAGAGACTTGCCCAGAAACTGCTGCCTTCTGGTGATGCAAACTTGCTCCCCTTTGAGTCAGGTGGGTGGTCCTGCCAGTGAAGCTGAGTTGAAAAATCTTTCTTGGCCTAGAGAGCATTTCAAAGCCAAGAACTCAACATCCTTCTCTTCACAATTGGGACTGGAGTTGCAATGCAGTAACAGCTCAATTTACGGGAAGCCAGAAAGACCCCCAAGCACAATGCCTCCCCTGGCAGAGGTACTATCTGGATAAAAGTCCCATTTATATTTTATTAATTTATTATTAATGTAAATATTATATTATATTAATAAAATTAACAATTTTATTACTATCTGGATAAAAGTCAGATATACAATGTGAAAATATTTTCTCCTGTCTGGGTAGTCTTTCCCCTTTCTTGATGATATCGTTTGCAGCAAAACACTTCTAATTGGGATGTAGTTGATTAGCCTATTTTTTATCCTTACTTGACCATTTTTAATAATAGATGCTTCAATGTATATGGTTTATTACAATTTTTCAAAGCATTTTCTTTTCAGATCCCTCCTCTGAGCCTCACGGTAATCCTACATAGTAAGAGAGGCATCCCGTCCTCTTTGCAGCACAGGTGCACACTTGGTGGAGAAGGAAGGCCGCGCCCCGGAGCCCAGGCCCCTCAGGCTCACCTGTGCCCTCTGAGGGCCCAGACTTTCTCAGTGACTGGGCCAAATTATCAGCCTTTCTGGCCTCAGGCACATTAGGCACATCTAGAGAATTCTTACCATGTGAGGCAGAATACCGGGTAAACTTCAGAACTGGACAGACCCAGACGGACATCATCTGCTTGCTCGCTGTGTGGCCTTGGGGAAGTTGCTGACCCTCTCTGAGCCTCTCAGCGGCCTCACTGGATTAAGGGGGTAATAACAGTGTTGGCCTCATAGGGTTGCTAGGTGGACTAGATGAGAACATGCTTGTAATGTTCTTTGCACAGTGCCAAGTATATAGCAAGTGCCCAATACCTTAGGTTAATGCTAGTCTTTTAATTTTTAGTAACTCTCATACTTATTCCAACATGGCAGCCCAAACAGATAGGAATTCTTCCAGTTTACTGGCATTCTTAACTCATATTACCCATCTCTGGTCATTTCATGCGATTATCAAATGTGCGATCAGGAAGGAACCTGGGAGATTAGCTACTCTTTCTCTCCAGAAAAAGAATGTCGAAGGTGACATAGCAAATGAGCTTTCCAACACTACTTCTTAGAGGTCTCCTATTTCCATAAACTTTGCTGTTTTAGTGCAGAGCTCCAGACAGCTAGGACCTTGAACAAGGTCAAAGGCAGCTCCCAAGGGAGGCTGTTGGGGTCCAGAGAGATTGGCAGCACCCAGCTGGAATCGAGTATGTCTCCTGAAAACCCTCCTCCTCCCCTCATCTCCATCGGAATACATCAATCCCATTTCTCTCCTGTGTTTAAAGCGAATAAACCAAGCTTCTTAATGTCAGCATGACGTGGTGTTTAATTTGCATCTCACCAAGGAATACAAGACTTAAGAATGACAAGCACAAGCAGTTTTTATGGAACCAAATGACGGCATGTGGACCCAGACTTGTGGCCGTTGCCCACTCAAGCTGTGATCTCGTGAGCCGCTGTCAACCAGGCTGGATTCGCTCCCCGGATGAGGACTCTCAGGGCAAACGTGTCAAGTATTATCCAGGTGTCTCTGCAGGAAGTGCTCTTCAGAAGGGCCTTTTGAAAGGCTGTGTAACAGAGCAGAGCTGACAGACTATGTCTGGTGACAGGGAACATGGACAGCAATTAAAATAAGCAGAAACCTGGTAAGGAAGGACATGCGGGCCTCACAGTAAGAAGCCCCCAAAGAGGGGAGTTTCCGGGACCGGCAAATTCAGAGACTCCGAGGCCTCAGCAAGGGCCCAGTTTCTTTCCGAATCCTCTCACTGCCTTCCTTGGCTGTCTGCAGGCCGATGCTCCTCACTGCTCCCAGAAGGCTGCTGCAGTCATCGCACATGGCTGTCCACGTCCAGGAAAAGGGATGGTCCTATCTTACTTCCCTCATTGCACAGACTACACCTCCTGTCAAGCCGGCTTGAACTGCATCATGTGACCATGGCTAAACCAGTCCCACAGTAAGGGTGATAAGACCACAAAGATTGAGTTGGACCAATCAACAGACACTTCTTACGGCTGGCGCCTAATCAGCTTCCCCTGAAGAACCTGTGGCTCAGTGTAAGGCGAACCCAACAGAGGGTTCACTCTTTGTAAAGAAGTGAAGACCATCATCCAGAAAGCCTGCACTATCCATGTGATCCTGACTTCTCAGATACCTGCCACATGCCCATCAAGGTGAGCTTGATGAATCAGTCCAGCTGAGGTTCAGGGAGAGTGGGGCAGCCTGGAAACCTGCAATCCTGGGTCATAGTCATTCCCTGGAGGTCTCCACCTCCCCACTGATTAAGACATGGGCTTGGATCAGATGATTTCTAAGGTTCCTCTCACTACTAATATTCTCTGATAAACCTATAATTAATAAAAAATCCAATGATCCTCAATTTAGTTACTTATCCTTAGAGATGTCTAATAGAATTCTAACGAGATGACATGCTCCTTTCTGGGCTTCATAGGAGGCGTTAATGGTAAAGGAGCCACCTGCCAGTGCAGGAGATGAAAGAGATGCGGGCTGGATCCCTGGGTGGGAAAGAGCCCCTGGAGTAGGAAACGGCAGCCCACTCCAGTATTCTTGCCTGGAAAATTCCATGGGAAGAGGAGCATGGCTAGCTACAGTCCATGGAGCCACAGAGTCAGACATGACTGAGCAACTGAGCACACACATGTTCATTTCTACGGAATTCTTTTCCTTCGCCTCATTCAGGATGATGTGCCACGGTGGGGTGGGGGGTAAGAGAAAACCAGGGGACACTGGCCCCAAAGCCACGAAGACTCCTTACGGCTGGTTAGTCCTGAGTGGACTCTAATATGCTGTCCCTGTGTTTTCTTCCTGAATGTGCATGGAGGTTTCTATATAGCAGTTGAGCACATGTGAAACACCTACCTCTACAAGCCCAGGTGATCACAGGCATTCTCTTGACAACTATGTACTGAGCCTCTGATACGTTAGATGCCATGCTGGGGGCTAGAGATTTCTTAGCTTGCTGTGTGTTGACTTCCAAGATGAGCTGAAGGCATTACCTGCCTGAATCCAGCCACATCCAGGGCATCTTCCTCTTGTTTTAGGTCAGCAGGGTTCCTCTGCCATTAGAGTTTGCCAGGCTCCTTTCTTGCACTGTGGGTCTGCACCCACCACTGTCTGGCGTTGTTCTGAGCATGGTGGGGGCAAAATGCACCCTGCAAATCCATACCCTCTGATTTGGAGGGCCCAGAACAAGGTTCCAAACAAGACAGTGTATGTCAAATGTTGAGTTGTGTGATAAAATCCTTAGGGCTGACAGTTGAGAGACCAGGGGAGTAGGGAGGGCCAGAGTTTTCAGGGGGGTCCCCAGAGAAGTGGGAGCTAAGCTGAGTGCTGAACACAAGGTGGGATTTATCCTCTAGAGCAGAGATGGGGCAAGCCTTGGGCAAGGGGGTCGAAGAATAGGTGTGAAGCCAAGGCCGACCAGACCCATCAGGGCGGGTATCAGGGCGACCCATCAGGGTGAAGTAAAATAGGCTCAGACTGGAAGTGGTACTATTTACCCTTCCTCTTAGTCTCCAGAGTCTGGTATCAAGTAGCCCTTTAATTAATTACTTAACTTACTTTGGTCCCAGGGGCCCGCGCCTGTGATCCTGGCTCTCGATAATTGGGACCAGTAACCAGGTTCCCGGGAATGGAGGAGCAGGGACCCTGTAGCTTGCGCATGCAACTGCATGCCTTTCCCCAGGTATCTGGGTTCTCTAGCACCACGTGGACAAGATGGGCTCCTCCCATCAAGCCTGGTTCTGCAGATCTCCTCACCCTGGCCCTTCTATTTAGGCACACGAATGATGATGAACAGTGCTGGAAAAACAGACAGGGACTGATGGATTTCCTGGACTGCAAGAAATAAAATTCTATAAGCAAATGTTCTATGTCATTTAAAAGAGCAAGGCTATTCTGAGTGGGATGTTCTTGAGAAAAGTGCTGGACCAGGGCTCTCCAGGCACACTTCAGTGTAGCCGCAGCTAGAGGTGGGGGCATACAGATAGGGAGGTGGGCTCCACTCCAACCACCTTTACAGTGTGGCCCTACAGATAGACTCTTGGAGGCTGTGCCCCCAAGAGAACACTGGGGGAGACCTCAAGGCAGAAAGCAACCCCCATGGACAGAGGCAGAGAATGAGAGAAACCCAGCTGGGGGGAACACCACAAAGACATTCCAGTCGAGGAAAGACATGTACACATTGGTATATCTAAAATGGGTAACCAAAAAGGACCCACTATAGGACGGGACCCCGTATAGCATGGGAAGTCTGCTCACATGGGAGCTCTGCTCAATATTCTGTAATAAGCTAAATGGGAAAAACATCTGAAAAAGAATAGATACATGTATATGCATAACTGCATTACTATGCTATTCATCTGAAGCTAACACAACAGTGTTAATCAACTGTGCTCTGACACAAAACACAAATTAAAAGAAAACACAATTTTTAAATGGCCAAAACAAACAAAGATGTTCAGGCCATGCCTTTGTTTCTTTAAGGTTAGCTGAACAATGAAAGGCAGTTTCACTGCCACATTGATCAAAGAGGGAGAATAGTGGAGAGGGGTAGGTAAGAAAAGGAAAGGGGAATGCAATGAACTAGAATGTGGGCAATATATTATAACTTTACTTGCTTTATCATTCCTGAGTATGGCTTCCCAGACAGTGCAGTGGTTAAGAACCCGCCTGCCAATGCAGGAAACATGGATTTGATCCTTGGCTGGGGAAGATGCCCTGGAGGAGGGCATGGCAACCCACTCCAGTATTTTTGCCTGGAGAATCCCATGGACAGAGGAGCCTGGTGGGCTACAGTCTGTGGGGTCACAAAAGAATTGAACACAACTGAACGACTGAGCATGCATACACGCGCGCACAGTGCTGAGTAAGTCCTGTGGCTCTCCAGCGCCGTCCTGGAGGAGAAAGTGAGCAGTCCCGCTCCCCAGATATGCAGCCCGCTGACAGGAAGAGCATCCCCAAACATCGCACCACAAGCCAATCAGATTTTCTCGTCCCTGCCCAATGATGATTTGTTCTGGGAGGGCCTGAATGGGCCTGTGCATCAGCCGTGGACGAGCTAGGCCTGCAGGGCCACAGCGTGTCCTTTCCCCGGACACCAGGATGGAGGCAGGAAGGGCAGTCTGGGCCCCAGCTCGGCTCTGGTGAAAGGCAGAGAGCCTGCAGCTTGTCCAGGGGAACGGTTCCTGCCAGCAGGGAGCCCCTGCTTTAGACCTGTGTGTCTCCTTGATCAGAATCACTCTGCCTCAAAGGCTGTCTCACTTTTCTTTTCCCAGTGAAGGAGAAAGGAGCAAGGGGGATCAGAGCAGGCAGGAGGAAGCTCTGATGTCAGAGCACGGCTGGCAGTGTGCCTTGGGCAAGTCCAAGGAGCAGAGTGCATGTGGAACCTGAGTGTCACCTGAAAGAACACTCCCCAGGAGGATCTTAGGTTAAAAGGTGACTTGCCTTATGCTACATAAGGCCAGGACCTGGCTTCCCCAGGCCCTGGAGCCAGGATCTGCCACTTAATTTGCAGGGGCTCACTGCAAAACGAGTATGCGAGCCTGTTATTCAGGAGGCAGGGAAACTAGTGTCATCACAACACTATGAAACAGCACCCCTCTTTTCTTCCGTGGCCTCTCAATGGGCCACAGCACTTTCTCTTTGCTATTTCACACCATGCTCTCTGAGCCCTGGGGAACTTGTGGGGTGAATATAAGCCCAGGCACTGGGGGTCTTATCAGGTGGTGCCCTGGCTCGGGGGTTGTGACGTCGAGCCAGGCACCTCCCCTCCTCATATGCCCACAACCCCAGCCAACATGGGCAGGGGGTGACCTCCAAGGGTATTGTGGCCTGTGCAGCAGGACGCATGAGGCACTGGAGTCAGGTTGGGGGAGAGGCTTGCCCCCAGACAGCTGCCCAGTGAACTTTGCAGTGCCCGAGGCATGCTGCCCTCCCGACCCAGCTGTGTCCATGTCCTGCTGGGGGTATGAGATGGCAGCAGTAACTGTGCGGGGTGGAGCGGGGAACACTAGGTGGGACCTAGGGAGGCAGACTCTGAGAGCCCATCACAGGGAGGTGGTCTGCCCAGAGCCAAGGGCCCCAAGCCCCTGCTGCATGCCCCATGGTCCCATTGGACTTTGCTTACAAAACACAGATGCAAGGAACAAACTCTTCAGAATTTCAAGAGGACAGCTGCAGAGCATTAAAGCAAGTGTGGGCAGTCTGAGCGTGGGGCTGAACGACACTGCACGGTCAGCGGCCCATGACACTGGTCCTGCCTAGAATGCAGGTTTCTTCTGCCTCTGTCCTCCTCTGAAACACAGTGCTCAATGCACAGGCTGTCTTCCAGGCTCCTGTCAGGGGGTGGGGGGGCAGATCCTGCCTGTAATCTACCGGTAACCGATCTGCTCGAATGCCCCTACTTAGCTCACTGCTGTAAAGGTGGAAGAAAATTCTGCAGACTATTTCCAGGTAACCAAGGTGGTGACAGCTTTGGAAGCTCAGAGGAGGCTCTGTAGAGAATGGATTTTTAAATAAGTTGGAGTCTCATGTAATTAAAATAATCTCGAATAAAAATTGCCACTTCAGTAATTGCTTTTATATTATATTTACCACCATTGCCGTTGTGTAACTTATCTCATTAATTACATCTGGAAGAAAGTTAGGCAATGAATAATTAATGAGATGTGATAACCGAGGGAGTAATGGGGCTTAAGACACAGAGCTTGGAAGTGTCACCTGCACACGGTCCCATTAATGAGAACCTCACAGCCCGAAGGCCACATGCTGGCAGGTGCTGCTCTGTGTCCGTCCCCCGGAGTTCTTACAGGTCAGCACAGAAATCTCTGTGGCTTCCTCCCAGACGTTGAAACAGGTCAGGAATTCTCCTCAGTGGCAGCAAGAAAAAGCTTCCACTTTATTGAAAACAGACAGTCCTTGGCACAGATAACTCAGCAAAATATAAATCAGAAATGGCACCAAGGGGTCAGCACAGTGCTGAGGCAGCGGTCTGCGCCTTCTATAAAGTGGAGCCTGATGCTTTCCATCAGGACATGGATGGTGGGCAGGGGATGTGGAGGGAGGAGTAGGAGTGCAGTCAGATGCCTTTGATCTGCAAGTGGTACCCACCCCCCAACTCCCCCACATGGATTCCCAAATAGACCAACACTTGCTCCAAGGACGACACACTCTGCAGGCACAAAGACACACAATCGTCTGGAAAATCAAACAGAATCCTTGTGCACTGTCCTACTGGGAGTGAAGTGCTTATCCTATTGTCTGAAAAGAGAGAAAATTAGTTTTCAGAGAAGCACTCTTGGAGAGTGAGACAGAATTGTGATTTAAGCTGCCCTGATAGTTTGTATACACGTGGCCCTCCAAGATCTGGACATTTTCTGATGTAATTTTCAATGAACATCAGATAGTTTCACAGATTACTTTTTATATGGACTTTCGAACAAGATATGCTGTCTGTGGGGTTGCCAGATAAAATACAGGGCACCCTCTGAAATTTGAATTTCGGATAAACAATGAATAATATGCAATATTAGGGATATACTTATCCCAAAGTTATTCTTGTATTTTTATTTGTTAAATCTGGCAGCCTAATGTTTGTGATCTTTCTAATCCATCCGATGTAGAAATGTGTGGTGCCAAGCATGGAAGAAACACTCCTGGAATGTTTGTGAATGAATTACTTAAGGAAGATGCATGGTCTGGCATGTCTGGCAAACAGCATCACTATTAAATAACATGTAGGGACTTCCTGCTGAAAGTTGTGCACAGTTTCTTCTGGGTTATTTGACAGGATCCGAGATGGGATAACACAAGAGATGATTAATTGCAGTTAATCACAGATTGGGAAGTTGGAGGATCTGGGAGTTCATACTTCAGGTTGCCTAAACTGTATTTTAACATCAATGTAATACAACAGACATTTTCAGGGAAGAACAGTATCAATGAAAAAAAATGTTGCCATATCAGTAAACAAAGGGTGTTACAGCCATCAACCATCACATTAGAGCTGTTTCAACCACCCAGAGAGTGCCCCCCGAGGAGACTCAGGATGAGAAAACGCAGGATACTGGCTCCAGTTAGCTGAGGTGCACAGCAAAGGAATGATTTCGATGAGCCCCTGACTCTCTTGTATTTTGCCATGAATATAAAAGTGCTAAGTTCTTAACCTTGAGATATCTGATTTTCTTTCATTAAAACAGTAATCTCTTGAAGTTCTGACTACCTGGTCTTTGTTGCAAAAATTTCTATATATCCTGGCTCCTTCCTTAGCCCGTTGGAGCAGTCCCCTCAGAGCTATCTGAGATGCTGTGTCCCGGGCTTAAGTCCTCAGTTTTGTCTGCCGAATAAAGCATAATTCTCAACTTTTAGGTTGGGCATTGGTTTTTAGTTGACCATAGTTTTAGTAGACTATAGTCAGAAAATAAAAGGATGATACCATCTGTGTCTATTTCAAAGTCACAAAATTCAGGATTACAATGTTAGCTTTTAAAGCTTTTGAATGAGCTGAAAGGGATGAAAAGTAAGCCTTATGTAACTTCTTTCCCAGTGAAACAAAATTTGTTTACATCTCCACAATTGCAACACTGCCAGCTAACTTAGAAACCTAATGTGGTCATAGTTAGAGATTAGAATTTCTATAAAAAGCAAACGTATTGAACTGGTTTCCAGAGCAGATGCAGACAGTGTCCACACCCAGGGGCCTTTAGCACATCCTGGCTGACAGGGTTCCCCTGCCTTAGCTGTGTGCTGCTGTAACTGGACAACAGACGGTGGAAAATGCTGTTTTGTGCAACACAACAGGCTTGGTGATAATGTTGGAGTTAATAAGTACCTGCCCTCCTTGGGTGTTTCACAGAAAGAATGTGGGATCTTTAAAGCTAGAGCTGATTTCCCAAGCTTGCGTTCGCTGTCATTTCCACTTTTAATCTCATACCACAGGCAAGGTAGAAAAGTCCTTTGAAAAGCAATTCTACTCTGTCAGGCCTTATTGGACCTTCCTACTGCCCTGGATGGTGGCAGGTTCAATTCCTGGGTTGGGAAGATTCCTTGGAGAAGGGAATGGCTATTCACTCTAGTATTCTTGCCTGGAAGAATTCCATGGACAGAGGAGCCTGGTGGGCTACAGTTCATGGGGTAGCAAAGAACTGGACATGACTGAATGACTAACAGTGTCCTGGATGCAGCTTACCCTTTTTAGAACATGTAGGGAGGATGGAGAGGTAGGTGAGGTCGATAGCTCACACCAAGTTTCATTCCAGATTCCTCTTAGGGGGCTGCTCATGGGGGCAAGTGACCCAGCCCCTCAGAAACTCTACCCTTGTGAGGGGTGAACTCATTAAGACCTGAGTTTCCTGGAGAAGCCTGCCTTGACTAGGGTTCTAGCATTAAGACTGCCAACAGGGACTTCCCTGGTGGTCTGGTGGTTAAGACTCCACACTTCCAATGCAGGGGACTCGGGTTCGACCCTTGGTCAGGGAACTAGATCCTGCAAGCCAAAACTAAAGATCCTGCACGCTGTAATGAAGGTTTCATTTGCCACAACTGAGACCTGGTACGGCCAAATTAAAAAGCAAGAACAAACACTTCCAACAGATGATCTTCCTCAGAAAGCTAACACCGGAGCTACCATGAGGATGCATTGCACGAAGCTTGAAAAGGAGAAGGTTAACAAGTAACATGTTAATAGTAACTGAAGTCACAGCAATGGTGATAGCAAATGGAAAATGAACTACAGTGACTATCCACTGCTGGTGTTCAAGCACCTGTCATGGAACCAAAGAGAAGATTTAGATGCCATCATCACACTCCCCTCCACCTAATGAGGAGATGAGGCCAGTGGAGGATGGTGGCCTGGGAGAATCAATGGGGCATGCTCACACAGGAGTGACACAGCAGAGGGACCCAGACCTTGAAGGAAAGGTGAGTCCTGGGCTCCCCTCATGGAAGGGCTGATTTTTTAGGGGACCCAGGGTTTCTGCTTTTAATTTCAATTTGCTTGCTTCTTGGAAGGAAAGTTATGACCAGCCTAGACAGCATATTAAAAAGCAGAGACATCACTTTGCCAACAAAGGTCCACATAGTCAAAGCTATGGTTTTTCCAGTAGTCATGAATAGATGTGTGAGTTAGGCCAGAAAGAAGGCTGAGTGCTGAAGAATTGATACTTTAGAACTGTGGTGCTGGAAAAGACTCTTGAGAGTCCCTTGGACTGCAAGGAGATCAAAATAGTCAATCCTAAAGGAAATCAACCCTGAATTTTCCTTGGAAAGACTGATGATGAAGCTAAAGCTCTAACATTTTGGCCACTTGATTTGAAGAGCTATCACTGGAAAAGACCCAGATGCTGGGAAAGGTTGAGGGCAGGTGGAGAAGGCGGCAACAGAGGATGAGGTGGTTGGATGGCACCATTGACTCAATGGCCATGAGTTTCAGCAATTTCCAGGAGACGGTGAAAGACAAGGAAGCCTGGCGTGCTGCAGTCCATGGGGTCACAAATAGGAGGACATGACTGAGTGACTGAACCACAACAACGTTTCATCAGGGATGGTAAAGTGGAAATGGAAGAGGGCATTTCAGAAGGAAGCAGCCACAAGCCAAGTCTGGAGGACAGGGGAGGCCTGCGGGGTGAGGTAGGCCATGGAGGAGGGCTCAGTCTGGGGGCGAAGGCTCCTGGGGGTGCCCTGGATGTCTCAGCCTCTTCCTTGGCCCCCTGATCAGCATTCTAGAAACTGCAGGGAGCCTTCTTTCCCAAAGAACTGCAGCCTCAAGTCAATGAAAGGATGAAGTTAGATTTCCCCTCACTGGTGGCCTGATTCTCATGTGAACTGCTGCCTATCAACCACCCATTCCAAACAAATGCCCTTTCAACTCTTCCCCATCTGCCTTCATAACCAGAGCTCTTATTCCATAGTTGGAAATGAATGGTTTATGTCAAAAATGTTTCCTAACACTGACACATATTCAGAATTAGTTATAATTAGTGTGGATATATAGTTTATGGTCTAAACCAGGATAATTTGCTTTTTAAAAAAAAAATTTGGTAAAATACACATAAAGATAAAATTCACCATCCTAACCTAGTCATTTAAAAATGTACAGTTCAGTAGCAGTAGGTATATTTGCATTGCTTTGCTAACATCACCACCATCCACCTACAAAACTCTTTTCATCTTACAAAACTGAACCTCCATTCCTGTGAGACACTAACTCCCCATCTCCCACTCTTGCAGCCCCTGGCAACCACCATTCTGCTTTTTGTCTTTATTTGACCTCTCCAGATACAGTTTTTATTTTTTTGGAACTTGTTTCACTTAGCATAGTGTCCTCAAAGTACATAATATCCTCAAGGGGCATGTTAGAATTTCTTAGTCTTTTTTTTTTGAAGCTTTTTGGCCACGCCATGCAGTTTGTGTGATCCTAGATCCTTGACCGAGGACTGAACCCACACCGCCTGCATTGGAAGCAAGGGGTCTTAACCACTGGACGGCCAGGAAAGTCCAGAATTTCCTTCTTTTTAAAGGCTGATTAATATCCCATTGTGTTACACAGAGACCACATCCTGTTCATCCATTCATCCATCTATGGATATCTGAGTTGCTTCTACAGCTTGGCTATCATGAATAATGCTGCTATGAACACCGGTCTGCATACCTCTTGGGGATCCTGCTTTCAATTCTTTGGGATACATATCCAAAAGTGGAATTGCTGGATCATGTGGTAATTCCTTTTTCATTTTGTGAGGAGTTGTCATATTTTTTTTTTTTCTATAATGGCTGTACCATTTTACACTCCCACCAAGAGTATACACGTGTTCCAATTTCTCCACATCCTCGACAACACTTGCTGTTTGGTTTTTGTCATAGTGGAGTAGTGGTAACTCATTGTGTTTTAAACCGGAACACTCTCACCAGTGAGGGAGACGCAGCCCGTCACTACCCTGGGGTGCGTGGCGGCTGCAGCTGCACTCAGCCTGGGGAACGACACAGGAAATGCTGCTGCGGTGACCTCGGATCCGGGGGCAAGGAGGCCAGGCCGCAGCACTCTGCAGAAGAGCGAGCGCCGGTCTTCAGAGGGGCCCGTTCCTCCCTGTCATCCATCTGCTGGCATTCCCAACTTGCATAGGTAGAGGAAAATGTTGCAGATTCCTGCCAGGTAACCAAGGTGGTGACAGTTTTGGAAGCTCAAAAAGGCTCTGTAGAGACACGATTTTAAATAAGGTGGTGTCCCCGAGCACTGTTATTGATTGCATAGTAAACACAAAGAAAATTTAGGCTTGTTGAAACACTCTGGTTAGAAGAGTGGGCATTTGGACCTGGCTGGGCTGATAAAAAAGGCAATGCAGTTAACTGCTAGTTAGCTATGTGCTTCAAATAATCGACATCTCTAACTAGATTTACATATATACCTGGTCATTTCACTTTAGATTAGGGTATTTTATATGATAATTTTTGTTTGTGACAAGTCTCCATTTATGTGTAAAGATTTATTATGTAGGCCAATATTGATTATGAGTAAAGCTTTAGAGATCCTAATAAAATATAGATGCATCGAACAGAGAACAAATTAGTGGTTACCAGAGGGGGCAGGGAAGGTGGAATGTAGGGGCGGGCAGAATTTATAAAAAGGGTTATTATTGGACTATATGAAATCATGTGTGTAAAGCTTTTGAAAACTGTAAAGCACTACAGAATTGAAAAAACTTTCGATAAAAAATTAAAAATAATAAAGACAAATACTAATGCAATTACTGAGAAATTAAACAGATGAGTCAATTCTTAATATTGATAAGACTCTTTGCTTTATCAACAACAACAAAAAATATAGATCCATAGATTGCTACCTGATGTGAAGAACTAACTCATTGGAAAAGACTCTGATGCTGGGAAAAATTGAGGGCAGGAGGCGCAGGGGACAACAGAGGATGAGATGACTGGATGGCATCACTGACTCGATGGACATGAGTTTGAGTAAGCTCCGGAAGTTGGTGATGGACAGGGAAGCTTGGCGTGCTGCAGTCCATGGGGTCTCAGAGTCAGACACGACTGAGCGACTGAACTGAACTGATAGACTGCAACAGGACACCAGCTCATGGGAAAGCTGGATTTAATGAACACAGAAATGGCTCAGGATTAGGTGGCAACATGGTGACCTTGGTGATCCAGGATATTCATGGGAAAAGAGATTATATCAGAGATTTACAAAGATGTTGTTCTTTATCCTGAATATCTAATATTCCAGGTTCCCATGTCTAGTCTACTAGGTGCCTCAAGTAAAGAAATAAAATCACCAATTATACAATTTTAATCTTTCCTAAGGAGATGCAAGAGACATGGGTTCAATCCCTGGGCTAGGAAGATCCCCTGGAGTAGGAAATGGCAACCCATTCCAGTGTACTTGCCTGAGAATTCCATGGACAGAAGCCTGGAGGGCTACAGTCCACAGGGCTGCAAAGAGCTGGACTTGTCTGAGCGACTGAGCACGCACCCACAATTTATGTATTATTTTAGAACTTTAACCAAATCTACACAAACTAAAACATTTTCAAGGCTTTACAGTGGATAGTATTCAGATTCTATTCCAAGTATAGAAAAGGAGGAAACTACTATTAAGGTATTTTTCAGCCAACACCATCCTCCTATTAAGAGACAGTTCTATGAGGAAGGACTATAGTTGTGACACAGCCAATGGTACTTAGCTATATCACAGCTAAGTCTTAACCACTGGACTGCCAGGGAAATCCCCCCAATAGCATTCTAATAACAGATTATAACTATTACTATAATAATTGATGACTTTAGTAACTGGGACAACTCAAACTTTTCTAGAAAAGCAACTGGATATCAACAGCATCTAAGTATTGGCTTTGGATATGTTCAGTTTATGATATGCATTTAAAATCATTCTATTTGATGTCATGTTTGCTGTAAACCACTTGAAGTAATTCTGTCTCTATTTCACGTGATGGACAGGGAAGCCTGGCGTGCTACAGTCCATGGGGGTGCAAAGAGTTGGACACGACTAAACGACTGAACTGAACTGATTCAACAAAAAAGGAGAAAAAGTTGGCATAATTGTGAATATTTTTTAATTAAAATAGCCACTTCAGTGATTGCTTTTGTATTAGAACATTTACCACCATTGCCCTTATGTAACTTATTTCATTACCTTTGGAGAAAAGGAGCCGCCATGCCTAGGTTGGGATGTAAAGGGTTAAGGATGAAGGGGGGAATGGGGCTGTTTTGACTTTACCCTTTATTACTCATCAAGAGCAAGAGCTTTTCAAGTTGCTTTTTCTTTTTTTTTTTTTCAGCAACTGTATTACTAAAAAGTGGGCCATTTGTAATCAGTCTTTTTTAACATAGCTCTCTGGCAAAAATAATCTCTCAAAGCCTGACAACAAGGCCTTGAGATGGACAGAATGAGCATTACTATCTCCACTTCACAGAAGAGAAATTAAGCTCCTGTTGGTGTGACATCAATTCTGATGTCCAGGGAGACCCATGTGGTCTCCACTACCCAGGAACTTCATCTCACTTGGTTGAGGCAAGGAACTTGGGATGACAGATGACCAGTGCCCAAAGGAACAATATATGGTCAGAGAATGCAAGAAACTCAGCAGCTTGTAACCAGTGACGAGGGCCACACAGGAGGCGAGCAGAGGGTGCCATGGGGGCGGATGGCAGAGGCAGCAAGGCAGGGTGTTTCAGAGGGGACTAGAAGCATGGATGGGGTAGCGAGGCATGTCTGAGGGAGGACAGCAGAGGAGAGACCCTGTTTCAGGCAGAAGGAACAGCGTGTGTCTCGGCGTAGGGGAATGAAGACTCCTGTGCCCCGACTCTCGAAATGAGTCCCCAGGGCCCCCAAGGCCTCCTGAGAGTTGAGCTCCTGCTGTGACACCTCTGCTTTTTCTTTTCCATTATAGTTTATTATGAGATACTGAATATAGTTCCCTGTGCTATGCAATAGGACCTTGTTGTTAATTTGCTTTATACACAGTACATTGTGTCAATGGATTTCAACCTCCTAATTTATCCCCACCCACCGCCCTGCAGCTTTCGTCTTCATTAATCACAACTTTGGTCTCTATGTCTGAGTCTGTTTCTGTCTTTTAATATAAGTTCATTTGTACCATATTTTAGATTCCACATGTAGGTGATATCCTGGTATATGTCTTTCTCTCTTGACTGACTTCATTTAATATGATCATCTCTAGATCCATCTCTGTTGCTGCAAATGGTATGATGTCAATTTTTTTTTTACTGTTGTTTTGGTTTAGTTGCTAAGTCATGTCCAACTCTTGTGACCCCATGGACTGTAGCCTGCCAGGTTCCTCTGTCCATGGGGATTCTCCAGGCAAGAATATTGGAGTGGGTTGCCATTTCCTTCTCCAGGGGATCTTCCCAACTAAGGAATCAAACCTGGGTCTCCTGCATTGCAGGCAGATTCTTTACTGACTGAGCTACGAGGGAAGCCCCGTTTATCACTGAGTAGTATTCTATTACTTATCTGTTCCACGTCTTTATCCATTCATGTTGATGGGCATTTAGATTGCTTCCATGTCTTGCCTTCTGTAAGTAGTGCTGCTGTGAACATTGAGGCACACGTATCTTTTGAATTAAGAGTGTTCTTCAGATATATGCCTAGGAGAGGGATTGCAGGATTACATGGTAGCTCTCAGTTTTTTGAGGAACCTCCACACTGTATTCCGTAGTGGCTTTCCACCAATTTACATTCCCACCAACAGTGTAGGAGGAAGGTTCCCTTTTCTCTATGCCTTTTCCGGCATTTATTGTTTGCAGACTTTTTGATGATGGCCTTTCTGACCAGTGTGATACATCACTGTAGTTTTGATTTGTGCTTATCTAATAATTAGTGATGTTGGGCATCTTTTCACGTGTCTGTTGGCCACCCTTATTTCTTCCTTGGAGAAATATCTATTTAGAGCTTCTGCCCATTTTTTGATTGGGTTCTTTGTTTTTTGGTTATTCTGTTGTATGAAGTGTCTGTATGTTTTGGAAATTAAGTTCTTCTTGGCATGACATTCCTTTTGATACCCAGAGAGATCTGTGTGGTCTCAACCACCCAGAGCCTTCACCTCACTTGACTGAGGCAAGGAACTCAGGACGATGGATGACTGGTGAGCAACGGAACAATATAAGGGCAGGTTCACATTTTAAAGACTCAAGCGAGGGTACAGAGTTGCTGTCAGGATGTGAGCAAAATTTGGCCTGTATTTTGAAATGTTAGCGAATAGCTAATATTTCTCCAGCCAGTTGGAAGGAAAAAAAATCTTCAAGAAATATAAGCCTTAGGCAATCATGCTGGCTTGGCTCTCCTTTACTCATCATATAACTCCGTCAAAGCACGACCACAGCGCTTTTCAAGTTTTCCATCATCTTCTATTTTAAGTGCAGGACACAGCAGGAGGTCTGAAATCCCTAGAAGTGCTTGCCCGGAGAAAAGAGATGTGGATTGAGGTCTGTCCTACCACGCAAGCCCCCAGCGGGATCCTTCTTGGGCCTGTGTTCGTTTCCGTTTCATGTGCAAACGTGGAGTGGACAGAGATGAAGCGTGACTAAGCGTGCCTCTGCTCTGACATGCGGGCAGGGGCAAGAGCAGCCTGTGTCCTGCACGAGGCACTCGGGCCTGTGCCGTGACTGTGAGGCCATGGGTTTTGTCCTTTTGGGGATTCTGTAGGCAGAGCAAGGATGAGGCCCTTTGCCATCAAGCAAGTCTGCCAGGCGCTCCCCACCCTAGGCTATGCTGCCTTCCAAAAACTTGGGCTCCACCCACCTTGGGCACCTGACTCCACCCTCCAGTCCTCAGTTTCCCCGTGTGGAAAGTGGGGACAGTGATTCCTACCCCAGAGGACAGTCGGGGGGATGAAGTGGGATGACAACATCAGGTCCTAGCAGAGGACTTGGTGTGGCAGCCATGAGGCTCCCAGAGGCCTGGCGGTGGCCTGAAGACCACGAGCCTTTCTCATTTAGCGTTCTGCTCATCCTCCAAAAACAGCAAAGGCCCACCAGGCTGTCCTTTTAGATTCCACTGAATAGCTCAGTGGCTGGGCAATGACGCAAAGAAAACAGGGCCTCCTTCACCTAGTCCTGCAAAAACTAATAAACACCCCAATTCTCTGTGCCTGTGCAGCATGCATGGCTGAAAGGGCCTCTACACATCCTATCTGCCTTCCCTCCCTGGACCAGGATTCGGCTGGCTGAACAGGGGTTTGTTGTTCAGTCGCTCAGTCATGTCTGACTCTTTGCGACCCCATGGACTGCAGCACGCCCGGCTTCCCTGTCCTTCACCATCTCCTGGAGCTTGCTCAAACTCATGTGCATTGAGTTGGTGATGCCATTCAACCATCTCATCCTGTCACCCCCTTCTCCTCCTGCCCTTAATCTTTTTCAGCATCATGGTTCTTTCCAATGAGTTGGCTCTTCACATCAGGTGGCCAAAGTATTGGAGCTTCAGCTTTAGATTTAGTCCTTCCAATGCATGTTGAGGGTTGATTTCCTTTAGGATGAACGGGGATTATGTCTTCATTTTAAGAAGAGGAACCGTGGCCTAAAGAGGCTTGCTGGCTCCCTTATGGTGAACAGGGCAAATGGGGCCACTGGGAGGCCAAGGGGGCCTCTGGACTTCAGGTCTGGGCTGGGCTTCTCAAGTCTCTGTCCAGTTAGCAGTGAGGAGCCAGTAAGCCGGTGGACCCGGTCTGCAAGAAGGAAAAAAGGGCCACAGCCTTTCCCTTCCCAAGTAGTTGGTTTCGTATCAACATTTAACCCAACTGACCTGTACTTAATGAATGAGCATGGACATTCCAAATGCTGCCTGCCAGGATGGAGGAGCAGTGAATACAGGGCATCGTGAAAAGGGAAACTCAAGGCCAGAGAAAGCTACAGGGAGCGGGAGGAGAGGCTCAGGAAGCCGCTCAGAGTTTGGCAGCAGGTTAGATGGCTGTCCTTGAACAACAGGGATGCAGATGGCCAGGCTCTGATGCTGGCTGAGGAGAGCAGAGGTGGGCACCATATTCTGCTGGCCAATAGGTGGACCCGGTATGATGGTTGGCCTGCCAGCACCTGGCCTGGGAGCCAGCACGGGAAAGGTCAGCCTGCTCCCCTCCAGGGGGGGCACGTTAACCTTTCAACACCAGCAGGGGAGCTCATGGGGCTCCAAAACACAGTCGGCAGAGCCAGCAGGCCAGCCTGCCAAAGCTGGCCAAGGCTGCCTGCGGAGGATGTCAGAGGCAGGAGTCAGAGGAGGCGAGTGGCAGAGAGGGGCGGAGAGTGGCGGAGGGACCGGCCCGGTGCCCAGAGTTAGCAGCTGGCTGGGCAGCTTGTTCCAGCTGGCTCAGCACCCTAGGAGTGAGCAGTGAACCGCCTGGGTGGGGCCGCCTGGCTGCGGGTGGGGGAAGCAGGGAGACGAGGGGGTGGGAGGTGCTGGCCTGAAAGGCTCTGGGAGCAGAGAATGAAGGCTCCAGGCCTTTGGCTAGTTTTCTCCACTAAAAGGAGATTAAAAACAAAACAAAAAACAGCTGTGGTGTCACAATTTAAATAAACTTCCATCAAAAGAAGCTAAGAAGTTTGGTTTTAAATAAAACAAAACCCCACTAATCTACTAGTTTTAAAACTACCCACCCACCACAAATGTTTCTCCAGCTGGACTTCCACTTATTAAGGGCACAGACACAAGTGAATGAGTTATAAAGACATGGCGGCCTCAGTGCATTAAGTAATATACATGGGAGATTTTGCTGGTGGTCCAGCGGTTAAGGGGCTTCCCAGGTGGCACTAGTGGTAAAGAATCTGCCTGCCAATGCAGGAGATGCGGGTTCGATCCTTGGGTCAGGAAGATCCTCTGGAGGAGGGCACGGCAATGCACTCCAGTATTCTTGCCTGGGAAATCCCATGGACAGAGGAACCTGACGGGCTACAGTCCCTGGGGTCGCAAAGAGTCAGACATGGCTGAGCATGCACAAGCAAGAGCAGTGGTTAAGAATCCGCCTGCCACTTCAGGGAGCACGGGCTCAACCCCTGGTCCAGGAGGATTCCACATGCCTTAGGGCAACTAAGCCCACGTGCCATAACTGCTGACCACGAGAGCCTAGAGCCTGAACGCTCCCAGCTACTGAGCTGGCGAGCCGCAGACAATGTACCCTGTGCCCAACAAGAGAAGCCAGTGCGGTGAGAGCCTGCTCCCTGCAGCTAGGGAAAGCCCACATGCAGCAGTGTAAGGGCCCGTGCGCCACGACGGAGACCTAGCACAGCCATAAATACTAAATACATAAATTAAATTTTTCTAAAAGTTCGCTTAAAAAACTTCCTGTTACCAGAGGCCCCTCTGGCTGCATCCTCCTGGCTCAGACCTCAGGCGGTGGGTTCGCAGGAACCCTCAGGCTCCCCCCCCCCCCCCCCAAGTCACCAAAACCACCTTAATGAGTAATTAATGGTTTCAAACAGCTCGTTATTTATTTACTCGAAAGACCGTTAACAGTTTCTTTCAGGCTGCTCTGTTCTGTTGCGTAAAATACATGTTTGGGGCCTTTAAAAATATGCCTTATTTACCTGGTAGGACTGATTGTCTTCTCTGGAGTTGTTACGTTTTATGGTGGCAACCAGGACTGGGGGGCTTTTTAGAAGCTGGTTTTTAGACTCCATGGCCTGCGTCAGCTATGACACTCATGCAGACAGCTGCACGGACAGTCAGCGGAGGGCAGTCAGAACAGCAGCAAGACGAGTGCGTCCGCTCCATGAGTGTCCATGGGCGCCACTGACCCGGTGGGAGAAGAGACCCCACAAAGAGGCTTAGGGAGCACTTTCCCTCTTTCCATGGCCCCCAAACAGGTCTCTACTGGGATCCCCCAGGTTACCTGAGAGTCACTGTTTTTGCAAAACGGATGATTTACTTTAAAAATAGTAAAATCTTTAGAAATCAACTGGGAAAGGTGTCAGGAAATGACCCAGGGTGACTTTTGTAGGTGAGTGAAGTAGGACTGATAGGAGAGGCAGGTGGCGGGCTCCGCAGGGGCCGGGGTGAACTCACCCAGCACCCAGGGACCCACAGGCTTTAGATGGGAGAACAGGCGAGATTAGAACCTAGTACAAAGCTGGGAGGAAATGAACAATGTAAGGGATAGTTCTTGGGCTTTGTTGATATTTATTTTTCTATAATGTCAAGGTAAAAACATGCTCCATACTATGATTTGTTCATGGTTCCATAAATTAAATCCACTCTGTCATATTTTTCTGTGTTCCTTTTTAAGCTTCTTGGCAGGACTTAGAGAATATCTCATGGTACTTTGATTAGTGGGCTTTCTTAGTGATGCAATAGGGTAATTATTATCATATGGATAGACTAACAAAGCACTTTTTCTATTTATCACCTCATTTAATCTGACCATAAACCTAACAAGAAGGGCATAATTACCATCCTTTTTATGCAACTGAGAAAGTTCAGACTCAGATGGATAAATACTTTTCCCAAATTCCAGCCCAAGTTCAAGGATTCGAAATCTGATGCTTGCTTCATGATGTCTTACAAAAGAAGAGAGGAGATCGTGGAAAGCTGGGCCAGATACATGGTGTTTCTCCTCCTCCTTATCATGGGAGCAGAGATGTGTAGCATAATTTGAACTCACGGCCTTTTATGTTTGAAAGGCATTAAGTTATTATTGAGCAGCCATTCTTTTTTCTCTAAATAACTTTATTTACTTACATTTACTTTTGGCTGTGCTGGGCCTTTGTTGCAGCGAGGGCTTTTCTCAAGTTGTGGCAAGTAGGAGCTACTCTCTAGGTGTCGAGCACAGGCTTCGCATTGCAGTGGCCTCTCTCGTTGTGGAGTACAAGCTCTAGATCGCTCTATAACTTGGTGGGGTGGGAGGATGTTACTGAAGTTGCTAAGAGCATCAGCTGTAGCATCAGTTGGAGTCAGATAGGTCGCACTGCGGCTTTTCAGCCATTAGATTGTGGGTCAGTCACGTGTCTCTGGAAACCCAGGTTCCTTGGGATTTCAGAGAGGATATGTGGAGAGTGAAATGAAATAAAAATTCATCTCTTTAGGCCCTAATGTTGAATTCTTCCTTCTTGGCTGAGTGGGCTATCATGAGGAATAACGACAAGTGATAACACGTGAAAAGCTTGGTGTTGTACTTACACGTGTCGGTTGTACTAACAAGTCCCAGGACCACACAAGCACATGCCGACATTTAATACACACAGTAGGTCTGCATGTGTCTATGTTTCCTCTGAGAGTGAAAGTGTTAGTCACTCAGCCGTGTCCAGTTGTTTGCGACCCCATGGACTGTAGCCTGGCAGACTCCCCTGTTGATGGAATTCTCCAGGCAAGAATACTGGAGTGGGATATCCTTCTCCAGGGGATCTTCCTGACCCAGGAATCGAACTCAAGTCTCCTGCACTGCAGGCGGATTGTTTACTGTCTGAGCCACCAAGTTTCCTCTACCACCCTGTAAACTCCCAGAGAGTGGGATACATGGTTAAAGCATTTTTGTGTCTTGCATAGAGACTGACTCGACACCTCACTCACTGCGGGGTCTCTACTGCAACGTGCATTGAATGAAGGAAGGAAAACGGAAACACGAAGAATTGGTAGAGATAGTATGGGAGAGCATCTTAAGATGTGCCCATAGTGGGAAGCCTGGCAATGAGGAGAAGGGAGGAAGAGGCAGGGAGCAGCCAGAGATCATGTCTAGGCATTAACACAACTATGGCATCCTCCAGTTCTCTCTGGTTACTGATTTCTAAATTAACTCCACTCTAATTGAATTGCACTGGGTGGTTTCAATTTTTTGAAGGTTTTTTTTTTTCCCCCCTCTGGAGACTTTCTTCCTACTTTTGGACTGTTTTAAAAAAAAATCATTCCATTTCCCTGTCCTGTCTCAATTTTATAGCATCTTTTAGGCGTAGACTCCTTAGTAATAAGCCCCTGACCATTAAGCTCTGCTTCCTGTGGTGCTCCACTGCCATGATGAACAGGCACCACTTCAGCAAGCAATTTTCTATTTTAAGCCCAAAGTTGCATTTGTTGTCATTCAGTCGCTAAGTCATGTCTGACTCTTTGCAACCCCATGGACTGTAGCATTCCAGTCCTTCACTGTCTCCTGGAGTTTGCTCAGAGTCATGTCCATTGAGTCGGTGATGCTATCTAACCATCTCATAGCATATCAGACACCTTTCGAACTGGGGGCCTCATCTTCCTATGTTGCCTTTTCATACTGTCCATGGGGTTCTCTAGCTAAGAATACTGGAGTAGGTTGCTATTTCCTTCTCCAGTGGACCACGTGGTGTCAGAACTCTTCACTATGACCCATCCATCTTGGGTAGCCCTGCACAGAATAGCTCATGGTTTCACTGAGTTATGCAACATCCTTCACCACGACAAAGATCCATGAAAGGGGCAAAGTTGCCATTGCTTAACCACAAAACGTGGGACCTAATTCATTCATTCATTTGTTCATTGTTTTCTTCATTCATCAAATGACTTCTGTGTCTCCCAGTTGCCAGGAACTGTGCTAGGTGCTAGGGATAAAAAAAAAATAGCTAGGCCAGAAATGTAAGGATTATTATAATCATTAGTAGAAACAAAGGATCTACTAATGCTACTAGCTACTAAACAAAGTGCAGATGGAGTAAGCTATTAACATTTGTTAGACTATAAAACATGGCATGAACCACCAGCCTCTGACCCCACCCAAGCCTGCTTCCTTGCTGCGTGATGGGGACGAGAGAATTCTACTCCACATGAATCAGAGAAGCTGGACTGCAGCCGCAGCTCTAGCACTTGCTATTTTGTGACCTTGGGTGACTTCATCAGCTGTCTCAGGTTCAGTTTTCTTATCTGTAAAATGGGTCCCTTCTATCTCATGGGGTTGTTGTGGGATCATAAAATTAGACAGTCAATGAGACAGGGTTTCTAAACTCTAGAGCTCTTTAAAGACATTTTGCATGGCATACCAAAGTGACTTTATCGTAAGAAGCTGTTGCGTTGGAGAGACTGGAGACCACTGTGGGGCTCCAGGGCGAGGCTGATACTTCCCCTCCTGCTATTTTGTCATTTTACAACTTGGAAATTTGGAACTTTCTTACAAGCCTCTCCTGCTCCCTTTTCGGACCCTTTGAGAAGAGCCCAATCGTCACCAGTGCCTGGCAACTGTGACTTTCTTCTCCAGATTTCAGGGACGGTGTGTAAAATGTGACCCGGAAAGTCTCGCTGCAGGGCGGGTGGCCACGCCCAGGACACTCCCCTCCGCTTGACTGAGGCTGGTCCACTTGGCGACAGGTCAGGAAGGTGAGGCTGAATGCAAAGTGCACACCCTCCCGCTCCCGGCCGTCAGACACCTGCCCTTCCCTCCCCAGAGGCGCCGTGTCCAGCCTCGCTCCCGGACACGATCACACCCAAACGGAGGTGAGCCCTTCATTCCAGATGAATCCTCACTTACCTAATTTCATTATATCCTCCCTAATGGAAAGAGGAGAGTTGATGGGTGAGATTTATTTGAGGAAGGGCAAGACTGAGGCGAGCAGATGCATGAGGCTAATGAGGGCTTTCTCTTCACAAAGTCAGCACCTCTGGACTCTGGACGGGGTCCCTGAGAGCAGGTGACAGGTTGCTCCTCCCCACGCCCGCTGGCACCAGCCCAGGGCCCGCTGTGCACACAAGGCACTTCAATAGAGCCTCCTGGCACCAGTGAATAAATCAACGGCAATTGTTGAGATCCCACTATAAATGGATCTTGGACCTGAGATACCACCAGATGGGCAGACCAGGTTACAGTCTGGTGATGCGTCTCCAAGGCTGTAAAAATGGAGCCATTTCTGAAGTCGCAGGATGACATTTCAGAAGATGATTACATGCACAATTTAACCATACGGCCATTCATGTCCTCCTAGCCCCACGGCCTTAACAACTGTTTTCACGTTGGCTTTCTTGCTTGTTCTTTTTTTCCCCAAAGTTAAGCACAATCTTTCCCCTGTCCACCCCCCTCCCCCCTGCCAGCTTCTCATCTTTCTAGCTGAATGTGATTTATTCATATGAAATTATGCTCCATTTTTATAAAACCCAAGTTACTGCAAATGAAGCTGGAGGTTTCACAGAAAATATTAATTCCCGATCTACAGCTATAAAGCATCCTGGCTCACTCTGCAGCAGCTCCGTTGCTCCGAGATGGATGGAAGCGGTCCAAGGGCATGATTAACTTCTCAGCCCTGCCAACCGCCTAGTGCCCCTCTTGCCCTGGGTTTCCAGATTGACCTCCAGTTTCTCTGCCAGTGTGCAGTGGCTTGATAAATCACTCAATCCTTTTTCTGATCACAGTTATCTACTAGTCACTAGTTAGGAAGGGAAGGTAATGGTATTCAGAGGCACTTTACATACTGTACACATACCCTCTTTTCTCCTGATAGCACTCTGCATATTCTCCACATTACCGGTGATGCAGCACCTAAGACGTGCCTTTAGAAATGACCCACTGGCCAATTAATCCCAATTCTTCTCTGCCTCTCTCTGCCCCACCCAGCACAATGATCGGTAGGAAGAAGAGATCCCTGAGAGGCACATTATAAGGAGTGGGTAAGTAAGAAGGAGCGTATCTCTTTGCAAAGGGTGGTTTTCTTGTCATTGACCGGTTTACCTTGTTGAGAACTTTGCCAACTCTTCCAGATCTTTGCCTTTCCGTTATTCGGGGGCATTGGCAGGCCTCTCTAGTAAGCCAGCTGCCTCTCAACAGCATAAAATGGACAGATGAAAAATTCTGTAGCCATCAGGAGAAAAGAACAAAACCCACCCACCCCATCTTCACTCACCCTTCCCATCACTGCAGGGGGCATGGATGAACGGGGCCAAAGCCTGTCTGGACTTGTGGAGTACTTGGGGTATTTTCATTCAGCCATAAATTAAGCCCATCACTCAGGCAAAACCAAAGAAGGCGACAGGTTTTTCTTGGATGTTTTTTAAATTTTAGTAATGGCAATATCACAGTTTTTTGTTTATTTTTAAAATATATTTTTGGCCACCCAGTGTGTCATGTAGGTTCCTAGTTCCCTGACCAGGGATCAAACCTGCTCCCCCTTGCATTGGAAGTTCAGAGTCCTCACCACTGGACCACCGGGGAAGCCCTGGCAATATTGGAGATTTAATTGATCAACACTGTGTATTGATTGGCTTTCCCGATGACTCTGCAGTAAAGAATCCACCTGCAATGCAGAAACTGCAGCAGAAACAGGTTCGATCCCTGGGTTAGGAAGATTCCCTGGAGGAGAGCATGGCAATCCACTCAAGTATTCTTGCCTGGAGAATTCCATGGACAGAGGATCCTGGTGGGGTTGCAAAGAGTTGGACACGACTGAAGTGACTTAGCACGCATGCTCGTGTATTGATTACGGAAAACCCACTGAACTTTAAAGCATTATAGTCTCAACTGTCAGATGTTGGGTTTCTGCTAAAATGTCCCTGGAAACCAGGAAGCTGGAACAATGAAAAGACAGACAAGACTGACCTTCAGAAAACATCCAGATGTCCTCCACACTCTGACATTCCATGTGGATGAGATTTCCACCTGACCTTAGAAAGGAAAGAGCAAAGCCTGTCCCGTGAAGGGAGACTTTCTTACCGGGAAGCAGGGGACAACTGTCTTCCTACCGTGTAGACTCACACCCCTCCAACCCACATCGCGTAAACTACTTAATCATCAGGCTGCTCATCTTGAGGCAAAACGACTCTACTGCATCAGAGGTCCCGTGTTCACCAGCTAATGGGATGGACGTGGGATCACAAAGGGGCGAACGAGCAGGACACCTCAGTGGGACGTGGGGGCGGGACACAAACCAGACTGGGCTTCCTGTCCAACTCCCAGCTCCCAGAACTCAGGAAGCAACTGTGAAGGCCCCCAAAGTGCTTTTTCTAGATCAGAAACAAAAGTGCCTAATCATTATGGAATTTTATATCAAGAGGTGATAACGGGCTGAAAAAAAAAGTTTAGGAAACCAGAATAGTTTGCGTGAATGGATGTAGAAAAGATCACCACCAGGCCGTAAGGAGTCTGAGGTATGGGGTTAGACCTTTACTTTGGGAAGGTCACAGCCTGGGGTTTTGGGGGGATTTTTACTCAATTCCATTCCCACCCTGAGGCAGTTCTGTGACAAAAGAATTCTAGGCAAGTCATACAGCAGCTGGACCCAGAGTCACATTTCCCATTTTCGAGAAAAGGCTAGTTTATTCCACAGAAGAAGTAACGTGACAGAAAATGACATCTGCCATGTGATAAGCTAGCATTCTCTAACGTAAGAAACTGGAAAACATGAGTCCAGTTAATTCAGTAGGTGTTACAAATCCTTATTTTGAAGAAGGGTTTTTTGACTATATCTCCCAACAACTACAGATACTTCTCACTCATGGAAATACTTGTGTGGCCCTGAATTAACAGAAAACATAGAGCAGGAAAAGCACAGAGAAGCAGCTCTACACGACTCCGCTGCTAGAACAGGAGGTGGAGTCACCTCATTGCTTTGAAAGGCACTGAGTTCCTCGCACTTTGAACAGGAAAACTGCTAGATTTAGAGGGAAATGCTCAGTTACATTTGAATATAGAGAAATTCTTAAGAAGAGCAGTGACAATGGGAACCTCTGTTTCCAGGGAATGGACTTTTTTCCTTACAGTTTCTGCACTTAGTGGTTATATAACAACAAGGGCTAAGATTCTAACTTACAAGTCAATTAATTATTGGGCTTTAGGAGAAGTTTCTGAGAAGATCAGAAAATGTCAAAGGTACTAGTGTTGCTCATCATGAAAGTCCATACCCATCTTTTACCCAGGACAGAGTCATGTGTCTTTTGGGGAGAAGCCTTAGAATATATATACCAGTCCCAGTTTCTGATGACTTGTCTTTGTATACACAATGTCTTCAAAGGGAATCCATACTTTTAAAAACTAGTTCTTGATTCATTCTACCAAAGGCCATAAACAGATTTTGTGTCTCTATAGTCATTTTATTGAATCATAATTGACATACCATAAAGTTCACCCATTTAAAGCATGCAATTTGGTTGTTTTTATTATATTTACTGGGTTGTGAAATCATCACCACAGTCTAATTTTACATGATTTTTATCATCCCAAAAAGAAACCCTGTCACTACTGGCAATGGCATAGCATTGTAAATTGTGGGCTTCCTCTTACTTCTCAATGTATTTTGTTGAAGGAATCACTTAAGAAGAAGAGTCAAAGAGAAAAAAGAAACATGTCGAGAAAAGGAATTAATGTGTCAGATTTTAAATGTGTTTTGATCCAGTCTCTCTCCTCCTCCTACCAACAGACTCAGAGGTGGTACAGTTACCAGCTTTTGCAGAAGTCACAGAAGCAACCCCAGAAGATGACGTGGCAGCCAGTCTTCGAGCAGACAGGCTTGTGTGGTTGTCATGGGGAAGGCTTTTCAGCTGAAGTCACAACACTGCAGCTCAGCCTGCCACCACTGAGAAGATGCTTTTCATCTATGTGCATGGATAATTCGCCTAAGTGACAGATTTTTCCTTGGAGAGGCACTGAACTGAGCTGGTTTACACAGGCAATTACAGCTCATTCCACACACACACACACACACAAAAAGAACTGGGAAGGAAAGGAGTGGGGTGATGGTAGCTAGACAATGCCAAGGTGTCTGCTAGCCTGCTGAGTGGGACGTCTCCTCCAGGTCTTTCTAACTTTGTAAGAACATCACTTGTGGAAAGAAAGAAAACAAGGCTTCGTCTTTACCACCTGATAGTTCTTTAAAACACACACACACACACACACCCCTTGGCAAATGAGAAATAAAAAACCAACCCAAACCAATAAATGGTCAAGTTTACTCTAGGAAGTAACTTATTAATATCCCCACTCAACTATCTTTACACAGCCTTATAGGCAAAGCAAGATGTGAAATACAGCTTGATTATGTTTACTGATTAGGCTTCCATATCTCATTCAATAACACAAGTCAGAAAAGACAAGCCAGAGTGAGGGGTAAAAAGTCAGGCACAGAGGACTATGAACTGGGTTCCGTGCATAAAGTATTTCGAGAGAGAATCTCATCAGAAGACAGACAGCTCCTGGGGAAGTGATATGGGAACATGTCTGAAGAGAACACCCCAGAATAAATGAAGTACTTATTGTTGAAAAATGAGCTCAGATCCCAACCAATCCCAAACTTCAGAATTTACTGCACCGTTCAGGACTTTCCTTCCATGTTTCTTGTCTCCTGTTTCATTGAACAACGAAGGCTTCTCCATACTTTCTATGAAATACAACACGGCGACTTTTGCAGTAATAAACTCCACACATGCATGACAAATCGAAGCATGCAAAATGTTTAACATCCCAGTTCACAGATACTTTAGGGACAAAATCCGATTATGAATTATATGCCACAATAAATAGGGCTCAATGTTTCATACAGCAATTTATGGTTCATAAAAATGACAAAATGTACCTGTCAGACAGAGCGTGGAGGGCCGTTCTCTGGGCTGCCTGCTGGAAGAAAGGGCAGAGATGTTTGTTTAGTATTCTTGCTTTTAAATTATGTGCTCAATCAATACTTAAAAAACCCTGTGTCACCCACATTTTTTTCCAGGTGGCCAAATATGAAATTCCTAGTAACATAGTAGAGAACCCTTTTGTATTATTAGGAATATTAGGAAATGAACATTTCTGAAGTTAACTGAAGCCACCCGCTGGGCACACCTGCCACCAGGGGGCGAGCTTGAGGAGGTTGGACATGGCACCAGTCAGACCTATTTCATTTTTACTTCCTGAAATCATTTTTAACACTGTTTTATTCTAGTTTCCTGTAAGAAAAGGATCTGTTTTGGTTCCGTTGCCGTTACTTTCCCAATGAAGATATAATTTTACTCCCAGTTTTCAGATTTATTGATAAAGTCATCACAACTGGATATTGGAACACTGACTGGCTTTGAGATGACATTAGGTGATTATTGATATGTTTCAGACACAGTTAACATAATTTCTAAAGAGTCTTTCAGAGATTCGCATTGAAATATGTATGAATGTAATTACATGATGTTGGGATTTAAAATAATATAGCCGGATGGGAGAGAGAGGGGGTGGGCATATAAATGAAATGAGACAGCCTTGGGTTGATGACTCTTGAAGCTAGGTGATGAGCTCATTCAGGGAATATTACAGTATTCTGGGAAATTCTGTATGTGTTTTAAAATTTCCATAATGAAAAATTAAAAGAAAAAAGAAAACAAGGAGACCTCCACTGCTCCTTCAGATTCTCCCAGTTTTCCAGTCACTTTCCCTTTGCCTGTTCTTTTTTCTGCCCAGTTGCCTTCCCCTGAATCTATGGAAGGCAGAGAGCACACTGTCTCCTCCGATGAGAAGTCACATGCGGAGGGGATCAAAGCGTGGCCTCGAAGACCAAGGCCTCCTCAGGGTCCACACAGGAGACAAGCAGTGTACATGGTCGTACATGGTCTGTCTTCACTTTTGACCCAACAGGTGTCAGAGTTTACTGTTTATCAGAGACAATAACATCTCCCATGCTCTTCTTCTTCACAGGAAGCAGACAAAATAGAATCTTCAGATTAGAAAAAAGGACACATCAGTACCATTATCCCTATTAGAGAAATGAAAGCTACCCTTGGTGATAGTAGCATATCTGTGGATCAGTCAGATCAACACTTACTGAATTCCTACTACACAGAAGATGACTGCCCTGGGCGCTAAGGGGGACAAAGGCAAAAGCAGAAGAAGTGGTCACTGTCCTGGACAAGCTGAGCCTCCAGACAGAGAGTAAGAATGGAGGTCCAGGGACGACTTGCAGACATTGATGAGATAACATGCAAATAAAATGGTGAAGGTTGTTGTTGCATGGCAGAAGCCAGCCCAATACTGTAAAGCGATTATTCTCCAATTAAAAATAATTTTAAAAAAAAGGTGAAGGTAGGACAGAGCTACGAAGGGGCGGACGTTGAGTGATGGATAATGGCTGGTGGATCTTTAGTCACTCAGTCATGTCCGACTCTTTGTGACCCCACCGACTGTAGCCCACCAGGATTCTCTGGTAAGTGGGTTCTTATTTCCTTCTCCAGGGGATCTTCCTGACCCAGGGGTTGAACCTGGGTCTCCTGCATTGCAGGCGGATTCTTTACCGTCTGAGCCACCAGGGTTCTACAGATCCTCAAGCAGTGTGTGCAGTTGTTAGCAGGTGCTCTGGGGATATCTGCAGAGGAAACGCCAACGAATACATCCCGTAGGGGATACTTCCCACTGAACTGTGGCCCGGGGGGACGAGGCGCTGCTGGTCCTGGACTAGATGGCAGAGGAAGGGCCTGTCTGAGCCCAGCAGTGGTTCTCACCTGGGCTCCCCTCTCCCAGTGCCAAGAGTGTCCGGAATTGAGCTGGGGGTGTTGCTCTGTGTCACACTCATGAGGGGTTCACTACTGGCATTTAGCGCCTGCCCTGAGGGTGCTAACGGCTTTCAAAAGTCAGGGGCGACCCTCGTAGGATCAGAAAGTCTCCCCTTAAAATGACAAGGGTGTCTCCGTGGAGACACGGCAGCAAAGTAGGAATGAAAGGCAGATTTCAAAGGAAGAGCCCAGGGAACATGAGCTCGGGGGCTGAGCACCAGGAACGGAAAATAAGATGAGAAACTTAGATAAGTCTACAAGGGACACAGCCCCAGTGAGTCAGAAAAAAACATCACATCTGTTGAACTGGGGATGGAGAGTCTTATGCCCTGGGACAGGCTCTGCCTTTCATTTATATTATGGACCTGTATTCTGGTCCTTAACCCAGACCTTGGTTTTCAAATGACCCTTACCCTCCCCGAATGGATGCTGAGGGAGCCAGTCGAGGTCCAGGTCCTGGGGACAATCCATGGGGCAGCTGCCCCTTCCTCCCTTCCTGGATTCCAGGGAGTGAAAGCCTGAGTGTCCTGGTATTCTAGGGTCATGTCATCCATTCAAGACAGGAAACAAGAATGTGTGCTGTGCTTTCTCTTCATGGGGACACGTGAGGGAGCGGAATGAGGTAGGGGGGAGAGGTGAGAGGCTGGCCGAAGGTCTGGAGTCCCGGCTCCCCCTGGGACACCTCAGAGGACGCACATCCTTTCCCCTCCTCTCTCTCCTTCCTCTGTGAGGGCCGCCCCAGGAGCACATTCACAGATCACCCAGCTGGTGCCAGGCAGCCACTGCTGTTCCCTGGTTTGTCTCCTAAGGGGGTCTCTCCTCACTCAGCAAGATGGCCTGCATGTTGGAAGGTATCCCTGTAAAGAACTTCATTCTCTACTCCTGACTCTGTTTGGCTAAGTATACAAAAAAGCATCTGGAACTCCCCAGAGGAAAGATGGCACACATTATTAGCACAGTCTCTCCACATCGTCTCAGTAGGAGGCATTGGAGATGGACTCTTCCTAGAATAACAAAAATCACAGGAGATACCACTGAAAGTTCAACAGAAATCTCTCTCATGGCATCTGAATTTTCCCCCAGCCCTGGATGTCCATTTTTTAAAAAGTCTATTGATTCCTTTCTCTCCTGCCTGCAAATACTTCCCACTGGCTTTTGTGATAAGGAAAACACAGCGCTTGTTGATATGCAATCTATAAGAAGATGACTTAAGAAGCAAAAGCAAAGCAAAACAAACCCCCAACAGAAAACTCAGATGCTCATCACTAGAATACCTATGAATGGATGCTTCCCAGGTGGTAGTACCTGCTGAGAATAACTCAGTAGGACTGATGTGGGCGAGGCCTCTAATGCAAGCTGAGCTGAAGCTGGGAACAAGGGCTGCTTTCCTTTAGCAGACAGACGTGACCCTGGGACCAAGAGGTCCTTCTAGGCTTAGACATCATGCACCTAACCAGTCACTCTGCAGTCTGTCCACACAACTGCCTGCACCACTATTTTTAATGCCTGCTTTTGATTGTGCTATTTAATTTGTAGTTATTCTCCATCATTAAAAAGTTAACAGAAGATGGCTCATCATCCATCAAGAAAGGAGATGAGAATATATTAAATGTTTTAAATAACTCCTTGAGGAAAAAAAGCTTATGGCATTAAAACTCTATGTTATATGCCAGAGCAAAGACCACCAACTTTTTTTTTTACTGCATTAAACTTTGGCAGTTGCATACTATTTATTTTATTTTACTGTTGGAAAATAATAAAATAAATAAACATTGGAATTAAACAGCACAGAAAAATTACTTAGGTGACTCATGATTGAAGCCTGAAAAACTACTCATAGTAAACTAGATGAATTGCCCACTTTCGTTTTCTTAAGACTTGTACATTACAGCAACCGTATTTCTCTCTTCCTAAATCATCTTCTCTTGTAACTTTCTTTTTATTCTGCTCTCAGCAGAATAGATTGAGAGGGTTAAGAGCATGCATCATTGATCTTTCCTGATTTCATTACTCATTCATGAATGACTCTGAAGGGTAAGTCTATGAGTCAAAACAAATTTTCTGCCAGAAATAATCATTTTCCAGGTTCTCGTCAAGAGATGACATCTTTTCTCTGTCTTTATTATAGTAAGCTGGTGCTTGGGAGCCTAATCAGTAGACTTGCAGGTTTCAATGTACACTAGATGAGTTACCAGTCACAATCTGTTATCTACGGGAAGTTAAAGAGGAAATTAAGTGCTCTTACTGTCACTGGGTTGAGTGGTGAACAAGTTCATGGATACTGGAGTGGGGAGAAAACAAAGGGAAAAGACTGGAATTCAGAGAGGTCTCAGCATGATCCAGTTTCTTCCTTAATGACAGAAACAGAACTAACATGTGAGTAGTACTGTAAAGCAATCTGATGTACCTGTTATGTGCAGGTACTGGGCTTGGCTTGGGTGACAGTCAAAATAGACAAAGCTTTTGCAACACTGTACTTGGAATCTCCAGGTGAGCCAGACGCAAACGGTCAAACACACAGGAGCATTCTAATGACGAGGGCTATGACCGAAGGGGATAGGAGCTGTGAACCAGAATGTGAAGGGTCCTTGTTTGGGATGAATGTACAAGGAAGCCTCTCTAAGCAGGGGTAACATGACTGAATAAGAAAAGCACGAATGCAGAAGGAGGAAGGGACAACTGTGTAGTAGCAGAGGCCCGAGGCAGGCCTGCATCCCTGCTCAGTTGAGGAGCTACAGCAAGGTTGCTGTCAGGCGCGTTAGTGAGCGGTGGGGACAGCGGCAGGTCTCAAGGGTTGTGCAGGGCAGGTTAAGGATTTTGGACATTATCCACAGCAACATGAAGTCACTGAAAGGTTTACATGAGGGGAAGCTGAGAGAAGGGTGTGTGGGACCTTCTTGTACATTATTTGCAACTTCTGGTGAATCTATAATTTAAAGAAAAAAAAGAGTAGGGAGAAAGGCAATATGACTTACACTTTTCAAATACCCCTCTGCCTTTTGTGTGGCAAATGGATTGGGAGAGGAAGGGACAAAGTTGAAGGTCACTTGCAGTGCTCTAGCAAGAGAAGTGCATGGAAGCAGTGGAGATGGAGAGAGTTCATGTTACATTTTGGAGGAAGGCTTGAGGGAACTGTTGACTGATCGAATGTTGGGGAGGGCGTCAGGAATGAGTCCCAGGTTCCTGGCATGAGCATCTGGTATGGATGGAGAACCACTGACTTGGACAGGCAAGATGGGGGCAGAAGCAGGACAAAGGCAGAGTTTAGGTCTGGGCATGTAAAAACCTCTAATTCGAAAAGATGCATGCACCCCAGTGTTCACGGCAGCACTATTCACAATAGTCAAGACATGGAAACAGCCTAAATCTCCGTTAACAGATGAAAGGATAAAGAAGAAATGGTACGTGTATATGATGGAATATTATTCGGCCATCAAAAAGAATGGAATTTTGCCATCGGCAGTAACATGGATGGACTTGGAAGGCATTATGCTTAGTGAAGTTAAGTCAGACAGAGAAAGACAAATATTGTATGATGTCACTTACACATGGACTCTAAAAAAATCAAGAAACTAGTGAATATACTGGAAAGGAAACACACTCAGATATAGAGAACAAACTAGTGGTTACCAGTGGGAGGGAGGAGGGGGAGGTATAAACTACTGGGTGTAAGATAGGTTCAAGGAGGTTGTACAACATGGGGAATATAGCCAATATTTGGTAGTAACTGAAAATGGAAAGTAACTTTTAAAACTGCATTTAAAAAATGCTAAGATCTCCCCACTGCCCCTCCAAAAGTTTGGGTGTGCAAAGTTCCAGTTGCTTATGGGATGTCAAGAGGAGATGTTGAGTAGACAGTTGGATTTGTGAGACAAAACTGTTAAATGCCAGCTAAGAATACAACATCAACATGTTTTTGGCAAGTGACTATCACAAGGAGAGAGATGGTTGGATTTTCTGGATCTGCATTTTGGTATTGGCCTAAGAGAAGCAGATCTAGACTCCAGCTGAGGAGGACACACTTTTGTCTCTGTACTTCCTGTGGGCATGACGTCCATCTGCTACACAGCATCAGGTTTATGACCAGGACAGTCAAGGAGGTACCACTGCATCAGTAATTACGATCACATCACATCATTGTGTTAGGATTGTCTCCACCTTGAATTACTTGAATAAACACGATCGCAGCTAATCTTAGTTCATTTGTGTTTGGCTGTTATTGAAGCAGGCTATGAAATTGACATGGACGCTCACATCTTTCTAGGAATTCTGGCTGGTAAGTCCTAGTGTCTTCTTGGCATTCTTCTTCAAGTTGAAACTTGCATTTATTAACTTATTTCCCTGTTTAATTTCCTTCTACCTCTATTAGCACATTTTATGTTTCATTAACTTAATTTTTATGCTGTTGTTTTTCATTTTGGTTCTAGTTGATGAGTGTCTTTAACTTTATGTTGTGAGTTTCCATTTGGTGTTTTCCAATCCATTTAGCAATATTTGCATGACAAAGGAAACAGTCTATTTCTTTTTTTGTTAAAGTAATAATGAGTACGTGGCATTTTTAGATGTCTAGAAATGCTGTCTAGGAAGCAGTTTGCTCTGTGGACTTTGACGTTATCCTGTACACTACAGGGGTCAGGCAGAGTCAGGCGTGACATTATGATTTATCATCCAAATAAGAACAGTTTTGAGAATGAAAGGAGATGCTAACCAAATGGGTGTCAGGGCCAAGAGGAGAAAATCCTGCTTTCTTGGGGCACAACATACAGTCACTCGAATAAAGATGACTCTACAAATATAAACACGATCAGGATGAGCAGCATAGAATTTCAAGAGCTGAGGAACTTGTCAAAAAAGAAAGCAAACAGCTGAATGTGGTCATTTGTGGACAAACCACCCCGACTCTTGGTGTCTCTTTAAATCAAGTCGGTGCTTCTCCTGTTCTTCCTCTAGCTTGTCCTCTGTTTAGAGTCTGCCTACAACCTGAGGTCCTTTTTATGAAGACTGCCTTGACCACTCAAGCTCCTGTTGACCCTCCACTCTCAGAGCTCCTGGTCAGAACATGGCTTAGCGCTGGGTTCTATTCTTTCCTGGGGGACTTGCCATCTGCTTCACAGGAATTTTAGTTTTGGCTAAAACTCAAGTCCCTTGAAGATCACTAAAGGCAGAGATCTCAGCTCATCCTCACTCTGCTGGAAAGAGCCTCCCGCGGATGGACAGCACCTGCAGTGGGATTTGAGGTAGGATGTGAGTAGTAACTTCTAGCGATAACAAATGCTACTATGTGCCACGGCTCCAATTTCAGAGCTTTGCGGAAATACACTTTCCCCCCTTAGCTGTATATTCTTTCTCTATTTTACTATCTTGAAAAACTAGGATACACTTTTCTTTAGAGAAATTTTGACTGGTTGTTTTAACTGCATGGCTTTGATTTGCCTATGTCTACCAAGGATTTGATAAAGATAGCAACTGACACTTATTAGTACTTGTTATATCCTATGGGAAGTGCTGATTAGAGTTGATGACACCAGATGGTTTGCTGGATAACATTATCTTAAAATGTGGATTCTGTTACCAACGCATTGATCTGGGGGACTATTTAAGGTTGGTGGCCATCCTAACTTAGCAATTCAAACCTTCTGAGAGGGATTAAGAGGCACTCTTGTCTTCACTGAGCATTTCCAGGACATTTTACTCTAGAGACAACTCTATGAACAATGGTGACATTTGTCATGCTGCCCCTTCTGCATCCAGGAGGGGTTTGCCATCACAAGAGAAGAGTTAGGAGAAAGAAGGGAAGGTGTGGGGATAGTGTGAGCACCTGCCCCAGGGGCTGTCCTCCAACCACAGTGACTGATGTCAGATTCCTCCCAGGAGGCGATGGCCCTGGGGAGGGCCTGGGATGATACAGGCACCCAGAGTGATGGGCCATACAGACCATCATGAGGGCAACGTTATGGGTCAGAGAGTCCTGGGAGATTCCTGGAGGAGGTCTATGTGGTAGAGGGGGTGGTATATGGTGCAAAGAGGTCAGTCTGAGGTGGGTGGGTTATGGCAGGAAGACCCACAGCCATGCATTAGGCTATTAGTGTGGCGGGGAGGTGGGGGGCCAGGCAGAAGCAAGCTGGGTGACACTCAGCTCCTTGCCAGGTCTTGGGGAGCAACTTGTGCTTCAAGAGCTATGGCATCACTGTCCTAGAGCAAGTAGCCTCTTCTACCTGGGCATCGAGGAATTCGCTCTATAAAGGACTAGACTGAGGGAGGCTGGACACCGGCCCCTAAGGACAGGAAGTGGGTACCAGTTACATGACTGAGCAACTCTTGGTACAGTACAAGGTCTACCAACAGCACAGGGCACATAAATACTTGACAAATACAATGTCCCTAGGTGACCAAGACATGCTGGTGCCTCTGCCAAAGCCCTGACAGAGGATGGATTAACTTTCTCTCATTCATTCATTCACTCGGTTTGACCTCATCACTAAAAAGATTTGTGTCAGAGGATGAGAACTCAAAATCAGCAACAGATTTAAAAGTCTCTCACAGATCTTAAAGTTTATTCACGCTTTTGTTAGTATGATTACAAACCAAAGAGGTTTTTTTTTTTTCTTAATTTTAAAAGAACGAGAAAGTCAGTCTTTTGTGTTTAAACTGGCATTACCCTTCAATTGCATTACTCTTTTAGGTAAGCTGTTGTTGCTGTTGTTTAGTTTGTTAAGTCATGTCCAACTCTTGTGACCCCATGGACTGCAGCTGGCCAGGTAAGATGATATAAAAAATCTTTGCTGAACTATTATTTTGTTAAAAATCAAAATGGCATGCTCTATGTTGCTTTCTTACAAGAAATTCATTTTGGGGTTTCCTTGCTGGCTCAGTAGTTAAGGATCTGCCTGCCAAGGCAGGAAACATGGGTTCCATCCCTGGACCCAGGAAGATCCCACGTGTACGTGCGTGTGTGTACACACTCAGTCACTCAGTCGTGTCCAACTCTTTGTGGCCCAATGGACTGCAGCCTGCCAGGCTCCTCTGTCCATGAGATTTCCGAGCCAAGAATACTGGAATGAGTTGCCATTTCCTTCTCCAGGGAATCTTCCCCACCCAGGGACAGAACCCGAGTCTCTTATGTCTCCTGCAGCTGCAGGTGGGTTCTTTACCACTAGCACCACCAGGGAAGATCTCACATGCCATGGAGCCACTCAGGCTGTGTACTACAACTACTGAGCCTGGGTTCTAGAGCCTGGGAAACACAACTAATGAGCGCATGAGCAGCAACCCTGAGGCTTGCATGCCCTAGAGCCCATGTCCTGCAACAAGAGAAACCACTGCAAGAAGAAGCCTGCACACTGCAAATATAGAGTGGCCCCCACTCGCCACTAGACAAAAGCCTGCATGCAGCAACAAAGACCCAGCACAGCCAAATAATAAATTAATTAAATTTTAAAAAACCTTGCAAATTGACCTTGGAATGAATTAGAATGCTGTAAGAGAATGTATAAATGAGCAACATAAAGAAAGTCTGTTCCTCCCCCTTCTTCTTAAAAAAAAAAAAGAAATTCATTTTTTTCCTTGTGGCATTTTTCAGTAAAAGCTTCTATCAAGGTACTAAATAAGAGATTCTTTTACTCTATGTGACTCCCCATCTCTGGGCCCCTCTCCCCCAAATCACCAGCTCACTATTCTCACCTCCTCCTCTGACTTATAGATCTATTCTTCTATCATTAACTACTTGCCTTTACTTAGATAAATCAATTTTCTGGCTCCTTCCTGTACTCCTCTCCTTTTATTATCTACATAAGCCTAAAAAATTCCAGCAATGTAGATGCCAACTTGCAGACTGGGCGAGAGGGGTCAGCTGGGAGAACACAGGAGTCCGTACACTTACCCCAGGCCTCACCCTGTGCGTGGCTTCCACTGGACTATTACTCTTTATAACAAAGAGAACAAGCCCTGAGCCTTTGGAGCGAGAGCACTGACTCCAAGACCCTAGACTAGCAGAGAACTAACCCTAGGGAGTATCAAATAGTGAGAACTCACACAAAGGAAACCACTTGAATACCAAACCTGGCATCACCCAACCACCAGTATCACCCTCTGAAGGATGCTTCATACGAATGAGGAGCAAAACAAAGACACAAACCCAATCATGAGCAGACGCTGAATGAGACACCACCTCACTCAGCCTTGCCCATCAGAGGAAAAACAAACAAACAGGAAAAACTCAGCACAAATCTCACCCCACACAAAACTTACAGAAACCACTGGAACAAACTTAGGAGGGCAGAAACCAAAAGAAAGAAAGAATTCAACCTTGAAGTATGGGAAAAGGAGACCTCAAACACAATAAGTTTTAAAGAAAAATAATGAAAAGGCAGAGAAACGCTACACAAGTGAAGGAACAAACTAGAAACACAGAAGTCCAAATAAATGAAGAAGAAATAGGCAAACGACCTGAAAAAGAATTCAGAATAATGATAGTAAAGATGATCCAAAACCTTGAAAACAGAATGGAGAAAATGCAAGAATCAATTAACAAAGACCTAGAAGAATTAAAGAATAAACAAACACACAACTACTGAAATTAAAAATACTCTAGAAGGCATCAATAGCAGAATATCTGAAGCAGAAGAATGAACCAGTGGGTTGGAAGATAAAATGGTGGAAATAACTTATGAAGAGGAGAATAAAGTAAAAAGAATGAAAAGAACTGAGGGCAGGCTCAGAGACCTATGGGACAATATCAAATGCACCAACATTTGAATTATAGGGGTCCCAGAAGAAGAAGAGAAAAAGAAAGGGTGTGAGAAAATTTCTGAAGAGATAATAGTTGAAAATTTCCCCAACATGGAAAAGGAAATAGTCAGTCAACTGAAAGAGGCGCAAAGAGTCCCATACAGGATAAACCCAAGGAGAAACATGCCAGGACACATACTAATCAAACTAATAAAGACTAAACACAAAGAAAGAATATTAAAACCAGCAAGCGAAAAGCAACAAGTAACATACAAGGGAAACCCCAAACGTTAACAGCTGATCTTTCAGCAGAAACTCTGCAGGCCAGAAGGGAATGGCAGGATATATTTAAAGTACTGAAAGGGAAAATTCTACAACCAAGATTACTGTACCCAGCAAGGATCTCATTCAAAATTGATGGAGAAATAAAAAGCCTTTCAGACAAGCAAAAGTTAAGAGAATTCAGTACCATCAAACCAGCTTTACAACAAATGTTGTGTCAGAGAAGAGAAAGAGCTGCAATATCAACCCCAAACAATTAAGAAAATGGCAATAGGGACATATATATCAATAATTACTTTAAATGTAAATAGATTAAATGCTTCATCCAGAAGACAGAGACTGGCTGAATGACTATAAAAACAAGACCCATATATATGCTGTCTACAAGAAACCCACTTCAGACCTAAAGACACATATAGACTGAAAGTGAGAGGATGGAAAAATATATTCCATGCAAATGGGAAGCAAAAGAAAGCTGGAGTAGCAATCCTCATATCAGACAAAACAGACCTTAAAATAAAGAATATTACAAGAGATAAGAAGGATATGACATAATCATCAAGGGATCAATCCAAGAGGAAGACAGAGCAATTGTAAGTACCTGTGCGTCCAACACAGTAGCACCTCAATACATAAGACAAACACTAACAGACATAAAAGAAGAAATTGACAGTAACACAGTAACTGTAGGAGACTTTAACACCCTATTCACATCAATGGACAGATCATCAAAACAAAATTAATAAGGAAACACAAATCTTAAATGATGCATTAGATGAGATGGATCTCACTGATATCTTCAGGACAGTCCATCCAAATGCAGAAGAATACACCTTCTTCTCAAATGGACATGGACCATTCTCCAGGAGAGACCACATCTTGGGTCACAAATCAAACTCAGTAAATTTAAGAAAATTGAAATTGTATCATGCATCTTCTCTGACTACAATGCTATAAGACTAGATATCAATTACAAGAAAAAAAACCATAAGAAACACAAACACATGGAGATTAAACAATACATTTCTAAATAACCAATAGGTTATTGAAGAAATCAAAAGGGAAATAAAAAAATTTCTAGAAACAAATGACAATGAAAACACGACAACTCAAAACCTATCAGATACAGCAAAAGGAGTTCTATGAGGGAAGTTTATAGCAATACAATCCTACCTCAAGAAACAAGAAAAACATAGAATAGACAACCTAACTTTATACCTAAAACAACTGGAAAAAAAAAACAAAAACCCCCCAAAATTAGTAGAAGGAAAGAACTCATAAAGATTTAAGCAGAAATAAATGAAAAAGAAATGAGAGAAACAACAGTAAAAATTAATAAAACTAAGAGCTGGTTCTTTGAGAAGATAAACAGAATTCACAAACCTTTAGCCAGACTCATCAAGAAAAAAAGAGAGAAGAATCAAATCAACAAAATTAGAAATGAAAAAGGAGAGGTTACAACAGACAATGCAGAAATACAAAGGATTATAGAGACTATTATGAACAACTATATGACAATAAAATGGATAACCTGGAAGAAATGGACAGATTCCTAGAAAAGTTCAATCTTCCAAGACTGAACCAGGAAGAAATGGAAATTATGAACAACCCAATTACAAGCACTGAAATTGAAGCTGTGATAAAAAATTTCCCAAAAAACAAAAGCCCAGGACCAGATGGCTTCACAGGAGAATTCTACCAAACATTTAGAGAAGAGCGAATGCCTATCCTTTTAAAACTTTCAAAAAATTGCAGAGGAAGGAACACATCCAAACTCATTTTACGAGCTCACCACCACCCTGATACCAAAACCAAAGACAGCACCAAAAAAGGAAAACTACAGGCCAATATCACTGATGAACACAGATGCAAAAATCTTCAACAAAATTCTAGCAAACAGAATTCAACAATGCATTATAAAGCTCATACAACATGAAAAAGTGGGTTCATTCCAGGGATGCAAGGATTCTTCAATACATGCAAATCAATGTGATATATATTAACAAACTGAAAAATGAAAACCATATGGTAATCTCAACAGATGCAGAAAAAGCCTTTGACAAAATCTAGCACCCATTTATGATTAAAACTCTTCAAAAAATGGGCATAGAAGGAACCTACCTCAACATAGTAAAGGCCATATATGATAAGCTGACAGCAAACATTATTCTCAATGGTGAAAAACTGAAAGCATTCCCCCTAAGATCAGGAACAAGGGTGTCCACTTTCACCACTGTTATTCAACATAGTTCTGGAAGTCCTAGCTACAGCAATCAGAGAAGAAAAAGAAATAAAAGGAATCCAGATCAGAAAAGAAGTAAAGCTCTCACTGTTTGCAGATGACATGACACTAAACCCTAAAGACAGTATCAGAAAATTACTAGAGCTAATCAGTGAATTTAGCCAAGTTGCAGGAGACAAAATCAATACACTGAAATCGCTTACATTTCTATATACTAACAATGAAAAAGCAGAAAGAGAAATTAAGGAATCAATCCCATTCACCACTGCAACAAAAGGAATTAAATATCTAGGAATAAACTTACTTAAGGAGACAAAAGAACTGTACACAAAAAATTGTAAGACACTAATGAAAGAAATCAAAGATGACATAAACAGATGGAGAGATATTCCATGTTCCTGGGTAGGAAGAATCAATATTGTGAAAATGACTACACTACCAAATGCAATCTATAGATTCAATGTGATCCCTATTAAATTACCAATGACATTTTTCACAGAACTAAAACAAAAAAATGTCACAATTCATATGGAAACACAAAAGACCCTGAATAGCCAAAGCAATCTTGAGAAAGAAGAATGGAGCTGAAGGAATCAACCTTCCTGACTTCAGATTATACTACAAAGCTACAGTCATCAAGACAGTATAGTGCTGGCATAAAAACAGGAATATAGATCAATGGAACAAGATAGAAAGCCCAGAAATAAACCTATGCACCTATGGGTACCTTATTTTTGACAAAGGAGGCAAGAATATACAATGGGGCAAAGACAGCCTCTTCAATAAATGATACAGGGAAAACTGGACAGCTACATGTAAAAGAATGAAATTAGAGCAGTTCCTAACACCATACACAAAGATAAAATGGATTAAAGACATAAACGTAAGACCAGAAACTATACAACTCTTAGAGGAAAACATAGGCAGAACACTTGATGACATAAATCAAAGCAAGATCCTCTATGACCCACCTCCTAGAGTAATGGAAATAAAAACAAAAATAAACAAGTGGGACCTGATTAAACTTGAAAGCTTTTGCACAGCAAAGGAAACTATACACAGGGTGAAAAGACAACCCTCAGAATGGGAGAAAATAATAGCAAATGGAACAGCTGACAAAAGATTAATTTCCAAAATATACAAGCAGCTCATACAACTCAATACCAGAAAAACAACCCAATCAAAAAGTGGGGAAAAGTGAAAGTGATGTAGTTCAGTCGGGTCCAACTCTTTGCGACCCCATGGACTATAGCCTACCAGGCTCCTCTGTCCATGGGATTTTCTAGGCAAGGGTACTGGAGTGGGCTGCCATTTCCTTCTCCAGGGGATCCTCCTGACCCAGAGATTGAACCCAGGTCTCCTGCATTGCAGACAGACGCTTTACCATCTGAGCCACCAGGGAAGCCCACCTAAACAGACATTTCTCCAAACAAGACATACAAATGGCTAACAAACACATGAAAAGATGCTTAACATCGCTCATTATTAGAGAAATGCAAATCAAAACCACAGTGAGATATTACCTCACACCAGTCAGAATGGCCATCATCAAAAAGTCTACAAACAATAAATACTGGAGAGGGTGTGGAGAAAAGGGAATGCTCTTGCACTGTTGGTGGGAATGTAAATTGGTACAGCCACTATGGAAGACAGTATGGAGATTCCTTAAAAAACTAGGAATAAACCCACCACATGACCCAGCAATCCCACTCCTAGGCATATACCCTAAGGAAATCCAAATTGAAAAAGATACATGTAACCCATTGTTCCCTGAAGCATTATTTACAATAGCTAGAATATGGAAGCAACCTACATGTCCATTGACAGATGAATGCATAAAGAAGTTGTATTACATATACACAATGAAATATTGCTCAGCCATAAAAAGGAATACATTTGAGTCAGTTCTAATGAGGTGGATGAACCTAGAACCTATTATACAGAGTGAAGTGAGTCAGAAAGAGAAAGATAAATGTCGTATTCTAACACATATATATGGAATCTAGAAAAATGGTACTGAAGAATTTATCTACAGGGCAGCAATGGAGAAACAGACATAGAGAATAGACTTATAGACATGGGGATAGGGGAGGAGAGGGTGAGAAGGAAGGAGTAACATGGAAACTTACATGAAAATAGATAGCCAATGGGAATTTGCTGTGTGGTTCAGGAAACTCAAATAGGGGCTCTGCATCAACCTAGAGGGGTGGGACGGGAGGGAGATGGAAGGGAGATTCAAAAGGGAGGGAATATATGCATACCTATGGCTGAATCATGTTGAGGTTTGACAGCAAACAACAAAATTCTATAAAGTAATTATCCTTCAACTAAAAAATAAATAAATTAACACAGATGTGTAGAACAGTCTTTTGGACTCTGGGAGAGGGCAAGGGTGGGATGATTTGGGAGAATGGCATTGAAAAAAAAAAAAAACTTCCAGCAATGTAAATAAAGAACATTTGTGGAGAGAAGGGGAAGAGGAAGCAGAGGAAGGGAAGGGGAAGATGTTAAAATATACAGTTTAATAATTTTATGCAAATATCTATTTATATTAAAATACTTCTAAAAAATTGAAGTATGGGTGATTTACAATAGTATTAATTTCAGGTACACAGCAAAGTGATTCATACATACATATATTTTATACACAAATATATATGCATATATATGTATTTTCAGATTCCTTTTCATTATAGGTTATTACAAGATTCTGAATATAGTTACCTGTGCTATACAGTATATCCTTGCTGTTCATCCATTTTGTATATAGTGGTAAGTGTCTGTTAATCCTATACTCCTAATTTATTTCTCCCCTCTTCCCATTTGGTAACTACAAGATTGTTTTCTATGTCTGTGAGTCTGTTTCTATTTTGTATATAAGTTCATTTGTATCACCCTTTTTTAGATTCCACATGTAGGTGACATCATACGGTATTTGTCTTTCCCTGTCTGACTTACTTCACTCAGTATGATCTCTAGGTCCATCCATGTTGGTTCACATGGCATTATTTTTCTTTTTTATGACTAATACTCCGCTGTGTATATATACCACATCTTCTTTATCCATTCATCTATTTATGGACACTTAGGTTGCTTCTGTGTCCTGGCTATTACAAATAGTGCTGCTCTGAACACTGGGGTGCATGTGTCTTTTTCAGTTAGCGTTTAGTCTTTTTCAGATATATACCTAGGAGTGGGATTGTTGGGTCATATGGTTAATTCTATTTTTAGTTTTTAAAGGACTCTCCTTACCGTTCTCCACAGTGGCTGCACTAGCTTACATTCCCATTAGTAGTGTAGGAGGGTTCCCTTTTCTACACACCCTCTCCAACATTTATTATCTGCAGACTTTTTGACGATGGCCATTCTGACTGGTGTGAGGCGATACCTCATTGTAGTTTTTGATTTGCATTTCTCTAATAATTAGCAATGTTGAGGATTTATTCATGTGCCTGTTGGCCATCTGTATGTCTTCTCTGAAGAAGTGTCTATTTAGGTCTTCTGCCCATTTTTTTTTTTTTGGGGGGGGATTAGGTTCTTTGTTAAAAATTTTTTTTAAAATCTACTTTTGCATTTTTGTCTACTGACATTAAGATACTGAAACAGAGGTTCTCTAAAGTTGGCTTGTTTGTGGTCACAGAGTCAGAAAGTAAGACAACTGGACATGCACAGTGCCAGAGAGCACCCTGGTCCTGCCTTTGTTGAGCTGTGGACTGTTCAGGGCAAAAACTGAAGGGAAGGGGTCCATATGCACTTTGGTTTTGGGGCAAAGACTGAAGGGAAGGGCCTAGATACATTTTGGTTTCCGCCCATCCCAGCCAAGAGGACTGGTGGGACACAGAGTGGATGTGGACAGACCTGGAGATGAGATCTCTCTGGGGATGCTCACGCAGGAGTCATCTCTTAAGTGTCTCCCAAAGACCTAAAGATGGGAGGGCTTTATGTTTTTGAGACTAATCTTGATTCCTCAAGAGGTTTCTAGGCAGAAGCATATCGCTCATTTAGAGCCTGCAAGAAACTCCCCAGGGAAGCATTTTTTTTTTTTTTAATCTCCAGGGCTCATTGTAACAGGACTGCATATGTAAAGGAGGTACCTGCCCTTCCAGGTCTAGTGCTGTTGGTTGAAGGTGAAACAGCCAAGCTCAGTGGTCAAGTCTCAGGTCAGTGAGAGCAGCAGAAGCGTTTATTCTGGGAGTGTTGACAAGGCAATAGCACCTTCCACATGAGTCCGTGTGTGTATGTGTGCATGCGCGCACGCACATGTTTGTCAACTTCACAGTGAATGCAAATAAGATCAACAACTACTGATGGCTGAGCTGCTCCAAGGCCCTCTCTGAGTAGGACATGAATTGCAGTTCCTGGTTCTTGGGAGTGGGAGGCTAAATTGGGAGTGTGCAAGGTGATGCCATCCAGACCTTGTGGGTTCTACGTGGCTGCCTGGCTTTCTGGCCTGCTCTTCAGGGCTTCGGTCAATCAGAACTCCTCGAATCTTTACACCGGGCAATTTCAGTGCAGGCCAGACATTGAGTGCAGCCAGGATGACGGCGGCCCATTAATAACTCATCTTTGGCAGAGCAGGCGGACACTGGGATTGCTTACTCCCTGCTCTGCGGGTTTGCCAAATGCCTCTTCGAGCTTTTAACAGAGTCCTTGTGCTACCTTCATTCGACGCTTTGGTGGAGACCCATTCACTTCCCCTTGCTGCAGTACGTGGTTCGTCACTATGAATGCAACCCAGACCCTGGGGTGCAGAAGATAGGTGTTACTTTGTTCTTGTCTGAAGACAAGACATACATATTTTGATAGTTTTGTTAAAAATGCAACCTGTGCTTGAAGAACCAAAATCTAAGTCTGGCTTTCTGTTTCATAACACATCCTGTTGAATTAGACAAAGTGGCAATATTTGAATGTAAAAATGGGTTTGTCATGGTTAGGAAAGAGCCTCATAATTTCACTTTGCAAGCCAGTTAGATAACATAAAAGAAAGCTGAAGCACTTCTGATTGTTTTACTATTGGTGTTAGGATTTTCACCTCTCAAGTGACCACTGCTTGATGGTTTATACTTGAAAGTCTTTTCACACATAACATGTGTAATTGCATCTTTTTCCTTCAACTGCCTCGGACTTTTAAGAATGAAGTCCAGTTAGAGATGAACTTCTTAGAAAGCAGAAAGAGAGACATAGATGTAGAGAACAAACTTTTGGATACCAAAGGGGAAGGAAAAGTGGGATGAATTGGGATATTGAGATCGACATATATACACTATTGAGATGATGTGAAAAATAGATAGGGCTTCCTAGGTGGCACTAGTGGTAAAGAATCAGCCTGCCAATGCAGGAGACATGAGATTCAGGTTCGATCCCTAGGTTGGGAAGATTTCCCTGGAGGAGGAAATGGCAACCCACTCCAATATTCTTGCCTGAATAACCCAATGGATAGAGGAGCCTGGCAGGTTACAGTCTATGGGGTTGCAAAGAGTCAGACACGACTGAGTGTCTGAACACCATAAATAACTAATGAGAACTTACTAGAACAGGGAACTCTACTCAATACTCTATGGTGACCTAAATGGGGAGGAAATCTAAAAATGAGTGCATATATATGTATCAGGGATTCACTCTCCTGTTCAGCAGAAACTAACACAACATTGTAAGGCAATAAAACTCCAATAAAACAATTAAAAAAGGAACAAAGTCCAGGTAGAAAGGAGAGGTACCCAGAGCCGTCCCCAGAGGGAGATTCCGGCGGCCTCATATGCTAGCACTTTTCTATGAGAAGATGACCGTGTCTGATGACATTTCAGAAACCGTCTGGTCTGCTGCTTTTTTTCCTCCTTGGCCAGGCCCTGTGGAATGCAGCATCTTAGTTCCCTGGTCAGGGATAGAAACTGTGACTCCGGCTGGGAAGCACGGAGTCTTAACCACTAGACCACCTGGTAAGTCCTGGATCGGCTCCTTAAAGATCGTCCTGTTTCACTCAGCACAATCTTTCAGCTACAGATCTGGCCAGGATGGAACTGCAAATTCCCGCGGATGATTTTGTTCCCTGTATCACAGAAACAAGAGCCTAAGACGGTCTCCTGAGGAACGCTGTGCGCCTGAGATAACCGGCCCTACTTGGAGAAGACTTGGAAAAACACAAACACAAATAAAACTTTCCAAGCGCATATCTGGACCAGAAACATGAATGAGTGTAGGGAGAGCCTCTCCCACGTGGAGGCCCCCAAGGCTGGGTATGAGAGATAGCGCAGACTCCAGGGAGCATCCACTCTTGAATGGCCGCACCTCTGCAAAAGCTATTGAAGGAAAAAACCCTTAAAAGTCACAGGACAAAGGGCTCTCCCTCAGAGTCCTTTGGAGGGAGATTTCCACTTCCTCTGCCAACCAGTGCGGGGCTAACGACTTCATTTGACAAGAGCATGCCTATCTTCTTCTGTTTTCTGAATGGAGTCTCTTTTGGTGGTTCTGATATCCATTAAAAAAGCCTGGCTTAGTTTCCAAAATGTAGCTTCCTCTGAATTCTTCAGCTTAACAAAGCCACGCTTCTCCATTTTTGTGTTAATTGTGTGTTTGCCCAAATTTAATGGATCACCTTTAAATTTCTACATAATTTTCTCATTTTCCAGATACCCACTGAGGATCCTCAGACTGAAATTAGTCACATCCCATGGTCCACGCTGAGTGGACACAGCTAAGCTTCCATCAATCTCAGGCCCCCAGAGGAGGTTTAAGAAAAAAAAGTTAGAAGACAAGATTGTGGGCCTTGGTATATCTGAGCTCCATGACATTTACGTTGGCTGACTGTTGCAGTTTTGGAAATGCCTGTTGATTAACATAAAACAGATTTAACTACATTTTTGTGTATCCCCATTTATGTTTATGCTGCTCACAAATGATGTTTATAAAGACTGGCATCATGTTAACCAACAAGGACCTACTCTACAGCAAAGGAAACTTTGCTTGATGTTATGTGGCAGCCTCGATGGGAGGGGAGTTTTGGGGAGAACGGACATATGTATATGTATGGCTGAGTCCCTTCACTGTTCTACTTGAAACTGTCACATCATTAATTGGCTATACTCTGATATAAAACAAAAAGTTAAAAAAAAGAGTGCTATCATATAATAAAACTGGCCATCTTAAAAGAATTTTGCATTTGCTTCTGGTGATAGTAAAATTTTATGTATAAAAGATTACCTAACTAAACTTTAGGGCCATTAAACAAATAAACAGACAAAAACCTCCTGTTGAGCACTGGTGTTTCACTGACTGTGACTGAGGTTTGAATGATGATTACTTCATGTGACCAAGATCTGATCATTTTCAAAGAGAGCTACTGTTTTGTTTCCATATTAACAAGAAACCAATCTATCAGTATAATTAAACTGGATAGTTAGCTTAGGCACAGCATTAATGAAAGACTAAAAATAAAAACAAACCTAGACTACTCCTTTTTTCATTCCTGCTGTTAGGTTTAATACATGTAATATTTTATATACATTCCCTGGTAGCTCAGACAGTAAAGAATTCGCTTGCAATACAGGGAACCTGGCTTTGAACCCTGGGTTGGGAAGATCCTCTGGAGATGGGAACAGCTAACCACTCCAGTATTCTGGCCTGGAGAATTCTATAGATGGAGGAACCTGGCAGACTACAGTCCATGGGCTCGCAAAGAGTCGGACATGACTGAGCGACTCTCACTTAATATATGTAATACATACTTTTTTGTATAGTCATTGAGAATAGGGCATTTCCCAGCATTTAAAAAGTACTTTGGAATTTTGAGGTTAAATGATCATAATGAATATTACAAATGTGTAATTCATCAAGACTGACAAGCCAGCATCTTGCACGATATCTGACATTTAGTAGGCATTCAAGATTGTTCTGAGAATGACTTTTATGGAAAAATGTTTTAGTTCTTGTTGGCTACAAACCCCATCTATGATACAGGTCATTTCTAATGTAGCAGAAACTTGATTTTGGAGCCTCAGCCCTCAAACCTGGTCCTGATTACTGCTTCAACTCCTGTTTATATAATTCTACACAATTTTGGCAGGAATCAAGAGCACATACCAGGGTGTTGGCTTTTATGAATCTCCTGAGATGTGAATGTCAAGTTGACTGGATGAACTCTGGCCACAAATCCCAGACAAGCACAATGACTCTATTTATTCAGACTTGGCCGCCTGAATGCAGATTGACTCTGCGGGTAATAAATTTTCACAGGCCAAGAACTTCAGCATCCACCAAGCTGATCCTGAGAAGAAAAATGCACCCAAGGAAGTGGAGCTGGGCTGCAAAAACCTCCTGTATTTTTACTTCACATCTGCATGTCATTCAGCTGATTCATCTGGTGACTGATGGGCATGCCCTGCTGATGGCTTCAGAGGTTCTGAAAAGCTCTGCTTTCTGTTATGCAATTGTCATATTAAAAAGGAACAAGGGAGAAAATGAACAGCGGCCATTACAATTGGCAATCTGCTTTTAATATCCCACTCAGAGCTGATGCTACTTACCCAGTGACCTCTACAGTAAAGAGCAGAAAATTGAGATGGGAACGTTCTGCATGCTTCTTCATAAGAAACGAATGTTAACAAAAAGCAGTCAGAACTGCAATTCGGCACTCAGAGCGGCCTCACCTATAATCCTGACACCTTGATGAGCGAAACTTTAGCATTTTTCTCAGAGGACTAGATTCTTTTTGAGAGAGATTATTAGTACTCTATGCGTTAAGAAGAAGCAAATAACTGGCTCTTTAACTTGCAGATTTATGTTAACTACGTGGACATCTATTAAATTAATTGTGGGCTCTCCAAATATTGATTGGGGATTAAAAGGTAACTTTTCTTCATTGTGAGAAGCAAATGATGCCAGTAGGAAAATTTCCCTCTGCAGATTATATCCCATGATCACTGCCTGTAAAATTAAAACTGTCAGTTTAAGTGGATAAACCATGCTCATTTAAAGAGAAAAATGCAGTTATATAATTAAAATGAAAAGACTGCCTAATATGTGTGGATAATGTAATTACTGGAAGCTGCAGGCACACACATAGCCATTCAGTTTGGATCCCCGTGCCTTACTTCCCTGAGTTAATGTATTTGTCATCTCTGAAACACTGTTTGCAGTTGACACCATCTCAGCTGCTCCTTGTTGAATGTTTTAATCACGTGGCCTTGTCCTTACACCTTAGCTATAATAATTTCAACTAAGTACTTGCTATGTCCAACTGCCCAAGCTCACCCTCCTCACTTGAGAGGCAGAACTCATTTTTTAAACTTGCCTTTTATTTATTTACTTTTATTTTTGACTTCAATGAGTGGCATGCAGGATCTTAGTTCCCCAACTAGGGATTGAACCCATGCCCCCTGCAGTGGAAGCATGTTGTTTTAACCACTGGATCTCCAGGGAAGTCCCAGAACTCATTTTTTCACTGAATGGGAAGACATGCAATATAATTCATCTCTCCCTTCCAAATCCACCAAAAAGTTCCTTTGGTACTTAGTAGTTTCAGGAAGCACTTTGTCTTAAATCTTTTAATGCCATCACTTTCTTCCAAAGGAACACTGGTGTCCAGAATTGCTAAAGCCAAGGGTTGCAGGCAAGGAGGTGCCACACATATTCTGTGTCCTTCCTTAATTTGCCCAAACAAGAAATCTGACTCTCAAATCATCTGTCTTATTTCCATTTTGAGAGTCAAAAGTATGAAAATTATAAGAATAAACATGAGACTGAACATCCATTTTTCTTAAACCTCCAAATTCATTAAACCTGGTCACAATTCCGGATCTAGAGATTACAGTCAAAATTCTACAGTGTGTGAAAGGGGAGGCTGTGAAGAAATCCATTCTCTTGGTTTTTGGAGATTTCTGGAAATAACTAACCTCAGTATGCCCTGGTACAAAGCTGTAGGCTTCCTAGGTGGCTCAGATAGTAGAGGACCTGCCTGCAATGCAGGAGACCTGGGTTCAATCCCTGGGTTGGGAAGATCCCCTGGAGAAAGGCATGACAACCCACTCCAGTATTCTTGCCTGGAGAATTGCATGGACAGAGGAGCCCAGCAGGCTACAGTCCGTGGGATTGCAAAGAGTCAGACAGAACTGAGCACAAAGCAGTTGTTGACGTTTCTACAGAGATTGGATAAATGTTTTTCTCCTAAATAGGTAGGTGAATTGTGTATTTATCTACAATTTTTGACCTTGGGTCTGTGCTTTTTGTCTTCTTTGTCAACACCTTTGATCTTCGGATAAGACTAATTTGAAAAATCACAGTGTTTAATAAAAGAAATAGATGGAAAGTCATCCTTGATACTTAACAATAGACAGCAGGAAGTATTCTTAATTCAGCTTAACATTATGCATCATTCACATATCCATTTAGCAAGTACACAGCACCTCTGCTGTGCCAAATACAGTTCCTTCCCCTCAGGAAACTTCCAATCTGGTTGGTAGAGATATTTTTAAAAATAAATATAATACATAACCAAAATTATGATGAGTCCTAAGAAGAAAGATTAGGTATGATGACAAGGACTAACAAGGGGCCCAAGTTAAGACTACTGAAGGCTCCCTGATGAAGTGAAATTGATGCTGCACCTCCAAGATGAGTAGGTATTAGCGGGGCAAAAAATGAGGGAGGAGAGGCCTACGGAGGCCCTAAGCCACCTGGGCTCAACTTCCTAGAGGAGCTGAAATAAGACCCCTGGAGTGGAAATACCAAGACCCATCTCAGTGTGAAGTGAAGTGGAAGCCCTGAGTGAAGCCAGCCGGTGTAGGGTGCTGTCAGCTACACTATGGGCTTTGGATTGTGCCCCAAGTGGAATGGGAGCCCATTTAAGGGATCTGATTTTGATGATCTGACTTGATCTTTTAAAAAAGATCCCTGTGTATTATAGAGGAGTAAGAAGGGAGATATGCTGGTTCCTACTGGACTGGTTTAGACTAGCCAGGATGGAAAGAGGTAAGATGGATGGACTAACAGCTGTGAATTTATAGGACTTGGAGATAAAACTAACATTGGAGTGAGGAATGGGGGCGTCATCAAGGATGAGTCCGATGTTTCCAGACTTGAACAACTGGGTGTCTGGCAGTTCTAGGTTAGAAATGGAAACAATTGCAAGGGAACAGATTTGTGTGTGGGTAGGGAGAGGGGTGGCAAAAACCAGACTGGATCTGAAATGCCTGTGAGACATCCAAGTGGAAAAATCAAGCAGGTCTGTGGTTCAGAAGAGAGCTCTGAGCTGAGGATATAACTTCAGAAATTGTGAGTGTATAAAAACTGAAGGTCATGGGAATTGATGAGCTCACCCTGAGAGAGACAGACAGACAGAGGAAGTGGGGAAGATAAATCAGGAATAAACGATGAAAGATTTCAACATTCAAGACTGGCTGGAGGAGGCGCAGTCAGCAAAGGAGTCTGAGAAGAAGACGGGCAAGAAACAAGGAGGGTATGACATCAGAAACCTCCAGAAAAGTGGAATAACCAACAGTTTTCAATGCTGTAAGTCTTCTGAAAGGAGACTTCAGAAGGAAAAAGCCTGAAAACAGCCCAGCACATGTGGCTCTGCAGAACCACTGCAGACACTGTGGCCCAGTGAGTGGTTCTGGTGGAGAGCAGGGGCAGAAAAGGGTCCAAGGAGTGAGTCCCCAAGCACCTGGGAGGAAATCTTGATAAGAGGAAGGCAGTATCCTCTTGTAATAGGGAGAAGGGAGAAGATGAACGAAGGAAAAGGTAGCTGTGTCCATCTGGTTACAGGAAGATGATACTTTCCGGCTAGATGCCAGTCAGCACGGTATGCAACAGGGAAGTAAAGATGAATAAGGCACAGAATAAGATTCAGGTCATTCACTCAAGAAGTCAGGAAGATAGATAACTAAATCTCATATTATCAATTCTGTGATGGAGGTAATTACAGGATCCTAAGGGAGAAAACTTAAAAATTCCATCACTAGTGAACTGTTATGTGTATATAATGTAATACCTAGAACAGGCACTAAAAAAGCTATACAAAGAGATCCACTCAAAAATACTATACATAAACAGAAATGGAATTCTATAAAATGTTCAGGGAACCCATAGGAATTCAGGAAAAAGAAAACAGAAAAATGAAAAAATAAAGAGAACAATCAGAAGACAAAAAATAAAATGATAAAGATTAAGTCCTAACATAATTATCATTAATGTAACATAATGTTACATTATTTACATTAATATTGATTACTTACCTTAATTATCAACCAGTAATTACATTAAATGTAAGTGGTCCAAATACATTGAATTAAAAGACAGAAGTTGCAAAGAGGATGAAAGATATGACATCATATGTTGTCTATAAGAAACTAATTTCAAATATAACAATATAGGTAGGTTGTAAGTAAAAGAATGGGAAAAGTTATATCATGCAAACATAATTAAAAGTAACCAATAGGTGCCACCCTGATATCAGGTAAAGCAGACATCAATGCAAAGAAATTTAGGAGTGCTGGAGTGGAGCATGTGTGCGAAGGTGCTTTAGTTGTGTCCCACTCTGTCCAGCCAGGTTCCTCTGTCCTCGGCATTCTTCAGGTCAGAACGCTGGAGCGGGCCTGCCATGCCCTCCTCCGAGGGGCCCTCCTGACCCAGGGATTGAACCCAGCTCTCATGTCTCCTGCGGTGGCAGGCAGGTTCCTTACCACTAGTGCCACATGGGAAGCCCAGAGTGGCACATACATGATGACAAAAGGTCAGTCCACCAAGAAGAAAAAGCAATCCCAAATGTGTGCGCAAAATAACAGCAGTAAAGCATGTGAAGCAAAAACACTGATGGAATAGAAAGGAGAAATAGACAAACCCACAGTTGCAGTTGGAGGCTTCAACACTCCTCTCCCAACAATGGATAGAGCAACTAGACAGAAAGTCAGCAAGGATACAGAATAACTCAAGGATGACATCAACCAACAGGTTCTAATTGACATTTATGGAACACTCCATCCAATATCAGCAGAATATACATTCTTTCAAGTGCCCATAAAACATATCAATGTAGACCATATCTTGGGCCATAAAAAGTACTCAATATACTTACAAAAACTGAAATCATATAGGATGTATTCTTAGACCATAATAGAATCAAACTAGAAATCAATACAAGGAAGATCACAGGAACTCTCCAAACACTGGGAAATAAAACAACATAGTTCTAAAAGCATCAGAGAGGACATCACTCTGAACTCAATTACAGTGAAGGTACAAATATAGAGAAATTTATGAGATGTAGCTTTAGCACTGCTGAGAGTGAGATGTATAGCACTAAGTCATTATTCTTAAAACAGGACAATCATAGATCAATAATCTAGGCTCCCTCAAGAAAGGAGAAAAAGAAGAGCAAAATAATCCAAAGCAAATACAGGAGGGAAATAATAAAGGCAAGAAATCAATGAAATTGAAAGCAGAAAAATTGACAGAGAATATCAGTGAAACAAAAAGCTAGTTCTTTGGGAAAAGCAATAAAATTGATACCCTTCTAGTAAGACTGACAAAGAAAAAAATAAAGATCAGTGTTAAGAATGAAACAGGGGCAAGGATAAAGAAGTTTTGGTACACATATCCAAAGGAGTATTACTCAGCCATAAAAAGAACACATTTGAGTCAGTCCTAATGAGGTAGAAGAACCTAGAGCCTGTTATACAGAGTGAAGTAAGTCAGAAAAAGAAAAAAACGTTGTATGCTAATGCATTTATAGGGGCTTCCCTGATAGCTCAGTTGGTAAAGAATCCACCTGCAACGCAGGAGACTCTGGTTCAGTTCCTGGGTTCGGAAGATCCTCTGGAGAAAGGATAGGCTACCCACTCCAGTATTCTTGGGCTTTCCTTGTGGCTCAGCTGGTAAAGAATCTGCCTGCAATTCAGGAGACCTGGGTTGGGAAGATCCCCTGGAGAAGGGAAAGGCTACCCACTCCAGTATTCTGGCCTAGAGAATTACATGGACAGTCCATGAAGTTGCAAAGAGTCAGACACAACTGAGTGACTTTCACTTTCATGGAATCTAGAAAGATGGTACTGATGAACCTATTTGCAGGACAGCAATGGAGACACAGACATAGAGAACAAAGCTGTGGACACAGTGGAGGAAAGAAAGGGTGGGATGAATTCAGAGAATAGCATGGAAACATATACTTTACCATATGTAAAATAGATAGCCAATAGGAATTTGCTGTATGATGCAAGAAGCTCAAATCAGGTGCCCCGTGACAACCTAGAGGGGTGGGATGGGGTGCGAGGTGAGAGTGAGGTTCAAGAGGGAGGGGACACGGGTATACCTATGGCTGATTCATACTGATGCATGGCAGAGACTAATGGCAAATAGATGGGGAGACAGTGGGAACAGTGGCTGACTTTATTTTTCTGGGCTCCAAAATCACTGCAGATGGTAATTGCAGTCACGAAATTAAAAGACGCTTACTCCTTGGAAAGAAAGTTATGACCAACCTAGACAGCATATTAAAAAGCAGAGACATTACTTTGCCAACAAAGGTCCCTCTAGTCAAGGCTATGGTTTTTCCAGTGGTCATGTATGGATGTGAGAGTTGGACTATAAAGAAAGCTGAGTGCCGAAGAATTGATGCTTTTGAACTGTGGTGTTGGAGAAGACACTTGAGAGTCCCTTGGACTGCAAGGAGATCCAACCAGTCCATCCTAAAGGAGATCAGTCCTGGGTGTTCACTGGAAGGACAGATGCTGAAGCTGAAACTCCAATACTTTGGCACCTCATGCGAAGAGCTGACTCATTGGAAAAGACCCTGATGCTGGGAAAGATTGAGGGCAGGAGGAGAAGGGGATGATAGAGGATGAGATGGTTGGATGGCATCACTGACTCGATGGACATGGGTTTGGGTAAACTCTGGGAGTTGGTGATGGACAGGGAGGCCTGGCATGCTGCTGTTCCCTGGGGTCACAAAGAGTCAGACATGACTGAGTGACTGAACTGAACTGAACGCAATAGTGTAAAGCAGTTATTCTCCAATTAAATATAAACAAATTAAAAATTTTTAAAAAGAATTTAAAAAAAAGAATGAAACAGGGGCTATCACTGTAGACCCAGACTTCAAATAGACAATGAAGTAATACAACTCTACACACATAAATATGACAATTTATTTTTTTTTCTTTTCTTTTTTTTTTTAAATATGACAATTTAAATGACATCATGGGGACTACGTCCCTAGCAGTCCAGTGGTTAAGACTTCGCCTTCCAACCCAAGGGGTGCAGGTTCAATCCCTAGCTGGGGAAGTAAGATCCCACATGCCTTGGGGCCAAAATCCAAAACATAAAACAGAAACACTGTAAAACAGATGACCAGTGCAAGTTTGGTGCGTGAAGAAGGGCATCCGAAGCCAGCGCTCTGGGATAACCCAGAGGGATGGGGGGGAGGGAGGCGGGAAGGGGGGACACATGTATACACATGCTCCCCGATTCATGTTGATGTATGGCAAAACCCACCACAATATTGTAAAGTCATTATCCTCCAATTAAAATACATTAATTTAAAAAAATGGTCCACGTCAAAAAATCTTAAAAAAAAAAATGACACAATGGATTAATTACTTGAAAAGCATATCCTGCCATAACCTACCCAATGTGAAATGATCTAAATAGCCCTTTAACTATCAAGAAAATAGAATATTTAAGTTTCTAAAAGTCTCCAAGCCCACATGGTTTCCCTGGAGAATTCTGACAAAAATTTAAAGAAGAATTAACATTAATCTTATACAATTGCTTCAAGAAAAAGAAGAGCCGAAAACACTTAGCAATTCATGTTATAAGCCAGCATTACCCTTATGTCAAAACCAGACACAGACAATACAGAAAAAGAAAGCTTTGGATCAATATTCCTCATGAATATAAAAAGACAAGCATGTGAGGAAATGTAGAGCAAAAGGAATTCTCTAACATTGCTGGTGGCAGAGTCAGAAGGTACAACCATTTTGGGAAAATGGCTTGGGATAATCTACTCAAATTGAACATCCTACAGCATTTTTACTCTTGCGGACAGACCCAACAAGAACGTTCCCACATGCTCCTCAAAGACTTGTACAAGAATGTTAGTAACAACACTATCCCAATAGCCCTAAATGCCCTTGTGTCTGTCAGCCGTAGGTTGGGTAAGCAAATGATAGTATATGCACATGATGGATAAGGATCCAGCAATGGAAATGAGCAAACTTCACTTATATGCAATATCATGCATGAGTCTTACAAACAAAATGCTGAGTGACAGAAGCCAGACACAACAGCATTCAGTCAGAATCCTACTGATGTCAATGTGAAAGACAAATGCAGTTATGATACGGTGTTAGAAATCAGGAGTAGTTACTCTGGAAAGAGATGTGGGACACCCGAGAGACTGGTCATGTGTGTGTCTTGATTTGAGTGCTGGTTACATGAGTGTGGTTTATGAATACTCATCAAGTCATACTCTGAGGTGAAAGTGAAAGTGAAGTCGCTCAGTTGTGTCTGACTCATTGAGACCCCATGGACTGTAGTCCACCAGGCTCCTCCATCCACGGGATTCTCCAGGCAAGAATACTGGAGTGGGTTGCCATTTCCTTCTCCAGGGGATCTTCCCGACCCAGGGATCGAACCTGGGTTTTCCGCATTGCAGGCAGACACTTTAACCTCTGAGTCACCAGGGAAGCCCTTTATGTGTAACTTTTATCATGCATGAGTGCTAAGTCACTTCTCTTGTGTCTGGCTCTTTGCAATCCCATGGAACTTTGCCTGCCAGTCTCCTCTGTCCATGGAATTCTCCAGGCAAAAATATCGGAGTGGGTTGCCATGCCCTCCTCCAGGGGATCTTTCTGACTCAGAGACCAAACCCATATCTCTTATGTCTCATGTACTGGCAGGCAGGTTCTTTACCACTGAAGCCACCTGGGAAGTCCAACTTTTCGTCTGGCATATTCAACTGTGGTGGTTTAGTCACTAAGTTGTGTCCGGCTCTTGCAACCCTATGGACTGTAGCCTGCTGGGCTCCTCTGTCCATGGGATTCTCCAGGCAGTTGATGTAAAAAGAAGGAAAAAGCCTGTTGGACCTGGTGATATGAAGGTTACCGGTGAGCACAAGTTGTGAGGAGGTGGCGGGCTGCAGGCATCTCATGTCAATTCCAGCTCTGCATGAGCAGCACTGGAACCCAGGGCTGCAGGGCCGCCGGGGGTGGGAGGGGGGAGCAGGGAGCCGAGGCCAGGCTGCAGACAGCGCAGAGCAGCTCGGGGGCTGGGGCAAGGCTGCAGGGCCGCCGGGGGCAGAGAGGGAGCCGAGGCCAGGGCTGCTGAGCCCGCGCTCACTCAGTAAACTGGCCTGTCTCAGATTTTGAAAGCACAGAGGCTGCGAGGATAAAGGAACACTAGACAGGAATATGCAATTGCATCTGAGTCTGAGGCTACTTTCTGAACAACAAACAGGTGGAGCAACTCTGTGCTCTTGTAGGAGCTCCTTTATCACCGCAGCTACACAGGCTGGTGACCGACAGTCACAGGACAACCCGGTGTCATGTCAGAAAAGGCCAAGAATTTCAGTGCACTGTACTTACCAAGGCCGGAAAAAGTTCTTGAAAGATTTTGGGCTAAGGGACAGACTCTGATTATATTTGAAAACCTCACATATGTAAGATGCTTAATTATCTCTCCATGCCAGAGAAAGGCAGATTGTGTATATGTGCTGTGTGTGTGCAAATCCTCCACTCTTTTGGGGGCACAATCATATTTTGGTCGTGAAGAGAAAACACAATTCTGTATCATCAGTCTTTATTTATCTACTTTCCTTTTTTTCTTTTGAAAACCTTTATTATTTATTTATTTGGCTATGCCAGGTCTTAGCTGCAGCATGTAGGATCTTTAGTTGCTGCCTGGGAGATCAAATTTGGGTGCCCTGATTGGAAGTGTGGAGTCTTAGCCACTGAACCACCAGGAAAGTCTCATTAGTCTTTTTTTTAAAAGCATGAGAATTATAATTTTGTGATTAGGCCAGGAGATATATATGTATATGAAGGCCAAGCTCTACACACACACACACACACACACACACACACACACAAAGGATAACATAATCAGTGTTAAGACAATCACTAAACTGCCATATACAAAACCACTGTCTGGAGTTTTAATTACAAGGGAGGATTAGGATATGAAAATCGTTCATTCTTTCATTGCAAATGACAGGACGATGTAGAAACATAGGGACCAAAAGCAAGAAGAAAGACCTGACCAGTATATTCACAGAACAGGATTTTCCATGGCTACAGAGTGGAAAGGAGTAGCTAATAAAGCAAAATGGGTAAACTAAAAGTTTCCACTGCCTTAGACAATTTGTCTGGTCCATCCTTGAATTTTTAAACTGTGTTTTCAGTAGGAATATTTTCTGGAAATAACCCAGGAAATTCTTTCCAAATTAACACTTGCTGAATGAAACAGTCTGTAAACCACTTTTCCAATATGAAGTATACACAATCTACACATTTGCTGTACATTCCACATTAAGTACATTGTGGAAGGTACTTAATCTGAATGTTCACTGGGGAAAAAGACACAAGAGATGAGATCATTTGCTTATAGATACAAAGATGATGACCAACATGACCAATTCACTCCCTAGTTCTGCCAAGATCATCAGGTTGTGGATGTCTGGCCTGCTGGGTGCACCCAGAAACAGATGGATCTATCTCTTAACAACCAAAAGCCTGAGTGGTCCTGCTTGCTCAAAACTCCTTCCCGTGGGCCTTTCTTGGCTGGCCCATCTAGTTTCAAACTGCACTGAGCTCTGTCTTGTCCTCAGTCCCTTCTTCAATGCCTCACCTTCTCTTACGGGGTGGGGGGCTCTTGTGTGACCCCACAGCTCAGATGCTCTTCCTGGATTTTGCCTTTGACTTTGATCTCTCCTTGGCACACTCTCTTGGTACCTTATTTGCGTTTGGATGTCTAGACGGCTGCGTGACCTGAGTGGCATTCCGTGATACCTCTGCATAAAATTCACTATCCCAAGATCAACTGAACAGTGCATGTGTCTCATATCACATGTAAAAATGACACAGAAAACCTCTCTGAATTGTCTTTATACCGATCACATTTACCCCAACTTGACACAGTACAAAATAGGTGATGAGAAAAAGGAAACAGAAGCAGAGGAAAATCTGTCTTCCAAGTTTTCAAACTTGCTTTAAAATACAAACATTTCCTGAAATGCAGAAGTGAAAGTGATGAATGTTAAGTGGGTATTTGTTCACCTTAACTGACTGATCAGAAGAGTATTTATAAACCCCTGACTGATGTCTGCAGCTGATAAATCAACACCAGAGGAGAACGTTTCAAGCACATTTATCACTTAAGACAAACAGGCTATTCTGAGTGTGATTATTTTTTATTCATCACTTTAGCTTACCTCTGCATTCGCTTCTGCTCAGTGTTAATAGTATCTGTGGAAGACTTCTCAATATTTAATGCTACAGCATGCTTACTGCATGCTGATGAGGTGAAACTCACACGTTTGATCTCCAGAAAGCCAGTAACCTTTCCAAAAAAAGTTTCTATCTCACACTGAAGCCTGATCCCAGGTGGCTTCCTATGTAAATAGCTGCTGATGGCTTCAACGCCATGAAGATACAGAATTACAGCTTTAAGGGAAATTAAAGGCCAAGATATTTATATTTGAACAGACTTGCTGAATGGCACAGAATCCCATCATCAGCAGAGGACACCCAGCAGCCAAGGGTATTGCAATCCAGCATCCATACGACTCAACACCCAGGACCATCTACTGGGTCAGCATTACCATGTCACATTCAAAGAACTACAACATGAAAGGAAATCTTACCTGTTCATTTTCCTCTTCATCGCTGCTTAGCTTAAGGTCATCCTCTAGCATTCTAAAAGAGGGAACACAAAAGTACAGATACTTAGCAAATTCAAGAGACTTCAGCACCAAAATACCTGTGTTAGAGCAACGCTCCAGTAATGAGTGTAGCTTTTGTTCCTGTTCAGTCGCAAAGTTGTCTCCGACTCTTTGTAGCCCTATGGACTAGAGATCAAATCAGTCAATGCTAAAGGAAATCAACCCTGGATATTCATTGGAAGGACTGATGCTAAAGCTGAAGTTCCAATACTTTGGCCACCTGATGCGAAGAGCTAACTCATTGGAAAAGATCCTGTTGCTAGAAAGATTAAGGGCAGGAGAAGAAAGGGGAGATAGAGGATGAGATGGTTGGGTATCATCATCAACTCGATGGACATGAGTTTGAGCAAACTCCAGGAGATAGTGAAGGATAGGGAATGAGTGTATTAGATTTCCTCATTGGAAAAATGTTTCCTTTTGAGCCCTTTTCCTCCAATGCCACATTATGAAAATGAACCCTCAGGACAGCCATAGGACATGACAAGATGCTTCAAGAATATGAGGCTTTAAACAAACAGAATCAAATGGGTGCTCTTCCTTGTGACATTTTAATTCCATAATTATTTGCTCATTGTTTCCCATGTGGCAGGGGTTCGGCCATATCTCTATTATTATTGGCAGGAGGAGAGGAGGAGAGTGAGCAGAACTCTGCCAAGAGCTAGAAAATAGTAAACTTGAGTTCTCGGTGCAGCTGTTTGATGTTCCCCATTGGAGATCTGGAGAAGAATCACTATCTGACCATCCTCCTGGATGGGAAGAATCAAGTAGCAGGAAACTTTCTGAAATATCTCATCCCTCAGGTGCGTCATGACAGACCCAGTGGGAAAGCATATTTTTGGGTCCATGAAAGTTAAATCCATGCTTTCAAACTGTGGTGCTGGAGAAGACTCTTTGAGAGTCCCTTGGACTGCAAGAAGATCAAACTAGTCAACCCTAAAGGAAATCAACCCTGAATATTCATTGGAAGGACTGATGCTGAAGCTGAAGCTCTAATCATTTGGCCACCTGATGCAAAGACCCAACTCATTGGAAAAGACCTTGATGCTGGGAAAGATTGAGGGCAGGAGGAGAAGGGGATGACAGAGGATGAGATGATAGGATGGCATCATTGACTCAATGGACATGAGTTTGAGCAAATTCTGGGAGACGGTGAAGGACAGGGAAGCCTGGTGCACTGCATTCCATGGAGTCACAAAGAGTTGGACACGTCTTAGTAACCGGACAACAAAAAGTTAAAAGTCAAAAATTTAAAAAAAAACCTGAAAAAGAATAGATACATGTATATGTAAAACTGAATCACTTTGCTGTACACAATATTGTAAATCAACTATACTCAAATATAAAATAAAAATATAGGAAGATGATAGATATATAAAAAATTAAATTTTAAAAAGAAACAAAATTCAAATGTTATTATTTCTGATGATGATGAAACTATATTCTTAACAGCATTGCTCATTTATTTCTTTATAGAATAATTGTTTTCACAGGACATCATTCAAAAGAAATCTCACTAAGAAGCACATCTAAACACAGATGAGTGCAAAACTGCTCTGCCTGAAGCAAGGGGAAAAGTCCATTTTTGGATGGACACCGAGGCTCCAGGGATCAGTCTGGAGGCCCATGAGTCCCTGTGCTCGAAAGGCCTCACTGTCCTCTCTGAAGTTACCTCCAAAGTCCAAAGTCTGGGACTCCCCTGGTGGTTCAGGGGCTGAGACTCTGTGCTCCCGAGGTGGAGGGCCCAGGTTCCATCCCTGGTGGGGGAACTGGATCCTATGTGACACAACTAAGGGTTCAGATGCTGCAACTAAGATCCAGTGCAGCAAAATAGATAAAATAAAGATCTTTTTAAAACTCCAAAGCCTGACCCCTAAAATGTGTTGTTTCCTTTAACAGCTAATTATAGGCCTATTGTTGATAAATTCCTCTCAATATTTAAAGATCTCTTTTTTGATAGAAACCATTTAAAAAGTGTTTATTGAATTTGTTCCAATATTGCTTTTGTTTTATGCTTTGCTGTTTTTGTTTTTTTTTGGCCATGAGGCATGTGGGAGCTTAGCTCCCTGACCAGGGATTGAACCTCCACCTCTTGCCTTGAAAGGCAGAGTCTTAACCACTAGAAATGGAAGTCCCTTCTGAATATTTTTAGTAATTTCAGTGACTTTCGGGGTAAACTTGGGGTAAAGATCTGCCAGGGCAGGGTGTGGGCTCAGTTCTGCCCCAAACAGCCCTTCACCAGCCCCATTTCCCTCTGTAAAGTGAAAGGTTATAAAACTGGGCATCTGCAAGGCCCAGTATTGCTTTAGATTCTTTGAGTCTGCAAAATAAATTTGCCCCTCATTTCCTAAAGTAGAAAAACTCTTGCATTTGTTCTAAACAGCACGACTGTGAAATTTCCAGGCAATTTTCCTGTACCATTTAAGCCATAACCATGAGGGCACCAAATCCTCCCCTGGTTGTGGCCATTCTACCGGCAGCAAGTGGTATCCTTCTTTATTACCTAAGCCAGAAGCAAGCAAGCCAAGTGCCAGCAAAGACGGCACAGTTACACTGTAACTGCCTTTACATCCGTGTGGCTTATCGCACATTTCCCTCGACCTCATGAATTCGTACCTGGGCTTCACAGAGAAGACACACATTGAGATTTATTAGAGCATTGCTGGGAAAGAACCTAGGAGGGGACTGTGTGTCCTTGGTCCTGGGACCCTAGTGGCCAGCAGGGTGATGGGACAGGTACAATACTTGCTGGCTGCCTGGGCACCTATCACAAGATGACTTTCCTACCTAAAGGCACAATTCCTTTCTGATGAAAGCGACAGTTTCTGTTCTCCCACTACCTGTCTTGGGGTCAAGTGTCAACTGAAATTTGGTTTAATCTCGAGGACTGCTCTGTAAGCACTGGATGTTCAAAGTGTGGGTGGGAAGGTGGAGGGAAGGACACAGCATCATGGTTAGGAAGCCCTTGTTAGACGGAAGTTATGTCAGGGGTGACTGAGGAGTTCATCTCTGTGTGGACAGCAGTGTGTACACATTTGAAGACCACTGTCAACCAGAGGAAGACACTCCGACACGCCCCAAAGCCAGGGTTTTTAGCTTGATTGCACACCAGTCTTATCTGAGTTGGTCCCTGGGAGCTGTGCAGAGAAAAGAATATGTGGCTGTTTGCCTCTGAGAATCCAATTAAACTTCAGAATGTCTAGAAATAGGAGAAACTGGCAGTGGGAACACCGAGTTCGACAGCTTATTCACAATGCACAGCGCCCAGGAAGCTGCTGCCACCAGCACCCGGAACCGCAGTTCTGTTAATAGTCACCACCACCCGGAGCTCAGACGCCACAGGCTGAGGTGATTCAGGCTCAAGGCCCCCGAGAACACGCCTGGCCTTCTGCTTCGTTCTGGCCACAGCAGAGTCCCTGTGACTCAACTTAGAAAGCACAGTGCTTGTCCCTTTCAATGCTGGGAACGTCAATGTGGCTTCTTAGAGAGCCTGAAGAGGCGCTGAAGAGTATCTGAGGTTAGAGAAGAAAAGAGAAAAGCTGGGACCACTTAAGACCCTCAGAACTGTCCCCACTGGGTGCAGACTGTGGCTGGAGGCCACCCTCCACCCACATCCACATGCACCATCAGAGCACTCTGTCCCCAACTCCAGCCTACCCACTGACAACATATTTATCATCTATTTTCTAAAGGAGATAGATGAGCTTAAGTAAGTTAAACAACAATAAATAACAATAAAAGCTTTAAACCAAGAGTGAAAGAAAATGCAAACTAAGCACTGGTGAGGACTCAGGGCAGGGGTGAAGGAAGGAAGGCCGACTGCAACACTCTGAAGCACTGAGGTCGGTGACTGGGATGGAAGTATAGACTGCATCTCTAGGCCCCTCCATCTGAGCCCCACCAGGCTCCTCCCTTCCATGTCCCTTGGCCCCTCCCCTCTACCTGGGGTGTCCTCCTAGGTGTCCCAGCTCCTGTCCAACAGTAGCAGCTCCCAAGGTGCTAGGCCTGCTGAGCACTTTCTAGACCTCATTCTATCCCACAGCATCTCCTTGAGGTGGATGCTGCCGGGACAGCGGTCCTCAGGGGTCAGAGGTCAGACCACCCTGGGAGGAATCTTGGCTTTGCATTCAGCTAGTCTTTTCTCAGTGGGTTTCCTGAGAAATCATTACACAACCCTTGGAAAGTGCTTAGTGCAGAAGCTGGTCCAGAACCAACATTCAACACATGTTCATTTTTCATGAATATTTCTCTCTTACCTCTGAGGATAAAGCCTTGGAGCATTTAAGAAACGTGCATGTGTCAACAATTTGGGACAGAAGATGTTTCTGTAATAATGCCTTAAAACTAAGCCATTGCTCTATTTTCAGGCCATCTTGAGAAGAAAAGATGATGTTTTCTAGAGATTGTGGAGAGGGAACATATTTTAGGATATAATTGCTGCCATGGTTGATGGATCTGATGTGACTTTATGTCTACAGGGGGCAAAAAAAACACAGCCAGCAGTCTGAGTGCACAGGAGATGTGTCCTGGAGCCTCTGGTCGGCCACATGACAGAGTCCCTTAGCAGGACTCACAATCTGATGACAGTAGGGATGCTGAAATAAAACAGCTGATAAAGTAAAATGCTGCGAACGAAGGCCAGAGAGCAGAGGTGCAGCCAGAGGTGCAGAGACACCTGGACTTCCCGTCCTGAGTGCCCGAGGAACTGTCACACTGTGTCTGCGCCACTTCTGGTCAGTACCTGGGGGTGACTTCACGGTGGAGTCTGGTCAGACAGCTGAGAAGCAGCACCCTGACAGGACTGAGGCAGGGCTTCGTTTTAAACATGCATCTCGGCGATTCAGATTCTATTCATTTCTCACTGGCACAACGTGTAGACAACAGTTTCTGAACACTATTGTCCCAGGAGCAGCTGGTGTGTGTGCATGCTCAGTCGGGCCGGACTCTTTAGCGACCCCATGGACTGCAGCCCGCCAGGCTCCTCTGTCCACGGGATTTCCCGGGCACTCTTACTGGAGTGTTTTCCTCCGACCCCGTGATTGAATCTGTGTCTCCTGCGCTGTTTTACTGCTTTCCACCTGAACAAAGGGTCCTCTGGGGGCTGTGCAGGGAAAAGGGTGTGTGGTTGTTTGCCTCTGAGTTCTGATGGGGAACCCAGCACAAACACTTCCCTTCACAGTTTGCCAAGTACCACCTCGGGTGGACTGCTCTGTTTCTGGAAGTGAAGGATGAATGAAAACACTGCCTCACCACTGACAGCAGGATTACCATCCAAACTCCCAATCACGTACTCATTCCATCTTCTGCATTCTTTCGTGGTGGGCACCTATCTTTGGAAAGCATACTGTCTTCTAGGGCTGGTTCTTCTCACACATTATGTTCAAACCAGTACCAACATTTTTAAGGGCCTTAAAATTTTGAAGGTCTGGCATAACTGATTCTCATGGAAGTCAACTGCCTCATCTGAAGGTAAGGCTCTCAGAAAAGTGACGATTTCAATACAACCCTTGCGATTTGGACAGAGGAGCCTGGCGGGTCGCAGTCTAGAGCGTTGCAGAGTCAGACATGACTGAAGTAACTTAGTATGAAGCATGCGCTTGCAACTTTAATATTTGAAGATGGTAGCTCTGGCTCAGAGGTAAAGAATCTGCCAGGCAGACCCCTTGGTGGGGAAGATCCCCTGGAGGAGGAAATGGCAACCCACTCCGGTATTCTTGCCTGGGAAATCCTATGGACAGAGGAGACTGGTGGGCTACAGTCCGTGGGGTTGTAAAGATTTGGACACAACTGAGCTCTCTCACACACACAGCTTTACATTGTGGCTGCTGCTTATATTTGTGATATCCACAAGTCTTCAGGAAGCAGAAATAGTAGCCTACCCTTCACAGATGGCCAGCTGCTCCTAGAGCTCATCTTTTTACACAGGTATTGCAAACAGCCACACTAACTACCTTCAAATATGATGGCAGTCATTTCACACAGCAGTGGTTTTTAATTGATAGCATTTCCTGGAACTGCTTGTCATTTGGGGCCTTTATCAGATCTGAATCCTTTAGTCCTTTAATGTCCATTTCATGGTCTTAATGGCTTCTTAAAAATCGGATTTTTAATTGGGCTTTTTGGTTTACAGATTTGTTTCTATAGCTGGTGCTTCTATGATCTCCACCTGTTTGAGATTTAAAGCCAAAGACAAATGCTTATGACTCCCTATTAAACATATTCATATATGCAAATATCTAGTCTAACAATTAGCTGTGGCATGTTAAACCTGCCTGTCATGCAAGTTCATCCCTCTGAAGGAATTCCCCGAGTCTTCCACTCTGCTGCTTGGAACACAGGAGGGGAACTTATGAAACTCCTCTTCTTGTTTCTGAAGTCCACTGCTCTGTCAAGGTTAGCGCTACCACCTGCCTGGGCTTATTTTCATAAACAGGTGACACCCTTCCTCTCTGTGTTTGTTCAGAAGAATTCAGCTTGTGCTATTCCCCAGTTAACTGAGAACCCAAGTGGCCTAGGACAGGCTCAGCCAGAGTTGGGGATGTAGTGCATCCAGGTCACAAGTCAGGGAACTTAGTCTGGAAGCCAATATAGAGATCAGGAACAAGACAAAGGGTGGTCTATACAGATGGCCTGAGACTCTTCCAATTTTGAGTCTATCCTACCCAGGTGTCATGTCGACATCTTTTGAAGCAATGCTGGTTCATGGGAAGATGGCATCTGCTCATACAAGTCTTTCTGGATTCCCTCTTTCAGGATTAGTCCTAGCTATTCATGAAATCACAAACTGTCTTCTAAGCTCTTTCACCCATGTTCACTCTGGGGTGAAAGAGTCCTATAGCTTTTCTGTGTATGGCCTTATGTTTTCTTAAGGACATTAAGTTCCAATGGTCCTTTTCTTCTACTGAGTCTACCTGCTGTCTTGACACAGGCCTGTCTTCCCTAGGGGACAGTATCTCATTTCCTACCACTTAAGACCCTCGCAAAAGCCAACCCCATTTAGGAATCCTGCCCGACCCTGGTGAGACACGTTTGTCTTCGAAATCTCAATCAAGCAGATAGTCTCATGTGTGTGTGTGCTTAGTCGTTCAGTCATGTCAGACTCTTTGCAACCCACAGACTGTAGCCTGCCAGGTCCTCTGTCCATGGGATTCGCCAGGCAAGAATATGGAGTGGGTTGCCATACCCTTCTCCAGGGGATCTTCCTGTCCCAGGGATTCAACCCAGATAACCTGCATTGCAGGAGTATTCTTTACCATCTGAGCTACAAGGGAAGCCCGGGTAGTCTAATATCTAGTATCAATACATAAATATAGAATAAATGGAAATCAAAGGAAGGTGAAAATCAACACGAATAAAAGGACACAGTCTGTGGCACTAGAGTGTGGGGTGGTGGAATGGGGTTGGCCAGCACTGAGTCTGAATTCTGTCCCTAACCAGCTCTGTGAACTTGGGCAACTCATTCACTCATTCTGGACATGGTTTCCTCAGCTCTAAAATTAAGCTGGGATAAAATGACCTCTACAAACTCTTGTGGCTCTAAATTCTGACTCTCTGCCTCTCCCAACGGGTGGAAAGTCCAGTTAGACTTGGGACTAACTGGGAGTTTAGAGAGTTCCCTGGAGCTGAGTTGACACGACTCATTTAAAAGTAAAACTGCTAGGTTGGAATTTGATTAAATGGCCCAAGTTCCACACTGGAGCCAGGAGCCTGGAGTGAAGTTCAGTTATTTCTTTGAATGCCTACTTTCTCGCATGTCAGGTGAAACATTTCACATGGTTCTTAAATTTACATAAAAATGAACATGGCAGTGCTTTTAGATGGTAGAGTGCTACAGAGTGTTTGACATTTCTAGAAACATCTCAGATATGCAGATGATACCCCCCTAATGGCAGAAAACAAAGAGGAACTAAAAAGCCTCTTGATGAAGGTGAAAAAGGAGAGTGAAAAAGTTGGCTTAAAATTCAACATTCAAAAAACTAAGATAATGGCATCCAGTCTCATCGCCTCATGACAAGTAGATAGGGAAAAAATAAAAACAGTGACAGATTTTATTTTCTTGGGCTCCAAAATCACTGTGGATGGTGACTGCAGCCACAAAATTAAAAGACGCTTGCTCCTTGGAAGAAAAGCTCTGACATACCTAGACAGTGTATTAAAAAGCAGAGACATCACTTTGCTGACATAGGTCTGTAGAGTCAAAGCTATGGTTTTTCCATTAGTACGTATGGATGTGAGAGTTGGATCATAAAGAAGGCTGAGCACCAAAGAATTGATGCTTTCAAATTGTGTTGCTGGAGAAGACTCTTGAGAGTCCCTTGGACAGCAAGGAGATCAAACCAGACAATCCTAAAGGAAATGAACCCTAAATATTCACTGGAAGGATTGATGCTACAGCTGAACCTCCAATATTATGGCCACCTGATGCCAAAATATTGGCATCACCTTTTTCTCATTGGAAAAGCCCTTGATGCTAGGAAAAATTGAGGGCAGTAAGAGAAGGGGGCAGCAGAGGATGAGATGGTTGGATGCCATCATTGACTCAATGGACATGGGTTTGAGGAAATTCTGGGAGACAGTGAAGGACAGGAAAGCCTGGTGTGCTGCAGTCCACAGGGTTGCAAAGAGTCAGACACAACTTATCAGCTGAACAACAATAAGAAACATCTCTCATGTGATATGGTGTGAAGGACAGAGCCTCACCTGCAAGCACCAGCTACACTGAGTCTATAATAACTGAGCATCTTCCCAGGAACAAAGGCTCTTGTGCCAGGAGGTCACGAGAGCTGGACCGGTAGGTAGTGGCAGCTCCCCACCGGGGCTCAAGACCAGGGAAGTGTTCTTTCTTCTGTTATAAACTAACCCGTTGTCTCTAGATATTTTCTAGATTCTTCCTTATTATAGTGGAATGTGATCCCAAACACATGTCTAACAGCTTTGGGGTAGTTTAAAAAAACCAGACTCATATTTTTCTTTTCTCCTAAGGGCATCTACAAAGAAAATCAGATGACACATATGCTAAATGATGAGCAGAGCAGCACAGAAATTTGCTGAGAACCCCCATCAAGCCTTTGCCAAGGGCTCCAGGCTCTGTTCTGTGCAGCACTGGACGCATATGTCCTCTTAAACACTGTGTCTGCAGGAGCCTTCATTCTTTCTAAGGAACAACGTGTCCCCGAGCTCCACTGCAAAGGCACATTTAGAAAAGCACGTGGTCACAGGACATTCTTCCAAGTAACTGAAACAAGGAGCTGGTGGCCAAGTGTACTGAGCCGTTAGCTCCTTACCAGATCAGTCTTCCGGGGCAGCAAGGACCCCGAGGTGCTGCGGCAGACTGTTTACCGAGGAAAGCGGACTCGGCAGGCCTGCAGCTCTGACCTCCAGCGCCTAGGGCAGCAGGAAGTTCCCCGCACAGGAGCCTTGGAACTCAAAGCTGGACCAGTGGTTCTTAGACACCTGAGGGCTCGTTAAGACACAGGAAGCTGGGCCCGCCTCCAGGTGTGGGAATGGACCCCCCCATATTTGCATTTATAAGTCCCCGGGTGATGCAGAGGCTGCCGGCCAGAGGCCACACTTTGAGAAGCACTGGGCTAGGCCGTAACCTCCTGCCCACAAAGGTTTATTACATCTCGAGTCAGCCACTGAGAGCAGAGAGCCTGTGGGATGGTCCCTCAAGGCCCCTCTGAGGACTTACTGGGGCCTGTGGTCTGGGTTGGGGGTCCTGCGGCCCTGACACTCAGGCACACCCCAGTGTGGATTCCTCTCCAGATCTCTTCCAGTTTGACCTGGGCCAAAGGGTGGGATCCTAGAGAGAACCAGGGAGAACTCCTCTCACTCACTCCCACATCTGCTAAGGAAGGAGCTCATTCATCCGACCAGCTGAGCCTGACTCACTGGACACAAGCTCCCACGGCCCGCACCCGCCCTCAGAATGTTGGGTTAGCCAGGCATGGGGACCGGTGACCCAGTGAGCCCCCGAGCAGAGCACTGCGGGACGAGGACTGTGCTGGCCTCAGGCTCGTGCAGGGGGCAGATGGAGTCGAGGAAGGGGATCCCCAGGCCTGGGGATGGAGGTAGATTATATCCTGCAGGCCCATGGTGCTCTTTTTGAAAAGTGACACACACAAACGGTTCAAAACTGCCCCTAAAGATAAACGGTCCAGGGAAATGCCTCCCTCCTTCCTGTCCCTACCTACTCACTTCCCAGTCTTGCCCCCCAAAGTCACCACTGTCTGCAGTTTCCTCTGTATGACTTCAGAGCTTCTTTAAGCATTAACCAGCAAATACGAATGCAGCGCCACGAGCCCCTTAGAGCTGTGCTTAGTCGCGTCCGACTCTTTGCCGCCCCATGGTCTGCAGCCCGCAAGGCTCCTCTGTCCATGGGTTCTTCAGGCAAGAATACTGGAGTGGGTTGCCATTTCCTCCTCCAGAGGATCCTCCTGACGCAGGGATCGAACCTGCATCTCCTGTATCTCCTGCATTGGCAGGCAGATTTTTTTTACAACATAAGCCACCTAGGAAGTCCCAATTCAAGCCTAACAGGTCATTAAAATGTTGTAGTAGCCATGTTAAAAAAAGTAAAAACAGGTAAAATTAATTTCACAATATATTCAATATATATATAAACCAATGTTATCATTTCAATGTGATAACATACACATTTCCAGGGCTCAACAATCATAGTGGCCAGTGGCTGCCAGACTGGACAAGACAGGCTCAGAACTTCTGCAGATGAGGACTGTTTGTATCTCGAGGAGGTTTCACATCCCTGCCCCCTCCAACCTTCAGCCCCTCTTTGCCTCTTTCAGGGGTCACTCTTCTCTACATTTCCTTCCTCACGGGGTACACTGGACAAGCCTGTGAAGCTAAAGACCCTGATAACTCAAGAGCGTGGAGGGGTTGAGCAGGAGAAAGGCCAGGCTCTGGTCAGAACAGATGCAAATGTGCACCCCTGTTGACAATTCCTGGTGGGGTCAGGGACCTCAAAGGCGAGTTAAATGTGTCAGTGACCCACCTTGCTCCCAGTTCTGAGGACACTCTCTGCTTGGGACCTGACATACCCAGTGTCTTATGGAAGAGCTGTGAGGAGAAACCAGTGCACAGCCACAGGCGGTTCACAGAAGGATGTGCTCAGGACGAAGCACGAAGGAGCCACGGCCTTGGAAAACAGCTGTGCAAATGCGCTACATCAGATGCTGACCGCCTGGCCGGGGGGTCTGTTTGCTCTCTCCTCTCACTGATCATGTCCCTGCTTCTCTCAGATGTGGCATGGACCCATCTTACCAAAGTTATTTGAAATAGCCCAGTTTTTGTTTGTTTTTTTCTTTTTCTTTTTTTTAGTTACCTATTTTAAAAAGTGTGCTGGCTCTTCTTTTTATTTGGAATTGCAGTTCTAGTGAGGGGATCTGGGCAGCTGGGCCCAGTTTCCTTGAACAATTCGGACCTCTTTCCACCCAAAAAGTTGTAAGCACACCACACAGTTGGGATGATTCTGAAAACAAGAAAATGCTCCCTCTTTTCCCTTCAGGGCACTGTAGATTATAAAGTAGCTTTCTCAGAACTAATTATTAGCCTTGAAAATTGCTTCCTCCTGAAAGAATTACAGGGAAAGAGGGCTGGCTGGATTCGATCATCTCTATCAAAAACAAGCTGGACTTTAGAAAGAGTACTTTAATAGGGAAGGCTTGCTCTTCAAAGCTGGTTTTAAAATTCCCAACTTTGTCTGTTACAAGGACTTTTAGAAAATTAGCTTCTGAACTAATGTTTTTGGTAGTAGAGGATTCTAATAATGCTAATTCTAATTAGAGGTTTCTAAGGCGCGATGAATTCAAGTTCTGCAGACCTGGGAGAGAGGTCAGGGGACCCTGACTGGGAACTTGGAGTTTGCTGTGCTGCCCAGATCTGACCACGGGCATTTCTTTACATGAACCTCTTCGAAGGGGATTGTATACCTACCCCGAGGGGAAGGAGAAAAGAGGTCTGCGCAGATTGGGCTCCAGTCTGTGATGCCAAATGTTGATGGTCAGAAACTGGGTTGCCTATTCTATTTCCTAACTAGTGGTTTGCTTATTTCATTCATAACTTTTGACAGGAAGGATGCATTGAGTCTGGAAGGGTCATACATAGGGCAGGCAGGTTAAGATGTGTTCTTTTGTTCACAATACCAGTTTGTGCCTTTTTGTGGTGATCGCTATTGACAAGCTGACTGCTGAGACAGCCCCTAATTAACAGATTTATTTGAATAGATACACTGTGAAGGTTAGAAAACAGAGTCATGCATAATCTCCTAATAAGTAAAGGCAGGCAAGCTGAACTACACTCATGTCACATGTTCCCTGAGTGTGGCCTAACACAGTGGTTTCTAGACTTTATTACACAATGGAATCACTTGGGATCTTTAAAAAGAATATTAATGCCAGGCTCCTACTCCACCCCCACATTCTGATGTAATAGATCTGGGATGTGATCTGGGCATCCAGAACTTTAAAAGCTCCCAGGATGATTCTCATTTATAGCCAAACATAGGAACCACCATATAACACATATAACTGGACAGTCTGCAGAGGGGAATATCTTGAATAGCTCTGGTCCCTGGAAAAAGTCCCCAACTCTGAGTTTTACTCTGTCCACTAATAAGAAGGCATGACAGTCAAGACACAAATACAAGTGAGAGCACAATGGAAACTGGAAAGCCTCCTAGGGGTTTCTCATCCATGAGGTCAGCATTACCTGGGTGTTAAAGCACTGACTCATGGGCCTCTTTCCCAGAGATGCTTATTTAATTGGTCCTAGCTGGGCACCAGCGTCAGTACTCTTGTTTTGTCATGCTGCACAGTATATGGCATCTTAGTTCCCTGACCAACAATTGAAACTGCTCTTAATCACTGGACTGCCAGGGAAGTTCCAATATTGATATTTTTGGCAAGTATCCCAGATGAATGTACTATTCAGCTAGGGTTGAAAACCACTGCCTAATTCCAAACAAATGCTCACCTTTTCATTAAAGCCGTCTGCAATCTCCACATCTTATCTGACTTTGTACAGAACTAGTGCATTGTATTAAGACCATGTATCAACTCAACTGCCTTCACCTTTCCCCTAGCTTCCATTTGAATACGAACGTTTCCAGGGAGGTGGGCATTTCCTGAATGCCTAGGGTAAGGCACAACTCACCCTTACTAATGAGTTAATGGATTATCATTCTATGTTTTAGAATTCTTAGTGGTTGTTTTCAGCAATGATGGGCAGTGCTAGGGCATCTGAGATCATCTTCTGGCTTGTTCTTCAGCCTCTGGGATGAAATAGAGATGCTTCCATAGGTTATCCTACCTTCCAAGGTCTCTGCAGAAGTCCCCAAACTTTCTTCAAGACAGTACAGCATAGTTACTGCTGTTGTTCAGTTGCTAAGTCGTGTCTGACTCTTTGTGACGCCATGGACTACAGCACACCAGGCTTACCTCTCCTCCACCATCTCCCAGAGTTTGCTCAAACTCATGTCTATCGAGTTGACAATGCCATCCAGCCATCTCATCCTCTGCCTGCCTACAGGGCTTTGGGTTAGATGTCACCAGTGAGAGGCGCCTGCACAGGATTTGGAAGGCGGAAGGGTAACAGAAGGTGTTGCACTGGGGCAGTGGAAGCAGGTGTATAAGCTACAGCAGGTGGTAGATGTGAGGCTCTTCCAGAGGCTTCCAGGATCCTTCTGGGAATAACACCTGCAGATGCCAAGACATCTGAGATGACTGTCGGCAGTTTTCATCCACGGCTTTCCAGAACTGATCGCTGATTCCCAGCTGGCCCCTGACCTAGCTTACCTAGCCCTCCTGATGGACTTGGAGGTCACTTGTGTCCTGTGTTAAGTGTCTTCCTACTTGAAGTACCTCAAGTGGCTTCTCTTTTTCAGATCAAATTCTAACTGGTATGTATAGTAATTAAGAGCTTGAGCCCTGCAGTCAGAAAGCCTGACTGATGGATCCCTATGCCTGTTCTGCCACATACGAGCTGTGCATCCTTGTGCAAAGAACTCAGAGTTGCTCTCTCAGTGTCCTCATCTTTAAAATGGACAAACAAACAATGTTCACCTCCTAGGAATGTGGGAATTCTATGGGGGGAAATGCATAAAACATTTTATACAGTGGCTGATACACAGGAATTACTCAATTTCAATATTAGTATTGGAATTTTATTACCCATTCTGTCTTATAATAATACCATGGGATAATGTAAGTTGTTTTTACTTTTTCTAAAAGAGAATATACACTTTTTAATTTATTGACCACCTCCAGTGAGCCAGGTACGTTCTAGGTGCTAGAAATAGAAAGTTAAAAAGTTTTTGCCCTTATATGGCTCATAAAGGCAGACAAATAAACCTAATGAAGTGAGTAAAGAGCGGGAGCACAGATCCCTATCTTTTTTCCTTGTCAGACAGCCCTGCCCCTCTTTTTCTTTCCTCATAGATTTTATTCTCCCACATCTCCTGCATTGGCAGGCTGATTTTTTTTTTTTTTTTTAACCTCTGAGCAAGCAGAAAGCCCCAGACAGAGGCTATGATATGAATCTACTTACCCTCTCTGCCACAAACCCAATAAGCAGTTTGCTTAAATATAAGGAGAAGGAAAAACCATCTACGTTCCATGTTAAAGCATCCTATTATCTATTCATTGAACTTGTTGGGGGATTGGTAGATGATCGTCAAACCAAGGCATTTGGTGAATTCACCTTTAATGCTACCATTTTCATAGTACTTTGCATAATACCTCTGATGCTTCTAGAATTTTTCACTATAAAACTTATCCAGGTGGTCTGAATACATAAATCAAATAACCTCAATTAAAAAAATTTCTCATACATACTAAGGCTAATTCACCACTTTTTTTAAAGTGAAAAGGGCTGAAAATTAGGTCAAGTATATGAACTATTCTATTCATAATTTTCAGGTATACACACTGGCTTTGCAATGGGAACTATGATAACCCATTCAACATGCATCTCTGGAGTTCCCTGGTGGTCCAGTGGTTAAGAATCTGCCTACCGATGCAGGGGACACCAATCTGAACCTTGGTCTGGGAAGAGTCCACATGCCACAGGGCAACTAGGCCCATGTGCCCCAACTACTGAAGCCCACATGCCCTAAAGCGTGGGCTCAACAACAAGAAAAGCTACTGCAATGAGAAGCCCTTGGGTCACAACTAGAGAAAGCCTATGTGCAACAACAAAGACCCAGCACAGCCAAAAAAATTAAATAAATAGATCAATATAACCCCTGCATCTCGATCCACCAATGACATCCTTCGGGAGTTGCTCTCATGGCGATGAAAAATGTATCAAACAATCCATGCATATCAAACCCCGTCAGCCTATTGAAAGAGTATGGAGGGTCCTTAAAAAACTGAGTTGCCACATGGTCCAGCAATCCCACTCCTGAACACAGATCCAGAGAAAACTAACTCAAAATGAAACATGTCCCCCAATGTTCATAGCAATTACAATCCAAGACATGGAAGTAAACTAAATGTCCATCACCAGATGAATGGATAAAGAAGATGTGGTACACATATACACAATGGAATATATTTTCAGCCATAAAAAAGAACTAGGAGGAGTTCCCTTGTGGTCTAGTGGTTAAGACTCTGCCTGCCCATGCAGGGGACACTGGTTCGATCTCTGGTCTGGGAAGATTCAACATGCTGCGGGGCAACAAAAGCCCGTGTGCTACAACGACCAAGCCTTCACGCCACAACTACTGAAGCTCGTGCACCCTGAAACCTGTGCTCTGCAACAAGAGAAGCCACTGCAGTCAGAAGCCCTCACACTGCAACTATAGCGTAGCCTTCGCTTGCTGCAACCACAGAAAGCCCACGAACAGCAATGAAGACCAAGTGCAGCCAAAACATTAAAACAAAACAGAAAAATGAAGGAATTCGCTGGTGGCCCAGTAGGTAGGACTTGGTGCTTTCACTGTCAAGGGCCCAGGTTCAACCCCTAGTTGGGGAACCAAGATCCCACAAGCCTTGGGAACCATGGCATAGTCAAAAAAAGAGAATGACATAATGCCATTTGCAGCAACGGACATGGACCTAGGGATGATCATACTAAGAAAGTCAGAAGGAGAAAGGCAAATACCATATGATGTCACTTTTATGTGAATTTAAAATATGATGCAAATGAATTTATTTACAAAATAGACTCATAGGCACAGAGAACAGATTTGTGGTTGCCAAAGGAGAGGGATGGATTGGGAGCTTGGACTTCCCTGGTGGCCCAGGCGTTAAAACTCTGTGCTTCCCATTGCAGGGGGCGTGGGTTCAATCCCTGGGCCCCTGGTCCACAAAGTTGTGCATGCCACGCCGGTGTGCCCTCCAAAAATGTACTAGACTGAGTAGTCTGTAGACACAGCTAAGGGGTGGAGCTGCAGCGTGTCTCTATGATAGCTACAGGCACAAATCAAAGGCTTGTCATTATCTGTGCAAAGTGGTTAAATTCTGGCCAAATAGTCATTTTAAGTCCTAACAAAGCATTCATATTCTTGACCAGCAAGAGTAGAATTTTTTCCAGGTGACGGATATCTGCATATGCAGGCACAACCCATTAAGGGTATAGGGGACACCCTTGTTTCTTGGTCTTGCTTGGGCACTCTGACTTATGTGACATTTACGTGATACTCCTTCTTAGAGATGCTCCGTGCATGGCTCTCTGGCCTCTTGAGGATCTCTTTAATTTGAACCTCCTTGATGAATCCACCTCCACTGGCCACTCCTCAGAAGCTGATGCAATCCTAGGATCCTGCCTGCCCCCACTCTCTGATCTTCTACACCCTCTCATCTCTTCATCTGCTCCCAAGGATGACCACTGTGACCTTATCCTCCACTGTGATATGTCCCAAACCAGATTCCACTACCTCCCCACCTAAAATCCAACATTCACTGCTGAATTCCATGTCCACCTGCTCACCTGGATGCGGGGTTTGGCTTCCCCTTTCTCTTCCTTACAGCTTCTTCAGCTTTCTCTTGAACCCATTTCTGTCTGTACCCCTTCTCTCACTCCAGGTCTCACTGTAATCTACTCCCTCTCCCCCGTCATTCCTCTAGACTCCGTTTCCCACCTTGCTTCAGTCCATCTCAAGTCTACGTTCATGGTCCCTGCTGCCCGTAAGTACACAAACCTCCTCATGGCCTGGCCTCAACTCGTGGCAGTGGCTCCCCTGTACACACTTGGCACTGACCTCGACTGTGGCTTAGAGGGCCAGGCCCTCAGAAAGCTGAGGCTAAGCAAGTGCCTTCCAGCCCTGGCAGGCCCCCTCACTGCCCTTTTCCCCTCCCCATCAGGACTGTCTGAACCAGAATTCCCTCCCTCCCACCTGCACTGCACTCCCTGTTTCAGGGAGATCTCAGGCTGCCCGATTCCCAAGGCTGGTCTCCCACCCTGGAGGCTCCCCATCACAGCTCTGTCCCCCCAGCTGAGTGTGAGTTTCAGGAAATTTTAGAGTTTCAGGGGTACTTTGAGAGCTCCATGAGGGATCTTGCAATATATCTGTGCCCAAATTATCTTCATGAAAGATGCAGACACCATCACGAAACTCCACCTGAGACACGTGTAGGGGCCCAACTCCTGCAGCCTGTGGTCCAGGGGCAGGGCTTTATTTTGGAGCATCTGGTGACAGAGTGCCTTTGTGTCCTTCCCCCCACACCCCTGCCCTGGACTATTTCTCTGCTCCTCTGACCTGCCTTCCCCAAAGACATTTCCCTCAGGCTACAGTGAGGGGACTGCGGCTGTGAATGAACTGTGCACTAGAGAAATCCTCTGCAGAGGGACTTCAGAGGCGTTGGTGACAACGGAGACCAGTGGTTGATAAGCTGCGCTGTCACTGGCAGCCCAGCCTTTTTAGCAGAGGAGAGCCTGTGCAGGAGGGCAGGGCCTCAAACGTCTCAGTAGCCACCTTAGCCCCAGAGGGAACAGGCTCGTGACAGTGCATGCGGACAGCCCTGCAGGGTCAGGAGAAAACCGGGCTTAAGGGGAAAGCTCCCTAGGATGAAGGTTGTTAGATAAAAAGGTAGAAACTCATTCTGAGGGAGGTTGTGTTTCAGGAGGACGTTTACTTAGCGATTAGGAACCAGGGGTGGCTCAGACGCTAAGGCGAAGGTGGCTCATCCCACCTTCAATGCAGGAGATGCATTTTGATCCCTGGGTCAGGAAGATCCCCTGGAGGAAGAAATGGCAACCTACTCCAGTATTCTTGCCTGGAGAATCTCCATGGGCAGAGGAGTCTGGCGGGCTACAGTCCATGGGGTCACAAAGAGTTGGACATGACTGAGTGACTAACACTTTCTCACTTTCAGGAACCAGGGAAAGGCCAGGTTCATTCAATTGACTTAGTATTTAACATGGGGTTAATGTTATCTAGAATTCAGAAGCCTTTAAGGACATTTCAGCACAGCCTTCTTCCCTTCTCCTTGGGAACTTTTGGAAGCAGTGACTGGTCATCAGTCCCTGAGGCTTGGCTGAGCTTGCTGGATTGCAAGGTCAGAACAGCTTTGCTGAAACCTAGGGAGGGTGTGGCCATCGCTGCAGGGCCCACACCCTACCTCTCTGGGCCCAGGCTGCCTCTTGAAAATCTCAAGCACTGTTAACTCTTTCCCCTGCAGAACTGAGTCCCAAGGCATGAAAAGTCCCCAGATGTTAAATCCAATGCTGGCCTCTGTAGAGGTCTCCCATTAGCCCAGGGGGCCGCTCTGGTCAGGGGACAGGACAGTGAATTCTGTTGATTCCTGGGTCTTGATCCCTTCTTCAGCAGCACTGTTCCTTATTCTTGCTCTTATGTGTCATCAACCGCAGCAAGGGTTTGGGAAGAGCTTATCTGTTTGTGGTGGTCAGAGGTGGGGATTGTGCCTGGGAGATACAGGTAGCATAAGGAGGATGGGCTGATAAAGGTCCCAGAGGCGTTTTCGAGGAGAGGGGAGGAGGAGCAGCAAGTCATATCCTACAAATCTCTGGGTGCTGCGTCCTCACCTGCAGCCTGCTCCCAACCTCTGTCACTTGAACTGTACATACCTCTAAGGTCCACCTGAGATACGCTCCTCTAGGAAGCCGCAGGCAGTCCACCTGCTCTGGTCTCCCGTCTTTGAGCACCACCACGGACCCCTGTCCTGGCTGAAGGACCAAGATGATGAATGAAACTCCTCACAGCCTGTGGACCAGTCAGGTGGTCAGTACCAGGTGAAACACGGCGCGAGGGGACTCGGCGTCAAAGCTTCCTGAGGCTGGAGCTGCTGCAGCTTTGTGGGGGCTCTGCACCCATCCCGATGCACCCCCCTCTCATGGCTCCTGACACCTTGCACAGAAATCCTCTCTCTCCATTTCACCCCCTAGCCCCACAGGGCCAATGTCATTTGAGCAGGGGCTGAGAATGTCATATTCGCATGTTCACAGTCGTGTCCAGGGCTGAGCATGGGGCCCCTGACAGAGCAGGAACTTCACTGGACAGATTCTCAACTGAACCAAATGAACAGAAATAGACCACTGTGGTTACAGAGGAACAGCTGGGCAGTACAACAGGAGAAAAGGGCTAAGACGACGTCACGATGAGAATTCCATTCTAACTGCAACTCAAGTCTATCAACTGATAGGAACGTTAAGATCATTACTCCAAATGGGTACCTCTAAATGTGATTGTGCAAGAAAACTGTATTTTTCTCTGTGTGTATTTCAATCATATTCTTGGAAAGAAACCTTCCCCCGCTTGGATAGTGCAAAACCCGGATATGCTCAAATCTAATTTTCATATGGAAAGAGTTTATATACCATTAGGATTTCATACCTAAGATCATCATTTACAGTAATTCTAAGCTTTTTCTATTAAGGAAAAACACTTAAGCTTTTCCTTTTTTTTAGAAGCCAGGGTGATTTCAACCAAAGAAAAATGAAAGCATTAGTGGATATTACAGAAATGGCATTGCCTCCTAGATCCTGCAGTTTGTAAGTCCTACGTTTATTGCTGGTTCCTTGACAACAGGGAAATGACTTTTTAAATCTTATGACACCAAGTAAATACTTCCTTCTACCTTTCCCTTATTACTCAGAAATAAAGTCATTAATTTTTTTTTAAAAGAATGAACATGAAAAAAATAAAAAAGAATGAACATGAAAGTCAGTGATTTTTGGTGCCTTATTTACATTTAGGTTGGTAATAAGTAAAGCACTCACAACACCTCTTTCTTTTCCCATCATTATTTCCAATGTTGAGGTATTTTACATAAATAAAACCCAGCCTTTTCATTGTGCAGGCAAGGACTTCCCTGGTAGTACGTGGATAAGAATCCTCCTGCCAATGCAGGAGACAGGGGTTCTACCCCTGATCTGAGAAGATTCCACATGCCTCGGAGCAACCAGCCCGTGTGCCACAGCTACTGAGCCCACACTCTCGGGCCTGGGAGCTGCAACGACCAAGCCCAAGTACCACGACTACTGAAGCCTGTGTGCCTAGAGCCTATGCCCTGCAAGAAGAGAAGCCACTGCGATGAGAAACCTGTACCATCTCAACAAAAAGTAGCCCCTAGCTCTCTGCAGCTAGAGAAAGCAACTAGGCTCCAGCACAACCAAAAAAAAAAAAAAAAAAAAAAAAAACCCTCCGGCCAAGAAATTGGAGACGGGTGCTTAAGCACTCAAAGGATTTTGTGGGCTCAAGGTCAAATTCTGAAGGATGACCCATTTGGCTGTTCTCACCCTACTGATCTGGTAGCTCAGATGCTAAAGAATCTGCCTTTAATGTGGGACACCGAGGTTCAATCCTTGGGTTGGGAAGTTCCCCTGGAGAAGAGAATGGCTAGAATCTCATGGAGAGAAGAGCCCGAGAGACCAACTTTTTCACCCCACTGATCAGGCAGCAGGTGTAAACACAGGGCGCTTATAGTTAGAGTGGACCCTGGGCAATCAGCCCCTGGGCAGCCCAGAGGAAGCTGGGGGCTTGGTGTGTAAGCGATTCGATTTCTGGCTCTACTTTCTAGTGTTCGTTACCAGCTTGGTGATCTGGTGGTGATACTTGCTGTCCATGTTCACCTCTATAAAGGAGAACACAAAATACTCTCTCAGAATGGCATATTTGAAAGAAAATATGTTGAACAAAGGCTTCTGTATTCCCAGGAATGAAACATTATCAAAAGTTTATCACTTGGTTATGAGAATTACTGCAGTTTCAGATCTAGGGGATTTATCCTCTAAATACTTATGCACAACTGCCCGTCCCCCACGTCCCCACAAGAGGGCATCTCCCTTCATGAGCCAGAACCCTGGATCACTCTTGCTACGCACAATGTATTTTCAGCCTCCCCTGATCCACTCTGCCATTTCACATGGCTGGGTCAACCTTTCCTTCACAAATTTGGGGTATCATTTTGATTTTCAGCCTACTTAAGATATATTAGAGAAAGAGGCTAAACGCTGTCAACGTTGCTTTAAGAAGCAATAAGAACAGTTGCATTTCTGGGTCAGCTGTGAGCAGGCCTCCACACCTCCTCAACGACCTTCGAACGTTCAACTTTTCCACTTAAAAGAAAGCTCTGAACCCCTCAAGTTACGTATGATATGAAGAGGAAGCGGCTGACACCTATGCAGGAAAAAGTGCTGTGTCTGCAGTTAGTTTTTGACTTTTAACATTGCCACTTACTTACTAGCTCTACGGTCCTGAGTCATTTAACCTTTTCAGGTCTCCACTTCTGAATATACATTGAGAATAAATAATACACATCTCAACTTTAAAGGGTTGAGTAAGATAATGTAGATGAAAGTATTCTGTAGATTTTAAATCATAGTATAAATGAGGGTTTATATCAATGTAGGCTCGGAGCCTCATATAAAGTAGGGTCTCAATAAATGGAAACTGAATTGCAGGGTATGAAAGAGTCACCACTAATTCCTACGGCAACTTGACGAGTAATCCAGGGGTGAGGGAGGGCGGGAAATCCCGTTGGCAGATTACACTTGGGCTTAGCATGCTCCAATCTGCTTTCTTAACTGACACAAGGATGGAAGTAATGAACTTCAACATCTGGTTATATGGCTCTAAGGAATCAGTTCAAGTGAACAAACACAGGGAATTCATTTAACTCTCGATGGCATGGCCCCCCTGGAAAGGCAGGCAATAGGCCTGCCCTCAGTGAGTATCTGGAGAGGGCAGACGTCCAGCTGAGGGACAGGGGAACTGTACCCCTTCCCTTCCCTCTCCTGTCCCCTCACCCCCATCCTGTACCTGCCCAGCCTGCCTGCCTGCCTCCTCCCCATGCCCGGGACCTGGGAGCCCAGGCTGGGTGCTTCTGGCCTCTTCCTTCTCTTCTTCTGCTTGTACCTGTAGCTGGTTTCATTCACCTAGGCACTTAATTTTTCTACTGTTCACTATGTTTCCTGGAGCTTTACCTCTCTGCTTTGAGGTCAGAGATGGCATTTCAAGTGTCTTTTGAGTCCCCTCAGCCCCTGTCTGAGGACCAGGTCTGCAGCAGATGATAGCTGATGAGGAGCCCGGACACCTGTGAAGGTGCTGGGCTCTGGTCGTGAAGGCTGCAGGCATCCTTCAAAGGACTGAGAGCAGAACAAGGACCTGCCTAGCCCCGTCTTTCAGAAAGACGATCTTTAGGGCGAACTTGATGGGAGGCTGGGAGAGAGCGAAGCCAGATTTTAAGGGAAAAACAGGTCCACAATCCTTATCTGAAACCCTCAGGTCTGCATGTGTTTGGGGTTCAGAACATCTTTGTATTTTAGGAAAGCAAACCAATGCCTATACTGCACAGCCTACACCATCCCAGGCAGGGTCTGGGTGCTCTAATGACTAGATAGTCTCAGGAAGTGGGATAAAAGCTGCACATCACTTTCAATTGGTTCTGCCAGAGGAATTTTTAAAAACCTCAGGTGTTCAGAGCTTTTAAAGTTTATGGATTGAGAGAGAGGCTGTGGGTTGGTATTTAAAAGAAAGCCTTCTAAGAAGGATGGGTCTTGCGGACCAAAGACACTTGTGTTTTGCTGAGTGCCTGGAGTGGATTAAGTGGAGCGGTCAGGGAGAAGCACTGCTCAGCCCCACGGAAGGCAGGGTGTCTGGACTGTGGGCAGAGATGGGCAGAGGGCAAAGAGGGGGGCCAGCAGGCTGGTGCGGGGTAGATGCTGAAGCTACCCAAGCAAGCCAGGCAGAAGAAGCTGGTGGGGCAGACAAGGGCTTTTAAGAACAGAAATGCCTAGTCCTCAGTTTGAAATCATCTGCATTGTTTTCCATAAGTCCCCCTCTGTCCGCCCTCACATACCTGATGACTGCCTACAATAGGACTGACTAACAGAAGGATCAAGTGAGCCACCTAGGTAATTTTAAAATTTCTAGTAATAGTGCTAAAAAAATAAAAATAGTGTAATTGTAATAATATACTTTAGTTGACCCAATACATCCTAAATAGTGTCATGTAATCAATAAAAGGGTTTCCCTGGTGGCTTAGATGGTAAAGAATCTGCCTGCAATGCAGGAGACCTGGGTTCAGTCTCTGGGTTGGGAAAATCCCTTGGAGAAGTAAACAGCTACACACTCCAGTATTTTTGCCTGGAGAATTCCATGGACAGAGGAGCCTGGCGGGCTACAGTCCACAAGGTCACAAAGAGTTGGACACGCCTGAGGGACTAACACTAAACATCAATAAAAAATTACTGAGACCTTTCACTTTTTTTTGGTACCAAGTGTTTGGAATTTGGAGCGTATTTTACACTAACAAACTTCTCAGTCCAGACTCGCCACATCTCAGCAGCCAGCTGTGCCTGGCGGCTCCTGGACTGGGCAGTGCAGGCCTAGATTCCCCAGGGGCCTCAGGGTTGGGTGGGGGGTGGCTCCCAGGCCCTACTCTCAGCTCTGTGCTGGGTGAGTCTCCCTGGTGGGACTCTCATAGATTCAATGCTTCTAGCCCTGGACAATCTGACTCCCAGCAACCAGGGGATTTAGGCCAGGTGCCTTATCTTTGAGCACGAACACGTTCTTCTCTAGTTAGATCTTTTAAGAAAGGCTGGAAGCATGCCTTGACACTGCAAGGGAAAATATGGAGTACGAGTTTCCCCGTAAAAACTCTGATTTTACATGTGTGCCCATAGCTTCAAGGCATGGAGCAGGTGGAACTATCCCTGCCCCCACTCTTTTCATTATAAATGAACACGTTTAGTTTCGACAACCATAATAAAGAGATTTTTCACACTAACAACAAAGCCCTACATTTTCACTTGTTTTTATTGGTCAGAGATTGGATTTCATTTGTAATGATTAATCCTGAGACTCTGCGAGCACTTATACACACTTGAATGCCATAAAATAAGGGAGCTGATGAAGAAGCTGAAATAAAGTATCTGCAAAAATAAACATCACAGGGTCATTTTTCTCTGGCTAAAGAACTCTCCAGAATCTCTGAAAAGATGACCTATGTGTGTGGGAACAGCCCAAACCATACCAATAAGGCACTTACTAAACATGAGTCATCCAGAACTTAGCCCTGCCGTGGAGACACCCACTCCTCAAAGCCTGGTGCCCCCCGCCCCAGTTAGCCATCCAAGCCCATTCTAACAAAACTGATTGTTTTTTTAGTGACGGATGTGGATAAAATTCTCAAATGAATTGCCTGAGAAGTCTATTTGACATATGATCACCTAAAATCTTGGCTTCTCAGAAGAACTATAAAAAATTTCATTAATGTCACACCAATCTCCAGCGTCCTCCTACCAGCAGCTTGTCATTTAACAGCATCAGGTCTCAGGTGGTTTATACACAAGAAGCTAAAGTGACTGCATCTCTGCCAAATAGTATGCAATTATAAACCAAGTTTATCCTGTACTGTCATTTAAACTTTAAGTTGTGTTCCATAGAAAAGGTATTATGCATTTCATAATCCAGGGAGTATGTCAGCAACATGCACAGTTATATCTACCCTCACTCTGTTTTCTACAAAAGAAAGAGAATCAAGTTATGCTTGTTACTGTTCTATATTGTTCTCCCTTATGCACCAGACACATGGTCTCTGGAAGCCCAGAACTTGGACTAATGAAAGGTCTACACGTGGTATGACACAGCATGCAATTTCTATGTTCTGGTGGGATTACTGATGGCCGTGGAGAAGAAGGCGGCCAGACTCTCTGCTCTTTGCTCTTCTCTCCCACCATCTATTTCTTCTGAGATCCCTGCCCTGCCGTGGAGATTTGAAGGTGTTAGCTCTCTCAACTCAATTTTTCTTTCCACCTCCAGGAAATAAAGCCCACCTGGCTCTTTCTAAGTAGAGACTGGAAGAAGGAGGGGAAAGCAGGTGAGGGGTACGTTTCACAAGAGTTCAGGTCAGGTTCCTGCAGATCTGCGAATACTCAGGGCCATGTGGGGTCCTGCCACATATGCAGCTGAGTAGACCTGTCTGTGGCATGAGATGGCCTTCTGCCCATCCCTGACCCGGGTGTGGGAGTGGTCTGTGTGTGTGTATGTGTTTTGAATTGTGGATATCCTACCTTGAAATAAACTTTCCAACTCAAAGACTGACTGTTAAGAGTCCAGAGTTTTTATAGAGTAAGAAATATGGAAATTTCAGGTCTACAAGGAAAATGTGGTAAGAAAGAGCAATGAATAAGATGATGAGTTATGCTTCCAGACATACTTCTACTGTAAAGGCTACTTTTGTTTTAGATAAGCAAAGTGTTCTGTTCTGAAAGAAAGGTCCGCGGGATGAAAATAAGAGAAAAAATAGGTCCTAATAAGGATCCAAGTCCTGATAACTGTTTTCAGGGTCTGGCAGCTCTGCCACATGCTCAGAGCTGGTGACTGGTAGATCGAGGATCTGAATTCTCCTCCTGGTTCTAATGTTAACTATTTGGCCATAAACTTCCTTGCGGCTTCTTTACAATGGGAATAAAGAACCCAATTCCCAACCTTCTTTATAGGTTGTTGTTGAAGAAAATGTGATAAAGTGCTTTGAAACCCATTATTTTATGAACATAAATACAGTAGTAAACAAATACCTGACTATGAATTTGCATGCCATTAAAAGACATTTACTCCTTGGAAGGAAAGTTATGACCAATCTAGACAGCATATTAAAAAGCAGAGACATTACTTTGCCAACAAAGGTCCATCTAGTCAAGGCTATGGTTTTTCCAGTGGTCATGTATGGATGTGAGAGTTGGACTATAAAGAAAGCTGAGTGCTGAAGAATTGATGCTTTTGAACTGTGGTGTTGGAGAAGACTCTTGAGAGTCCCTTGGACTGCAAGGAGATCCAACCAGTCCATCCTAAAGGAGATCAGTCCTGGTGTTCATTGGAAGGACGGATGTTGAAGCGGAAACTCCAATACTTTGGCCACCTGATGTGAAGAGCTGACTCATTGGAAAAGACCCTGATGCTGGGAAAGATTGAGGGCAGGAGGAGAAGGGGATGACAGAGGATGAGATGGTTGGATGGCAGCACCGACTCAATGGACATGAGTTTGGGTAGACTCTGGGAGTTGGTGATGGACAGAGAGGCCTGGTGTGCTATGGTCCATGGGGTTGCAAAGAGTTGGACACGACTGAGTAACTGAACTGAACTGAACTGAATATATCTACTGCCTGTATGACAAGGTCTCATCTCTAACATTCTATGTATGTTTTTTCTCTCTAAAACTTCTCTGTATATTCCCAGCCTGTTCAAAATAGAATTCCAAGTGCGTATCATCTGTAGGACTGGGCAATGCTATGTTGTTTCTGGACCTAACCCAAAGTTCCAAGAACCAGACCATCTCTAAACTTCTTCCCAGTTTGAAAACTCATCTAATCTAAGCAACAACAATCTCTAGCCAGGAACCTCTCCTCTTTGCCTTTGGTCTATTATTTTAGCAGCTTATTATTATTTTTTTAAAGCTCATTTCTCCATCCCATGGCTACGTGTCTTCTGACACCACTAATGATGGAGTGCTGGGGCCAACCTGGGCATCTCTCCCCTGCTGACTGTCCAAGAGCCTGCCTGTGACTCACGCCTTGGGCTATCCAGCACTGGGGTGCTGGGTGGCTGTCACCATAATGTTTACAGGATTTGGAAATTCCACCTCAAGCCCTACTCCAAGGGTGTTGATCCTGGCTAGCTGCTTTCATGAAAAACAATCCAAGCACCCTGGCTCATTTGGGGAATCTGGCATTCTTGGGCTTTTGATACTGAGACAGTGGAAAACTTCATCAGTATCCATGCTGCAATAATTTTTATCCATTTGAGCACTTAATCTTTTACATATTTACCCAGCAATTTCTAAGGCTTACTACGGATCAGAGTTAGCACTCTTCTGCTAGAAGACAATACCTCATGGTTCTGATAGACATGTTCATAGGCAACATGTGAGAATGTTTTAGACATTTAGGCATCAGCATTTCATAATGTCCATCCCAGAGTCCTTGTACATGTTTTGTTGGAATTACACTTCAGCATTTCATTTTCTTTGAAGCAACTGTAGATAGTATTGTATATTTTAATTTGGTTTCTACTTGTGGTCAGCATATACAAGCCTAACTGATTTTTGTGTGTTGATCTTGTATCCTGTAATATTATAGAACTTGTTCATTAGTTCTATTTGATAGGTTCTTTGGGATTTTCTATATAGACAAGCATGTTGTCTTCAAATAGACACAGTTTTATCTCTTCTTTTCCAATGTATGTCTTATACTTATTTTTCTTGCCATATTTCAGAGGCTAGAATTTCCAGGATGACACTGAATCAGAGTGATGACAGTAAACATCCTCATCTCGCTTTCACTCTTAGAGGGACAGCATCCGCTCTTTCACTATTAAGTATGATGTTAGCTGTGGTTTGCAGATGTTCTTTGCAAGGTTGAGGAAGTTCCCCTAGAGTACTGAGAATTTTTATAATGCATGGGTGTTAAATTTCATCAAATGTTTTTTCTGCATCAATTGATATGATCATATGCCCTTTCTTCTTTAGCCTGTTGCTATAGTTGATTACACTGGTCGATTTTTGAATACTGAACCAGTCTTGCATACCTGGAATAAATCCCACCTGGTCATGAGCATGGTCTTTTTATACAATGTAAGATTTAAGTTAACATTTTCTTAAACCTTTTTTTAAATGTCTAATTTATGGGAGATATTGGTCTGTTATTTTCACTTTTGTCTTCGCCTGGCTTTGGCATCAGGGAAATGGCCTCATATGATTTGGGAAGTGATCCCTCCTTTTTCTTTTTCTGGGAGAGTATATAAAATTAATGTTAATTCTTCTTTAAACATACGGTAAAATTTTGCAGTGTAACCATCAGAACCTGGAGATTTTTTTTTTTTTTTTCAGGGTGGAAGCAAATTTTAAACAACAAATTTCTTAAATAGTTACAGGTCTATTCTGTTCAATCCCTGGGTTGGAAAGATCCCCTGGAGAAGGGAAAGGCTACCCACTCCAGTATTCTGGCCTGGAGAATTCCATGGACTATGTCCATGGGGTTGCAAAGAGTTGGACACGACTGAGTGACGTTCACTTCACTTCATTGTGGTTAAGTATTTCAACTTGGCTGAGTTTTGATAATCTGTTGTTTCCAAGAAACTGGTCCATTTCACATAAATCATCAAATTTATGTGTGTAGAGTGTTCATAGGATTATCTTATCCTTTTGACATCTGCAGGGTCTAAAGTGATACTCCCAATTCACTCTTGATATTGGTTATTTGTGTTTTCTCTCTTCTCTTCAATCATGCTAGAAGTTTTTAAATTTATTCAAAGAACCAGCTTTTTGCTTATTAATTTTCTCTATTGATTTCCTGTTTTCGATTTCATTGATTTCTGCTCTCGGCTATATTATTTCCTTTCTTCTGTGTGTCTTGGCTTTTCAAGTTTCTCAAAGTAGGATTTAGATATCGATTTCAGATCTTTATTCAGTTCTAACATAGTATTTAGTGCTGTGAAAGTGAAGTGAAAGTGAAAGTTGCTCAGTCATGTCCAATTCTTCTGCGACCCCATGGACCATACAGTCCATGCAATTCTCCACGGCAGAATACTGGAGTGGGTAGCCTTTCCCTTCTCTAGGGGATCTTCCCAATCCAGGGATCAAACCCAGGTCTTCTGCATTGCAGGAGGATTCTTTACCAGCTGAACCACAAGGAAGTCCATTTAGTGCTGTAAATTTACATATTGGTGTTGTTTTAGTTGTATCCTACAAATCTTGATATGCTGCCTTTTTTGTGTGTATAATTTTTCTTTCCATGTATATTATAAATTTCCTTTTTGACCTATGGGTTATTTATTTAGAAGTGTGCTGTTTAATTTCCAAGTGTTTGGGAATTTTCCTGTTGTCTTTCCATTACTGACTTTTAGCTTGACTCTGCTTTGGTGAGAGAACACACTATGATTTCAATTCTTTTAAATTTGTTAAGGTTTTTTTTTTTAATGTACCAGAATAAGGCTTATCTTCATGAATGTTCCATGGGAGACTGTGTATCCTACTGTTCTTGGGTGAAGTATTCTATCAACATCAATTAGATCCTGTTGTTTGATGGTATGGTTCAGTTCATCTATATCCTGTCTAGTAGTCTGTTAATTGCTTAAAGTAGGGTTAAGTCCTAACTATAATTGTGGATTTGTCTTATCTTTTCAATACTATCAATTTTTGCTTCATGTATTTTGAAGTGCTATTATTTCTTCATACACATTTCCAATTGGTATATCTTCTTAGTGGGTTGACCTTTTTATCTTTATGTAATTTCCCTATTTGTCCCTAGTAATTTTATTTGCTATAAAATCTACTTTTTAATATTAATATAGCCACTCTTGATTTTTAAAATTAATTTTTACATGATGTATTTTCTGATATTTTTACTTTCAATCTACCTATGTCATTATGTTTGATGTTTCTTGTGGACAGTAAATAGTTGGGTCGTTTAAAAAAATCAACTCTACCAATCTCTATCATTTAGTTTCTGTATTTAGACCACTCACATCTAATGTGATTATTGAAAATGTTAGGGCATAATTCTGCCATATTGTCTATTGTACACTGTTTATCCCTTTTGCTTCCTATTCCTCTTTTTTCCCCTTCATATGGCTCACTAGTACATTTCTTGGAGCTTCATTTTGATTTATTCATAGTGTTTTTTTAATATGGTACTTTGTATAGTTTCCTTAGGAGTTGCTTTAAGTAGTACCATACACATAGATAACTTTCAGTCTACTGGCGTCCACTTTGAAGTATAGAAACTTTACCTCCATTTAAGTCCCTTTATACTACAGTTTACCCTGGGATCAGAATATAGCTTTAGAAGTCTGGGTCCAAAATATGAGGCCCTGTGGTTCCTGAACTTGAGGTGTGACCTTGAGGTCTCAAGCCATTCCTGTACCAATAACATCTTATTTGTATAGGCACTGGGCTTGCAGGTACTTTATGTAACATGAATTTAGTTTAAAGAAACATAAGAATATAACCATCCACTATAGCTCAGATCTCAGATGTATGATAAAAGCCCTAGGCAGATGGTCAGATTCAATATATAGTATCATACCTGTGGATGTAACTGGGTAAAATGAAGTACTGGTCTCAGAAGTTGTGGATCCCACCATGAACAGTCACTCCACTTTTAGGATTTGTTTTTACACTAAGTTATTTCAGTTGTGTCCGACTCTGTGCAACCCATCGACTGCTGCCTTAAAACCAACAAGCAATTAATCATGTTTCTTGCCCTTTATTGCTTTTCAAGCCCCTAAATCATCCAATTAGTAGAACAAAGTACACAGTTCTAGATCATGGAATGTATTATGTTCCCAGGTCAGTGTGCTAATCCCTGGCTGACTCACATTTTGGCATGATCAGAAATGTACTTTAGATAAATTAATCATATAGTTGGAATGAAGAAACTGGTAGCAGGAAGATCATGCTTCTATAGAGGCCTGGGAACAAAGCAGGGAAGGCCTGAAAAAAGGTATGGCTACAGAGACATAAAGGAATAGAATTATTATATGCAGGAGAAGCTGCGGAAATAGAATGTGAAAGGATACAGCAAGTGACTGGGTTCTGGAGCTAAGGAAGGAGACAGAGTCCATGGTTTTGACTCCGGGTGGCAGCACTAATGAAAGAGGAAGAGCCGGGGGGTGTGGTGGAACGGAGAGGAATGTGAGGTTCTGAACACAGAAGAGTGTGAGGTCTTGGTGACTGGCTGGAAAGACTGGCTCCAGGGCTCGAGGAAGACATCAGAATTAGGGATCTTGATTTGGGAGGCTCCTGGACAGAGGTGAGAGTAAAAGATGTGGGAATGGATGACATCACCATTAGCAGGCTGCTGAGAAAAAGAAACATATCAAAGATTGAACGTTGGTAAGAAAAACGACAACAAAACAGATCAAGGGGGTGTAGCTGGATAGCAAAGAGCAGACGGTTCAAAGCAGGCATGAGCTGCAGGCGCAGTCTGCAAAGACGCCAAGAAAGTCAGGGACTGGGAAAGGGCCACTGGTCGGGCCCAGGACAGGGGGGTCATGGTGGTACCCAAGTGCAGATGCCAGAAACCAGACGCAGGGGACAGGAAGGCAGAAAGGAGGGCCCACGGGAGGTCCAAGGACGGGAGAGAGAACAAGCATGAGAGCCCGGCAGCCACAATGCTTGACGGGTGTGGCTATTTGGTCTGGTTTGGGAAAATACCAGAATGTTGCAGGCTGGGAGGAAGAGTACCTAAGGAAAGAATGAACCGGGGCTGGAGAAGGACAGAGGGAGGAGATGAGGTCAGGGAATCAGAAGGCAAATGGATCAGGCATTTCTTCCTCTGGGATGGGAGGAAGCAGCGGGGCACAAAGCTAGGGAAAAATTTAAGGTGGAAACAAAGCAAGTACAGGATGCTGCTCCAAAGCCTCTGAACACACAATTACTCTTCTTTTTAACCTACGATGCTTCTCTTGTTGAAATCTGTGTGATTCCGTTGGGGCCTAGGGGGTTTCCAAATCTGACTAATCAGCAACATTAATTGGGAAACTTAAAAAATACAGATTCCTAGGCTCAAACCCAGCCCCAGTGAATAAGAATTTCTGGTGGGGGGGCCTAGGAATCTGCACTGTAAAGCCTCCTCAGTGATTCCTATGGTGATCTGGGTTTGAGACCTCCAAGTATGTTTTTAACCAAAGATGTGTACCAGAATGACAGGGGCAGGCGCTGAGTCCTCAGAGCACAGCTACTGACATTTCCAAAAGCTCCCTGGGATCTGGTGTGCACCCTGGTTAAGAACCACAGTGAGGAGATGGGACTGAAAAAGCAACCTGGTCAGGAAGGATACTGAAGTCACCATACAGACTGCTTCTCTGTTCCTGACATCACCTGATAATTTCCTGTGGACATTTTTCCTATCAAAACAGCACCTGCTCCCAGCCCCAGCCTGGCTGTTGCAGGTGGACTGATATGATTGCTTGCGACTTGTCAATGCATTTCCAAGGCAGCCAGGCCGGTGGGGAGGTCAGCTCTGCTTGTTGGAAGGAGACTGGCTTTGGAACTGTTTTTGCAGGTCCTTTAAGTGAAAGCATATAGAAAAACATTGCTCTTTCTCTGAACTAACCACACACTGAACCTTATGAAAGAAACAGTAAGATGCAGAACAGAGACGAGGTGGTAGAAAAAGCCACATTTTACTAATTCAAAAAAAATCTGATCAAGTAGATTCATAATTAATTTGGTCTGAAAATTCCTTGCCCTCTTCTGTTGATTTCTTTTTTTTTTAAAGCAGCAGCAACAATACAGTAACAAGTACAGAAATGAGAGCCTGACACATGCTTGTCTGGCTTTGAGAGAGGCTGCAAGCCCAGCCCTTTTAATACCTCCCAGAGAAACATTTTCTTTTATCCAAAATGGTGGTGTGATCCAGTCCCTGCTCCAACAGCCCCAATGCCTCATCTGTTGGAGTCTTTTAAGTTTACGGCACAGACGGAAGCTGTCAGTTTCTCTCTCTTTTTATAGGACATTCACATTTGCATTCTCAACAGACAGTACACGCCTCAAAGGCCATATTCCCCCCAACATAATAATCCCTACGCTTGAAATATGAACAAGATAATAGTAGCATGAAAATATTCTTACCCCGATGAAGGCTGGCTCCAGCTGTGGCTTAGTAAGTCAAAAACTAGTAAACTTGCTTGTAATAACATCCTAAAAATTCCAAAGGTTATTTTCCCTCATCCACAGTTAAAAAGCCATCTCCTACAGAACAGTGTCATGTCTGTGACGTGTCCAGGATTAAGGCAAGAGAGTTCTTGGTTATAGTAATTTGTCTGGTTAGAGATTAAAGAAAAAAAAAAAAAAACTTGACTTGAGCTGTCAGTTAATATTTTTCACTTAACAACAACAACAAAAAAGCCATTTTCATGCTTCACAGAAGAACTGTGTGATTTTTAAACAGGTAAATTCTCCTCCGTCTCTGGCATCTGATAGTTTTTTTGCATGTCAGCGTAAGCAAGCAAGCAAAACACGACCGATGAAGTTTCAAACGCGTCTTAGTTACATAAACGGAAGTTAGCTTTCTTTGATATAGAATTACCGAAGCATCTCACTGAAAAAGCAAAATCCTCCTTGTAATTAATAAAGAATTGGGGTATTCTAACCAAGCTGAAAACTAAGAACCTTCAAATTCCAAATCTTTCCATTCCTGGATGAGCTTTGGTATTCACATGTTAATAGGATGCCTGCTTTTTTTTTTTTTTTTGGCCAATGTTCAGGCCAAAGAGTCTGCGAAACAGACTTTTTCCATCTTATGACCTGTTTTAGAATTTCTTTCTTGCAAAACGTTAGTTATTTTGCTTGGTAGATTGCCTGAATTCATTCTTATTTTCTCTCCCTCCTATTACTTTATCTCTCTCCTGTCTCTCTTCTCTCCCACCTTTCCCCTCTTTTTCTTCTATTCTTTGATAAATTATATATTTAAATTAGAGTCCACTTGGACCTACAGTCTATGTCTGACTTGGCAGGGTTGCTAGAGTTAGCAAATAAAAATACATAATTCCCAGTGAAATTTGAATTTCAGGTAAAAAATATGCCCCCCTCCACCAGATTTTTTGTTTTGTTTTGTTTTGCTTAAGTGTAAGTATGTCTCAAATGGGGCTTTCCTGATAGCTCAGCTGATAGAAAATCCACCTGCAAAGCTGGAGGCCCTGTCCGATTCCTGGGTCAGGAAGGTGCCCTGGAGAAGGAACAGGCTACCGACTCCAGTATTCTGAGCTGCCCTGGTGGCTCACGTGGTAAAGAATCTGCTGCAATGCAGGAGACCTGGGTTCAGTCTCTAGGTTGGGAAGAGCCCCTGGAGAAGGGAAAGGCAACCCACTCCAGTATTCTGGCCTGGAGAATCCCCATGGACAGAGGAGCCTGGTGGGTTACTGTCCATGGGGTCACAACGAGTCGGACACGACTGGGCGGCTAAGCACATGGTACACGTCTCAAATACTGCATGAGACACACTTACACTCATCAACTATTCCTCATTCATCTGAAACGCAAATGGAGCTGGGTGTCTTGTGTTTTATCTGGCAATCCTAGTTTAGAGGTTAAATAGAGGGACATGAAACAACAAAGACTTCCATTTACAACTCCTGGCAGAAGAGACATTTCCACTCCTGTCCTTCTGAATGCCTTTGGTCTAGGTACAGCCTTCTCCGTGGCATTACTTCAGTTTATTTTTGATCAATCCAGTTTGAATAAAAGATCCACAGGGGGTACCACATCCTGACACTGAAGGAGTCCACTCAGAGTTCCAGGGCTGACCCAGTATCACCCGAATCCAGAACTTGTGAAACTGGTCCCTCAGGCAACATGCGATCTTAGTGCAAGCAGATACCAGACAAACACTTGAGTTTTAATGGCTCACTTTTCTTTCAAATTTGAACCTCGCATTTAATGCTTTCAAAGGCACTGAATTCTGCTGTTCTGACTCTGAGTCTGTACAGCATGACTGGGAACGATATGATTAAAAAAAAAAAGAAGAAGAATTCAAATGTACTTCAAAATGTAATGAAATGATCACCTCTTGGACATTCTGAGGGGAAAATAAAAATAATGATATGCTACAGACATTTAAAGATAAGATAAACACATTACGCTAATTCTTAATTCAAGTGTATTTTCCAACATCTAAGTACTCCCAGGGGTATCACACAATTTAGAAATGCTCTTCTCTAGTTTACAGACACAGTCATATTCAGTATTTGGAAATAATCTGAGTCTAATTGCGGAAATGAAGGCTGTAGAGAAGTGCAGTTAAAAGCATGAGCTCAGGCGGCAAAATGAGTTGAAATCCCAGCTCTGTCACACAATGGCTGTGTGACTCTGGGCAAATTACTTACCCTCTCAGCGCATCATTCCCCTTATCTGTAAATGGGGATAACCATCCCAGAGAGCTGTGAGAATAACATGAGTAAAATCTTAGAACAGTGCCTAGCACATAGTAAATGCTCAGTAACTTTAAGGGGTGAGTCATACGACCTAGCCAAAACTGTCAGCAGGAAAACAAAACTCACAAAAGTAAGAGACTATCTCCATTTTCACAAGTGACTAGTGAGAAAAAAGATTTTTTTTGTTTTTGTTTTTGTGGTAAAATGGATAACATCTCTTTTTTCAAAATTAAAAATAAAGATATTTTATGCATTTTTTCATTAAAAATCCTCTGTTTTTAGAGGAATCTGCTTCTGAAACTAGCATCACCCTGTTTCAAGAAGTAAGGCTGTAGGGTCACCAGTTCTACCCAACTACTGGTTGTTGTTCTCGTCTCACCCTGTTTATTAATTTTCCTTACTTGCCAAAACTCCAAAAGCAAATGAATAATACCCTCTCCCCCATCCCTACAATCCAATTAATCTAACTCGATCCTCTCAGTTTAGTGTTAGACAGACTTTCAAATGAAACAGTCCCCAGTTGCCGGGTTTCCTGCCATCTGGTGATGCAGAACTTCATTTGTTGGTGTTTGGAAGCGGCTGCTGAGCCCGGGCAGTGCTTAGGGCTCCAGCGCAGCCAGTGCTTCTGCAGTCCGAGGCGGTGTCAAAGAAAGGGTGCCTTCAAGTGTGACACGGGGAATTTCCTTGCTGGGTCACGCTACCTGTGTGAGCTCTCTGAGCCTGGGTTCCTTATCTATAAAAAGGGAGATTCTAATGCTGTCGATGTTTTCGAGTTGCTATAAGGATTCCAAGAAATGACTTGTCTACAGGGTGATCCTGTGTTCAGTTTACGCCAGCTGTCCCTGCATCACTGTTATATATTGTACAACCCTCCGAGTTTTAGAAAGCATCAGCACAGTCTGGTCTACAGTTAATATTCAGTATTTGTAACCTCTTCATCATGATAAATATATACCCCCATGGTACTATTTGAAAGAAATGCTTTACATCCAGCAGAGCCATCACTTTTAAAGCAGCAACGGCCTTCTTCACACAGAAGGGTGAGTGCATACGTGTGAATGTTTTGTCACCTGTCCATTACTCCTACAGTCCCTGTCCCTTTCTATGTGTATGTGTGTGTGTGTCTGTGTGTGCACGTTCAGTTGTGCCTGACTCTTTACGGCCGCATGGACTGTAGCCTGGCAGGCTCCTCAGGCTCCTCTGTCTGTGGGATTTTCCAGGCAAGAATACTGGAGTGGGTTGCCATTTCCTCCTCCAGGAGATCTTCCCAACCCAGGCATCGAACCTGTGTCTCTTTCATCTCCCACCCTGACAGGTGGATCCTTTACCACTAGCGCCACCTGGGAAGACCATTTGTACTGTTCAGTCATTTAAGAAGCTCAAAGTGGAGATGGAATTCTCTGTGGCAGAAACTTGAGGGCAGAGGCTTAAATACTCTACATGCTTCAGGGGGATCATGTGAACACTGCTTTACCAAGACACACTCTGCCAATAGCAGAAGGCCCTTTGATGTGAGCAGGTGGGCCAGGGCTGGGAACACTGTCCTTTGATGTCTGCCAGCTTCTTGGACTGTCAGATGAATTCCAGACTCCAGCCCCTGCTCTTTCCAAGACCTCCATCACTGTGCAGAAACACCACCTTGACTCATGGCCTGTAACCAGGCTTCCTCCTGACTCCTCCCGCTAGCCTCCACCTGGGCTCTGGGGCCACAGCTCTCTAAACTCTACGGTGGGAGAGCAGATAGTCAGGGCTTTTAGGGAGATGCCAGCCTTCTGCTCAGAAGCAGGATTTCTTTCTTCCTATCCTACTTCATGAGCTCTCTGCACCAGACTTAAAGGAGTGCCTCCAACAGGGATCTCAGATCTGTCACTGCCAGCTTGGGAGGTCTCACTGGCTGAGACCTTGCCTTTCCCATCTGTAATATGAGATGTAGTAACGTCACTGGACTGTTGTGAGACTGAAATAAGACAACGTGTCCGGCAGAGTGCTTGGCACTAAACAGACACTGAATGCATGGGAGTATCATGTTGGCACCAGGCTGCCTGAGAAAGGACCAGCATTAGAGAGAGGCATGGGAGTGCAAAGAGAATCTATGATCCGGGGGTGGGAGGGATGGGGAAAACTCAGGTTGTAAATATACAAGCTCTGCATTTTACAGATTTACATTTAATTAAAATCCACAGAAAAGAAAGAGCAAATCAAGCTAATGGTATTTCTGAAAGAAGATATACGAAATATACAGTGGATGTATTCAAACCAGCCTCTCTGTTACCCTACATTTATTCATTTACTCACACTAATAATCTTTTACTGAATAAGTATTATGTTCTAAATGCTGGGCCGGGCTTCAACACAAGAATGTGAAGCAGCTTTATGAAAGAAAACATTTGGATGAAGCATAATCACTCTGTTAATGTCAGGCAATATTTATTGATTATGTACTGCCATCAATACATATGGTAATATTTATTGATTTACCACAGTCTCCCTTGGCCAGAGTGACTCAGAAAAATACTGCCATCTGCTACAACCACACTGAATACAGAGGTGCTCCAGTTTACTAATGAATGTCTCTTTGGACTGAATGAGCTCATTGCAAAGGTGCCAAACTCACTTCCACAGACTGTCCACCTTAATCATCAAGTGAAAGAAGTAGTTGCTTCTCTGGTTGAGTTAGAGGTTGGTGAAAAATAACCCTTCCCATACAGCATTCACCCCAAATACATGCTCCGTGAGGCTGTGAATGGGTCCTGAAATTTTCTGAGTTGTCACTCCCTAGAGTCAAAGTTTTCTTTGGCTCTATTACAATGCCTCGGGTTCTCTGAGGGGAGCACTGCAGGGCTCCCTATAAACTAGCCTGTCGGGCAGGGTGGGCCAGAGAGAGGCCCCACAGCAGACAGACTCCGTGGAGGCAGATCTTTAGACAAGCCTGGTTTCCTCCCCTGTAAAGTGGGAAGGGAGAACTCCCTCTCCAGGCCGTGAGGAGGCTGGAAGAGCTCACCCTCATCAGTGACGAGCCGGGGATACAAACTCGGCAGGCTCCCACACGCCATGTCCTTTTCTTCCCTCACCCTCTCGGCACAAGTTATTAATAATATCTCGTTTGTTGGTCAGTAACCTTTACTATGTTTTGTGAACCTGGGTTGACAAAAATGAATTTGTGTGGTTTGACATGCATTAAAAAAAAAATACTAAGAATAGAAAATGTCAGTGTCACGGCGGGTAACGTTTTGTGACACTTTTGTTTGAAACATACACTCTCACAGGATGTGATGTACAGCTGACTGAGAAGGTTATGTTTGAAAATTTGAGATGTGTGTACACTCCGAAGAATGAAAGCAGGAAGGGATGTTTGTATACTCATGTTCATAGCAGTGCAATTCATAACAGCAAAAAAGGCAGATACACTTCAAATGACTATTGATGGATAAATGGATAAATAAAATGTCTATACACATGATGGAATATTATTCAGTTTTAAAGAGAAAGAAAATGCCTTTTTAAAGAGGAAGGAAATTCTGACACATGGTACAACATGGATGAACCTTGAAGACATTATGCAAAGTGAAATAAGTCAGACATGAAAAGACAAACATTGTCTGATTCCACTTCTATGAGGTGCCTAGAGTAGTCAAAATTATAGAGACCGAAACTGGAGTAGTGGCTGCCATGGGCTAGAGGGAGGAGGAAACAGAGAGATATTGGCTACAGCAATTTACTAATTTGGTATTAATGGGAACAGAGTTTCAGCTTGGGAAGATGAAGGCCTCTGGGAATACTTGGTGGTGACGGTAGCCACAGAAATGTGAATGCACTTGATGCCTCTGAACTGTACACTTCAAGATGCTTAACGTGGTAAATTTTATGTTATGTGCATTTTATCACAATTAAATTATAAACCCTTTAAATTACAAAAAAAAAAAAAAAAGCTTGAGAAACCCTGACCTAGCTGACACCTTGAGGAGAGATATGCTTGGATGAAATCCAGGTATAGAGAAAACAGAAAGCATGAGTCCAAGGGAACCAAACAGGAGATGGGGTCAGACTTCCTAGTGTGGTCAAAGAATTTTCTTTTATGATCTCTGGGACTATGGGCCTTTCAGTCTGGTGTAAGGATATGGAAGTTAAGGTTTGCAGTCTTGTTCTGGGATGGCATAAGTTCCAATCTACATTTCTGGATTCATTTAGTATTTTAACCTGAGAGTACAACTAACACAAAGTGAAAGTGAAAGTGTTAGTCACTCGGTCGTGTCTGAATCTTTGTGACCCCACGGACTGCAGCCCACCAGGCTCCTCTGTCCATGGAATTCTCCAGGCAAGAATACTGGAGTAGGTAGCCATTCCCTTCTCCAAGGGATCTTCCCGACATCTTCTGGGGTCACAAAGAGTTGGACATGACTGAATGACTAACAACCAACACAAAGCAACATCTAATTTCCTTCTCAGGTAAAACAACTTCCTGACCCCTCCTCCCCTTCAGCAATGTTGCCCATTCCTGGTTGGAGCAGTTGGTCCCTGAAGGCCGGGTCAAGATCCTCCCTCCATAATCCATGGGACACACCACACCCCTCAAAGGCCTTCAAACTAATTTCATCTGTGTAAGGAGCCCTAAATGGCCTTCCAAGGTTATTTTTTATTCTGTGCCTAAGAGTTGGAGAAACGGGATCTGGCCACTTTTCTCTAGACAAAGGGCCTATACTAGATTTCTCATTTTCCTAGCAGACAGGATCCTGGCAAATGACTTAAACAGATATAGAAAGGAAGTCTCTCGGGAAGGTACCTCATGGGCTAAAAGAACAGTCACAGTTCATCATTTTAGACACGGACTGCTACGGCCAAAATAAATATCAGGAAGGTTTCAGATTTCTCTAAAAAGAAAATAACCTTTTTTGGTAACAGTTCTCAAATCGACTTTGATCTCTCAAATTCCAAAACCTATTATATGATTAGTTTCTATAATCTTATTATTAAAAGCACATGCATAAGTGAGAGATCTCTTTATATGTTTAGCACATAACTGTTCCTTTGTATTTTTCCTCCATATTTAACATTTTCTAAGGTAATTCTACAGTGGGCATAAGATATGTTTAATAAATAACTATGGGCTGTGTCCCCTCTCCCAAACTCATATGTTGAAATCCTAACACTTTATGTAATGGTATTAGGAGGTAGGCCTTTGGGAAGTATGAGGTCATGAAGGTAGAAGCAGCACAAATGGGATTAATGCCCTTATAAGAAGAGACACAAGAGAGTTAGCTTCCTGTCTCTCCATCCTTTGCAGGGTGAGGACACAGCGAGAAGACAGCCACCTGCAAACCAGGAAGTTTTGGTTTTGGCACTGAGCCTGCCGGTAACTTGATCCTAGCTTTCCTAGCCTCCAAAACTATGAGAAATAACTTTCTGCTGTTTATATGCTGCTGAGTCGATGGTGGTTTGTTATACAGTAGCCTGAATTGATGGAGTTGATATAAACTCATTGATATAACATGGGTCACCTCTCACCTTTGTAAACGACTCACAGGTACACATCAGACACCTGGAAAGGAGCTCTGGACATCATTTAGACCCACTTTGTTCCACCAGTCTGTGCTACCCAAGTCTTCCAAGATGTTTAACATTAGCAGCGGTGGAGGTGAATTCTCCAGCCAACTCCTGGCTTGGAGTTTACCTCTGGGGAGAGGTAAAGCCACGAACTGTTGGCCTCTGGTTCTGTAGTCTGAAGGCTGGGGGAAGAGCACGTTCCAGCTGACGTTTCTGGAGAAAACTGACCACTCAGCCTTTTCTTCACAGCCTCAGCTTCACTAGGAGAACTTTGTAAACTTCTTGCTGCTGTTCAGTCACTAAGTCACATCAAACTTTTTGCAGCCACATGGACTGCTTTCCTGTCCTTCACTATCTCCCAGAATTTAAGTCGAATTCATGTCCATTGAGTCGACGATACGTCTGACCATCTCATCGTCAGTCACCTGCTTCTTCTTTTGCTTTCAATCTCCCCCAGCATCAGGGTCTTTTCCAGTGAGTCAGCTCTTTGCTTCAGGTGGCCAGTGTATTAGACATTCAGCATCAGCCCTTCCAATGAATATTCAGGGTTGACTTCCTTTAGGATTGACTGGTTTCATCTTGCTGTCCAAGGGACTCTCAAGAGTCTTTGTAAACTTAACCCTTTCTAATTGTGTTATCTTTTTAAAAGGAGAGATGAAAATTCTCATTAAGCTCTGATCTGTACCAACTGCAGAGATAGGGTTGCTTTCTCTCTTCCTTTCTTTTCACTTTCTCTCTCTGTCACATATTATTACTGCTGAATAGTAATAATGAGAATTTACTGAGTGCCTACTAGGTAATGGGCCCTTACCATATATTCCAACTACTGTATTAACTTTGGAGAAAGAAGGCTTTGTGGGTTGCTCTAGTTCAGTTTGAGCTCCTAATAGTTTCCCAGTCTTTTATTGTACAATGTGCACAGTGGGCAGACCACTTCTTTCCACCACATTTTGTTATTTCTTTTTCCTAGGAGTTTAATTGTTTGTGTTTAATCCAGCTTCCTTAATTTATGAAGGTCATTTTGAATACTCATTTATTCTTTAAAGTTATCGCTATTTTTGTTCAAATGCAGACGGGTCCTGCCTTAGGCCTTTTCTACAAGCCTATGCTTTCAACTTCAGACTTGAGCACTGATTAGCCAGTGGTGGGCAAATCTGGATTAAGCAACCACAGTGACCCTGCGGAACTGCAGTCTTCGTTGTGTCTTGGAAATCTCCAGTTGCTCCTTATTCCTAGACCTTTTCTAGTAAAGATGTAGAATCTAAAAGGATTTCAGTCTGCTCTTCTGCTGTCCCGTACCGCCTTAGTCACCTGCTCTAAAAAGTCATCACTATAGTCAAGGTCATGGAGGTTTTTTGTTTTTCTTTTCTTTCGGCTGTGCCACGCAGCATGCGGGATCTCAGTTCCCTGACCAGGGATCAAACCCATGCCCCCTGCACTGGGAGAATGATGGAGTCTTAGCCACTGGACCATCAGGGAAGTCCCCATGTAGGTTTTCTTCTATGCAACCTTCCAGGAGTTTTACGGTACTGTGTTTTACATTTAGGTCTGTGATCCATTTTGGGCTAATTTTAGTGAGGAGTGTAAGGCTGTGTCTGGATTCATTTTATCATATGTGGATATACAATGTTCCACCACCATTGGTTGAAAAGACCATCTATATCCATTGTACTGTCTTTAATCGCTTTTCTGAGACCAGCTGATTATATTTATGTGGGTCTGTCTCTGGGCTCTCTATTGTGTTCCATCATATACTTATCTATTCTTCTGCTAAATACTGTAGCTTTATAGTAAGTCTTGAAGCTGGGTAGTTTGTGTCCTCCAGCTTTGTTCTTCTTTCTTATTGTATTGGCTATTCCGTTAGCGACTTTAGAATCAGTTTGGTGATATCCACAAAATAACTTGCTGGAATTTTGATTCAGATTGCACTGAATCCAAAGATGATGTTGGGGAATTTGTTAATTTTTTATTAGAAGTATTCAATTATGTTTCCAATACATTGGAAAGTATTTCAGTATTCCAATATGCCAGAATTGTTTATCCATTTACCAGTTGATGTATATTGGGGTTGTTTCCAGTTTCTGACTATCAAGAATAAAGCCAGTATTAAAATTCTTGTGCTAATACTTTAAATGACATATGTTTTTCATTTTTCCCATGTTAATAATTACAAATGGAAGTGTGTGCCTAATTGCTGGGGAATGCAATAAATGTGTGTATAAGAAACAATTTTTAAAAATGGTTATGTCATTTTACACTCACAACAGCAATATACAAGAGTTTCAATTGCTTCATAACCTGTGACTATTTGGTGGTGTTGGTCTTTTCAATTTTACTCATTCTAGTGGGTATATAGTCGTATTTCATTGTGGCTTTAATTTGCATTTCCCTGAAGATGAATATTATTAGTAAAATGAATGTTTTCAATTCCTTGTTGGCCACTTATATATCTTCTTTTGTCTGTTCAAGGCTTTGCCCATTTAAAAAACCTGTGTTTTCATCATTTTGTTATTGAATTGTCAGAGTTCCTTACATATTCTGGATACAAAGTATTTGTCAGGTATAGGTACTGTAAATACGTTCTCCCAGTTTGTGTCTTGTCTTGTCATTTCAATGACCATAGATTTAGAATTTTGATGAAGTCCAACTCATCAGGGTTTTCTTTTCTATGGTTTTGTGGTTTCTGTAAGAAATCATTGCAGGTTATAAAGAAGTTTTCCTATGCTTTCTTTTAGAAGCTTTGCAGGTTTGGGCTCTTTATTGAGGTCTGTGGTCCATCTCCATTGTGTCTGGTGTGAGATTCATGTTTCCCCAGCAGCTGCTCAAGCACCATTTGTTGAAGATTTGGCTTTCCCCACTCAACAGCTTAATGTCTGTATCAAAAATCAGGTGACCATATATTTGTGGGTCTATTTCCATACTTGGTTCTGTTCCATTGATTTATTTATCTGTCTTATGTCAATGCCACACTATCTTAATTACTTTAGTTTTACAGTAAGCCTTGAAATCAGATACTGTAGTAAGGCCTCCAAACTTGCTCTTCTTCAAAACTGTTTTGAATACCCAGATCCTTTGCTTGTCTATAAAAATTTGCAAGGCAACTTGTCATTTTCTATAACAGTGTCCTATTGCCCTTTGATTAACATTGTGTGTACTTATATGAGAACTGACATATTAACATTCAGTTAGCCTTCCAATTTATGAACTTCTCTCCATCTATCTAAGTCTAAACTTTCTCTCCTCAAGGTTTAATGACTTTCAGTGTATAAGTCTTATATGTCTTTTGCTAAATTTATTAAGCATTTTATATCATTGTAAACAGGGTGGCTTTTATTTTGCAACTACTTACTGTTTATTGCTATTAGAAACACAATTGAGTTTTGTAAACTGACCCTTCTAAATTCATTTATTGGTTCTAGTGCATGTGTATTAAGTTGCTTCTGTCATATCCAACTCTTTGAACTCAGTAGACAGTAGCCCACCAGGTTCCTCTGTCCATGGAATTTTCCAGGCAAGAATACTGAAGTGGGTTGCCACGCTCTCTTCCAGGAGATCTTCCTGACCCAGGGATTGAACCTGTGTATTGTATGTCTCCTGCATTGGCAGGCGGGTTCCTTACCACTAGCGCCACCTGGGAAGCCCTAGTAGTCGTTTATTACATTTCTTAGGATTTTCTCTATAAGCAATCATTCATAAAGATTTTTCCAAAAGATTTTTCAATCTTTACGTCTCTTATTTCCTTTTCTTGCCTTATTGCACTGACTAGAATTTCCAGTGCAATGCTAAATAAAGGAGATAATGCAGACATTAATGCTATGTTCTTGATCTCAGGAGGAAAGTGTTCAGTATTTCACCATTAAATATGATGTTAGCAGGAGGTTTGGAGGCAGATGCCCTTTGTCAGATAAAGTAAGTTCTCTTCTTGTCCTAGTTTGCTGAGAGTTTTAAAAGTCATAGATAGGTGTTGAATCATATCAAATGCCTTTTCTTCATTTATTTAGAGGATCATATGGTTTTCTCCATTATTTTATTAATATGGTGGGTTAATTATGTTTTCTAATGTTAAGTCAACTATTCATTCCTGTGATAAACACTACTTGGTTATAATGAATCATACCCTTCTCATGCATCGTTGGATAATACATACTAATGGTTTGTTAAGAAGTTTAAGTTTTTAATGTTTATAAGAAATATTGGGTGATAACTTTCTTACTGGTGATAACTTTCTTTCTTATAATCCTATGTCATATTTTGGTATCAAGGTTATACTGACTTTATAACAACAAATTCAGTAGTTTTTCTTCCTCTCCTATTTTCTGAAGGAGTTTGTATAAGACTAGTAGTTCATTTGTTGGTGTTTCATTGGTAGAAACATTTCTTACTTAAGTTTTGATGAAATTTGCCAGTGAAACCACCTGGCTCTGGAGGAATTTTCTTTTTGGGAAAGTTTTGAATACAAGTTTAAATTCTTTAATAGTAATAGGGTCATTCAGATATTCCATTTTTTTCTCATGGCAGTTATGATAAATTGCATTTTCTGAGGAAATTGACTATTTCATCTAAGCTGTCAAATTAACTAGCAGAAATGAGTCCATAATATCTAGTTATTACTGTTTAAATTTCTGCAGGATATGCAGTGATGACCACTTTTCTTTGCTAATGTTGGTAATTTATATTTTTTAAATTTCTGCAGGATATGCAGTTGTGACCACTTTTTCTTTGTTAATGTCAGTAATTTATATTTTTTCTCTTTTCTCCCTTGATTAGTCCTGCCAGTGTTTTGCTAATTTTACTAAATTTTTAAAAGAAACAAATTTTGGCTTTCTTAATTTTCTCTATTGTTTTAAAATTTCTACTCCTATTGTTATTACGTATTTCTTCCTAATTATTTGGGCTTAATTTATTCTTCCTTTTCTAGCTTATTAAAGTGGAAACTTAAATTACTGATGTTCACCTTTGTTCTCTTCTATTCTAGCCATGTAAAGTTATACATTTGTCTTTTGCTGTGCATATTGTTTTAGTGAATCCAATAAAAGCTTATAAATCGTACATGCATTTTCATTCAGTTAAAATTATTTTCTAATTTCCTTAGTGATTATTCTATTTAGGAATGCTATTTAACTTTTAAATATTAGAGGTTTTCTGGAATTCCACTGCTATTGACTTAAAATAGAATCATGCTGTGATCATGGAACATATTCTTTAAGATTTTAATCCTATGGAATTTATTGATATGTCTTTTACTGTGCACAATAAGGTCTATCTTGGTGAGTGAATCATGTGTACTTGATTAGATTATATCTTACACTTTTTGGGTAGTGTTTTATAAATTTCAGTTAGAACAAAGTGGTTGTTAATGTTCAAATCTTCTATATATTTCCTAATATTTTGCTTATTTTTTTATCAATTACTGAAGAAAGAGATTTAAAAAATCTCTACTGTTTTTCTATCAGTTTTTCTTTCATATATTTTGATGATCTATTAGTAAATACATACATATTATGACTGTTATGGTTTCTTAATTAACTAACCTTTTCAGAATGGGAAAACGTTCTTTTTACCTCTTCTAATAGTTTTCACCTAGAACTCTATTTGGTAGTTTAATAGTATCACACTAGCTTTCTTATACTTACTATTTACACAGTCTACCTTTTCCTCTTTTGGCTTCAACCTACTGGTTTTTGTATTTAAACTGTATATCTTAAAGATAGTAGGCAGTCTTTTAAATCTAACCTATTTTTTTATTTTATTTTAATGTCTTCAATGACATTTATGTTCTTTTGGATATTTTTTAGTGGTATTTCACTATGCATCCTTAACTTACTGCCAGTCTCCTTGCATTTAATATTATTATATATCACTTCACATAAAATGTAAGAATCTTGCAGTCATGCAATTCCATTTACCCTCTCTTATCCTTTGAGCTATTTTGTCATATATTTTATATTTGCATACATCATAAACTCCATAAAACAGTATCTTGTTTTTAGCATTAAATAATCTTTTATATTTACACATATCTTTTTCATTTCCTATAAATACTTCCTTCATGTAGGTTTGAGCTTCCACCTGATATTATTACCCTTCAGTCTGACAAATTTCCTTTATCATTTATTGTAGTGCAGGCCTACTGGAGACAAATTCTCTCAGATTATATAACATCAAAAACAACTTTATTTTACTTTATTTTGAAGGATATTTTAGCTAGATTTATAATTCTAACTTGACATTTATTAATCTTCTTTTTTTTCCCTGTCTTTCAGCACTTTGAGGATATCTTTGCTTGTAATCCAGCCTCTGTACTTTGTAGTAGGAATTCTTTGGTTAACTGCATCACTGATACCTTAAACACAATATGTCATTTTTCTCTAGCAATGTTTAAGATTTTCAAAATCTCTTTAATTTAGGTTTCAGCAATTTTACTGTATCTTTCAAGGTGTGGTTTTACTTTTCTTTATCCTGTTTAGGATTTGTTGGGAGAAGGAAATGGCAACCCACTCCAGTATTCTTGCCTAGAGAATCCTGAAGAGAGAGGAGTCAGGTGGGCTGCCGTCTACGGGGTCGCACAGAGTCAGACACAACTGAAGCGACTTAGTAGCAGCAGCAGAATTTGTTGAGCTTCATGCTAAGTTACTGTTTTCAGCCAGTTTAGGAAAGTTTCAGCTATTAGTTCTTCAAATATTTTTTCTGATCTACTTTTCTGTCCTCTCCTCTGGGACCCCAATTACATGTATATTATACTGCTTGGTACTGTCCTATCTGAGGCTCTGCTCATCATTTCTAATCATCATTCTCATTGTTCTTCATATTAGATAATGCTTACTGACTGAAGTTTATTTACCCATTATTTCATCATTTCCATTTTTCACTTAAGATTATCCAGTGACATTTTCATTTCAAACATGTTACTTTTCAGTTCCAGAATTTTCATTTGGTTTGTCTTAATCATTTCCATTTCCCTGCTGAGAGTCCTCTTCTTTCACTTATTATGACCATGTTTTTGTTTATGTTCTTGAACATATTTTAAGATCTGCTTTAAAGTTATTGTCTGAAAATCCCAACATTTAGGTTACTTCAAGTTCTATTATAGTAATTACTTTTTTTCTTGACTATGGATAATAACAATTTCCTATTCCTACACATATTCTTTAATTTTTGGTTAGGCAATAAATATTTTGAATGGTACGTCATAGAGGGTTTAGATTCTGTTTTATACCTTTAGAGTATTAATATTTTTGTTCTTTCAGACAAATCACTAGCTGAACTTGTGAATACTTAGGATTACATTTTGTTATGATCCACTTTGGTTTTGCCCTTAAGTTTTAGGGTGAATCCTTTATTCTTAAAGGCAAGGCCTTTCTGAGGTTTCAAGCAAAAACCCAAGTGTTTGCCAAGTGTTTGCAATGATTTATATTCCCTATAACTTGGGTGAGAGTCAAATTCCATACACTATAGGCAGTCATTGTAGGCAGTAGACAGATGTTGAAATCTCTGATCAGCTTTTCAGTGGTTCAGTTATTGTTTTCCACTGGACTCATGGGCCTTTTCCCCATACATATGCAGTTTAGAAGTCATTCAAGCATGACAGGGAATTTAAATACAGAAGTGGAACTCTCTTCTGTATGGCTGCCTTCTCTCTGGAATTTCCTCCCTTAAATTCCAGGCACCCTTGAACAGCCTTGAACTCCATTTTCAGACACTTCAAGATTATATGATTATGGCCTTGAATTGCAGTTGCTCTTTGTGGAATGTGGAGTGCCCTCAGGGGAGAAGCTGTATAAATGTAGATCTCATTCTTTCCAATTTCTTTCTTTCAAGGGCCAAATTGCCAACATTTTCTGCCTTTTCTCGATCAGACTCTGGTGTCTTCAAATGTTAAGTTTTGTTTTTTTAAGAATATTTCATCTGGAGTTTTCAATAGTTATCAGCAGGAGAGTTAATCCAACATAAGCTTCTCTATCATTGAGAACACTGGCACCCTATCACAGAAATTTTAATTTGTGTGTGTGCTAAGAATAAATTGTACCTCTCATCTTTATGAATACTCAGAAAACCATTCAATAATATATCCTGAAGGGATCCTCAGGTGTTATCCATACTACTGTGTCCTGTAAGGCAATCCCTATATATGTATTACCTATTACGTATCATGTATTACGATTAACCTCCTATGCTTACTGATGTAATGTTAGTTACTAATGTTTCAGTAACGATTCCATACAAGTATATACTGCAAAATGATCACCACAGTAAGTCTAGTTGACATCTATTACCACACATAGTTACACTTTTTTGTGTGTGTGATGAGAACGTTTAAGATTTACTCTTAGCAACTTGCATATACTTAATACAGGATTATTAACTATAGTCATCATGATTTACATTACATTCCCAGGACTTTTTTATTTTATAACTAGAAGTTTGTACGTTTTGACCACCTTCACCCATTTTGTCCATGCCTCACCCCCAGCCTCTGGAGGCTACTAATCTGTTCTTGGTATCTATGAGCACCCTCTCTCTTTTTTAAAGATACTACATACAAGTGAGGTCATATGGTATTTGTTTTTCTGTTGGACTTATTTGACTTAGCATGATGCCCTCAAGGTCCATCTGTATTGTCACAAGTAGCAGGATATCCCTCTCTTTAAGGCTGAACAATATTCCATTGTGTACATATACCACATCTTATTTATCCATTCATCTATCAATGAACACTTTGGTTGCATCCATGTCTTGGTCATCACAAATAATGCTAATCTCCAGCTCAGTTGGTAAAGAATCTGCCTGCAATGCAGGAGACCTGGGTTCGATTCCTGGGTCAAGAAGATCCCCTGGAGAAGGAAATGGCAACCCACTCCAGTATTCTTGCCTGGAGAATCCCCTGGACAGAGGATTCTGGCGGGCTACAAGGATTCTTGTAATCCATGGGGTTACAAGAGTTGGACATGACTTTGTAACTAAACCACCTCGCTTTTAAAAGAGGCCACTGAAAAACTGACAAACCGTTAGCCAGACTCACCAAGAAACAAAGGGAGAAGAACCAAAACAACAAAATTAGAAATGAAAATGGAGAGATCACAACAGACAACACTGAAATACAAAGGATCATAAGAGACTACTACCAGCAGCTCTATGCCAATAAAATGGACAACTTGGAAGAAATGGACAAATTCTTAGAAAAGTATAACTTTCCAAAACTGAACCAGGAAGAAATAGAAGATCTTAACAGACCCATCACAAGCACAGAAATCGAAACTGTAATTAGAAATCTTCCAGCAAACAAAAGCCCAGGACCAGATGGCTTCACAGCTGAATTCTACCAAAAATTTAGAGAAGAGCTAACACCTATCTTACTCAAACTCTTCCAGAAAATTGCAGAAGAAGGTAAACTTCCAAACTCATTCTATGAGGCCACCATCACCCTAATTCCAAAACCAGACAAAGATACCACAAAAAAAAGAAAACTACAGGCCAATATCACTGATGAACATAGATGCAAAAATCCTTAACAAAATTCTAGCAAACAGAATCCAACAACATATTAAAAAGATCATACTTCATGACCAAGTGGGCTTTATCCCAGGAATGCAAGGGTTCTTTAATATCCTCAAATCAATCAATATAATACACCACATCAACAAATTGAAAGATAAAAACCATATGATTATCTCAACAGATGCAGAAAAAGCCTTTGACAAAATTCAGCATAAATTTATGATAAAAAAAAAAAACTCTCCAGAAAGCAGGAATAGAAGGAACATACCTCAACATAATAAAAGCTATATATGACAAACCCACAGCAAACACTATCCTCAATGGTGAAAAACTGAAAGCATTTCCCTTAAAGTCAGGAACAAGACAAAGGTGCCCACTCTCACCACTACTATTCAACATAGTTTTGGAAGTGTTGGCCACAGCAATCAGGGCAGACAAAGAAATAAAAGGAATCCGGATAGGAAAAGAAGAAGTAAAGCTCTCACCGTTTGCAGATGACTTGATCCTCTACAAAGAAAACCCTAAAGACTCTACCAGAAAATTACTAGAGCTAATCAATGAATATGGTAAAGTTGCAGGATATAAAATTAACACACAAAAATCCCTTGCATTCCTATACACTAACAATGAGAACACAGAAAGAGAAATTAAGGAAACAATACCATTCACCACTGCAACAAAAAGAATAAAATACTTAGGAGTATATCTACCTAAAGAAATGAAAGACCTATATATAGAAAACTACTAAACACTGATGAAAGAAATCAAAGAGGACACAAATAGATGGAGAAATATACCGTGTTCATGGATTGGAAGAATCGATATTGTGAAAATGACTATACTACAGAAATCAATCCATATAGATTCGATGCAATCCCTACCAACAGTATTTTTCACAGAAATAGAACAAATAATTTCAGAGTTTGTATGGAAATACAAAAAACCTCGAATAGCCAAAGCAATCTTGAGAAAGAAGAATGGAACTGGAGGAATCAACCTGCCTGACTTCAGGCTCTACTACAAAGCCACAGTCATCAAGACAGTATGGTACTGGCATAAAGACAGAAATATAGATCAATGGAACAAAATAGAAAGCCCAGAGATAAAATCCACTACCTATGGACACCTTATCTTTGACAGAGGAAGCAAGACTATACAATGGAAAAAAGACAACCTCTTTAACAAGTGGTGCTGGGAAAACTGGTCAACCGCTTGTAAAAGAATGAAACTAGAACACTTTCTAACACCATACACAAAAATAAACTCAAAATGGATTAAAGATCTAAATGTAAGACCAGAAACTATAAAACTCCTCAAGGAGAACATAGGCAAAACACTCTCCGACATGAATCACAGCAGGATCCTCTATGACCCACCTCCCAGAATATTGGAAATAAAAGCAAAATTAAACAAATGGGACCTAATGAAACTTAAAAGCTTTTGCACAACAAAAGAAACTATAAGCAAGGTGAAAAGACAGCCTTCAGAATGGGAGAAAATAATAGCAAACGAAGCAACAGACAAAGGATTAATCTTAAAAATATACAAGCAACTCCTGCAGCTCAAATCCAGAAAAATAAATGATCCAATCAAAACATGGGCCAAAGAACTAAACAGACATTTCTCCAAAGAAGACATACAGATGGCTAACAAACACATGAAAAGATGCTCAACATCACTCATTATCAGAGAAATGCGAATCAAAAAACCACAATGAGGTACCATTACACGCCAGTCAGGATGGCTGCTATCCAAAAGTCTACAAGCAATAAATGCTGGAGAGGGTGTGGAGAAAAGGGAACCCTCTTACACTGTTGGTGGGAATGCAAACTAGTACAGCCACTATGGAGAACAGTGTGGAGATTCCTTAAAAAACTGGAAATAGAACTGCCATATGACCCAGCAATCCCACTCCTTGGCATACACACCGAGGAAACCAGATCTGAAAGAGACATGTGCACCCCAATGTTCATTGCAGCACTGTTTACAATAGCCAGGACACGGAAGCAACCTAGATGCCCATCAGCAGATGAATGGATGAGGAAGCTGTGGTACATATACACCATGGAATATTACTCAGCCATTAAAAAGAATTCATTTGAATCAGTTCTAATGAGATGGATGAAACTGGAGCCCATTATACAAAGTAAGCCAGAAAGATAAACACCAATATAGCATACTAACGTATATATATGGAATTTAAAAAGATGGTAACGATAACCTTATATGCAAAACAGAAAAGGAGACACAGATGTACAGAACAGACTTTTAGACTCTGTGGGACAAGGCGAGGGCAGGATGTTCTGAAAGAATAGCATTGAAACAAGTACATTATCAAGGGTGAAACAGGCCACCAGCCAAGGTTGGATGCATGAGACAAGTGCTCAGGGCTGGTGCACTGGGAAGACCCAGGGGGATGGGATGGGGAGGGAGGTGGGAGCGGGGATCGGGATGGAGAACACATGTAAATACATGGCTGATTCATGTCAATGTATGGCAAAACCACTACAATATTGTAAAGTAATTAGCCTCCAACAAATAAAAATAAATGAAAAAAAAATAAAACAAGAAACAAAAAAACAAAAGAGGCCATTGAGGAAAGATGCTTCCTTGGAAAATGAGCTGTATGGAGACTCAATTTTATACTACAATTTAAATCCATAAAATGCCTTTAAATAACTCACAGTTGGTGGAACTATACAGACAAAGGATGTACAGGCATTTTGGAAGTTGACATTTTCCCACCAAACCACAAATCTGGAAGATGTATTTTTCCCAGTGCCTGTGTGGATATTATTGACAGTTTTCTTTGCTCTGCCTCACCCCTTCAGTTCCCAAGGAGTTCATAATTTTGGTCTGTTTTATCAGCTTATCTCGGGCTTCCCTGGTGGCACAGATGGTAAAGAATCTCCCTATAATGCAAAAGACCTAGGTTCAATCCCTGGGTGGGGAAGATCCCCTGGAGGAGGACATGGCAACTCACTCTAGTATTCTTGCCTGGAAAATTCCATGAACAGAGGAGCCTGCGGGGGGTCACACAGGGTCGGACACGACTAAAGTGACTTAGCAGATACACATCAGGTCCTCTCAGCTTGTGCTATCTTCTGGCATCTGTACACTCTGATTCTGCTGAACTGGCTTCTAAATCATTATGATTGTCCTGACCCTTAATGTTGAGTATCCTCTGAAAATCCACATGTTGAAGTCCTAACTTCCAGTACTCCAGAATGTGATTTTTTGTGGAGACAGTCTTCACCAGGGTAATAACGTTAAAATGAAAACATTAGGGTGGGCCAAAATTCAACATAACTAGTATTTTTATAAAAGGGGGAAATATGGACACAGAGACATGCATTGGAGGAAGAGGATGTGAAGAAACATGGGGAGAAGATGTTTATCCACAGAACAATGAACAAGACCTAGAATAAGATCCTTCCTTCATAGTAGAAAGAAACCCTAATGATATTTTGGGTTTCTAGTTTCCGGAACTCAGATAATAAATTTCTCTTGTTTACGGGACCCAGTCTGTGCTATATTGTTACAGAAGCCCTAGCAAATTAATATGCTTACCATTTAACAAAGAAATAGATCCCCATTTTTATACTTGGTTTGACTTATGACTTTGTCTCCTAAGATCCACTCACCTCCTCATCATGGTAAATAGCCAAAAAAGCAAAATATCCTAAGATTTGTGTCCTATTTTTATCACTTAAAATGAATGACTTTTCTGATCCTTAGATTCCTTATATAAAAAGTACGGACACTATCCCTGCCCTACTTATCTGTCTACATAGATAAAGCTGAGACAGGGTACCACATAGAGACTGTAAATCTCTACCCAAGTCTAAGACAGCCTGAGTCCTGCTGTTTATTCGTAATAAGCTATTCCTCTTGCCTAATCATAACAGAGCAGAAAGAGCTACAGGGCTCTTTGAGAGGATCAAGCTCAGAAGTCTCCACTTTTAACAGAGGTCCAACCTCAGACTTTATTTGTGCTATTTCCAGTTCAATAGGCAGGATGTGAGCAGATGAATAAGGAACTGCTTTGTTCAGGAATGTGAGGTGATGCTTCAAAATTTCACTATTCACAAATCTCCAGAGGGTTTAAAAGTAATTTCTCCGACATATTGATTTTGTTAAGGTAATAAGTTATAGAAACTAAGACTTTTCAGAAATATATAAGGGAAGGAGAACTTTAGTGGCACATCAAACTGTGTTAACAAAATTTGAGTCTATCGAATGTGATTTTTCCTTTTTGGTTGTTCTGTGAAATTTGTGGGATCTTAGTTGCCCAACCAGGAGCTGAACCTGGGCCCTGGGCAGTGAAAGTATGGAGTCTTAATCACTGGACAGCCAGGGAATTCCCATTGTATGTGATTTTAAATTTGAAAAACTTAAATGTAGGATGCTAGCTGCTTTCCAACATATTTTGTATGTATCTTTGTCTGCTTTTAAAATGATTTTGTTGAAAAATGGATGCTTCTATAATAATTAACACTTTTATAAAATTAATTATAAAAATATAACTTACTCTCAAATAGTTTACATTTTAGTTGCATAAATTCTTATCTAGTCTCAAACGCTGCTCAAAAGAACTACATTTAAAAAAATGACTCTACCTTTTACAGTTCTCTAGAATGCCTCCAGATGGCATTAAAACCCTTTCCTGTTTTACATAGTAAAAAAATTAAAAATTAGTAATATTTTAACAATTTAAAACCAGTCACATTCATTATATCATTAGAAATCATGACAATAGAACCATTTATAACTTTTAGGATAATATCTTAAGAAAGACCAGCAAATAATCACAATCTTTATGAAATAAATAGTCATCCTATGCAAGCCAAAGACTCTTCCTAGACTGAAAAACCACATCTTGGACAAATACACTCAATAATGTTATATCACAAGCTGTCATTTCTAATGGCTAGAAAGCACTTTTTTTTTTTTTTTTTAGAAAGCACTTTAAATGCTTACCAGTGAAGAACACTGGTCCAAATATAAATATATTCACAAAACTGTCTTATAATAAGAAATCACATCTAACTCCTCAGAAATGATAAAAATAATGATTTTTAAGAAAAAAAAACCTGTTACTAATTCCTATTCAGCCAAAATAATTTGTTAGTTCATGAGTTATGTAAACTTTGGCACATAGATTTGGCATCAAATTAATCATCAAAACATTTTTCGACTGCTTGAGTATTGAGAGGAGAAAGATGAAATGTGGAATGAAGAACATGTTTAAAAAGAGCCTTTTCTTATCTTTTTACAACTGTGTTTGTTAACTCAGAAACATGAATAAACCATGGTCCAGAGATGTCTATAATTGTATGTTTCACATAATTCAGAGGTGAGGTTGCAAAGGACGGGCTTTAAAATGACCCTGGTACTTTCCAGGTGTGTAGGACAGACAATCTCCCAGTATGTGAGAAATGTTCTCCAATTATTTATGACAGTGATAGAAGTTGCTGAGCAAGTTCCAAAAGCTCTCCTCCCCTCCTCCACCCCATAATACCATCAAATCTCATTACATCTGTACATTATAAAGAGGAGCCTTGTGTTTTCAAGATTACTCTTACTGGGCTAAAGCTAAAGACCTCAAAATGCAACTGCATCCAAAAGCATTTAAGCAGGCATTATCATGAGAAAGAGAACCACAGACTTCCTTCCATTATTATTATTACTATAACAAGATATTTGCGCTATTTTGTATTATAAGCATATTAAAGAACTTGGGATAGAAACAGGAAAGAGACTTACGATGTATTCGATGTGCCATTGTCTGGACTCTCTGGCTCGGCATCACCTTTCTCTTAAAAAAGGAAGCAGAAAAAAAAAAAAACAACATATGAGTGTTACAGCCTTTAAGATTTAAGAGAGATTCAATATTAACAATCATTCAAAATGTGCAGCAGGAGGCTTTAAAAACATCTTTTTATTGTCCAAGAACTGGATTTGCAAAATAGTTTCTTCTCTGTAATACAATTGCCTGGGCATGGATCTATGAATAGGTGCGAAGGAGCTGTTTGCAAACAACCAGGGCTCAGAGTAGAGACCCTGCCAAGAGATGAATCTCTTACAGATGGAAGCTGTTTTCTTCCCCTTCATTTTACAGAAAATTTCAGGAAATAAACCCCATTAGCATTCTAGATGCAAGGCACTTTGATCCTTTCTGCCACGTGCATGCTCAGTCTCTTCAGTCGTGTCCGACTCTTTGTGACCCTATGGCTCCTCTGTCCATGGGATTCTCCAGGCAAGAATACTGGAGTGTGTTGCCATGCCCTCCTCTGGGGGATCTTCCTAAACCAGGGATTAAACCTGAGCCTCTTATGTCTCCTGCATAGGCAGGCGGGTTCTTTACCACCAGCATCACGTGGGATGGTGGCGTTTAGCTTGTGTTTAGCCCTAACACAAGCTAAACCAGGTGGGCACACCAGAGCTTGGACAAGAGGACTGTACACAACACTGAGGCTGCACCCCCGCTTACGAGATCCCCAAGAATGACACTCCACAGACAGCCCTGGCAGCAGACTCTGGGGTCACCCTGTTAATGCAGAGTAAGATGCAAATCAGAAATCCTTCCTGACCATCTGAGAGGCCACTTAAGCCACATTTCTGCCATGTGTAGTCAAGGATTGAATGGGTCCATTTTTTGGAGTTTTAAAGGGCAAATTCCTCGTACAGCAGATATAATTCTTAGATCCTCAACCACTGATGGTTTGAAACTATACATCCTCACATTACAAGGTGTTTCGTTTTATTTCCTTGAGGCTAGGAGACAGAAGAAGGGCTTCCCAGGTGGCTCAGTGGAAAAGAATTCACCTGCCAAACAGGTGACATGGATTCGATACCGGGGTAAGCAGATCCCCTGGAGCAGAAAATGGCAACCCACTCCAACATTCTTGCCTGGTAAGTTTCATGGACAGAGGAACCTGGCGGGCTATAGTCCACACGGTCACAAAGAGTTGGACACAACTGAGCAACTAAACAACAACAACAGAGGAGACAGAAGGTCACGACTGCCACTGTGAGTCAGCTGTGGCTACGCACCGCTAATAGTTTAACAAACCCCAGACGAGATTATGAGTTGCAAGAGATGGGACTGAAGGTGGCAACTTGCTTTATTTTGCTATTTCAGGTCAGGCCTGGAGACCTCATAGAATCCCTCAGTCTATCGTTAAGGACTTCAGGTTTATGCCCTGCACCAAGCCCCTTTTTGAAACCTATCAGGAACGACCGCCTAAATCACACGATGAACACATTCCAAAGACACTGTCCAAGCTGAACGCAAAAGTAAACTTCTTTTTTCCTTACAGGAAAAGGAACAGTTGTGAGAGAAGGAAGACCATTATATATGGTCCACGCATCTATCTCAGATGTGACTGCGCTAACAAGTGCCCACAGAGTGCTTTGGAGCCGCCAGGAAGGGCAGCCACTTTGTAAAAAAAGCCACACCACCTGTTTACCTGCCTCAACGGCAACCCTGGTCAGACAGAGCCCCAAACACAGGAAATCATGGTGAAGTAAAAGTAGAGACAGCAAACTAATAAACTCTGAAGCTCATATTTCCGTATCATATTTTGTCTTTCAGGCCAGATCTGTTGTGAACTCATTGAGAGACAGGCAAGACCTTGTCAACTACTTTCATGTTAGAAAATAGCCTAATTTAGTAGCTTCCAGAATTACCTTCCAATAAGTAACCACAATTCCTGCCAGAATCCCCAAATACAGTGTTACAATAGCTGCATCAACTAAGACAGGTAAAGACAACTAGCTGCTGCTGCTGTTCAGTTGTGTCCGACTCTTTGCGACCCCCATAGACTGTAGCCCGCCAGCCTCCTCCGTCCTTATCAAGACTGCTGGGTGAAACATCAACAACCTCAGATATGCAGATGATACCAGTTTAATGACAGAAAGTGAAGAGGAACTAAAGAGCCTCTGGATGAGGACAAAAGAGGAGAGTGAAAAAGCTGGCTTAAAACTCAACGTGAAAAAGACAACTAGACGGAGGTTTAATTTTCCTTAAACACCGTGACTTTTCCCTCTTTCATTTGGAGAAAATGGTTATGTTTCCTGGTCTGCAGCCACCAGAAGTCACCCCACATCTCATCATCACCAGGAACGTGAACAGCAGGCAACAGTAAACATTTCTGAACAAATTACGTCAAAAAAAATCAATACGCTATATGAATACATTATTTGGACGCTTGAATAAATATGTTTTACCTTGATCAACAATGCTGCCAGATAACCTGTGGGCTGGGGGACAGAGGCCTTACTGCACCTGGGATCTGGGGGCTGCGGGGATTGGGGGCTGCGGGGATCGGGGGCCGGATCAGCGCAGGCACAGAGCTGCAGCTGATTACCTCTGCTCTTAGCAGCGCTTATGTTGTGGCAACAGGGAAAACAGAACAGTTTCTGGCAAACAGGAAGGATGCAACAGGGCCAAACGAGGCATTTGTGAACAGTCTGGGAGTGAATGTTCTCAGCTGATCATGAATTAACCTTTCTGGGGGAAAAGTAAGCTCAGGATAGGGTCAGGAATGAAAACTATGTCTGTTCATCAGAAAGAATGAAACACAAAATTCTCCCCCAATATCTGGAAATTTTAGATGATGCAATTTCTGAAGTTAACTTGAAATGTCCTACAAGCCAGGAAGAATCATAGGCTCTTTACCAGGACCCAAGGGAAAAATGATGAATGTAAGCCAGAAAAAATGCTCAGGAAGAGACTTTTCAGTTGGGTGCTCAGGAGACGTTTCCTTGCCACCACCAAAGAGGACTACTGGGGGTTGTTCTGACTATTTCAGCTGATTTCACAATAGATTCCACATTGCTGTCCTTCGGAAGGGACCTAAATTGATCTTTTGAAGACACTAGGCATAAGAGATGGACTCAGGTGTATCACGGTCATCTTCATGAGGAAATAAAATTACAGATAGGAAGAGAGAAAAAATGAGCCATAGAAAGAAAAATTATATACACACATACACATATATGTATACATATTTATACTCACACATGTAAATAGGTATGTACATGTATATCTATATTATTTGTGTTTTTTCTTTTAAAATTTACTTTTAACTTTTTATTTTATGTTGGAGTACAGTTGATTAACAATGTTGTGTTAATTTCAGGTGTATAGCAAAGTGATTCAATTATACAGATACATGTAACTGAAGCTGAAACTCTGGCCACCTGATGCGAAGAGTGACTCACTGGAAAAGACCCGGACGCTGGGAAAGATTGAGCGCAGGAAGAGAAGTGAGCAACAGAGGACGAGACGGATGGATGGCATCACCAACTCAACAGACATGAGTTTGAGCAAACCCTGGGAGACAGTGAAGGACAGGGAAGCCTGGCGTGCTGCAGTCCAAGGCATGGCACAGAGTCGGACACGACTGAGCAACAGCATTCTTTCTCAGCTTCTTTTCCTGTTTAGGTTGTTACATAACGTTGAGTATAGAGCTCCTGTGCTATACAGCAGGCTCTTGCTGGTTATCCATTTTCAATATAGCGATGTGTCCATGTTAATCTCACATGTGTTCTTCCAGCTTGATTTGTCTTCCACAGGCCCAAGCACATATCACACACTCAGTTTGTGTCCGCTGGCTGATGACCTCTCATTACTGCAGAATCCCACGCTATAGTGGGAAAGGGGAGTGCTGCCCCTGCACGTTCCACTGAGGTGGACACAGACTCTGGCGTGTGCAAGTTTCGAATCTCCAACAGGCCACTTAAAAAGTTACAGTAGCTACATGTTTAATCCAATAAATGTACCAAGGGCTTAAATGGTGTGTACTGTCTGGAAAGATAGATAATATCTAATTTAACTGCAAACGACTGCACTGTTGGAGTACTGCACTCTACGTAAGTTGTACTGTGAAAAGGAAATCAAAATAGACCTGGGCTGCATTCTGCTTGGAAGGAAACTTATGCTATACTACAACATTTCTTTATGATAAAAGTAATCTGTGCTCATGGTAACAACCATTATGCTAAATAATACACTTATTTTTAGATGAGTCAACTTCAGAGACTACATAATAATTTCTAATATGAAAAATGAGAGAAGATAAAATTTAAGATACATGACCACCTCCCTTCTTACAATTGTTGCCAGTTCTTTAACTACTTTTAATGTCTGTGCTGGGCTTAGTCACTCAGCTGTGTCTGACTTTTTGTGACCCCATGGACTGTAGCTCGCCAGGCTCTTATGTCCATGGGGATTCTCCAGGCAAGAATACTGGAGTGGATTGCCGTGACCTCCTCCAGGGGATCTTCCCAACCCAGGGATCAAACCCAGGTCTCCTGCGTTGCTTTACCATCTGAGCCACCAGGGAAGCCCTTTTAATGTCTAGTGGGTATTTTAACTTTAAGTAAATTTAATCTTCTATTTTTTGATTAATCAGCTTCTGACAGTACTTTTTCTTTTAGACTATGTGAAGAAGCTCCCCCCATTTATTCTTCCCTCCTGCTCTCCCCTCCCTCCATCACATCCTACTCTGCACAGCTACACCTTTCTTCCTGCATAGCTGAGGTTTAAAATATTTATACTCTGTTCAGTATTATTGAGTCATCTCATTAATATTAATTTAATTAATAGTTTAATTTTGGGAAGTGCCTATAGGCCAATGAGAAAAATTATATATGATATAGAATTTACAATATTGTAACAATATAAATATTAGTGTCTAAGAAACAGTTAAAAGACTGGACCTGTGCAGAAGGACTGCCACTAGACTTGAATGAAGGCAAGGGTTCCCAGCATCTATGTCAAATGGATTCTCATTCTTATATCTCACTGTGGCATAGATTAATCTATCTCAGACAAAGGCTATGCTTTTCCTAAAAAGAAGTTCAATAGAGCATGCATGTAATGTGTGTAAAAATGCACGCGTGTGTGTATATATAGGCTTCCCAGGTGGTGCTAGTGGTAAAGAACAAACCTGCCAATGCAGGAGACGCAAGAGATGGATCCCTGGGTTGGGAAGATCCCCTGGAGGAGGGCATAGCAACCTACTCCAGTATTCTTGCCTGGGAAATCCCATGGACAGAGGAGCCTGGTGGGCTACAGTCCATGGGGTTGCAAAGAGTCGGACACAACTGAAGCAACTGAACACACACACACACACACACACATATATATATACACACACAGTTTTTAAAAAGTAAATTGAGTTAACTGTGAAAACACCTTGCAAGCCTAGAAATAGGACACTGACAAGAAACAACCCAGAATGCTCCTACTCCTGCATCCTATTGAGTTCCAGTTAGTGAGTGATGGAATCTTGCATTAATATTCCAATTTTTCTTGATAGTTTTGGCTGTCCTATATTTGTTTGTAAACAAAATAGTCTTCAGTTTTTCCTGATTTTAAATTTCACATGAATGGAATCGTACTGCATGCACTCTTCTGGAACTTACTTCTGTCATTCTAGTATGATTTTTAGATTCAGCGAACATGATGCTCCTAGCTTTGGTTCATTCATCCTCACTGCTGTGCAGCATCCCTTTATTCAATTCAGTTCAGTCACTCAGTCGTGTCCGACTCTGTGACCCCATGAGTTGCAGCCTGCCAGGCCTCCCTCTCCATCACCAACTCCTGGAGCTTACTCAAACTCATGGCCATCGAATTTGGTGATGCCATCCAACCATCTCATCCTCTGTCATCCCCTTCTCCTCCCGCCTTCAATCTTTCCCAGCTTCAGGGTCTTTTCCAATGAGTCGGTTCTTCACATCAGGTGGCCAAAGTATTGGAGCTTCAGCTTCAGCATCAGTCCTTCCAATGAATATTCAGGACTGATCTCCTTTAGGATGGATTGCTTGGATCTCCTTGCAGTCCAAGGGACTCTCAAGAGTCTTCTCCAATGCCACAGTTCAAAAGCATCAATAAAAATCTGCTATTTTCCTTTATTTGACACTTTCTTTTGGTGTTTTACTTAAGAAATATATCAGAAAGATATTCTCTATACCCTTTTGAAAGTGTATAATTTTACTTGTCACATTTAGGTCTTTTACAAATACCTGGAATAGTTTCTATATGAGATGTGAGGTAGGAGTTAACTTCCTTTTTCTCCCTGTAGATTACCAGTTATTTTGGTATCTTAATAGAATCCCATTCTTTCTCCATTGATCTACATTGTTAGCTCCGACATGAATCTAGTTTTCATATATCTGTGGGTCTGTTTCCCGTATACGGTTTCACTGTTCAATTTGCCCATTATTATCTTCATTACTTAGTTTTGTTGTTGTTCAGTCGCCAAGTCGTGTCCTACTCTTTGCAACCCCATGGACTGCAGCACACCAGGCCTCCCTTAGCTAAAATATTCATTCATTCATAATATTGGTAACACAAGCCTTCAGCCTCGCTCTTCTTCAAAAGAGTATGAGCTATGTATTTTTGGCCCTTTATAATATCAAATAAATGTGTGAATCAACTTTGTCAGTTTCCACATACAGAAAAATGAAGTTATAATTTCATTGTCTCCTGGTTCCCACAGCTGCTGTCAAAAGTCAACTGGAAGTTTAACTGTTGCTTCCTTATTAAATGGTATTTTAAGAATTTTTCTTTATTTATGTGGTTTGCAGTTTAACTATTATGTGTCTAGTGTGGACTTATTTTTCTTTATCCTGCTTAATATTCATTGGATTTCTTGAATCTGCAAGGTAGAGTCTTTCAATTGTGGAAAAATTTCAGCCATCATCTCCTTTAACATTCCCTCTCTTTCCTTATCTTTTTCTGGAATTCTAGTTAAATATATGTTAGACCTTCTTGCTTTATATCCCAGGTCTTTAAACTTCCTTTCTTGACTGCACTCTAGGTAATTTCTTAAGTTCAATTTCCCGATTCATTACTTTTTCTTCACCTATATCTAAACTACAGTTAAACCTAACCAAAGAAATTTTAATTTCTGTAGAGGTTCTGATTAGTATACTTTCAAATACTTTTGCTACCATATTTTCAATTTTCTCATTTTTGAAAATTAACGTAAACATTCTTATTTTATGTTCTGGGCTTGGTAATTCCAGTATCTGAAGTCCTTGGAGGTTTCTTTAATTCTTGGCTGTCTATTGTTTTTCTCTGCTTTTGTTCAAGGTCTCTTGTTTTCTTGCATGTAAATATTTTTGATAATAAGCTCTCATTTCCCTAGGGATTCTCATTCTATTATTATTTGTTCTTCTCTATTTTCTTTGTTTTCTTTTTGTGGTATATTCTAAATAGCCAGGTTTGATCTTTCCATTATGACTAATCTTTATGTACCTTAATTTCCTTTCATATTTTTCATCTGTCTTTTGCTTTATATTCAGAAAAAAATGTTATCAACCTTATATTCTAGACTTCAGCTATTATCTATCATTTCTATTAAATTTAAAAATTTTGTCAACTTTATCTTTGATTCTCAAGTACTCATTTGTTCTATAACTGCTTCTTTTTCATACCAATCTGTTCTTTTTATTTGATGCAAATAATTTCAATTGCTTCTAAAGACTGCAGTCACATTTGAAATTTTTTTCTTCTGTTTCTTGAATTAAGTAGATTTCCTCTGGGTCAGTGTTTTTCTTTGTTGCCCATGGCTATGTATTCACCTCTTTGAATGTGAATTCAAACTGGTTAAAAAGGTACTGGTGTGGATTTTCTGTATTAGTATATTGATCCGTTTTGCTAACGTTTGTCTCTTTTGTAGGGAGGGGTGATTTACAGCTTTTTCTAAATGGACAGAGTATGTTAATTAGAGTTCAAGAGAGAAGAACTCTCAAGACAAGCTGGGAGGCCTGACTGTCCTCTGAACCCCTAGCAAAAATAGGAAGTAGTTTATTCTGGGTGTACAGCATTTTGGTTTATTTCCCTCTTGAGAAAAACTTATTTTTCTTCCACCAACCTTAGATGTTGGAAAAGACTCTTGAGAGTCCCTTGGACCGCAAGGAGATCAAATCAGTCCATCCTAAAGGAAATCAGTCCTGAATATTCATTGGAAGAACTGATGCTGAAGCTGAAACTCCAATATTTTGGCCACCTGATGCAAAGAACTGACTCACTGGAAAAGACCCTGATGGCGGGAAAGATTGAAGGCGGGAGGAGAAGGGGACGACTGAGGATGAGATGGTTGGATGACATCACAGACTTGATGGACATGAGTCTGAGCAAGCTCCAAGAGTTGGTGATGGACAGGGAAGCCTGGCGTGCTGCAGTCCATGGGGTCACAGAGAGTCAGACAAGACTGAGTGACTGAACTGAACTGAACTAAATCATAGAAGTCTATTTTTAAGGTTTGGTATTATCTCAGAATCTACTCTGCTTCTCTCTTAGATGCATGCATGTGCGTGTGCTTAGTCACTCAGTTGTGATAGGCTTTTTGTGACCCTACGGACTACAGCCTGCCAGACTACTCTGTCCATGGGGTTCTCCAGGCAAGAATACTGGGGTGGCTTGCCATGCCCTCCTCCAGGGGATCTTCCTAACCCAGGGATCGAACCCAGGTCTCCTGCATTGCAGGTGGATTCTTTACTGTCTGGGCAGGCAGATTTTTTATTTTCTGAGCCACCAGGGAAGCCCAAGAATCCCTTCTCCAGGGGATCTTCCTGACCCAGGAGTTGAACCAGGGTCTCCTGCATTGCAGGCAGATTCTTTACCAGCTGAGCTACGAGGAAAGTATCTCTCTCTTAGGTACCAGCTCCCAACTAGAAGTTCTAGATAACTGTTCATTTTCTTGGCAAATGTTACTTTTTTTTTTTGTACTTTGGTGTCTGGGGGAGGAAAACCAGACTGAAAGCTTCCTATGAAAACCTGCCAAGACAGGAGTGGAGGAGAAAAGGGTGGAAGAACAGCCACGTTCCTATCACGGTCTACAGTCCACACTTCTTCTCTGTTGGGGTTGAGAGGGAATTGAGTCTCTCTTGGAGTGAGCTGCTAAGGACATTCCCATCACCACTATGGCTTGTTCCTGTTTGTTTCATTATTTTCCTTTTTCTGAGCCATCACCTTCCCTGCCCAGGATTATCTAACAGCACAGTCCCATCCACTCTCCATTTTCCAAGAAACTCGGCTGAATTTCTGGTTTGTTAATGAAATCCTTTCCTCTCCTCAGGGCTATTATGGATTTCCTTCCTTCACTACCGCTTTTGGTTATTTCAATGCAGATTCAGAAGGGAGGGGAAGAAATGCTTACGCTCAGTCTGACACCCGAACGGGACATTCTCACACCTTTAAGAAACCATAAACATGCATCACCTATTTTAATATTTAAGTTTCTCAATACTTAATAAGCTGCCATTTTATAATATTAAATTAATTGGTAATCAGCAAGCTTGCTAAAGCAGCTCTCTTTTAAAACATTTGGATTAAAAAATAATTTTGTTTAATTTTTACACTCTTTTCTCTTAGTATCTATGTAACATAGTTTTCTAATTTCAAAAATAAAAAAAGCACTGACCTAGAGTGGGGAAGATCAGTCCATCAAGACACATTTTGTTTCTCTGAAATTCAGTGTTTTCCTATTTTCTACATACTTAGTGGAGTCATGATTCCCCAAACTGTAATTATTTCAAACCAAATGCAAGAAACAGCACTGGAAATGCTGGTAGGACCAGCTCTGTAAAGTTTCCAGTGTGCTATAATCCACAGAGGACACTCTGATTTTTATTTTTTTCCATTATGATTTCTTACAGGATTTTGAATATAGTTCCCTGTGCTATACAGTAGGATCTGTTGTTTGTCTATTTTATATACATAATAGTATCTGCTAACCCCAGACTTCTAATTTGTTTCCCCCACTTTCCGCTCTGGTAACCGTAAGTTTGTTTTCTATCTCTATAACTGTGGCTCTGTTTTGTAAATAGGTTCATTTGTGTCATATTTTATATTCTACCCATAGGTGACATCATGATATTGCTCCTCTGTCTGACTTACTTCACTTAGCACGATAAACCCTAGGTTCACCCACCTAGCTGCAAATGGCATTATTTCATTTTTTTTTTTTTTGCTGCATAGCATTCCATTTTGTGTGTGTGTATGCACACACTTGTATACATATACATACCACATCATTGATTTTTAAATAATATTATCTTTTTTTTTTTTAAATCGGGGAAGCTTTATTTGAAAAAGAAAAAAGAAAAAACCCTTACCCCTAGAAAAGAGAAAGTCAATGACAAATATCCTTAGATGATGACTTGCCAGAATGTGGCTTATGCCATATCATGCAGGTGCCACTCACAATTCCAAAGAAAGTAGGCGTGCTTACATAATCTCAACGGTAGGATCAGCAAGTGAATGTTATGCCATGCCAAAAAAACAGGCCAGATGTAAACAAGAATCTTGGACAGGAATTTAATCTCACACTGAAGGGATGGAAGCAACCTTTTTGGGGTCAAGGTTATTGGAAGGAAAGCCTATTGTCTTTGGGACAGAGATCCCTGAATTCGAATCCTGTCACTGTTTTTAAGCCATGTGACCATGGTCTAGGTATTAACTGCAGAATCTCATTATCACCCTGTGCAGAATGGGAATGCAGTGCCTACTTCATACAGCTACTGTCAGCATTAAATGAAAGAGCAAACATAAAGAAGAGACTAAACACAGAAGGGACTGAACAGCTATTTCCTTTGTTCTTCTTTATGTCAAAGACTCCAAGCTGAGAGGAAGTACATTTATTCTATTATATCTGTTGTCTGCTCCTTTTACCCTGAACTGTTTAAGTTGAAATGGAAAGAAATGGTGAGGAAAGCAAAGGCAATTCTGTATGCTCATGTCTTCATATGATGCCGATGCCTGCACACCTCATGAACTTAACCACGCATCTCCTGATTCCTTTCCTTACTATTACATTTATTAATTTCTATGATTTCAAGTCCCTTAGAACTTCACTATTCCCTGGTGCTTGTGCTCACAGCACATTCCAGCAGAGGGTGGGATAATTAATGAGATTGCCCATGCACCGTTATGCCACTATCCCCCTCCCCTGACCTTCCTCTAGCTGTGCATTAAAGTCTAGGGCTTCCTAACGCATTTGTCCCGATGTCTTTTCTCCATAATCTTTCTGCCCTCACAGATGCTCAGTGAGTGAGCCCCAGACACATCTACTGGCTCAGAGTGATTTTCACGTTCAAACATAGCTTTGAAATTTGCAAGCAATGCTCTTTAGCCAACTGGCTGGTCAACAGACTAACAGAGCACAGTCTCTGTGGGTGTGATTACACGACATGGATGGGGTGGCTTATGCATTTTTAATGCTCAAGAAAACATTAATACCAATTAGCCCTGCTGAAGAAGAGAATTAAAACAATACTTCTTGGAATGATATTCTCTGTTTGGTGATGAAGCCCCAGTGTTTTATTAGACACTGGGTTCAATAACGAAATTCCTTCCAGGACACTTTAGTCTGTTTCTCCCCAGAAGAGGGCATGGTTTCTTCGTGGATTCTAAGAACATTTATCATGAGATCTTCTGATTGTTCTCTTTGCCCATCTATTTTCTTTTAACTTAGGTAACTCATTAGTTGCCTTTAAAAATATTTTCCCCTCATACACACGAGAGGCCAACTGTAAGAAAGGATGGTATTCCTTCCTCCTAGGGCTACTTTGAAATTCACCATTTTATATTTTGACCCTTAGTAAAAAGCGTTAGTTGCTCAGCTGTTTCTGACTCTTTACGACCCCATGTACTGTATCCCACCAGGCTCCTCTGCCCAAGGAATTCTCCAGGCAAGAATACAGGAGTAGGCTGCCATTCCCTTCTCCAAGGGATCTTCCTGACCCAGGGATCGAACCTGGGTCTCTTGTATTGCAGGCAGATTCTTTACTCTCTGAGCCACCAGGGAAGTCCATATTTTGGCCCTGCTTCCCTTGAATAAAGATAGAATATTCAAGGACACGATGTACCTTATCCACGTGGGCAGCACTTTAACAATGACTCTCATATTCCCCACTTAATTTTGTCCTAGTGAAGTTCATTTAAACCTATTGTATATTGCATGCATGCCCACTCTTCACCCACTCCCACCCCCACATACGAAGCTACAGAGAGAAGCATTTCTTACTTGGATTATTGTGTCCAGAGGAGGCAAGCTGAGAGTCCTAAAATAAAACAAGAATTATCAATTAATTTTCTTATTTTTTTCATTAGACTTTGTTCTTCATTTCACTAACATTTTAATACTGATTATGTATTGAAACAATACTATTTTGTTTATATGAGATTATAAAAATTACGTGATAAAATTATTTTTACATCTTTATTCTTACAGTTTCAATGTGGCTACTATGAAATAAAAATTATATGTGTTTATATTATATATCTGTTGAACAGCACTGCTTTTGAGGAATAACAGAATGACTGGATATCTAGTGGAAAAAAATAACTCTGACCTTTATATGAATTAATCTTAAAATCACTCTAATTAAATCATAGATCTAAGTGTAAATACCCAAACTATAAGAGGTCGAGAAAAGTAATCTTTTTATTTTGACTTTCAAAGTGAGATATATTATTGGTCATTCAGAACCTAATCACTGATCATAATCTCTATCAGCTAACATAATGAGAAACACTTATATGCTCCTTAAGCAGTTCTGGTATACAGCTCATAATCACTTCTATGTTGTCTTGTGGACTTGTTTTGTTCACTTTAGTGAAATTCTTATAACAAAAAATTAAGCACTTTAAACTGAACAGTTCAGTGGCATTTCGTACAGTCGCCATGTACTAAACCACCATTTCTAATTGCAAAACATTTCTATCATTCCAAAGTCAAATTTCTTACCCATTCACCACTTTCCCCATTTCCCCTCTCCTCAGTACCTGGTAACCAGCAGTATACATCCTGTCTTTATGACTTCTTCTGTTCTGGGTATTTCATATTAATAGAATGATACAATATGTCACATTTTTTTGTCTTGCTTCTTTGATTTAGCATAATGTTTCAGAGGTTCACCCATGTCATAGCATATGTCAATGTTTCATTCCTTTTTATGGCTGAATAATACCCCATTATATACGTATACACACACACACAAAAATTTGTTTATCCATTCATCTGTTAGTGGACATGTGGGCAGCTCCCACCTTTTGACTATTGTGAGTAGTGCTGCTAAAAACACATATGCACATGTACTTGTTGAATCCTTCTTTTTAATCCTTTGAGTATACATCTAGGAGTAAAGTTGCAGGGTCACATGCTAATTCTACATTAAACTCTCTGAGCAGTCACAGTGGCTGAAACGTTTTGAGTTTCTACCAGCAATGTATGAATTTCAATTTCTCCACATCCTCATCAAAGCTTGCTATTTTCTTTTAATTAAAAAAACTTATTATAGGCATTTAAGTGAGTATGTAGTAGTTTCTCATTGTGGTTTTGACTTGCATTTCCCCAATGACAATGATGCTGAACATCTTTTCATATGCTTTTTGGCCATTTGTATACTTCTTTGGAGAAATGTGTATTCAAATACTTTGTCCATTTTCTTGTTTTCAAGAGTATCAAAATTATCTTTATTTTTTCATTGAAGTATAGTTGATTTACAATATTGTATTAGTTTCTGGTGCACAGAAAAATGATACAGTTATATATATACACACACACACATATTCTTTTTTATATTACATTGTCCATTTTTTAATTGGGTTGTTTGCCTTTTTGTTGTTGAGTTAAAAGAGTACTTCATATATTCTGGATACCAAGACTCTTATTAGATAAGTGATATGCAAATATTTCCTCTTCTTCTGTCATTTGTCTTTTCACTTTATTGATAATGTCTTTTAACACACCAAACTTTTTAACTTTGATGAAGTCCAATTTATCTATTTTATTCTTTCGTTGCCCATGCTTTTGGGGTCATCTCTGAGACTCCACTGTTAAATCCAAGCTTGGAAATATTAATCTCTATGCTTCTTCTGTGAGGTTTATGGTTCTAGCTCTTACTCCTGGGATCTACTGTATTAGTGGCTTTTAATCCAACCCTTCAGTCTCACCACCCCTTTCTGCGGATGAGGCTGGCCACCACCCTCAGGGACGTCCCCCTGCACAGCGGCTGCCGGTTTCACACCGGTGGACAGGAGATGATTGCAGCTCTCCACACGCAATGGCATGCAACAGCAGAATGCCAGTGCTATGCAGGGTCTGATTTCAGTTACTGATCAGGTAAGCGGTGAGTGAACCTGATTTTATTTCCACTAAAGTGAAATGCTAAATTCTGTTTTGGGAATTCACACCCTCTTTCCTGGCAAAGGGCTTCCCGCGTGGCTCAGTGGAAAGAATCTGCTTGCCAATGCAGGAGACTCAGGTTCAATTCCTGGGCTAGGAAGAGTCCCTGGGGGAGGAAACGGCAATCCATTCCAGTACTCCTGTCTGGGAAATCCCATGGACAGGAGCCTGGTGGGCTATAGTCCACGGGGTAGCAAGGAGTTGGACATGACCGAGAGACTGAGTACCTTCCTTGCAAGATTCCTATTTAATGTGAATTATAAAAGAGAGTTATAAAACAATGCATTGAGATGATAGGAATGTAAAAAACCCATACAGTCCAGTGAAACTCATTTACAATTTTAGTGTGTGGGACAAAAATCCAATGAAATGAAGTTAACTTCTATTTTACGGCTTTTTTATTATTTTAAACAGCAGTGAACATTTTATTTATTCTTTATTATTATTTTAATTTTACTCAGACTGGTAGGTGGGGGTTGGGTAAGAAATTTGGATTTCCACTCTACTAAGCAGACTGAGTCATACACAGATGCCTTTAATGTTAACGTTGATAGAAATGAGCTATTCACCTGAAGAAAAATAACAAGCTCAACTCTCAACCCAAGCTTCAGCTTTTGGAGACAGTGTATTAAAGATAAAATACGGTTCTTGAGATGATGGGCTAGAATGTAATCCTCAAAATTATTTTGGCCAATTTGAATAGGTTGCTGTTACAAAGAGGACATCCATAGTAAACTTCCCCAAATGGACTGGGATATTTCTCACTCCTTCTAACTAATGTAGAGTGTACATGTGAACATGAATTAGTGTGAGCTCTTATATGTGAAAAATACTTTGAGTCTCATGTAGTTGAGTCCCTTGAGCCATCTGCAGATTTTGGCATTTTGGAGATGTCTTGTACCAGAGTGGTGAAGACTCATTTACTGTCAGATGAAGAAGAATGGTAACTGAGATAGTTTTCAACATTATGACCATTCTTGGGGGAAAAAAACCCAAAAAACAGTACAAATTTTTGTGAAATTGCTTGCTGATGTTATTGGGACATAGATCATTTTATAGCTTGATGCACTGCAGACATCCACAAACCCAGATGATGACTACTGACCACAGGCTTTTGAGACCTGAAAATGAGCTTACGGAGAACCTGAATGGTAATTACACACTGCAAGAACATGTGTTTCATAAGCAGTAAATTTCAAAATTTAATGAACACATCTGTGTCATTAATGATGATAATTTCTGTTTTGGATGGGGGAGTGAAAAGAGGCAGAACATTTTCTGCCCATTTTCCCCCATCCAAAACAGACATTAATGTCATTGGTTTAAAAAAAAAATCACCATCGAAATCTGCTGTCTGGAGAGAAAGAGACTTTTGGAGAGACACAATAAAGACTCTGCCCCTAATGTGTCATCTCACGTCTCTAGCTGACATCCTCTGGATGGTGCACTAACCACAAATGGAGCCTGTGTGCCTAGACTGGACCACTCTATGGGTACAGATGATGCCCCGTTATCCTTCTTACTGATCTGGAGAGTGCATCACTTGTCTGCTGGTGGAAGGTGTAATGAGGCTCCTCCCAAGTTTAGGTCACAGGGCCCTGGCTGCATTCTCATCAGTTCTCTGCTGCCAGTGACAGGGCCCATGGTTGCTGCCTCTTGAAGCAGTGCTGCCCTGCCCAGCCGGCTGCAAGACTGACGGGTGGAGGCAGGGGCAGAGGGCACAGAATATGCAGATCCTTTATCCCTCACTGAGCCAGAGCCTGGCTGGGCTCAGAGGGAAACCAGCTCCAGACACTGAAGTCCTTTCCATTTTCGTGTCTCCTGCTGCCCAAGTCAGACACTCAGACGCTGTTACAGCTATAGCTTCTGTCTCAGAGGCTTCTTCTCTCCCTGTGAACACCATCCCTGGGGAGCTGCCTGGAGAGTGGCTGGCCCCATCTGGGCACTGTCATTTCAGCCTCCTCTGGGAGCATTCCACCAGACCTGCAAGGCTCTCTGTCAGGTCCTCGGGGGTTACAGAAGTGAGGGTACAAAGCCCCTGCCTTCCCCGCCTGGGAGCCCAGTGAGTTAGCAGAGGAGATGATGTGTACACAAGTTCTGATAACCCAGGGCGGAAAGGCACGCCATGACTGCTGTGTGGGATGCTTTGAGTTTTTAGAGCCCGTTCTCGTCCTTGGGTGTGTGTCCTGCCGTCTTCTGTTTTCTGCCTAGAAACTTCATTCTCCCCTCAAGGCTTAGAACAAAGCAGCTCAAGGGTTATCTGTTCTTTGAAATACTCCTGAATCTCAGAAGGACTTATTTGCTTATGTTTTCACTACACAGTGTCAAACTTCCATTTTAAGAATTGTCTTTTTGACTATGACTCCTGTTTTAAAAATAAAGCTTTATCAAGGTATAAATGATATAACATAAACTGTACATATTTAAGGTATTCAATTAGATAATAAATATATAATAAAAGAATGTTACTATTATTATCTTGACCCAAGGATGGCTCCATCTTATTAAATAGCATTTGCTATTTAAACAACAGCAGTTTCCTAAAGGAAATCAAACCTGAATATTCACTGGAAGGACTGAAGCTGAAGCTTCAATACTTTGTCCACCTAATGCAAAGAGCTGATTCATTTGAAAAGACTGAGCGAAGGAGAATTGGGCAACAGAGGATGAGATGATTGGATGGCATCACCAACTCAATGGACATGAGTTTGAGCAACTTCCGGGAGATGGTGAAGGGCAGGGAAGCCTGGTATGCTGCAGTCCATGGGGTCACAAAGAGTCGGACATGGGTGAGCAACTGAACAACAACAAAAGTAACCATTAAAGAAAATTCAGGAAAACAGGAAAGTATAAGAAAAAGTTTCCTGTATTCCTATAACAGGACATTTCTGAGGTTACTCTGGTGCTTTTAGTTTTCCACATTCATTCATGAAGCATGTGTCACTCTGAAGGTCATGTGCACAGAGGGGAGAACCACCTCTGGTTACTTAGGATATCTACAGCTGGAAACTTAGGCTTCTCCATCTTTAAATCCTGAATTCCCAACACCTAAACTATTGTTGGGTACACAGAAATCCCAAAACTTCTTTAAAGGTGGTGATGAGTTGGGAAGTAAAGTTTGTACAAATCATTTTGCTGAAGACAGAAATAGCTGAGCATACTAGAGGCTGAGAAAACCATTCGAGGAAGCATTATAATAAATACCATATTTCATCAAAGGTAGCAAAACTGTATAAGGCTGCATTACCTCATGCATTACTGTTGAAGACAATTGCTGCCAATTAATTGTAAAATGCCATCAATGTAAAACACATCCTGATACTAGGATCTTAAAATGTGAAAAAAATATGCATGTTAGACCAATAAAATACAGTTGCTCCTAAGCTACGTTGCTGATGGGAGTCCTTTCCCCGTGAAGACACTACTGGAAAGTGGCTGTGGTCTCTACTCCTGCCCTGAAAACAGGTTTCTCTGTACCACTTTTCTAGATTTCATATCATACTCGTTGTTGTTTTTTTTTCTGACTTACTTTACTATGTATGATGGTCTCTAAGTCCATCCACATCTCTACAAATGATTCAATTTCATTATTTTATGGCTAAATATATATTCCATTGTATATATGTACCACAGCTTCTTTATCTGTCCATCTTTTGTTATCCGTTAAGGCTGTTTCTGTGACCTGGCTATTGTAAATAGCACTGCAGTGAACAGCGGGGTACATGTGTCATTTTGAATTATGGTTTTTTTCTCAGAGTACATGCTCGGTAGTGGGAATAACAGCAGAAACTAACAGAACATTGTGAAGCAATTATACTCCAGTTTTTAAAAAAATGGCTTTTTGGAACCATCTGAAGACTGCTGTCCTCACATGTCCTCTTGCTTGTCTGTCAATCCATCATAGGAATTATAAAAGACAAGAAATGGAAATACAGCTTCTTTGCTTTTCAGACCCCCACATAAAGCGAGTTACTAGAGGAAAAACAACACTTGCTGTGGTTTGGTTTTCCTTCTTCCCCACCAATCACTTTCTTTTCTATGAAGCTCGGAACAACTGAAATAATGCAAATTAAAGTCAATTTAAATGTTTACTTTGAGGTAATGAAGTAAAAGTGAAGTTTTAGCCCAAACATTTTGTGGTCATTTCTAAAGCATGCTAGGAACCCAAAGAGAGATATAGATCATCAACTTTTCAACTTCAAAGTGCTTTCCTTCATGCTTGCTGGCTTTCATTCTCCTTGTACTATACAGAGAGAAAGGCAATAGGGCTCTCATTTCTCTTATCAGGCTAGAACTCTTCTGCCTAATGCTTTAGAAACTGATCAGCAAGAACAGTTTCAAACCAGATCTGATTCCATCAGTTTCGGCATTCACTGCCATGTGAAATGTTTCCGAAATGCCATTAGATTTGCACAGATGCCTTCTGGGGATGAAGAAAGTTCTACCATTTTAGTTCCCTATTTGCGTTTCAAAACTTATGAGACTGCTCTGGAAATCAAGGGAAAAGGACAAAACAGATTCTTTTTTTTTTTTTTCTTGGTTGAAATACCTGCTAATGGCATGCATTCTTTACCAAATTCAATTACTTTTGAGATTTGAAGAATAAGGCAGACACGTCTTGTAGTGTTTGTCTAGGGAATTGTGACTCGAAATTAAATCTTCAGAGAATAGAAAAAACATCCAAGTTCAGTATCAATTGACTTTATTATATGTTATGTCCTTCAATACCCAGACAAATTGGGGAAATTCTCGGAAGTATGTAGCTAATTAATTTAGCGCTACTGGTAATTCAGAAAGCACATTTAAATCGACTTTCCTTTGAGGTCAAATTGCTCCTTTAATCTCAATAAGGGCCTAATTTCATTATTTATTAGTCATTTTGGAGATTTTGCCCTGCAAGTTCCATAAACAATTCTAGCTCCTACACACTAGCAATCATGATAATCCCAAACATTAATAATCTAATTAATGAACTGCAAGCCTCCAGCTGTCAGAATACTAATTAGTGGAGATACAGGTTAAAAGAGAATTAGTGAGGTCTTTGCAGTAGGCAGGACAAGGGCTCCTCCAAAGACGTCTGCATCTTAATTCCCAGGCCCTGTGAGTATGCTACTTCTCATGGCAAAAGGGACTTCGCAGAAGTGATTAACTATTTTGAGATGGGAGATCATCCTGGACTATCCAGGAGGCCCAGCATCATCATAAAGGGAAGGGAGGTGGCATGAGAGTCAGGGAAGATGTGACAAGGAGGTTAGAGGTCAGAATGACGAGAGCCATGAGCTAAGTAACAGGGGCAGCCTCTTGGAGCCGAGAAAGACAAGATAGCCAATTCTCCCTTAAAACATTCAGAAGAAAGAAAGCTCTGCTGACACCTGAATTTTAGCTCTGTGAAACTGATTTCAGACTTCTGACTTCCAGTGTTGTAAAATAATAAATTTGCGTTGTCTTAAGTCACTAAGTTTATGGTGATTTGTTATAGTAGAAATGACACTAATGCAGTCTTATTTCATTGGCATGAGATAAATCACCAATACTTATTGTGAAATGTTTGAAAGAAAGGCATTATTAAAATCATGCAATGTTCCTACACTTCACTTATTTATTTAATTTTGGGGGCTGCGCTGGGTCTTTATCGCTGCGCGCAGGCTTTCTCTAGTTGCAGCAATAGCGGCTCCTCTTCAGTTGCGGTGAGCAGGCTGACTGCTGTGGCTTCTCTTGTTGCAGAGCATGGACTCCAGGGTATGCGGGCTTCTGCAGTTGTAGCACATGGGCAAGGTAGTTCTGGCCCATGGGCTTAGCTGCTATGTAGTATGTGGAATCTTCCGCGACCTGGGATGTATGTTCCCTGCGTTGGCAGGTGGATTCTTAACCACTGGACCACCAGGGAAGTCCAGTGTTCTTATACTTTGTAAAGTCACCTATTCTTTCTTGAGAAAAATCAAAAGATCTAGAGCTGAAATAGCTCCCCACAAATTCTATAGTAATCCTAGAGAAGACAGGATTGCCCTCTATGATGCAATGATGGGGAGAAACATTTAGATTCTAGACATATTTTGAAGGTAGGGTGGATATGATTTAATGATGGGTTGGATGCATGCCATGAGGGAAAGAGAAAAATCAAGGATGGTGTTGAAGAGCATCCCCCAGAAGCTCGTGTCTGCTCACAACCTGTGAATCTGATCTTATGTGGATAAAGAGTCTCTGCAGGTAAACTCAAGTTCAGATGGTTGCTGAGGGTGGGCCCTAAATCTAGTGACTGCCATCCTTGGAAGAGGAGGGAGACTTGGCGAGATGGCCTCATAAGTGTAGAGGCAGACAGCAGAGTGATGTATCTACAAGCCAACGGGTGTGACCTGCTGTCAGCAGTCACCGGAAGCTGGGAGAGGCAAGGAAGGATCCTTCCCTCGAGCCTTCAGAGGGAGCATGAACCTGTTGACACTTTGATTTCAGACTTCTAGCCTCCAGAACTGTGAGAAAGGACTGGATCAGTCCTTCCAATGAATATTCAGGGTTGATTTCCTTTAGGATTGACTGGTTAGATCTCCTTGCAGTCCAAGGGACTCTTAAGAGTCTTCTCCAGCACCACAATTTGAAAGCATCAATTCTTTAGCACTCACCCTTCTTCACAGTCCAACTTCCACATCTGTACATGACTACTGGAAAAACCATAGCTTTTATAGGTACCTTAGAAAAGAATTAGAGATGGCTCCAAGACTTTGACCTGTGCCAACTGCAAAAATGAAGAAACCACTTATTGCAAAACACAACATAGAAGGTTAGTGGGAAGAGTAAAGGCTCAGTTTTTGATATGTCAAGCCTGAGATGTTTGTTAGATCCCCAAGTGGGGATGCTGAGTAAGTAAACGGAAACACAAGTATGGAGCTTGGGGAATGGAGAGGGAGATAGAGATACAGATTTAGACGTCAGCCGGCTGAGCATACATGGTATTTAAAACAAGAGACCAAGACAAGAGTGCCAGGAGGGTGAACCAGCAGAGAGGAGGGAGGTTGAAGGACTGAAGGTAAGTACAAAGAGTGACAATCAGAGACTTTGGATCAAGACTGGACTGGAAACCTGATAGAAAATACACCCCAGCAACACAAGCACATCTTAACAAGCAGAAGATTTGAGACACAATAAACCTTGATGAATTAAGAAACTGACAAGTCACTGTGAAGGCATAATGCTAAAAAATAGTTACAAAATGATTGCTTGAAATACTGTCCACTTACTGCTACTGTTAAGAAAAATAAAAAAAAACTCTATATGCTCACTTGGAAAGACTTCTAAATATACCTTATTAAGAGAACTAAAAGTCAACTTTTAGGACAGAGCAACTTTTAGGACATTGTGATAATTATAATGAACAATTATTTTGATAATTTACTTTAGAAAATTGTGATTTAACATTTAGCAATGACATTTGTGCATTGTGTGTATCTGGAAAAAAAACAATTTTTAGAAAAAGTACTTTCAGTACTACACTATTTAGGGCTTTTTAAAAAAACTGCATATACACAAATGTGTATATAACGCACATGATATACACCAAACTCTTGATGGTAATCTCTGGGTAGGGAAATAAAATCTGGACAAGAATGTGATAAACTTTCATATTTTTCTTCTTCTATTTGTATAATTACATCTTTATAATGAGTATATAATTATGTGTTGGTTGTATGATTAAAAAAATCAAAACTTGTTACATTCATGTATAATTGAAATACATTTTGTGACAGATATTTTGTGTCTGCTAGATCTCAGAAAATCTTTTTTATTAAGTCCTAGAAAATATTTTCAACTTTATAAAAGATAACTAAGAAATTATATACTTCATGTCCTTAATTCTAAGACACTGATTTTAAGATACATCATTAATTTAATAACAGCTTTTCAGAAAGAAAAACAAGGCATACAATCACAACGAATGCATAAAATGATTATCAGATGCATTTCAACTTCACACTTTTCTAGATAAAATAATAATTACAATAGTCATCATGTTTTGTAGGAAGTAGGAAAGTGGAGGTAAGTATAATAGGACTGTAAGCTTGATATTATCCCTTGGATGAACAGACCTACACTTGCAAATTGTTGAAAATCAGATCCATGTGCCCCTGCCAGGAATATTTACACAGGGAAAGACAGTAAGGGAAAACCCACTGTCCACTAGAAATCTTGTGTGAGTGAAGTGTACTCATCCTGAGTGATGCCGGATCTCACCTTATTTGGAAATGGAAACTTGCTTGGTTCCACTTTGCCAGGTGGTTGAATAGCAGCAAGCGGTGGAGGCCAGGTCATCTCCTAGAGGGAGGGAGAAAAAACAACGCTGTCAAACAGAGAGCATTTGAAGTAGCACATAAAACAGTCTCACAAGCCGGTCTTAGTAAGGCATGGAAGGGATAAGGAGTGAACAGAGATAAATAATAAACGAAAGGAACTTTTTTAAAAAAAGATCTGAAACCCACTTTTATGATTGCTTTTCCTCATCTACCAATTCCTGGTTCCATGGCTATCTCCATCAGTGCTTTCTACCTTAGAAAGATCTACTAGGCTATCCTATTTTCATTTCATTTAAGCTCCTTAGTAAAGGGACGACCCAGTGGTAAAGTTCTACAGAAAATACCATACAAAGGGGGCTGCTTCCAACAAAGTTCACAGGGTGTTTTTGAAGGAATGCACAAAATACAGAGATCATTATTTAGAGGGGCTATTTATTTTATTAGGAGCAGTATAAGTTTCCAGTAAGTCCAAAACATCATTTTGGTCTTCATAGAAATGTCATTCTTGGAGAAGTGAAAAAACAAATAAAGAATACAACTTTAGCTCAACATGTAATAATACTTCATCTGCTTTCTGACATACACTCTCACTAAACTGTGAGAGACAGAGAGAGTGCAAGATGGCAGGGGTGCAAGATGGCAGGGGGATGGTGTTTGTTTCATTCATATCTGGTATTTTTCTCCAGTTCCATCTCCTGGAAAATATTTGCATTCACTAAATGATTGTGGAATTCAATTGAATCCATTTCTGATTACCAAGAAACTGGCTTGGAATTTACAAATCAGTTCTGAACCCTATTTCTTGATTCCTTCTGCTTCCAAACCTAAGTGACAAGCACTAAGGCAAGAGGTGATCTATTTTGAGAAATAAACTCAACATTCAGAAAACTAAGATCATGGCAGCCGGTTCCATCACTCCATGGCAAATAGATGGGGAAACAATGGAAATAGTGAGAGACTTTATTTCTCTGGGCTCCAAAATCACTGAAGATGGGGACTGAAGCCATGAAATTAAAAGACACTTGCTCACTGGAAGAAAAGCTATGACCAACCTAGACAGCATATTAAAAAGCAGAGACATTACTTTGCCAACAAAAGTCTGTCTCGTCAAGGCTATGGTTTTTCCAGTATGACTGTATGGATGTGAGAGTTGGACCATGAAGAAAGCTGAGTGCTGAAGAATTGATGCTTTTGAAGTGTGGTGTTGGAGAAGACTCTTGAGAGTTCCTTGGACTATAAGGAGATCCAACCAGTCTATCCTAAAGGAAATCAATCCTGAATATTCATTGGAAGGACTGATGCTGAAGCTGAAACTCCAATACTGTGGCCACCTGATGGGAAGAACTGACTCATTGAAAAGCCCCTGATGCTGGGAAAGATTGAGGGCGGGAGGAGAAGGGGATGACAGAGGATGAGATGGTTGGATGGCATCACCGACTCGATGGATATGAGTTTGAGATATCAAACTCCAACTCCAGGAGTTGGAGATGGACAGGGAAGCCTGAGCTGCTGCAGTCCACGGTGTCACAAAGACTCAGACACGACTGAGAAACTGAACTGAACTGATTTTGAGAAAAGCAAGAAATTCTCTGTTTAGGTGAACACATTTTCTGGAAGTCCCACCCTGGAAGGACTTACTGACTCTATGTCACCTCTCACCCACCGTGACACATGTGCCATGGGGCGGGGGGGGGACCAAACTCTTGCAGTCAAGGTGTCCCTTCTCTATCCTGCTGTTACCAAGGTTTTCTAAAAAAAGCAAAGGAAGACCTAATGTCCCCTTATGACCTTCTCCCCTCTGCTCCCCAAGCATCTGCCTGTTCTATCATGTATCAAATCATGTTATCTCTTTTAAAGAGACTGCAAAGCAACACTGCTGAATTTGTGTCTAGGGATAGCGTCAGTTCAGTGCATTTCTTAATTCGTATTCTTGCAACATATCCTTGCAACGTCTCTACCTTTCCACTTACCTGAACTACCATTCTAATCACACCTTCATTACTTTTAACCTGAAAGATGTTAATGCTTTCTGATGGTTCTCCTTCTACTGTTGTTATTAATCCTTCCCACACATCTCTGCTGAATTAATTTTTCTAAAGTGCAGATCCAAAGGAAAAGCTTGCCTGGCTCCACAGTCTTCATATACCACCACGGACACAGCCGGAAGGGCTTCCCAGGTGGCACCTTTGGTAAAGAACCCACCTGCCAACGCAGGAGACAAGTGACTCAGGTTCAGTCCCTGGATCGGGAGGGTCCCCTGGAGCAGGGAATGGCACCCCATCCCAGTATTCTGACCTAGGGAACCCCACGGACAGAGGAACCTGGCGGGCTGAAGTCCATGGGGTTGCAGAGCTGACCACAACGGACAGACTGAACACACACGCACAGTGATAGAGCTGCTGGTACGCCACGGGCTGTGCCTCACGGTTTTCAGAGTGCTAGCTCCATTCAGGTTTACACTCAACCCTTAGCGTAATGATTACATCCCCATGTTACAGGTGAGGAAGCCAATGTTCAAAAGGATTCATTGCTTTGCCCAAGTTCAAAAATGCCACCGCTGAAGTGCGCACATCTGTCTCCTTAGCACAAATCCAGTATCTGTTTTTCACTCTACCGTGTTTACTAAGACATCATCCCCGTGTTCAAACCTTCTACAAAAAGATTCCGATTTTCAGCCTTGTGCCTTTTTGTTAAACCATGCACACTGCAGATAGGACGAACTACTCTTTCTGCTTTTACTTACAGCATTCTCTTCGTGTGTGAACGCCCTACCACCACATGCTTTTTGGATTTCTAGCCATGCGTGAAGGCTCGTCTTAAACATCACCTCTGTTGTGAGGCCTTTGTCGTGAGGCCTTTGCTGATTCCCCTTCTATTCCAATACAATAAGAGAGCTCCCTTCTCAGTCTCCTCCAAGGCACTTTTCTCCTCTCTCTATTTCATGGTAACTGTTACGTTCCTTTTTGTGTTGTAGTTTTGTGAGTAAATTCCTCAGTCTGCATTCAACTGTTTTTCCCTCTTCTGATACCCTTCTCCCAATGGAGAATAAAAATCATGCATAGGAAACCTAATGTCTTTCAAGAACAGTCCTCTAAAGAAGGATTGAACATTTCTTTCAATAGAGATACTGTCTACTCATCTTTGTGTGGACTAAGTAAAACACCTTGCTCAAAATTACCTTGTTGAATTGAAATGAGCACCTATATGTCAATGCAAATTGCTTGCTAACATTAATTATAGCTAAATATTTCCATGTGATTTTTCCACCTAACGAGTACCACTAAATTTATGATGGAATAGTAAAGATAATAAGTCCATCTGACTCTTTGCTACCTGATGGACAGTAGCCTGCCACGCTCCATCATCCATGGGATTCTCTAGGCAAGAATACTGGAGTGGGTTGCCATTCCCTTCTCCAGGGGATCTTTCCAACCCAGGGATTGAACCCAGGTCTCCTGCATTGCAGACAGATTCTTTACCATCTGAGCCAAAAGGGAAGTCCAAAACAGTTTATTAGAATTTCCCTAAACATTTAAATATACTTGTTTTTAATTAATGTGGAATGACTTTCTAAGACTGATTCTTTATATTAAAATTCTCCATTAGAGTTTCATGTGAAAATTGAGGGCAAAAGACTATTTTCATTTCCTCTTCAGTCACTTACTAGCTCAGTGAACTAGTAAGTCACATCTTCAGCCAGTTGTAGTGATTTCAAACCATCAGTTTTGGAAGCAACCAGATCTCAGCTTGTGGTATCTTTGAAACAGAGGGAATAGAGATGCTAACTATCTCATGGCTTAATCATGAGGATTAAATGAGATTTTACAGATATTATATGTGTGTGTGTGTGTGTGTATATATATATACATATATATATATTCCCAACTCTATATGTGTGTGTGTATATATACACATATATGAGCATGGTTCCCTAATGTTTAATCATTCAATAAAAAACAGAACTGATGCTGATTAGTACCAAGCTGAGTTTCAGAATTCTCTCTAAAATGAGAGGTTAGAATTTCTCTTTGTTTTAGATGTCGGAAATCTGAGATGACAGAATATCTGGGAAAGTGTTTTTATAGAAGAATGAAGTATTGTGCAAATGTAATCTATAATTAAGTTAGCAATGATTAATAGAAACTACATAGTACTAAAACAGGAAGTTATTTAAAGAGATTATTATGATTCCTAAGTATGATTTGTACTTTATACTGGAGAAAACCTCCTTAAGCTTTCTCATCAGAATAGATCTCTGACACAGTAATAACAATCAGTGGGAAAAGATGTGACTTTAAGAAAGTGTTTCATTGGTAACTTATTTCTGGGAGTGATTTAGATGTAAGCAAAGGTATATTTTCTCATAACTGCTAAACCTTCACTTAGTATGCCTCAGATTATTTTCTCTACAAGGAAAGGATGCTATGTCCCATTGCCAGACCATGGACCCCACACCATTGCATCCAATAGTCCTCAGCCCTGCCCTGCCCCAGACCTCCGCACCTCAACCATCCCTTCATCTTCCCATCCTCACCCCCCACTCAGCTGTCCTTTACCCACTTCCTGGACCACAGATAAGACAGGAAGAGAAATACAAAGCTTGAAGCCAATTACTCCAAACTCTAGCCAGGTACTTTCTGATAAACTTTTCTGCTATGGCGTGCATCTGTCTACCTTCTTTCCTTTCTGATTTTCTTGTCACTTAGGAATGACATCATACCCTGTTCCCCAGCAGCTGGGAGGTCCTCAGTTAAGAGCCTATGCTTCTTAGCCAACTGATGGAGTTAAGAATCTAAAAAAATGATACAAATGAATTTATTTACAAAACAGAAATAGACTCAGAGACATAGAAAGCAAACTTATGGTTACCAAAGGGGAAAGGTGGGGGGGGGGTTATTAGGAGTCTGAGATTAGCAGATATTCACTACTATAAATAAAAGAGAGAAACAGTAGAGAACTACTGTATAGCACAGGGAGCTATATTCAATGTATTGTAATAACCTAGCATGGAAGAGTCTGAAAAAATTATTGCATATGTGTGTATATAACTGAATCACTTTGTGGTACACCTGAAACACAGCATTGTAAATCACATATATGTCAAAAAATTTTTTGAAGGCAATCTGCTTTACTTTTTTTATTTTTTAATGTTTACAATGATGTGTTCATTTCCACTGTACAACAATGCAAATCAGCCATAATTATACATCTCCTCCCTCTTGTACCCTCCTCCCCACCTCTCCCCTATTCCATCCTCTAGGTCATCACAGAGTGCCAGATCGGACTCCATGTGTCATATAGTGACTTCTCATCAGCTATTTATTCATGTTTTACACATGACAGTCTATATATGTTGAAGCTACTTTCTCCATTCGTCCTGTTCTTTCCTTCCCCCGACAGTGTCCACAAGCCCCTTCTCTACGTCCGTCTCCATCCCTTCCTTGCAGATAGGTTCATCAACACCATTTTTCTAGATTCCATAGATATGCGTTAATATCCCAGTGTTCACTGCAGCACTGTTTACAAGACCCAGGACCTGGAAGCAACCTGAATGTTCATCAACAGATGAATGGATAAAGAAGATATGGTATATATACACAGTGAACTATTACTCAGCCACAAAAAGAACTAATTTGAGTCAGTTCTAGTGAGGTGGATGAACCTAGAGCCTGTTATATAAGAAGTAAGTTGGAAACAGAAAAGCAAAAGAAATTTTAAGTATATATTATATATATATATACATATATATATATATGTATATATATATATATATATATATATATATGTATATATATATAAAGAATCAGTCCCATCTCCCAAGGGAAGATGTCTAGTTATCCGAGGGATATATATCAGAATATCTTCTTATTTCCTAGACAGACTTTAAACGTCAAGTCTCTATATAGCAAATATACTCACTTCTGTCCTAAATGAATGAACAGATAAGGTTAAATAATAGGAGTATAGAAGGTTGTCTTTCATGAACTGTCCAGCCTTTTCTCTCTCCTCCATTTACCAATCTTCAGAAGCCAGGGGTTACATAGGCCAGTTTCCGTGTTCCTGCCTATTAGAGAGCAAGACTGATCATGGGTCCCAGGACTCTGCAGCGTCAAGGTGAGAGGATGCTCATACACTCATTCTGCACCCCTGCCCCCCCACCGTCATGTAGCTTCCACTTGCACTGATATCACCTGTATCAGCCCATCTCAGGACAAATGGTGGGAGACTTAAAGCATCCATTCAATAAGTAGCACAGCTCATTATCAAAAGAGAGAAGAAACAAAAATTTGCATTTTACGCTGAGGTCTAATAATCTTAGAGTTCAAAACATGCAGTTAGGAAGATCTGCAAAGCGTTGAGCTTGCAAAAAGATGAAACTAGAAAAAATTTAAATTGTATCTTATTCCTACTAGATGCATTGAATAGAAAAACAACTTTCCCTGGTCTCTGTCCCTGGTTACTGCTTCCCTGTACAATCTACCTTGGTCACAGCCACAGAAGTGTTTTATCTGAAACTGACCATGCCACGTGGCTTCCAGGACCTTGCTCCATACACTCAGGATGCCCCATCATAGGATGCTATCAAGGCACACTGCAGTGTTACTCTCTGTTACCTTCCCACTGTCCTCCTCTAAGGTTGATGGACTTACTTCCTGTCCTGTCCAAGCTTTTCTTGTCCTGAGTTCTTTCAATTTTCATTTCACGTTATTCCAACCCCACTTACCTCTTCTTTCTTTCTCATCCCCACCTCTCTTTGAATCAGGTCACTGACCAGTGCTGTCCTCAGGGAGGGCTGCCCAGCCTCCTTTCTCTCACCCATGATTTGTGTCACTTCTTTATGGTTTACAGGCTATTTGGGGCTGTGAGTTTTCCTTTTATGGGTTATCCCTATCAGATTGTAAACCTTTTATTCCCTACCAGATGATAACCTCTTGGAGGGAAAGGATCATGTCTGGTAACTCCTTCAATGCCTACACAATGGGTAAAATAATAGGAATCCATTTAACCTCTCTGAGATTCTTTTTTGCCTGTAAAATAGCAACAATAAATTATACTTGTCCTACCAAACACATATGACTGCTGCCAAGATTGCTGTTCAATTGCTAAGTCACATCTGATTCTTTGCGACCCCAAGGACTGCAGCAGGCCAGGCTTCCCTGACCTTTACCATCTCCTGGAGTTTGCTCAAATTTATGTCTATTGAGTTGAAGATGCCATCAAATCATCTCATCCTCTGTTGACTCTTTCTCCTCCTGCTTTCAGTCTTTCCCAGCATCAGGGTCTTTTCCAATGAGTCGGCTCTTCACATCAGGTGGCCAAAGAATTGGAGTTCCAGCTTCAGCATCAGTCCTTCCAAAGAATATTCAGGGTTGATTTCCTTTAGGATTGACTGGTTTGATCTCCTTGCTGTTCAGGGGACTCTCAAAAGTCTTCTCCAGCACCATAGTTCAAAAGCATCAATTCTTTGGCGCTCAGCCTTCTTTATGGTTCAACTATCACATCCATAAATGGATGAGAGAGATTAAATTACATTAAATTAAATTACTTATTTCTCTCTCTCAGCAATGTCTCCACGTTTGCTCCCAACGGAGGGTCCACCTCCACAGGCCTGGCCAATGACCACAGTGAACTCCAGAATGCTTTGGGCTCAGCAACTGACTCTTTACAAAATAAAACACTGGGTTAATCCTGTCAAATGCAAAAGGGCAGTCGATTTTTATCTGTGGCAGGGGCTGCTGCAGATCAGAGCATGATTTTATTTTCAGTTTCCATATCAGAATCATCACTCAGCATTGCTGTTCTTTCACACATATTGTTCATGTTATTACACTCTTATCAGTTAAGTGCCACCAGCAATGGAACCTGGTAATTTTGATTACACTTGCATAAACTTTTAATGCTGGAAGCCAACAGAAGCACCTTATCTGGTGAAAGGGAGGTGTTACAGCTGGCCTGTATGTGGCAGAACTGGAGTTAGATGAAGTGGGAAGACCATGCTCCTTCCTGGACAGAACTACAAAGAACTTTCTAGTTGACAACCCATCCCTGGACTGTAAACACAGACTCCAGGTCAGACTTGAAGCCTAGGCAGGCTTGAGCTTAGAACAAGGAGGTTACTGTCAAGATCACTAATTTGGGCTTCTCTGGTGGCTCAGATATTAAAGAATCTTCTTGCAATGCAGGAGACCTGGGTTTGATCCCTGGGCCGAGAAGAACCCCTGGAGAAGGGAATGGCTACCCACTCCAGTATTCCTGCCTAACTGAAGAATTCCATGGAGAGAGGAGCCTGGCGGGCTACAGGGCATGGGATGGCAAAGAGTCAGACATGACTGAGCAACTAACACAACAACTCGACAAATCTGCAACAAGTCAAAAACATCTTCATTCTGTTCCTACAGCAGAGGGACCTGTAGCCTGAAAAATAATAGGAAGTACAGGGCATTCATAACAACTGATGGAAAGCTTTTGGAAAAGCAGTAGCTGCTGAAAAATAAAAATACTTTTCTTATTAAGATTCTTTACACCTATTTTTCTTTTTCAAAAAAAATGTATTCTAAAAAAAATTAAATAAAAATGTATTCTATTGAAGTATAGTTGATTTAGAATGCTAATTTCTGCTGTACCGCAAAGTGATTCAGTTATATATATATATATACACACACACATATATATGAATTCTTTTTCATATTCTTTTCCATTTTGGTTTATCACAGGATATTGGATTTAGTTTCTTGTGCTATACAGTAGGACCTTGTTGTTTATCTATTATATATATGTATATATTTAATATATTTATGATTAGTGTTTGCATCTGCTAATCCCAAACTCCCAACCCACTCCTTCCCTCCCTTTCTTTCCCCTTGGCAACCACAAGTCTGTACTCTAGATCTGTGAGTCTGTAAAAACCTATTTTTCTTAGTACAACTCAGGCTGCTAAAATTAAAACTATGCAAATAACCAATGGAAATCTGTAAAAAGAGGGTTACCAAAAGCATCATGAAATCTTGTTCTTTTAAACTGAAAACCCAGGCATATGTCCAATATAAATTAAAACTGGCCTGAGAAGGGGATTCCCAGTTGCTGTGTGTGTATTATCTGGTCTCACACACCCTCTCCCACCAGCGGTGGGTGGGAGACTCTGACTGGAACACTGACTAATCTAATTCACTGCAATGCAGAGCTTCTAAACTTGTCGCTGCCCTCTGTTCTCAATGAAGTTAATCACCAGTGGATACAACAGAGGGTACACCATGTAGGTAAAGATTAATGGAATCAATTCAAGAAGCAGCTTTTAATTCAGGTTTCACAGACTGGAGAACACGTGCATGAGAGGACAATATAATCCCACGGGCTATCAGCAGGAAGGCAGGCACTGGGCGCTGACAACAAAAGGAAACCTTCCCAACTGGAAATTCCAAGGGTGCCTTAAGACCTGAGCCACACGCTCACTCCTATAACTCCATATGACTTCCAGTTCTCACAAAGCTAAGCCCACATGGTGTATGGCCTTTCCCTATTGCCTTCACACTGGGAAGAGTGTTATTCATTGTAAGGCAATCAGTCCCGTTTGCTGGAGACCCGGATCCCTCACCTCTCTGCCTTCAGCTGTCTTTGAAAACTCTGAACTCCTTGTGGAAAGGATAAGAGCCTTGACTGAACTAACTGTCACTCTTGAAAAAATTATCTCATGCTGGAAAGTGAAACTGTTAGTCGCTCAGTCATGTCCAACTCTTTGCAACCCCATGGGCTATGGCCTGCCAGGCTCTTCCGTCCATGGAATTCTCCAGGCAAGAATACTGAAGTGGTTGCCATTCCCTTCTCCAGGGGCTCTTCCTGACCCAGGGATTGAACCTGGGTCTTCTGCCTTGCAGGCGGATTCTTTACCATCTGATCCACCAGGTATATAACTATCATTCTTGAAAAAACTATCTCATGCTAGATCCCTGCATTTTGGACTTTTCTGAAGATTTCTTGTTCTAGATGAAGTTTTGTTGTTCTCTTGTTTTATTTCGGAACAGGAAGATGGACATGATCCGTCTTATTCTCCTATCCCTTTGTGTTAAGTGCATTCCCCTTTCTCTCTGTGTATTACTTGGGACCTTCCAGAACAATAAAAACCAGCTACTTCTAAGGTTCATTTTAAATGAAATCTATTCATTTAAGATGAATATATCTCAAGTTTACTGTCATTCCCATTCTTTGATCTGGGGATAGCTTCTAGGACCTAAGAGTGTGTTAAAATGTTACAAGCAATGAAATCTACATCAGGTTCTCAGAATGTAAAGGAGATGGTTTGATGTTGAGTGCACAACTGCAGGAACTTCATGGTTCTTGTTAAACCTAGGTGATAGTTTCACCCCTGAATTCCTGCTGGCAACACACAAGTAGGTACCTGCTAGCTTCCTGCATTCTTACAAACCCTGTGCTCCCAATGAGAAGCACTCACAGGTTAATAAATTTAAAAGATGCTTTCAAGGAGAGACTGAAGCATTTGAGGAGCATTAAGAGGATTTCCCACATTTGGGATCTTGGGCTGGTATTTTCCTGTATTCTTTCTGAGAATAAATCATATTAAATCCAGGTTTACAAGAAGAGAGCCAAATTTCTGACCAGCTCATGAGAAAGGTCATGTTATTAATGATGCCACTGTCACCCTATTTCTGATCTATGTTATACCTCTTAGTGGAGATGCAGACACTCAGAAATTAGCCCTGGGAAAGACATATAAATTATAATTAATCTCTGAACTAACTGTGGTTTGCAGTAATCAAACTGCTCTTTCATAGTGGCTCAGTGGTAAAGAAACCACCTGCAGTGAGAGAGATATGGGTTCGATCCCTGGATCAGGAAGATCCCCTGCAGAAGGAAATGGCAACCCGCTCCAGTATTCTTGCCTGGAGAATCCCATGGACGGAGGAGTCTGGCAGGGTATAGTTTATGGGGTCACAGAAGAGTCAGACATGACTGAGCAACTAAACAACAAAAACAAGGGGAAAGATGCTATGATCTGGGACAGAGAGGAAGGGCGGTGAGGTTAGAAGGAGAGGAGAGTCATAATTATGTTCTTGGCCATGTTTTTCACTTTATATGTTCTGAACCACTTTCCACAGACAGATAATCTGGAAATGTACTTTTGATGAAGCCTGTGTCCCAGTTATAGAGAAGCATAATGGTGGAACAGAACAGACTCCGAGTTGGCATTACTACTGGCCAACCTTGCCTAATACTTGCCCTGCCATGGACCAGCAGGACGACGCTGGGCAACTTTCCTGTTTTGATTATTGGTGTCCTCATCCACAATTGGTGTTAATAACCTTCTCTTGCAGGATTACTGAAAGGATTAGGGATAGATGCACAAAGTACCTAGCATAGGGTCTGGCCTGAAGTCGGTGCTTCCTGGAAGGTATTCATTGCTGTGTCGCTAACTTTAGGATGCATGTTCCAGCTTTTGGCGTAGACTTTGTGAAGGGATGGGATGAATACAGGAGAAGACATTTATGAGTTTTCTTTTTTTTAAATCTATCTTACTTTGTTAATTAGTTAATATTTAACTGGCTAATTATTCACAGTCAAATAGAAGGCATAAAGAACGTGTGCTTATTAAACAATAATTTGCTTCCCTAACTCCCTTGCCACTAAAGCACCACGCACACGGCGGGTGGGTGGGGGATGTGCCATGTCAGTGACTGGTGTTTTTCCTAAATGGGACAGTTATGAGTAACTGGGATGTGTCCTGTTTCCAAAAGTTGGTTTTGGGTTCCAAAGAGTTCAGATGCTTTGCCTTTGTGCCTACAGATTCCTCCCGGGACAGCAGTGAGGGTTGTCCAGCTGGCATGCTGGCCTGAGAGCTCATCTCAGATGAGCTGCAGGATGCAGTGGGGAAAGGGGATGTAAAGAAGGAAAGCTTCTGTGGGGCGGGGGGCAGGACTTAGCATCCAGGCAGGGCACATGCAAAGTGGGCCAGCCTAGACAGGAACAGACCCTGGAAACCACTGGGGTTAAGATAAAAAGTCTCTGCTGTGGCAGGATTTCTGGTTCACCAGAGGGAAAGCAAGTCTCACTGCTTCACTGCTATGAACCTAACCCTGTTGAAGGCATGCGTCTTTCCAAGCCCTATCCCAGCTAACTTCCTACCAGACACCAGGCTCCTGTCTATGAATTTCACTCAAATATCTCTTCTCAGGTTGAAAGGTGATTTATAAATCACTGGTTGGCATTGCCCAAGACCAGTCAGATGTTCCTGGACTTAAGGATGAATGTGAAAAGCAGGGTGACTTCATAGGAGACAGAAAATGTCTACTGCAGTGCTCCATATATGGACAGTCAAATCCAGAGACTGGGAGAAAGCTGGTTAGCTCCGGAGAAACTTCTTTTTTTTTTAACCATGAGGTTAAAATATCCTTAAAAAAAGGAGAAGCAAAAGATTAAAAGAAGAAGAGAAGTTGGGGTCAAAAGAAAAATAGGATAACAGTTACCTTTATTAGAAGAAAGGAACAACAAAAAAGACTGAGTTTAGTATAGCCTGATAAGAAGCTTACCCCTTGGGAAAAAAATACTCTGTGAAAACAGAGGAATAAAGATAAAAGAGGAAGACACCAAATTAATGATGTCTAAAAAAGATAAGATTCAGAGCTCAGTTGCTAAATGTGTCTTTACATGAGGAAAGGAAGAAAAGAACTTTAGGAGGAAATTAGAAAGCAAAGATGATCTTGCAGCAGTCTCTCAGGAGAGGGAGAAAGTGAGAAGGTTCGGAATACACAGGGCAAATGGATGATGTACAAATTTCAGACAGATGTTTCTCTTCTTTGATCCTTGCTGACAACACACAGCTCCATGTCAGGAGAAGGGGTCTCCAATCAGCTGAATAGTTTATGACTCAGTAAAGCCAGTCGGGTTAGTGTCTACTAATGCACCCAGATGCGAACTCCCCCAGACACATATTTTAGCCTCAGACTATGTGCCAGGTGCTACTTGAGGTCCTGGGAATACAATGCAACGGACATGGCCCCGGGCTCTTAGGAAACATGAGCATCTGTGGGAGAGCCAAGTAATGAACAATGAACAAGAAATGTAACTACAGCAGGCCCACACTCCTCATAGTTGCAGAGTTTTGTTTTGTTTTCTGATAGGGCCACCCCAGTCACCAGTGCCTATCCTGCCTTAATGGGTGCCGGTTGAGAAACCATATTCCTCAAGCTTGCTACATTGGTCTGATGTGTCTAACTAAAGAACATGAGAGGGGTCAGGATTGCTGTTAACAGACATCTGAGGGGTCGCCTTGTGGAAAAAACATTTTGTGTGTCCTAAGGAGACAAGAAGCACGAATGGAGTCAAAGGTATAGGAAGGAGTTTGTTTTTTTATAAACTTTCTAATGAATCTGTCTCCGGTGCTAAATATTCCACAGGTGCTTTGTGTTAATAAGCCCGGCTTTAAGAGCTGTTTCGAAATAAAGATGAAAATAAAGTCAACGTCCTCATGGAGGTCACCTTCTGGCCAAAATGAGACAATACTTTGTAACACCGTGTAATAAAACACAGTGAAACTTAGCATAATGTAATAGCATAATAATGAAACACAAAAACTATTCAATAATAGCTGGCCATCTTAAAATGGTGAGCTGCTTATCTTGGAAGTTTCAGGATCACATAGGGTGAGAGGTCTCTGGGAATTCAGTCTGGAGCATCTGCTCCGTTCTGACTTTGGTGGGACCACAGCCGGGTTTGGGGCAACCCCTGCCCCCTCCATTTGTTTCTGATTCCTGACTCAATGAATTCTTAACTATCCATGTGATCCCTGAAAGGCTGGGGATACATGATTCCGTTTTAATTTTTGATTTAACTGAAAAGTATCCTCACTACATCTTTTGGCTTACATAAGTAGTACATGAGTTTTGTTAAAAAGTTAAACACTGCAAAAATACAAAATGCAGGAAAATGAAAGTCAGCCAGGATCCTAAGATGTAGAGATAATGCCCACAGTAAACAGTTTTAAGCCCTGGCTACTTATCCAGTTCTTATATACATATACTAACAGGGGGATTATATGTATACTTCTAATAAGATCACACTGTCTAGTGACTTAATCTTTTTCATTTTTCATTTCTTCTTTCCCCAAAGAACGTATAAACCTACCATCTTTTTAAAGGCTGCATAGACCACTGCATTGCCTGGAAGAACTATAGTTTATATAATCAAGTGATGTAGAGTTAAATTGTGGCTAGTTTTCATTCCTACAACCATGCTTTGGCAAAAATGCTTGCATATTGATTTTTTTCATGGTTCTGTATTTCTTCAATAGGATTAATTCCTGGACTAATTGATTTTCTAAGTCAAATGACATAAATATTTTAAATTTTCACATAGTGTCAAATTCTTCTAAAAAAAAAAGGCCTATTAATTTACATTTCTCCAACAGTATATGAGTTTCTGTTCCTTTACTAATATTCTTTTTAAAAATCAGATCTGAAGTGGCTTCTGACCAAAATGATGACATCATTCAGGTGGCTTCTGAATTTCTCTTCTCTCACAGACTCACTGAACATACACGGAGTAAACATACACTGAACATATATGGAGTAAAAATTCTCTGAGAGAAATTCAGAAACTAGAGGAGTGACTCCTACACATCAGACAACAGAGAAAATGCCCGTATCAAAATAGGTGCGCAAGGCTGAGACACTGCTGCCGTGAAGCCCACCCCTGGCGCAGCACCATACAGTTGGAGGGCCTCCCCAACTCCCAGCTTGTCCTTGGGGAGTGAGCCTTCTGGACCACAGACCACACACCCAGCACTCCAGCTTTTAAGCATGCAGCCTGAACGAGAGGCCCCCCAGTCACCCCAGCTCTGATAATCAGTGGGGCTTGCATGCATGAGTCCCATAGGACTATAGAAAACAGGACCACAGAAGCAGTTTTTAAGAAGCATGGCAACACTCCCATGGTTATATACCTGGCTCAGTGCAGGGGAGAAGTAAAAACACCCAGCTTCACGTTCTCCCTGGAATGGGTTCACCTGCATACTTTACCAGTTGCTGCCAGGGAGGCCAGCTTCTGATCAGTCTGCACCCAGTCCCCTCTGGGACACTGATAGGTGTTGGCACACTCTCAACTACTGGGAGCCACTAAGAACAAACACAGCAGTTGGACAATCATAGAAATTTGAAAGATAACCAGGAGCTTGGACCAGGCTGATTGATGAGGTTAATCTCCTATAGGAGACCAGTCTGTGAAGACTGAAAGAGGTGACTCTTTGATCTAGTATGCAGAAACCAACACAGAATGTATCATAACATGAAGAAACAGAGAGATATGTTGCAAACAAAAGAACAAGATAAATTTCCAAAAACCAATGTTAATGAAATAGAAATAAATGACTTAATAGAAAGTTCAATAGATAGTTCCAGATAATCACAATGGTGTGATCACTCACCTAGAGCCAGACATCCTGGAATGTGAAGTCAAGTGGGCCTTAGGAAGCATCACTATGAACAAAGCTAGTGGAGGTGATGGAACTCCAGTTGAGCTATTTCAAATCCTGAAAGATGATGCTGTGAAAGTGTTGCACTCAATATGCCAGCAAATTTGGAAAACTCAGCAGTGGACACAGGACTGGAAAAGGTCAGTTTTCATTCCAATCCCAAAGAAAGGCAATGCCAAAGAATGCTCAAACTACTGCACAATTGCACTCATCTCACACGCTAGTAAAGCAATGCTCAAAATTCTCCAAGCCACGCTTCAGCAATATGTGAACCGTGAACTTCCAGGTGCTCAAGCTGGTTTTAGAAAAGGCAGAGGAACCAGAGATCAAATTGCCAACATCCACTGGATCATCTAAAACGCAAGAGAGTTTCAGAAAAACATCTACTTCTGCTTTATTGACTATGCCAAAGCCTTTGACTATACAGATCACAATAAACTGTGGAAAATTCTTCAAGAGATGGGAACACCAGACCACCTGACCTACCTCTTGAGAAATCTGTATGCAGGGCAGGAAGCAATAGTTAAAACTGGACATGGAACAATAGACTGGTTCCAAATCGGGGAAGGAGTACGTCAAAGTTGTATACTGTCACCCTGATTGTTTAACTTACATGCAGAGTACATCACATGAAATGCAGGTCTGGATGAAGAACAAGGTGGAATCAAGTTTGCTGGGAGAAATATCAATAATCTCAGATATGCAGATGACACCACCCTTATGGCAGAAAGCGAAGAAGAACTAAAGAGCCTCTTGACAAAACTGAAAGAGGAGAGTGAAAAAGTTGGCTTAAAGCTCAACATTCAGAAAAATAAGATCATGGCATCTGGTCCCATCACTTCATGGCAAATAGATGGAGAAACAGTGGAAACAGTGGCAGACATTTTGGGCTCCAAAATCACTGCAGATGGTGAATGCAGCCATGAAATTAAAGGACGCTTACTCCTTGGAAGAAAAGTTATGATCAACCTAGACAGTGTATTAAAAAGCAAAGACATTACTTTGCCTACAAAGGTCTGTCTAGTCAAGGCTGGTTTTTTCCAGTAGTCATGTATGGATGTGAGAGTTGGACTGTAAAGAAAGCTGAGTGTGAAAGAATTGATGCTTTTGAACTGTGGTGTTGAAGATGACTCTGGAGAGTCCCTTGGACTACAAGGAGATCCAACCAGTCCATCCTAAAGGAGATCAGTTCTAAATATTCATTGGAAGGACTGATGTTGAATCTGAAACTCTTAATACTTTGGCCACCTGACATGAAGAACTGACTCAGTTGAAAAGTCCCTGATGCTGGGAAACATTGATGGCGGGAGGAGAAGGGGGCGACAGAGGACAAGATGGTTGGATGGCATCACCGACTCGATGGACATGGGTTTGAGTAAACTCCGGGAGTTGGTGATGGACAGGGAGGCCTGGCATGCTGCAGTCCATGGGGTCACAAAGAGTTGGACACGACTGAGCGACTAACTGAGCTGAACTGAGATAGGTCAAAATAACAGTCATAAAGATGCTCACCAAGGTGAGGAGATCAATGCGTGAACAAAGTGAAAATTACAACAAAGAGAAAATATTAAGAAGTGTGAAAGAGAAATCACAGGCCTGAAGAATATAATAAATATAATAACATGGGCTGTAACTCACCAGGCTCCTCAGTCCAAGGAATTCTCAAGGCAAGAATACTGGAGTCGGTTGCCATTCCTTTCTCCAGTGAACCTTCCCAATGCAGGGACTGAACCTGAGTCTCCTGCATTGCAGGCATTCTTTACCATCTGGGCCACCATGGAAGTCCCAAAAAGTTCAACAGAAAGATTCAAAAGCAGACAAGATGAAGTGGAAGAGAGGATCAGTGAACTAGAAGAAAGGGCAATGGAATTCATCCAGTAAGAGGAGGAAAAAAAAAAAAAAAATTGAGAACGAGTGAAGACAGCTTAAGACCCTTATAGGACACTATCAAATGGAACAGTATATGCATGTGGGGATCCCAAGAGGAGAAGAAAGGAGAAAGAGGCAGAAAGCTTTTCAGAGAACCTGGGGAAGGAAACAGACATTCAGATCTAGGACTCTCAGAAAGCACCACAGGAGACTCATACTGAGATGTGTTACAATTAAATTGTCAAAAGTTGAAGACAAAGAGAGAATCTTAAAAGAAGTAAGAGAAATGCAACCTGTTTATGCACAAGGGAGCCGCTCGAGAACTATGAGCAGATTTCTCAGCAGAAAACTTGCAGGCTGGAAGGTAGTGGGATTATGCCCAAGAACACAATACCCAGCAAGGCTGTCCTTCAGAATTGAAAGAAATATAAAAAGTTTTCCAGTTAAACAAAAGCTGAAGGAGTTTACTACCATTAGACCAGCCTTACAATAAATGTTAAAGGGACTTCTATGAGCTGAATTCAAATTAGTAACAAAAAAACATATGAAGGTGTAAAAGTCACTGGTAAGGGTAAATATATAAATCTGTAATACTCTAATATTAAAATGATGGTGAGTATTAACAAGGGAGGGGATAAATAACTTACAACTCTAACATAAAGGTGAAAAGAAATTATTTAAAATAACTGTAATTATAATAATTTGTTAATGAATATACAATATAAAAATATTTAGATTGTGACATCAGAAACAAAATGTGGGAAAGGAAGTGTAAAAATAAGCAAGTAGGATATCAGCCTAAAACAATTCTGCACAGCATAGGAAACATCAACAAAATGAAAAGGTGACCCATGGAATTGGAGATTTGCAAACCACACATCTGATAAAGGGTTAACATCCAAAACAGACAAGGAACTTATACAACTCAATAGTAAAAAGCCAAATGACCCAATTAAAAAATAGGCAATGGACCTGAAGACACTTTTTCCAGAGATGACACACAAATGGCCAATAGGTACATGGAAAGGCACCCAATATCACTAAAGGGTAAGGGAAATGCAAATCAAAACCACACACACCTCGGAACTTCTCCAGTGGTTACAAATCTGCCTTCCAATGCAGGAGATGTGGGCAGGGAACTAAGGTCAACGAGTACCCATCAGGTTAATTCCCAGCTTAAAACAATTGCCCTTTGTTGAGAAGAGCCCCACCCACAGAGGTGGACCTGAAGTAACGATGTGCAAGGTCCTTGCAACCTAACCCTGACCTCTGGCCACTTACTAGGGGTGGACAACTGACCTATGCTGGACCAAGATTTGAAACTTGAACAGAGAGACTGAAGCTGGCTGAAGCTGGTACCTGAACGGCAGTGTCCACGTACTCCCATTGCTGAGGCATCCATAGTCCGCTATCCATGAAGACCACGGCTGCCATTACATTGCGGAGGCAGGGGTGGGGAAGGGGTTCCATTGTCTCAAGGCCTGGGACCGGCTAGCTGGCGGCTGTGATGAGGGCTCTGGAGCCCTGCAGGACATAGCCCTCAGCCTATCCCCGGCCCACAGCTCACCCACAAGCCCCGAGGCTGGAGGGCCTGTAGGGCCCCAGGGAGCAGGCTACCGTCCACCTCCCACAGCACCCCATGTCACAAGGGCAACCACGAGGCTGACCCTTAGCAGAGCGGGACCTCCAACTGCTGCACTCACTCTCGCAATAACTGTCCTGTGCTAACAGCTATGCCCTGACCTGCCCTATTACAGAACTACCACCCGATCCAGCAATCCCACTTCTGGGTATATATCCAAAAGAAACTAATCATCATCCCAAAGAGACATGGGCACTCCCAAGTTCATTGCAGCATTATTCGTAACAGCAAAGGTATGCAAAGAACCAAAGTGTCCACTGGCAGATAAATGGAAAAACAAACTGTGATATATATGAATGTTATTTAGCCTTAAAAAAGAGGAAAATTGTGCCACTTTCAACAAACGGATTGACCTTGAGGACATTATGCTAAGTGGAATAGGTCAGACAGCAAAGACAGATACTGTGTGGCATCACTTTTTGTGGAGAAAGAAAGAAGAATGGTGACCGCCTGGGACTGAGGGGTGGGGTAAACAGGGAGAGATTGGTAAAAGGATGCAAGTGAAAGCATCCCAACTCTTCGGGATCCCACGGACTATACAGTCCATGGAATTCTCCAGGCCAGAATCCTGGAGTCGGTAGCCTTTCCCTTCTCCAGCGGATCTTCCCAAACCAGGAATTGAACCAGGATCTCCCACATTGCAGGCGGATTCTTTACCAAGTGAGTTATCAGGAAAGCCCTGAAGGATGCAAACTTTCAGTCAGAAGAGCAATAAAGTCTGAGGACCTAAGTACGGCTGATAATAAGATACTTACAGTTGTAATGATTATGCTGTACTGTATAATTGAAATATGACAGAGGAGCCTGGCGGGCTACAATCCATGGGGTCACAAAGAGTCAGACACAACTTAGTGACTAAATCACAACCACGACTGAAACTTGCTGAGCAGAATTGAAGTGTGCTTACCAAAATAAGGAAGATAAATATATGAGGCGATGGATGTGCTAACTACCCTGATGGTGGGAATCCTTTCATAATGTATATCATACCATCATGTATACTTCAAATGTACTGCAATTTTATTTCATTATACACAATTCATTATACCTCAATTAAATATATTTTTTAACTCACTGCCAATTTCATAGGAGAAATAAACTGATGCTTTAATTGCATCCCTATTAGTATAGCATATTTATTAGATGCATTCTTTTCCTATTCTAGAATACCTGTTTATATCTTTGCTCACTTTTATATGAGAATATATATTTTTATTATTGTTTAAAGAGTGCTTCGGGTATTTGGGAAATTTCTCTACCTCATCTCTTAGGTTGTCCCACAAATATATTTACCATATCACATCTCTATGGGTAGAATTCCCGAAATAAATATGAACAAGAAAACTGGAAGGAAAAGCAACTTTTGAAAAGAAAAGGTGAGCCATAAAATTTTATCTTTGAAGAGTATTCCATATAATCATTAAAGTATGCAGCGGGCAAGTTTTATTATATAGTAGCAAACTTTTCTAAATGTTGAAACCTTATTGCTAAAAATATGTTGGTGTTTAGTTGCTAAGTCACGTCTGACTCTTTGCAACCCTATGGACTGTAGCCCACTAGGCTCCTCTATCCAACAGATTCTCCAAGCAAGAATACTAGAGTGGGTTGCCATTTCCTTCTCCAGGGATCTTCCTGATCCAGGGATCGAACTGGTGTCTCTTACATGGCAGGCAGATTCTATACCACTTCCCCGTTAAAAATATGTGTTGTACTAAAAGCCTAAAGAGGGCAGGGTATAAATATTCTAGTTGAACCATCCAACGTATAAGAGTGTGTGTGTGTGTGTGTGTATATCTGTGTGTGAATGTTTCCATATAATGGGTATGAGGGATCTTACTGGGTTGAGGCAATCTTCTAAAACTATATTATGATGACGGTTGCACAGATCTATGAATTTACTACATATCATTGAATTGCACACTTGAAATGGGTTAGTTTTTTGATATATAAATCACGTCTCCATACAGCTGTTAGAAGACCTAGAGATTGCTCAATTGCGTGTGCAGACGGTGAGTGGCAGAGGGGTTCTGAGACAATGAATATCCTCTGGACTCAGGGAAGGAGTAGCAAGCTTCTGATGAAGGGTCCAGACCCTCCTCAGCGTGGCCCTCCTCCTCAGAGGACCCCAGCTAAATGCTCTTATCATTCTTTGACAAACTGAAGCGATGCTGAAGACACAGAGGCCCTGGGTCCACATTCCAGCTGAGCCCCAGAATGACTGCTGGCTGTGGGCAGACAACTTCTCCAGGTCAAGACCTCTCATGTGAAAAGTAGTAATGCTGCTCACTACAGTGGCCTCTGCCCCCAGATTCCAGGGTTCTCCGTGACCCTGGGACCAGACTCACCACCTCCTCATGCCAAGTCCAGGGCTATTCCTACTTCCTTTACACAGTTATTGTGCCTTTGGGGGCCCTGAAATACTGGGGAAGGCATATTTTTAAATGCCAGGCGCCAAGATGGCGGAGGAATAGGATGGGGAGACCACTTTCTCTCCTACAAATTCATCGAAAGAACAACTGAATGCTGAGCAAACTTCAAAAAACAACTTCTGATCGCTAGCTGAGGTCACCAGGCACCCAGAAAAGCAGCCATTGTCTTTGAAAGGAGGTAGGACAAAATATAAAAGATAAAAAGAGAGACAAAAGAGCTAGGGACGGAGAGCCATCCCGGGAAGGGAGTCTCAATAGAGGAAGTTTCCAATCACCAGGAAACCCTCACACTGGTGGGTCTGGGGGAAGTTTTTGAATCTCGGAGGGAAACCTGACTGGGAGGGGAAGAATAAATAAAACTCACAGATTATGTGCCTAAAAGCAACTCCCAGCAGAAAAGTACCCCATATGCCCGCATCCGCCACCAGCAAGTGGGGGCGGAACGGAGTGGAGCCGGCGGCATTGCTTAGGGTAAGACCGGGCCTGAGTGCCCTGAGGGCAATCGGAGGGAGCTTTTGTGAGTTACCAACTTAAACTGTGGGATAGCAAGAGAGAGAGAGAAAATTAACCAGCCCGAACACACTGCCGGCTGTTCGCAGAACAAAGGGTCTGAGCAAGTCCAGAGAAGAGCTCGCGGGCTGCGGACCGGCCCAGCCCCACCGGAGGCAGGAGGCAGGGGGGAGGGGAGGAGAAAGGGGCAGGCTGGGCCCCAAGGACCGCATCCCCTACCGCACTGCAAACAGGACTCCAGTTTCTAACCAAAGACCTCCTGAGATTCTGGATGGTCGACATCCGCCGGGAGGGTCGCGGCGAGACCGGCGCGGGCGGGGACTGGGGCTGGGGACGCAGAGGGCGGAAGGTGCACGCACCTGACTGGCGCTGGCGGAAACTGAGGCTGGGACCGCGGAGGGGAGAAGGCGCGCCGTGACCGGGGAGAGTGTGCCCATCAAGCTCCTGGCTGCCTGAGCCGCTCGGACGGGGAAGGCACAAAACACAGGCGCAGCTTTTTGTTCCTCGCTTTTGTGGAACACCCGAGGGCTGGAACCGCGTGCAGCGCAGGGCACGCTCCATATAGAGCAGCCGGGAGCCTGAGCAGCGTAGACGGGGAAAGCAGCGCCAGCCCCTCCCCGCAGCGCGACGGAACTAGCAACCTGAATAAGAGACCACCTCCGCCCGCCTGTGTCAGGGCGGAAATTAGGCACTGAAGAGACCGGCAAACAGAAGCCAAATAAACAAAGGGAACCGCTACAGAAGGGACCACTGCAACAGATTAAAATCCCTGTAGGTAACACCGACTACACCGGAAGGGGCCTGTAGATATCGAGAAGTGTAAGCTGGAACGAGGAGCTATCTGAAACTGAACCGAACCCACACTGACCGCAACAGCTCCAGAGAAATTCCTAGATATATTTTTACTTTTCTTTAAAATTAAATTAAAAAAAATTTTTTTCTTTTTTCTTTTCTTTTAAAATTCCCTATTACTCCCCTGTTACTCCGTAACTTTCATTTTCATAGATTTTTACAATTTTTTTAATTAGGAAAAATTTTTTTCTTGTTTTTTTTCCTTGTTCTCTTCTTTTTCTATTTTTCTTTTTCTCTTATTTCCTTTTAAAGTCCTCTATTACTCCTCTACTACTCCTTAATTTTCATTTTCATTACACTATAACCTTGCGAAAAAAAAAAAAGAGAAGCCCTATTTTTAAACCGAACTTCATATATATTTCTAAAATTGTTTTGTGTTTTGGTTTTTGTTTTTAATATTGTATTTCTAAGAGTCTAACCTCTACTCTAGATTTTTAATCTTTGTTTTTCAGTATATGATATAAATTGTGGACATTTAAGAATCCAATATTCAGTTCCCATTTTTATTCAGGAGTGTGTTGATTACTCTCTCCCAATCTTGACTCTGCGTTCTCTACCTCAGAACACCTCTATTTCCTCCTTTCCCCTTCTCTTCCCAAGCCAATTCTGTGAATCTCTGTGGGTGTCTGAGCTACGGAGACCACTCTGGGAACAGACAACTGCATAGATCTGTCTCTCTCCTCTTGAGTCCCCCTTTTTCTCCTCCTGCTCATCTCTATCTCCCTCCTCCCTCTCCTCTTCTTCATGTAACTCTGTGAACCTCTATAGGTGTCCCTCACAGGGGAGAATCTTTTCACCATTAACCTAGAAGTTTTATTATCAGTGCTGTATAGTTGGAGAAGTCTTGAGACTACTGGAAGAATAAGACTGAAATCCAGAGGCAGGAGACTTAAGCCCAAAACCTGAGAACACCAGAAAACTCCGGACTACATGGAACATTAAGTAATAAGAGACCATCCAAAAGCCTCGACACCTACACTGAAACCAACCACCACCCAAGAGCCAATAAGTTTTAGAGAAAGATACAACAAGCAAATTCTCCAGAAATGCAGGAACATAGCCCTGGACGTCAACATACAGGCTGCCCAAGGCCACACCTAACACATAGACCCATCTCAAAACTCATTGCTGGGCACTCCATTGCACTCCAGAGAGAACAAATCTAGTTCCACGCACCAGAACACCGACGCAAGCTTCCCTAACCAGGAAACCTTGACAAGCCAATCGTCCAACCCCACCCACTGGGTGAAACCTCCACAATAAAAAGGAACCACAGACCTTCAAAATACAGAAAGCCCACTCCAGACACAGCAGTCTAAACGAGATGAAAAGGCAGAGAAATACCCAACAGGTAAAGGAACATGAAAAATGCCCACCAAGTCAAACAAAAGAGGAGGAGATAGGGAATCTACCTGAAAAAGAATTTAGAATAATGATAATAAAAATGACCCAAAATCATGAAAACAAAATGGAGTTACAGATAAATAGCCTGGAGACAAAGATTGAGAAGAAGCAAGAAATGTTTAATAAAGACCTAGAAGAAATAAAAAAGAGTCAATTAAAAATGAATAATGCAATAAATGAGATCAAAAACACTCTGGAGGGAACCAAGAGTAGAATAATGGAGACAGAAGATAGGATAAGTGAGGTAGAAGATAAACTGGTGGAAATAAATGAAGCAGAGAGGAAAAAAGAAAAAAGGATCAAAAGAAATGAGGACAACCTCAGGGACCTCTGGGACAATGTGAAACACCCCAACATTCGAATCATAGGAGTCCCAGAAGAAGAAGACAAAAAGAAAGGCCATGAGAAAATACTCGAGGAGATAATAGCTGAAAACTTCCCTAAAATGGGGAAGGAAATAGCCACCCAAGTCCAAGAAACCCAGAGAGTCCCAAACAGGATAAACCCAAGGCAAAACACCCCAAGACACATATTAATCAAATTAACAAAGATCAAACACAAAGAATAAATATTAAAAGCAGCAAGGGAGAAGCAACAAATAACACACAAAGGGATTCCCATAAGGATAACAGCTGATCTATCAATAGAGACCCTCCAGGCCAGAAGGGAATGGCAGGACATACTTAAAGTAATGAAAGAGAAAAACCTACAACCTAGATTACTGTACCCAGCAAGGATCTCGTTCAGATATGAAGGAGAATTCAAAAGCTTTACAGACAAGCAAAAGCTGAGAGAATTCAGCACCACCAAACCAGCTCTTCAACAAATGCTAAAGGATCTTCTTTAGACAGGAAACACAGAAAGGTGGTATAAGTGTGAACCCCAAACAACAAAGTAAATGGCAACGGGACCATACTTATCAATAATTACCTTAAATGTAAATGGGTTGAATGCCCCAACCAAAAGACAAAGATTGGCTGAATGGATATAAAAACAAGACCCCTATATATGCTGTCTACAAGAGACCCACCTCAAAACAAGAGACACATACAGACTAAAAGTGAAGGGCTGGAAAATAATATTTCACGCAAACAGAGAACAAAAGAAAGCAGGAGTCGCAATACTCATATCAGATAAAATAGACATTCAAATAAAGGCTGTGAAAAGAGACAAAGAAGGACACTACATAATGATCAAAGGATCAATCCAAGAAGAAGATATAACAATTATAAATATATATGCACCCAACATAGGAGCACCGCAATAAGTATGGCAAATGCTAATGAGTATGAAAGAGGAAATTAATAGTAACACAATAATAGTGGGAGAGTTTAATACCCCACTCACAACTATGGATAGATCAACTAAACAGAAAATTAACAAGGAAACACAAACCTTAAATGACACAATGGACCAGCTAGACCTAATTGATATCTATAGGACATTTCACCCGAAAACAATCAACTTCACCTTTTTCTCAAGTGCACACAGAACCTTCTCCAGAATAGATCACATCCTGGGCCATAAATCTAGTCTTGGAAAATTCAAAAAAACTGAAATCATTCCAGTCATCTTTTCTGACCACAGTGCAGTAAGATTAGATCTCAATTACAGGAAAAAAATCATTAAAAATTCAAACATATGGAGGCTAAATAACACGCTTCTGAATAACCAATAAATCATAAAAGAAATCAAAAAAGAAATCAAAATATGCATAGAAATGAATGAAAATGAAACACAACAACCCAAAACCTATGGGACACTGTAAAAGCAGTGCTAAGGGGAAGATTCATAGCATTACAGGCTTACCTCAAGAAACAAGAAAAAAGTCAAATAAATAACCTAACTCTACACCTAAAGCAATTAGAGAAGGAAGAAATGAAGAACCTCAGGGTTAGTAGAAGGAAAGAAATCTTAAAGATTAGGGCAAAAATAAATGCAAAAGAAACTAAAGAGACCAAAGAAAAATCAACAAAGCTAAAAGCTGGTTTTTTGAGAAAATAAACAAAGTTGACAAACCATTAGCAAGACTCATTAAGAAACAAAGACAGAAGAACCAAATTAACAAAATTAGAAATGAAAATGGAGAGATCACAACAGACAACGCTGAAATACAAAGGATCATAAGAGACTACTACCAGCAGCTCTATGCCAATAAAATGGACAACCTGGAGGAAATGGACAAATTCTTAGAAAAGTATAACTTTCCAAAACTGAACCAGGAAGAAATAGAAGATCTTAACAGAGCCATCACAAGCAAGGAAATCAAAACTGTAATCAGAAATCTTCCAGCAAACAAAAGCCTAGGACCAGACGGCTTCACAGCTGAATTCTACCAAAAATTTAGAGAAGAGCTAACACCTATCTTACTCAAACTCTTCCAGAAAATTGCAGAAGAAGGTAAACTTCCAAACTCATTCTATGAGGCCACCATCACCCTAATTCCAAAACCAGACAAAGATGCCACAAAAAAAGAAAACTACAGGCCAATATCACTGATAGACATAGATGCAAAAATCCTTAACAAAATTCTAGCAAACAGGATCCAACAGCATATTAAAAAGATCACACATCATGACAAGTGGGCTTTATCCCAGGAATGCAAGGATTCTTTAATATCCACAAATCAATGAATGTAATACACTACATTAACAAATTGAAAGATAAAAACCATATGATTATCTCAATAGATGCAGAAAAAGCCTTTGACAAAATTCAACACCCATTTATGATTAAAACTCTCCAGAAAGCAGGAATAGAAGGAACATACCTCAACATAATAAAAGCTATATATGACAAACCCACAGCAAGCATCACCCTCAATGGTGAAAAACTGCAAGCATTTCCCCTGAAATTAGGAACAAGACAAGGGTGCCCACTCTCACCACTACTATCCAACATAGTTTTGGAAGTTTTGTCCACAGCAATCAGAGCAGAAAAAGAAGTAAAAGGAATCCAGATAGGGAAAGAAGAAGTGAAACTCTTGCCGTTTGCAGATGACTTGATCCTCTACATAGAAAACCCTAAGGACTCTACCAGAAAATTACTAGAGCTAATCAACGAATACAGTAAAGTTGCAGGATATAAAATTAACACACAGAAATCCCTTGCATTCCCATACACTAACAATGAGAAAACAGAAAGAGAAATTAAGGAAACAATAGCATTCACCATTGCAACAAAAAGAATAAAATACTTAGGAGTATATCTACCTAAAGAAACAAAAGACCTATACATAGAAAACTATAAAACGCTGATGAAAGAAATCAAAGAGGACACAAACAGATGGAGAAACATACCGTGTTCATAGATTGGAAGAATCAATATTGTCAAAATGGCTATACTACCCAAAGCAATCTATAGACTCAATGCAATCCCTATCAAGCTACCAACGATATTTTTTCACAGAACTAGAACAAATAATTTCACAATTTGTATGGAAATACAAAAAACCTCGAATAGCTAAAGTAACCTTGAGAAAGAAGAATGGAACTGGAGGAATCAACCTGCTGACTTCAGACTCTCCTACAAAGCCACAGTCATCAAGACAGTATGGTACTGGCACAAAGACAGAAATATAGATCAATGGAACAGAATAGAAAGCCCAGAGATAAATCCACGAACCTATGGACACCTTATCTTTGACAAAGGAGGCAAGGACATACAATGGAAAAAAGACAACCTCTTTAACAAGTGGTGCTGGGAAAACTGGTCAACCGCTTGTAAAAGAATGAAACTAGAACACCTTCTAACACCATACACAAAAATAAACTCAAAATGGATTAAAGATCTAAATGTAAGACCAGAAACTATAAAACTCCTCAAGGAGAACATAGGCAAAACACTCTCCGACATGAATCACGGCAGGATCCTCTATGACCCACCTCCCAGAATATTGGAAATAAAAGCAAAATTAAACAAATGGGACCTAATGAAACTTAAAAGCTTTTGCACAACAAAGGAAACTATAAGCAAGGTGAAAAGACAGCCCTCAGATTGGGAGAAAATAATAGCAAATGAAGCAACAGACAAAGGATTAATCTCAAAAATATACAAGCAACTCCTGCAGCTCAATTCCAGAAAAATAAATGACCCAATCAAAAAATGGGCCAAAGAACTAAACAGACATTTCTCCAAAGAAGACACACAGATGGCTGACAAACACATGAAAAGATGCTCAACATCACTCATTATCAGAGAAATGCAAATCAAAACCACAATGAGGTACCATTATACGCCAGTCAGGATGGCTGCTATCCAAAAGTCTACAAGCAATAAATGCTGGAGAGGGTGTGGAGAAAAGGGAACCCTCTTACACTGTTGGTGGGAATGCAAACTAGTACAGCCACTATGGAGACAGTGTGGAGATTTCTTAAAAAACTGGAAATAGAACTGCCATATGACCCAGCAATACCACTTCTGGGCATACACACCAAGGAAACCAGATCTGAAAGAGACACGTGCACGACAATGTTCATCGCAGCACTGTTTATAATAGCCAGGACATGGAAGCAACCCAGATGCCCATCAGCAGATGAATGGATGAGGAAGCTGTGGTACATATACACCATGGAATATTACTCAGCCATTAAAAAGAATTCATTTGAATCAGTTCTAATGAGATGGATGAAACTGGAGCCCATTATACAAAGTGAAGTAAGCCAGAAAGATAAAGAACATTACAGCATACTAACACACATATATATGGAATTTAGGAAGATGGTAATGATAACCCTATATGCAAAACAGAAAAAGAGACACAGATGTACAGAACAGACTTTTGGACTCTGTGGGAGAAGGCGAGGGTGAGATGTTTCGAGAGAACAGCATGTATATTATCTATAGTGAAACAGATCACCAGCCCTAGGTGGGATGCATGAGACAAGTGCTCGGGCCTGGTGCACTGGGAAGACCCTGAGGAATCGGGTGGAGAGGGAGGTGGGAAGGGGGATCGGGATGCAGAATACATGTAAGTCCATGGCTGATTCATGTCAATGTATGACAAAACCCACTGCAATGTTGTGAAGTAATTAGCCTCCAACTAATAAAAATAAATGAAGAAAATAAAAATAAAAAATAAAGGCCAGGCACCTCTGGGCCTAACAGACATGTCCTGATGCCTCTCCCAGGAGCATCTCCCTGGGGTTCAGGCAAGCTGGGTTCCCACTGCTCCCACATGAAGGAGGCTCATGCACTTGCCCCCTCTTGAGGCTGCCCGGATGTCTGACCTCTGCGTCATGTCTCTGTCCACGTTCTACCGTTTCATCACATTCTAGGTCATGACCCCAGTGGTTCAGGAACATCTCACAGCCTCCTTCGTTTAACTCTCCCTTTCTCTGAAAGCCTAGAGCACGAACTGTTTGTAACTCAGTCAATACTGATTGAGACCGCGGTCAAGCCCTCTGAGGGAAGAGACCCCCCCTTGTGTTCATGACTCCATCCCCAGGGTCTGTCTCAGCGCAGTGCCCATGCCAGGTACTCAGAATGGTTGCTCAACAAGTGAGATGTGATGCTGTCCTGAAGCTGTTGTTACGACCTTGCTAATTCAACACACATGCGTTTCATTTGTTGTTGCTGTTCAGCAGGTGGGTCTTTCTTTCCACCAGGGCTGGGGCAACTCAAGATCGTTCTGAAATTCCTCTTTGGGAACTAATGCCTCTACATCACAGGCCTCTGAATTCCTGGGGGATGAAGGGTTGGGCGTGTCAGCGTTAACAGTGGATCTGAATTCAGAGAGAGTCAGAAGTGGTTCAGAGTCAAGCTTCAAGAAAGTGAATGAGTAAGCTAAGGAGAGCCATTCTGGGTCATAACTCAACTCAGAGATCATCCACTTCGTTCTCAAGAAGAAAGTAGTTCTAGGAATGCTTGTGAGATGACGTTACTAGATCGAGTTATTTAGTGTCTCAAAATGACTTTTTGAGGGACAGTGAGTAATCCCTTTGAATGCATTAAAAATACTCTAGATGTGAGTATTTCTTTTAAAAACAAATCTAGCAACTAAATACACAGTAGGAACTAATTCGACACCAACTGATCTCGTCTTATTTAGAGTTGTGGCAGAACACTAGCTTGGTTCTGAGCAAATATGAACTTTGAAATAAATTTGATGCTGAACAAAAACCCAGCATCTCCAGTAGAACAATAAAATAATGCAACAGTAGGGGACACAGAAAAATACACAATGACCTCTCAGAAGGAAGGAAATGTGCAGAACTTGCAAATTACGATTCTCAGAGGGGTTTCAAATAACACTTGGCAAAAAAGAACACTCTAGTTGTTTCTGGAGTTCCTTATAATTGTGTATTTTTGGCTCCTAACAAAGAATCAGCAGCAGACTATGGATTATTCTGGACAAATTTCAAGAAATTAAAACAAAAGTTTAAAAAAATAGTAAGAAGAATAGAGGTCAGTCTGTTTACCTAGCACAGACAGATGGCTGTATTTATGTAGTTAGAGGAGTACGGCAGAGAGACTTCCAAAGTTCCATGAAGTGCATTTGCCAAGAAAATGCTTCAGGTTGGCAGAAGGTAGAAACCCAGTATTGGGTAAATATTTAGCAACACTGACGAATTTTTAACACTAATATCTCTTGTGCAGCAGAACGTGCTTTATAGTCTGAAATCGCTCTCTCCATTCTGTTTTGCAAGTGATGATACTAATCAAAACATAGTCACCTGTCGAGGATGAATCCTGCACCTGTGAAACTGTATTTCAAACAAGCCAACTTCCTAATTACAATGGAGAGGAGCTGGCAGCACATGCGCTCCCTGCTCCTGTAGTGGGCTCCTTGGTCTCACATAGACGGGCTGTTGGTGCCACTATGAACAAACCACTGAAATCACCTTTTATTACTGCTGTCTGCACAACCGATGTTCTGTCTGGGCTCTGTGGCAGACTCTGACCCAAACCCGAGAGGCATCCTCAGTGGCTCTGCCTTGGGTAGAAACCAGACTTCTGGGAACGTCGTGAGAACAGTCTCCAACCTGGCTTCAGGGCGAGGGAGTGGCCCTGTGCTGTGCTTGTGGGTGGGGCACAGAGAGCAGGGATCATGGAAGGGAGCTTACAGGGCAGCCGGGGAGACAGGAATCCGCAACATGAAGGCACAGGAAAACAGTCATTCAGGCATGGGTTGCAGTTGCTGTTGCTTAGTCACTAAGTTGTCGTGTCCAACTCTTTGTGACCCCATGGACTGTAGCCCACCAGGCTCCTCTGTCCACGGGATTTCCCAGGCAAGAATACTGGAGCAGGTTGCCATTTCCTTCTCCGGGGATCTCCCCCACCCAGGGATTGAACCTGTGTCTCCTGCATTGGCAGGCGGATTCTTTACCACTGAGCCACCTGGGAAGCCCTCAGACATGGGCAGCAGATTCCAAATTCAGGGCCAGGCAGTGATGCAGGGCTCACCATAAGCTGGCATGGCCAGGGCTGCATGAATCTATTGTCCAGAATTTACAACAGAAGGTGAGAGTTGGGTGACCCCAGGAACAGGCTGGTGGGATAGTCTGAGCTGGGGCAAGGGAATGAGTAGAGAGCAGAGGAGGATAATGGGCAAGGTCTACAAGGGGATTTGAATGTCACCTCGAAACATGGAGGTAGGGGCTGGCAGTGGGTGGGCAGTGAGGGTCTAAATGTGGAGGGTCACACATATCTGGTGTTGCTTTAGAATGACTTGGCAACAGTGGGCCAGACAGTCTGGATGAGGGGACAGTGGGAAAGAAAGTGACCTTTTAAAGTGATGAGAAATACAATTACAGGAAGGAGGAGATGGCAGGCTCTAGGAAAAATCAGATATTTCGGCATTAGAGTAAGGAACTGGTTTTAGAGGACAGATTCTGCAGGACCAGCTTCTGATCTCAGAACAGGTTTCTTTGGAGGTAGCTGGAGCACCAAAGTGTCCCAGGCCCAGAAGAATGACTTGGGGGCAGCCATGCCCCACCTCAACTCCTGGACCCCTTCCGTGCCCCGCCCTGTCCAGCCTAGGCACCCTCAGGACACAGGGAGCCCCCTTCACTCTTCCGGATTCTCCGTCACTACAGCAGAGAGAAGGGAACCTGGTCAGTGTGCCCTCAAGTTAAACAAGCAAAAACTGTGTATCGACCCACCTGATTTATCCAACTCAACCTAGAGTCTTCATACAGTCTTTGCCGACCTTCAGACCATACAGAAGACATCAAAACCACAGTCTTTCCCCTCAGGAGGATCACAGTTAGAAGTGAAGATGTGGGACTTCTATGGTGATCCAGTGGCTAAGACTCTGAGCTCCCAAAGCTGGGGACATGTGTTCAATCCCTGGTCAGGGAACTAGATCCCACATGCTGCAACTAAGACCCAGAATAGCCAAAAAAAAAAAAAAAAAAGTGGAGACACAATGCATGCATGCTCAGTCATGTCCTTTCTTTGTGACCCTATGGACTGTAGCTCGCCAGGCTCCTCTGTCCATGGGATTTTTCCAGGCGAGAACACTGGAGTGGGTTGCCATTTCCTCCTCCAGGGGATCTTCCTGATCAGGAGATCGAACCTGCATATCCTGTGTCTCCTGCATTGCAGGCAGATTCTTTACTGCTGAGCCATTGTGGAAACCCATGATGAACACATATTAATTAGTGAGCATCACAGAATGTCATGTAATTCGTATTTTTAGAATGGCAACATTATGCATTTTAGATCACAAGGGTTAGATGAGTTGCGAGGCATTTAGAATCAATGACCAAACAATTTTGAAAAAGCATAAGAGTCTGAAATGAGCGCAGCAGCCTTGCTTTAAAGGACTCTTGCTCTTCCTTACTGAAGGTGAGTCTAAGACAGAACGAATGCTGGGCTTTGAGAAAGAGAAAATACCTGCGTGGATGTATGAAAATTAAACAATGACCAGCGTGATCACCGAGTCACCTTTAACTGGAAACTTCACATTTAAAATCTCAGTTCAAGTGTGAGACTAGCTGATTCAGTTCCTTGGGCTAGTGCTGATCAGAGCATGGATACCTAATACGTTTTCAAAGGTGTTGAGTATAGAACACTTGCCCAGGTCTCCTTCTGCATGGCTCTTGCAGTACTTAGAACAGCGTGAGGTAAGTGCTACTGACCCATTTTACAGATGAGGAAACTGAGGACTTGAGAAGTTAAAGAACTTCCCCAAGGTCACACAGCCAGGAGGTGAAGGAGCCTCACCTCCACCTGCCTCTGAGCCACCCTGTCTCAGTGCTCACCTTCACGGGGAAGGGGCTGCTCGGTTCCCACCCAGAGGGACTGGCTGCCAGAAGGCTCCCATGCCCTCAACAGGCACCTTCTGCTACTGACCAAGCCCTGGACAGAGCAGCAGAGCAGAGCAAGGCTCTCTGAGGTTCCATGAGAAATGCTTCCAGAGGGGATGCAGGCCCTGAGCTGCTGTGCACTCTCTGAAACATGGGTAGTTTGACATCGCAGGGGAAATCTATTTTGCACTAGTATCATTTCATAGGCATAACTAGTTGCTGAGAACTGGGTATTTCCAGATAGACTGTTTGCTGGGGTGGCGGATGTGATGGTAAAGGGGGAGTCCTCGCCATAAAGTAATCTTTGGCCCAGAGCAAGGCCTCTGATAAGGGGGTCTATGCTTTTCTTAAAAATAAACAAACACACCAACAATAATAGACAGACAAAAAGCACACCATTCAGGCTTTCAAGTCAGTCGTGGTTTTAAACAAGCATCTATGGAGAGCCTCCTGCGTCACGGACCTACGTCCTTCCCAGGCATGTCTAGGGAAAGTGCACCAGACATCTGCTGTGCCCTCCACACAGAGGAGGCCTCTGTTCCCCCAAAAGCCTTGTCCTGGTCCTTCCTGACCCCAGCCCCATCCCTCGCGGGCCTTCAACCAGCTGACGGCAGATGGTGTCTGGGATGAGCCCAAGGGCCAAGACCGTGGGGGTCTGCGGACAGACCACACGGGGTCCCTGGCTTGAACTCTGAGTCCTAGGGATGACTGGCCAGGGGAGATACCGTCCTGGCTGCCTGGGTCTTTGCTTCCTGCATGGGTTTAAGCATCCCACTGCCTGGCCTTCTACACTTCTCTCGAAGATTTAAGTACGTGGCTCCTCATTACGACTCTCTCAAACCTCCTCATTATAACTCATCAGGATGCTAGCTCGACAACTCCAGCACCTGGCAGGCTCTCTACTCTGTTCCTGTCCTTTTTGAGAACATGAAACTGCCCTGGAGAGCTGGTCTCTGCCAGGCTACCTCCCTGGAGGCAGTTCCCTTCAGTAGCTCCCCAGGCTGCCCAGAGGAGAGGCCCAGCGCTCCCCCAGCAGGCCTCCAGGGTTACTCTACAAAACCCACGTCTGGGAAAATTAGTTCCAGCACTGCTGGTTCAAACAGGAAGCTGGTATGTCCCTCTGACCTGGTCCCTACATGTCTGTGTAATAAGGACAGATTGGCTTGTCCCAGGCTTGAGGGGTTCTGCAGCAACGCGTGTGCCTGCCTTGTGCCCTTGGCCAGAGCGGCCTGGTGCTCCGGCGGCTTGCAGCTCACTTCCTCTTCCCTGGCTTCTGGCCTCCTCTTCCAGTTCCTCCTGCAGGTTCAAGGCCGTTACCTGCAGCTCACGCAGCACTGGCGCTGAGCTTGGGGGCATATTTGTTCAATGAATAAAAGGATGGACCGTGGATCTAAGGAAGGGGTGAAGCCGTGGGTGTCTCAGACAGACAGTGACTGGGATGGGAGGTGGAGGAAACAGGGGGCTAAGAGCAGATTAGAAAGCAGAAGAAGGATCATGCACACATATGCATTCCAGCATGGTTCCCCTACAAGCATGCTAAGTCACTTCAGTCGTGTCCAACTCTTTGCGACCCAACTGACTGTAGCCTGCCAGGCTCCTCTGTCCATGGAATTCTCCAGTGAAGAATACTGGAGTGGGTAGCCATTTCCTTCTCCAGGGGGTCTTCCCAACATAGGGATTGAGCCCGCATCTCATATGTCTCCTGCACTGGCAGGCGGGTTCTTTACCACTAGTGCCACCTGGGAAGCCCCATGGCTCCCCTACTCTTAAACAATAACCAGATGGGCAGGATCGAAGTCTGCCTCTCCTGCTCCCACATCCATTTCCCTTTCGTGTGAGCATCACTGGGATCCATAGGGAAGCCCCTCTGTCTCGGTATCTATGTATCCATCTGGCAAGGGTGTTCTGTGAGGGCATCTCTGTGTATGCCGTACATGTGTGTCCGCCCCCACTCACCACACATATAAACATGGAAAGAAGGAGCTCAGAAAAGTTGTCTCCATTTAAGTGGTCCCTCCTCAAAAATTTCAATATAAGGATACCTTTTGGAAGTCAGAATTTGGTAGACTTGTAATTTTTAGGGTATAGTGACCGTGAAATGACTAAAAAAGTTACCCTAAATTCAGTATCACCTTTAAATGAACACACCACATTTAATAATCAGGAAACAATGACATTTAAAAAAAGTACAGCCCCTCCTTGGGCTTCTCAGGTGGCTCTCCAGGTGAAGAATCCGCCTGACAATGCAGGAGAAGTGAGAGACTCAGGTTTGATCCCTGGGTCAGGAGGATGCCCTGGAGAAGAGCATGGCAACCCACTCCAGTATTCCTGCCTGGAGAACCCCATGGACAGAGAAGCCTGGCGGGCTGCAGTCCACGGGGTGGCCGAGAGTCGGACACGACTGAAGCAACAGCGCATACACAGCCTCTCCTTCGGGAGCATCACAAACGTAATGATGAGAAAAAGGGACGGGAAAAATTCCCACTGGACTCTCACTGATGGGAAAGTGAGATGAATTATAGACTCTACTGGTGGATCTTCAGATATTCAGCGATGATGGTACTAAGCTTCTCAGTTATTTTCACTTCTAATGGCTGGAAAAACATGTTGATTCATGATTCCCAGAACTTGAAATGTAGATAGGCTTTGGAGAAGGAAGAAGATAACGGGGCTTTAACACTACATTGACTACTATGTTAGGGTAATAGGCATGTATCGCAGAACTTCACTATATTTCCTATATGGAAGCTCTTTTTTTAAATTTGAACTGTCTACTTTCACAATTTAAAAAAATCTTTTCCTTTTAAAGTTTTTTTTTTAATGTGAACCATTTTTAAGTCTTTATTTAATTTGTTACAATATTGCTTCTGTTTTATGATTTGGATTTTTGGCCTCGAGACATGTGGGATCTTTGCTCACCTACCAGGGATCGAACCCATATCCCTTGCATTGGAAGGCAAAGTCTTAACCATTAGGCCGTCAGGGAAGTCCCCTACCTTCACAATTAAAAGAAAAAAAATAGTAGGAAGGAAAGACATCTGAGTTTGTGTGTGTGCGTGTGGATGAGTGTGTTCGTGCTAAGGAGACGCTTCTTGGGGAGAACCTGGCCACTTTCCAATAAAGTACATACTACAGTTTTATTTTTCTGGCACCTCAGAGCCTAAAATCGCTATTGCATTATTTTTACTAGGAATTTTACAAAATCACTTTCTAAAAACTGACATAAAACTCACATACTATAAAATTCACCATCTTAACCATTTTAACATGCACAGTTGAGTCAGTTATTAGTTATTCACAGTTATTATTAGTTATTCACAATGCTGTACAATTGTTGTCCATTTCTAATTCTAAAACATTTCCACCATACTCAAAAGAAACCTTGTACCTTCCAATCCCAGGCTCCTCCTACCCTCTGGCAACTACTGCCTATGTTCTGTCTCTATGGATTTACCTATTCTGGACATTTCACATAAATGGAATCATACAATGTTTGGCCTTTTGCATCTGGCTTCTTTCACTTAGCATAATGTTCCCAGGGTTCATCCTTGTTGCAATCTATGTCAGTACTACTTCATCCCTATTTATGGCCAAAAAAGACTTCATTGTACCATAATTTGTTTATCCACTCATCAGTTGATAAACATTGGGGATGGTTTCAACTTTTTGGCTATTATGGATAATGCTGCTATAAACATTCATGTAAAAGTTTTTGTGTGAACATGTGTTTTTAATTATCTTGGATATATACTTCAGGGGGAACTGCTGGGTCACTGGTCACTTTATGTTTAATTTTTTGAGAAATTGCCAGCAGTTCTCCACAGCCCCTGCACCATTTTACACTCCCACAGCAAGGTATGAGGTTTCTGATTTCTAAACATTGTTGCCAATACTTCTTTTATTTTTCCCTCATGGGGTATGACGGAGAAGGCAATGGCACCCCACTCCAGTACTCTTGCCTGGAAAATCTCATGGACGGAGGAGCCTGGTAGGCTGTGGTCCATGGGGTCGCTAAGAGTCGAACGTGACTGAACAGACTTCCCTTCACTTTCCACTTTCATGCATTGGAGAAGGGAATGGCAACCCACCCCAGTGTTCTTGCCTGGAAAATCCCAGGGACAGGGGAGCCTGGTGGGCTGCCGTCTATGGGGTTGCACAGAGTCGGACACGATTGAAGCGACTTAGCAGCAGCAGCAGCATGGGATATGAAGTGGTAACTCACTGTAGTTTTGATCTGCATTCTGCTAATGACTAATGATAAGCATTTTTTTCATGTGCTTTCTGACCAACCATTTGTAATCTTCTTTGGAGAAATGTCTATTCAAATCCTTTGCCCATTTTTTAAAGTTTTTTTTCCCTTTATTGTTGTAGTCTAAGAGTTCTTTATAAATTCTGGATAACAGATCCTTTTTAGACATATAATTTGCAAATACTTTCTTCCATTCTGTGAGTTGTCTTCTCACTTTCTTCATAGCGTCCTGTGAGGCACAAAATATTCAGCTTTTGATAGGTGCTAATGTAGCTATTTTTCCTTTTGTTTCTTGGGCTTTTTGTGTAATATTTAAGAAGTAACTAATCAGAGGTCACAAAGATTTGGGCCTATATTTTCTTCTAAGATTTTTATAGTTTTAGCTCTAAAATGCAGATCTTCAGTCCATCTGGAGTTAATTTTTACTTAAAAAAAATTCTCTATTTACTTTTGGCTGCACTTGGTCTTCACTGCTGTGCTTGGGCTTTCTCCAGGCGCCGCGAGCAGGGGCTGCTTCTCCTGTTGTGGTGTGCAGGCTTCGGACTGTGCTGGTTCTCCTCACTGTGGAACATGGGCTCGGTAGTTGTGGCCCGTGGGTTTAGTTGCCCCGTGGCATGTGGAATCTTCCTGGATCAGGGATTGAACCTGTGTCCCCTGAATTGACAGGTGGATTCTGGAGCATCAGAAAAGTCCGAATTAATCTTTATATATGGTGTGAGGTAGCTGACTTCAGTCTTTTACATGAGGTTGTTCAGTTGTCCCAGCACCATTTATTGAACGGACACTTCTTCCCTCATTGAACGGACCTGGTATCCTCATCAAAGATCAACTGACCATAAATTCAGGGGTTTAGTTTTGAATTCTCAATTCTATTCCATTGATCTATATGTCTATCCTAATCTCATCACCACAACACCTTAATTAAGTATGATTGCTTTGCAGTAAGCTTTGAAACATCAAGAGTGAGCCTTTCAACTTTGTTCAATATTTTCTTTAGGCTTTGGAGGTCTCTTGATTTCCGTATGAATTTTAAGATCAGCTTGTCCATTTTTGTAAAAAGGGCAGCTGGAATTTTGATGGGAATTGCACTGAATCTGTGAGTCAGTTTGGGAAGTACTGCCATCTTAATGTTATTTTTCCAGTCCATGAACACAGGATATCTTTACATTTACTTAGACCTTGAACTTCTTTCAACATTGTCTTCTAGTTTTCAATGTAAAAGTACTGCATTTCCTTGGTTAATTTTACTCCTGATTTTATTCTTTTGATGCCATTGCAAATGGACTTCTTTTCCTAATTTCACTTTCAGATTTTCCATTGCTAGTATAGAGAAATATTTATTTTTGTATATTGATCTTATATCCTGCAACACTGCTACTTGTTTATTAATTATAATAGTTTTGTGTACATATATGGGGGCTCTTTAGGGCTTTCCATATAGAAGATGATGCTATCAGTGAATGGAGATGGTTTTACTTATTCCTTTCCAATCTGGATGCCCTTTATTTTCTTTCCTAATTGCCTTAGATAGTACTTCCAATACCATGTTGAATGAAGCAGTGAATGGGGACATTCCTGTATAGTTCCTGGTCTTAGGAGAAAGTTTTCAGTTCTGCACTATTAAATATGATATAAGCTGTAGGTTTTCCATAGATACTCTTACTGGTTGAAGAAGTCCACTTCTATTTCTAGCTTGTTGAGAGTTCGGGCCTGGTGCACTGGGAAGACCCAGAGGGATCGGGTGGAGAGGGAAGTGGGAGGGGGGACCGGGATGGGGAATACATGTAAATCCATGGCTAATTCATTTCAATGTATGACAAAAACTACTGTAATGATGTAAAGTAATTAGCCTCCAACTAATAAAAATAAATGGAAAAAAAAAATTAAAAAAAAAAAAATGAAAGGGTGTTAGATTTTTGTCAAAAGCTTTACTTTTTAGTCTATTAGATGATAAGAGGTTTTTAAAGATCATTTATTCTATAGTTATTACATTACTTGATTTTCATTTGTTGAATCGATTTTGAATTCTTCGGACAAATTCCTAAACAAAAATTTTAAAACAGCAGGAATATGATCATTATGCTTATAGTATCATGTACCAGTGTTGGTAATTCACATTTTCATGGGATTTTCACAAACAAAAAATCCTGGGAAAGTGACCACACAGTTATTATTTTTAATCTTCATTTTACAACTGAAGAAACTGAAGCTTAGAAACGCCTAGAAGACCATGCTGGCATATGATACAGACATTGAACAAACTTGTTCAAATTAATGAATGAATGCATGAAAGAGGAAAACAAAAAAGCAAGGAAATGGGGTGAAGAAATATAACAAAAGCGTATTTGCATTTGTTAGCAACTTAATCAAGTCTAGCAGAATACAGAAAGGGATTTGAACTTAACAAAATCCAAACATATGTAACATATATTTTATAATTCTCTTTCCTGTAAGCTGGAAATACAATGCATTTTCTTTGATGTGAGGAGAGAGAAACGCTGAGAGGGATACTGGGGGCCGACATGTCATTTAAACTCATGGAGAACTTTATTACTTTGGAGACTTCATTCCAAATAATCAAACACACACACACACACACACACACACCCAAAAAACTAGTGCTTCAGAAACCTGAAAGGGAAGTTTTTTTCCTTTCTCTTCTTTAAATTATTCTGGCCAATGTTTTGATTTTCCGTTTCCCTTTGGGCACAAAGACAGTTGTCTTTGGCATTTAGGGTCTTCACATTGTAATAATTGTAAACAGAGTGCACTTGAAAGGCTTCATGTACATGTTACCAAAAGCCCTGTAGCCCAAACATCTGTAAATGCTAGTGAACATTATAAAATAAAGAAACAGAATTCCAGGTTTATGATGCTATTTTTCTAAGGCACTAATTCTGAGGGAAAGAGGGAGGAAAAGAGGGAGAGATAAAGGAACACAACCTAAAAGGTTAAGGTAAGCATTAGAATTTTAAAAGGCAATACAATGTCCCCACCGAACACTCAGGGGACACCCTGCCTGACCATGGCCTTTGCTACGGCAGTAGGACTGCCACTGGCCCTGCCAAGGTTTTCTGAGGTGATCTATTTGAAGCTGCTCCTGAAATTTTTATTTATTTATTTTTTATGAGTAGCATATTTTAATTTATTCCCTTAAATGCATTAAACTGAGTGGATTAAAAGACATATAAACAGAGAAAATCTTACGTAGCATATCTAATTAACATGCACTGAGCCCTACATTTAAAAAAAAATTAATTTATTTATTTGAATTGGAGGCTAATTGCTTTAAAATATTGTAGTGGTTTTTGCCCATACATTGGCATGAATCAGCCACAGGTGTCCATGTGTTCCCCACCCTGAACCCCCCTCCCACCTCCCTCCCCATCCCATCCATCTGGGTCTCCCCAGTGCACCAGCCCTGAGCGCCCTGTCTCATGCATCCAACCTGGACTGGCGATCTGTTTCACACTTGATAATATACATGTTTCATTCTAGTCTCTCAAATCATCCCACCCTGGCTTCTCCCAGAGTCTAAATATCTGTTCTTTATGTCTGTGTCTCTTTTGCTTTCTTGCATATAAGGTCATCATTTCTATCTTTCTAAATTCCATATATATGTGTTAATATACTGTATTGGTGTTTTTCTTTATGACTTACTTCTTTCTGTATAATAGGCTCCAGTTTCATCCACCTCATTAGAACTGATTCAAATGTGTTCCTTTTAATGGCTGAGTAATATTCCATTGTGTATATGTACCACAGCTTCCTTATCCATTCGTCTGCTGATGGGCATCTAGGTTGCTTCCATGTCCTGGCTATTATAAACAGTGCTGTGATGAACATTGGGGTGCATGTGTCTCTTTCAGATCTGGTTTCCTCGGTGTGTATGCCCAGGAGTGGGATTGCTGGGTCATATGGCAGTTCTATTTCCAGTTTTTTAAGAAATCTCCACACTGTTCTCCATAGTGGCTGTACTAGTTTGCATTCCCACCAACAGTGTAAGAGGGTTCCCTTTTCTCCACACCCTCTCCAGCATTTATTGTTTGTAGACTTTTGGATAGCAGCCATCCTGACTGGCGTATAATGGTACCTCATTGTGGTTTTGATTTGCATTTCTCTGATAATGAGTGATGTTGAGCATCTTTTCATGCGTTTGTTAGTTATCTGTATGTCTTCTTTGGAGAAATGTCTGTTTAGTTCTTTGGCCCATTTTTTGATTGGGGTTTATTTTTCTGGAATTGAGCTGCATGAGCTGCTTGTATATTTTTGAGATTAATTCTTTGTCAGTTGCTTCATTTGCTGTTATTTTCTCCCATTCTGCAGGCTGTCTTTTCACCTTGCTTATAGTTTCCTTCACTGGGCAAAAGCTTTTAAGTTTAATTAGGTCCCATTTGTTTATTTTTGCTTTTATTTCCATTACTTTGGGAGGTGGGTCATAGAGGATCCTGCTGTAATTTATGTCGGAGAGTGTTTTGCCTTTTCCACTAGGAGTTTTATAGTTTCTGGTCTTACATTTAGATCTTTAGTCCATTTTGAGTTTACTTTCGTGTATGGTGTTAGAAAGTGTTCTAATTTCATTCTTTTACAGGTGGTTGACCAGTTCTCCCTGCACCACTTGTTAAAGAGATTATCTTTTCTCCATTGTATATTCTTGCCTCTTTTGTCAAAGATTCCTGAAACTTTTTAAACCTTGACCTGCAGTGATTGTTCTCAGGAGGTCCAACTTCAAATGCATTCGCTCTGGGCTTTACTTTTGGTGTTAACATCCAAGGACTGATCGGGCCTCACCCGATGTTTGTTTAAACGGATAGTTACATTTGTGAACAAATACTCCTGCTCCAATGTGCACCCACGCGTGCATGCCCACCCCCCACAACCACACCCACTAATGGCAAAATCAGAGGCAAGGCTTCTGAAGGTAAAATTAGTGCTCCAAAGCCCCATAAAAGACTCAAAATATTTTAAACTCATGACATTAAGGTATCCAGAAGTGAAAAAGACATAAATGCTTATTCTGGCCCACGAGTGTATAGAGGGTCCATTTTCTTAAGTTTGAATATTTGCCACAGAAATAATTTTCAGCATCCAAAAGTTTGTTCTGCTCTGCTGTTTTTAGGCAAGTGCCTTGAGTTGCAGGGAGTTACGTGGCAGGCAGAGACAGTGAGTGGCTGCTTAGAACCTGGGCCCAACCCGGCTTTCTTTTCTCTAGGCACTTCTTTTGCAGAAGACAGTGGTGTCCAAAATCCATCCCTCACAGGAAGAAAATGGACAATGAGCAGAGATTTCCACGAGAAAACTTCACTGTCTACCCAACTTCGAAATGGACAGAAAGCTTTGGCTCTATCTCCAAGTTTTTCATAGCTGCCATCTGTTGCCAGTTCCACCTCCTAAACCACCTCCTCTTAATACCCTCCTCCAAACTTTCAGGATGGACATTCCCTCCATGCTTGGCCCCAAGCGTGGGAATCCGGACACAGTGGGGCCTCTAACCTGGAGTCCGGGTGCTCTGAGGGGGCTGGTGTGTTGTCTGTGCCCAGGGCTGCCAGGGGAAGGTGTAAGTGTCAACTCTGCAATTTCATGCCAGTAGCCAAGCTGCCCTGCAGCGTGAGAGAAGCCACACACCCTCAGAAGCTGTCACTCAGAACTCTGCTTCCCAGGGCACTCAGTACCTACTCAGCAAAGATGCCATGTGACAGCACGGATTAGACGACCTGAGAGGGTTCCTGTCAACCCCACGCTGTCCTAAGGATGAAGTCCAGCTTGGTCACTGACAAAACATGTGTTCTTTTTGAAACTAAAACATTATCTGTCATAAAACATTTAGCCTGACTGTCTTTCTAGAATCTAGGCATACTCTAGGATGTGGAAGGCTGTCATTAGGAGGAACTTTTCTCCAGAAAAAAAAAAAATGGTGAGAGACCTCCCTGAAGATCTAACACCAACCACTTTTCTAAGGTATTCTGTTTTGCTTCGACTGCACCAGAGAGGGAGCCCTCGTGGCGAGGGAAAGTGACTGGGGAGGGTCTAATGTGTCTGATTAGAGGACCCACTCTGTACCAAGCTCAGAGACTGTACTCTGTCAGCCAGACATCACTCATTGCAAGAAGCCGGGGCAGCTGCATTCACTCTGATCTACTTTCTGGGTGCACCCGGGCATCCCCCATAGCACCAAAGAAAACACTCGAGGAAACCTCCTTGTATGCCTGGCTGAGAAGCAAGGACTTAGCTCACCAGCTGCTCTGGCCTGAATGATTAGCGAGGGATTTATTTAAGCCCTCAGCCCCTTAGAGAACTGGATTCAGTCCAGAGAATCTGGAGGCAGTATCTGTTGATCAGAACCAGGCCCGCACAGCCCGCGTTTCCAGGACCCTGTCCTCTCCAACACCTCCCTGCCTGGAGACAAGACTTCATCGGGGAGCTGCCCCTGGTCTGCAGTTTGGGATGGTGTGTGTGTGTGATGGTGTGTGTGTGTGTGTGTGTGTGTAGTAATACCCTGTCCAGCCTCAGCAGGCTCCAAGTCTGACAGATGCAGGACTCATACCAAGAACCATATCACAGAAAAAGGATGACAGACAGACAAGGCCTGGAGCTTCCATCTCTGCAGGGGCTGGGAACAGACTTGGAGCAAAGAATAGATAGAAGGCAAAGGCGCTGGCTGACAGAGCTGCAGACACCAGGCGATTCTATTCCTGCACATGACGATGTATGGGGCTTCCCTGGAGACTCAGATGCTAAAGAATCTGTCTGCAAGGCAGGAGAGCCAGGTTCAATCCCTGGGTCAGAAAGATCCCCTGGAAAAGGAATGGCTACCCATTCTCCAGTATTCTTGCCTGGAGAACTCCATGGACAGAGGAGCCTGGTGGGCTACAGTTCTTAGGTCACAAAGAGTCGGACACGACTGAGTGACTAACATCTCCACATTTTTCACATGACACATGAGCACAATATTAGGACAGGAGAGAGCTCTGTGCAGTACTAAGATACTGCTTCTCAGCTTCAGAATCTTAGGTTGTTAGCATGAGGCAAGCAAGCTCTACATGGCATTAGACATGACAGCAATTTTCTTCTATTGAATAAAATGAGCTTCAATCCTCTTAGATGCCTTTTATTTTGGGATCTGAAGTAAGAATATATCCATGTAATTGTTACTGCCCTCAAATTCAGTCCATACTCTTTCAATTACCTTTAGAGGCTGTTTCTATCATGAGTACATGCTAAGTTATTAGAGTATAAAAATTCATAATGGTCCCATCAGACGGCTGTATTAGTTTTCTTCTTTGCAAATGTGCTCTCTGTACTCTCTCTGCATATCTCCTCGATCCTTAACCTTAGCTCTGAAATCGTTGAGGGAATCCTAACCACAGTGTGGGAAGCTGCCTGTGTCTTGTTTGGTGGGTACGCACAGAGGTAATGTGAGGACCCTCTGAGGTTTTCTCTACTTGATCCTCATGTGCAGCTCTGCTTGTGTCCTGACATCCAAGAGGCTGGAAGAGGCAGAATGAGTCAGGGACTCTGCAGCTCAGCGTGAACTGGTTTGTCTGTTTGTAACTCAACGCAGGAGGCCTGGGTTTGACCCCTGGGTTGGGAAGATCCCCTGGAGAAGGGAATGGCTACCCACTCCGGTATTCTTGCCTGGAGAAGCCCATGGACAGAGGAGCCTGGCAGGCTATACAGTCCATGAGGTCACAAAGAGTCAGACTCAACTGAGCAACTAACAGACACATGCAGTCAAAGTCTCGCTAAGCCACCCCAAGCCCTAATCTATGTGGATCTGTATAATAGCAAGAGAGAAAAACAGAGGATAGAGGGTTACAGTAAGACTCTATGACTTGTGAAATTGTGTATCACTGGGACTTTTCTGATAGTCCAGTGGTTAAGAATCCACTTTCCAATGCAGGGCTGTGGGTTTGATGTCTGATCTGGGAACTGAGATCCCACATGCCCAGGGGCAACTAGAGAGCCCTCTCGCCACAGTTACTGAGCCTGTGTGCTCCAGAGCTTGCGCACCACAAAAAGAGAAGCCGTGCATTGCAACAAAGATCCAGCGCACCCAAAAAAAAAGAAATTATACGCCACTACCTTAGTGCCCACTCATATTAAACAGCCATTTCTAAATCTAAGATAATAGCACAGAGGTAGATTCTATCTGCCTGTAAAAGGAGAGTGCTAGTTCAAAAATTATATTCAAATCTCCAACAATTACCTGGAAAGGTTACAACTGCTAAAGATAGGATGACTGACTAGCTTAGAAAGAATAAAACTTTACTCTTGTCTTATTCCTTTCCTCTCTTTATAATGGAGTCTTATAAGTTCTCTAAGGGCAGTAAAAGGGGACATCTCCTTTCACTTCAGGTTTCTGGGAGACAGTTAAGCTAAAAGTTCTTAAACATATGGCAGATGAAAGGTTCATCTGCTGTATCTTATTCTGTGATAGACAAGAGTTTAGAACTCTTCAGAAAACTTCCAACTGTTTCCATATTACTCAAGAAATTCTGAGACTTGGAGTCAGTGCAAACATTTCAGTTCTTTAAGACATTATAGTCTTTAAGAAGTTACAGTCTCTTCGCTCCATCCCACGGATATTAATCAAGTTCCTGCATTTGAAGCTCAATTGAATTTCATTGAGTGACATGTGACACCCAGCCAGCACAATGCCTGATAAGTTTTGCATAAGAACCACAGGAGGGAAGAGTCTGGGCTTTGTAATGTGACCCTGGTGAGTTTGAATCTTAGCTCTGCTGCCTAAGCTCTGTGTCCTATGGAGCCTCTGAGGTCCAGTTTCCTCATCTGTAAGTGGGGATTGATGACCATACTTAACTTAAGGGGCTGATGAGAGGCTCAGATAAGACAGGAGCACCAACGCTACCATCAGCGTTACATAAACTCCTTGTGTCCTTAAAATCTCAGTTGTGGCCAATGAAATTTTGTGTTTTTTTCGGGGTAGATGCTTTCTTTTCTTCAATTAAAAAATTTTTAATTGAAATATGGTTGATTTACAATGTTGTTAGTTTCAGGTGTAGAGAAAAGTGATTCAATTGTACATACATATGTGTGTGTATGTATACATATATTTCAGATTCTTTTCCATCATAGGTCAAGAGTCACAGAGAATCGGACACAACTGAGCAACTGAACAAAAAACATGATAGTTATTATAAGATATTGAATATAGTGCCTTGTGCTATCCAGTAGGTTCTTGTCGGCTACCTATTTTATATCTAGTAGTATGTATCTGTTAGTCCCAAACTCTTCATTTATCCCTCCTCTGCCTTTCCCCTTCAGTAACCATAAGTTTGTTTTCTATGTGAGTCTATTTGTGTTTTGTAAATAAGTTCACTTGTAGCAGTTTTTTAGATTCTAAATATAAGCAATATCATATGATCTTTGTCTTTCTCTGTCTGACTAACTTCACTTAGTGTGATAATCTCTAGGTCCATCCCTTATGATGTAAATGGAATCATTTCATTCTTTTCTACAGCAGCAAACATGGCTCAGAGGGTAAAGAATCTGCCTGCAACGTGGGAGACCTGGGCTCAACCCCTGGGTTGGGACAATCCCCCGGAGGAGGGAATGGTAACCCACTCCAATATTCTTGCCTGGAGAATCCCATGGACAGAGGAGCCTGGTGGGTTATAGCTGACAGGGTTGCAAAGAATCAAGTAATAGTTCATTGTATATATGTGCTGCATCTTCTTTATCCACTGAAATTATCATTAAGGATAAAAACAATATATCATATAATAATAATACTCATAAAGTGAAGGATATAGTATTGGACAGTCAGATTAAAAAATGTTTCATCTTCAAAATCACAAATGTTTTTAAAAAAAATTTAAGCTTCCCCACACTCTGTTTCTTGGTCCTCTGGGATAAAAACATAAGTGTAATTCCGCACTGTGATCAAGAATCAGGCAGGTAAGTCTCTGATGCTGCCTAGAAATTGGGGGTGCTGGAGCCAGCAAACAGAACAGATACTGGAAAGCATCTGTGGTTTTTATGCCACAGTGCTATAAAGGAAGATAATAAAAATATAAACGCTAACTCCAAATTAATCCTTTTATGCCAACTCGCTGTAAAATATTTAGAGGATTCAGGCTGGTTTTTGTGATAGATTTAACGTGTCGGTGGAACTCTGTCCTTTCCGGTGCTTTTAGCCCCAGTGGCTGGATTCCCACCATACCATCTGTTCCTGACACTTGGTCTCATTAGCACGACTATTTTTATTGATACGCACAGCAATGCATCTCATACCATCTTAGCTAAGCATTATTTATTGTATCTATATATACAACAATATTAACACAGTCAAGCACCAGGATCGGCCCTTGAGGGCATCATTAAAATCAGCCAGTGTTCAGCGAGAGATTTAATGATGGATTTAATGGTATTAAATGGGAAAAAATGCCCTTGGCCTTTACATTCTCATTTAAAAACATATAAAAGAGCAGTAATTCAGGCAGTTATACTTCTCTCAAAGATTTTGCTCTAAATCACAGATGGCCATGGGAGGCCGTGGCGGCGGCTGGCTCACACCCACGCACTCGACTGTAGCCAGAAGTGCCTCATTGGGTCATAATTAGCAAACTGCCTGCAAACTCAACTCTTTAAATCAGAGACCAGCGAGTGCCAGGCTAAAGCACAGAGGGAGGAAAATGAGCAAAAACGACCTTTTCTCGGTATTCTCGGGAAGCTTCCCTCTCTGGATTCCTGCAACTCCTTCATTTCACACTTATGCCCTGCAAAGTGGTGTGTCTGCTTTGTAAGAAAGCCTCATGGTTTGGATCTTTGCTTAAGGACTTCGAGGAAGTATGCTTCCCTGGACCAGTTCCTGTCCACCCCTCTCCCCAGACAGGTTACAAGTTTCTATTTCAGAATCACATCACTTGACCAAACTCACCATCATTTCCATAGGACTGGGTACCCTGGAGAGCTCTGATCAGGGGCTGCTGGTCTGAAACATTCCTGATTTGACCATTTGTCTGGGTTTCAAATCTGGATGGAGATGGTTTTGGTAGAGCAGGGAAAAAATCCTGAACGTTACTCAGAGGATTGGCTTTGCATTTGCTGGGTTCTGAACCTGCTCTGTGACCGGGGCTAGACATCCTCTGAGTCTGTTCTGTAAGACTCTGTTATCTGTAAGATGCCTCCCAGACCTGGTATGATACATCTCATAGAAAACAACTCTCATAAAACAATTAGCTAACACTTGTGAAATGCTTTGTATAAAGCTTAATATTTTATTTCTTACTAAAACTTCTTACTAAAATTTGGTAATTTAAAATTACTAAAATAACTTCTTACTAAAATTTATTACTTGTTTTAGTAAGAAATTGCTGGGACTTCCCTGGTGGTTCAGTGGCTAAGACTCTGTGCTCCCAATGCAGGGGGCCTTGTTTCGATCCCTGGTCAGGGAACTAGATGCCACATGCTGCAACAAAGATCAAAGATCCTGTGTGCGGCGATTAAGACCTGGCAAGTCAAATAAACAAATAAATAATAAATATTTTTAAAGAAACTGTTGATGAGGGGCTTTCCCAGCGGCTGAGACGGTAAAGAATCTGCCTGTAATGCAGGAGATCCAGGTTCCATCCCTGGGTCAGGAAGATCCCCTGCAGGAGGAAACGGCAACCCACTCCAGTATTCTTGCCTGGAAAATCCCGTGGAGAGAGGAGCCTGGAGGGCTACAGTCCATAGGGCCACAAAGATTCACATAGGACTGAGCGACTAACACTTCCACTTTCAAGCAGTAAGTATTGCTTTGTTTTCTAGAGGCCCTAGAAACCCTGGAAAGTGAGTCCAGAATGACAGTCCGGTTGCCCTCTCTTGGAACTTCCATCATGCCTCTCTGATACCAACTGGGATTAACAAGCAGTGGGTGGCAGCTGCATTGTTCTTGCCTCTGGAGTCACGAAAGACTCATTTTGGAAATCCTGCAAATCAGCACCGAGAATGGGTCCTGGGGGAGAAGCCAGAGAGGAAACTGCCCAAGGACTCCAGCTGCCTCAATGGGAAAGTTGCAGTGCTGGGTCCTGCCCACATGTTTTACAGTCTTGTCAGGAAAAATAAACATTAGTGGCAGAAGCCCAAGCTCTGCAAATTAAAATACAGCTACAAGAGGATCTCCTTTGCATTTTAAAGCCAATTACAGAATCATTCAACTAATTTCAACAATGAAAGGAATGTAGATCCCATCAAAATCAGACACACACACACACACAAACACAGAGACCCTGGTGATGATACCTAAAATTAGATTCTTGGGGGCAGCTCCTGCAAAAATAAATGCAAAGCGATTGCTCATCAGAAAATACATACTTTCCCATGCAAAACTCTTTCGCCTGTGATAAATTCCTCCAACAAAATGACTACTCAAGCATTTTTAACCTGCTTTGAAAAATACTGCAAACTAACGTTTCTTGTCCAAAATGTGTACACAGCATGGAAAAGAGAAGAAATGTGACAGCAACATCAGAGTCTTGAACTGTATGAAAGCCAATACATAAAAGAAATGTCACCAGAACTGGTTGAAATTGACTAAGAACCAGGTAAACATGGTAACCATGGTGTTCAACAGTTGCAAAACAAAAACCTCTAAAAACCTATTAATAACCATATTACCATCTTCTCTTCACCATCAAGACACAATGGGCTTAACGCTTTGGAATTTTTGAATAAAATACACTAAATAGAATCTTCTGTGAATGAACGAGACACCAAAGATCTGCTTCTCCCTAGTAAAAGAACTCTTAGGAAATACTCATCTGAGGATAAAATGCTTCCTTCAGGGAGCACTGTTTGCTTTTAGAGTTTAAATTATCAACCTGCACTAAGTCGCTGTCAAATTTTATAGTAGTTTTCAATCCGGAACAAGGTCTGCAGGCATTTTTTTCATTGTCAGAACTGAGGGGGTGCTACTGGCCTGCAGGGGGCAGAGGCCAGGGGCACTGCTGAACATCCTATGATGCAATGGGCCCTCAGAACAAAGAGTCCTCTGGCCCCACATGTCAACAGTGCCAGGGCTGATAAACAGACAACCCAGAGATTCCCGAGGTATTTACCCAAGATAAACAGAAACACATGTCCACAAATCAAGAACCATGAATGAATGGACACAAATGAATAGCCAGATAAACAGATGCATAGGATGAGGTCCAGAAGATCCTGAGGAGGAGTTTTGGGTGAGCCACTCTCCCAGCACATGGATAAGTTCTTGTTCACTAACCTGGAAGGTCCCTGAACCCCATCCCTCTGGAGTTTTCCAGAGGCTTCATTTTGTAGGCACGATTGATTAACTCATTGGTCATTGGCAATTAATGCAACTTTTAACCTCAGGACCCTCCCTGGTGGCCAGGATGTAGGGATGGAAATTCCAAGCTTTTAATGACATGGTTGGCTCAGAGTTTAAGAATCTGCCTGCAGTGCAGGAGACATGGGTTCGATCCCTGGGTCAGGAAGATCCCTGGAAAAGGAAATGGAACCCACTCCAGTATTCTTGCCTGGAGAATTCCATGGACAGAGAAGCCTGGTGGGCTACAGCCCACAGGGTTGCAAAAAAGTTGGAAAGAACTGAGTGACGAAACAACAACATAATGATAGTAACTTTCTGTCTACTTGTTCTATCAAATAAGGAGAAAAAAGTTTTGAAACTTACAACTAAAATTATGAATTTGTCAATTTCTCCAGGCAATTAACCAGTTTTCACATCATACAATGTAAGCTCTTTTATTAAATATATACATATTTGAGGTTATTATGCACCTTTGATAACTTACTATGCAAACTTTATCATTTTAAAACACACCACTACATCCTGGCAATATTATTCTGAATTCTACTTTGGCTGATATTAATATAGACCCTCAGTCTTTCCCTAGATTAATATTTGAATATATTTTTCATCCTTTCACTTTGCCTATCTCTGTTTTTATATTTCAGCAGTGGCCACGGGACTGGAAAAGGTCAGTTTTCATTCCAATCCCAAAGAAAGGCAATGCCAAAGAATGTTCAAACTACTGCACAACTGTACTCATCTCACACACTCAAAATTCTCCAAGCCAGTCTTCAACAATACATGAACCGTGAAATTCCAGATGTTCAAGCTAGTTTTAAAAAAACAGAGGAACCAGAGATCAAATTGCCAACATCCGCTGGCTCATCGAAAAAGCAAGAGTTCCAGAAAAACATCTATTTCTGCTTTACTGACTATGCCAAAGCCTTTGACTGTGTGGATCACAATAAACTGTGGAAAATTCTGAAAGAGATGGGAATACCAGACCACCTCACCTGCCTCTTGAGAAATCTGTATGCAGGTCAGGGAGCAACAGTTAGAACTGGATATGGAACAACAGACTGGTTCCAAATAGCAAAAGGAGTATGTCAAGGCTATATATTGTCACCCTGATTATTTAACTATTATGCAGAGTACATCATGAGAAATGCTGGGCTGGATGAAGCCCAAGCTGGAGTCAAGACTGTTGGGAGAAATATCAATAACCTCAGATATGCAGATGACACCACCCTTATGGCAGAAAACAAAGAAGAACTAAAGAGCCTCTTGATGAAAGTGAAAGAGGAGAGTGAAAAACTTGGCTCAACATTCAGAAAATAAAGATCATGGCAACTGGTCCCATCACTTCCTGGCAAATAGATGGGGAAACAGTGGAAACAGTGGCAGACTTTATTTTTCTGGGCTCCAAAATCACTGCAGATGGTGACTGCAGCCATGAAATTAAAAGACACTTACTCCTTGGAAGAAAAGTTATGACCAACCTAGACAGCATATTAAAAAGCAGAGACATTACTTTGCCAGCAAAGGTCCGTCTAGTCAAGGCTATGGTTTTTCCAGTAGTCATGTATGGATGTGAGAGTTGGATTATAAAGAAAGCTGAGCATGGAAGAATTGATGCTTTTGATCTGTGGTGCTGGAGAAGACTCTTGAGAGTCCCTTGGACTGCAAGGAGATCCAGCCAGTCCATCCTAAAGGAAATCATTCCTGAATATTCATTGGAAGGACTGATACTGAAGCTGAAACTTCAATAGTTTGGCCACCTGATGTAAAGAGATGACTCATTTGAAAAGACCCTGAAGCTGGGAAAGATTGAAGGTGGAAGAAGGGGATGATGGAGGATGATATGGTTGGATGGCATCACTAACTCAATGGGCATAAGTTTGAGTAACCTCCAGGAGTTGGTGATGAATATGGAGGCCTGGCATGCTGCAGTCCATGGGGTCGCAAGAGTTGGACACAACTAAGCAACTGAACTGAACCGATATTTTTCATCCTTTCACTTTGCCTATCTCTGTCTTTATATTTAAGGTATGTAGACAGAATATAGTTGATATAGCTTCTACTATATGCATTTAAAAAATTGTGGTTAAAAAAAAGAAAATCTTGGCCTTTTCATTTAATATAATTATGAATTACATTAATTTAATGTTACATGTACATTATCTTGGACTTTTAAGTTTATCTTGGTAGCTGCTTTCTATGTGCCTTATCCTTGGTTTCTTTGCTTCTCTTTTCCTGCTTTCTTTTGTATTAATCATGGCTTAACTGGTAAAAAATCTGCCTGCAATGTGGGAGACCTGGGTTCAATCCCTGGGTTGGGAAGATCCCCTGAAGAAGGGATAGGTTACCCACTCTAGTGTTCTGGCCTGGGGAACTGTAAAGTCCATGGGGTTGCAAAGAGTTGGACACAACTGAGCAACTTTCACTCTCATTTTGTATTAATTGAATCTTTCTTGTATTTTCCCCCCTTATTCACTTATTTGTGATATTTCTGCTTACTTTTAAATTGTTGCTTTTTAGTTTATGATGTGTATTTTTATTATGGCCTGTCATAAAGTAATATATCACTCTATTTCCAACGTAAGAACTTTATAGTAGTACCCTTTATTTCCCTGTTCAGTCCTTTGTATAATTGTTGCCATTCTTTCTATTTTTACACAGACACTTGAATAAATTTCTATCTTTGGTTTTAGATTACCAGTTATCGTTAACATAGAATTAAATTAGGAAAAATATTTTATATTCAATAACATATTTAATATTCCTGGAGCTCTTCACTCCTTTATGTATCAAGTTTCCCTCTGCTACTATTTTTCTTAAGCCTAAAGACATTTCTTTAAAATTTTTTTTAGTCCAATACGTTGGCAATGTCTCACCTTTTGTTTCTTTGAAAAATTCTACTTTCCTGCGTTTTTGAAAGATATTTTCATTGGATATTTATTTCTAGGTTGATTTATTTTTCTTTCAACCCACTTTGAAAATGTTATCCCATTGTGTTATTGTTAGTATTATTTCTGGTAATAAGACTGTAGCTATGTTTTTATATTTGTTCCCCTGTATATAGTGTTCCTTATCCTTCTCTGTCTGTTTAAGACTTTTCTGTTACTCATTTTTAGCATTTTGATATGATCTACTTTGATTGTTATGTTCTTTGTATTTATCCTACTCAGGATTTGTTAAACTTTCTGGATCTGCAGGTTTATAGTTTCCATCAAATATAGAAGATTGTAAGCCATTATTACTTCAAAACATTTTTTTCTTCATCTTTCTCTCTTCTCTCCTTCTGGAATTGACTGGTAAACCTACACTAGCCATCTAGATAATGTGACACAGACCACTGAGTCTCTGTTTTATTTCTTTTGTAATCCTTATGCTTTATTTTGGATAGTTTCCATGATGATATCTTCCGTTTCACTGATTTTTATTTTCTGAAACATCAAATTAATGGTAAATCTGTTTGGTGAGTTTTAAAATTCAATAGCATACTTTCAGCTCTAGAAGTTCCATTGTTATATAATCAGTATGTTTCCTTATTGTGTTACATCATCAACATTTTATATCATCATCAACTTTTATATCATCGATTTCTTTCCTTATTGTGTTAGTCTTTTCCTTTAAATCTTCAAGATCATTTATATTAACTGTTGGAAAGCCTTTATCTGATAATTCCTTAATATTTTCACTTTTAGGGATGTTTCTATTGACCAATTTTCCATTCGTTAAAGGTCACATTTTGCTTCTTTTTATGTCTAAACAATTGGAATCAATACTTAACATCATAAATGTTACACTGATTAATTTTAAAGCTTTTAGCATGTGTCCAAAGTAACCTTTACTCTGGGGATATTTTATCCTTATTACTAAGGTATGTCTCCACTTATTGGTGGCCTTTTGATTTTTCTTTTAAAGAGATTTTTCCATTATGGTTTGTGAGAATTCAAATACACCTCTGCCTTGTATGAGCTCTGGGAATTGTTCAGTTTATAGCTCCATGGAAATCTTTATTTGCATGGCCTGTGGAGTTTCACATTATGTATGCAAGGATTAGTATTCAGTCAAAGACTCAAGGGATTTCCTATGCAGATTTCTGAAACTCTTTCTTTTAATGCCTCTACTTTTGCATTCTGCCTTGCAAATTCCTGTTCCCTGGGCCTCTCCAAAGGTTGTTCTCTCCTCTCAACTTGGCAAGACTTCCAGATTCTGCTTGAAGCTACCTCTCTCTACTGCAGTCTGGAAAGCACTTCTGAGTATAAATTTGAAGTGGTTTCAGTAGTCACCTAATTTATTTTTCCTTCTTATAGAATCACAAGTCTGTACTGACGGTGTTCCAGTGTCTAAAAATAGTTACTTCATGTATTTTGTGCAGTGTTTAGTTATTTATGGCAAAAGGACAAATTTTATGCTGTTTATTACTTCATCAGTGGAACCAGAATAATCATTCAAAGATACAAGCCTGATGATGGCACTCTCTGACTATATAACTTATTGTTCACACTGAGATATTTTGGTAGTGCTAAAATACTAATCAAAAGGGGGTTTTGTGATAACAGGCATAAAGGCAGATGATCACAGGAAAACTGTAACACTCTGCCATTGTCGTGCATCTTGGCTTAGCTTCCGAGCTTTTATTACCTTTACCCAACCTCCTTTTCCAACATTTATTCCTTACGCTTTACTAACTTGATAATGCTCTTTCTTTTGCTTTTGACACCTCTCTTCTCTTGTCCATCTAGTAAATTATTCTTCTGCCCTGAAGGTGGTTGAAAAACTATCTTCCTCTATGTCTACATAGGACATTGTACCTTATTTGGCAGGTACCTCATGGCATTGCATTAATTTGTTTACATTTTTCCTCCTCTCATGAGCTAGACTTCTGAGGAAGTACAAAATCAAGAAATATATCTTTGAAAAATTAATATAGAAGCAGTATTTGTGAAATATTGGATAAAGGAAAAGTGATATGGGTAGGTTAGGAGATAGTTCAATATCTATAGTCTGAAGTTAAAGGGCTTCTGTTGTGGTTTAGTTGGTAAAGAATCTACCAGCAATATGGAAGACACAGGTTCTATCCCTGGATCTGGAAGAATTCCTGCAGAAGGGAATGGCTACCCATTCCAGTATTCTTGCCTGGAGAATTCCATGGACAGAGGAGCCTGGAGGGCTACAGTTCATGGGTTCGCAAAGAATTGGACAAGACTGAGCAACTAACACTTTCACTTTTTGAAGTTAAATAAACTCAAAGGCCTCTTAGCACCAAACCATCTTATTAATCTTAAGAGTCTGAACAACAGTCAAAATCTGTTTAGAAAGTCAAGATTTTAAAACCTGAAAATCTCAGTATAGAGGTTCTTTATAGTTTATGATCTAAGTAAACCTGCCAAAATTTGATGAGTTTCAATGTTGGGAAAATACCAGAAATTTCCCCACTGTACTATATTTAATAGTCTACTACAGTACCTACTGCAGCTGACATACATAAGCTATCATACCCACAATCTCACTATTTGATGCAAAGTGAAAGTGAAAGTTGCTCAGTCGTGTCTGATTCTTTGCAACTCCATGGACTATACAGTCCATGGAATTCTCCAGGCCAGAATACTTAAGTGGGTAGCATTCTTAAGGGGACCTTCCCAACCCAGGGATTGAATCCAGGTCTTTGATCCCTGGGTTGGTACAAGACTACAGTTAAATATGGTGTCATGAATTTTTTTTCCCTTTTATGAACATTTATTTTAATTCAAAAAGTTTCCCAACTGGGACAAACACATAAAACAAAGATTTTTAAGACTCTTGACATTGGACAACCAACAACACTGATTCTTAGGAGATGGGAAAGAAGTAAGGTAAAGCTGTGCATTACGCCAGGTTCCTGTACTGAAAGTTTCCAGACTACGGAATTGAGAGGATAATTAGAGTTATCACTAGTCCAGTTAGAGCCCAGTGACCATCCTGAGCTGAGACTCCGGGAAGACAAGTCAACCAGAGGTTGTAGGACAGGGTGCCAGGGAGGAGACTGCTACATGCAGAGAACCCTGCGACCTGAGGAAGGTCCCCTTGAGGACTCAGAGTCCTGTGCAACACAAGAGTGAGGAAACAACGTGAGGCTGGAGAAGGAGTCATCTGGAATGAGCAGAAAGAAAACACCAGGGGTTCACAGAGAGCCAGAAACAGTCACTGTTCTCACTAGCTCGAGTGGAAAACCTCACCATGAATAGGGCATTGGATATCGCATGCGAAAGAATCTCGTCTCAGCTCTGGGGAGCAGTCAGCCACAGACCAAATGCTTCTCTGCTCTCACCTTCAAAGTTGCAAAAACAAGACCCCAAATGATCAAGCTGTTTCCAAGTAACTCGACTGCACCCTAGAACAAAAGCTCAAGAAGATGCATAGAAATAAAAAAAGGCAGAATTCTCACTGTCTAATATCCAACTAAAGATTACTAGACCTACAAGGAAGCAAGACAGTGCCACCCACAATGGGGAGAACAGAGACCAAAAGCAACGCAGAAGTGACAGGTATTAAAATTAGCAGCTAAAGGCATGAAATAGCACTATAATTGTAATCTATATGTCCCCAAAGTAAGACACAGAATATATACAGAAGACCCAAATCAAACTACACAAAAATGAAACACAGACCAAAAAGAGAGGTTAAAAAAAAGTAAAAACAGTATCAATAAACTATAGGATCACTTCACAGATGTCTTAATGTACATGAAATTGGAGTTCCTAAAGAATAAAGGGATGAAAGGGATAGAAAATATGCTTAAAGAAATATAGAAAGAAAAAATTCAAATTTGATGAAAACTATAAATTCAAACATTCAGGAAACTAAATGAACACGGAATCACAAAGAAAGCTATGCGAGGACACAGTGTAATCAAGTTGCTCAAAATCAGTGATAAAGAGAAAACATTAAAGCAGCCAGAGTAAAATGAAATGCAGATTTTTGTCAGAGTACAGCAGATTTTTGTTGCTGTTGTTGGAAACAATGCAAGTGAGAAGACAGTAGAACAACATCTTTAATATGTGGAAAGTAAATAGATACCAACTCAGTAACACATAACCAGCAAAAACACCTGTGAAAAACTAAGGTAAAATAAAGACATTTTCAGACATATTGAAACTAAAAGAATTCATAATCAGTAGACCAGCACTTCAAGAAATGTTAAAGGAACTCCTATAGGCAGAAGGAAAACAACAGTAGGAGATATAGACACACAAAGGACTAAAGAGAACTGGGAATGGTTAACTTCAGAGGTCAAGATATAAAAATATATTTTATCATTTAAATGTGTTTAAAATATAATTGTTTCAACAAAAATAATAATTAATGTGGAGTCTATAACATATACCAGCAAGCCACATAACAACAATAGCAATAGCAATAACAACAATAATAACAATAGTAAGGGTGACTGGGAAGTGAATGCATCATATTGCAAAGTTCTTATACAGTATATGCTTGCTAAGTTGCTCCAGTTGTGTCTGACTCTTTACCATCCTATGGACCAGAGCCTGCTGGGTTCTCTGTCCATGGCATTCTCTAGGCAGTAATACTGGAGTGGGTTGTCATGTGCTCCTCCAGGGGATGTTCCCAACCTACGTCTCTTACACCTCCTGCATTGGCAGGTAGGTTCTCTACCACTAGCGCCATTTGGGAAGCTCCTATACAGTATATGAGTAGCTTCCCTTGTAGCTCAGTTGGTAAAGAATCTGCCTGCAGTGCAGGAGACCTGGATTTGATCCCTGGGTTGGGAAGATCCCCTGGAGAAGGAAATGGCAACCACTCCAGCATTCTTGCCTGGAAAATCCCATGGACAGAGGAGCCTGGTGGGCTGCAGTCCATGGGGTCACAAAGAGTTGGGCACGATTGAGTGTCTAGCCTTAACCTTAATATAGTATATGAAGTGGTATAATATCTCTTGGAAGTAGACTGTGACAAGTTGAAGATACAAACCCTAAAGCAACCATTAAAATGACAGAGTTAAAGTTAGTAAGACAGCAAATAAGAAAAAATTGAATAATGAAAGAATAAAGAAGGCAGAAAAAGAGGGAAGCAAAACAAACAAAAGATTGAATGAATAGAAAATAGCAAGACATTGCTGTGATGAACATTGGGGTGCACGTGTCTCTTTCAGATCTGGTTTCCTTGGTGTGTATGCCCAGAAGTGGGATTGCTGGGTCATATGGCAGTTCTATCTCCAGCTTTTTAAGAAATCTCCACACTGTTTTCCATAGTGGCTGTACTAATTTGCATTCCCACCAACAGTGTAAGAGGGTTCCCTTTTCTCCACACCCTCTCCAGCATTTATTGCTTGTAGACTTTTGGATAGCAGCCATCCTGACTGGTGTATAATGGTACCTCATTGTGGTTTTGATTTGCATTTCTCTGATAATGAGTGATGTTGAGCACCTTTTCATGTATTTGTTAGCCATCTGTATGTCTTCCTTGGAGAAATGTCTGTTTAGTTCTTTGGCCCATTTTTTGATTGGGTCATTTATTTTTCTGGAGTTGAGCTTCAGGAGTTGCTTGTATATTTTTGAGATTAATCCTTTGTCTGTTGCTTCGTTTGCTATTATTTTCTGCCAGGACATGGAAGCAACCCAGATGCCCATCAGCAGATGAATGGATGAGGAAGCTGTGGTACATATACACCATGGAATATTACTCAGCCATTAAAAAGAATTCATTTGAATCAGTTCTAATGAGATGGATGAAACTGGAGCCCATTATACAGAGTGAAGTAAGCCAGAAAGATAAAGACCATTACAGTATACTAACACATATATATGGAATTTAGAAAGATGGTAACGATAACCCTATATGCAAAACAGAAAAAGAGACTCAGATATATAGAACAGACTTGTGGACTCTGGGAAAAGGTGAGGGTGGGATGTTTCAAGAGAACAGCATTGAAACATGTATATTATCTAGGGTGAAACAGATCACCAGCCCAGGTTGGGTGCATGAGACAAGTGCTCGGGCCTGGTGGACTGGGAAGACCCAGAGGGATCGGGTGGAGAGGGAGGTGGGAGTGGGGACTGGGATGGGGAATACATGTAAATCCATGGCTAATTCATTTCAATGTATGACAAAAACTACTGTAATGATGTAAAGTAATTAGCCTCCAACTAATAAAAATAAATGGAAAAAAAAAAAAGAAGAAATCACCCATTGTAAGAAAAAAAAAAAAAAAAGAAAATAGCAAGACAACAGATTCAATCCTACACATATCAATAACTACACTAAATGTAAACATCCTCAAGTCTCAACTGAGAGACAGAAATGATGAGACTGCATAAAAAAGCATGACCTATTATAGGCTGTTTATAAGAAACACACTTTAGGGACTTCCCTGGTGGTCCAGTGGCTAAGACTCTGTGCTGCCAGTGCCAGGGGCCCATGTTCAACCCCTAGTCAAGGAACTAGATCCCACATGCTGCAATTAAGACCCAGCACAACCAAATAAATAAAAAATTTAAAAAGAAACACACTTTAAACATTAAAAACAAAGAGATTAAAACAAAACGACAGAAATACATATTACATGCTAACATTAGTCAAAAGAGAGCTAGAGAGGTCATATTAACATCAAAGTATATCTCTGTGCAACTAGGGAAGAGATGGTTATATATTAATGTTTAAGGAATTCATTCATCAATAGGACATTACAATCTAAATGAATGCATACCTAATAGCAAAGGTTCAAATGTATGAAGGAAAAGTGGATACAATGGCAAGAAGAAATGGACAAACTTCTAATTATAATTCAATATCCCTCCCTTAGTAACTGACAGAATAGGAAGAAAATCAGTCAGGATGAAGAAAATCCAGTAGAATCTACAAAATGCTAATAAAATTAACAAGTTAGTTTCACAGTGTTGCAAGATAAAATATCAGTAAACAAAGATCAATTTTATACCTATATGCTAGAAACTAATAAACAGAAATTGAAAACAAATGCCCCTTTACAATGGCAAAATACTAGGGACAATTCTGATAAAAGATACTCAAGTCCTGTACACTAAAACTGCCAAACATTGCAGAGAGAAATTAAGAGATTTAAATAAATGGAGATATATACTGTGATCACGGTTTGAAAGAATCAGTATCGTTAAGATGTCAGTTCTCTCCAAACTGATCTGCAGATTCAATACAATCCCGATAAACATCCCAGCAGGCAATTTTTTGGGGGGTACAAATTGACAAGCTGATTCTGATATTCACAAGGAAATGCAAAGGTGTTAAAATAACAAAACAGCTTTGAAAACCAAGAACAGAGTTGCAGAACTAACAGTATGTGATAGGAAATCTCATTATAAAGCTACAGTGAACAAGAGTGTGTGATATTGGTGTAAAGACAGAGATAGGAAGAAAATGCAGAATCCAGAAATAGACACATGTGGACAACTGATTCTTAGCCAAAGTACAAGGATAGTATTTTCAACAACTGGTGCTGGAACAATTGGATATCCATGTGCAAAAACTGAACGTCTATCCATTATTTTGAAGTATGTAAAACCTAAAGTTGCAAAAATTTTCAAGTAAAACATAGGAAAAAATTCTTGTGACCTTGGATTAGGGAAATGTTTTGCAACTATGACATCTAAAACATGATACACAAAAAACTGATAAACTGAACTTCATCCAAATTAGTTTTTTTAAATGTCATCTTGAAAAGACATTGTTAAAGTAAAGACGAACCCTGTACTGACAGAAAATATTTGCAAAGTATGTATCTGCAAAGTATGTATACATATAAATACTTTTATGTATATAAAAACTTTCAAAAATCAATAATAAGAAAAAAATCAATGCAATAGAGAAGTGCAAAAGTTTTAAACACTTTGGCAAAGGAGATATTAAAAGATGCTTGCTCCTTGGAAGAAAAGCTATGACAAACCTAGGCAGCATATTAAAAAGCAGAGACATTACTTTGCCAACAAAGCCCATATAGTGAAAGCTATGGTTTTTCCAGTAGTCATGTACGGATGTGAGAGTTGGACTATAAAGACAGCTGAGCGCTAAAGAATTGATGCTTTTGAGCTGTGGTGTTGGAGAAGACTCTTGAGAGTCCCTTGGACTGCAAGGAGATCCAACCAGTCCATCCTAAGGGAGATCAGTCCCTAGTGTTCATTGGACGGACTGAGCCACTGAACAACAGAAGAAGATATATAGATGAATAATAAGTGCCTGAGAAGATGCTCAACATAATTAGTCATTAAGGCAACATAAATTAAAACCATGAGATACCATTACAAACATCAGAATATTTAGATTTACAAAGACCAAGTGTTGGCAAGGCTGTGGGGGAGCTGAAACTCTCACACTGCTGTTGGGAATGAAAAATAGGGTAAGTGCTTTGGCAAACAGTTGGGGAGGTTTCCTAAGATGCCAAATATACTTCTACCAGTTGATCCAAACACTACTCCTGGATATTTACTCCAGAGGGGGAAAAAAAGCATAATTCTACTAAAAGACATTTTGTGTGTTATAAACATGTGCACAAATGTTTATAACAGATTCATTTGTAATAGCCAAGAAATAGAAACAACTCAAATGTCCTTTAAAAGTCAATGAATAAACAAATACAGTAAATCTATACATTGGAATTCTGCTCAACAATAAAAAGAGAATCAATTATTGATACAAGCAAAAAGACAGATGAATCTCAAAATAATTATGTATAGTGAATGAAGCCAAACAAAGAATACATACTGTATGATTTTATGCATGTAAAACTATAAAAAGAACACAAACTCATAAGGAAATGATACTTAATACCATATTCTAACACATATATACGGAATCTAGAAAAATGGTACTGAAGAATTTACCTACAGGGCAACAGTGGAGAAACAGACATAGAGAATAAACTTATGGACACGGGGAGAGGGGAGGAGAGGGTGAGATATATGGAAAGATATATGTAACATGGAAACAAACAAAAAAAAAACTTAATGAAAATACAAAAACCTGGCTTTTCTATTAAAGAAAAAAACTCACAAAAGTCTGGTAATACTGAATTGATATCTTCATCAGGTGTCTGTGAGCTGGAGCTGAGTAGAACCTGACTTTTTAATAAAGATGGGTCAGGAGAGCTTTCCACTGGTTTGCACAGTTATGTTACCCACCAGGTCCTATAAACATTTGTATAATCAAAATCTCTGTCTGAAAGAACTTGAAATCTGATCGAGGAATGGAAGTAGTAGCAATAAAATTAATGTCAAATAGGAAACTCTTTTCAGACCCTGGGACACTTCCTTTTACCTAATAAAGAGGTTTATGGCGCGTGTGTGCTAAGTCATGTCAGTCGTGTCTGACTTCTGTGCAACCCCATGGACTGCAGCCTGCCAGGCTCCTCTGTCCATGGGATTCTCCAGGCAAGAATACTGGAGTGGGTTGCCATGCCCTCCTCCAGGGGATCTTCCCCACCCAGGAGTTGAACCCATGTGTCTTATGTCTACCTGCATTGGCGGGTGTGTTCCTTACCACTAGCACTCCCTGGGAATCCAAAGAGGTTTATACTGCATTATTATTTCTTTTTAGTCAGGTTATCAGAAATTTTAGATGCAAGTATAAGCAAAACAGTATACTTTCTAATTCACTAGAAATTGTATCTATGCCTTTAATTGTAATATTTCTATAAATTTTGTTTGGAAAAGGAAAAGAATAAAACGTGATTCATAAATAAAACAGTTAGCCGATGGAATTTTGAACAAATAAATAAATAGAACACAAACTCATCTATAATGACAGCAAATCAGTGGTGGCCTGGGGATAGGTGGGACATGCAGAGACAGGTAAGAAGGGTGAATGAAAAGCAGAAAAATTTGAAAAAAATCTGGGGAGTGATGGATATGCTCATTATCCTGATTGTGGTGATGCTTCTACATGAAAATTTATGAAGCTGTCACTCTAAACATGTGCAGATTATCGTATGTCAATTACACCTCAGTGAAGAAATGCAAAAATAATATTTCCTATTTTCCCCCAATTCTATGCAATTTAGACTTCACACATGCCATCCTTGCTATATGCTCCAAGTAGTACCTCTTTCATCAAAACAAGCCCAACAATTTTCAAGAAAAGAAAATCTTCAAGTATGCTAATAACTTCAGTTATTTCTTGTCATTTTATAAGTTAACTTTCTCCTTTAACCTTTTTCTAAGTGTGCTGAAAGGTATTTTCTCATGTTTTCATTAACCTGGTCTTCGGTGTCATAGACTCTGGTGATTGTGGATATTTTAGGTTGAGAAAATGAAGCCAATGGCATTGTTGATCGGATGCCTACGTGAGGCAGCCACCGCCCCGGCAGGACACTCCTGAGCTGGGCGTATAGCAAGACCCGGCTGCTGCACACAGAAACTGCGCTTCTTTTCTTCAGGACACCTGCATGAAGGCGGCTGCTCTGCTGAAAAGTCTTCACCAGCTGTGTCCGTGTATGAACACCTCGTCGTAGGATCTCTCACCTTCCGCAACCCCCCTATGCTCCAGTTCTTCAATTTATGCATTCCCTCTGATCATAAAAGCAGTTCTGAACACACACACCATAGCATCAGTGCTCTCTATATTATTTCAAGTCATTAATTAGCCAAGTTCCTGTATTTTCTGTAAGTCAATCCTTTTGCGGCTCTTCCCGTTAACTACCTCCCCTTAGAACTATTTCCTTTGTTAAATACGTGCTTATACAAGTTTCTGAATGTGTATTATGTATCAATTATATAATTACATAATTACAGTAATCGGATTTAACTGCATAATTAGAATGTGTAATTACATAATTAAAACATGTAATTACCAAGTTAAAAAAATAATATGGAAATTATTTTTTAAATGAATAATGCATGTATGAATAGGCAGCTCTATTCACTCAGCTCTAAAGTTCACTACTTTAGCGTTCTAAAAATCATTTTAGCTGCAACAAACTTAGAATCCAGCAAGCAGTTATTTCACTCGACGGGTTGAATATTTTCAAAAAATGTAATAGATTTTGATTTTATTAAAATAGTAAAAACCTTTAAGAGTTCATAATTTGGATGCAGGAGAAAGCCAAAATAGTAAGTAGTGATGACTGAGTACAAAAGTCGTGACCCAGCTGGTATTCTGGTGAATCCATGAGACAGTATTTCTGATTCTGTCCCAAAATTCTATGCTTGGTCTCAAAGGTACAATGCTAATTTTAAAAATAAATGTTGATTATACATGGGCTTCATAATAAGAAAAATCTACCTCTATCCATTTAATTTCAACTTGAACAAAAAATTTTTTTAAATCTAGAAGTGTATTGTCTCAGTGGTATGATGATGATGGTCAACTATGCTAGGTTGGAGATGCAGAGAGGGATCAGGTGAGTTCTCCAGATTTATGCTGTTCAGACAGACACATAGCCAATAAGTAAAATGCAGAGAGAATATGGGCAGTAATAGCTTTAAAAGACTTTTAAAAAATCTAATAAGTCATAATTTGGTGCCTAAGGAAATAATCCTCATCATCTAAACCAGCAATCAATTGCTGATTTTTGTGATCCAAATCAACACAGCAGTTGATTACTTTCTTCACAGGAAAAATCCCTAAGTCCTCTTCAGGCCCATAACACTTTGTACATGCTTAATAATACAGCACTTAATCCCATTATCTCATAATTATGTTTACGTCTGCCACTTCTTCAGAATGTGAGTTCTAGGAGAGCAATCACTCAGTGCAGGAAAGATTTCTTACACACGTTGAATGCCTGCAGAAGTCTCCTACACACATATACATACACAGGCACATATATAATGAAGGCATATCTGCCTGTCCTTTTCATGGGGACATAGAATGAATCTGTCTCTTGACAACACATGTCACCAGCACATCTTTCAAAACCCAACAGTTTCACTTGCAAATACTGCTAAAGATCATTCTCAGATGACAACTTGTTCTTGGAAAGAAAAGGAAACACAAACATGAAATAAAAGAGTATGTTGCACAGAGATGGCAAGAAAAAATTAGCAGAATAGTTACAGTAAATCACAGCCTAAAGCTTGATATTTTGCATCACATGATGTTAGAGGACCATTGTATTAGTAAGTGTGTATCTGTCGGATGTGATCAGTCTGGTCTTCAGAGTTGCCCCGTTTCAGCAGACAGCTCCATCACTCTTCATCTTATGAATTCATCTGCAGCAGTTTAATGTTCAGTTCATTAGTTAATTATCTGCAGCAACATTTCTTGGGCTTCTGTTTACATGAAGCAGTGTGCTGGCATGAAAGATGCAACAAAGAGCAGGAAGTAGCAGCCCCTGCCCTCATGGAGCTCATGCTCCAGGAACAGGACAGACGCAGAAGCAAACGGCAGTGCACATGCTCAGTCTGTGGTCAGAGGGTGTGCCAAGACCCAGGGAGTGTGGAGAAGAACAGCGCACCATGACAAATTCTGCACATGGCATGAGGGATCAAGCTCCTTGGACCCTAACCATTTCAGAGTTGTTGCAGATAATCCAAGTTGAACTTCATACACCAGAGCAACTGGCTTAGAATGACTCCAACATCCCAGAACCTAGAGTTGGAAGATTCATTAGTTTTAGGAACCCCATTCTCTCTAAATACACCCATCCCCAACTCATTCACCCTCACTCCAGGGTAAAAACTGGCAAGCATTGTTCTCAGTCTGTTTTTGTTGGCAAACAAATTAGTAGGTTGGGGTCTAACATGTGTGTGCATGCGTGCATGCTAAGTTGTCTCAGTCATGTCCAACTCTTTGTGACCCCACGGACTGTAGCCCACGAGGCTCATCTGTCAATAGGATTCTCCAGGCAAGAATACTGGAGTGGGTTGCCATGCTCTCCTGGGATGCTCCAGGGGATGTTCCTGACCCAGGGACCGAACCTGCACATCCTGCAGCTCCTGTATTTCAGGTGGATTCTTTACTGCTAAGCCACCACGGAAGCCCCTTGCAATGTAATACATGGCCCTAAACGGAGGAGTTAATGATCCTGCCTAACAGCAAAGAAGAAACTTGCAAAAATCATGGAAGCATGCAAGTTCACAGATATTCACATAAATACAGTTCAGTGTGGTGTGAGGCTAATCAGGAAGGTTTGAGTCTTGTTTCCTTGCTTTTTCTGGGGAAATAGGTTCCTCCTTAGCTACTTGGGACCGAGTAGCAGCCATCCCAGAGCCTCCTCCACAGCTGGATGTTGGTCACAGCCAACCAAGAGAGAGGTGCCCAGTGACTCTGAAGACAAATCCTGCCTTGAATTCCAGCCTCACCACTGACTAGCTGAGCAATTCTGGGTAGATCACCTATTCTCACTGAGCCTATTTTCTGTTTCTGTTAAAGCAGGATGAGCTCAGTCTGACTCTTTGCGACCCATGGACTGTGGTCAATCAGGCTCCTCTGTCCATGGGATTCTCCAGACAAGAATACTGGAGTGGGTTGCCATGCTCTCCTGCGGGGGCTCTTGTCCACCCAGAGATTGAACCCAGGTTTCCTGCATTGCAGGCGGATTCTTTATTGTCTGAGACACCAGGGAAGCCTACACGGAGGATGAAAGGAGACAGCATATGCGAAGCCCCGGCTTGGTGCGCACATGCCCCCCTCCCCACCTGACGGAGCAGCGGCCACAGTTAGGAGTGAGGGTCTCAGCTGGCCGCTAAGAGTCAGCACCTCAGAAGCTGCCTTTTCTTCTCCACTAGCCCTGCCGTCATTCTCCCTTTCTAGCCTGCCTCCACTCCCATCTCCAAGGTCAGACCTTGGAACCTCAGAGGTTTTCTGCCTTCCAGAAGCTTCCTTCATATTCCAAAGAAAAAAATTTTAAAACTCATCATGAAACACCAGTGCTTCATGTTAATTTCATCATCTGTCTTCCCTTTAAAAACCCCACATGAGACCACTTCTTGCCTGGTTCTCTCACCTTTTGTAGGCGAATTTCCCTGTTTTAATTCACTGCCTTTTCTATCTATTGAGTTCTCCTGCCCAGGCAGTGAACCTGTGAGCTTAAAATGGAAACAGAGAACCTCCTCCCTTTTCTGCAGCTGCCGCTTCACTAGTACTCATTAAGTAGAGTCAGTGTTTTAACGCACTAACAAAAACACATGATTGTTTAACAGAGTATATTATGGAAAATGGCAGTGTTAATAGTCTCCGTGGAGTTCTAGTTGGGGAAAAGTACATTATAGCCTTGCCAAGGCAGGGGGCTGTTTTTGTACGTGAAAATAAGTTACCGACATTGTATATCATTTTTATATCTTGTTGCTAGGCAACATCTAAGAATGTGGTTATTGCAAATGTGTCTGCTTTCTTGTTTAAAAAAAAATCCGCTTCTTAATTCTGTTAAATTAGCCCCGTTATTGATTCTGTGGTCTTTCCTGAGTATATTGATTGAGGTTCATCCATTAGCTTGGGGTGAGGCGGGGGAGGGCAAGGCAGGCTGGTGTCTGTAACTAGAACACAGACATTAATACTAATCATTAGTTCTCTTGTTTGTCACTCTTTGTTTTCATACACAGACAGGTAGAGTTCTGGTACCCAGAGATGCGTTCTTCAAAGGACGAGAGGAAGATGGGGACAGAGTCTGCCAGTGAATGAAGTAAGTAATTACACGTATTTTCTAGAGTAGGCTTCCTATCACTGATGGTCCTGAGGCCCCAGAATATTTCTTTATTTTCTTTCTCTTGAAGTTTGACTCTTGATCCAGCCTCTGTTTACTCGTTCTTGTTTCCTGCTGATGTGGCACATTAGAGCCATATCCCCTGTCACTCAAGAGAATGGGGGAGGGGTATTTAGAGGGGGTGGAGAGGGTAAGGAAAGGTGACTGGTCATTTCCCATGAAAGAATTCTCCTGGCTTCTCTCTCACCTACTCTTCCTGGACTCCTGCTAATGGGAAGTGCCTTCTCTTAACCCTGCTGGTGAGGGAGGGACTCTGGCCCTACAGTGATGGGGATGCAGAGTGTGGTCCTCCCGAGGCTAGGCAGAGGCGATATGCAGCGGCTTATCGGTCACATTTATCCTCAGCCTGGGGAGAGGCTCTCAGGGCGTAGAGTGAATCAGCAGGGGCTGTGGGAGGCAGGCAAGAGGATAGGGTGACCATACTGGGGGGACCTTGGCTTGTTCTACTAATTCCACAGGCTGGCAGGGAACTAGACTCCTTCCGCGGGGATGAGCAGGAAACCGTGATAAGGAGGGCTGTTAGCATAGGAGACTTAGCCATGAGGATGAAATAGATGGGAGCTTGTGGTTAGACCATGTGAAGCCCTCCTGGTTTCACCAGATGTCAAGGGAGCACACAGTATTGAATCTCAGTCTTAGTTAGTCCATCACAGAGACAGATGATTGGATTGGCTTTTCCAATTTCAGGGCAAAAAAAAAAAAAAAAAATCCAGGACCAAGAAGTCAAATTCATAGTTGCGGCTGACCAGGAAGACCTTTCTATCAGCTGAGAGATCAGAAAACTAAAGGGTCTCTTTGGGGACATCACAGCTCCCCACCCAAGGAAGAGCAGAAACTTTAGCAGGGGTTAAAGTTCAGCAGGGATTGCTGCCTTCTTGCATGGAAAATTCCATGGCCAGAGGAGCCTGGTAGGCTACAGTCCATGGGGTCGCAAAGAGTGGGACATGACTGAGCGACTTCACTTTCCTTTCTTGCCTTAGGTTCATGGACAGTCCTTCTAAGGGGGATTCTGTGAACTTTTAGGAAAGAACCAACAGACCAGGTAGCAACCCATATACCAAGCCATTTCCTCTCGCCTGTTTTGTGTTCTCTCCCCTTCTACCAGGATCCTAATTCCTTCTGTGACTGTTGAGGGTGCAAGAAATAGCCCTGAAGGTACCAGTCGCCCCACCCAAACAAGGTAAGGAATGTTTGGGGGTTAGGCTAAGATTTAGGCCTCAGCTGAGCTTTGAGCCCTTAAACATGGCTTTGATAAATTCTTGAGGTCATGATCAAGTCCATGATCTGTGAGAAATCAAGAGGTTTCCATGGACTACTACATTCCATCAGTATGTCCCCCAGATTCATCTACATCTCTCTTTCAGAAATGATGAAAAACTACTGAAATAGAGAAACCCACTTGAATGTATAAGAGACTATAAGAGACACCCACATAAGGATTCAGCGTTCAAAATGGAATGCTTATTACTACTTGCAAGATGGTATGCTGGACCCCAGGCTTCCCAGGTGGTGCTAGCAGTAAAGAATTCTCTTGCCAGTGAAGGAGACATGGACATCTTTCGGGGAATGGATCTGTCTGATTCATGGTGCTGGCTTCAGTACATGTGCGGAAACAGAGTAAGTGCTCACTGACTATCTATAAAATGAATTTTAGGCACTCATGAATTTCAAGGCTTCCATAATAGGCCAGTGATTTTTCACTCATGAGCCTCTGGAGTTTGACTCAATATTCACCTATCTATCTATCTATCCATATAAAGCCCAGGATGAGAAAAAGGTCTGTTATCCCTGGAGGGAATCTAGAGTGGAATGAGTTGTTTACTGGGAAGGGCAGTGACTGTAGGTGAGGACCACTCCAAGGCAGCTAGGCATCCTTCAGTTGCTATGCAACCCCAGGCATTTTCCCTCATCTTACCTGGTATTTCTTACCTCACCTGGTTTCCTGTCTAGGAAATAATTACAACACTTACACTGTCAGACAGCCAAGACATAGTTATGGAATACCCACAGGGCACAAAGCAATAAACTTATTGCTTATTTAAGTCAGAAAATAAAGCTAAAGCAAAGGACAGGATTAGGCCAAATACCTGGGCAAACCAGGCTCAAGTAGGAGCATTAGACTCTTACTGCCTCCAGGCAGTCATGGTCATATGCAGTCTTGGCTTTGGGGTATTTAAGAGCAGTGTTTGAAAAAAATCTCATCTACCTAGTTTTGTCAAAATCTGTTTATATGCTTGTGTTGGTTTTTATTATTTATTTTATTGCTGCTGTAACAAATCACTTCAAAATTAGTGGAATGCGAGTCATTCCACTCCAGATTCGCTCCAGGAATAACAGACCTTTTTGCTTATCCTGGGCTTTGTATGGATAGAGAGATAGAGAGATAGAGTATTGAGTCAAACTCCAGAGGATCATGAGTGAAAAATCACTGGCCTATTAGGGAAGCCTTGAAATTCATGAGTGCCTAAAGTTCATTTTATACATAGTCAGTGATTAGTGCGTGTGCATTTATTATCTTACAGGTCAGAAACTTGGAAGCCCAGAATTGGCTAGAATCAAGGTAGTGGCAGGGTTGTGTTCTGTTTTGGACGCCCTAGTGGAGAATCTGTTCCCTGCCCCTCCCAGTTTCTAGAGGTTGCCTGCATTTCTTGGCTCATGGCTCCTCCTTCCATCTTCAAAGCCAGTAAAGGCTTTTTCACACCCCCATCTCTCTGGTTCTCTCTCTTCAGCCTCTCTGTTCCACTTATAAGGCCATCTGTAATTACGCTGCACCCACCCAGATAGTCTAGGATCTTTCCCCATCCCAACATCAGCTGCCTAGCAACCTAATTCCTTTGTTCCCCTAACTCCCCTTTGCCACATAACACATTCCTATATTCTGGGGATTAGGAATGTAATCCTAATTACATTAGGCATGACTCTGTCCCCCACAGTGTCTGTATATGATTCATTATCTGCCTATCGAGAGCAATGATGAGGAGTTCCCTGGTGGTTAAGAATCTGCTTGCTAGTGCAGGGACAAGGGTTCGATCCCTGGTCTGAGAAGATCCCACACACCACGGAGCAACTAAGCCCATGCGCCGCGACTACTGAGCCGATGTACCTAGAGCCCATGCTCTGCACCAGGAGAAGCCACCGCAGTGAGAAGCCTGCACTATGCAACTAGAGAGTAGCCCCTGCTCACGGCAACTAGAGAAAGTCCATGCGCCACTATGAAGACCCAGTGCAGTCAAAAATAAAACACACACATACGTAAAAAGAAATTTTTTTTTAAAGACTAATGATGGGTTATGAATCTATGGGTACAGCCCAGCAACCTGTTCAAGGCTGTTTATCACCTTGAGAACCTTGCATTCTAAGGAAGGTAATGCATAAAGTATTAATTACCATGAGAAAAGAACCCTAGCATTTATAACATGATATTTCTTATTAAATCCTCATCACTACTTTGCAGGACATGTAAGGAAAGTATTATTATCTCTAATTTACAGGTGAGTAAATTGAGGCACGGAGGAATTTTTTTTCTCTTAAAGTCACAGAAACAGCACATTTAAACCTGTGTGTGCAAATGTGCTATGTCGCTTCAGTCGTGTCCAACTCTTTACGACTCCATGGACTATAGCCTGCCAGGCTCCTCTGTCCATGGGATTCTCCACGCATGAATACTGCAGTGGGTTGCCATGCCCTCCTCTGGGGACTCTTCCTGACCCAGGGATCAAAACCATGTGGGTGCTTTACCACTAGTACCTCCTGAGAAGCCCCGATTCAAATGTAGATGGGCAGAATTCCAGCCCAGCAAAACCTATTCATACTGCAAAACCCTGACAGGATATGTCAGGTCAACATCTACCGCCCAGAGAAGCAGGAAGAGATCCTATTTCTACTGTATGAAAGGAAGCCCAGGTGTGGGGCTGTTCAGAAACTTTATAAGGAACACTCAGTACGCCTACACCTCCTGCAGAGCCGACATTCTCCCCGCATCACCCCGGAACTTATCTCTGGTCCTCACTGTAGACAGTGATGTAATGACGGAAGGGCTGCGTAGACAGCGAGCATGACCACAGGGCTGAGGAGCAGCAGGGCAACGTGCGTACTTCACACCCAGAGCTGCAATCAGCTACTGGCTTTAGTGTTCTGTGTATTAATAAAAGAAGCAGCTGTGAACGGCTGCAGCCTGCCATGCCCACTGGCAACTAGGTACCTGAACACATATAACCAGGGAGGTGGAGGAGTTTTGTTAAAATCTGGTATTCCTGCTTGCCACTCCAGGTTCTTTTATTCTCCAAAAAGGTACTTTTTTTTTTTTCATGGAGAATCCAAGGTCAGAAACCTGTTTGCTCTAATGATCTCACAGATGAGTTCTGATGTCTTAACTTAAAAAATAAAGGGACTGATTCTCATGCTCCACCAAAGAGATGGACGTCTGTGAAATGTGGCCCCTCCGTAGACCATCTATAGTGACTGCTTTTTGGTCACCATCGCCCACTCTCCCCACCTGGAGGCAATCCACAGAGGCCATGAGAAATGAAATCTTTTCCCGGGATCTTTGAAGAAACCCGTGCAGGTTAAAAACTAACAGAAGCTGAAAAGTCATGCTCGCCTGCCGGTGGAGCCCAGAAAAGCCTCAGGGAGCACACTGGGGGTCCTGTTGTAGCATCCTCTCGAGGTAAGACCTGCCAGGCCCCAGAATGCTCACTGGCCACCACCTTAAGACGTGACTTTGATGGTTAAAGCGGTAGAGGGTGAGAAAAATGAGAATCACTGGGAAAGGAAAACACACAAATTCAAAGGCATAAAGGAAGCCCAGAGTGACTCCCTTTCTTAATTGCCTAATACAATCCCCACTAGATGCATAAATTACAGTTCCTATTAACAGCTCTATGAATAATAATCAGTTTACTTCCTGACTTGTACCTAAATATACTTTCTATATGATTTCATCTTTTATTCAGCTGTTTAAAAGCAGAACATCTAATTACAGTTCCTATTAGTCAACATCATTTTTTTTCGTCTTTGCCATGGAGCATGTGTGATGACTGATTTTCTAAAAACAGAATTCCTTAGCATATGGAACAAATCGTGTTATTATTAATGCATCCCCAAATGACTCTGCATTTCAATTCCCTTAATTATTTAGTCATTGCTGATTATGTCTTTTTACAATTCATTATCGCATTTCTCGCAACATGAACATTTTAGTCATTAAGTGTCAAAATGAACGGTTTGACCTCATAAAAAAGACACAGTTTTAAAAGTCCGTGCTTCTTTTCTTTAATGTTTTCATGCTATATGATAACGCGGTGCTAAACAGAAAGCTTTTCAAGGACACTGTAATATACACCTAATATGTTTACAGTGACAGCCATTATTGTCTGACCTTGGGGGGAAGTGAGGAGGTGGGCTGTGGAGCTGCCCCTGGCACATCTCTAAAGATCAATCCAGAATAAATGAGGAGTTTGGGATTAACATGTACACACATAAAACAGATAACCCACAAGAACCTACTGTATAGCACAGGGAACTCTATTCAATGTTTGGTACAACTTATTAAAATTCTCCAAGCCAGGCTTCAGCAATACGTGAACTGAGAATTTCCAGGTGTTCAAGCTGGTTTTAGAAAAGGCAGAGGAACCAGAGATCAAATTGCCAACATCCACTGGATCATCGAAAAAAGCAAGAGAGTTCCAGAAAAACATCTATTTCTGCTTTACTGACTATGCCAAAGCCTTTGACTGTGTGGATCACCATAAACTGTGGAAAATTCTGAAAGAGATGGGAATACCAGACCACCTCACCTGCCTCTTGAGAAACCTGTATGCAGGTCAGGGAGCAACAGTTAGAACTGGACATGGAACAACAGACTGGTTCCAAATAGGAAAAGGAGTATGTCAAGGCTGTATATTGTCACCCTGCTTATTTAACTTATATGCAGAGTACATCATGAGAAACGCTGGGCTGGTAGAAGCACAAGCTGGAATCAAGATTGCCAGAAGAAATATCAATAACCTCAGATAAGCAGATGACACCACCCTATGGCAGAGAGTGAAGAGGAACTGAAAAGCCTCTTGATGAAAGTGAAAGAGGAGAGTGAAAAAGTTGGCTTAAAGCTTAACATTCAGAAAACTAAGATCATGGCATCTGGTCCCATCACCTCATGGGAAATAGATGGAGAGACAGTAGAAACAGTGTCAGACTTTATTTTTTGGGCTCCAAAATCACTGCGGATGGTGACTGCAGCCATGAAATTAAAAGACGCTTACTCCTTGGAAGGAAAGTCATGACCAACCTAGATAGCATATTAAAAAGCAGAGACACTACTTTGCCAACATAAGTCCGTCTGGTCAAGGCTATGGTTTTTTCAGTGGTCATGTATGGATGTGAGAGTTGGATGGTGAAGAAAGCTGAGAGCTGAAAAATTGATGGTTTTGAACTGTGGTGTTGGAGAAGACTCTTGAGAGTCCCTTGGACTGCAAGGAGATCCAGCCAGTCCATCCTAAAGGAGATCAGTCCTGGGTGTTCATTGGAAGGACTGATGTTGAAGCTGAAACTCCAGTACTTTGGCCAACTCATGTGAAGAGTTAACTCACTGGAAAAGACCGTGACGCTGGGAGGGATTGGGGGCAGGAAGAGAAGGGGACGACAGAGGATGAGATGGCTGGATGGCATCACCGACTCGATGGGCATGAGTTTGCGTAAACTCCGGGGGTTGGTGATGGACAGGGAGGCCTGGCATGCTGTGATCCATGGGGTCGCAAAGAGTCGGACACGACTGAGCAACTGAACTGAACTGAACTGAACTGATTTGGGAAAAGAGTTTGAAAGAGAATAGATGTATATGGATAACCGAATCACTTTGCTGTTACACCTGACACTCATATACCATTGTGAGTCATCTATACTCCAATATAAAATAAAATTTAAAAAAAGAACCCTAATTCAATCATACTGGGATGTGCTCATTTTAAACAAACATACTACCTGTGTAAGAAGATTGTTGTACTAGTTTTATTCACAAAGCTAAAACCAGCTTTTTGGGAAACTCCGGGTAAGAAACATTTACTAAAATGAGAACTGACTCTTAATAAGAATTAATTGTGCCCTCTAGTTGATCCTCCAGAAGTTATAGAACCAGATTCTGACCTGGACTCTTTACTAAGGCCTGGGCACTAGGACCCCCATGCAGATGTCGGCTCATGATTTCAGGCAGGTCCGTATACCTCGTCTGAGGCCAAATTCATTGTAAAAAGTTAAAGGGATAATTGGAGAGGATTAAGAAGGCTGAGAATGTGAGGGAATTAAAGGAAAACAGACATGCTTATTTCTGCCTGGCTAAAGCCTTGTCTCTGAGATGTGCGATTCTCTTACAATCATGCTTCATTTGTAACCTAGATGGTAGATACTACCATAATGTAAGGGCTCCCCTGGTGGCTCAGACGGTAAAGAATCCGCCGGCAATGTGGGAGACTCGGGTTTGATCCCTGGGTCAGGAAGATCCCCTGGAGGAGGGCCAACCCCGGGATCAAACCCGGTCTCCTGCATTGCAGGCAGACACTTTTCCATCTGAGCCACCAGGGAAACCGAGGGCATGGCTGCCCACCCCCGAATTCCTGCCTGGAGAACTCCATGGACAGAGGAGCCTGGTGGGTCACAGTCCATGGGGTCACAGAGAGTCAGACAGGACTGAGCGACTAACAAAATGGTAAACCTTTTCACTAGGTACACTTTCTATTTCAGCAAGTACCTCCTGGTCATGCTGACACTGAGTCCCACTGAAAGGACATGACAATGGAACTTGTTTTTGTCTTTGTCTTTTGATTTAGAACAAGCAACAGATGCCACATTGTCAAAGGGAAGTGTACCTAGACAGGGCAGAGCTCGAATCAAGTGACAATCCTTCATACATGGTATAAGAATATCAACCCATTTCCTTTCTCATTTCTTCTTTTAAGGGTCCATGTGGAAGCTGGAGATTTTATTTTCTTTTTTTTTGACACCCCTTGAAAAAATTCTTTCTTTCCTTCTTTATTTTAATTTTTGTTGGCTGTGCTGGGTCTTTGCTGCTGCGTGCCGGCTTTCTCCAGTTTTAGAGAATGGGGGCCCCTTTTCACTGCAGTGTGCGAGCTTCTCATTGTGATGGTTTCTCTTGGTGCATGGGCTTCAGTAGATGTGGTGACAGGCTTAGTTACCCGGAGGCATGTGGGATCTTCCTGGACCAGGAATCGAACCCATGTACCCTGCCCTGGAAGGAGGATTCTTAACCACTGGACCACCAGGGAAGTCTGAAGTTGGGGATGTTCTGAACCTACCTCTTTGAAGACTCCCACTATTTTAACTGTTCCTTCCAAGCCCAAGTAGATTTGTGTGTTTCACACTGCTCACCTCAGATGGATACGTCTGGGAAGGATTTATATTTAAGTAGGAGGGTTCTATGTCATTTGCCAATAAGACAGCTGCTCCAAGCAATCTACCAAGTTTATTCCGATGTGAAAATACTGCTGTAAGTTAGAAGCTATGCATAATTTTTAATCCTTTGTGAGCTCTGAGAAGGAGTCTTTAGAAACACAGTAGACTAGAACATATATTATAAAAACTACTTTGCCTGGGTAATCTGATTCATAATTAGGCATAATTGGTATAACCATATACTTGTAAAAGCAACGAAAGGGGCATAAATCGACACAAATGAAGGTAGTTTTACCATAACTAAGAAGGCAAAGAAATTTAAATGAGCACTTTAACTGTACTTAGAGAGATAAAAAACCATCAACCACCTACAAACAATGTTCCACCAGGGGGTGTAGTCTGCATTTACTTGCTTTGTGGCTGCTTTGCAAATGTATGCACCTGAACAGTTGTTTTAAAAAACAGTATTTTTGTAAAGTGATTTATAATGCCCCACTGGCTTTGATATTTATTCTGAGGAAGGATTGTCTTTATATTGTATTGTTTGTCGATCAAACTCAAAGTGATTCCAATGCTTTTGTTTTCTAGTAACATTACCTTGTAAAAAAAGCTGTAAGCAGACACCTAGACTCTAAATATCTAGGGGAATTTACTATTAATCCTATATTAATCCTTTCCTGTAGGCAGGAGTCTTTCAGCAAAGCAATGATTTCCTAGCAATAAAGATAATCTCATCAATACTCTACAACTGGATTTTACAGATGGATATTTCCTTAAGTGAACCTCATCTCTAATGAATTTGAAACTACTTGATTATCCTAACGAGAATAATAGCAGCTAACAGTCATCAGTTTCAAAATAAACTGTTTATCTCAATCACAGCTTTGCAAGATTGGTTTACCTCCAGAACTGTGTGTGATGAATGAAAACATTTGGTTAGACATGTTGACTCATGAAGAAGTGTGTATCCACAAATTTATCTGGCAATAGATGTTACAACCACATCACAAAGTGAGTGAGAACAATGCCTTTCTTCTCTGCGAAATGCATGCTGTATTGAAATCTCTATTGACTGGCTGTCACCAGGCTGGTCAGTGGCAGAGCTGTTGTTGAACAGAGTGTCTGATGCAAGAGCTCCAGCTGCGGTGAAAACTCACACCCTGGCAGGCAGGGGTGCAGGCTGTGGCCAACTGGACCTCTTGGGGCCTCTGACTCTCCATCTTTATCCACCCCTCTCCTGGAGAGGAGGACAATGTTGACTGCTAGAGCTCTTACGAAGAGTAATATGAGCAGGTGGTGTCAGTAACAGAGCTTTATGGAGGGAGGCAAGACACAGGCTGATGCAGAAGAGCCCTGTGCTTCAAGATGCACTACTCATAACTGGGCAATGCATAAATACATGCTAGAGACCAATCTGTAAGGAACTATCAAAGGTTCTTTTTGAAAAAATTTATGTATTTATTTATGGCTGCGCTGTGTCTTCATTGCTATGTGGGGCCTTTCTCTAGCTGCAGTGAGCAGGGGCTGCTCTCTAGCTGTGGTGCACAGGCTTCTCTTGTTGTGGAGCACAGGGCCCTAGGGCGCACGGGTTTTGGGAGTTAGGGTGCATGGGCTTAGCTGCTCCGTGGCACATGGGATCTTCCTGGCCCAGAGATCATATCTGTGTTCCCTACATTGGCAGGTGGATTCCTAACCACTATACCACCAGGGAAGTCCCTCAAAAGTACCCTGTGCACCCCTTGTGCCACATGTCAGGTATCAATCCTCAACCAAACTACTGGAAGCCCTGTACAACTTCTTCCCACTGAAGCAACAGTGGCAGCCACGAGTATCCTTTTATATCATCGAGGCCAGGAGAGAGAGGTGATACAAACAAGAGACCAGATGCATCCCCACAAGGAGAATTTGCCTAGTCTTATGTATTAAAAAATCACTCTATCTGGTTTATGAACTTAGGCTCTGGAGTCTGGAGTTTAAACCCTAACTATGTCTATTATTTATTATGTGTTCCCCTCCCCTTATCACAGTTTCCTGCTCTGGAAGAGGAGGATGACTTCATCCAGGGTTAGAATGAGGATTAAAGGAGAGAGTACAGAAAGCCATCGATGCGTGACACGCCATGCTACCGTTACTGCTTCTGTTGCGTTAGTTCATGCAGTCTGCTCTGGTCCACAGAGTCTATTCAGGTCCCTGCACCTTCAAGAAAAGGAGGCTGTCATGCAATGTGGCTCTGATGGGCTCTTTATCATTTTTGGTAAGAAAAGGTCCAGCACATGTCCTGCAAGATTTTACATCCTGAGTTTTCCCAGCACTGCTAAGACCTTGGGGCGGGGTGGCAGGGTGGGTGGGCAGAAGGAATGCATTTAAAAAATGCTCCAACCAAAGTTATTGCTAATCTGATCTCCAAAACATGTGTTCTAATACACCAAATATTTTGCCCACTGCTTTTTCTTTCCATTTTCCCCCATGAGCACGTGCTTGGCTTTTGATGTGGCACGCACTCTAAAAACACATTATTAAGCATACAAGTCGGTCACCCCTGGAGCTGACACTCTCTCCCCTGCTTATTCTTAACAAGTCTCCTTTTGTGCTGAAGTAATTAATCATTTCAACTTTCTAAGGATTGCTGATGGCCTTTCGAGATGACTCCAGTTACCAAGGCCCCCCTCCTCCCATCACTGTCTACACTGTTCTGCACATGTCAGGAATCTGCTCCTGGGTCTGTATTCATGTCACACTGGGCTCCTCATCTCATATAACAATAACCGCCAACGTCCAAAAGAACTTAGTGTTCACTTGCCTTTATCCAGAGTCTGGGCTTGGGGTGTGGGTGGAGGTGTGAGTGAGAAATTTTGGTGAAAAAAACAAGGAAATGGAAAAAGAATGATCAGTGCTAACTTTGCAGCCCAGAGGGGAGGTTTTCATCTCGGGGTCCTGGAGGGAATCTCTTAGGACACCACCTTCTTCATGCATCGTGGCTGAATTTTCTTTCTCTCTTTTTTCTCTTTCTCTCTGGTTTATTGGCAGCTGAGTTTTCAAAGGGCTTTCCTGTTTGAAGCTGAGTCTTTGACTCACCCGGGTCAGAGAATGTCATTTGGTTTCCAGGGTAGGTTGCAGGGGAGTTAGTAATTTTTTAAGATGCAGTATCAACAATTTTAGCTAGATTTAGGTTCTATTTTTAAAAGCCTACCCTTCCCTGTCCTCCACCCAGGTATCCACTGTTAAACTGAATTCAAAAAACAGGTTTTAAAATGACCAAAAATACTATGAGATCACAAGTTATTGCCAGAGAAGGGAACACAAAAATGATTCATAAATTAAATATGCAGATATAAACATACCAACAATGTTGAATTAATTAATATAGATTCCCAGGGTGATTTTTAGAAAATATGCACTTTATACACAGAGACAAATCTATATTTGAGATCATTAAAAAGATATTTATGAGTAACTAAAGAATAGAGATGTAACTGAAAAATAGAGAAGTAACTGAAGAATGATCACATGGACCACAGCCTTGTCTAACTCAGTGAAACTAAGCCATGCCGTGTGGGGCCACCCAAGACGGTAGGGTCATGGTGGAAAGGTCTGACAGAATGTGGTCCACTGGAGAAGGGAATGGCAAACCACTTCAGTATTCTTGCCTTGAGAACTCCATGAACAGTATGAAAAGGAAAAAAGATAGGACACTGAAAGATGAACTCCCCAGACTGGTAGGTGCCCAATATGCTACTGGAGATCAGTGGAGAAATAACTCCAGAAAGAATGAAGGGATGGAGCCAAAGCAAAATCAACACCCGGTTGTGAATGGGACTGGTGATAGAAGCAAGGTTCGATGCTGTAAAGAGCAATATTGCATAGGAACCTAGAATATTAGGTCCATGAATCAAGGCAAATTGGAAGTGGTCAAACAGGAGATGACAAGAGGGAACATCGACATTCTAGGAATCATCGAACTAAGATGGACTAGAAGGGGTGAATTTGACTCAGATGACCATTATATTCTACTACTGTGGGAAGGAATCCCTTAGAAGAAATGGAGTAACCATCATAGTCAACAAAAGAGTCTGAAATGCAGTACTTGGATGCAATCTCAAAAAAAAAAGAATGATCTCTGTTCTTCTCCAAGGCAAACCATTCAATATCACAGTAATCCAAGTCTATGCCCTGACCAGTAACACTGAAGAAGCTGAAGTTGAAAAGTTCTATCAAGACCTACAAGACCTTCTAGAACCAACACCCAAAAAAGATGTCCTTTTCATTAGAGGGGACTGGAATGCAAAAGTAGGAAGTCAAGAAACACCTGGAGTAATAGGCAAATTTGGCCTTGGAGTACAGAATGAAGCAGGGCAAAGATTAATAGAGTTCTTTCAAGAGAACACACGGGTCATAGCAAACACCCTCTTCCAACAACACAAGAGAAGACTCTACACATGGACATCACCAGATGGTCAATACTGAAATCAGACTGATTATATTCTTTGCAGCCAAAGATGGAGAAGCTCTATACAGTCAGCAAAAACAAGACTAGGAATTGACTGTGGCTCAGATCATGAACTCCTTATTGTCAAATTCAGGCTGAAATTGAAGAAAGTGGAGAATACCACTAGACCATTCAGGTCTAATCAAATCCCTTATGACTATACAGTGGAAGTGAGAAATAGATTTAAGGGACTAGATCTGATAGACAGAGTGCCTGATGAACTATGGATGGAGGTTCCTGACATTGTACAGGAGGAAGGAATCAAAACCGTCCCCAAGAAAAAGAAATGCAAAAAAGCAAAATGGCTGTCTGAGGAGACCTTACAAATAGCTGTGAAAAGAAGAGAAGTGAAAAGCAAAGGAGAAAAGGGAGATATTCCCATTTGAATGCAGAGTTCCAAAGAATGGCAAGGAGAGATAAGAAAGCCTTCCTCATCGATCAACGCAAAGAAATAGAGGAAAACAATAGAATGGGAAAGATTAGAGATCTCTTCAAGAAAATTAGAGCTACCAAGGGAAACTTTCATGCAAAGATGGGCTCAATAAAGGACAGAAATGGTAGGGACCTAACAGAAGCAGAAGATATTAAGAAGAGGTGGCAAGAATACACAGAAGAACTATACAAAAAAGATCTTCACAACCCATATCATCACGATGGTGTTTTCACTCACCTAGAGCCAGACATCCTGGAATGTGAAGTCAAGTGGGCCTTAGGAAGCATCACTACGAACAAAGCTAGTGGAGGTGATGGAATTCCAGTTGAGCTATTTCAAATCCTAAAAGATGATGCTGTGAAAGCGCTGCACTCAATATGCCAGCAAATTTGGAAAACTCAGCAGTGGACACAGGACTGGAAAAGGTCAGTTTTCATTCCAATCCCAAAGAAAGGCAATGCCAAAGAATGCTCAAACTACTGCACAATTGCACTCATCTCACACGCTAGTAAAGTAATGCTTAAAATTCTCCAAGCAAGGCTTCAGCAATATGTGAACTGTGAATTTCCAGATGTTCAAGCTGGTTTTAGAAAAGGCAGAGGAACCAGAGATCAAATTGCCAACATCCACTGGATCATCGAAAAAGCAAGAGAGTTCCAGAAAAACATCTATTTCTGTTTTATTGACTATGCCAAAGCCTTTGACTGTGTGGATCACCATAAACTGTGGAAAATTCTGAAAGAGATGGGAATACCAGACCACCTGACCTGCCTCTTGAGAAATCTGTATGGAGGTCAGGAAGCAGCAGTTAGAACTGGACATGGAACAACAGACTGGTTCCAAATAGGAAAAGGAGTACGTCAAGGCTGTATATTGTCATCCTGCTTATTTAACTTATACGCAGAGTACATCATAAGAAACGCTGGGTTGGAGGAAGCATAATCTGGAGTCAAGATTTCTGGGAGAAACAGCAATAACCTCAGATATGCAGATGACACCACCCTTATGGCAGAAATTGAAGAACTAAAGAGTTTCTTGATGAAAGTGAAAGAGGAGAGTGAAAAAGTTGGCTTAAAGCTTAAGATTCAGAAAACTAAGATCATGGCATCCGGTCCCATCACTTCATGACAAATAGATGGGGAAACAGTGGAAACAGTGTCAGACTTTATTTTTCTGGGTCCAAAATCACTGCAGATGGTGATTGCAGTCATGAAATTAAAAGACGCTTACTCCTTGAAAGTAAAGTTATGACCAACCTAGACAGAATGTTAAAAAGCAGAAACATTACTTTGCCAACAAAGGTCCATCTAGTCAAGGCTATGGTTTTTCCACTGGTCATGTATGGATGTGAGAGTTGGACGGTGAAGAAAGCTGAGCACCAAAGAACTGATGCTTTTGATCTGTGGTGTTGGAGAAGACTCTTGACAGTCCCTTGGACTGCAAGGAGATCCAGCTAGTCCATCCTAAAGGAGATCAGTCCTGGGTGTTCATTGGAAGGACTGATGCTGAAGGTGAAATGCCAATACTTTGGCCACCTGATGCAAAGAGCTGACTCATTTGAAAAGATCCTGATGTTGGGAAAGAAGGTGGGAGGAGAAGGGGACGACAGAGGATGAGATGGTTGGATGGCATCAATGACTTGATGGACATGGGTTTGGGTGGACTCCGGGAGTTGGTGATGGACAGGAAGGCCTGGCATGCTGTGATTCATGAGGTTGCAAAGAGTCGGACACGACTGAGCGACTGAAGTGAACTGAACTGAATAGAGTTTTAAATTAGCACATAATGTATCAATAATAATGCTGATCTAAGATTTTTTAATCAGGTTCCAGAAGCCTAATCAATGTTCATAGAAAAAATACCTTTTTTTTTTAAAAAAGGAGTAGAATAAAAAATGTTTAGTAGTTTTAATTACATAGAACCACAGAACTCTTGTTATTTAGGACAACATAAAAATAAGGCATTAAAATGAAAACACTGTTGTGAAAAAGTTGTACTAATAAACATGGGTAATAATAAACCACCCATGAGTTATACTCCTGTAACTTTTTAGGAAACTCAGGGGAGAAAGACATCCATTTGGATAAACAGATACACCTTTTTAGTGGGAAGCTAAAGAAGAGGAAACTCTAATAAATAAAATAGGTCATCCAGTGTCAGAATACCCTGGTGGCTCAGTGGTAAAAAAATTCTTCTGCCAATGTAGGAGACAAGGATTCGATCCCTGGATCAAAACTATGCCCTGTAATAGGACATGGCAACCCACCCAGTTTTCTTGCCTGGGAAATCTCATGGACAGAGGCTCCTATAGGGCTATATAGTCCATGGAGTTACAAGAGTCAGACACAACTGAGCAACTAAAACAGTAACAGCAGTGTCAGGATATGACAAATATTTTCCAAACCAAAACAGCAATCCCCTCTTATCTACGGGGGAAACATTCTAGTACCCTAGTGGGTGCCTGAAACCACAGATGGCAGTAAACTCTGCATACATTATGTTTTTTCCTATATATGTTAATACACAAGTATGGAAAAGTCTGGGCTTCCCTCGTGGCCCAGATGGTAAAGAATCTGCCTGCAATCTAGGAGACCCAGGTTTGATCCCTGGGTTGGGAGATCCCCTGGAGAAGGGAAAGCCAATCTACTCCACTATTCTTGCCTGGAGAATTCCATGGACAGAGAAGCCTGGTGGGCTACAGTCCATGGGGTTGCAAAGAGCTGGATATGACTGAAAATCTAACACACACACACACACACACACACACACACATGGGATAAAGTTTAGATATAAATTAGGCACAGTCAGAGAATATCCAAATTGCTAGTATCTACTCTTGCACTGTTGGGCCATTATTAAGAAAAATTAGAGCCACTTGTATATAAGTACCGAGACACCAAGAAGACTCCAAGGTCACTAGCGGGTGGGCTGCACTGGCTGAAGAGATGGTTCGCATCCCAGGTGGGATGGAGTGAGGTGGTGCAAGATTTCATCACGCTGTTCACGATACCATGTGATTTAAAATCACATGGTAAACAAATTGTTTATTCCTGGAATTTTCTATTTAATTGTTTCAGACCTCAGTTGACCACGGGTAACTGAAACTGTGGATAAAAGAGGACTGCTGTACCTGGAGAGACAGAAAGGGGTGTCCTTTCCCTAATTTATCAACAGAAATAAAAGCGTTAGGAACCAGGCTGAGCACAGTGAATCTCCAGAATTTCTCGGCTACACGTGGGCCCAGGAACGGAGCCACAGACAAATTCGAAAACGCCTCATGTGCAAAATTCAGTTAATTTGGAGCCTAAAGAATGCTGAGACTGGATTTCCTATTCTGACATTGCGGCTGTGTGTGTGGACAGCTTTCAAAATCAGAACAAAACAACATGTAGATAAATAAGGGCGCATGTTCTAAAAGTCATGAAAAATGTCCTGAGTCTCAATCCCTATGTTTTTACAATACTAACATCTCACTGCCTCCAACAACTATTAAAAAAACAAGAACTGCACAACTATAAATCAAATATGTCAGAATTTACAAGACAACATACATATGAAATGGCAAAAAAAAAAAAAAGTCAGGTTTCTGGTTGTTTTTTTTTTTTTTAATGTTATAATGTCTACATGGGCTTCCCAAGTGGCACAGTGGTAAGGCATCTGCATGCCAATTAGGGGACTCAGGTTCAACCCCTGAGTTGGGAAGATCCCCTGGAGGAGGAAATGGCAACCTGTTACAATATTCTTGCCTGAAAAATCTCATGGACAGAGGAACCTGGTGGGTTACAGTCCATGGGGTCACAAAGAATAGGACACGACTGAGCACACACAGCAATGTCTAAATAATTATGAGTGTAAGAACTACAGGTAATTATGTCTTATTTAAAAGACGGATGGACTTGAAAGCACTATGGTAAGTGAAGAAGCCAGCCACAAAAGACTATATACTATTTGATTCCATTTCTACGAAATGTCCAGAATAAGCAAATTTATAGAGACAAAAGGTGGGTTAATGGTTGCCTAGGGCTGAAGCAGATGGGGAAAGAAGAGAGGTGATGGCTGAGAGGTGGGGGTTATTTTTTTGGGGTAATGAAATGTCTTAAAGTTAACTGGGGTGAAGGACACATAATTATATGAATGTACTAAAAGCCACTGGATCGTAAAAGTTCAATGGGTATGTGAATTATTCTCAAAGAATTTGTTTAAAAAACAAACAATATGATTAATATCTAGATAGATGTTCTAATTTTCCAGGCCTGTATCTTGTCAATCCTCAAATGATCATTTTCAACCTTAGAAATTATTCAAAACTTTCTGGTGAGTATATAATAGTAATGTGCAGCACATCAGTGTAATATCACAACTCTCCATGTGAAATAAATAAAGAACACTGTGTGTGATTTTCACGATAGTAAGTACAGCCTTAAAATGCACTTCTTGAGTTGGTAACTTTGGGTAGATGTGCTTTAATTGTTCCATGAATGGCTTTAGATGGAGCATATTAGTCATGGAAATAGCTTTGACTTCCCTCTCCCGATGCCATGATCAACATTTTAATTAACTGAATTATCCCTGCAAATTTATTACCTTGATTTCTTCAACTTGTAGATTCATCAGATATCAGAACAGAAAACTCAGTCTCATGAAAGATACTCAGACTACAGTTAGCAGATACTACACAGAAGGTCTGAGCTTTTCTGGCGTGGACATCAGCGGTATGTCCTTTCCACTCCCAACCCTCAGGAGTTGTTAAGTGAATTCTCATCTCTCTTGAACGTGTCCCAATTGCAGAATGTTTCCTAATGCTCCCAGGTAACCCAACAATCTTGACTGTCTTTGGAGAGCTTATGTTTCAGGTTATTCTTCAAGCTTATGCTTCAAAAAAGCACTTCAGTCTTTTTGGGGAAGGACAACAGGGTAGAGAGCAAAAACAGACATTGAGCAAAAGGTCAAAGTCATTCATTCATTATTCCTTATCCATTTATTCAGCATTAATTAAATATCCATTATGTGCTAGTTTCTTGCTAGCCTGGAGATAATGGTCACTGCCTAATGGGACTTAAGAAAGACCATTATGAGTCCATACAATAAGCGCTGTGATAAAAGTAAAGGGTCCCTGCAGAATATAGAACAGGAGCATGTATTCAGACTCTGGTAATCAGGAAGGCTTCCTGGAGGCAGTGGCATCTTAAGTGAGGCTTAGAGAAAAAGAAAGAAACACTTGGATGTTTGGGGAGTGAAGCCTGGAGGGGAAGGAGACGGCTGTCGTAGTGCTTGTACAGAAGTCGTGTACAGAGTGGGAGGTGGGCAGCGGGGAGAGATGAGGCTGAACACCCCGGGACCCGGAGCACGTGTGGCTCTGTAGACCAAATCCAGGAACCCGACCATGTCCTGAGCCTGGGGAAGCCACTAATGTGTTTCCAGCAAACGTTTTTTAGAAAGCTGATTCTGCCTACACTGGGGAGAGCTAGGGGGAGGCAGGAGACCGGAAGCCAGAAAGGGGGTCTCTGGAGTAATCAAGGTGGGAAGGGATGGTGATGGGGACAGGAAGCAATGGACCCATTAGGAGGAGATTCAGGAGACAGCCGGCAGAGGAAAAGCCAGTTGCAGTGAGAGGCAACCTCAGGGCAGAGATATTAACGACACATCTGGTGGGGCGACCTGGGGGCATGGCACAGGTGAGCATGAAAATCAGGAAACAGAGGTTGATAAATATGCGTGATATCCATCTCAGCACAGATGTGAACGTGAACCGAGGAAAGCAGCCTGTGAGAAGGAGAGTGAGCCGGGGCAGGAGACCTCCACCTAAGGGACAGTTACAGGGAGAGACGTCCATGGAGGAGCCTGGGAGGGAACGGCCACCAGGATGGGAGTAAGCCCAGGGGGACGCGCTGTGAGAGATGGCATGCTGAGGCGGGAGTGGTGGTCAGTGGCGCTGAATGCCCACCAAGGGCTCACAACACTGCAGTGGCAAATCTCATTCATGGAAAGAGATAAATAAGGATTTGCACAGGCTCCAAGTTCAAGTGCTTATCTTTATGAGAATGAAGACTCACTGAAATATAAAGAAGCAAAATACTCTGAGATGCTGTGAAAACAGGGGTGGACACACAACACTGGTAATCCAGTGGACCCCACGGCTGGCTCCGTCACACCTTCTACATTCTTGTATTGTTGGGGCTGAACCATGCATACCGCCTTTCAAAGGAATGCATCTCTATTTGTTTTCTTGTCCACATTCCCTCTCTGTAACCCACTTGTCCTGTAAGCGCGGGCTGAGCTCCTCCTGTGAGTCTGGCTGGCGTTCTAAAGCACCGAGTAAATCTACTTCTTTTTGAGTCACATTCAATCTTATTATCTTTCTGGCTTTGTGGATGTACCTTGCAAGGCTACAGCAACAGAAAACTTTAAAAAATCCAGTCTATTTAACGCCCTGGTCCTCTCACGTAGTGCTGAAGTTCTCCCAGTATCCTGATGTGAAATGAGGAAGCTGTGTCTTTGGCCTTGTTGGGAACCCCACCATCATGCAGTCTGGCTACTGACATGCAGACCTGGCCCAACCTGGGCACTGCAGGAGGCACCAGCGCCCAAGCTTCCTTGACGGCCCGTAGCGTCCAGCTGTTGTTACTATTTGGGGACCTGCTCCTTTCCTCCAGGTGGCCCCTTCACAGCAAGATATTGACAAACATGGGAGCAAAGGTATTGACTATGGTATCAGAACACACCTGGGACTGTGAGGGTAGAGAGTGTATTCCCACATACCGCTGGGCCTGCTAACATCCCCTTGTGCTTCCCACTCCTGGTTCTGTAAGCCTCCGTGATGTCTAACCATGCATATGGACAGGTAAACACAGAAAGACAAAGTCATTCACTCTGGACTGGAGCCTCCAGACCCCTGAGGTCCCTCTGGCCATTGCCCCGAAGCCTCTGGGCTCAGAACAGATTCTGAATTACAAAATTCTCACCCCACTTCTGTTAGAAACTAAAGAGCTTTGGCATCCCCACAAAGCCTACAGAGTGTAGCCCAGTGGCCCTGAAACTAGCAGCAGGCTGCTGGATACCCCTCATAGGCACCAGGCTGCCTCAGGCAGAGACATGGAGCCACTTAAGTAGGGCTTCTGGTTTCAGCCAAAAGGACTAATAACATCTAGCAAAACTGCAGCTTCAGATTAAAATAAGATATTTTACATGGTGTTTGTGTCTCTGTCCATCCAGGGCGTCACTGTTCAGTCTCTCAGCGGGGTCTGACTCTTTGTGTCCCTTGATTACTGAATGCCAGGCTTCCCTGTCCTTCACCAACTCCTGGAGGTTGTTCAAATTCATGCCCATTGAGGCGGTGATGCCATCCAACCATCTCCTCCTCTGCCGCCCGCTTCTCCTCCTGCCCTCAGTCTTTTCTAGCATCAGGGTCTTTTCATCCAGGTGGCCAAATGAAAAAAAGAAAAATCAAAACAAGACACTGCCAAGTGAAACTCATATATCTTGGATAAGACATGGTTTGCTCGGTGAATTTCTCCAGACTTCCATCACGGTTACTTCTGCTTTGATTCTACTTTACTATATCAAGTAATGGGATCTGTAAATGGGGCTCCTCTGCAGTTATACCCAGCCTGATTTTGCCATTTGTGGGCTTCATTTTGTCATGAATAAAATCCTTACTACTTGAAACAAATGAAATAATTTACAAAGAAAACAACATGAGGCAGAAAAATGCCTGTCTGGTCGGAAACAGAGCAGATCTAACCTCGTTCCAGTTCTGCAAATGACCCAAACAGATCATTTAAAACAAGAGTCTCTTTGTTTTCTATTTTCTCCAAGAGGGGTTAATGCATTTTTGTGGCACAGTGGTAAAGAATCTGCCCGCCAATGCAGGAGATGCAAGAGATAGATTTTATCCTTGGGTCAGGAATATACCCTGGAAGAGGAAATGGCAACCCACTCCAGTATTCTTGCCTGGGAAATCCCATGGATGGAGGAGACTGGCAGGCAATAGTCCATGGTGTCTCAAAGAGTTGGACACAACTGAGCACATACACACACATGCATTTTCATTTGGATTAAGGAGCATGCAGACATTTGAGCATCAGGTTTCTCTTGGCACACCACTCAGGGCCTGGTCATGTAGAGGTGGCATGATGATGTACGTGGTATGTGATGGTAACCTCAGCTCTCCACTCTTTCACAGACCTCCCAGAAAGACAACAGGAAGTCTTGTCAAGGAGGCTCCTTAGTTTCTACAAAACCAAGGAAATTGAGTTCCCTCTATTTGCTGGACACCTGACCACTCACAGTGTCAGGAAATTGGTATAGGTCTCCAGAATTTAAACAAGTCCCAGTTACCCACTTCATACAGCAGAAAGGCAACTCTATGTACATATCCACCATGAATATTTCACAGGAAATTGGAATTAAATTAGTGACTAAAGATGAAAGCCAAGAAGATAATCTGCTCAGACAGTGCCCTGAAACTGTCTGTAAACCCATCCTTTATATCCAAACCAGATCTCGAACACTGGTCTCTTATTACAAAAGCTCCCTATGTTATGAAGGATGCCTCTAAATAACCACCATCTAAAGCTGTCTGGCATCAAATCTGTGCATTCTAGTTTCAGCCCCGCATGACCCCATTACATTGTAAATGGATTTTATTTGCTGAACAAATGTTAATGCCATTCTACGTGAATGGATAACGCTAGGAAAAGCACCTAAGTATTACAGCACTGGAGCCCTTAAGGATGAAATACAGTGTAACTTAGAAAACTGTCTGTTAAAAACATATGTCAAGCCAGGAGGGCTCCCAGCCCTTGGAGCTCATCTCCATAGAACTCCGTTATAATTTGTCCCTTGGTTAAATGAATGTTGCCATAATACATAGATTTACTAGGTCCCAGGAATGAAATTCTCTGAGCGAGGATAAAAAATAATTGTACTTGAGAACATAATGTAATATTCAAATGACTGGAAAACAGTCACCTCAGCAAAAATAAGAGAGGGGAGAGGAAAAAGAAGTTTAAAGGTGAGATAGCTAATGTTGGCCATAAAACCTCCGTGAGTTCAAGTGCATGCACGCGTGATCAGGCGCTTTTGGATCACAAGCACGTGGGAGCGGGAAACCTCCCTTTCACGGCAAAATGCCTGAGTGGCTTCATGAATGAGCCAGGGCAGGGAGGTGGGGGTGTGTGCTTCTTGCTTTAATAAGACAGTACAGTGGGTGGGGAGCGGTGCTGGTCCCAGACAGAGCTGGTCAAAAACCCCAGCTCTACTGCATGGCAGCTGTGTTTAACCTCCCTCTGCCTCAGTTTCTTCCTCTGTAAAATGGGGATGATAATAGTTCCCAACTACACAGAAGGCAGCTGTGATGGCCTGATGAGAAAACATAGGCAAGAACCTTAGAAGATGTCTCAGACACAGTGAAAGAAAGTGAAGTCGCTCAGGCATGTCTGACTCTGCGACCCTATGGACTGCAGCTTACCGGGCTCCTCCGTTCATGGGATTTTCCAGGCAAGAGTACTGGAGTGGGGTGCTATTTCCTTCTCCAATAAATGTCAGCCCGTCCTTGGTGGTGGTCTTTATAGAATTTGGGCTTCCTAGGTGGCACTAGTGGTAAAGAATCCACCTGCCAAGGCAGGAGACACAAGAGATGCAGGTTTGATCCCTGGGTTGGGAAGATCCCCTGGAGGAGAGCATGACAACCCACTCCAGTATTCTTGCCTGGAGAATCCCAGGGACAGAGGAGCCTGGAAGGCTACAGTCCATGGGGTCACAAAAGAGTAGGACATGACTGAGCAACTGAACACACACTCACGTAGAATTTAGTGCAAATGAAGAGCATGAATGGAAACCAAGGCCTCTCCTCATGAGCAGTTTCTAAACTCAGGGACCCCACCCGTTTTCTCCAGTCTGGACTCTGCCCTCTCTCCCCCACAGAAACAGCACTCCCCGGGGGATGTCCCCAGCAGTCCAGTGGTTGACTCCAAGCTTCCAATGCAGGGGGCACAGGTTCAGTTCCTGGTCAGGGAACTAAGATCCAGCAGGCGGCATGGTGTGACCAAAAAATAAATAAATAAAAATAAATTAAAAAAGAAAAAAGAAACAGCACTCCATAAGCTCACCCATGACCTTTCTTTCCAATCCTTTGGGTGGTCTTCCACCCTCCTCTCTCTTCTCCTCTGGGAAATTCTGAGCCCAGTTGAATGGAAATTCTCTTGGCTTCAACTCTGTGACTTTTCAGTCACGATTTTTCCTAAGGTTCTCTGCTGACTCCCTCTCACATGCATTTGCCAGTGGCTGATCCCTTGCCTGGCCTTGAAATGGTAGACTTTAGGTTCTCATTGCTTCTCAGCCTGTAGTTCCTCTCCAGGCAAATGGACCCACTTCTGTAGTTTTACAACCAATGTGCTAATTCATCCAAAATGTTGGCCTGCCTTTCAGACCTCTGTTCTGAGCTTATGCACATTCTCCACATCTACCTGAATATCACAAGGCACCTTAAACTCAGGATATCTGAAAATGATCGTGTGATGCACTCCCTCTTCTTGCCCAACACTTAAACAGGGCAGGACCCTATGGTCCTTCCCCCTCCCTCCCCCCCACCGTCCTCTGCTTGCCTCTTGCCTGTGGAAAACTTTAGTCAGAGAATAAGCTTAATCAGAGAAATGAGAAATGCAGAGAAACAACAAAGGAGACCAAATAACAATAATGTAGTTATTAAGCACAGCCAAGGACTTTTAGCTCCTTCTCAAGGGCTATAGATAATATTCTGAGCCACATCCTCTGAGCTGTCTTATAGATACTGAAACCCCAGGTAGAAGAATAGCTAATATTCTGAGCCATATCCTCTGAGCTGTCTTATAGATACTGAAACCCCAGGTAGAAGAAGCTAACTACATAATGACCGGACTATACCCATGACATTACATTAGCTGACACAATTCTGAGAACTGGCCTCAAAGAAATGGGGACAAACCAATCGTAGAACTGAAGATTAACTGTACCTAAAACAACCAAGATGACGCTGGTCAGACCACCAATGACCAATTTAAAGATGACTGTCAGAGCTGACTGTGCTGTGTTTCTGCATGTACCGCCCCCCCCCCACTTCTGTCTATAAAAGCTCTTGCCTTTGTACAGATGGCAGCCCTCCTCTGCCAGTTGCCAACATCTAAAATAAAGCAAACGTTCCTCTCCACCAACCTGGCCTGTTTATTGGCTTTCAGTAACCACTCTTTTGGTAACAGCATCAGCCTCTCCCTCCATCCTCACAGGTCTCTACCCAGCATCCCTGCCCTGGGACCTGCAACAGCCTCCCCCTCCTCCCCATGACAGCCAGTCTGATCACATCCCTCCCAGTTCTGATCCTTCACCGGCTCCCTGGTGCTTAGAGGTTCCCGAGTGTGGCCGAGAAGGTGCCGAATGACTGGCCTCTCCTGCCCGGCTTCTCCCATCCGCCCTCTGGCTGCACGGGCCTCCTCTTTCCTTCCCAGGTTCCGGACAAGCCAAGCTCTTCGCCCCTCCTAATGGGAAGCCCCACCATTTTCTTTAGGTTGCTTTCCTATTCATCCTCCAACTCTCAGCTCACAGGTTGCTTCCTCAGGGACACTATTCTTGATCACAAATTAGGTAATAAGTGCTAGAGAAAATGTTCAGGAAACCCTGAGTATTTATCACAAGTAGCAGGACAGGTTATTTATGAGATTTAAAAAATAATGTAGCATCTATCTCTTCCAGCAACACTGTTGCTTCCAAAAGGGCCAGGGTCACATCTGTCTGAAACCTACCACTGATTCCCGGTACCTCCCATATGGAAAGGATATGCTAACGCTTGTTCAATGACTATCTCAATTTTAATTATTTTAAGGCATTTTTAATGACCCTCCTCTTCCTCCACAAGAAGAGAAGCCACTGCTGTTCAGCATGAGATGCCTGCAAATTATAATTACCTCTGGTGATCTTGATGACATCAGAGTTGCCTGAGTTGATCCCAAGGGGAGAGAACCTGGTAAGGAAAACTGGGCTCCACAAAGACAGTCCATAGTAACCCAGCATTAAAAAGGCCAACACACCTCTTTTTTTAAGGGGGGAGGCATACAGCATGTGGAATCTTAGTTCCCTGACCAGGGATGGAACCCACGCCCCCTGCTTTGGAAGCTCAGAGTCTTAACCACTGGACCACCAGGAAAGTCCCATCCAATGCATCTTGTCCATGATTTATAGCGAAGGGAATCCGCTTGTGAGCCATCACACTGATGCTCACCATTCTCCTTTAGAGTATTCTTTCACTCACTCACTCATTTATTCATTCATCCCACAAGATCATGAATTCTAAAGTCTAGACACTGGGGTCGCCATGTGGGAAGGACAAAGATATATGATGGACACACAACCAACCCAGCAGGCTGCACCTGAGAAGGAATCGTGCATGTGTCTGCAGGAAAGGAGATGCTTGAAGAGGCCAAGAAGATGCTGGGGATTCCTGCTGTGAGAAGCAGGTGATGGCCAGGAAAACAGTCCAGGCAAAGCTGGGAATACCCACATGCTCCTCGAGGAGCTCCCAAAGTACCACCGGCCACTCTAACACCTTGACGGCCAGGTAAGGGGCAGGAAGATGCACCCAGGACAGCGCCAGCACCACTAGCACCATCTACACTATCTCCTCACTGGTTGTTCCTCGCGGCCTTTGGGAAGCCCATGACCTAGAGCTCAGCTGTCTTCCAGGGAAGGCAGCGTCCCCCACCCCTGACCCTGCACATGTGCATAAATCAATTATCTCCTGGGTCCAGGCTTTCCCTCTTGTTCCACACCTGATGAGGCACCCATGGTATGATGGGTTAGGGGTCAGTATTGTAGGGAGGCAGGAGTGAGGCGAGGCTGTGAACCTCAAATCAGCCCTCTTAAGAAAAAAACAAATGATGGTTTAAACACTACTGCAGTATCCAGTTTTAAGTGATTTTTGCATTATCTAACACATATCCTTCTGGTATGAGAACTACTCAAGCTCTTTATGAACAAGCCTTGCCTGGAGTGTAGAACAGACAGGTCAAATGACAGAGCTCTTCCATATCCTCAGAAAAGACAAGAAAGGATCAGAAGGGGCAGGATTTTTAACACAGTGAAACCAATAAGAGGACTGGTATGTTGTGATCTTCTCATTTTTCAGACAGACGCCAAAACCAATTGAAGGAAGATGGCTTCAACACTGAATACTGGGACCCAAAACATGAAAGTATGTTGAAAGAGAAAAATAGGACAAGTACATTAGCATTTTACACTATTTGCATTTAGTCTGAAACAAGGCCTCAGGAAAGAGAATTTAGATATAAAATACAATGTGCATTTTATTCAGCATATACTTAAATGCCAGGAATGAAGCTACCACACTTTTCTGACAACTGTTTTCTCTATAAACCTATGCCACAAAAACAAAAATCATTACAAATTCAACAAACCAAATTTCAATTAATTATTTTCATCAATTCTACAGTGAAGAGATTTGTGAAATAATGCTTTCCAGGAAGAATAAAAATATTCTACCTCTGAAAATGATTTGACAGTCAATGTAAAATTTTAAACCAAATAACTGTATTATTGTAGTTCACAAGCAATTCAAGAAAAAATATGTAAGGTGTCCAAACATTAAAAATATATTAAAATAAAGTTATTTTTTCTTTATAGGGAATTGCCACACCATCTGGTCTGCTTTATCCTGGTGTTTTGCCCAGTGTAATATCAGCTTTCTGAGAGCCATAAATTATTAGGTTATTCCAATGAAAAAATCTGAGTGAAGAAAAAATATAGGTTGAAGAGGACATCCTGGTTATAAGTCTGAATACTCAGGAGAACACTAACATGGCAGAACAGCCCAGCCTAAGAAAACCTGTGTGTGAAACTAGTTCACAGAAGGTGTGCGTGTGAGATGATGATGATGAAAAGGACAGGCTTACAGAGAGGACCAGGCGAAATAATAACGTGCGTAACAATATAGAAATAAATCTTCAGCATTGAGCATTACCTCTTTGTCAGAGTGCTTCTGATTCTAATTAAGTTTGGGAGAAAAATAACCAGGCAACCCCTGCCTGACTGGGAAGCATGGACTATTAAAAGATGCTTTTAAATAGTAGGGAGATGAATGGGGGCACCCAAATGTGAACACGGCCATATTTTTCATCTCAACTCTGCTGCTCTATCTTCCAGCTGATCCCCTTCACACAGCGTCACCTCAGCCTGTGCAAAGGGGCCAGATGGAGGTGGAGCTCCTAGGTTTCTAAAGGAAGCATGGTTTTGTAAAGTCTTATTTAGGCAACTTGGGTGATTACCCTCTGAAAGGGTAAAGATCAAACAACACACAAACAATGGGCTCACTCTGACACTCTAGCTGCACACCTCCCTCTGTTTAAAACCTACATCAACCAACTGGTAAAAATTTTAAAAGAATATCCTTACCCGAATGATTTCTTCAACACAGCTGTTGGTTTCTCCAGATCGACTCTCCTGCAAGCAAAGGGTAAAAAACATTAAGCCTGATAGAACAGTCTTATGGTTACAATGAAAAGATGGCACGTAAGCCTCCAAACTGAATAGAGTTTGGACAGGGTGCCATGCCTCACAGGGGACTTACAGATGAGCTCTTTTCCTTAATGGGACAGCACCCATCACGGCTGAGACCACCCCCTTCCCCAACTGCTGCACCACGGACAGGGTGGCCAGAGCATCGCACACACCCCAGAGTTGCAGCATTGGACCCCCCACCCTGGTCAACTCTGAGCAGGGCAGGCTCCTCAGGACCACAGCACACACCTGGCAGGTTAGGGTTAGGGTTAGGGTTAGGGTTAGGGTTAGGGTTAGGGTTAGGGCTAGGTGTGTGCTCCGTGCACCTGGGGCTCCATCAACGTGTGGAAGGAAAGGTGGCTTCTGCTGCAAAGGTGCATCTAGCCCACTCCCTGGATACATGCAAGGGCCCTGCCAAACACAAGAACAACTCTGGTAGTTGTATCACTCCCAGAGCCTAGATTTCCAGGGTGATGGGCTGCAACCTGAAAAACCAAAAGGAGACACATCCTGCAAGGGCAGGCTGGCTGTCACGTCACCCACACTGCCCTGAGCTGAAGACGCGGTTCAGGCTCCAAGGAATGGGGACATCAGGTCACAGCCAACTTTGGGGACCATTCTAAGTTTCAGAGATGCTGTGGGGTTACTACTGGTAACATACTCCCAGAGCACAGGAGATGGTTTTGTGGGGACGTGAAAGCAGCGTTTGCTGGTAGAAGTGCCAGCTGTGGTCTCAGTGAGACACTTCTCTGGCCTTCGATTCGATGACATTGACCAGCACTCGGCATGACCTCCCAGAATGAGGCTTTCTTTTTTTTTTTTTTCCATTTATTTTTATTAGTTGGAGGCTAATTACTTTACATCATTACAGTAGTTTTTGTTATACATTGAAATGAATTAGCCATGGATTTACATGTATTCCCCATCCCAGTCCCCCCTCCCATCTCCCTCTCCACCCGATCCCTCTGGGTCTTCCCAGTGCACCAGGCCCAAGCACTTGTCTCATGTACCCAACCTGGGCTGGTTATCTGTTTCACCCTAGATAATATACATGTTTCAATGCTGTTCTCTTGAAACATTCCACCCTCGCCTTCTCCCAGTGTCCACAAGTCTGTTCTATACATCTGAGTCTCTTTTTCTGTTTTGCATATAGGGTTATCGTTACCATCTTTTCTAAAGTCCATATATATGTGTTAGTATACTGTAATGGTCTTTATCTTTCTGGCTTACTTCGCTCTGTATAATGGGCTCCAGTTTCATCCATCTCATTAGAAGTGATTCAAATGAATTCTTTTTAATGGCTGAGTAATATTCCATGGTGTATATGTACCACAGCTTCCTCATCCATTCGTCTGCTGATGGGCATCTGGGTTGCTTCCATGTCCTGGCTATTATAAACAGTGCTGCGATGAACATTGGGGTGCACGTGTCTCTTTCAGATCTGGTTTCCTTGGTGTGTATGCCCAGAAGTGGGATTGCTGGGTCATATGGCAGTTCTATTTCCAGCTTTTTAAGGAACCTCCACACTGTTTTCCATAGTGGCTGTACTAATTTGCATTCCCACCAACAGTGTAAGAGGGTTCCCTTTTCTCCACACCCTCTCCAGCATTTATTGCTTGTAGACTTTTGGATAGCAGCCATCCTGACTGGTGTATAATGGTACCTCATTGTGGTTTTGATTTGCATTTCTCTGATAATGAGTGATGTTGAGCATCTTTTCATGTGTTTGTTAGCCATCTGTATGTCTTCCTTGGAGAAATGTCTGTTGAGTTCTTTGGCCCATTTTTTGATTGGGTCATTTATTTTTCTGGAGTTGAGCTGGAGGAGTTGCTTGTATATTTTTGAGATTAATCCTTTGTCTGTTGCTTCGTTTGCTCTATGACCCACATCCCAGAATTTCAGAAATAAAGGCAAAAATAAACAAATGGGACCTAATGAAACTTAAAAGCTTTTGCACAACAAAGGAAACTATAAGCAGAATGAGGCTTTCTTCACGATGTCTTTCCCAAGACTCCTCTGTTCTCTCTTTCCTTCTCACGGTTCTCTCTCCCCGACGAAGGCTGACTTTCACATTGCTGGTTTTCCTTGTTTGTTCCAAGTCATCCTTCAGAGGGCAGGTGTCAGCCGTGACTTCCTCAGAGTAGCACCCTGGCCCTGGAACATTCAGCCACGCAGCATTTGCCTCTTCTCCAGGGCGCTCACCAGGATGGTAATCCATGCACAGGCCCTGGAAAGAGCCCTCCTCTGGGGGCTCTGAGTCCTTCAGCACGCGCTTCATACAGCCTTAGGCATCTGCAGTGAACGGGGATCTGTCAGGAAGGCACGAATCCATCTACTTCTTGCCGTTCCCGGGGATGGGAACGCTTACCACAACCCACTCGAGGACTTTCCAATATTACAAAGGTTCTACCAAAAAGTGTACCTTCAAACCCCAGACCTCCATGTATGCCCCCCACTTTGTCTTCCTAGTGGTGGAGTATTTTATCAGAAATATCCCACACTTTACACTAGGTAAGGAGCATGGGTGAATGAAAGTATGTGAGGCTTGAAAAGGTCCTATACATGATTGAGATTTTTCCTACTCAGATATAGATAGTTTGTCCAAGGCTCCCAACTGAGGCACAAAAGGTTTACGTGACTTGCCCTCAGGCCACAGAACGGCAGGGCCTGGATCAGGAAACAGGACTCCCAATCCTCAGCTGTGTACAGAAGCTTTCCCCAATCCCAAAGGCTGTGCTGGAAATATACCCATTCCCAAACCTGAGCTCACGTGTTTGTCAAAGGTATCTCATCAGCATGGTTTCTAGGAGTTTTCTATAGCTTGCAAACTTTTTTTTTTAAATTGTGGTAAGGTAAAATACACATAAAATAAGTGATTTTAACCATTTTAAGTATATATGGCCTTTAACCATTTTAAGTATATAAGGCCTTTACTGGCCTTAAATGCATTTATAATGTCACATCTAATTCTAGAACATTTCTGTCACCCTGAATAGAGACCCCATGCCCCTTAAGCAGGAACTCTTCATTCCCCCCTCTCCCCAGCCACTGGTAACCACTAATTTTTTTACTTTCTATCACTATGGATTTTTCTATTCTAGATATTTCATATAAATGAATTATACATTATGTGCCCTTTTGTGTCTGGCTGGTTTGTTTCACTTAAAATAATGTTTTCAAGGTTCACGTATGATGTAGCTTATGTCAGTACTTCACTCCTTTTTGTGGCTAAATAATATTCCATTGTATTTGAATATTATCACATTCAATTTATCTATTCTTCAGCTGATGGACATTTTGATTTTTCCACTTTGACTATTGTGATAGCACTTCTATAAATATCTGTGTACAAGCTTTTGTTTGAATACCTGTTTTCACTTCTTTTGGGTTATAGACATAGGAGTCTAATCGGTGGGTCATATTGCAATTCTACGCTTAGCTTTTTGAGGAACTGCCACAAGGTTTTCCATAATGGCATTTTACATTCCTACCAGCAATGTATGAAGGTTCTAATTTTTCCACAACTTCACCAAACACTTGTCATTTTCTGGTTTTGTTTTGTTTTGGATAATAGCCATTCTACTGGGTTGAACTGGTAACTTACTGATGTTTTAATATGTATTTTCCTAAGGATTAAAGAGGTTGAGCATTTTCATGTGAATGTTGGCCACTTATGTTTCTTTGGAGAAATGGCTTTTTCCCAGTTTTTCATTGGGTTGTTTGATTTTTTATTGTTTGGTTGTAGAGTTCTTGATATATTTTGGATAAAGACTCTTATCAGATACAAGATTCACAAATATTTTCACCCATTCTGTGGGTTGTATTTTCACTCTCTTCATAGTGTTCATGGATACACAAAATTTTTAATTTTGATGAAGTCCAATTTACCTTTTTCTTTTTTACTTTGCTGTTGAGGTTATTTCTAAGAAACCAAAGCCAAATCCAAGGTTATGAAGATTTCCCCATGTGTTCTTCCAAGAGTTTTACAGTTTTAGTTTTTACATTTAGGACTTTAATCCAACAGTTTGAGAACTTTTAGGTGATATTTATTTCCTTACAAATTATTTGCTAAGTTTTAGTTAAAATAGGAACACTATTTTAGTTAAGATAGGAAAACTATCTTTGTATAAATGGTTCCTTTCTAGTTGCATCATTAAAAGATCAATAACAAAATGTGTAAAGCACAAGTACTGTGCTAACAGTGCATTAACATAATATATATGTCTATCCCTGTAAAAGCAGTGTTAAATATCAAGATAAGATTAGAAGACCCAATGCTTTCACTAATATCTCATTCTTCTTTCCTATATTCATCCCTTCTTCTGTTTTCCCAAAAGTTCTCTTCTGGCAAAACACATTGACTACACCCCACAACTTCCATTTCCAGTGCCTTATCTCAGGACTGCTCTGGAAATGTCACCATCCTGTTACTTCAGTCAAATTAGATCAGAGAATTCCTTTTGGAACAGACCTAAACCCTATGTTCTTTCCAGGGCAGCCAGAGGCAACCATCATGAAGGCCTCAACGGTCCTTTGAACAATGATCTCCTTTGGAGTTCAGCTGAGAAAGAATCGATGAATTGGAAAACGTATCTTCAGACCCATCAACCATTCCTCTTATCCCACTTCCAAATTCCAACCCTAAATTGTCAATGTATTTGCTATTTTCCACCTTAAAAACAAACAGCCAAGGAAAATGAGACTTTACACTCTCCTGGTGGACTCACTGAGGCACACAACTTATTACAAAAACTGTTTACATGTTTGGTTCCTTAAAGTTAAGCTTACCCTGAATACCACACCTTAATTTCATTTGAAGTGATTTATATCAATGACAGGTTCCCCTTAGTACCTCACCTCATAATCCTATAAATTTCCACTACCCTTCTCTAAAAATAGAACACCCGGAGAGGGAAACAGTATAGAAGCCTTGTTAAATACTTCCCTTGTCAATGTAGATGAAGGACGTAGGATTATTACATTCGGTCATCTCAATGGGAACTCCAACTGTGAGCTCTGAGGGTCTGGCCAAACATCAGGTCCTTCCTTCTTGGGAGGGCCCTCACCCAGCTGAGAAGGTGCCAGGAATGAGGCCAGGACAAAGGCCTTCCAACAACAGTCTCAGGGAGTCCTAGCTTTAAATTACAGTGTTGGAGGGGCTTTGGCGAGGAACACTTGGGGCTTTTTCTGGAACATCTCTGACTCCGGGGGGGGTCCCAAAGGAAGGCACCACATTGGGTTTGAATTTCCCAGATCCTATGTGGATTGGAGTGGATCCATGAGGCACGATATTGTAGACAGTTTGAAATGGAAGGAACCTTAGTGCTCATTTTACCCAATTGGATGACTTCAACAGATGAAGAAACTGTGACCCACAGAAGTAGAGAGTCTTGCCCAAAATCATTTTTGGCAGCAAGGGACAGTCAGGGTGGAACCTACACACATCTGTTCAACACCAGTTTAGTGAATTTTACTACCTCATGCAATCTCTCCAAGCTCAACCTTCAGAACTGGCTCAATTTGAGGTCACCATCATGCTTACTGTATAGAAATGAAAGAATCTGGACAGTAGTCAGGTAAATTTCCTCCTCTCTTCCCATGCTGCAAATTATCCAGTACTTAGTCACTCTGGATCTTACTCATTAACCTCAAACATCACATGGATAAACCAAAAGTGGGAGAGACAGGAGAGGAAGTGGAGAAAAAGGGTTAATACAACTATTTCTTCTGTGACATTAACACATCAGAGATAAGGATTTGTGCCCTCAGAAACTGGAGGACAGAATTCTACTTCACCTTTTCCAAATCTACAAAGGTTGGGGTGGGTATGTAGGGTTGGAGTGAGTTAAGCATGAGAGTTAGGGAGATTGGAGGGCTTTTTACCTGCTTTCTTTCTCAAAGTCTTTCTCAAATATGGTTTCAGCTGCAGTTGTACACTTTGATTATATTTACATTTTTAAAACTTTCAGTGTTTATGAACAAGATTAAAACATGCATGTAATTTACATCTCTAAATTTTTGTTTATATTTTTCACAATAAAGTCATAGCTTTCCTTGGAAAGGTACCCACTGAGGAGCATGGCTGCACAATGAAAATTTGAATTACTCTGTATTTTGTGAGGGTTTGGAGCTGTTACTTCATGCTGGGTTGCTGAGCTGTTGCTCCCTATTTATTCTGACTTTGATGAACCCACGCCATTTTCCTATCATTACATTTTGAAAATCTGTCATAACAGCCTCACCTCATTGAACCTCCAACTAAACTTCAATTAAAAGCGAGCAACCCCAGCTGATTCCTCTTCTCGACAGTGTTGTCGATCACGTTCCTTTTTCACAGAACTGCTTTCCTCAAATCTTTACTGCTTGAAAATACACACCACACATTCTCAGCACAATGTGAGGAATGGAGCTGTGGGTAAGGAGAGCTCAGCAATATCCAGGAGCATCCTATTTCTGAGAGCCTAAGCCCCTAATTACCATGCCAGGCACACAGCCCTGGAAGAAGCAAGCCGAGCTTAAGGAGAAAAGGCTCGAGCCAATCAGTGGGAAATGGCATTTCACTACGGAGGAGATGAAGCTGTACGCATCCTATTTTCAAAAATAGTTTAACTCTTCATCAGACGCATTGAAGGAGGCACTTTCATTCTAAAATAACACTGTTTTAAAGTCACAGCACCTCTGTCTGCAAGCACTCAAAAGGTCCTCAAACATTCAGGAACTGTTTACCACATGCAGAGTATTAAATACTTCTACAAAAGTATTCTTAAATGTCTTACTATTTTTTTTCAGAGCATCATTTTGCATATATTTTATTTTGCTAATGTTTTTTTAGTTGTGGTAAAAGTCACATAATAGAAAACCTACCATTTTAACCATGTTGAACTGTACAGATCAGTGGCACAGTGTACATTCACAGTTATGCAACTCTCACCACCACACACCTCCTGAATTTTTCACCTTCTTCTAAACTGTAACTCTGTCTCCATTAAACACTAACTCCTCTTGGCATCTAACAAGGTACTTTCTGGCTATGAATTTGACTGTTCTAGATACCTTGTAGAAGACTAATCAAACTTGGTTCAGAGGGAAACTGAGATACAAAGAAATGAGGTGTCCTGTCACTGCCACCAAAGCGGGCACAGGATCTGAGCTCGGATTCAGGGGTGTTCATGTTCACACATCTGTGTGAAGCCCCGTGCTCTGACTGTATCCCTGGCCAGGCCCACCCGAGGCCAGGAGTCAGCCAGCCCGTGCTCTCCTCAGCAGGTCTTCCAGCAGACCTGGCACCTCCCCTTTCAGGCTAGCCTCTGCTCCCAGTCACCCACGGGGAGGCTGGCCCCACCCCTCCTGGGTGTCCCTCCTGATATCCCGGATGCGCTCAGCAGACCTGTTCACCTCTTTTTCTGCTGCTGACATCCCCCTCTTCCTCTCAGAACTCTGGTCATCACCACCACTGAGACATTGACTCATTGAGGGGAAAAAACAGAATAATATAAATAGAAAGCTGTATTTCAAGAATGCAAACAAAATGGCAGCAGAGGGTAGCAGCATTATTTTCAACTGAAGGACAGTTCATAAGAAAAATAGAGCATCAAAATAAGGTACGCTATGAAAGAGAAAAAATAGTTATTATGGTTGGATGTCTTTAACCCACTTCTATTTTCCCTAATAGACAAAGGATACCAAAAGAAGACCCCAGCTATATAAGGGGGATAGAGAATTTGAGAATAAAATTAAATAAGGCTAAACTGAGAGATATAATGAACCTAGACAGTTATGAGGAAACCCCAATGTTTCAAGTATATGTGACATGGCTACTGAAGTGGTTACACGATGAGCTACAAAAGAGCATCAGCAAATTCCAAAAAGCAGTTGTTTTATAGTCCAGACTCTATAGTCACAAGTTATCAAAACAATTAAGCTACGAATTAAAACAGTAGACATAAAAAACTCCTAGAATTCTTGTAATAAAACAAATACCACACAACTATAAATAAATCTTCACATTTACAGGAAAATAAAATTATAATACTGCAAAGCAAAATAATGGGATATTATTAGAGCTAAATTCATACACTAAAAGCTTTCATTCTTTTTTAAATAAAATCTATGTGCTAAGCAATCAATTAAAAATTTAAAATCAAGGAGACATACAAAAGGAAAATAACAAATAGAGAAAACCAATTAAATATTTATAAAACAAAAAGTCACAATTTATAAAACAAAAATATAATTTCTTAAAACAAAAACACGTTACTCAAAACTATAATAGAAAGTCACTTAAAAATCTATTCAATAAAAGAAGTCCAAATAAACATAATGTGTTATAAGAAGGAGATAAAATATATGGAAGGACTTGTAATCATAAGAAAGCATTGATGTTAACATTAATATAGAAAATAATACTAGTAAAGTTTGATGAAGTTGGTAACTTTCTGGGAAAAAAGCTGATATAAGAAACAAAGAAAAATGAGGTTGGACCTATAAATCTGAGAATGCAGATTAAATTAAAAATTATCTTCAAATAAGGCTTTAAGCCAAATAGTTTTAAAGTGGAGGACTTTAAACTTTCAAGAAAGAACTAATTTCCACATGTTTATTCTTCCAAAGTAGAAGGTAATGGAGAGCTATGTGATTTATTTTATTAAATTAGTACAAAAACCTCACATAAGAAAATAAATCAATCCTCCTCTCAAAATCTGTGTAAAATCCTTAATGGATTATTTGTAAATACGATTCAATAAAATATTTTAAGAATTAGTGGAAACTTAGTGGGCTCTGTCCCAGGAATGCAAAAATAGTACAATCCTGCTGCTAAGTCGCTTTAGTCGTGTCTGACTCTGTGCGACCCCACAGACGGCAGCCCACCAGGCTCCCCCGTCCCTGGGATTCTCCAGGCAAGAACACTGGAATGGGTTGCCATTTCCTTCTCCAATGCATGAAAGTGAAAAGAGAAAGTGAAGTCGCTCAGTCATGTCCGACTCTTAGCGACTCCATGGACAGCAGCCTACCAGGCTCCTCCATCCATGGGATTCTCCAGGCAAGAGCACTGGAGTGGGGTGCCATTGCCTTCTCCAAGTACAATCCTAGGGCCTCTTTAAAGTAATGTATCACTAGGGAAAACATGTAAAACTGTGATCATCTCAGGTTTTTTTTCTGACCTCAAAAGATTTTTTTGATCATATATCTAGAAAAGTCCAAAAGAGTCCACTGTTACTGTTATTTAAAAGGGAAGTTTAAAAGTGGTTGGCTATTAACAGTCAAAGCTCAATAGCTCTTCTGTGCAGCAGCAATAAACACTTTAAAAATATGAAAAAAATCCCACCCACACTATTAAGAAAAATAAATGAGGAATAACCTTAACAAGACATGTTGAAGATCTGTAAGAAAAATCTTCAGAATTCTACTGAAAGATGAAATGCTTGGAAGAGACCGCTCCTAGCTTCTCCAACACCTTTCAACTCTATTATACAATACAAAGCTAAATAAGTGTATCAATTAGGACAAACTGCAAAGTGTATTATCTTAAAAAAAAAAAGGAGGTGAATGCCATGTAACAGAAAACCAAGCATTTTTAAAGTGTACAGTTTAGTGGCCTTTTATATATCCACAGTGATGTGAGTCATAGTCATCTCTGTTTAGTTTCAAACGTTTCCATCATCCCAAAGTGAAACACTGCATCCATTAAGCAGTCTCTCCTCACTCCCCTTCATGCTAACTTTTTACTATGATTGTAGTAGAGTAATGAATACCATACTGAATTGAAAAGAATAAAATGAGAAAAATGTTGATGAGTATCATTTACTTGTATTAGTAGATTTTACAGTGGATATGTTATCTCTCATTTATGTGTTGATGACCAGTTTCTGGCAGAGTACTTGGCACAACAGAGTAAGCACTTGAAGATGTTTGTTGAATGAATAATAAATGGCCAATGTACTAAAAAAATGAAAAGACTATTAAAAAATCAGTCTTACACTTTAGTAGATTGGTCATCTATATAACAATGTCTTCACTTTAATGAAAAAAAAAAACAGAATTATCTTAAAGACAAACTCTTAAAATATCAACATTTATATACTTTATTAAAATTAAGCATATACCCATTAATAGAGAAATCATTAACAAGTCATTTGGCTTCCCTAATCTTCACATTTGTATCTGTAAATTAGGGAACAAGTATTAGCCTTCTATTAACAGGCAAAGTTGTTAAAGAGTTAATAATTGATTTTTTCGGTCAGATTCCTAGCCATAGGACAAGATCTTTCAATCATGTTGCTATTTTTATAATGAGAATTAGTGATCTCAGTGAGAGCTTGTAGTTAAAAATGCATTTGGTTTTCAGGAAGTTAAGTGGTCTGTCAGTGCACTGACCTTGTCAAATGTCTGCTGATGGCACAGAGAGATTAAAACCAGAGACAGTGGTTTTACATCCTGATCACTAATTGATATTGAGTGCTTTTCCAGGGGGTCATGTCTCAATACAGAGCCCTGCGCTGTATACCGGGGCCACGCTCCACACTGTCCTGTCCTAACTGGGTACAGAATTCACAGACAGAATTCACATGCAAGTCCCACCTGTAGCCTGACGCTGACAAGACCACTTCAAGACTGTTCTTTGCTCTGTGTTTTCTCATCCACAACTGTGTGGTCGTTACTTTTAGTGAGAGGAAGACCACACAAGCTCAGGTAAGAGTGACAAGGCTGAAGGTATTTGACCCTCCCATGTCAGGCATTCTTCACTGAGACTTCTAAACGCATCACTCCCTTTTTAATCCTGAATCTCATCCAGCATTCCATTTATATATTGTTAACTGCTGAATAACATGGGTTTGAACCATCTATATGCCTATTTTTTTCCAATAAATATAGTAACTGTGTTTTCATTTTACATATCTTTAAGTGAACTAAAGGTAGGGGAAAGTGTGTGTTTGGAGAGAGATCACAAGATGTGGAATTCAAAGAACCGAGAGCCGAGTCCTGATTCTATCCACACTGTTTCCTGTCCTTGGGTGATGCATTCATCAATTCATTTGTTTCAGAGGCAGAGATAGCAGTAAGTGAATTCTGGATTGTTCAAGGGTCAATTGTAATCTAATAACACATGTTATTTGTAGGTAGCAGAAGGCTTACTAATAGGGAAGTCCTATAATCTATCCTTTTTTTCCCCTTAAAAATGGAATGAAATGTACAAGAAAAAAACATTTGATTACTGTGTACAGTGAGAACATGGTTTTTGTTTCTAATCATGAAATTCTGAACACAGAAACCTATAAGGTGGAGAGAGTAATCCAGAGGGCCTGAAGAAATTAACCGATTAAAGAGACTTAGGGCTGCTCTGATTTGTGTCCCGTGGTAAGACGGATAATCAATTCTCTTTTAGCACTGAACTGAAATGACTATTGGAAATGGTAAAAGTGGGGCTAAGTATTTGGCAAAATTCTATGTGACACAGTCTATTAATTTTACCTAAGCATTTTGCTAAGAGAAATAAAGATTCACAAATAACTCTTAACTCATTACAGACCAGGGGATTTTTGCAAACTTAACACCTGTGGCCGGCAATTTGTATTCTGTCCAGTCAAAAATTAATTCTGTTACTTCACTAATGGTTTGCCAGTTATCACATTCAATAGTTACGCCTGACACACCTGTAAAGTCTTCTCCAGCAAGGTGAGTTTCATTTTGACTTTCCATATCAGAATCAATCACTAAGGTTTTTTGTCTTTTTGGTGGTCTAATACTTACATCATCTGAATCAGAACTATATTCTGAAGAACGATCATCTTCTGAGACACCAGTATATATGTTGCTTGGACAGTCAGACAAAGTATCTGCATAAATTCACTGAAAAATTCTTCTTCACTCAAAATGTTGCAATGCATCATCTTTGAAAATTTTACAGTAATAAACTTGCATTTATAATACACACAAGGTTGGAACAAAAATCTAATGGAGCAAAATGTAAATGATAACGACAATCATAAGTTGTATAATGAATCTTTCATCCATTTTAAGCTTTAACAATTTTGTAAGGTGTTGTTAATTGTATCACTCTTTAAGAATGTATTGATACATCTCTGGTCAATAATGTGTAATATATTAAAGTCCCTCATGAGTTTTTCTCTGCATTATCATTTCACTTTTCCAAAAAGGTTTCATGTCATCTCGCCCTCAGAACAGGGTTCATCCTGTGTGTACACTTAACATAAACTCTTTCTATGTATGCCCTTGGAGGAGATATGCTATAGATATGTGCTGAATTAATATACCCAGCTGAAATCAGCTGGGATAGGGGAGAAGATCCACATGCCAGGAGGAAGCAGGTAACCTTGGAGAACATGAGGAAGAGATCAGTATGCATTTTGATTGGCTGGTGAGAATTTTTTAATACTAGGAAGTTTTCTATTCTTAAATTCTATTCTGTAAATCTATCTACAATGCCATGCTGCTGCTATTTAGCCACTAAGTTGTGTCTGACTCTTTGCAACCCCATGGCCTGTAGCCCGCCAGGCTCCTCTGTTCATGGGATTCTCCAGGCAGGAATACTGGAGTGGGTTGCCATTCCCCTCTCCAGGGTATATTCCCGACCCAGGGATCAAACCCATGTCTCCTGCTTGGCAGGCAGATTCTTTACCACTAAGCCACCTGGGAGGCACCCTACAATGCTATATTTACAGGTTTTCTTCTTTTTTTTCATTTATGCATATTTAACAGCATTTTCATTCTTTCTGTTAAGTCATCCTTTTTAAAAAATTTACTTTATTTTAATTTATTATTTGTTTATTTGGCTTTGCTGTGTCTGAGTTGTGTCATGTGGGATCTAGTTCCTGACGGGGGATGGAACCCTGCATCGGGAGCATGGAGTCTTAGCCACTAGACCACCAGGAAAGTCCCGGCGTTTTCATTCTTGAGTCTGCTGATGTAGTTTTACTGGTCATCTTGGAACATATTTGCAGGCTATCGCAACATAACAGTCACAATAGGTTTTATCTTTTCCCTTCCACTGCCATAAAATGCTTAGTTATTTCAACACCTGTGTGTGTCACAGGGTAAGGCAGACTGAGTCCATTGGCCTGTGCAACCAGCGGTGCCTGGGGCTGAACCTGGATATGAGTCCAACCGTTTTCCCCTTCCTTTACCAGGGCAGGTCTCAGAAGGCCCCTGGCAGTGCCTGATGACCACTGGATTTCCACGTGAAATATGACCATCTTCTGGTGACCCTCGCTGGGCAACTCAGGAAGACAAGAGGCACACCAGCTCCTGTGCCCCTATAATGCGGGGAGGAGAGCTGGACTGTTTGCCACCCCGAGGCCAGGGCCTCTGTGGGGCCCAATAAGAGGACAAACTCTCCATCTTCATTCCCTCACCGGGTCACAAAACCCCTTGGAGTTATAAGCTGAAAGGAGAAAAACAGGGCTTCCCTGGTGGCTCAGTGGTAAAGAATCTGCCTGCCAACACAGGAGACACGGGCTTGATTCCTGATCTGGGAAGATCCCACAAGCCGCGGGGCAATTAAGCCCGTGAGCCACAGCTCCTGAGCCCGAGCTCCAGAGCCTGTGCCCTGCAACAAGAGAGATCACCGCAGTGGGAAGCCCGGGCACTGCTACCAGAGAGTAGCCCCCGCTTGCCGCAACAAGAGAAAAGCCTACCCAGCAACCAGCAACGAAGACCCAGCGCTGATACTGCTAAGTCACTTCAGTCGTGTTCGACTCTGTGCAACCCCATCCCTGGGATTCTCCAGGCAAGAACACTGGAGTGGGTTGCCACTTCCTTCTCCAATGCATAAAAAGTGAAAAGTGAAAGTGAAGTCGCTCAGTCGTGTCTGACTCTTCGCGATCCCATGGACTGCAGCCTACCAGGCTCCTCCGTCCATGGGATTTTCCAGGCAGGACTACTGGAGTGGGGTGCCATTGCCTTCTCCGAAGACCCAGCACAGCCAAAAAGAAATAAACAAAATTATGGAAAAAAACAAAAGGAGAAAAAAGATTTACAAAGCAAAAATTTTATAATAAGTAAATACCCCATTTAAACTATACTGTGATTATTATGGCAAGATGCTACCTGGACAGAATGCAGACGGCCCCTCTTCACTGTTGTCTGACACCATGTGTCAGGTCTTCCAAGTACAAGAAAGAATTGGAGAGAAAACCATTTGCTTAGGTCCCCTGCTGGTCGCACAGACTTTGACTTTTTTGGCTTCTCTTGTTAGGATGTTACCATATTTGATCAGAAGGCAGATTTCTGCATCTAGAATCTCTCTTTCCAAAGAAGAAAATTTTAACTGTGTTTATTGAAAAAAATAATAATAAAAGGGGCTGAAACCTAAAGAAAACACACCCATGATTATATTGGAACAGTTTAATGATAAAGAACACTTTGTGATAAATGCCAAGAGCAGTCAAGTGAAGTCAGAAAGTGTAAGTGAAAATTAGTCAAGGCTGTTTTCTAACACTATGGCTTAAAGGTTCACAGGGGAAAAAAAAAAAAATCACTAAGTGACTTATTAACCGTTGTCTCTAACATAATACCAATGAATAACAATGTTTGAATGTTGACTTGATTTCTAATACTGGGAAAGTAAATGATTTTTGAATCTTTTAAAATTAATTCTTATTGAAGTTGAGTTGCTTCACAATGTTGTTAGTTTCTGCTATAGAGCAAAACGAAACGGTCATACATATACATATATCTCCTCCCTTTTAGGACCAAAATGAGGCCACATGTATGAGGCATTTAGGAGAGTGCCTGCCACCTGACAGCCGATCAGTAAAGAGGCCCAATGATTTTATCTTAGAGAATATTTTAGTACTTAGGAAAGAAAGCAATGAACACTAGGGACCATCATGAGGATCACAAAGACCAGATGATGTTCTCACTCCAGTTTCCTCTGGTCTTTTTCTTTTTTTTTTTTGAGGCTGTGCTACACAGCCAGCATTCGTGATCTCAGTTCCCCCACCAGGGACTGAACCCATACCCCCTGCAGCAGACCGCCAGGGAAGTCCTTCCTCTGGTCTTAAACATAATGTATCTAGATTTCTTTAAGGTATCTATCTGTCAAGGACTTAAAAGATCTCCCAGTAGGTGAGCTGCAAATGTATGAACCGGTTGTTAACATGGTCAGGTGAACTAGTACACAAGGGGTAAGTACTGTTCAAAAATTACTTACTGCATTTACTATGTGGCCAACATGTTCTAGATGCCAGGGACTCGTAACTGAATATAACAGGCAAAAATTCCTGCCCTTGTCATGTCTAGATTCTAACGAAAAGGAATGGTAAAAAGATCTCGCACACCGAAACTAAAGATCCCGTGTGCCACACCTAAGACCTGGCATAGCCAAAGAAATGTACAGAATAAATATAAAAAAACACTAAGCTAAAAATGGTAAACAGATAAATCACATAGTATCCTAGAAGGTAAAATGCTAAGGGGAAAAACGTGCAGAGCAAGGGGACTGGGGCCGTGGGGTAGGACATTTCACGTGGCTCATCTCACGGGCCACTGTCTCTGCAAGCAACAGAGAGTCTGAGGCCTGGGCTGGGGGAGCTCCCTCCCCACCACCTTCCCGTGTCTATACCTGCAGCACTTTCTCTATACCTGCAGCACTTTCCCTTCCGCGGTGAGAGCCTCGTCACTCTTAGTCAGACTTGTCTTTAGTGCTTCCCTTTGTTGCTGAGCTGAAAGCTCCAGCTGTCTATAAAAGAATGACAAGACTGAAGGAGGTCTGAGCCTCTGAGGAAGAGCTGGCGGGAGTGGAAGGACAGGAGTGGAGTGGGCCACAGTGGACACGTAACACATTTCAAGGCCACTGCTACGGAAAAGGGTTGAAAGGAATTCCGGGTCACTCCAGACAGTGGAGTTTGACCAATGGGGTCGAATACAGGAGTCAATCTAGAGTCCTGAAAGTTCTTTAACAAAGAAATATTCAAATAGAATGATTAATTACATGTTCAACCAGAAATTAAGCGACTGAGTGGAAGTTAGACCCTAAGAGTCGGACATGACCAAGTGACTAACACACACACACACACACACACACACATGGAGTGGAAGTCAGTTATTAAAGTCACACCTCTAAGGGTGAGAGTCTCGCTAACTTTAAGACTATAATTTTCGCCACTACCAACCAATTTTCAATCAATAAAATGTTGCATGATGAATTTTCTTCCACTTTAAAAATTTTTTATTGAACTATAATTGAGTTATTATGCTGTGTTCATTTCTGCTGTAGAGAAAAGTGATTCATATATATATATATATACACACATACACATATATAATTATCTTTAACATTCTTTTCCATTACGGTTTATCACAGGATATTGAATATAGTTCTCTGTGCTATACAGTAGGACTATGCTGTGTTTTTTTTTCCTTTTATTAAGCACAGTAAATTTGTTTTTTTATTGTTTTTACTTATTTTAATTGGAGACTAATTACTTTACAATACTGTGGTGGTTTTTGCCATATATTGACATGAATCAGCCACAGGTGTGCAGTTTAGTTACAGTACTATAAGTCTGTATGAGTTATTTGTGAAGAAAATCCATAAAGAGAAGAAAAAGAATATTTTAAAAGCACTAATCTATAAGTATGAAATAAGAATTATTACAGAACCCAATAAATTAAGTGGATTAATTGGGTAGAGATTTGAGAGATTTTAATGAACAATTAATCAATAAAAGTATTCAATGTGAAAATCTGTTACAACCCTGTTGACATTATTTAACTTCAAGCACTTGAGTTCTGTGTGCTTGTAATTAGCAAGCTATAAAAGATGCCATCCATAGGAACATAATGAAAAAAAACTGTTTATAATGATAATTAGTATTCGTTTTCACAGAGAGGCAGGTCACATGACTACAGGCTGCAGCAAACAGAGGGACAAACTCATTACTGAGGAAAATACTACACTTAGGCAGTGTTCCTTAACCCTACAACACAAAGCCTTGCCTTAGAAAATACATTATAAATAAAGCTTCCTGCTAAGACAGGTGAGCTTTTCCAAAGTGAGGGAGGAAGTTCAGCGAAGCCATACATTAATATCTTCACTGAACGTAATGAACTCTACCATGTTGGAAGACTCAACTGTAGAAGCTGATTTTTGTCTTCTCTTCTTGGTTCCTCAAATCTCACCTGCATAAATGTTTCACAGAATATATTCTGTGTATTGTGAAAGCCAAGGGAAATTTTTTTAAAGATTTTTTTGATGTGGATCATTTTTAAAGTCTTTATTGAATTTGTTACAATATTGCTTCTGTTTTATGTTTGGGTTTTTTGGCCGTGAGGCATGTGGGATCTTATATCCCCGACCAGGGATTGGATCTGAACCACCTGCATTGGAAGGTGAATTCTGAACCACTGAACCACAGGGAAACCCCCTTAATTTTTATTTTATATTGGAATATAGTTGATTTAATTTTGATCCTGTGTTACAGCAAAGTGATCCAGTTATATATATACATATATCTATTCTTTTTCAAATTCTTTCCCCATTTAGGTTTTTTCCTGCATTTGGGCTGTGGAGCTGACCTTGGACAGGACTTAATCTCCTACTCAGCACCGCGGGGGGCTTCCACGGCAAAATCTAGGCTCAGAAGCAGGAAGTATAAATGCACAGTACAAAGACACTCACGTTTGTCATTCTGGCTTCAGAAAAATCAAAGTTTTCATTCAGCAGAGATGAAGCTCTGCTGCCTTTTCACAGAAACTCTAACATCTATAGAAACCTACTCGGTGAAGCCCAAAACACTTTCCAGACACAAGGTGAAGTAATCAAAGTGTCCCCTCACCTCTCACTGTACCTCTGAGCTGATAAAATCTATTAATCTTCTGACAAAGAACCTGCCAACACTTGGCAATAATTAGAGACAACGGTTCTCTTCTAGACACAGCAGAGAGTCACCGTCAATATTAAGTGTTTCCTCTATTTGTTCTGTATGTGCGGCTCAGTTTGTGTGAACCTTAGAAAGATCCCTAGCCTGAAGTCAGGGAGACATTCAGTGCAGGCCACGGGCTGGGCAAATCCAGATTCGCACGGACAGTAAGCCAGTCGTCAGACAGTGCAGCCCACGGCATGGACCCCCTGGGCCACACAGGTCCCTCAGCAGACCTTCTTTAAAACGAGAAAAATCAGGACTTCTCTGGTGGTCCAGAGGTTAAGAATCTGCCTGCCAATGCAGGGAACACAGGTTCGACCCCTGGTCTGGGAAGATTCCACAGCTAGCCACAACCACTGAGTCCGTGCTGCAACTACTGGAGCCTGCGTGCTCTAGAGCCCGTGCTCCAAAGAGAAGCTGCTGCGATGAGAAGCCCGCAAGCAACTAGAGTAGACCCCACTCGTTGAAATTAGAGAAAGCCCGTGCACAGCAAGGAAGACCCAGCACAGCCAAAAATAAAGTTAATTAATTAATAATTTTTTTTTTAAAGAGAAAAATCTAAGGACCTTAATAGAGACATGGCAGCGGTGGTGGCGGGGGGAGGGCGGTGTACTTTTCATCATCACGTGCCTTTGAAAGGGCAGGCCTTGGGGCAGCTCTGATCAATACAGCCTTTCTGGTGTCCTGTGTCTTTTCGATCTGAGAAGCAGGAGGATGCCTTGATGCTGGCACTAATCCCGTTGTGCCCCCCAAGTTAAAAAAAGTCTCTGAGGACTCCCCTGGTGGTCCGGGGTTAAGACTCAGTGCTCTCAATGCAGGGGGCCCAGGTTGCATCCAGGTGGGGGAACTAGATCCCACATGCTGCAACTAAGACCTGGAGCAGCCAAATAAAATTTTTTGAAAAGTCTCCTGAGGGACTCTTTATATACACACATTTTTATTTTAAAAAATCATATATTATTTTTTAAAAGCATAAAAAACAAGGAAGATTATGAAGATATCACTTTTGGACAAACCCTTTTGCAAACAGACTTGAGTAAAATAAAAGCTAAGGAGACTAGAAAAGCAATTATGTTCAGGGACAGTATCTAGAAGGCCCCTTTTCAATGATTTCACTCATACATTTGTCCATAGGTGATCAATGGGGACCAAGGAAACAGACAGGGTCCTGAGTCTCATGGAGCTTATTCCATCCTCTGGCAAAACAGGGCAATAAACCAACAGGACAATTTCGGATAGCAATGAGAAAAGTCAACAGAATGGCATGAAAGGGTGACGTGTAACCATCAAGATTCCTCTCAGCACGGATACTACTGTGTTTTTACTCATATCATAAAGGTATAATGAGGACTTTTAGTCCTTTGGGTGAAAGGGGCAGTTTGAGATGAGAGTGTGTACTAATAACAGCAGGTATAAAATCCCAAAATACAATCACATAAAACTGAAAAGAAACAGCAACACGCGGTCCCAATTTCTACCACATCCCCAGCACTCTAGGAAAGAACCTATTTACCGTTTCATTGCAGCCATACTGAAAAGGTAGAAAAAGAATCACAGGTTTGTGATAAGAAATTTTGCAAATAACATGGCAGGATTACAGAATGCAAATGTACATGCCATCACGCCATCTGTTCAATGTGATGACAACATTGGGAAAAGGCCCCGAAAGAAATGATGTTTGAAATCATTAAAAAAATAACATTTCAAGTTTAAAATACTCAGGAATCTTAAAACCAGCATCAACACATTCAGCAACCATATGGCTCTGCAGCAGGTTACAAAAAAATCACCCTGCTTGCATTTTCTACTTCAACCCAATGGTTTCTAAAACAGGTTCCCTTTTTTTCTGTTGAATTCCCTGGTGTTTCCAGCTTCTCGAATTATACCTAGAATCATAATATTCATTTCACTTTTCTGATGGAGTAGACAATATAGTGAGGAAGATTAAAGTCAACTGTTCCAGAAAAAGGAACATGGAGGTGACTACATATAACTTAATGAACACACACTTGTTTTAAGTCTATTGGTCTCTGCATATTGATCTCACAGTCTCAGAAGTAATAGCCAACTTCATTGAGTGTCTTAACTTGCCAGGCACTGTGCTTTATATTCATCATCTATTCCAATCATCACAGTTTCACAAAGTGGATACCACTATCATCACATTTTGTAAAAGAGGAACTTCCTCAGTGTCACAAGACTAGCATGTGGCAGGACCATAGTCCAAACCCAACTTTGCAGGCCAAGAACACATTCTCAACTACTATTCCATGCCATACATCAGTATTCAGATATTTCTGTGGACCAAACTGAGTTGACTTTTCAAGCTTAAGAAATGAGCAATGTATGTTTAAGTGTATTAGTCGCTCAGTTATGTCCAACTCTTTGTGACCCCATTGACTGTAGCCCACCAGGTTTCTCTATCCATGGAATACTCCATGAAAGAATACTGGAGTGGCTAGCCATTCCCTGCTCCAAGCGATCTTCCTGACCCAGGGACCAAACCCAGGCCTCCTGCATTGCAATCAGATTCTTTACTGAGTCACCAGGGAAACCCAATGCATGTTTAGGGTCAAGCTAGCTTTCTTGTCTCATCAATACGAGATTCTTAGAGAAGTGCCTTAAACTTTAAAGAACAGAAGGAATGTTCTAGAGCAGTCTACAGGAAAATCACTGCAGAGGCAGAAGACAGAAGGACAGACAGTCACAGGGTGGGAAACCCAGGACCAAACGGAGGGCAGTGAGTGCACACTGCCAATGCGGTGTTTGAGGAAGGCATCAGAAGAAGATTAACATCAGCAAAACCTACCCCGTCTCCCGCAGTAAGTCGGAGACCTAAATTTTCAACTAGCTTTTAAAATGACATCTACAGTGGGACTTTTGCTGGAGGTTCAGTGGCTAAGACTTCGAGTTCCAATGTAGGGGGGTTGTGGGTTTGATCTCTGCTCAAGGAGCTAAGCTCTCACGTGCCCCATGGCCAGAAAACTAAAACATAAAACAGAAGCAATATTGTAAAAAATTCAATAAAGACTTTAAAAATGGTTCACATAAAAAATATTTTTTAAAAAATGACATCTACAAAGCCGTTATTTCCATTGTCAGTAACAGATGATGCACCCTACTATATAACCCAAAGCACTCACCACTAGAGAAGCGACTTTATCTCAATCAGAGAAACAGAGTGCAAATGAGCATAAGCTTTCCAGCATCCGCCTGAGGACATGCCTGGTGCACCTAACACAGTGGCGGCCAGCATTACAGAGATGTGTGTCCATCAAATTGAGCAAAGCATTTGTGATAAATAGTTCAACTGGTGAGACAGAAAAGCAGCCTGAAGTTCACTGGTTGTATTTCAGTTCATAATTCATCTTACAAGCCAATTCCAATGCCTGGTAAAATTTACAAAATTTATAAAGACCTACAGAATTAAAAATTCACAGCAGAAATCCTTGGGGTTTCAAAGGAATTAAAAAGGTGTTTCATTCAACTTAACAGTTTCAAAAGGTATCTTTGGGATACAGTGGGAACCTAATTCTTGATGACTGAATAGCATTTTTAATTCACATGTAAAAATCAGAATATAAATGTCTCGTTCTATGGCACTTCACTTTTCTTTGCTTTATAGATATAGTGATTTTTTACAAATTGGGTCCGTGTCAGCCCTGAGTTGAGCAAACCTATGAACATCATTTTTCCCAACAGCATTTGCTCACTTCATGTGTCTATATCACATTTTGGTAATTCTCAAAATATTTCAAACTTTTTCACAATTATTATATTTGTTATGTTAAGCTGTGATCAGTGATCTTTGATGTTACTATTGCAAAATATTACAACTCGCTGAAGACTCAGATGATGGCTTTTTTTTTTAAGCAAGAAAGTATTTTTAAATTAAGGCATAAAACACTGCTTGTTTGTTTTTAGAAATAATGCTATCACAAACTTAATAGACTACAGGATAGTGTAAATATATCTTTTAAATGCACTGATAAACCAAAAAAAAAAAAAAAAAATCAGGTGACTTGCTTTCTGAACTGAACCTGCAATCTCTCTGAGATAAGTGTCTATTACCTCAAAAGGCTGGGGTCTGGTGAGTATATTTTAAATGCTAAAGTTACTTTTGTATCTAGAAGACTTTTTAAAAAAATAACAAAACATATTATTATTTTTATAATGGTCTGGCTTGTCTGGCTCTTATTTACAATCTGCTCCATGGAACAAATATTTATTTACCCATTTCTGATTTTTAATTAGTAGTTTTAGTTAATTATTTTAAGTGTATGTTTTTGTAATAAAATATAAGTATGCAAAAAAAATAACAAAACATATTTAAACAACTTGATGAATAGTTTAGGGAGAGCTCAAAGGAAGTCAGACAGTAGGAACATCTCTTAAACATTTAAGTTCTCTGGAAATGAAGTTGTAACTGTAATCTCACAAATGCAAAAAATTGTACAAGGCTAGATGTGAGGTACTCAGTGACTTCCAGCACTCTGCAAAGGTACACTGCCCTTGAGTTACGTCTACAAATCAGCCAGCAAAGAAGTTATTGATACATATGGCCATGGGCATTCATGTTGCACAGAAAGCTATGTGGTCTCATAAAACTCTTTCCCAAAACTTTCACTTCACACTCACCTTTTTTGTTTTTGTCTAATGCTTTTATTTCCTGACTTCTTAGCAATCTTGACTGTGTTTAGCAACTCTTTAAATCTCATGTAGCCAAAGAGATAACATAAAGAGAACCAGAACAACAACTTTGGGCAGAACAAGAAAACATGACAAGTTTGTAACTACAACTGTTTATCAGAGAAAAAAATCCATACACCCAATTCACATAAACACATATACATTAGTTATAGCTCCCAGCCTCCTATCACTTTTGCCTCTTGTATTGAAATTCTGCTAGAAATTAATGAGCTCTGTTTTTATTGAGTCCATCTCTTTAAATTCTTCAGTCTTTTTCCTAGAAAGAATCGGAGACTAATTAACAGGACTCTAATTTTTATCTTTACTTATTATTAAATTATTTGGAGAGGGACCTATGTACATAGATTTCAAGATTGTCCACATGAATATTTATTTTCTCAAGGGGAAAACTGTGAAACTAATCTTCTTTGATTTTAAATAAATGAGTAATCATAACTGGTGACTAAGTTTGGGAGCTCGTTTGCAAACTGTTCCTATAATTGTGTCACTCATTTACAAGCACAATTGATCAAACCAGTACATAATACTGCATCCTACTTATTTGCATTAATTGTGATCAATTGTCACAGTTTGTTAATAAGACTGAATAATTTTTAATCCTAAAATAACTATGCTGATTATCAAATGATTCTGTATTATTTAGTTTTTCTTTGTAACAGAAATTGTTTAATATAATCACTGCATTCTTGAATTTTTGAACCGTAGGGCCTTTTTATTTTACTGTGCTTGCTTTACTTCCAAGAATTTAGAGGTTTTTCCAAGCCATTCTGTCAACAGCTCATTAGCAAACTAAACTAGGGTGAATACATGCTGTGATTTTTAAGCATAAAAAACATTAAGATATAGAAATGTAACATTCGTATGTGTGTGTCCAGGCGTTTCAGTTGTGTCTGACTCTTTGCGACCTCGTGGACTGTAGACCACCAGGCTCCTCTGTCCATGGGATTCTCCAGGCAAGAACACTGGAGCGGGTTGCCAGGCCCTCCTCCAGGGGATCTTCCCCACCCAGGGGTGGATAGAGCCTCTGGTGTCTCCTGCACTGGCAGGCAGATTCTTTACCACTGAGCCACCTGGGAAGCTGGGATTATATGGCACATCTCTCTGTGCTTTCCCCTCAATTTTCCTTAAAGGAAAATTTTACACTTTAAAATGTTTACACTTTAAACATCTCTGAAAAGATAAAGTCAAAAAAATGTTCAAAAAATTTAAAAATGTGAGGTTTCATTCTGTATGAATATATCTGTGTTAAATTATATTCTGAAATAATCTCCAGAATAACATATTGTAGCTCTGCATTTCCCACATCCTAAATACAGTGTTAGATTGAGATTGGGTTGCTTTCCTATACTGTCATTATCTTACACTTGCCTACAGTAAATCTAATGTCTCTCTTTACTGCCCACTCAGTCTTTGAAGATTCTCCTGGGAGTTTTCCTGACCGCGCTGTTCTTCAGAAGAATTGTTAGGGTAATCTGCAAACATGTTACTCTGCACCCTGATTTCTAGAATCATATCATTTTTAGTATGAACTGCTGGGGGGCAGTGAGGGGAGGAATATGGTCAGAAACTATCCACAGCACAATCATCTAGAACTTTTGTTAAAATTACCAATTACTGGGCCAGTTCCAGACTTACTGAATCAGAATCTCTGGGGTAGGATCCAGGAATTTACATTTTTAACAAGTTCCCTGGGAAATTCTTGTATTACAACCAAGTTTGTAATATACTTGCATATTAGGAATATGGTAACTAACTAGATCCCAAGCTAATACTGAGGATAATCCTAGCGGAGTTACTTGATTATCTATCATCATCCAGAAATATACCTGCTTATCCTTTGTTTTCTATATGATCATTTTCTACCTACTTCAAAACATTGCTTTTTCTTCCTTCCACATCTCCACCTTTAATCACATGAAAGCTCAGTTTTATTTTTCTGTTTTTTGTTTGTTTTAGTAATCTTGGTACAGAGTGTTTTTAAAGGCCTTCTGATAATCTAAGTGAATTTTTCAATGACTTCTCTCTATTAACAAATTTATATCTTCTCTCAAAGCTGTGGCTTCTGGGTTAGTCAAGATATTCCCTATGGAAACCACATCCCCACCCCTCCACGTGTTGCCTGGCATTTTGCACTCAGTGACTCTCTCCTTTAATGATGTTCACTGGCTGGCCTCTTCCAGAAATGACTCATAAATATTAATTCATTAAATTCCTGATGAAACAACTCAACTGGTCACCAGGCTTTCAGCAATTTGCCAGTTAAATGATGGGTTTTGGTCAACAGCTCCAAAATCAATGCTGCTGCTGATTCGTTGTATTTGTAGTTTCATACCTCTCTGATTCAAAAGACAATTTAAGACATATAGATGGTCAACAGGCACGAGAATGATTCTCAACATCACTAATTATTAGGGAAATGCAAATCGAGACTACAGTGAGGTATCGCCTCACATCGGTCACAAAGGCCATCATCAAAATACGTATAACTGAGTCACTCTGCCATACAGAAGAAAAACGACACTGTAAATAAACCATACTTCAATAACATTAAAAAAAAAAAAAAAAAGACAATTTGATCTTTTCCAAGAGCCAATACAGGTTTTATTTAGTTTACTACTATGTAGGTGGTTTAGAAAAGAGGCCAAGAGCAGTGCCTGGATTTGCACTGTAGTCACACTGCGCGTCTTAGTTCCCACCTCTGTATAAATGGCCATGCCATAGCAGGACTTTCCTGGTGGTCCAGTGGTTAAGATTCTGTGCTCCCAATGCAGGGGGCCTGGGTTCAATCCCTGGCCAGGGAACTAGATCCCACATGCCACAATGAAGACTCAGCAGTGTCAAAAAGAATTTTTTTTAACTTCTAAAAAATGATCATGGCAATAACATGTTACAGAGGTTGGTATATTACATGTATTACATTGAAAAGTGACTGAAAAGGGCCTGGCTCCAAAGACAAGATGTGAGGTCATCATTATTACTTTGAAATCCTCAAGTGTATTCTTGGCACTGTTACAAATCTTAGGCTCCTGGGTCCTTAACCCACTCGTCGTTCTCTTTCTTAAATGTTTTACTTCAAAATATGTCATACAGGACCTGCCTGGGGGTCCAGCCATTAAGAATCCACCTGCCAATGCAGGGGACACAAGTTTGACCCTGGGTCGGGAAGATCCCTGGAGAAGGAAACGGCAACCCACTCCAGTATTCTTGCCTGGAGAATCCCACGGACAGAAGAGGCTGGCGGGCCACAGTCCATGTGATCTCAGAGAGTCGGACACAACTGAAGTGAGTCAGCACGCACGCCGGGAAGATCCCACATGCTGCGGGGCAATTAAGCCTGCGCATCGCAACTCCTGACCTGAGCTCTGGAGCCCATGTACTGCACCTACTGAAACCCATACACCCAGAACCCATGCTCTGCAAGCAGAGAAGCCCGTGCAGTGAGAAGTCCGAGCACCGCAACTAGAGAGCAGCCCCTGCTCGCTGCAACTAGAGACAGCCAGACCCAATGCAGCCATAAAGAAATACCTATCTATCTGTCTACATATAAACACATACAAAAGTGTGTTCATAACACATAGGCATGCTTTAAAGAGTAACAGTAAAATGCCTATTTGTATATCCAAACAGCTTCAGATACAGAATCAAAATATATTTTCAGGTCCACTGTGCTCCTCACCTCATCACCCACCCTTCCCCATCCCAAATGGTGTGTCTGTCATTCCCTTGCTTTTTTAGAGCTTTACTACCTTTCTGTTTAATACAATTTTTAAGAAAACTTTGCAAGTTGCTCATAAATCCTTTTATGACCTATTTTCTTGTCAACACTTCCCATCTGCCACCTTTTTATTAAGCTCTCCTGTTTCCTTAAAGTGAGGACTGTCACAGACTCTGAAAGCTGTTTTGTTCCTCACAATGGTCCGCTTCTTTCTTCACTGCCTAGCTTTTGAAGGCTTCCTCTATCCCCCATCCTCCCCAAGACTCCCTCATTTAACGTTTTGACATCTAGCCATGTTTATGCATCATTACTCTGGCCCGGGTACCACGGTTCTGTGGTCCTGACACTGGCCTAAAGTACTTAGGCAGGGAACGTCCACAGTCTCGAATCATCCCTTATGCGCTTCACTCTGTGTAACAGCTGAGTACAAGACAATATTTTACAGCATAAGAGGGATCTCTGAGACCTTTTTGGTGTGTCAGCATGCCAAAGGCGAAGGCCTCATGAAAGGAAAGGAGCTAAATGAGATTGTGATAAAACGTACTCAGTTTTCTGGCCTAAATTAAATTTCTGTGCTGGATACCAAAGGTTTCCTCTTTGTGTCCTTCTTTTAAGTAGTTCTGATGGCAATTAAAAAGAGCCCTGTGGTCACTACACTGTGCTCTATTCTAACCACTTCTATCATCTAACGATGCTAGTTTGGCCAATGAATATTATAACCAGGATTTTTTATTAAAATAAATAGTTTTAAATGGAAATACTCAATAAAAAATCTCAACAGATTTTTTCCTGCAAAGGAAATGGAACCACAGAATTCAAAACGAATCCATCTACCTTGCTCAATGAAGACTCTGCTGTTCGTTTACTGTGGTCATTGATTTTTGCAGGTAATAACAGAGGTTGAGAAGAAGTAAGCTTCTAAAAATGTGGATGCTTTTGTCTTTCAAAAAGGAGCCTTTTTTAGAGGCAGAAAAAGAGTAAAATTGCCTATTTCAGACAAAAAAAGTTAAAAATGTATCTTGTGCTAAAAGGATAACTATTTCAGAGTAAAAGTAACACTTTTGTGCTATGAAGATGACTATTTCAGTGTAAATACACTATTTTCTCATGGGCTATGAAGTTAGCTGATGACTGATTTAAACTGTATAAACATCACAGTCAGACTGTTCTATTTATTTTGTCTTCACTTAAAAAAAATTTCAGGAAAGAATTCACACAACCCTAACCCTAATCCTTTAGCCTCCAAATAAAGTATCTTAAATAAATAAAAGTATGATTTAGAGACACTGGGAAATATCTGAGTTCCTCCACTGATTTATGTTTCTTACATGCCATGTTATAGAGACCACTTCTAAAAATCAACTAGTAATGTACATATTATGCTTTTATCCAAAGACACAAAAATATGATTTAGTGGAGACTAATTTATCCACACAGTAGACCCATTCTTGCCAAGGTGACCCAGAGGTTTTGGGGCTGCGTGTGGCCAGGGTGTGTGAGTCAGTCGACAGCATCCTAACTGAGCAGCTCTGAGCCGGAGGGGGATGGAAGCACTGCATGAAAAGTAACACGGCAGGTTCATGGTCAATTTTCACCTGAAATCCACAGGCCACAAAGATGTTGCTTCTTTCCCAAGGGTGGAGCAAACACACCACATTGGAAATGACAGAGAAGGGGGTAAAAGAGAGACATTAATGAAGAACTTCCAAGCCATGAGGGTACCAGGAAGATGCAGCAGAAACCACCTATCTCGCTGGCACTTCAATTCCTCTGAATCACCTTCCCAAGGGAACCTGAGGAAGTCAGTTGTTGCCGGGGGCCTCCAAGAGAATTCACTACTGTTGTAACATCTGACTAGTCTAGCTACTGCCCAATCTCACCCACTGTGGTCTTGCAGAATTACAGTTTATGTAGCTTTTATTTGATTTATGATACAAAGAATCTGCTTCTGGGTTATGGCTGCATAACCCAGACAGAAAACAGACAGGGGATAAGATCAAAGTCTCTACTCTGGGTCTGTCACTTTTATCCAAGGTGTGTGATATCATTTGGAGTTGGATTCTAGGGTCTTGACAAGTTCATCTGCTCATAAAAATCCACACATCTTTAAAAGTCCACTTAACATTTCCATGATCATGAGGGATGGAGTAAAGCAGAGTTCCACAACAGTTTCTATTTTGTTGGATCTATTTCATACCTTTTTGAAGCATAAACACAGATTTGGAGACTGGGATAACTATGAATCCAGTCCTTTGAAAGAACTTCTCAGTAGTCTACGAAAGTCAAGAGAATCCTACAATCAGCCATTCGATCAGCCATGTGACCCGCTATCCGAAGGGCGCTCACTCTGCAGACACCACGACCACGCTGCTGGTACTGCCCCTCCCGTGGGCGGGGAGAAGCCCGAGTCTACACGCTGGTCGATGCCAGGGAGACCTGCAAGCAACCCGAGCTGCATCAGGGAAAGTGAACCGGGGAGCTTTGCCTGAATGTGGCTCCACAACCTACTACATTCACTGAACACGAAGCTGAACGTGACTCAGGGTGGACACGTTCTTCAGGAGCATGACAGACAGCACTCAGCACCAGCAACACCCCACAGAACCCAGAAGGAAACAAAAGGCCCAAGAGTTACGCCTTCTGTGCCGCTGGATACTCAGAGGTGACAGGGAGGTCACATGTTGCTTCTCAGGCATTTTAATCAGCGTCCTGTAGGAACCTTCTTCAGCACTGAATACAAAGAAGAGATGCTGAGAGACAATTTGAGGACACTGCTGAAAACATGTGGGCACTGATGACCTCAGGCAACAGCTGCATGAGCTGCTGAATGGTCGTCAACACGAGCTGCAGGTAGGTGAGTGCTGGAAGGGCAAGTGGCAGAACTCTGATTGCTGTGGGCCAGCCACCAGTGCTGGCGGAGACAGCAACAGGGACCATCCCAGCTAGTGGAAACGGGACAGCTTCTCTGGGCTGACTCTTTGGAAGCCTTTGATGGAAAAAAAAAAATACAACTGGGCAGGCAGCTTTGACCCATGAGCAATGAGCTATGGAAACAAAGAGTGATTAAAGAGTAAACCAAAGAATTATTTATATGAGCACAGAAGGTCCTGGCTGTCACATTGCTTATTTTAGCCACACATACTCCATATGTTTGATGCCAGAATTAGATTCAGAAAGAGCTCATTAAGCAGGATGGGCCATTCTAACAGAATGGAATTTAATAGAGATAAATGAATATTATATTTAGGGCCAAAGATACAACTCCAAGAACATATGAGCTGGAGCTTAAGCAGCCTCCTGTGTGTACAACTTAGAAGTTACTGGTGGGAGTCGACAGTGAAGCAAAGTTGACTTATAAATTATTATTATTTTTTTTTTTTGCAGGAAAAAGGACAACCTTGCTCTGGACCAAATAGAGTGCCCTGTGCTACGTTCCAGAAGCCATTCATTAGAAAGGCGCCCAGAGAAGAGGAACATATGATGTCACTGAAAAGTCAAGGATATTCTATAGCCCTCACATTTCTGAAAGGGAAATTAAAGCCAATGAAGGGCACACGGTTCATTCACTCAACTGGTATTTGTTGAACTCCTACCATGTGTCAGGCATTGTGCTCGGCAGTGGAATTGCAAGGTACATCTCCTCAACACTCAGATCTTCCCAGAAATTGGCTAGAATATACAATGACTACAGGGTCTCTGAAGATATTAAAGCCAAGCCTGGAAGCTACTTTTCCATCTTAGACTGACCAGAAATGGAATAGGTGAATTGTAAACTCCTAACTCAGAGCGTTTTATGACCACCTACCAGTTACACTATGTATTTCTCTTTATTAGTTCTTCCACATTCTAAGAGAGAAGCTAACTATTCAATGTGGCTTTTGGTAGAAAGCAACAGAAACCAATTCTAGTGAACTTAATTTGAAATGGCATTTATTAAAGAGAATATTGGGTTTCTTACAGACACCGCACGAAATCTGGGAAGCTAGGCTTGAAGACCTTAAAAGACAGAGAAGGTGCAGAGTGTGCATGGCTGGGGTCTGGGGAAGATGCCTCTCTGTAATTGATGGGCCCCATCCCTATCAGTGGGCACTGGGTGGCAGGCACGGGATGGGATGGTGAGCACTGGGTGGTGAGACTGGGTGGTGGGCACTGGGTGGTGAGCACTGGATGGCGGGCACTGGGTGGTGAGCACTGGGTCGTGAGCACTGGGTGGCAGGCACTGGGTGGTAGGAAAGTGCTACAAGGAAACAGCAGCCTGGAAACCCGAAGACACTGTCTCCACTGTTGGCATCCTTACTGGATGGACTCCACGCATTCCCTGCATCTTTGGACCACAAGTCTCCGACCGGGTATCTGGAGGGGGATGAATCAAGCTGGCAGAGCCTGTATCATGAGCTTAAGCCCCAGTTTCAAAGAAGGCTGGAGAATCAACTATCCAGCATTTTCAGTTTCTGCAGCTTGGCTCTGCCTCATAAGGCAGAGGATTCTATTAGGATGATCAGAAGCTGAGTTCTCCTAAAACTAATAAAGATGTAAAAACACTCAATGGAAGTTACAGCAATTCTTCTCCCAACAGTATATTAATGACCCAGTAACTGAAAGAGAAGGCCAAAAGGTGAGAAAATGAAAGCTGGTAAAGTAGCTTCTCTAATATGAGAGGGAATATTTGCTTCCCAGGTGGCACTAGTGGAAAAGAACCCGCCAACCCATGCAGGAGACAGAATAGACATGGGTTCGATCCCTGGGTCAGAAAGATCCCCTGGAGGAGGGCATGGCAACCCACTCCACTTCTTGCCTGGAGAATCTCATGAATAGGGGAGACTGGCATGGGGTCGCAAAGAGTTGGACACAACTGAAGCGACTTAGCACACACACATTTGCTCCTCTAAATCCCAATTTTATGGAAGAATTCTGATAGTCATGGCCACTCCTAAACATGGGTAACATTGTAAACTGTCATAGAAGGTCTGAATGGAACTGATAAGAGGAGAAAAACCAGAGAAAGCAGGGAGCTCCAGGCTGTGGCTCAGGTAGTAAAGAATCCGCCTGCAATGCAGGAGACCTTAGTTTCATTCCTGGATCGGGAAGATCCCCTGGAGAAGGGAATGTCTACCCACTCCAGTATTCTTGCCTGGAGAATTCATTCTTCAAGAGCCATCTCAAATCTATTATGGCAGATGAGGTTGAAGTCAGCCTACTGGAAAACTCATCACAGCAACAAGACTAGAATAACCTACTAGTATCATGGGACTGGGAGCAACCTCTAGCAGCCAAGGAACCCATCATATAGTGTCCCCGGGCCTGTATTGCTGGCCGCCCCCGTTTGCCAAAGGGCCTCTAGAGAAGGTCATGTGATAACTTCCGTAGATAAGACAGAGGGCTTCCCTGTTGGCTCAGTGGTAAAGAATCTGCTTGCAATGCAGGAGACCCGGGTTGGATCCCTGGGTCGGGAAGATCCCCTGGAGGAGGGAATGGCAATCTACTCCAGTATTCTTGCCTGGAGAATCCCATGGACAGAGGAGCCTGGTGAGCTACAGTCCATGGGGTCCCAGGAGTCGGACAAGGCTGAGCGACTAACACTTAACACAAGTAAGACAGTACTGCAGATGACTTCCATCTCATGCTCAGAATGTTCTTGGGTAACACTTTGCTCTTTCCATCCAAGTTCCCCCTCCAGTCCCCAGGAGTGAAAACACATACAAAGGGCTCACCATTTCTTCCATCAATTTCACTGTGGTCTCCACAGGACAGTGCTGGGTGCGGGGCACCGCAACCTCACATACAACACGGGAAAGCATCCTCTGGGGCATCCAGACGCTAGGTGACACCTCTGAATGCCAAACTCCCCCCAGGAAGTGCGAGTGTGCTAATCACACCCCTGGGACAGGTGGGCACACGGAGAAAGAGACTGGCCCTCCTCACAGCTGTCAAGCTGGGGCCTTCTCATTAACACCCACGTTTTGCTTTCTTTCTTTTTTACTTTTTTTTTTAAGGTCTTTTGTCTGCAGCTTGTGTACTTGAAGCATGTCACTGAAAAACGCACAGATGGGATCTACCAGCTCATGAGAAGGCTCTCACAGCTTCTGAAAGCATGCTTGGTTTCGTTCCTTAGGAAGAAAAAGAAATCCTGTGTCTGATGTCTCCGCATATCCCACACTCTCCCTGCTGCAGAAACAGACTATCAAAAAAGCCAACATTCCAAGCAGTCCTAAGCAATAGGGCAATAATTAAAATCGAGTCCTTGTGATTTCTTTTTTTTTTTTTTTAATCTTAAAGCAGCTAATTGTATCTGCTAATCTTGTCTGCATAGTTCACAGAGAGGGCACAGCACGGGAAACAGACTCAACATTAGCTGGAATTGACTGAAATTCAATGTTAGGCTGGAAGGGTAGACAGGCCAGGCAGGGGGTAGGGGATGGTGGTCTGACAGGTGGTGCCCTGAAGGGATATGTGTCCTGAAGCAGGAAGGTCTTGAAGGAGGGGCCTTTTATCTTGTTAGGAAAGTTCTGGAGAGAGGGGGCTGGGAGTTTCAGTACAGAAGCAGGAAGGGGATGAGCACTGCAGGAAGAGTTCTGAGAACCGTGAGTCTGTCTGGGATGACCCTGCGACTTGAGCATTTTAATAAGTAGCATCTCGGATCCTCTGAACAGCATCAAAGAAATAGAGAGGATAAAGTTATTATTCTCTGGCTGGACGCTGTGTTCTCTTTGTAGGAAGCTGTCTCTTTATAGAAAGAAGAAAGGGAGCTATGCCAAGATCCAACAGTCCTAGTTCTGGACTTAGAGATGGCCCTGGCCACCCCCACCTGGCCCCAGCCAGCTCACAGGTCTCAGCGAACTGTCTCCCAACAAAGGGCCCCCTTCCCTGTGGGAGTTGGTACAGAGAGAGCGGTAGTCAATACATCCAACACATGCCCAGAATTTGGAAAGGATGAGATCAGCAATCTTCCCAGAAAATACCCAAAAGAATTTATTTGGCTGATAAAATTATAGGACTTCTTCAATCTCAGCAAAGGCATTCCATAAAAAGAAGGCACTGGCTCAATAAACATTTACTCAGCACCCACTATGCCCATGTGTCAGCTGCAGGCCTACAGGGGGGTTGTGGGCAGATGGGAGGGAATTAAATATGACTGGGATAGGCTTTCTACTGCAGGGAACCCACAATTTAAAATATCACTGATACAACCTTGGAAATGACAACATCTGTCCCCAGGAAGTGCTGGCACTGACTTAACTGAATAACAAGAAATGCTGAACAAGTAGCACAATAAGTCCTCTACATACGAACCTTCAAGTTGCAGACTCTCAAAGATGCGCCTGTGCATTCCATCAGTGTCAGGCATGCGTGAAACTGCAACCCGCCCTCCGTCTCCCGTTGCTGATGACCTTCAGCTCTTCCGTCTCCCACCTCATCTCCCTCCCCCGTCAGTGACGCTTCTGCCTGTGCAGTCAATGCCAGCCCCTGGATGCCACTATGACACTCACTACTGTGCTTTCCAATGCACTATACTGTAAGAGTCAAGACGTTTTGTTTTTTATGTATTATTTGTGTGAAAAGCATCATAAACCCATTACAGTACAGGACTACATAGCTGATTGTGTTAGCTGGGTACCTGGGCTAACATTTTGGACCTACGAACAAACTGGACTTAATGAACGTACTCTCAAAAAGGAACTTGTTCGTATATAAGGGACTTACCATATTCAATTGTATCCATTCTCTCCAGCCCAGCAGGTCCACCACCTTGTGTCCTTTCAGAGGACATCAGAGGAACACAGCGTACCCCGTGTTACCCGGGAGGCATCCCAGTGTACACAGTGATGTGCCGGCCAGCCAGTGAAGCCAGTGTGTAATGACAGAACCCTGTCACAGAGGATCACTTCGATGGGAGGATTTAGGAGGGGAAAGTCATATATTATTAAAAAATCTTGTCACTAGTGGAGGAACTCAAAATTCTGCTCTTCTCCGTGAGTTAATTTCACACTATTCCTAAACATTCAGAAAGAGCAGGAATGTGTGCGTTCAGTGAGGGGCTGGCTGGCTAACAGGGAACCTGTATTAGGGAATTCACCAGGTCCAGGTGAGCCGGGCACAAAGGAGCTAGTGGCGGGGATGCTGGCCGGGGTCAGACCCTGGTGAGGCCTCAGTGTATCTGCAGGGACCCCATGAGAAAGTTTGTAGAAAACGAATACACTGTGAACTTGGTGGTCCTGCAGGTAGGCCTCACTTCAAGCCTGCTGCTTCTTCCTAACAGAGCTGAGCAGCCTCCACGCCTCTCCCCAGCCTCCACCTCTGGACCCCCGTCTTGGCCACCCTCTGCTTCCAGCTGGCATCTTGTCACTGAGCAGCCTTGAGCTCCCAGGCCCAACTGGATCACCTCCCCAGTGATCTGCATTCACCTCCCAAACCTCCTCCCTCTGAACCTAGACTTCCGCCCTGATGGCGTGGGCCCGTGGGGTGTGGGCACTTCCCCAGTTGGCAGAGGAGAGTGGGAGGACGTACCTGCTACCCTCTCCCCCACACACACAGAGTTGGCCTCCGTGGGGGGTGGCACCCTGGACATCTCAGCGCAGATACTTCTGCTCACACAGGTCCCCCACGCCCCATCCCTGTGACCTCCTAGGACCACTTCCTACACTAGGACAATGAGGAGGAAGGTGACCTCTTGACTATCCTTCACAGAGGTCAGGCTGCCCTGTGGGCTGGGCCAGGACCCCGGAGAAAGGCTGGCACTCTGGGCCTAGGAGCCTCCGGGAGGGAGGTTTTAACCACCCTGGAAGCCTTCTCCCCTAAGTGGAGTGAAGAGCAGAAACAATGCAGCTTTTTGCAGGAAAAAAAGGGTCACTAAGCAACTGTAAGAAGCATTATGTGCAAAATTATCAACTACAGAAAGAAACCACTCTGTCCCTCAAATTGGTTACATTTCCTGAAAGGTAATTAAAAATGTGACCCTTGGATGTGGATGGCCTCAGTCTGAATGCTGACTTTGTCATTTGACAGTTACATAACCACTTTGTATCTGTTTCTTTACTTGTAAAATGTATGACCACCTGCCTCACAGAGAATGTCTCAGTTCAGTTCAGTTCAGTCACTCAGTCGTGTCCGACTCTTTGCGACCCCATGGACTGCAGCACGCCAGGCCTCCCTGTCCATCACCAACTCCCTGAGTTTACTCAAACTCATGTCCATTGAGTCAGTGACGCCATCCAACCATCTCATCCTCTGTCACCCCTTCTCCTCCCGCCTTCAATCTTTCCTAGCATCAGGGTCTTTTTCAATGAGTCAATTCTTTGCATCATCAGGTGGCAAAAGTATTGGAGTTTCAGCTTCAGCATCAGTCCTTCCAATGAATATTCAGGACTGATTTCCTTTAGGATGGACTGGCTGGATCTCCTTGCAAAACGCCTGGCACATAGCAGCCACCCACTCTGGTGGCTCAGTGTAAAGAACCTGCCTGCCAATGCAGGAGACACAAGAGTTGTGGGTTCAATTCTTGGATCAGGAAGATCGCCTGGAGTAGGAAATGGCACCACATTCTAGTATTCTTGCCTGAAAAATCCCATGGGCAGAGGAGCCTGGCGGGCTACAGTCCATGGGGATCACAAAAGAGTTGGACATGACTGAGCAACTGAGTACGCACTCTCCATAAATATTAGCTACTAAGTGTCTATTTACATCATAACACTATGCTCTGTTCTATTTCACTTCTTGACAAATTCTCTCTGACCCACCATAAAACATTAAAAACTTGGGTAAGTTGAATAAAATCCTTAATGATAAGGAAAGGCTCACAAAACTAGCTTATTTTGCAGAGGTTTCTTCAAGGTTGACTTCCACACAACAATTAACTGAAGGCAATGTTGTGAAGGTTTTTATTATCACAGCAGCAATGTTTTGAGAAATGAGAAAGGTTAGTGGTAAGGTGAATTCTGAAATCATAGCAATGGTTTTCAAATGCCATTGCATTAAAAGCCATTGGTTTATCCGGCACTTTGAAAAATCTCCTACACATGCATGATATGTATGCATGGATGTGGAACGGGATGCATTGATAATTTGGAAAATACTGGTTGGTTGAATTAAACATATCTTCCATATGCTAACACATTTCATTATAGAACATCAAAAAATCACATTTATTTACCTCACCACCAGTCTCATCAAAAAAGATCTTAAGAGTATAAGTTAATGTAGCTGTCAAGCTCCTAAGTGGCAGATACAAGTTTTTTCTAAAATTGTAATTTTTACTTGCAAAGCTCAAATTTTATCATTAGCAACAAACACTGTCAATTGTTTTCCTGGAAGTGACAGATTCACTGCATTCACTTTAAAGAAGCTGTCTGCCGTACACCCAAGTTTTAGAACCACTGGGTGTCTCTCAGGCATTCTTTAAAGTAAAGTCGCGTTCCATTTTCCTTTTGCACCACTAAGTAGTTTTTCTCAACCTATCACCCTATGGGGGAGACAGAAATGCCTTACACATACTCCTCACTTAGAAAGTATTAGAAAGACATGTACTCAGCTGTTGAAATCTAATAAAATGAATAATTTCACTTTTTCATCAAGGACATTCTTAAGTGAAACTGGCAGGTTTTTGGTTTTTTTAAACTGTGAGTCCATGGCTGTGAATGCAGTTATTTATGGTAAGAAGCCGGTAGTTTTATTCTCCCATTGTTTTCACACCAAGTGTGACCGTCAACACAGTGGAAAACAACAACAAATAGCTGTTATCTCAACATTACTGTGAAGAGTTCTGGCCTTGGGGACCCACCGTAAGGGTCTTGGTGCCCTCAAAGATTATGTGGTAAGAACTTTACCCCTCTGCCTCAGTTTTCCTATTTGTAGAATGGAGATGATACATAGGACAAACCCCACAGGGTTGCTGTGAGAACTCCATGGGATAAACCATGTAAAGAACAAAGCTGGCTGATGGCAGGCACCATGGAAGGGTGAGGTGAAAGGGCAGTAGGGGCCATCTGGGAGCTGTGGCCCATTTTCAGCTCAGTTCAGTTCAGTTTCTCAGTCACGTCTCTCTGCAACCCCATGGACCACAGCACGCCAGGCCTCCCTGTCCATCACCAGCTCCTGAGTCTACCCAAACCCATGTCCGTCGAGTCGGTGATGCCATCCAGCCGTCTCATCCTCTGGCCCATTTAGGCATGATCAAAACAATCAGCTCAGTGAGGGATTTAACAAAAAGGAGAACATTCATCAGTCATTTCTGCTGAAAGAGTTGTTGGTTGAGATATCACTCTGAGATAGTGATATTGGATCACGATCAGGGGGATATCAGTATCATGCTTAAAAATACCAAGCCAATGATGTGTTCCTTCCATTTGTATCTACCTATCTTTTAGGAGCTTTTTTAAAAAATTAAATTATAGCTGTCATTTAAAATCAAATGTCAAAATAAATTGAACTTACAGCCAAATTTTCAAACAACTGACTACAGTATGCTAAACTAAGAGTTTTCAAAAAATATCTCATGAACATTAATAAATTAAACTTATTTAAAAAGTAAAAGATCAACAAGTCAGTCAGCCAGTCAGTCAGTCAGTCAGTCAGTCAGTCAGTTCAGTTGCTCAGTCATGTCCGATGCTTAGCGACCCCATGAACTGTAGCACGCCAGGCCTCCCAGTCCATCACCAACTCCAAGAGTTTACTCAAACTCATGTCCATTGAGTCGGTGACGTCATCCAACCATCTCATCCTCTGTCATCTCCTTCTCCTGCCCCCAATATTTCCCAGCATCAGGGTCTTTTCAAATGAGTCAGCTCTTCGCATCAGTTGGCCAAAGTATTGGAGCTTCAGCTTCAGCATCAGTCCTTCCAATGAACATTCACGACTGATTTCCTTTAGGATGGACTGGCTGGATCTCCTTGCAGTCCAAGGGACTCTCAAGAGTTTTCTCCAACACCACAGTTCAAAAGCATCGATTCTTTGGCGCTCAGCTTTCTTTATAGTCCAATTCTCACATCCATACATGACTACTGGAAAAACCGTAGCCTTGACCAGATGGACCTTTGTTGGCAAAGTAATGTCTCTGCTTTTTAATATGCCATCTAGGTTGGTCATAACTTTCCTTCCAAGGAGTAAGAGTCTTTTAATTTCATGGCTGCAATCACCATCTGCAGTGATTTTGGAGCCCCCCCAAAATAAAGTCAGTCACTGTTTCCACTGTTTCCCCATCTATTTGCCATGAAGTGAGGGGACCGAATGCCATGATCTTAGTTTTCTCGATGCTGAGCTTTAAGCCAACATTTTTCACTCTCCTCTTTCCCTTTCATCAGCAAGCCAGGGACTCCTTCAAAGGCCCTAGTGATGAGATCTAAAAAACTCTAACTGCTGCCCTCCCCTGTGTGGCCCAAGCACCTCGCTTGGGGTTTGCCAGCCAACTCCTCAAAGCACTGGGGAAAAGCTGACACTTATGCACATCTCTCAGTAAACTCTGAGAGACAGTAAAGGACAGGGAAGCCTGGCGTGCTACAGTCTATGGGGTCGCAAAGAGTCAGACACCACTGAGCAACTGAACCACCACAATATACAGGATAGTCCATTCTCCATGCTCTGATCTTTAGAGGCATAACACTTTTGATTCATACAGAGATAAAAAGTTGCAGAATGGAGAATAACATTTGTCTTATCGGAGGTTTATAAGAACAGTGCAGCCAGACCTATGTGGACAGCTGTAAGAAAAAAAATAACTCAGATAACAAGAAGTTTGCAGCAACCAGTCACACCCCCTGCCCTTTTAGGATAAAAGAAGCCTGAATTCTAACTCAGGTAAGATGGTTCTTTGGGACACTAGTCCACCATCTTCTTGGTCTGCTGGATTTCAGAGTTAAGTTGCTATTCTTTGGAACTCATCTCTCCATTTACTGGCCTAGCTCATGGTGAACAATACCAGTCTGGACTTGGTAACAATTTCATGATAAGTACACTTTAGTAAAAATAAAGTAAACAAATTTCTGTTCTGTCAGTAAACACTGACATATTTCTTTCCATTGTCATATTCTCTGAGGCTAGCCTATCAAAACTGATACAGGCTAAAAATAATCAATAATAAGTGCAAATTTAAGAACATGTAAGACATTTCAATCAATTAATTAGAAAAACTATTCCTAAATTCTTGATTTAGCAATGGGACATCTTTCAAGTGAAAGACAGATGATTCCTGAAACCTGCCAACAGGGTTTGTTTTTGCACTCTTATTTTAATAAGAGTCACTGGACCACTTTTAAGCAGTAATCCCACACCTTGACTCTTTTAAGTCTATGGAAAATCTTGCAAATATCTGAATTAAACATGGGCAGAGGAAGGAGAAAGCTAAACAACTTTAAGCCCACAAAATCAGATCACAATGGAGGAGATACCAGTTTTTCTTTGTTTGCATAAAGTCTGCTCTCAGGGCAGCCCATGAATCTTGGATAGAGGCAATGAAGTAATAACTCATAGGGCTGAAAGAAAAAAAAAATCCCAGAGCTGGTCATGGTGAGGGAAACACAGAGTGTGCAGCTCTAAAACTGTTTTCCAGATTGTATTCTTTAACAAAGATACCTATTATTCATGCTTTTGAAAAAAGTCAGTCACTTCCCTAGGCAGTCCATAACGAGTTCTGCAGATTCATGGAATTCCTTTCTTGAAATCGTTTCCTTTACCTGAATTTTTATGTTTATACTATCTGTCTCCAAGCTATTTAAATTCAGCTTGTGAACAAGGGACCACGTTTATATCTTCTGAGCCATGCTCATCAACCTCTTAGCAGCTCCATAAATGTCTAGATAACAACAATATTAATAATATTAATGAAGCGTTACATATTGCAGAGTGGGTATCAGTTTTTCTCCCATTTCCTGTGGGTGGAGAGAGCCACCTCTGTAAAATTTCTCTATTATTACCTCATGGTAGGAAAACAGTCAGAGGTTCTCTGCAAAGGCAATTCTGAACTTTTGGAAAGCTCAGAGTTGACGGGGAATAAACAACTGGTGGTTATTTTGCAAAAAGCAGCAAAAGAAATGGGTTATTATTTCATATGTGGCCAGATTCACAAGCAATCCGGTCTTGCCAGTGTGTCCGAGGCCACAGCTGTGCTCCTGTCCTAACTATGAAAACACTGGTCTTAAGCTTTCTTGAGTCTTTAATGCCCTTTTTGATGATTATTAGTGTCCATGGGAGTAGATACAACAGCTACCCCTTTTAAGTATAAGCTAACATCATTGTAACTTTTATTTAAAAAATTAAAGTAGTTAAGGACCAAAGAGAAATAGTCTTCCTTACTGATATCATTTAAAAATGCCAATGACAGTGGTATGATAGTTCCATGTTCATTCAATTGCCAATGAATCCAGATCCATAACTCAAAGCTGGATTCTCTGCAGAACATGGGTTCGAGGTATCAACAGCCAAGATCATTTGATAAATGAGATTTAAAATTTGTATCAGGATTTTACTTTCCAAGAATTCATCTTTCAGCTTTTGTTGCTGGTTGTTTTATTTCCAGCCTACTGGGAAAGGTAAGACCATCTGAAGTAGGCAGACGTTTGAGCCTAGATGCAGGAAGGAGATGATGAAGAAATCCTTGCACATCCTATGAAAGTGGATGGGCCCGCACTGCACCCTGCCGGGTTCTAAGTCACGCACCCCAGGAGGGCCCTGCAGGAGCTGCGGAGCTATCTCCTGGGATGCGGCTTGCTTGGAGGTTCTGACTCACTGTATCAGGGCTGTTTTTCCTCTTGGGAAAGATTAGACACTTGCCCTTTATAAAAAAAAACCTCCAAGATGAGTCACAAGGAAAATGAGTTGGCATTCTGGGGTGGCGTGTGGCAATCAAGGCTCGGAGCGAGGCCATGCACGGGCAGAAGGATGCTGCGACCGCTCACAGGCAGTGAGGGAGGGTTGGTGAGCATGCTGTGCGCGGAGAAGCCCTAGCTCTAGGGTTCCTGGCGTGGACCTCATCATGCTTCTGGGACTCCCACTCAATTTCCAAAGGGTGCTACCCACCCTGGAAACAAACCTGGTCCACGGAGGAGATGGGAAGATCCACAGCCAGGGGAACAGATGGCCTGGGGAGAAGCAATCTGGAATGATAGTGAGGTGTGGGAGTCGACATGGAGGCTGGGGAGCAGAGAAGGGGCCTCAGTATGGTGACAGATGACGGAGTGTCGCTGGGAAGGAGCAGTTGGGGGAGGCAAGGGAAATGGAAGTGATGTATTTATGCAGAAGGATTGCAGGATAATTAGGAAAATTCCCCTTCTGTCGACTCGGCCAGTCCAGCATGGTTCAGACTGAGCGAGCACTGGCCTTCTGGAGGAAGCAAAGGTTATAGGCTCTTCCAGTCGACATTCTATATCTGATGGAAACAAATCCAAACTGAGCTAATTTGTGTACAGCTGCGGGCAGTATAAACATGGCTGTGTGGAATTCTTTATGGAGTAGAGGCCTTTGTACTCCATACTTCACTGAAGTTAATAAGTAGGTGTCAAACTCTGAATTAAAATTCCCAGAAGAGGACACAGCACAAAGGACAATAAAAATGATTTTTAAATAATCATAGGGATAAATAGCATCCACTTCTGACAAATGTAAGTGCTGGCATAAAATGTTATTAGGCTACAGAGATCGTCTTTTGTTCAGGAAGTGTGTTTTATTCTCCAGCCATGTCATTCATCATCCTAATGACCCCTCAAAATGTAAATTAAATAGCAAAGATGGATTCATTCGAAAAGCATCTTTGTGCTTGGTGTTAAACCATTTTTCTACTTTTATTCTTATGTATCAGTTCATTTTTTTGCTGGGGGAAAAAAAGCCCTCAATCCGTGAACACTTTATAGGGTAAGTTCATGTAATTCATATTTTCAGTAAACAGTTCATTCATTCTTTAGTACTCTGGGATTTGCGATTAAAAAAACCACAAAAAACCCCCAAATCACATTTTAAAATGCTGTGCCCTGTAAAATTATGTCTGATTCAGAAAAATCTTAGAAACCTGTGCGTGCATTTGCTTTGTTTTATTCAGAAGCGATCTGGTCTGGGGAAGCCCTCAATAGGAAAGGATTAGTGAAAATTTCAAACAGCCTGAGTTTACTGAACCGAATGCATTAATGGCTAGGCAAACACCATTTCAAACATTAATGATAAAAGAATAAGGTCATGAGCCAAATTAGTTGCAATTTCTTGTTCTGTATTGATAAGAACATTCCCCATTCCTATGATGAATAGAGAAATCAGGGTTTTGTACTTGACCTGAATTTATGCATGAGCACACACACGACAGGAGTGACGGAGCAGCCCTGCTCGGGAGGCATCCAGGAAAAATACGCCGGGAGAGGAATACAGCAGCAAATCATGTCTCATTTTGGCATGATTGGTCCTCATTTGCCTCTCTCTGTCTCTCTTTCTCTCTCCCTCCCCAGCTACCCTCTTCCCCTCCTCCCAAGCCTAGCCTCTCTTTCTGCAACTTATAAATCATTCTTTGGCCGTTCCTGCTTATGGGAGAGCTCAGCTAACCCATGTGTCTCTCTAGCTCTCAGCTCTGTGTGTGTGACTGAAAGTATATAAAATGAAGGTACAAATAATTGCACTGCTGAGGTTTACCTGATGTCCAATGGACACCCATTAATCTGTGCAAGGGGGTTTCTACAGTCCCAATCTGCAGAATAAATTATCATTAACCAAGCTAGGTATTCTAGAGACTTTCTATTTTATGAGGTCAGAATTGTTGAAGAGAGAGCCCAGAAGGGCGGCTTGAAACCATCCAGCTGGGAAAGAAGCAAGCTGGTAGGCAGCATCACCGTGAAATCTAGGCTCTTGCAAGGGCTAGGGACCAACTGCTGGCCTGGCTTGAGGGACATCCCCAAAGCCTGTGTGGTTTGTGGGGATTGTTGCATCTTAGAAGCTCCCATATTTAGTAGCAGTTCCTAGGGAGGGTCCCCCTCTGGTTGAGTGTCACCTCCTTCTGAAGGTTTGGCTGATGAAAGAGCCCATTAGGACAAACAGGGGCTCACAGGAAGATCCACATATTCCACCCCACATCCCGTGGGTTATTGTTAATAGAGAATGTTCTTTACAACATGACAGAGCTGAATTCAACACAAGACTCAAGACTGTCAACATGACAGTTGGCCACATAAAGAGACTCTGTCGTCTGAACTCAAGCAATGGCCGTTTCACTTCTGCCCATCAGTTTCCTAAAATGCACATTTTGACGGGCCCATTGATTGGTATATGATCTAAGAGCAGCATTAATGGGTGAGGAGGACACTAACGCCACAGGTCCACAGGGTCTTGACAAGTCCTGATGGGAAAGGAACAAGAAGATGGGGAAGGGATGTAGTCTGAGCGATAAAGCAGGCATTACTCCTGACAAAGAAAACAAGGCATGGCTCTACATAGACATTTAACTCTAATAAAGTACTATACATCGAGAGATGTATTTTTAAAATTTATTTTTAATTGGAGGATAATTGCTTTACAACGTTGTGTTGGTTTCTGTCATACATCAAAAAGAATTAGCCCTAGGTGGGATTTAACCCTCAATCCTTAACTAGAGTCTGGGTAGATAACTGGTTAGGAGTCAATAAATTAATTTATTTTTTACCCCAGGCAGGAAAACATTGTCCAGTCCAGGAACAGGGAGATTGCCTACTGAGGAGAATGTGCCTTTTAAACTTTGCAATCTGATAATAACATAAATTCACACCAATATGGTACCTCCTTAAAAACACAGAATGTGCACACACAAAACCCTTCAAGAATAAAAGAAATAAGCTCCTCCCCTAAATGTTTTCGGAGCAAATTCCCAGTGAAGAAGGATCTCACAGTTTGAATGCATAGACTTTTAACCAGATCTAAAATTCCTGCAAACAGGCCCCTTTATAAATGACTGACAGTCTCACTAGGAACTCCACAAAATAAAATCCATGCTTCATTAGTCCTCCAGCTGAACTCAGAATCCTCTGGCTCAGAATAAATCTCAGCCTTTAAAAATAAATTCTCCTCTGAATTAACATCTCAGAATCATTAATCTTTGGAGTGACCCTTCCATTTCATTTGGAAGAGAACTACCGCATTTCACAAAAGGTCTTTTTTTCTTTTGGCAGACCATGATTTCATGGCGAGAAGGAAAATAGCATGGCTTTTTTCTTCTTATCACTTCCCCATTCTCACCCTCAAGGTGGCTGCTTTTTCCTTCTCAACTGAAACACCCTAAATTTAAAATTAAGGAGCAGCTATAGACTGGATCAGGAAGGGACTAAAATTTAAGGTCAGGTCTGTGGGAAAATAAAAACAGGCTAAAGGGAATGATTACACATTTCAGGGAGAAGGAAGCACTGCGATTAATAAAAGTTTAGTAAATTCACAAGAGCTGGGATTTTATTCTTCATTGCGGGGATCTGGTTTGTCAAGAAGACACAACTCTGCTTGATTTTCCACAATATAACCCCATGGAACATGAATTATGTTAATGTAGTTAACAAGTCAAATGAAGAGAGGAGGTCTGTGTGCAGTCAGGAGAGACGCTGCTCCCTTTCACCCAATGTGTCAGATATCAGAGGAACAGAAATCAAGTTTTAAATACATGTGGAGGCCTTGGTCTACAAGGTAATTCTTACTGTAATTCCCCCTGAGGAAGATATCCATTTTGGAAAGTAAATAATTGTTCCTTTATATGCTAATGTACGAATCTAGATTTTCAAAGCTGTATGTTTACCGAAAGCAGAGTATGCCATCCTGCCGGCCAGCTTTCACCATGAAGCCCACGCAAGCCAGGTCGCAGAGGAGAGCCTTTCTGGCATAAGGACTGCTGGCTTCACTGTATTTCCTTCTCTTATCATCTTCTGTCTTATCATGGGGCTTCCCCAGTGGCTCAGCTGGTAAAGAATCCACCTGCAATGTGGGAGACCTGGGTTCGATCCCTGAGTTGGGAACATTCCCTGGAGAAGGGAAAGGCTACCCACTCCAGTATTCTGGTCTGGAAAATTCCATGGGGTTGCAAAGATTTGAATGTGACTGAGCAACTTTTACTCACATCATCCTTCAACCTCAGTTCTTCCCTCTTTCAAGGATATTCCATGGAACCATCTGTGTCTTTCCGTATTTTGGGATTCTTCAGCCAGAATTATTCCCCGGTGGCCTCAAAGGGTATTTCTTTCTGTTCCTCTGACTGCAATGCGGGAGACCCAGGTTCGATCCCTGGGTCAGGAAGATGCTCTGGAGAAGGAAATGGCAACCCACTTGGGTATTCTTGCCTGGAGAATTCCATGGACGGAGGAGTCTGGTAGGCTACAGTCCACAGGGTCGCAAAGAGTTGGACACGACAGAATGATCTCTGTTCGTTTCCAAGGCAAAACATTCAACATCACAGTAATCCAAGCCTATGCCCCAAACAGTAATACTGAAGAAGCTGAAGTTGAACAGTTCTATGGAGACCTACAAGACCTTTTAGAACTAACACCCAAAAAAGACGTCCTTTTCATTATAGGGGACTGGAATGCAAAAGTAGGAAGTCAAGGAACACCTGGAGTAACAGGCAAATTTGGCCTTGGAGTACGGAATGAAGCAGGGCAAAGGATAACAGACATTTCCCAGGTATTAGGTCTACAGATTACAGATCATTTTCATAGGAGACATTTTTGTACAAATTTTACATGTATTGAGGAGGAGATCATAAACCTTTTTAACAGGGCGGCAGGGTGGAGGAACAGGGGGAAAATGGCGTTTTTGTGTACATCTACTTGGAAGGAGTAAACAAGAAGAGAGTAAACCCTACCACTTCATCATCTATAGCAAATGGTTTAAGAAAAACATCCTCTCAACCTTGGGTATCTCTAAAAGCCACTTGCTAGCTACTAGCCACTCCAAGCCAATTATTTAAAGCTATTTCAGTTGGTATATCTTTTGTGTCCACTGGGTAAATGATTCATTATGCTCACTGCTGCAGTACTCATGAAGCAACACTCCTGAATGAAACACAGCCTTCACCACTCAGCTCTCCATGCGTCCCAACTCTGAGTGGCTCTCCATCACCGAGAGGACAAATCTACAGCCTGGAGAGCCATGGGCTGCCCCATCCTAAGCTTTCCTGTCTGGTTCATTTGGGCATTTCCTTCACAACAATCTCTCTAGTAGCATAAACTGGGACTGGTACTGAAATGCATGCAGCCTACCTATAACATGAGGTGCGTCCCTGGTGGCTCAGCTGATGAAGAACACTCCTGGCAATGCAGAAGATGCAAGAGACATGGGTTCAATCCCTTCTCCCCCGGGTAGGGAAGACCGCCCTGAAGAAGGAAATGTCAAAGCACTCCAGTATTCTTGCCTGGAAAATTCCAGGGACAGAAGAACCTGGTGGGTTACAGTCCATGGGATGGCAAAGAGTCAGACATGACTGGGCATGTGAGCACACAGACACACATACCTATCACAGAGTGCCTTACCCAGAGTAAAGACTAAATGACAACTTAATCATCTCCAAAGGAGTTTGAGGGAAAAATGAGTCTCAGAGAGATAGTCTCAGTTCTAAATGTGTGTTTGTGCCAGTAGTTGCTGGTTGTAGGGATGAAGGTGCTGGGGCTTTGAAGCCCTGAAAATTCCATCCTTGACTTATTATAGGTTCCAGAGGCAGTGAAAGGTACGAAGTGCTTTGGGTCCTTGTCAGTGATCACTGAGTTGTTAGGTATGGAGCCCTCTGGGTGCTTGTCAGTGATCACTGAGTTGTTAGGTATGGAGCCCTTCTGGGTCCTTGTCAGTGATCACTGAGTTGTTAGGTATGGAGCCTTCTGGGTGCTTGTCAGTGATCACTGAGTTGTTAGGTCTGGAGCCCTCTGGGGTGCTTGTCAGTGATCTGTGTTAGGTATGGAGCCCTCTGGGTCCTTGTCAGTGATCACTGAGTTGTTAGGTCTGGAGCCCTCTGGGGTGCTTGTCAGTGATCACTGAGTTGTTAGGTCTGAAGCCTTCTGGGTCCTTGTCAGTGATCACTGTGTTAGGTATGGAGCTCTCTGGGTGCTTGTCAGTGATCACTGAGTTGTTAGGTACGGAGACCTCTGGGATGTTTGTCCGTGGTCATGGAGCTATTCGTGCTAGATCTGCCCTTCACTGCATCTGTGAGAGCGAAATTTGACCACTCACTTAGGCCATTTGAACAAGGTCATTTGGAGGGCAGATCTCACTTCTGGGCAGATCATACTGACAGGACCAGCCTTGGAAGCTATCACATGATGGAATGTCTCTGTATACCCTCTCCTGTTACATTACAGGCTATGGAGCTTACCTGTTATCAGCTAGTTTTATTTCACCCCCTGCTGTCTGGAGACATGCCAGGAGCTACTAAAGCAGGAGACATGTAGACAAGTGAAAGCTATGGATCCAGTTGACTTTTGGTGATGAATCTGGGTGATGAGGAACTAGGTCTGAACCAGGTGTGCAATTCTTTTTTAAGTCCTCAAATTACATAAACAAACAAACAAACAAAAACCTCCTTTCAAATGCTTCTTATTCACCCTCCGCCTGTTATCCAGCCCTGTTCATGTTTTATTCAGTTCCACTGTGCCTTTCAGATTTACGATCTTGTTCCTACTTCAGAAAGGTTTACATGACCCTAAGCTGGTGCTCAGACTCATGCTTGCTGGATCTTGTCATTACTTTCCACCCACACATCACAAATTGGGAGGACACTCATCTGAGCCCCCGGCCAGGTCTTGCTGGGGAACCCTTTCTTCAGATTGGCTGCAGCCTACCCCGACACATGGATGTCCCAAGATTCCCACAGCTAAATTAAAATCAGTACGCTAGAGTCATTAAAGAAAAATGTTTTTTTCCGGAACAAAGGGGGGACATGCAAAGGTCAGACAGCCTCCTTAACAGGAGATGGACAAGTTCCCATGATGTCAGGCCTGCGGGCAGAGCTAAAAGCACATACAGTCCCCTGCTGTCTCCCCTCCCTGCCAGGAAAATTCAGAGCATGCAAGTCTGCCATCAGGACAACCTTTGATTGCTTTTGGACTAGTTTAACTTCAAGTCCATTGGATTAAGGTCCTTTAAAAAGGGTCTGTATTCCACGCTCCATGGAAGAAATTTTATTAGCCAAATTGAAAAAAACTGAATGACAATAAGGCAGACATATATTACATCAAACTGAAGGCTGCAGAAGAAATTCCATTATAATATTTGATTTGTAGATTTCTTAACCGGAAAAAGAACAACAGTTCATGAGGAAATTTTACTGTATTAATTTGGGCTATTCTCTTACAGGCTTTCTTTTTTAATTAAGGATAATTGCTTTACAATACAGCATTGGTTTCTGGCAAATGTAGGAAAAAATATTTAAATTATGTTGACTTCAAGTTTAAGAAATAGTACTTTTTTCTGAATTATATTTCCAGTGAGTCCTAACTTGTAAAATACCCTCACTTGTCCCCTCTCAACTTCCCGTAATGAGATAGTTGCTCAAGCTCACCCACCCAAAATCATGCTCTTGAGTCACCCCCAAACCATCCCCCCACCCCAGTCTGTGGAAAAACTGTCTTCAACGAAACAGGTCCCTGGTGCCAAGAAGGTTGGGGCCTTCTCGTCTAGATCTGCTATGAGGAGAGGAGACTGGATTAAGCCTGGTTTATCCAGCTCCAAACAGGAACATTATTAAATATCCATGACCACATGTGGTTCTAAGGGCTCCTTCTCCGCACTTACTATTTGTAACCAAAGTTAGCAAGTGTTGCACTAATAATTTCACAGACACTGCGATACATAGTCAAAACTATGCATGGAATTTTTTAGTAATGAACCTAATACGAATACTTTAGATAAGGCCAAAGCAAGAGAAGAAAAAGTATATCCCTAATAGCATACTGGGGATGGGAACTCAAAAAATAAAATATAGTGAAATGTCACTGTAATTTGAGAACAAATGAGAGCAGGTAATGGGAGGATTGGGATAAATTAAATAAATCTTGTCTATAAAACATAGACATTGATGACACTATATGAAATTTCAAGTGAATAAAAACTGTCAATTAAACAGAAGCTTTAGTATATGTATAATGTTTGAACTTTGCCATTTTAAAATAGCATTTTCTGTATTATATTTCAAAATCACATCCAGGATTTCAGTTACAAGAGTAGGAATGTTTATTTAAATTAAATGTTATAATTACTCCATTGCTTGCAGATAATTTTCTTAGCTCTTCCTTTATTGTTTCCTACTTTGTCAGTTTCTTTTTAAAAACTGTGCTAGTGTGGATTTTGAAAAGTTACTATCCTACGACCTTTGTTCTTAAGTATTTCAGATGGACATTCAACTGAACATAACTTTAAGACATCTTTCTCTTTTGTGTATTGTCATCCATCACTTGTAACTTCTGAAAAGACTAAAGCATGTAGGTCCATACTGTATCTTTTTGAAGCGTGCAGCTGTCTTTGTCAAAGTGTTGCGTCTTTTCAAGGAAATGTCAGCAATGTTATTGTTGGGCCTCCCTTTGCCCAAGAGGCCAGTGAGGGCTGAACCACGAAGCCAACAAGACAATTAAATCAATAGCAGTCACCGCACCATTGTTCACCCAGCAGAATCTTCATTTACAATGAGGTTTTTTACATCATTAAAGCAAGAAACAGGACTGTCGATCTCTACTGGTTTCAAGTGCTAGATGAAAGAATTAACTTGACTGTCATAAAAAATATGATGTGACTGTATGCCTCACACCTTTAAAAATTCATGTTTCGGTTTACAATCTAGAAGGACAGATGTACTGCCTAGAATTAAAAACTCAGATTTATCAATTCTTTCTTTTCTCATAGTCTACATAGACTTCAAACAGATCTAATCTTATATAGAGAAAAGCAAAAGGTTTCAATATAATTCCTTTAAGATGTCATGAATAATATATTTGAAATACATTTATGTTGACACATCATAACACATGCTCTATCATGACAGACTTCTTTGAAAGGAATGAAAACATCCCATAACACCCAAGCACACCTTCTCAGGGGCAGATGTTGGTTTTGGGAGCCCCTGGAGGAGATTGCTTAGAAAAGAATGCAAAGTGCGGAACACAAAATTAAGTACAGGGTTTTGTAAGAAGACAATGCAATCCAAAAGCCCTGAAATTTAAGCTTGATTAACTGAATGGTAAATTTGCCCCTGCCTCAACCATTGAAAAGCACATGTATCCTTCTGTTGTCCACTGACAAATTCTGAATGAACTGGGCTTCTAGCTTGGTCTTGTTCTCACAGCGGCCTCCCCAGAGGTCCCCTGGATATTCTGTCTTAGGGCTGGGAGAGAAGGCATGGGTATGTGGGTTCAGTCCACAGTGTTCTGTGAACATCCTGAAAAACTGCCGGCGGCCACTCCCACTCAGAGAAACAGCGGCCAGGGAATACTTTCTGAATTTTACACAATTTAGGGGGCTGGACAGGCTTGCCAATAGGTATAAGTTTATAGGTTTCTGAACTAGCTTTATATATGTACATGTTTTGTTTCTAATTATTTATTTTTAGTATGGATTTTCAATGGAAAATTAATCAGAAAAGCAATAAAGAAATTCAGTAAAGAACATCATCTACTGGAGTCAGAAAAATAAATGTATAGTTACAGAACAAATCTCACTGTATGGTATACATTATGATGTACAGCATGATTTTAAATGGTTATGATACTGAGAGATTGAAAACACAGTATTACTTCACTCTTTTAACTGGTCTTCTGTATCGTATACTATGATTAATGGGTCAAATCCAGCCCTCCACCTGTTTGTACAAATAAAGTTTTACTGGAATACAAGCATACTCATTCACTTACGTATTGGCCACGGTTGCGTTCATGCTACTTTGCCATGGCAGACGTGAATGTCTGCAGCAAAGACCAGATGGTCCCCAAAGCCTTAAATCTTTATTATCTGGCCCTTTATAGAAAAAAGCTTGCTAAATTCTGTTCTGTTCTGTTCCACTTTAATTTGCAGAATTACCTGTAGAAAATTAGAGGCTAACATTCACACTTACTGATTTTTTTTAAAAACTTTTAATTTTGTATTGGGGTAAAGCTGATTAATAATGTTGTAACAGTTTCAGGTGAATAGCGAAGGGACTCAGCCATACATACACAGGTATGTATATCCACATTCTCTCCCAAACTCCCCTCCCAAGTAGGCTGCCACAAAACATTGAGCAGAGCTCCCTGAGCTATACAGTAGGTCCTTGTTGGTTATCTATTTTAAATACAGCAGTGTGTGCATGTCCATCCCAAACTCCCTAACTACCCCTCCCCCCAGCCTTCCCCCAGGCAACCATAAATTCATTCTCTAAATCTGTGAGTCTTGTTCTGTTTTGCAAGTAAGATTATTTGCAGCAACATAATGGACATAGATACTGTCACACTGAGTGAAGTAAGTCAGCGAAGGAGAAATATTGTATGACATCCCTTATGTGTGGAATCGAAAAAGAAGTGATACAAATCACACTTACTGGTCTTAATACTGTGATGATCTTAATTCTGCGATCTAGACTTCCATGATCTTGGTTCTCTGAGGTCATTTTTCCATTTTCCTCTCTGTTTGGAATTTCCTTTCAACACTGTCTGCCTGAAGAAAATGGTTCCTGCCTTCTCCCTCAGACGGCTGCTCTAAAAGTCATGTCTTGGTAACTTGAACACATTCTAAATTACTTGCCTCTTTCTTATTTTTCTAAGGATCTGGTGTAACTACCAACGTTTCATCACACCTCAGATCTCACTGCAGCATCTGATACCTATAATGCTACAGTGTATGATCTCACAGTTAAAAAGAAGGTGAGAATATTCAAACACAGGACAGATTTCTAATGGAGTCTCTGGGATATTTGTGAAGGAGTTTGCAAGGTCTGGGAGTCAGCTGTCCTGAGACTCTGACCACATTCTCCTTTTGCTACCTGGGCAATTTAACACAAATTTAGGGTACATTAGTTTAGATAAATTAGAACTAGGATACTATTTTCGAAGTACACACGCCCTCAAATGTAAATTGCTTTTGAATGTGAAAAAGGAAAGTCTATATTATTTGATGTTATTTGTTTAAGTCTCTTTGGAGAGACTCTTGGACTCATAGAGCCTCAGAGAATATCATTCAGGCATCACGATGAGGAGACAGTGGAGCCTATATGCCGCCATCCGTCCTCTGCTAGTCAGTCAGCATCTGTCATCCTCCCTCCCACCCAATTCTTCCTAAAGCCCATGTGTTCCTTCCGTCTGAGCTGGGCTGGGACCAGGGACCTGGGACCTTTTGCTGCAGCGCCTGCACCTGGACAAACATCTCTCCAAGCAACAGAACACAAAGAAATTTGAAGGGACTAAAAATAAATCCACGCCTGTGCAGTTGGGGCAAATTATAAATAACAAGACATAAAAGATCACAAACCCAATTGCCACTATTGAGGTATCAGAGCAAAAGCAGGGACCTGTGCATGACCCTGCACACAGCACCACCAAGGGGGTGGGAGACCACCCAAGCCACCCCTCTGGCCTGACCCATCACCCCATACAAGAGACCAGCTTTCCCTGCCCTCCTCAGGGAGCAAGCAAGGAAATCTGTTCCTTGTTTTCATTCCCGACGGCTGCAGCCTGAGTCCCAATAAAGACTTGTCCAAATTTCTTCTCTAGCTTCTTATCAATTACTATTGATCAATGAGTCTAAGACCTCTGATCAGTAACATATCCACATCAACATTCTGAGCACGGAAGAGAATCTCGTGAGATCAACAACACGGAGAATCACTGCAGGATTTCCTCCCATATCTGTTGTGGGGATCAACATTCCACACTATGATCTCTCCTCCTCAAACAGCTCAGATGGAGGGTGTGGACTTGTGGGGGAAGATGGGAGTGATGCCCCGTCCCGGACAAGAAAGAGGACATGGTCACTTAGTTCTCGTCACCCTGAGGCTGACGCAGACTGCTCTGTGACCCGTGAAGAAGAGAAAAGCCATTCTCACCATCTGGATGGACATCATAGAGGGAATCAGCTTTGGCCCTCTCTGACTTTTTTTTTTTAATCCAAATAAACCATTTTGTTCACCAGGGCTGGGCCTGTCTGCTTCCTGGGGCTAGTTAAGCTTTCTTTTCACAATGAAGACGATCAGAGCCTCCTCAACACCTCCCACAGCAGGAATAATTTCTCTTAAGGATGTATCTGAAGCAGTTCAGAGTATGCGACACAGAGAAAGTATTTAATAAATGTAAGCGATGTGCTAATTTTGACAGTCCTATTTTAGACAGTGCTACTGACTGAAAATTTGTCTTCTCCCAAGTTTATATGTCAAGGCCCTAAACCCTGATGTGACAGTATTTGGAATTTTGAGGTGGGGGCCTTTTAGAGGTAATCAGGGTTAGAAGAGGTCGTGATGGGGGGAGTCCTCCTCACAGGATTAGTGCTATTTTAACACATATTGACTGGAAACATATTCATATGTCATTTGCTACCCAAACATTACTGACCAGACATAGACATATGTTTTTAGACAGTGATAAAATTAACATTTGGTTAAGTTCAGTTCAGTCGCTCAGTCATGTCTGAGTCTTTGCGACCCCATGGACTTCAGCATGCCAGGTCTCCCTGTCCATCACAAACTCCCGGAATTTACTGAAACTCATGTCCATTGAGTCAGCGATGCCATCCCACCATCTCATCCTCTGTCATCCTCTTTTCCTCCTGTCCTCAATCTTTCCCAGCATCAGGGTTTTTTGAAATGAGTCAGTTCTTCACATCAGGAGGCCAAAGTATTAGAGTTTCAGCTTCAGCATGAGTCCTTCCAATGAACACCCAGGACTGATCTCCTTTAAGATGGACTGGTTGGATCTCCCTGCAGTCCAAGGGACTCTCAAGAGTCTTCTCCAACACCACAGTTCAAAAGCATCAATTCTTCGGTGCTCAGTTTTCTTTATAGTCCAACTCTCCCATTCATACATGACCACTGGAAAAACCATAGCCTTGACTAGATGGACCTTTGTTGGCAAGGTAATGTCTCTGCTTTTTTATATACTGTCTAGGTTGGTCATAACTTTCCTTCCAAGGAGTAAGCCTCTTTTAATTTCATGGCTGCAGTCACCATCTGCAGGGATTTTGGTGCCCCCCAAAATAAAGTCTGTCACTTTTTCCACTGTTCCCCCATCTATTTACCATGAAGTGATGGGACCAGATGCCATGATCTTAGTTTTCTGAATGCTGAGCTTTAAGCCAACTTTTTCACTCTCCTCTTTCACTTTCATCAAAAGACTCTTTAATTCTTTGCTTTCTGCCATAAGGGCAGTGTCATCTGCACAATTAACATTACTGTGTGAAATTGTTAGAGTTTAACATTGATCAAGGTTCACTATACAACTTATTGTTATGACTTACCTCTTGATCCATTAGGTTTTCTTGCTAACCTTGTGTATATTATAAACACAAAATTTTCCAAAAATGATACAACATGAAATTTTGACTGAAGAAGTTTTTCAGTGAACTTCATGCAAATACTTTATCTGACTATCCAAACAACATATACACTAGTGTCTCAGAAGATGACAGTTCTTCAGGATATAGTTCTGATTCAGGTTATACGAATATTAGACCAACAAGAAGACAAAAATCCTTAATGATTGATTCTGATACATAAAGTCAAAATGAGACTTGGTGCTGGAGAATGCGCCTTTGCTTCTGCAGAAGAGTGGACTGAAGACAATATTTCATGAAAATGAGAAGACTTTACAGGTGCATCAGGCCTAACTACTGAATATAATAACCCACAAAGTGTTAATGAAATAATAGAGTTAATTTAATATTATTTAATTTAATATTAATTGATTAATTAATTTAACTAATATAAATAGATTAATTTAATATTAATTAATAGAGGCATTGATGCTGTTGAACTGTGATGTTGGAGAATACTCTTGGACTGCAAAGAGATCCAACCAGTCCATCCTAAAGGAAATCAATCCTTGAGTGTTTATTGGAAGGACTAATGCTGAAGCTGAAACTCCAATACTTTGGCCACCTGATGTGAAGAACTGACTCATTTGAGAAGACCCTGATACTGGGAAAGATTGAAGGAAGGAGGAAAAGGGATGACAGAGGATGAGATGGCTAGATGGCATCACTGACTCAACAGACATGAGTTTGAGTAAACTCTGGGAGTTGGCGATGGACAGGGAGGCCTGGCGTGCTGCAGTCCATGGGGCCACAAAGACTCAGGCATGACTGAGCGACTGAACTGAACTGAACTGAGAATTAATTTTTGACTGGCCAAAAGAAAACTTGCCAGCCACAGGAGCTGGTTTCTGTAAAAGTCTCCCAATCAGTAATGGGTTAAGAAGAGACATCAGAGCTTCCCCATGAGGAATCTCCCAACCACATGAGGACACAGAGAGAAAGGGACAGTCTACAAGCCAGGAAGATGGCCCTCACCAAAACCCAACCATGCAAACATCTTGATCTATGCCTTCTAGCTTCCAGAAACTCAAGGATATAAATGTGGTTTAAGCCACCAGTCCACGGCATTTTGTCATAGCAGAATGAACAGATGAACAGAGATAGCTTTATGGGGCTGAGAAAGAGCATCAATTAACATTATTTCATAAATTGAGACAGATAAACGAGACAGAGAGATCCAGAAATTACTAATTACCTTTTATCATTATCTCCAGCTTTCGACTTGAACTTTTTATCTATTAACATTTAAAGGATTCAAAACTAAGAATCTAGATTCAGACTACTGGAATTCATATCCTGTTTTGCCACTTGCTCATTTGTAAGACTCTTCTCTCTAAACTACAGAGGGATCTTATCTATGAAACAGAATTCATAACAGGGTTAAATGAGAAGTTCCATATAAAGTGCTTAGAAAAGTCATGACTTGCCCATACAGTGAAACACCATGCAGCTGTGTAATGTGCTAAGGAAACTTCTAGAGAGAGAGATGTCCAAACAAATTGGTGAGTGAAAAGAAAAGATAAACAAGGAAGAGAAAATATACATTGATATGTGTCTTTTGTAAAAAGAAAGAGAGAGAGAGAGGGAGAGGGGGGAATGGGGAAGGAGGAAAAATAAGGAAAATATTTATTCCTATGTGATTGCACTGGCTCAGTGAAAACTTTAGATGGATCCACAAGATAATAAATACAGCGATCGGAGCATTAGGAGAGCTTCTGGCTTGGTGAACACTTGGAGATGTGGGGAGAGTGAGCAGCGCACCTGAAAAGAGCCTGGAAGCTCCGTGTCCCGTCCCATACACTCTTCTCTCTGCATCTCGTCCATCTGGCTGTTCCTGAGTTACATCCTCGTATAATAGACCAGTGATCTAGGGACCCAGGTTGGATCCCGGGGTTGGAAAGATCCTCTGGAGAGGGGAATGACTATCCACTCCAGTATTCCTGCCTGAAAAATCTCATGGAGAGAAGAGTCTGGAGCACTACAGTCTACGGGTTGAACACGATCGAGCAACTAACAGACAAGAGCAGAACTAGTAGCTGTGACTCAGTGAGGTAAAATTCTCTTAATCTGAAACGTGAAGGGCTTCATACAAGAAGCATTCACACTGCACATAAAGTGGATGAGGTTGGCAGGACTCCCTGCTGTCAGCTGAAGTAGAGTTCCAGGCTTCCAACTCTTGTACGTCCACCATCTCAAGACAGGTTCTCAGCAGGAGCTAAGCTGGTGGAGGAATAGGACAGGGAGACCACTTTCTCCCCCACAAATTCATCGAAAGATCATCTGCACGCTGGGAAAACTCCACAAAACAACTTCTGATTGCTAGCAGAGGATATCAGGCACTGAGAAAAGCAGCCCATTGTCTTCGAAAGGAGTGCTGTATGGATGGAGAAGTCTTGAGGCTACTGAAAGAATAAGACTGAAATCCAGAGGCAAGAGGCTTAAGCCCAAAACCTGAGAACACCAGACAACTCCTGACTACATGGAACATTAAGTAATAAGAGATCATCCAAGAGCCTCTATACCTACACTGAAACCAACCACCACCCAAGAGCCAATAAGTTCCAGAGCAAGACATACCACGCAAATTCTCCAGCAGTGCAGGAACATAGCCCTGAGCGTCAATATACAGGCTGCCCAAAGTCACACCAAACCCATAGACCCACCCCCAAAACTCACTACTGGACATTCCATTACACTCCAGAGAGAAGAAATCCAGCTCCACCCAACAGAACACCGACACAAGATTCCCTAACCAGGAAACCTCGACAAGCCAATCGTCCAACCCCACCCACTGGGAGAAACCTCCACAATAAAAAGGAACCACAGACTACCAGAATACAGAAAGGCCACCCCACAGCAATCTAAACAAGATGAAAAGGCAGAGAAGTACCCAGCAGGTAAAGGAACATGAAAAATGCCCACCAAGCCAAACAAAAGAGGAGGAGATAGGGAATCTACCTGAAAAAGAATTTAGAATAATGATAATAAAAATGATCCAAAATCTTGAAAACAAAATGGAGTTACAGACAAACAGCCTGGAGAAAAGGATTGAGAAGATGCAAGAAATGTTTAACAAGGACCTAGAAGAAATAAAAAAGACTCAATTAAAAATAAATAATGCAATAAATGAGATCAAGAACACTCTGGAGGGAACCAACAGTAGCAGAAGATAGGATAAGTGAGGTAGAAGATAAAATGGTGGAAATAAATGAAGCAGAGAGGAAAAAAGAAAAAAAAAATCAAAAGAAATTAGGACAACCTCAGGGACCCCTGGGACAATGTGAAATGCCCCAACATTCGAATCATAGGAGTCCCAGAAGAAGACAAAAAGAAAGGCCATGAGAATATACTCGAGGAGATAATAGCTGAAAACTTCCCTAAAATGGGGAAGGAAATAGTCACACAAGTCCAAGAAACCCAGAGAGTCCCAAACAGGATAAACCCACGCTGAAACACCCCAAGACACATATTAATCAAATTAACAAAGATCAAACACAAAGAACAAATATTAAAAGTAGCAAGAGAGAAACAACATATAACACACAAGGGGATTCCCATAAGGATAGCAGCTCAACATTCAATAGAAACTCTTCAGGCCAGAAGGGAATGGCAGGACATACTTAAAGTAATGAAAGAGAACAACCTACAACCCAGATTACTCTACCCAGCAAGGATCTCATTCAGATATGAGGGAGAATTCAAAAGTTTTACAGACAAGCAGAAGCTGAGAAAATTCAGCACCACCAAACCAGCTCTTCAACAAATGCTAAAGGATCTTCTCTAGACAGGAAACACAGAAAGGGTGTACAAATGCGAATCCAAAACAACAAAACTAATGGCAACAGGAACATACTTACCAATAATTACCTTAAATGTAAATGGGTTGAATGCCCCAACCAAAAGACAAAGACTGGCTGAATGGATACAAAAGCAAGACCCCTATATATGCTGTCTACAAGAGACCCACCTCAAAACAAGGGACACATACAGACTGAAAGTGAAGGGCTGGAAAAAAATAGTTCATGCAAACAGAGACCAAAAGAAAGCAGGAGTCGCAATACTCATATCAGATAAAACAGACTTTAAAATAAAGGCTGTGAAAAGAGATAAAGGACACTACATAATGATCAAAGGATCAATCCAAGAAGAAGACATAACAATTATAAATATATATGCACCCAACATAGGAGCACTGCAATATGTAAGGCAAATGCTAACAAGAATGAAGGGGGAAACTAACAATAACACAATAATAGTGGGAGACTTTAATACCCCACTCACACCTATGGATAGATCAACTAAACAGAAAATTAACAAGGAAACACAAACTTTAAATTACACAATGGACCAGCTAGACCTAATTGATATCTATAGGACATTTCACCCCAAAACAATCAATTTCACCTTTTTCTCAAGTGTACACAGAATATTCTCCAGAATAGATCACATCCTGGGCCATAAATCTAGCCTTGGGAAATTCAAAAAAATTGAAATCATTCGAGTCATCTTTTCTGACCACAATGCAGTAAGATTAGATCTCAATTACAAAAAAAAAAAATTTAAAAATTCAAACATATGGAGGCTAAATAACACGCTTCTGAATAACCAACAAATCATAGAAGAAATAAAAAAAGAAATCAAAATATGCATAGAAACAAATGAAAATGAAAACACAATAGCCCAAAACCTATGGAACACTGTAAAAGCAGTGCTAAGGGAAGGTTCATAGCAATACAGGCTTACCTCAAGACACAAGAAAAAAGTCAAATAAATAACCTAACTCTACACCTAAAGCAACTAGAGAAGGAAGAAATGAAAAAACCCAGGGTTAGTAGAAGGAAAGAAATCTTAAAAATTAGGGCAGAAATAAATGCAAAAGAAACAAAAGAGACCATAGCAAAAATCAACAAAGCTAAAAGCTGTTTTTTTTAAAAGATAAATAAAATTGACAAACCGTTAGCCAGACTCATCAAGAAACAAAGGGAGAAGAACCAAATCAACAAAATTAGAAATGAAAATGGAGAGATCACAACAGACAACACTGAAATACAAAGGATCATAAAGAGACTACTACCAGCAGCTCTATGCCAATAAAATGGACAACTTGGAGGAAATGGACAAATTCTTAGGAAAGTATAACTTTCCAAAACTGAACTAGGAAGAAATAGAAGATCTTAACAGACCCATCACAAGCACAGAAATTGAAACTGTAATCAGAAATCTTCCAGCAAACAAAAGCCCAGGACCAGATGGCTTCACAGCTGAATTCTACCAAAAATTTAGAGAAGAGCTAACACCTATCTTACTCAAACTCTTCCAGAAAATTGCAGAAGAAGGTAAACTTCCAAACTCATTCTATGATGCCACCATCACCCTAATTCCAAAACCAGACAAAGATGCCACACACAAAAAAAGAAAACTACAGGCCAATATCACTGATGGACATAGATGCAAAAATCTTTAACAAAATTTTAGCAAAGAGAATCCAACAACATATTAAAAAGATCATACACTATGACCAAGTGGGCTTTATCCCAAAAATGCAAGGATTCTTTAATATCTGTAAATCAATCAATGTAATATACTACATTAACAAATTGAAAGATAAAAACCATATGATTATCTCAATAGATGGAGAGAAAGCCTTTGACAAAATTCAACATCCATTTATGATTAAAACTCTCCAGAAACCAGGGATAGAAGGAACATACCTAAATATAATAAAAGCTATATGTGACAAACCCACAGCAAACATTATCCTCAATGGTGAAAAACTGAAAGCATTTTCCCTAAATTCAGGAACAAGACAAGGGTGCCCACTCTCACCACTACTATTCAACATAGTTTTGGAAGTGTTGGCCACATCAATCAGGGCAGACAAAGAAATAAAAGGAATCCAGATAGGAAAAGAAGAAGTGAAACTCTCACTGTTTGCAGACGACATGATCGTCTACATAGAAAACCCTAAAGACTCTACTAGAAAATTACTAGAGCTAATTAATAAATATACTAAAGTTGCAGGATATAAAATTAACACACAGAAATCCCTTGCATTCCTATACACTAACAATGAGAAAACAGAAAGAGAAATTAAGGAAACAATACCATCGACCACTGCAACAAAAAGAATAAAATACTTGGGAATATATCTACCTAAAGAAACAAAAGACCTATATATAGAAAACTATAAAACACTGATGAAAGAAATCAAAGAGGATACAAATAGATGGAGAAATATACTGTGTTCATGGATTGGAAGAATCAATATTGTCAAAATGAGTATACTATCCAAAGCAATCTATAGATTCAATGCAATCCCTATCAAGCTACCAATGGTATTCTTCACAGAACTAGAACAAATAATATCACAATTTGTATGGAACTACAAAAAACCTTGAATAGCCAAAGCAGTCTTGAGAAAGAAGAATGGAACTGGAGGAATCAACCTGCCTGACTTCAGACTCTACTACAAAGCCACTGTCGTATGGTACTGGCACAAAGACAGAAATATAGATCAATGGAACAAAATAGAAAGCCCAGAGATAAATCCACGTACCTATGGACACTTTATGTTCAACAAAGGAGGCAAGAATATATAATGGAAAAAAGACAACCTCTTTAACAAGTGGTGCTGGGAAAACTGGTCAACCACTTGTAAAAGAATGAAACTAGAACACCTTCTAACACCATACACAAAAATAAACTTAAAATGGATTAAAGATCTAAATGTAAGACCAGAAACTATAAAACTCCTAGAAGAGAACATAGGCAAAACACTCTCCGACATAAATCATAGCAGGATCCTCTATGACCCACCTCCCAGAGTAGTGGAAATAAAAGCAAAAGTAAACAAATGGGACCCAATGAAACTTAAAAGCTTTTGCACAACAAAGGAAACTATAAACAAGGTGAAAAGACAGACTTCAGAATGGGAGAAAATAATAGCAAATGAAGAAACAGACAAAGGATTAATCTCAAAAATATACAAGCAACTCCTGAAGCTCAACTCCAGAAAAATAAATGACCCAATCAAAAAATGGGCCAAAGAACTAAACAGACACTTCTCCAAAGAAGACATACAGATGGCTAACAAACACATGAAAAGATGCTCAACATCACTCATTATCAGAGAAATGCAAATCAAAACCTCAATGAGGTACCATTACATGCCAGTCAGAATGGCTTCTATCCAAAAGTCTATAAGCAATAAATGCTGGAGAGGGTGTGGAGAAAAGGGAACTCTCTTACACTGCTGGTGGGAAAGGAAACTAGCACAGCCACTATGGAGAACAGTGTGGAGATTCCTTAAAAAACTGGAAATAGAACTGCCATATGACCCAGTAATCCAACTCCTGGACATACACACCGAGGAAACCAGATCTGAAAGAGACATGTGTACCCCAATGTTCATCGCAGCACTGTTTATACTAGCCAGGACATGGAAGCAACCTTGATGTCCATCAGCAGACAAATGGATAAGAAAGCCATGGTATATACACACAATGAGATATTACTTGGCCATTAAAAAGAATACATTTGAGTCAGTTCTAATGAGATGGATGAAACTGAAGCCCATTATACAGAGTGAAGTAAGCCAGAAAGATAAACACCAATACAGTATACTAACATTTATATATAGAATTAGAAAGATGGTAACAATAACCCTATATGCAAGACAGAAAAAGAGACACAGATATATAGAACAGACGTTTAGACTCTGTGGGAGAAGGCGAGGGTGGGATGATCTGAGATAATAGCATTGAAACATGTATATTATCAAGTGTGAAACAGATCACCAGCCCAGGTTGGATGCATGAGACAAGTGCACAGGGCTGGTGCACTGGGCAGACCCAGAGGGATGGGATGGGGAGGGAGGTGGGAGGGGGGTTCAGGATGGGGAACACATGTAAATCCATGGCTGATTCACCTCAATGTGGCTGATTCACCTCAATGTATGGCAGAAACCAGTACAATATTGTAAAGTAGTTAGCCTCCAACTAATAAAAAAAAAGAAATATAAATAAATAAATATAGAAATATTTATAATATTTAAATAAATATTGAGGGGAGACAGAGGGGAACAATACAGGATAGATGAGGATGAAGGTGGAAGTGGAATTTTATTTTATACTTTCTTTAAAAGTGAAAGTGAAAGTCACTCAGTTGTGTCCAACTCTTTGCAACCCCATGGACAATACAGTCCATGGAATTCTCCAGGAGAGAATACTGGAGTGGGTAGCCTTTCCCTCCTCCAGGGGATCTTCCCAACCTAAGGATCAAACTGTGGTCTCCCACATTGTAGGTGGATTCTTCACCAGCTGAGCCACAAGGGAAGCCCTTCAATATTATTTAAACTTGAAAAATTAAGAATGAAGGAAAGAAACAACGAAAAAAGAAAGAAGGACTTTATCTGGCATGTAGCATTTAGATTGTTTGACAATTGTTCTGATGAATGTCAGGAAAATATTTTTAAAACCTTAGTTACATAATACATAAGCACACCCTTTTAAAAATCTTCACAAAGCACAAAAGTACACTATTGCTAATTGGTTATTTTGGAAGAGAGATACAGACTGGCAAAAAGCAAAAGTGATTAACACTTTAAAATCTATGTACTCTTGTACTTCCCAGGTGGTGCTAGTGGTGAAGAACCCACCTGCCAAGACACAGGTTCGACCCCTGATCCAGGAAGATCTCACATGCTGCAGAGCAGCTAAGGCCCTGCACAGCTAGAGAGCCTGTGCTCTAGAGCCCAGGGGCACCAACTACTGAAGCCCATGTACCCTCGATCCTGCGCTCCACAGCAAGAGAGCCACTGCAAAGAGAGGCCTGCACACCGCAACAAAGAGAGGTCTACCCCCCACCCCCACTTGCCACAACTAGAGAAAAGCCTGAGCAGCAATGAAGACCCAGCACAGTCGAAACTAAATAAATAAATAACTGAAATTATAAAGACAAATAAATAAAAAGAAAAGTAGAATCAGGCCCATATACTTGTTTCGCAACTGCTTTTCATTTAACTTTTTAAAAGTTCTTTCATCAACTACAGATTGATACATAGATCTTCTACATTCAGCATATGTAGATCTGCATCATTTGTGTGTCATTGACATATGATAAGCCACAATATTTTTATACCCCAATTTAATGTCTTCCCTACAGGAGGCATTCGGGTTGTTGACAGTTTTTCTCTGTTACTAGTTCTTTGTGCACATGTGTGGATATTTCTGCCAGAAATGTGCTCAGGAATGAAACTTCCAGCCTAAACGGCTCATATACTCATATGGGTTAATATTCTCAAATACTGTTAGATACTGCTAAATTGTACTCTGAAAAGACAATGCCAGTTTACAATCTCACCTACAGAGTACTTCCCTATATTTGAGAAGAAAACTGATACAAAGACTGATTTTAAAAATTTAAATATTGCTTTTGAAGCTGAACTGTATATATACACAGTATATATACACAGTCCCTACAATAACACAGTGTAGGGACATGCCTTTGATTATGAAAAAGATGACATGTTGAAATTCAGACAGGCTAAAGCAGAAGATGCTGAAGAAGCTGAAGTTGAACGGTTCTATGAAGACCTATAAGACCTTCTAGAACTAACACTCAAAAAAGACATCCTTTTCATTATACGGGACTGGAATGCAAAAGTAGGAAGTCAAGAGATATCTGGTGTAACAGGAAAATTTAGCCTTGGAGTATGGAATGAAGCAGGGCAAAGGCCAATAGAGTTTTGCCAAGAGAATACAATGGTCATAGCAAACACCCTCTTCCACCAACAGAAGAGAAGACTCTACACATGGACATCACCAGATGGTGAATATAGAAATCAGATTGATTATATTCTTTGCAGCCAAAGATGGAGAAGCTCTATACAGTCAGCAAAAACAAGACTGGGAGCTGACTGTGGCTCAGATCATGAAGTCCTTAATGCCAAATTCAGACGTAAATTGAAGAAAGTAGGGAAAACCACTAGACCATTCAGGTATGACCTAAATCAAATCCCATATGATTATACAATGGAAGTGACAAATAGATTTAAGGGATTAGATCTGATAGACAGAGTACCTGAGAACTATGGACAGAGGTTCGTGACATTATACAGGAGGCAGTGTTCAAGAAAAAGAAATGCAAAAAGGCAAAATGGTTGTCTGAGGAGGCCTTATAAATAGCTGAGAAAAGAAGAGAAGCAAAAGGCAAAGGAGAAAAGGAAAGATATACCCATCTGAATGCAGAGTTCCAGAAGAATAGCAAAAAGAGATAAGAAAGCCTTCCTCAGTCATCAATGCAAAGAAATCGAGGAAAACAAGAGAAAGGGAAAGATGAGATCTCTTCAAGAAAATTAAGGACTATTTCATGCAAAGATGGGCACAATAAAGGACAGAAATGGTATGGATCTAACAGAAGCAGAAGATATTAAGAAGAGGTGGCAAGAATACACAGAAGCACTGTACAAAAAAGATCTTCACAACCCAGATAATTAGGATGGTGTGATCAGTCACCTAGAGTCAGACATCCTGGAATGTGAAGTCAAGTGGGCCTTAGGAAGCATCACTACGAACAAAGCTAGTGGAGGGGATGGAATTCCAGTTGAGCTATTTCAGATCCTAAAAGATAATGCTGTGAAAGTGCTGAACTCAATATGCCAGCAAATTTGGAAAACTCAGCTGTGTTCACAGGACTGGAAAAGGTCAGTTTTCATCCCAATCCCAAAGAAAGGCAATGCAAAGAATGTTCAAACTATTGCACAATTGTACTCATCTCACATGCTAGCAAAGTAATGCTCAAAATTCTCCAAGCTAGGCTTCAACAATAAGTGAAACCATAAACTTCCAGATGTTCAAGCTGGTTTTAGAAAAGGCAGAAGAACCAGAGATCAAACTGCCAACATCTGATGGATCATCAAAAAATCGAGTTCCAGAAAAAATATCTATTTCTGCTTTATTGACGATGCAAAAGCCTTTGACCATATGGATCACCACAAAATGTGCAAAATACTTAAAGAGATGGGAATACCAGACCACCTGATCTGCCTCCTGAGAAATCTGTATACAGGTCAAGAAGCAACAGTTAGAACTGAACATGGAACAACAGACTGGTTCCAAATTGGGAAAGGAGTACGTCAAGGCTGTATATTGCCACCCTGCTTATTTAACTTACATGCAGAGTACATCATGAGAAACACTGGACTGGATAAAGCACAAGCTGGAATCAAGATTGTTGGGAGAAATATCAATAACCTCAGCTATGCAGATGACACCACATATACAGCAGAAATCAAAGAAGAACTGAAGAGCCTCTTGATGAAAGTGAAAGAGGAGAGGGAAAAAGTTGGCTTAAAACTCAACATTCAGAAAACCAAGATCATGGCATCTGATCCCATCACTTCATGCCAAATAGATGGGGACACAATGGAAACAGTGACAGACTTTTTTTGGGGGGGCCTCCAAAATGACTGCAGATGGTGACTGTAGCCATGAAATTAAAAGACACTTGCTCCTTGGAAGAAAAGTTATGACCAACCTAAACAGCATATTAAAAAGCAGAGACATTACTTTGCCAATAAAGGTCTGTCTAGTCAAGGCTATGGTTTTTCCAGTAGCCATTTATGAATGTGAGAATTGGACTATAAAGAAAGCTGAGCACCAAACAATTGATGCTTTTGAACTGTGTTGCTGAAGAAGACTCTTGAGAGTTCCTTGAACTGCAAGGAGATCCAATCAGTCCATCCTAAAGGAAATCAGTCTCGGACATTAACTGGAAGGACTGATGCTGAAGCTGAAACTCCAATACTCTAGCCACCTGATGCAAAGAACTGACTCATTGGAAAAGACTCTGATGCTGTGAAAGACTGAAGGCAGAAGGAGAAAAGGATAACAGAGGATGAGACGGTTGGATGGCATCACCAACATGGTCATGAGATTGAGTAAACTCTGGGAGTTGGTGATAGACAGAGAGACCTGGCATGCTGTAGTCCATGGGGTCAGAAAGAGTCGACCATGACTGAGTGACTGAACTGAACTGAAAGCAGAAGATATTCTTGTGGAATAAGGATCATTGCCTTCACTTACAATTGCTTCTCTTCACAGAACTCTTGAAATCAGCTTTATAGAGGCCCCAGAGCTCACAGCAGAGAGGACTGCCACCCGCGGTCAAGCCTGATCTCTTACACAGATGTAGAACCTGCTTGCCATGGCCCATTCCAGCAAAGGCATGGGCTGTATGCTCTGTCTGTGCTGAAGAAACAGAAAGAGCAGTGCATCAGACACTTGGTGTAAGTGACTTAAAGTAATAAAGCATATTAGTAGCTGCTTGTATACTGTAACCCACTCCAGTACTCTTGCCTGGAGAATCCCACTGACAGAGGCGCCTGGCATGGCCTGGGATGGCAGAGTTGGACACAACTGAGTGACTAACACACATATACTGTAAAAGGGCCATTTCTTTTCTTTCATTTTCTTGCATCTCCACCTCTACTTCTTCCTCCTCCTTTTTTTAAAAAACTAAATCTCAATTAAGTAGTCATATAGCCATAGAAAACAAGAAAAGTGTTCACCTTAGGTTTCTCAAGTAAACAGGCAGGAAGACCCAAGGTGGTTATATGATAAATACAACACATATGGCTCAGATGGTAAAGAACCTGCCTGCAATGTGGGAGACCAGGGTTCGATCCTTGGGTTGGGAAGACCCCCTGGAGGAGGGCATGGCAACCCACTCCAGTATTCTTGCCTGGAGAATCCCATGGACAGAGGAGCCTGGGGGGCTACAGTCCATTGGGTTCAAAGAGTCGGACACAACTGAGCAACTAAGCATACACATACATATGATTTTATAAATTTAGATGAAACTGTTATTATCAGTTCATGGAACTCCCCACCAATACCATCTAAGTGCTCACCTATTACCTCCAAATTTCAGAAACAGAAAAGCCCATTCTGACCTACTTCCTGCCATAGCCACCTTCCCACAATCTACTCCTGTGACTTTTGCAGGCATGTCTGGCTCTAGAAGAATTTTCCAGGGTCAGTACTTGATATTTTTTGCACAAAACTTGACCCAAGAATCTGTTAGAAGTTTCCATTTGAAGTGAGGCAGAGTTAAGTCAAGGTGCTTTAAATTTGCTAGTCAAGATGTTTCAACTGGTCATCTTTTCCCAGTCAAAAATACATTTTTTTTCAATAGTTCTCTACCCAAGGGGTTAATGAACTCTTTTTCAAGTACAGCAAAACTTTTAAATCTTAAACAAATGATTTACTTTTCCTTGAGTTTTTAAAAAATCTTTTTCATTATTTTTTCAATTGCACTGTGGAGGTTTATTCAAAAATGGAAAATGGTTGGTCACTTTACCTGCCAAAACTAAATGAGGCAGATATTTATTATAAAGTCAACAGAAAGTTGAATTCAACTAATTACCATAGGTATGATCACCATTTTAGGACAATAAAGACCAACATTTAAACTTCATTTCAGAAGTTTTATTTCAGCAACAGATAAAAAAGAAATTGGACTGTAAACATATATACTTTGTTGTTGTTGTTGTTCAGTTGCAAAGTTGTGTCTGACTCGTTGTGGCCCCATGAACTGCAGCATGCCAGGCTCCCTTGTCCTTCACTCTCTCCTGAAGTTTGCTCAAATTCATGTCCATTGGAGTCGATGATGCTATCTAATCATCTCATCCTCTGCCACCCCTTCTTTTTCCTTCAATCTTTCCCAGCATCAGGGTCTTTTCCAATGAGTCGGCTCTTCCCATCAAGTGGCCAAAGTACTGGATGGAGCTTAAGCATCAGTCCTTAATGAATATTCAGGGTTGATTTCCTGAATAGTTATGTGCAACTGATTCATTTTGTCATAAAAAACAAACTCCCCTGCCCAACCCCCATCCCCTTCTCTAGCAAGACATTCCACAGATTCTCAGGAGAAACTTAGGAAGGAAAGCGTCTCACTGTCTACACTCAGCTGCCTCCTCAGAGGCCAGTTTCTTGCCCTTTATGAATCCTCTCCTGATGATTCTGGTGCATATTTCTAACTTCCTTCAATTTCTGGAATGTGGACTGTCCACACCACTTCTTGCCTTCTTTCATTTACTTTGTTATATCACACATCTTATGCCTTTCTCTTTGTCCAGACTAGTGATGAACACAGAGTTGGCAAATGCCAGTAAATACTGAATTGAAATACTTGGTTGAAAAAAAGTGATATAGATAGAGCTGATGAATATGATTCATTTAAGAGTCCCTGAACTGCAAAGCAGACTAATGATCTGCCAATTTGATAAAAATATATTAATTGTGAAATGATAACAAAGTCTCTAATGAAATGAAGAAATGAAGCCTCCCAAGAAAATGAAGCCTCTCAAATGATTAATTTTTAGAATATCCTGGAGAACTTGTCTGATAAGCTGGGTCAACAAGACTGAAGACTTCTCTGTTTTCAACCCTCTCTGCAATTACTGCTGAGGACATTATAAAGGTACACACAGAACCCAGACAAAAGTGGGTTCTCTTCTCTCTTGTTAACTAAGAAACATGTTTGCAAAGAAAATTTTGTGCTCTCATCCCCTTTGCTTTTCTTTCAATTTTCCTGAGATGTAAATTTTGAAGTAATGACTACATACATGTATTGAACATCTACACTGTATCCAACAGGGCGCTCAATGTTTCAACTGAATCGTCTCATTTCATCCTCATATGAGGACACCGAGAGCAGCTCAAGGCCAGCATTCCCCATCTCCCTTGGATTCCAAAGCCCTGGCTCTTAATACTGACCACAGCACTCCATGACCTCACACTGGACAAGCTGTCATCTCCAACTTCAAGAGCAAGCTCACGATCTCAAAGAGCACGTCCTTAAACAACTGCATCATGGACACCTTCCCTTTCACTGTCTCCTCTTCTCCCGGGAGACACCTTCCTCAATCCTGCATTTGCTTCTGCCAACACTTTCAATCCCCAAATGTTGCCTCCAGCCTGCGACTGTGTTCCCTCAAGAAGCTTCTTCCATATCTGCTCTGCCCACCTCCTACCCCCAGACAAAGCCTTAATAATATATTTTTGGAATATTAAAAGCAGGGAAAATGTGTTAACAACTGCTACACGCGACAGCATGATGACTCACACATCTGACATCAGTTGAAGAAGCAAGATAAAAAGAGAACACAGTCTGTATTTCCAAATTAGAAAGATAATTCACGGTGACCTTTGGGGAGAGCATGAAGGCCATGTCAAGGTTATAGGTTCTGTTCTGTTTCTAGATCTGGGTGCTGATTACATGGGTTTACTTAGTAAAATTTTAGCAAGCCATACACTCATGATTTACACATTTTTCAGAATTTGCTGTATTTATTTAAAATGTGTAAAATCATAGTTTTACTTTTAGGAAATTGATATGACTTCATTACATTTTGAATACTAGAATACAGTGTGCAAATTTTCCAAGTGTCTCTCCCCTAATGTAAACTGGTACAACCATTAAGAACTGTGGAGCTTCCTTAAAAAACTAAAAATAGAACTACCATATACTCCAGCAATTCCATTCCCAGTTATATAACCAGAGAAAATGATAACTCAAAAAGACAGATGTTCATAGCAGCATTATTTATAATAGCCAAGACATGGAAGCAACCTAAATGTCCATCAACAAGAGGAATAGATAAAGATGTGATGTGTGTATACACACACACACAAACCCAACACAATGGAATAGTACTCAGCCATTAAAAAGAATGAAATAATAGCATTTGCAGCAACATGGACGGTTCTAGAGATTATCATAGTAAGTCTGACGAAGATAGAGAAGTATCATATAATATCACATATATATGGAATCTAAAAAAATGATACAAATGCACATATTTACAAAACAGAAATGCTCAAAGACTTCAAAAACAAACTTACAGGTACCAAAGTGGAAAGGTGGAGGGGAGGGATAAGTTAGGTGTTTGGGATTAACATAGATGCACTACTAAATATAAAATAGATAATCAACAAGGACCTACAGTACAGCACAGGGAACTCTGCTCAGTATTCTGTAATAACCTGTGAGGGGAAAGAATCTGAAAAAGAATTGATACATGTGTATGTATAACTGATTCACTTTGCTGGACACCTGAAACTATCACAACATTGTAAATCAACTACATTCCAATGTACAATTACAATTAAATTTTAAAAGTTTCTTTCCCCAATCTTTATAAAAAACAACATGTACAGTGGAAAAAAATAATACATTTTCATCTCAGCTTAAAATTCTACAATGGGAAAAAAAAAAATTCTACAATGGGTCCCACTGCCTCCAGACTTCAAATCCAAGGTCCCGCTGACGGCCTCCTCTTGTTGGTCAACTTCATGTTCCATTGCCGCCCTGCTCCCTCAGGACTGCTTGCCTTCCCTCTGGTCCAGCATCCCCGCCTCCTTCCTGCTTTCTGGTCTCAGCTCCTTGTCTTCTCTTTATATCTCTGCTTAGGCTAACCTCACCCCTTCAAACCCAAGAACTGTTCAAATACCATTTCCTCTAGAGTCCATCTTGCAGGACTCAGCACGATGTTGTCTTTAATAAATCCTGTGGCTTTGGAATGTCTGGGTTTGCTCACACACACAAAAATGCAGTGTATTGAAAACAAAAAAGCCCACTTATGGGGAAAAAAAAAAAAAGCCTTCTTCATGGTTTCTTGTCTTTCACCCCACATTCACTAATATACACAAGTCCTTTCAACTCCCGTAATCTTGGCAAATTGAAACTGCAGTTTTCTGAAACAAAGGTCACTTGCTCAGCCACAGATAAATAAAAATTCACAAGCATCTTCAGGAAAATCAATACAGGTACTAAAAAATCCAAGTTGATAATAAATTTTAGTTCCCCTTGCACATTGCTCATGAATGTCACTATTTACTGGAACTGCTGTAATATCAAATATTTCAGAAGGTTATTGATTTTGCCACTGAAGTGTGACTAAAGGGATAAATAAACTGTTCCTGGGGTCAATCGATCCATTTATCTTCACTGGTATTTTATAAAAAGTCAAAGTAGCATAAACTTTGATAAATAAATGTTATCATGAAAGAAATATCACTGACATAAGGACTGGAAGGAAGAAAGAACAGACAATTCTGATTTCTGAAAGACAAAACTGGTTTAACATTTTCACAAACACAGGATCAAGAAAAATAGGACCTAAAAATGAAGTCCTCATGAAATAGGTATGCAAATCAACAAAGGGTTTGTTTTCTTTTTTCTTCTTCTTCTTCTTCTTTTTTTTTTTTTGCTTTTTCATTCTGCTAATTGGAAAGTAATGCTAGAAACTCTAAGGTAGAGAAATGTCTGAATATTTTGAAGGTATGTTTGGAAATGGCAGTCTATTTAGATTAAAAAACATCAGAATGGGGTACACTCTGAAGTGGCTTTTGAAGGCTTTACGGTTAAATCAGGCTGTACCAATAATCACTTACCTGCACCACAATGATCCCATAAAGATTTCAATGCAAGGCTGTGATGAAACCACAGCACGGTGGTTGTAAGAGGACATTAAGGTTTCCAAAGTGAAAGTGTAGTCACAGTGTTAGTCACTAAGTCGTGTCTGACTCTTTGCGACCCTATGTAGCCCAACCAGGCTCCTCTGTCCGTTGGGATTCTCCAGGCAAGAATACTGGCATGGGTAGCCATTCCCTCCTCCAGGGTACATCCCCGACTCAGGGAATGAACCCAGGTCTCCTGCATTGCAGGTGGGTTCTTTACCGACTGAGCCACCTGGACATTAAGGCTTCCAAGGAATCTTGACTCAAGTCCAGGAAAAGTGGGAACCCTGCAAAGTGGCTATAACATACCATGAGAACTTAAACTGGCAAGAAGATTTTACTGCAGTTGTGTGAAGACAGCATTACCACCATGTGATGGAACAAGCTGATGATGATAAAAGTACACAAGTTGATGCAGTCATTTCAGCCCTATCACGACTTCGGTCAAACCCCATCCTCCAGGGAGATGCGCGGCTCTTAGAATGCAGAGACTGATTATGAACTTGGTTTCGGTGTCCTCAGAAAAGGCTCTCCCGACTTAACTTTCCAGTCCAAAGCTCTCAGATTTGAGCCTGCTCTGCTTCTCTTCTTATTAGTACCAAGACGCCTTTAAGAACGCCTGATTTTTTTCCTTTCCTTCACACAGACTGTGGCCATCTTCAAAGACTCCTGCCTAGAAAGAGGCTTTTCAGGGTCCCGTTAGAGAAAAGCCCATTCAGCATTAGGCGAGGTAGCTAAAAGCAGGGTCTCTCCCCTGGGGGCTGGTGTGATGCCCACAGGACATAGTGGGCGCTGCATACAATGCTATTTACCGATGGCAAGTGTCTGGATGGCTAGAACAGGCCTGGGATTCCCTGAGGGTCACAGGATGCTGGCAATGTGGTTCTAACAGCTGCGCAAGCCACCCCAGGCAAGGACAGAGCAGTAGCCAGGGGCACAGTCAAAGGGGGAAAGGCCCTCAACAAGAGGCTGTCTGGTAGGGCTGGATGCGCTCCATGAAACAGGCCTGGAACATTCTCATGATGACAGGTCACTAGAAAGAGTCCATGGAGTGTACAGTGCTACTCAGTTTCCATCCCCTAGACAGCTCAAAGTACAGGATCAGCACCAGACTTGCAGAAATGCACGTCCCTGTCCAACAGCAGCATCCCTCCTGGTCATTTGAAGGAACAGGCTATGTGTGTGCATGTGTGTGTACTTGTGCAATCATGCTTGGGTGTATATGCACACATGCCATCCAGCTATAAATTTATTAGAGTAAATCTCCCTGGTATGATGGCACTAAAGAAATTAGTGGGAGATTTCTTCTCTCTTCCCCTCCTTCCCAAGTACCTCTGAGGCATACTGGACATATCTTCCCAATGCATTATAGAAAGACCCCTACATATGAACCTTCAAAGATGCAAATCTATGTGTGCATGTCCAGTCACATAGGTTAGCTCACATGTTCACATCTGGCGTCCACTGTCACGTGCCTGCGTCCTCCACAAGCCGTCGTGCTTTTGTGTACTTCACTGTACAGTACGGTGTAGAGGACAGTAGTACCATGTCTTTATTTAAAGCCCAGGAAGCCCAGAAGCAAGCATAAAATCAGCAGTGATGTAGCTGGTACTGCTAAGAAGTGCCAAGTGGTAACAACGGAAACAAAAGTGAAAATGATGGAAAGAGTGGAAGGAGGAAAAAAACATGTTTTTTATGTATTATTTGTGTAAAAGTATTATAAACCTATGACAATACAGTAGTACACAGCTGATTGTGTTAGCTGGGTATCTAGGCTAACTTTGTGGGACTTATGAACCAACTGAACTTGCAAATGTACTCTCATAATAGAACTTATTCGTACGTTGGGGACTTACTGTAGAAGAAAAAGAAGACTTCACTGTCAAATCAATGAGATCTTCCCTTCCTCTACCAGGATGCCATCTACACAAGGGTGATGCAGCACAGTTGGAGAAAATCTGAATGTAACCCGGCAGACTGGGCCCTGTCCTCAGGCTTGGCCATGCAACCTGTGTTTCTCCATCCAGGCTGCTCCGAGTCTCCGACAAGTTCTGCCAAACTTTGCGGGCTCTCCACTTGGTCCACCTTGGTCCCCTGCCTTCATCGGCTTTTCTTCATGTATTTAATGTCAGGGTGACACTGCCACCCTTCTGACTGCTCAAGCTGGAGCCCCGGAAGTCAGCCTCAACTTCTGTCCTCATTTCACCCACAACCGATGCATTACAAACTCTTCCTGAGCCCTCTGTCCTCTGCATGTTCCTCTCCATTTCTGCAGCATTCAGTCTGTTCCTGCTTCCGATCTTTCTAGTCTGGCTGCAGCAGTTGCCTCCTGACACATCTTCTGGGGTCCCTTCCGACTCCAGGGGCTTCTCCCACGGCAGCTGCAGTGATCTTTCTAAAGCAGCAGCAGAGAGGAGTCACTGGGAAAGAGCCTGACGCTGGGAAAGATTGAGGGGAGGAGGAGAAGGGGGCGACAGAGGATGAGATGGTTGGGCGGCATCACCGACTCCATGGACATGAGTCTGAGATAGTGAAGAAGATAGTAAAGGACAGGGAAGCCTGGCAGGCAGCAGTCCATGAAGCCACAAAGAGTCGAACACGACTGAGTGGCTGAACAACAACATGACCTCTCTCCCCTGCCCAAGACGCTTCGAAGGCTGTGCCCTTAGAAGCGAAGGCAGCTGCTCATCACAGCTAGGAGGGCATTTCATGATCCGGCATATATGCACCTGCTCAACTTCTTCCACAGTTCCTCCTTCCAGCCTTGTTCAGCCTCACCTACACATCTAGGTTTTGCAAATCTGTTTCCCCTTGTCCCTCTGCATCATCTACTTCTCTGCTTGGATGTAATTTTCTCCTCAAACCGGAAAGGGAGGCCCCTCCTGGGTGTTCCCACAAAACTCTGTGTGTGGTGGCCATTAATATTGCTCATGAAATCAAGATTTTACACATATATGGAACTGTATTTGCACATGACTGTTTAAACTGTAAGCTCATGAACTAAAAAAGTACAAACTTTAATAAACAGTATAAATAATTTATAGCCCTATAAATTTTTAAAATCTGGAAGTCACGTGCTATAATTAATACTGACTTGTTCTGCATACACAGTGAAGGAAATAATTTCTTTCTACAGTCAGAGAAATCAAACATTTATTTAAAATCAGTAAGCAATAAATTCTAATTCCCAGTGGGGGACTTTTCTGAATAATGCTTAAATACACACATATGCAGCATACTATGTGTCTGAGTATAGTTAGCTGAATTCTGTTGACTCAGCTCAACAATGCAGGTGTACCTCATTTTACATGATGGGCATCCTTTGATAACTGTGTGCAAACTAAACTTCTGTGAATCAAAGTTTATTTTAAATGTTCCAATGAGCAAATTCTATGTAATTCCATGTTCAAAGGGAAGAATCATGTCCTAATTTAACTTGCTTGAATAATCCAGACTTTTATAATTGGATCTACTTATAGCAATATTATAAAGTAATTAAATTGATTATCATCACAGAATAAAACATGAAGAAAAAACCTAGTAATATAAAATATGTAGCTACCTATTACCAACATCCTACATAATACCAACACTGAGATGATTAAGCTGTCTTAAAAGCCTCTCATGCATAATGAAGGAAGAAATACAGGAAAGTTTAGTATTTATATCCTTCTGAATCCCATTTGATCTACTAATTTCAATTTTTTTTAAAACTCCCAATTTACAACTACCAAGAACACACATGGCATTTTAGAATAGAGGCATTTTTCCCAAAGGCACAAATATTGGATTCTTAGAAGAATTATCTCAATTTTTAAGTAAATAAAGACGAAATAGCTTCTTAGGCATACCAATATACATACACATGTAATTGTATCATTACACTCTGTTTCAACAATTATAAGACGCTGTCAACTGTGAGATGTACCACAATGCTGTGTGCTATTGAGAAAGAAAAACTTCTGTCAACCACATTATGATTCATAATAGATTGTAAGACACACTCTAATTTCAAAGATGTTAAAATGTGAGAAAATGTGCGTTTTGAAATCACTGATATATAGGAATAGACTCCTTTCTGCTTCTTCTCTAGCATTTTGGAACACTGCTTGGCAAACAGTAAACACTCTGTAAATATTTCTCGAGTGAAGGAAAAAATAATAATATTTAAAACACGGCAAAATAATATCTTGCATATAGGAAAATTATATAAATTATGGACACTGATCAAAGGTTTTAAAGAATAACAGTTGTTTTATATACCAATTGTCTCTCCTTTTAATTGCAGCTCAGGAAATTAGAATATAAATATAACTCTTATAAATGTCCATTAAATAGATGACAATCAGGTTTAAGACATGCAAAAAAAATCACCTATAAATTTTATGAGATTCTTTTTTATAACATTTTTAAATGATCACCCTGCTATGCCACTTTGATAATAGTTTGCAATAGACTGTCCTTTGAATTTTACTTTAAGCCCATTTATTTCAGACTTATCTCAAAGGTCTGAATTATCTTAATGTAACCAAATACCCCTTAGATTATATCTTAAATCCTGTCAATATGAATGGGAAAGTGCCCTATTTTACACCTGCTGACAACTTGCTGATGCTGCCAATTACAAACTCCTAAGTGTATTTCATGAACAGTTCTTCCTTAGTATATTTCTTTTCTGTTAGCTGACATTCTTTTGAGATATTACCAACAGGAAGCACTTTTATAAATGAAGAGGGTTCAATAACTTCTCACTTTTTGCTTAAATTGGCTAAGTGTTAGTTCATCCCTTTATACATCTTCTTTATGGATTTTCACCTTCATCTAAAAACTTCCCTTTCTTCCTGGTTGTTTTGCCTCTATGGGCTTACAAGTATGAAAATGGGAACTGGTAATGTCATCTTTAATGGTTTTGCCATCTGATGGTCCACTGGGAATGGAAGCTCTGGATTCCCCAAGCCTTGATCTTCATGTAAAAATGCCAAGTCCACTGGGTCTGAAATATCTGTACTCAATAATGCAAAATAGGGTTTGGACTCTGGAGAATAACGAACCAAGGTCATCGTGTTCTGTCTTCACAACGAAATGCACATCTCCTATTAAACGGCAAATCCTTCGCTTCCAAAGGTTGAATAGGACAGTATTTATAAAAGAATTCCACTTGGTAAAATTTAGAGTACAGGAAAAAAGTCCTATCCAAAAATACACTCTGGTTTGGGGCCCTTTTTGTTTGATTTTGAATTAACTTATTTTACACTTTTTTCTCTCAATATCTTGGAAGGCAAACACTGCTAGATACAGAAGTCTCAGGCCCTGAAATCTAAAATACTTCCCCATGCTCCTTTAGCTGCCTTGTAAAGTTTTCAGGTACAAGAGGGCTTTCATTTTTATTGATATATTTTTGGTGCAAGTGATACTGGTGGCAATGTTTCCCTATCTTTTTCATTGTTTTGTTTCTTCATTAATCAACTTTGCCTTGGCCTTGTTCCCTAGGCTCCTTTGGAGGGGGCAAGAAAATTCCAAATGACTGTCGCCAGTTCTATAAGACTGTTTGGATCACTAACATAATGCGTCTCGTCCTCTTTCCTAGATGTCTTTTAGGGTTTAGAATTATAGCCCTTCCCATACCCCTAGGGCCTGCCTTCCTGCCTGTAGCCATGTTGGCGGGTTGCTCCGTAATGATGCCCAGGTAGCTGGGGCCCCACGGGCCTGCCTTCCCTTCCCTCCACTCTCCTCTTCGCTGGTGCCGCCTCTGGCTTCGTCCCTTTCCCTCCATGCCCTCCGGCTCCCTCCTCTTTGCTGTCACTCTCCTGCATTTGCTCCTCCCACTCTACCACTTTGGTCTCCATGCTGCGGAAGTCCATAAACCGTGCTCCCCCACAGCCAGCATTTCAAGGGATGGAACTGTGCTGCCTACAACTCTGCAGGGCATCTGACAATGGTGTGCCATCCAGGAGGCTCTCCTGCTTCTTTTTCCAGCTGGCACCCACATCTTCAAGGAACTGCCCTGAAGATGCTTGCTCAAGTTTCTGCCAGTCTTACTCTGCTACCTTGGGGAAAAGCTTCCACTGGAACTTACATAATAGCACTCTTAATTCTTGGTAACTAACCTTCCACATTAAGGACAAAGTCAGTCCTCAGCATACCTGCCTGGCATTCTTGGGCAAAATGCTTCTTGCCTGCCCCTCCACCCTCCCTCCCTCCCTCCCTCAGAAATTAAGGTCATCTAGTTACTGTTTCTACTCTCACCATCTCTGATGTTGGTTGTCGTGACAAGGAGGAACAGCCCCAGTGCATTGCTCCCTTTCTCCTGGGTATTTATTCCCAGCTTCAGACCCACAAGGACAGAAGCGTCATGCACTCCACGACATGGATACGAACAGCAATGTAAGTCCTTTGTTGCCATTTTATATTTTAAAAACTATAACAGATATTCATGAGTTTAATTTAACTGTCTACTTACAACCAGCCATGCTTGTTAAGGGCTGCAATAAACCAACAGAAAAATTAAGCGCTCCACTTCCTCACATCCTAAGTAATAGATTATTTGAAGAGTTCCACATTACAGATTCAGTTGGTGCTCATACCAGCAGCATAGATCCTAATGATTCCATTTGGTATTCCTACAGACGTTATCATGTATCACGCCTTCCGCTGCCATCGCAGAATCAGGCCCATTCACTGTTGGTTTTTTTTCTTTTTTTCCAATTCCTTGTGTTTGATAAATAAGCTGACAATCTTTGTGGTGCACAATAAAAGAATATTAAAACCAGGCCTGACTAATTGTGTCTGGAGATATAAGAAGGAATAAGCTATTTCAAGTCCCAGCACCAAAACACTCCAGCTTCTTGCCTACCACTCCATCCAGCTGATTGTTAGGCATTCTTATATTTCCAGATGTGATTACAAACAATGTGAAAATGAAACTCTCCAACTTTACTCGGAAGCCTTTAACTGTGTTCTTTAATCACGCCAGATATTCATGTGATTGGCCCAAGAGCCCCACAAGCTCCATGTTACAGACAAGGACACTAGAACAAAGACAGTTTAGAGGGATTCCCTGGTGGTTCAGTGGTTAAGAGTCTGCAGGTGATGAGGGCTCCAGCCCTGGTTGGGGAACTAAGATCCCAGATGTCACAGGGCAACTAAGATTGCTCACCACAATTAAGACACAATGCAGCCAAATAACTAAATAGTTTTTTTTTAAAGGAAGAGTTTAGCAAATGCACTTGGTAGGCAGAGAACTAAGATGTGGTGGACCTGGGCTTTAGACATACACCCTGTGACATCCAAGTAGGTGCTTGAAGATCTGCACGTCGGCCTCAAACATAATCCTACCCTTGTCTGTCTGGGGTCATCAGATGTATGTGTCAGCTTAGCTAGGCTAGAGGCCCTGGTTTCTCAATCAAATGCTCACCTAGGTGTAAAGGCAATCTGTAAAATGCTGTTAACATCCACAATCAGGTGGCTTCATGCAAAGGGCATTATTATTATGGATAATATAAAATTATCCTTGAATGTTCATTGCAAGGACTGATGCTGAAGCTGAAGCTCCAATATCTTGGCCACCTGATGTGAAGAGCTGATTCATTGGAAAAGACCCTGACGCTGGGGAAGACTGAAGGCAGGAGGAGAAGGGGGCAACAGAGGATGAGATGGTTGGATGGCATCACTGATTCAATGGACATGAGTTTGAGCAAGTTCCGGGAGATAGTGAAGGACAGGGAAGCCTGGGGTGCTGCAGTCCACGGGGTCACGAAGAGTCAGACACAACTGCGACTGAACAACAACAATCTAATACATACATATTATATTATGCATATAATATGTATGTCTCCTTCTGTTTCTGATCCTTTTCCAGAACCTTGACTGCTTCACACCTAGGAACTCTACTGATGAATAAGGAACTGTCACGTGCCAATACTGCACAGGGCCCTCTCCCGTGACAATGTTCAGCAAGTCATACACTACCCGCCAGGCAAATATCTGATGCACTATATTCCTGAAAATCAACCTATCCCAATCCCTTAGTGACAAGCAAATTTAATTCTATTTTTCCTTTTGTAATTCGGGACTCCTCTCTCCTTAATGGAGGTGTATCCTTCAAGGACATCCTACTCATGTACTTGGAGTCACTCACTCATATATTTATCATGTCATTGACTAAAAGATGTCAGAATTATGCAAAATCTGTGTAAGCTGCCTAACACTAGCTCAATTCTGTTGCACTGTGTACAGTTTTACCATTTTACATAATTAACGAGTTCATGCAAAACTCAGTCATTCTATGCGCAAGATTAAAGTGAAGTATTCCTAGTATTACCAAAATATTATTCCTTAGATACTAGTTTAGAAAAGCCCATTCTTCTCTTCAGGTTAAATAACCACATCCCCTGAATGCTTCACAGTGAATCATGCATCCAGTCTGGCAATTACTTCACTTGCTCGCCTATGGAGCTTTTGCTATTCATTCTTTCTCATCCTAAGTAGCTAGCATTTGATTCTTTCTTCTGATAAGGGATTCTGAATTGCTGAGGAATGCTGCTCTTATTTGGAGGAGGAAATGGCAACCCACTCCAATGTTCTTCCCTAGAAAATTCCATGGACAGAGGAGCCTGGTGGGCTACAGTTCATGGCGTCACAGAGTCAGACATGACTGAGTATGCATGCACACTACTCTTAATATGAAATAAATATTTACCACATGAATAGAAACAAAGGTCAGATAGGCAGAGAGATAAGCTGTAAGCATCACATGCTCAAAAGTCCAGTCCTCATTCATTTGATTCAAGATGGAAAGTAAAGAACCAAGTCCCTCTCTGCTAAGAAGAATGAACAGGTGAATAATAGTATCAAAAGGTCTTGGATTCACTATATTCATCCTTTCGCTACTACAGTTCCCCCATTCATTATTAAGGGAAATGGAAGAAAATGGGCAAGTACAGATCATATGAATAAAAACAAAGATCAAGCAGGCAGAGAGATAAGCCATAAGCATCACGTGGTCATAAGTCCAGTCTTCATTCATAATTTTTAATCTGTGCTGCCCATTCTATGTCTTGTCTACTGATCTAAAACCAGTAAGAAGTCATTTATGTGTCACTGAAGCTAACTTTCAACCTTCACTCAATGTCACTGATGAAAAAATGTTTAAAAATGATTTCTTCATATACAACAGTGATAGGTTCAATCTGAGATGAACTCCCAAATATAAAATGTACTGATTTAGATTAAAAAGAATGCAACCACAATGCTATGCTCTGCCACAGAGACTACTCACTAAATATTAATCACAATAAAATGACTACTCAGAGGAGAAAAGCACTCTCAATACTTGATTTGGGAATAAACATAGTTCAGGCAACGATAGAAAACTATCCTCTCATTATTTATTCACTAACTATCGTTAGTTAACAATTTTATTGTTCATTTATTTTCAATTCCAAGCCTATTTTTTAAAACTATATCTGATTAATAATTAAAAATACTGTATTATGTAGTAGCATTTGGATATTATATTAAAACATTAAAGAAAGCTCTAGAGATAAAATAGCAATCTATTCATCCTCTACCACCCTTGTGCTATATTTTAGCATTTTGATCACGGTATGCACAAAGGGATGCACCAAAAACACCTAGATGAAAATTCTATAGTTATTTCAAGGATGTTATAAACAATCTTGTCATCTGTGTCACTGTCTATGAGAATACTAAGGAATAAAGTCTCTTGGATCACAATGAGGAAGGACTCTGCTTCTCCTAAGTAACTAAGTTTGTATTTAAGGACAACACGAACCTTTTTCCTTTTTTTTTGGCCGCACTCCATGGTATGTGGGATCTTAGTTCCCTGACCAGGGGTCGAACCTGCATCCCCTGGACCATCAGGGAAATCCCAAGGACAACATGACTCTTGAAGTCTCTCGAATTTCCCTGTTCACTTTCACTGCTAGGAATCTCAGCATCAACTTACAGGCTACTTTTACTTACCAATAAGTGTATGAATTTTGGTAAGTTACCTAATGTCCTTTTCAGTATAGGAGAACTACGAGGAGCAGTGTGGTTTGGCAGATGAAGTTAAATATCATTTCAGGAACTCTGGGTGGCTTTGCTCTTTGGCTGGAGCAAATCACTTAATTAAAGCCAACATCATATTTCTCCAAATTCAGAATTAGGGACGCTACAATTCCTTCCTCCTTATCCAAGGCTACTCTGATGATTGGTGAACTTGGTGAACTTTAACTGAAAAATCTTAAAAGAATGCTTGCACATAAATGTTAAGAAAAGTATTTTTTAAAAAAGCTTTTGATTTGTGTGCACAGTATAATAACCCAGCGCAGTGTCTGAGTCAGAGCTGTGGGCTCTGGGCTTCCTGGAGTGGAGCATATTAGTCCATTCATCCTGCCAGCTGTCTGATGCTTTGTCTTTGACGGTGGATTGGCCGGTGCTGCAGGAGGTGCGGCCTCACGCCCCGGTCCAGGTGGTTTTGTGTGTGGCTATCACATCCCAATCTCTTTCAACCACTGATCTATTATTTCTATGTGTTCCTTTTCATAAGACTGAGAATGTACCAAGATTTAGTGCAAAAATGATTTTTTTTTTAAGAAAAAGAATACTCTCAAAACTCAGTAGAAAATGGAAATTACAGACTAGCTCCCTCAATAGATCAAACTGGTTTTGTCGAATATTCATGACCATTTCAAGATGTGCACTTTTTATGTTCTCTTAGATCAGCAGGGCAAAGGGTATAGGTATTGCAGCTAAGCAAGTTCTGACCCCTGGGACATGGCAAAATCCAAGTAGGAAGGTCGAGGAGTCCTGGGGGTTTTCTGTGTCCCAAGATTCATATTGAAATTTACTGATTAACGCTTTAAACTGAACATAAAAACAGATTGTAAGTGATGTGTCACGTATTACTGCAAAATGTTTCTTTAAGAAATAAGCTGCTTTACCCGGCAGCAGCTGCCATTATCCCCCTGAACGGATGCCAACTGGTACCCAAATGGGGTCAACTGAGTCACGACAGCCAAGGGGCTGGAAGTGGAGACCTGTATACCTGTGGCAATGTGGCGCCAGGAAGACAAAACCCAACACCAGGCTAGGCGGTGAAGGACCCCCATGGTGAGGGCTGGGAGGTGAGATTCCAAGAAGCCCTGGGTATCTGAAAGCCACTTAACATTTTAAAAGCTCTGAATGGTAAAGGTTAACTTCTCTATTGATTCACCAGTACTGTCTTGTTGAGATGCTAGAATTTACAAGCTAAAGGGACTGAGGCCCAGTGAAACAGAGGGACAGAATTCATTTGCAACAAGGACTGGAGCCTCAGACACATATTCCAGGGCACACGGAAGTAGTTCACAGATAACAGGACAACAGATTGCTCTTCAGCACCAAGGAGAGCAAGGCTACATTCACATCACTGAGGAACAGCCAGCCCTGGTTTCTCCCAGTGATTGACCTATAAAGGGAAGACTGCTCTATTTATTAATGTAAGAATCTAGCATTATGAGAGGCTAAGGGCAAAAACCTACTGTGACCCATGGGAAAACGTTTGCCTGGGAAACGAACAATCAATAGTTCTATATTATATTTAGCTAAATTTTATGTGTGATGACAAACACAGTCCATAAATGTCACTTGGTAATTTGCATGGGCAAAAATTATTAGCCAAAAGTCACACATGGGGCATGCGTGCTTCCAAGTACCACATAACTGATTACAACAGGTCTTCATATTTATAACTATGCTGTACGTCCCTATTAAGACCTAATAAATTACATCTCTGCACCACTGATTATGAAGATCTTTCTTCATTAGGGTAACTTCCAATCACACAGAGCTTTCAAAAGGTCGTATTTTTAACCTGAATAAATGCAGTTGTATTTCTCACCAAATGATCCCTTCAAAATCAGAAATCACTAGGGTATGGAAGAGACACAGGGCTACATATTTAATCAGGAAATCGTAAATATAATGAAGGACAAAACCTCACAGGGTCGTATATCCCCAAATGATAACACAGGGAAACAAATTCTCAGCTTATTGTTTCTGTATTAGAGATTGATTTTTGCTCTGCCAAAATCACATATTCCACAAGCAAAATAAATTATTCTCGTTGAGGTGTTTTGCCATGCAGCAACAGCTAACACAAAGACTCCTGTAAGAAACGCACAAAGGCGCCTGTGACTGGCTGTTCTCTTTGTAGAGGCAAATGCTAAGAGGCATGGAAACAGGGACGAGAAAGGACAACCCTGATCTGAGCTCAGCACCTCCTTCCCCACCAACTCCACACCCTGTCGTCACCTGGGCTCTCCAGCCCTCACTGTGTTCTAACAAATACTGGAGCAGAACCAATTCCACCTCACCCCTTCTGCCCAGAGAGGACGAGAAAGAAGAAAAGTTGAAACTGAAGTGACAAGGACAGTGTCTTATCTAGCTATACCTACCACTGTGCCTAAGGCAGTAGGAACTTTACTTAAGTAATTATATTAAATATTGAACTTCTGGTAGTATTTTTCTCACATGTGTATGTATTATCAATGGTGAATTTTTGTGTGTGTATGTTTGTGTACATTCTAATATTGAGCAAATAAGTAAACAGATTGTGGATAATAAGAACAAGATTTCTCTCTGTCAGAAAAGGCAGTTATGAATACAGAAAGAGAATATTAGAATGATCCCTGTGAAACTGTATTGGAATTAGAGCTATCAGTATGAACCCTATTTTTTGTTGGATAAAAAGGAAGATAAATAAGATATATGGATGTATGATAGATGTTAAATAGATACTTATAGTAGTTACAGATGGATGGATGTGTATATGTATTTTATATGTATATTTAGTATACTATATAAGATAGATAGGTCATGTAGTAGCTTTGTCCAATGAAAGGGCCTAGTAGCAATGAGCACACACACAGTGTTTGCTAAAAACCATTTCTGCGATAAGTGAAACCAGGGCTCCCTGAAGATGGCTGATTCTAGGTCTAAGGATTGTAAAACATTGACTACAATAAAAATTCATAAATTCATATTGGTTAAGTAAATCAAGCAGATTTAAACTTGATTTAAATCTGTAAGCTCTTCCTTACAGAGGAATGCTGACTAACAAATGTAAAGTTAACTATGTAACTAGAAAACCACCATCTCTCAAGCATCACTATAGTAACTGATTCAGGCAAGAATCATCAATGAATGTTAAAACTATTGAGTGAAAGTTGGATGATAAATAAGGTGTTGGCATAGCTCAAAGATTCTTACTGATCAAACTCATTAGTAATTTCAGTGGAGGAACCTGACAGACACCACCTTAATCAAGTGATGATGTTCACAGCACCAGCAACAGGAGAAATTGATATCATGGGCCTCCTGACATAATGTTCTGAGAGGGATCAGCACCCTTCCAGTGCCCAAAACGCAAAACTTGAATCTTCTCAGTTCTGTCCAACTCTGAGACCCCATGGACTGTAGTCTGCCAGGCTCCTCTGTCCATGGGATTTCCAGGGCAAGAATACTAGAGTGAGTGGCCATTTCCTTCTCTAGGGGGTCTTCCCAACCCAGGGATCTAACCCAAGTCTCCTGTGTCTCCAGCATTGGCAGGCAGGTTCTTTAACACTGTGCCACCTGGGAAGCCCCAGAAAACATCAAACAGACTTAAACTAAGGAACAGACTATAAAACCATGGCCTCAAGGCCTCAAAATGTGTCAAAGTCACAAAAGACAGGAAAAAAAAAAAAAAGCCCAAGGAACTGATACCTATTACAGGAGCCTAAAGAGAGATGTCCACAATGATCTTAAAGTGTATCCTGGACCAGAAAAAGAAAGAGAGGAATCATTAGTACAATATGAGAAATTAAAGTAAGGACTGGAAATTATAACATTATAGTAATTATTAAATCCCTAATTTGTATCACTGTATGTACTATGGTTATGTAAGAGAATGTTCTTGCTTTGGGGGTAAATATACTGGAGGTGTTTAGGAATAAATAAGCATCATGTCTGTAACTTATTCTCAAATGGTTCCAAAAATTATATGTACATATGCTAATATATTTTACATTATATACACATAAAGGAAGCAAAGTAAGGAGAAGCAAAAGAAAGAAGAAGGGAGGAGGAGGAGAGGGAAAAGAGGGGAGAAAAAGAGAAAAATAAAGCAATGTGTTTAATATTTGGGGAATCTGCATAAAAGGTTTAAGGGAAGACTTTGACTCTACCTGCAACTTTTAAGGATGACATTATTTCAAAGTAAGTGTCTTAGAATTATACAGATATGGAAAGATGAAAAAATTCACTTAATAATGAAACAGGTTAATTAAAATGCTACATATTAATTTCTAACAGTAGTTAACATGAAAAAATACAGAACAACATGGACCAATAGCGATAGATGCTGAAACCATGTCAAGTGAAAAAGGCAAGTTAGATAATGTCATGGACAGTTCAGTATCATATGCAATTTAAAACAAACATGGGAAATATTACCATAAGATATTTGGTGAAATTCTTAGTATTTTTTTAACATGAAGATCCCACATTTTCATTTCTGACTGGGGCTTAAATTATGTGTCCCATAAATTATTGTAATATTTTATTTCTTTCATAACAACCAAAATGAATTAGCTATTTCTGGATAGTATATATCCAGGTGTTCACTATATTATGCTATGTACTTTTCAGTATTTCAATTTTTTTTTTCAGTTTATAAAGGACCTTTCCTTAAGTTCATCCTTAAGTTCATTCCTTAAGATGTTAATATAGCTTTAGCCTGTGGTGATAAAACCAGAAAAAAAGCAGAAAAAACAATCCAGTATTCAACATTTCAAAGTCTTTTTTAAGGTTTGTTATATTTTTCTATAATTGTCATTTAAGGAAAAATAATGTCACCTATATAAAAATGTAATTTCATGATAAACCCCCTGATTTTCTCTTCCAACCAAATTGCTCTCCCTTCTTTCCTGTAAATAGGGCATCCCACGTGGCTCAGTGATAAAGAGCATGCCTGCCAATGTAGGAGATGCAGGTTCAATTCCTGGGTCGGGAAGACCCCCTGCAGGAGGAAATGGCAACCCACTCCAGTATTCTTGCCTGGGAAATCCCACAGACAGAAGAGCCTGGCTGGTTACCGTCCATGGGGTCACAGAGTCAGACATGACTGATGCGACTGCAAACACATGCACATAACAGATTACTAGATAGACCATCAGATTTTCTGATACTAAAACATAACCCAAAAGTAACAGAAATTACAATACTCTGATTATATGTGATAGCAATGGATATCTATCTCATTAATGGTAGCCTGAATTCTGTACCAACTAATATGTATTTCTATACAAGATACAACATTATTTGGTAAGGAAATTATTTGGTAAATGATGAAAGTAGCTTGCTATGTGACAAGGAAACTGTATTATCTGCTCTACAAAACAAAATCCACAAAAATCTGTGTGTATTTATTACTTGGCCATTATATGAAAATATTACAGAAATAAAAACCCCATGAAGAGAAAAAACCTCCCAATGAATTCTTACAGAATTGAATAGTAATGTGCTAGTGCATGACCAATCCAAAACCAAAAAAAGGAAGAAAGAGAATAACCCAGTTTTTCTCTTTCAGTGTAGTTTTCAAAGGGGAAAAAGTAATTTACCATTCCTTCAACCAAGCAGTTCTCTCCTATTATTTGAAAATATATTCTGGTTGAAGAAACAAAATAAGACACAGATTCCCGTTCTTATTTTCTGTACTGGCTTGCCCTTTGCATTGCTGGGTATCTTTTAATGATGAGCATGATAATTCACAAGTCATAGAGGAAAGTTTTCAGAGCATCATCATCTAGCTTTAGAGACAATGAGGAAAAGGCAATCAAAGTTGGAAATACCCTGGGAATTTCTTGGGCCATTTAAAACAATTTAAATTAGACCACTACTTCATTACATTTGTTGTTCTTAAAAATCTACTAACAAACATCTCCATTAACCAATTCCCAGCTCTTTACACACTCTGCACGTCAGAAGTACTAAGTCCCCACATGCCATGCTCCACTCCTGCCTTCCACAAAGATGGTGCCACCATTAGAAAAGATCAGTGCTTGCAATATTAAATGTGCCAATCTTTAATTCATTAACAACTCTGGGTTGTTGCACTCATTCATTCTGACAACAAATATTTATAAGGTGAGATGAACAGACATAACCCAAATAAGCATTAAACAACAGGCATAGGAAGTGCTAACCTCAAGCCTACCTCACAGAAGTCATGTGCCAATGGAGCATGAAGAATAAGTACAAGCGTCACTTGAAATCAAAACCTAATAGAAGCAGCCTCCACGGGCCAACTTTATATACGCTAGAGTCTTGTTTTCAAAGATTTTATGAAAAATAACAGCAGGTACAAAATTCAGTAGAAAAGTTTCATATGAAGACTAAACTTCAATGTCAGTCCCTTCTTTGTCATCCAAAACTGCTTCTACTCAAAACTCCTATATCCCCCTATTGCCCCATAAAAAAGGTACTTTTCATCAGGGGCATGAAAAGGCCTGGTTATCATGCTTTGAAAAGCAGGAATTATTATTAATCCTAATCATTATCTTTATTGCTTTATGGTATACCTTAGGTTACTGTTTGATTTTTATGAACATAGACAATAATCATTAATTCTTAGTGGCAGTCTGGAATCATTTCCCTCCATAGTTAATGTTCTTCCCCATAAATGACATGGATGAAAAACATCTGGGGCACCTAATGCTTTTATGGAGGATCCATGAGCATAAAACTATTAATGTTTATCTTTTAAGTGTAATTACCATATTTCTCACGTAAATGCTCATGGTTGAACACATCAATTAAAACTAGATTCATAATTTTCATGTTTCAAATGAATTTAATTGTGTGAAGAAAATCTGTTGTATGCCCTCTTGTATATGTCTTTCAGGAGACATTACTTCGCCAATGCTAGAAAAGGTTGTGGAATATGGGATGATTCCTTCTGTGAACAAGTCCAATCCTATGGGCAGCTGCCATCAATTGGCATACATGCACTACCATGGGTAAAATAGATAGCTAGTGGGAAGTCGCTCACCGAGGGAGCTCAGCTCATGCTCCCTGATGACCCAGAAGGGGGAGATGGGGTGGGGTGGGGTAGGAGGGAGGCTCAAGAGGGAGAGAAATTATGTATACTTATGGCTGATTTATGTTGGTGTGTGACAGAAACTAGTACAACATTGTAAAGCAACTATCATAAAATTAAAAATAAATTTAAAAAGACCAGAGCAGCCATGCTTATTCAGATTATTTTAGGTCTAATAGATAAACTTTGTTCATGTTTAGAAAACTAAATTCAACTTACCTATAATATTTTTAATTTTAAAAATCCCTGTTAAATTTTTTTCACATGAATTAATCTTTTTTCTTCTTATTAACTAGTAATACTAAGGATAATGTTAAAAGTAACAGTTTCCCAAATTAAACCTGAAGTGAGTAGAAAATAACAAATATGAGAGGAAATTAATGAAATAGAAAACTGACAAACAAAAAGAATCAACAAGGCTGGAAGTCAGTTCTTTAAGATTGAAAAAATTGATAACCACAGAGCTATACTGATCATGATGATAAAAAGACAGAGAAAACATAAATTATCAATATTAAGAAGAAAACAGTGACCATATTACAAATTGCATAAAAATGAAGAACACAATGAGGGGGTAGCATAAACAACTTTAAACCAATAAATTTGACAACCTGGATGAAACAGACAAATTCACTTAAAGATACAACTTACCAAAATTGACACAAAAAGAAATAAAATCTAAATAATGTTGCATTTGTTAAAGAAATTGAATTCATAATTAAACAACTTCTCAGAAGAAAACTCTAGAACTAACTGTCTCCACAGTTAAATTCTTCCAAAAACTAATAAAAGAACTAAAACCAGTCATACACTTTTAGAAAATAAGGAAGAGAATATTTCCCAGCTCATCATATGAAGTCATTATAATTTCGGTACCAAAATCAAGGATAAGAAAAGAACATTACAGGTCAAAATTCCTCAAGGATAGCAATATAAAAAAAAAATCTTTAAAAAAATATCAAATCACTTGGAAATATATAAAGAAAGATAATATACTATAACCGGTAGAATTTACTCCATGAATTAAAGGCTGGAAATCAATTAACGCTGTTCAATGTATTAACAGATGAAAGGGGGATATTCAAATGATCATTTCAGTAGATGCAGACAAAGCATATGACACATCCATTTATGTCCATACACATAACCCATTTGTGTTATATCACCCATTTAAGTGAAGAACTTTCAGCCTGATAGGAAGAAAAGAGAACTTCCTCAGCCTCTGTGTGCACAAAGTATCGACAAGACTTTGGTCCGAGCTGTATTTGTGATGCTTAGCAGAACTCTGATCATCAATTTCTAGAAATAAGCTTTCAATAATGAAAAACATATGGGACAGCTGGAAAGAAATAGGCTTTGGGCTTCAGAATCAGCAAGTACTTTATTTCACATTCTATCCAAAGTATTCCCAAGATCTACAGTTATAAGTTCTATAAATTTAGGAGATGATTCACAGTTTTGCAAAAGGACCAATTAGAGATGATTAGGATCTTCTAGACAGAGAGCCTGATGAACTATGGATGGAGGTTCGTGACACTGTACAGGAGACAGGGATCAAGACCATCCCCATGGAAAAGAAATGCAATAAGGCAAAAATGGTTGTCTGAGGAGGCCTTACAAATAGCTGTGAAAAGAAGAGGAGCAAAAAGCAAAGGAGAAAAGGAAAGATATTCCCATCTGAATGCAGAGTTCCAAAGAACAGCAAGGAGAGATAAGAAAGCCTTCCTCAGCAATCAATGCAAAGAAATAGAGGAAATCAACAGAATGGGAAAGACTAGAGATCTCTTCAAGAAAATTAAGAGATATCAAGGGAAAATTTCAAGCAAAGAAGGGTTCGATAAAGGACAGAAATGGTATGGACCTAACAGAAGCAGAAGATATTAAGAAGAGGTGGCAAGAACACACAGAAGAACTGTACAAAAAAGATATTCATGACGCAGATAATCACAATGGTGTGATCACTCACCTAGAGCCAGACATCCTGGAATGTGAAGTCAAGTGGGCCTTGGAAAGCATCACTATGAACAAAGCTAGTGGATGTGATGGAATACCAGTTGAGCTATTTCAAATCCTAAAAGATAATGCTGTGAAAGTGTTGCACTCAATATGCCAGCAAATTTGGAAGACTCAGCAGTGGCCACAGGACAGGAAAAGGTCAGTTTTCATTCCAATCCCTAAGAAAGGCAATCTGAAAGAATGCTCAAACTACCATACAATTGCACTAATCTCACACGCTAGTAAAGTAATGCTCAAAATTCTCCAAGCAAGGCTTCAGCAATATGTGAACTGTGAGCTTCCAGATATTCAAGCTGGTTTTAGAAAAGGCAGAGGAACCAGAGATCAAATTGCCAATATCCGCTGGATCATTGAAAAAGCAAGAGAGTTCCAGAAAAACATCTATTTCTGCTTTATTGACTATGCCAGAGCCTTTGACTGTGGATCACAATAAACTGTGGAAAATTCTGAAAGAGATGGGAATACCAGACCACCTCACCTGCCTCTTGAGAAACCTATATGCAGGTCAGAAAGCAACAGTTAGAACTGGCATGGAACAACAGACTGGTTCCAAATAGGAAAAGGAGTACGTCAAGGCTGTATATTGTCACCCTGCTTATTTAACTTATATGCAGAGTACATCATGAGAAATGCTGGGCTGGAAGAAGTACAAGTTGGAATCAAGATTGCCAGGAGAAATATCAATAACCTCAGATATGCAGATGACACCACCCTTACGACAGAGAGTGAAGAGGAACTAAAAAGTCTCTTGTTGAAAGTGAAAGAGGAGAGTGAAAAAGTTGGCTTAAAGCTTAACATTCAGAAAACTAAGATCATGGCATCTGGTCCCATCACCTCATAGGAAATAGATGGGGAGACTGTGGAAACAGTGTCAGACTTTAATTTTTTGGGCTCCAAAATCACTGCAGATGGTGACTGCAGCCATGAAATTAAAAGACACTTACTCCTTAGAAGGAAAGTTGTGACCAACCTAGATAGCATATTAAATAGCAGAGACATTACTTTGCCAACAAAGATCCGTCTGGTCAAGGCTATGGTTTTTCCAGTGGTCATGTATGGATGTGAGAGTTGGACTGTGAAGAAAGCTAAGTGCTAAAAAGTTGCTGCTTTTGAACTATGGTGTTGGAGAAGACTCTTGAGAGTCCCTTGGATTGCAAGAAGATCCAACCAGTCCATCCTGAAGGAGATAAGTCCTGGGTGTTCATTAGAAGGACTGATGCTGAAGCTGAAACTCCAGTACTTTGGCCACCTCATGCGAAGAGCTGACTCATTGGAAAAGACCCTGATGCTGGGAGGGATTGGGGGCAGGAGGAGAAGGGGACAACAGAGGATAAGATGGCTGAATGGCATCACTGACTCAATGGACATGAGTTTGAGTAAACTTTGGGAGCTGGTGATGGACAGGGAGGCCTGGCATGCTGCGATTCATGGGGTCGCAAAGAGTCAGACACGACTGAGCAACTGAACTGAACTGAACTGAACTGAGGATCTTCTGAATTCTGGCTGAGTGGAGAGTGAGGCCCAACAAATTTATTAAAAAGACACAAATCACAGAGACAACAGAGGTTCAATGGTGTAAAGCACACCTATGATGCTGCCTGCAATAGAAATTCATAATTTTGCTTTGGGAAAATTATACTCTCCAAATAGAAAATTTCTGCCTCCTTGGCTTCTAAGATCTACATAGCTTTAAAGAAAAAAGGAAAAAGAAGATGCTCTGACTTACACCAGTATGCATGTACTGTACTAAACATTAAGTGTGCTTATTGTCTCTCTATATTCATAACATGGAATGCATTTTTAATGTTGCAGTTCTTACCACAATAATTAAACCAAGGTCAAGAATAAAATTGTACATAAAGGTTCAGAAAATTCCACTTTAAGATGGCTCTCTGCTTTCTGACTAGAGAATGGAGAGAATCAGAGTAGGTAGCTAAGTTCAGATCTATGGAGAGGACTGCCCGTGAGGACTGTCAGAGAAGGAGCACCATTCATGTATCCAACTCAAGCTACTCCTCCTAGTTTGTTGTAATACCACTCCCCCAACCCTTAAGTTTCCCAGCCCTGTCCTTCCTCCAGCAAACACCATGGAACAAACTTTTGTGCCCCACATCAGACTGAGGACCGAGGGTATCTTAGGTGTTTCGGAAAGAACACACACACAGAGAGACCAGTCAACAACGCACACCCTCCTCCCTCTGCAGCGAACACAGATCTCACACAGCCGTCCAGGTTCCACTTGCAGGTCACTTCCTGTGAGTTGCTTTCCTAGGCCCACAAAGAAACCGACCTTCTTCCTCCCATCACTGCCCGTGCCCCTGTCATGGCTCGCCTGTGATCCTGTGGAGAGCTACGGTTTACTTCCGGGACACGTGTGGGTATTCGCTCTGGGTCTGTCTATGTGGAGGTCTTCCCACAGGGGTCAGCACAGACCCTGCAGGCAGCCAGTGCTCACTCAACAAGAAGAGCTGCTCCCCGGCCTTTTCATTTCAGTCAGGAACGTGAGAGAGGACCATGGCTATCAGGAAGTCAAGGGAGCAAAAATCCCGCTCCTTGTCCTTCCATCCATCACATTACATGTGAACCCACACTTCACTTTACCTGTGCTTATTGCTATAAACTCAGCATTGATCTGGCAAAAAATAGCAACATTATGAGGACACTGTATCACATGCTATGCTTCAGATTAGAAACTATTAAGATGACACATTAAAACCCAAAAGCCATTTCATCAACTTAATTTTCCCATGTCACATACTTCAAAAGGGAATTTCTATTTTAGAACCACAGCATCAAATGCAAATGCTAAGGTTTTTATTACTACTATTGTTATTATTGCTATAACTATCAACAAGATTATTACACCAGATTTTTTTCCTTTTGCTCCCACTGATTTGTTAAAATTTACTTCAGTTTTGGCATGGATGATCAATGTCCATTTTTTCAAGCTCAACACAGATCTTTTCCTACAAACTATTCCCAGTGGCTCAGTGGTAAAGAATCTGTCTGCAATGCAGGAGCCGCAGGCTCAGTCCCTTGATCAGGAAGATCCCTGGGAGGAGGGCATGGAAACCCACTCCATTATTTTTGCCTGGAGAATCCCATGGACAGAGGAGCCTGGTGGGCTACAGTTTCATAGTGTCACAAAGAGTCAGACATGACTGAAGAGACTTAGCAAGCACACATGAACGCATGCTTATTATTATTGATGAATGCAAGCATATTCAAGGAATAAATCAGATTACCACTGAGCAGATACTGGCATTTACATGTATTGCTTTTGATCTCCATGAGGTCAAGGACCACACATGAATGTCACATTTGTGTTCTCAGCAGACAGCAGAGCGCCTGGCACATAGTAGATGCCCAATCAAAGTTTGTGGAATGGATGCCCTTCAGTTAGTCTTGGGCAGATGAAAAGATGACTCAAAAATGAAAAAAGGAACGTGCTGAGATCTCAGCCTTTCACAACCTCTGACCTTCCTTGCTGGGCTTCCGTGGGGTGCGTGCCTTTGCTGAGCCTGTCCGGGTGGATAGAGCAGTTCAGAGGTTAAGTGCAAGTGGAAGGGCACACACAGAACATGGCTGCAGACCCTTGCACCACTCAGCACACAAAAAGACAAGCAGCAAATGTTTGTCAGTTCAACAGTGCATATTGTTCTGAGACCCACTAGCTGAGCTTTCATTCCTGGGAAGCTGTTAATTATCAGGGAATCAACCAAGGTCATAACTATGGATCAAAAAATGATAACATTACTGGGTAAGCTGATGTCCCTTTCATGCTACAGACAACTGTGCCATCTTTGCAGACATTTTAATTAATATCTGAAAAGGAAAATGAAGTCATCATTCACACATCTCAGTAACATTTATTGAGCCCCAATTCAGCTGCGTGAGGAGTTGAGTATACAAAAATGAATAATTCACAATCCCTCATCCTCATGGGGCTCCCCACCATGGTGTCACCGTTGTAACGTAAACCAGTAAGTACAACACCAGAATCCGAATATATATGCCTGGAGAAACAATGGAGAGAGCTAATGAGAGCCAGGGAGGAAAGCACAAATGCATGGGTTCAAGAGCACGACACTCACTGAGGCATCTATCGCTTCCAAGGGCCATGTCTCTGCTATGAGCACGCACGCCCAGAGTGTCTGGAGTGGAGCAGGACCTGCTGGTCCACATGCAGGTCTAGGTTCTTTGTTTCTCATTTCGCCACACTGAGTTGGGTTCTACTGTTTACAGACATATGTTTTTTATACAACAACCAAAAAGCAACCTAAAGCACCTACTTCCTGCATTGTTAACTTATGCATACTTGGTATACATACATAGGTGGAGGACCAGATATGTTAGAACAGGCATAAACTGTTCTGTATGGGCTTCTCAGGTGGCTCAGTGGTAAAGAATCCACCAAAGCAGGAGACACAGGAGATGTAGTTTTGATCCCTGAGTTGGGAAGATCTCTTGGAGAAGGAAATGGCAATCCATTCCAGTATTCTTGCCTGGAAAATCCCATGGACAGAGGAGCCTGGTGGGGTACAGTCCATGGGGTCACAAAGAGTCGGACGTGACTGAGCTTGCAGGCACACGGTGCACTCACAAACTGTTCTGTAGGGGAGGCTGAGAGCATTTCAAGGGCAATCTTCATCTCGTACATGGACTTTGAGGCTAACCCCTCCACCAGATGTGCAAAGCGCTTTGAACACACAGGACCTGGATGAGGGGGTAAGCCTGATGCCACGCAGGCTTGCAGAGGATGTAATACGGCCTGTCCTTTTATTATCCAACAACTTGTTTCCAACATATCATACACACTGAACAATGCTTCTATCGATCTCCTGCTAGAAACCTGATTTCTTTCCTCTGCTTATATTAACAGATTAAATACTTTCTCAAATAAAATCAAATCTCTGAGGTCAAACCAATCAGGATGATGCTCATATATATAAACCTCCAAAACCTCTAGATAAAAGCATCTTAGTGGATACGCCATGCGTGCATGCTCAGTCCTTCAGTCGTGTCCAACTCTTTGTGACCCCATGGACTGTACCCCGCCAGGCTCCTGTGTCCATGGGATTTCCCAGGCAAGAATACTGCAGTGGGTTGCCATTTCCTCCTCCAGGTGGATGTGCTGATCCATGTCAATTTCTACCCAGTTTCCCTCTGGCTCCTATGGGCTCCATGCTTGGGGTATAAGTGACATACAAGGTTGTCCTGGACTCTCTTGAGTATGGTCGACATCTGCTTCCTTGAAGGAAAGCGGCTGAAACCTACACCTCTCATCTCCCTACTTTTCATCATGCCCCTGCTTGTGTAGAAAGATACTGGCTTAGGGGCAACAGCTAGAAGGAGTTGAATAATTAAATAATTTTCATCAGAAGGAGATGAATAATTAAACAATTTTCCAAAGGATACCAAATTACAAGCCTCTGAGTTGGGATGGAGCTGGAAGCAATCCAGCCTCGGAGCCTGTCCAAGAATCTAAACCTTCAAAATAGGAAATATCCTGAGCAGAGAACCATTGATGTACACAGAGATCCCACAGAGAGCATGAGAGGCTATTTCATGCTTCAGGGTCCATCAGGCTATTGCGGGACAGATGTTCTAACGTGAGAAAGGAAATGAAAGCTTCAGGCTACATAACTTCACGAAACCTCAAAATGACAGTAAAATAGCATCATGTCCATCTTTTTAGTATGCACAACATGAAACCTGGGATCCTTCCTAAAACACAAGTTTCCTAAAGTTCTTTGATCACACAGATATTTGCAAGTGATACTTATAGGTCATCTTCACATAGAACGTACTCATCTAATTTTATTTACAAAACTAGAATAAACTAGACTTTGTCTGCCAGTATCCAGAGAAACTTGAAAGTCTCTGATAGATAAAATAACCTTGCTTTAAAAGTTTAGTGACTGTATCTGCATAAACTAAATGAGGTTACTTTTTTTTTATCATCACTCTTTAGATAAATAAGGAAAGTCCAATGTGTTCTTCAATAGGAAACACAGAAAGAAGCCAGAAAACAAGACAATTTCTCTGCCAGGATTTGGTGATTTGCTGGGTAATAAACTAACTCTACTGTGGCTTGTGATGATCCAACCTATGTTCCTAGCTATGACAATCCCAGACAGCATATTAAAAAGCAGAGACATCAGTTTGCTGACAGAAGTCCAAATAGTTAAAGCTATAGTTTTTCCAGTAGTCATGTATGGATATCAGAGTTGGGCCATAAAAAAAAGCTACGAGCCAAAGAATTGATACTTTTGAACTGTGGTGTTGGAGAAGACTCTTGAGAGTCCCTTGGACTGCAAGGAGATCCAACCAGTCCATCCTAAAGGAGATCAGTCCTGGGTGTTCATTGGAAGGACAGATGTTGAAGTTGAAACTCCAATACTTTGGCCACCTGATGCGAAGAGCTGACTCATTGGAAAAGACCCTGATTCTGGGAAAGATTGAGGACAGGAGGAGAAGGGGACGACAGAGGATGAGATGGTTGGATGGCATCACCGACTCACGGACACAAGCTTGAGCAAGCTCGGGAGTTGGTGATGGACAGGGAAACCTGGCGTGCTGTAGTCCACGGGGTCGCAAAGAGTCAGACATGACTGAGCAACTGAGCTAACCTGAAGACATTTTGAGCTATGATTTAAGAAACAGCATGGGTAAATGGAAGTAAAAACTCTGCTTAGTATGAGAAAATTCATAACCAATTATGTCACATAATTGAAATTAAGTCCATGGATCAACTCAATTCAAGAAGAAATCATTGTATCATTAAGTCTTGACTGCTACCTCCTTTCATATAACTTCACACTAACTTAGGTTGACCTCATTTATTTTTTAAAAAACCGATCAGTTTCTTATTTCTGGGACTTCTACTAATCATCTGAAAAACCACTTTACTAAAAGTGTAGCTTCTTATAGAAAAATGTCCTCTTAGAACAAAGCATTTTCTGATATCACATGGCTTTGTCTTCACTTTACTTAGATTCAAGTTCATAGTGCAATGAAATAAAAAGCAATTGAAAACTTTTAAAATAAATGTGTTTGGGTATAATATTTTACAACCAAAATAGCTTTCAAATAGCATTTCTAAACAACTGAAGAGGCTGGAATGCCAACAAAGAGCAGAGAATGAGCTTCACCTTAAAATATAGTTTGACATGTTCAGTGAAGGGGAACCAGAGGCAGACGCACTATCATACATTTAGAATTTTAATTTTTTTTTAAATGAGCATATAACTTCTTTATATGTTTCAAATTCAGGAAAAGCAGAAAATCCTGAGATATTCACATAGATAAACTACTTTCAGGATTCCACAATGACTGCCACAGAGCTGCACACCAGCATCTCTCTAAACTTAAGGGAAATGTTGACTCTGAGCTAACAGGTGTTCGATGCCCAGGTGAGGTCGATAGGATGAGCTCAGTTTATCCAAACCCTGCACCCTCCAACCAGGAAAGGATAAAAGGATGGTTCCTATCTGAAGAATGAAACAAAATCATTCTCTTCCCAAGGATTGCAATCTGTTACTAAGAAAGACAAGCAGAGCTGAACAAACGGCTGGTTCCCATGAAGGGCCGTGCAGCACACCCAGTAATGTGCGGTCAAAGTTCAAGGTCAGCTGCATTGTCAGCTGTGTCTTCAACGTGGCTGCTGCATGCTGGTCCCACACTCGTCAGAGTCCAGCCTGCGCCCTGACCCCACTTATGGATACCATGTGGTCACCTGAATGTGCCACGAACTATTTTTTAAATGTTAATTGGCATATAGTTGCTTTATAACATTGTGCTAGTTTCTGCTGCATAGCAAAGTGACTCAGCCACACATACACATAGATCCCCTTTCTTCTAGACTCTATTCCCACATAGGTCGTTACAGAACACCTAAGAATTCCCTGTGCTATAAAGTAAGTTCTTATTAGTTATCTTTTATATATAGTAGAACTTGCTTTGAGAAGGGAGAAGAAAATTCTCCAGCAGGTGAGCTAGGCTCCTCCCCCTCCCTCCTTCCATCCCCTTCCTCTTTCGTTCCCCCTCCTTCCCTCTGTCTCTCCCTCTTTCTCTCTTTCACTTAACTCCTACATTTCTGTACTCTGGGACCAACGAGGCTTCCGATCAAAGGTGATCTGTGACTAGGGTTCCAAAGTGTTGATTAATGCTTGTACCTGCTATGCAGATCCATGGGGGGAGGGGAAGACCAGCCTAAGGGCTTTCATGTTTCTTTAAAGTGCCAGCATTTGATGGGCAAAGTTTCCCACTGGGACCTTAGAAGTTAGCTTCAAAATGCAAGCTCAAATGTATGTAATTTCCAATCTACATTCTCAAGGACATGCCCCATGTCTAGAAGGCTTTCATGAGACCTGAGAGGTTCATGCTTATAACTGTCCTCTTAGCACATCTGGGTATGATTTAGTAACCTGCCTAAGCTTTTGCATACTCAAGTTCCAACTCAAGTTTAAGATCTGGAATTGAAATTCATATAAAACAGCATTTAAAGTTACTGAATGAGTCTGCCTTTTTTTTTTTTTAAACTTCACAATTTTGGCAATGGTTCACAGTTTCAAGACATTGAATAAGTATGGATTATCATGATCCCAGGATCAGCCTGCTTGATAACAAATCAACAAATTAGAAAATAAACACAATGGTGTCCTCCCACCTCATTACCTTTGGTTGGTTTAGGCCTTGAGTGCATGATGCGTCAGGTGCTGAGAACCTCCATTCACTGAATAGCATTGTTTTTGTCATTGCTTAGTTGCTCAGTTGTGTCTGACTCTTTGTGACCCTATGGACTATAGCCCACCAGGCTCCTCTGTCCATGGGATTCTCCAGGCAAAATATTTTCTCCTCCAGAGGATCTTCCCAACCCAGGGATCAAACCCGGTCTCCTACACCTCCTCCACTGGTAGGCAAATTCTTTTTCAATGAGACACCAGGGAAGCACATTCACTGAATAGTTGTTGAGCTCAAACCACTTGCTGGGATATCAAGCAAGGCAGTCTGCATGCTCTGTCCACCAAGAGCTCTCAGTGTGGCCAGCAAGGAAAGCCACAAGGTACAGCTCCTTTGAAGGGAGAGTCAGGTATTGGTTTCATGACTAAAAAGAGACTGGATCTTTCTGGCTACCAACCCAGAAGGACCTCAGCTATGAGGCCTGGTTGAGATGCTGGAAGACCTCCCAGGGATTCTTTGCTTTTCTTTTTCATTTCACTGAGTGCTTCATTAAAGCCACAGTTATTCACGTACACTGTTTAGAGATCACTGTGATACTTTTGTTGTTGTTTGATTTATAGAAACACACTTTAAGTAATTTGCATCATGAGGTTTGCTATGTACCCACTTCAGTCCATGGGAAACGAGATGTTCAACAGCGCAGTCTTTGTAACTATAAAATTAGGTGCATTTATCTTCCCTAATTTAGCACTACAATCAGTGCATAGATGATACAGCTGACTCTGCTCATTTTTCTCTTTGAGAAAGTGCATTTCAGAAGATAGTTCTCCTCATTCCAGATTTTATGCTGATTAAGAAAAGAAAAAAAAAAACAACACCAAGATTCGGTAACGGAGCACTCTCTAGTTTTATGGGGCAAGTAGCAAGCACTGCCAAGAGAATGCTGCACTGCAGAGGCAGCCTCTGTATTTATGGCCTTTCCCATGCTACACACACCAGAGCACTGCATGCAGACTGTGCAAGGGGCCTGTTGGGTGGTGCTGACTTTCCTGCTTAGTGACAGTACTGCGCACGGGACACCATGCCACCTTACAAACTGTCTGCCCAGCTAAACTGTAAGAACTAGGAGGGCAGGCTGTGTGTATTGCTCAGTCATGTCTGACTCTTTGCGACCCCATGGACTGTAGCCTGCCAGGCTCCTCTGCCCATAGGATTCTCCAGGCAAGAATACTGGAGTGGGTTGCCATTTCCTTCTCCGAGGAGGGTAGGGACTGCACCTCAAATTCATCCTTGTGTGGCACACACAAAGCACCCGTCAGGGTCAGCTCCCCACTCTCAGGATCAGAGAAGGGAACTTCAAGAGTTTAAAGGGCTACATGGAAAGGCGGCAGGGGAAACAGCCTCCACGTGGCCCTCTGGACTTCTGAGTTAATCATATTTTCCAATTAACTTTTCCATTGTGCTACACAGATTGTCTTGTTCTATTCATGATCATAACGTACAGTTTCAATAATGTGGGTTTTTTTTTATTGATGTTAAATATGCTCCTAGGAGTTGCACTGCAATGAAGTAATTTCATAGAAAGGCAAACCAGATTTGCTTGTCAGATAATAAATATATATGTTCATAATTAGAACAGATTTATATTTCCAGCAAGGAGCATAATGGAAAGAAGACGGCGGTATGGAAATTTTGAGCCCTGCAACAGTGGTGATGTATTTCGCCTGAGATCGCTTTCAGACAGACACAACATTCTGAAAATTAAAGGTCTGGGGAGGAGTTGAAGAAAGTTCTCTTGAGGACTCATCAAGAAAGCAATGATCTTAAACCAGAGGTGGTGGTATCTAGGGTAAGCAGTTGAAAGAGTCTTAAACATGAGCTTTGTTTGTAGAGCAGACAGCTAATGGTGGCTGGAGGTGTTAGGAATAAGGGAGTCCCAGGAAGGAGATAGGCTTCAATACCTGTGTCAACCCGGCTGAGCATCCTGATCTCCCTCGGGTCTGAGACCTCCACAAAATGCTCAGCTGGCACTCCAGGCTTGGGGAGGAAGCCCCAGCATCTCTAGGGAGCCAATCGCTCCTCTGGAATGGTCAGAACGACCGCACACGGAGCTGAAAGGGGCGGACGTATAGGACACAGCAGACTGAGGAGCAGACGCCCTTCTTGAGGTCTCCCCATCAGAAGCTGGGCTTCTGCTTCCTGACGCTTCTCCCAACACATCGTGGGAAGGGACAGTGAGGTCTGGATCAAGCCTGTGGCTCTCTTTTAGTCCTATGCGTTGACCTTTGACACTGATCTATCAACTGTACATTTTCAGGTCTAGAAGGTGAATACATTTACATGAGTTTTCATGAAGTGCTGAATGTCAAAAATGGTTCTGAGAAGGCTCCTCTGTGACCCAGCACATCAGGAGCTACAAAGGCAATTCTCTAAAGCAACAGAGGGATCTACAGGACTTCAGAGGGGCTGCACGTGTATCTATAAGGGCCCGCTCACAGGAGCAGAGGAGCAGGGCAGGTCCGAGGAGGCAAGTCCTGGCCAACCTCCACCCACAGGACGGGGCAGGGGAAGAGTGGGCTTAGCCTCACAGTGAGGGCAGCGCTGGCCCAGGGACAACAAGAGAATAGATCCAGAGACTTTCTAGATGCCTTGTGCTAACAGTAGATATTTACATACAGATGGTTACCTTTTCAGAGCTCCCCTCTTCTTTTTGACCCAGAGGAGAAGAGGCCTGCACTCCAGTGCTCAGAAGGGGCCCGATGGGAAGAAGCACTTTCAGCCCCAGGCAGGGGGGGGCCTCCGTCTGTTACTGCTTAAGGGAGATGGCCCAGCGCCTGGCTCCAAGTCCTTCTGGTACTTTCCTTTTGCTCTCCCATCAGACAGGAAGCTTTGCCAGGCCTCTCAGGGAAAGCTGTGGCTTCCAGCATCACCGAAACCTGCTGGAATTGGAATGTTTAATTCCGGGGAGAAGAGACACAGATGGAAGACCACCTTCTCTCATCCTCTCTGTCAGCTGAGCTTTCCACCTACATCTGCTGCTTATATCTTACTTCCCAACTAGCTCTGAATCCAGGATAGGAAGAGACTTTATAGCCTGCCTAAAACCTGACACCTTCATGTCTGGAAAAGGGAGGTCACCCAACGCTGAGGATTGGCACAGCGAAGGCAACGGCCACCTCCAGCACGGGTGGCATCCTTTGCTCAGGAGCCGTGGAGACATCTCAGAACCCCCCGCACCAGGATGTCTGCAGCGGCAGCACTGCCACTGAACCGCCTTTGCAACATGAACTGTAACCTGTTTGCTATTCCTGTTCCTGCATGCCGGACAAGGGCTGTGTTTTCTAGAAAAGACTCTTCCCATACTTAGTCAAATGGCTTCTCTCTCTCACTCATTTATTCATTCACTGTACAAATACTTAATAAGCAGTTTATAACCAAGTAGGAGAGGAAGCAGCACATATTTTCCTTAACGAACTTCTTTAGAAGAATTAAGTACTGAGCATAATAGAGCACCATGAGACATATTCTCACTACACTCATGGCTACAATTTAAAAAGAAAAGAAACTCAAACATCCTCTGAGGATTGCCAGCCATGCCCCACGAATGAGGGTGGTGGCTGTATGTCCCATCTGATGGCAGAGAACTCTGAGGGATCCTCGCACCCCATGGGCGTTCCTAGGACCCTACAAATAGCCCCATACTGGAAGGCATACAGTCTGTTCCCAAATTCCACCACCACGCCTTTATTCTGAATACCCTTATGATTTGAATACACTTCAGTTTTTTCCTTTCCACTGAAGGTTATCAGAAAGTAAGATATACGAGTGCTCAACAACATGGAGGAAGGAATTGAGAACATTTGCTTGAAACAATCCAACTTTGAATACTCTTCCCAGTAAATAATACAGTTTCCTCATCCTTAATTAACAGAAATGAAAGGAAGGAGAAGGGATATAAGACTATGAGTTCAAACAAAAACAAAAGCAGAAATAACTCCAAAATCAGGAAAGGAAAATACACATACTCATTGACTGATCTTGGAGCACAGATAGATAGGTAAATTGACAGATCAATCAATAGATAGATGAATGTTCAGGGAGAGAGCTAGAGAGAAAGAATTTTCTAAGATACTTGGAAGGAAAAGTAAGCATAACCCACCAGTCCTGTGCTTTTCTTTCTTCCCTTCCCCCCTTCTCTTTCTCTCTATTGCTCAGAGATCACAGCCTTTTGGGAAAGGGAGTTGAGTATCAGCTGGGTATTAATTAGAGGACTTCAGTTCACTGGTACAGAAGGATTAGCGCGAGCCAGCCACACGATGCTCGGCTAATCCCTCACCTGAGGCACGGGAGCCGCCAGGGCCTGGTGGGGCTGTGTGGGCAGAACTTGCCAGGAAATCAGAGGATCACTTCCTGACAGCTTCATCTGCTGAGTGCCAGCACCTGGCCTGCTTTGATGATGGGTTTTACCCTAATCAGACCACCCAGGAACTGAAGGGACAAGAAGCCAGCTGAGCTTCTGAGAGATGTCCATGCTGCTACCAGGAGGATTACAGAACCAAGGCATTCTTGTTATCTGTCAAATCCGTGTACATTCCTACACAGGTGGGAGGAAATGCCATTTGGGCTTGTGCCTGTGAAGTTTATAGCCTTGTGACTTCATGTTCTAACTTTTTTTAGAACACTAAGGAGAAGTTCCACAACATGAAAGGCATCAAGTCCAACCTCAACTTCAGAAGTCTCAGGGAAAGGAAAGGGAATTAGGGGGCATCCACTCTGCCTGCAGATGCTGGCTCACAGGGAGAAATCACTGGACTTACAAAGTGTAAACGCATTAGTCAGAAAGGCAAACACTCTTTAAGGGACTAATGACCTTCATCAAGAAAGAGTCTCTTCCTTCAATAATTATTGGCATGTCCCTGTCAGAATGGCTGCTATCAAAACATCTACAAGCAATAAATGCTGGAGAGGGTATGGAGAAAAGGGAATGCTCTTACACTGTTGGCGGGAATGCAAACTAGTACAGCCACTATGGAGAACAGTGTGGAGATTCCTTAAAAAATGGAAAACAGATCTGCCATACAACCCAGCAATCCCACTGCTGGGCATACACACTGAGGAAACCAGATCTGAAAGAGACACGTGTACCCCAATGTTCATCACAGCACTGCTTACAATAGCTAGGACATGGAAGCAACCTAGATGCCCATCAGCAGACGAATGGATAAGGAAGCTGTGGTACATATACACAATGGAATATTACTCAGCCATTAAAAAGAACACATTTGAATCAGTTCTAACGAGATGGATGAAACTGGAGCCCATTATACAGAGTGAAGTAAGTCATAAAGAAAAACACCAATACAGTATATTAACACATATATATGGAATTTAGGAAGATGGTAATGACGACCCTATTTGCGAGACAGAGACACAGATATAAAGAACAGACTTTTGGACTCTGTGGAAGAAGGCGAGGGTGGGATGATTAGAGAGAACAGCGTTGAAACATGTATATATGTGAAATAGATTGCCAGTCCAAGTTTGATGCGTGAAACAGGACACTCAAAGCCAGCACATTGGGACAACCCAGAGGGATGGGATGGGGAGGGTGATGCGAGGAGGGGTTCTGGGTGGGGGACACAGGTACACCTGTGGCTGATTCATGTCCATGTATGGCAAAAACCACCACAATATTGTAGTTAGCCTCCAATTAAAATAAGTAAATTAATTAAAAAAATAATAATTATTGGCGTCTATTTTCTGCCCTCAGTCCAGACATGAGCTCGAGCTGGATCTCTGTGTGGTATCGTCCACAATCAAAGTCAGTGCAGGATATCTCAGTCTAAGTGGACCCTCAGACTCTCGGGCATGATCCAAGGACACTATGATTATTTAATGGGCCCCAAGCCCCAAAAGTAACATTCTAAAATGATTATCTATATTCAGGAAGGAAAGAGGAGGAAAGTACAGTGTATTTCATGGTGCTTGGCCATAAGAACCGTGGGGTGTTGGTCTGACAGGCAGGGAGACAAAGGTAAAAGGCAATTCACACAGATATATAGGAGCATAAAAAGAGATGAATGTATAAAGCACGTATAATTTAGTGAAATGAAGGTTCTTATCAGAAAAGATTTGAGAACAGTGATAGCCTTTATTTGTGTGTGTGCTTAGTCGTGTCCAACTCTTTTGTGACCCCGTGGACTGTAGCCTGCCAGGCTCCTCTGTCCACGGGACTCCCCAGACAAGAATACTGGAGTGGTTGCCATGCTCTCCCCCAGGGGACCTGACCGACTCAGGGATCGAACCTGTTTCTCTTGTTTCCTGCATTGGCAGGCAGGTTCTTATCACTAGTGCCATATATACTTTTGGGAAGTGCCATATATGCTTTTAATATATAATATATATTAATATATATACTATACTCTTGCTACATGTGTACATACATATGTATATGTGTGTATAAATGTACACACACAAACACATATGCACACGCCCTATTGGTTCTGTTTCTCTGAAGAACTCTAATATAAATGTTAGCCTTTTATTATTACTTTATGGCTAAGAAAGATGAGACATGCAAGGGATCAATATCACACGCAAGATTCCATCTTGATTGACTGTTTCCACAAGGATCGTCCTGTTTGATCTTGGATCCCAGAGATCTCAGGCAGAATGTCAAGAGGATGATCTACTTAAAACACATACCTGGTTGTTTCCTTTCCATCACAAAATAAATATAAATGCTTAGTTTAGCTTAAATATAAATGTTCAAGATGCACTTAAGTAACATTTTACATTCCTGATCACAAAGGTCTTTACACATAAACACAATGACTAAATTCTTTGATTTAGAAGAGAAAAGGGCTTCTCTTTTACTTTTTTGGTCCTCCTTTTCACTTGGTTAAAGAACCTAAGCCCCTTTCCAACACAATAGTTTCTTTCTGTTTAGGTTGACACTGTACCTAAGGAGCATTTAAATATTTGCAACAAATTGGAATGAATTACCCAGAAACATCCAACTACGTGCAGCTTTGAAAAGGCTATGGTATACTAAGGTAGAAACTAACAATTTTCTTTCATATTTCTTAACTCCAGACAGGGACAAATAGACCTATTTGTTAAAGCTAAGCTTCCGGAAACATTTGATATTCTACCTGCTTCTTCTGCATTAATGAAACACTTGAAATACAAGAAGTGAAATTTATATTTCTTTCATTATCTGTTTATGGCATTAATAAGAATAACTTTGCTAGTGTGTCAATTTTCTCTTGAGGTAAATTTAAGTTGTTAAGGTACATAAAAGCTTTATATTTAAGTCTTGCTCTAAACAATGACTATATTGTTCTGATGGGGTCCGCAGCATTGAGATGACAGTCAGATGTGTTCCAGTGTACTGAACTAAAAGCTAATTTAGGGAAAAAATATTCTTTCTTTCACAAACACTGAGATCTTAGATTTCTCATTAGAGTTCACCTCCAAATACATATACATCTGACATGGCAGATGACTCTTGTTATATATTTCTTTTACATTTTTTCCAGTTTTATTGAAAAATACTTGACATACATCACTGTAAAAATTTACAGTGTATAGCATGATGGCTTGATTTACCTCTATCATAAAATAAACCACAATAGGTTTAGTGAACATTCATCTCTCACATGGATACGATAAAGAGGAAAGAAAAGGCCTCCTGTGATGAGAACTCCTTGGTGGCTCAATGGTAAAGAATCTGCCTGGAATGCAGGAGATGTGGGTTCAATCCTTGGGTTAGGAAGATCCCCTGGAGAAGGGAATGGCTACCCATCCTAGTATTCTTGCCTGGAGAATCCCATGGACAGAGAAGCTTGGCGGGCTACAGTCCATAGAGTCACAAAGAATCAGACACAACTGAAGTGACTTCTCACACACATGATAAGAACTCTTAGAATCTTCTAAACAACCTTGCATCATGTGGCAACTCATGCTACCATATAATCTTAAATCAGGAGACCCTGACACTCCAGAACTTCTGTCTATGTTTGCAAGTGAGTGCTCAGTGGGTATGTGCATGCTATTCCATTTAATCTGTTACATGGACTTTCCTCTGTGATTATAAATTTTTTTATCAGTTAAGTGATTAGAAAAATATCCCTCTTAAGTAGATAGAATTTTCCAGTTTTCCAAATTATCTTCCAGATAACTTGTTTCCAGAAACCAAAACTAGAACTAGAAACAAGAGGCAATTCCACTTTGTTTTGTTTTCCATCTGTCAAAACCCCACCTTTATTTCCTAACCACTGCCTTCTCACTCCCTTTCTTCATGCTCCAGATTACTAGGTCCATATTAAAGGGAATCAGAAAAGGTCTGCAGAGGCTGAAGACCCATCAGTGGAGAATGAGCATTTCCGGAATGTTGCTATGAAGCCCTGAATAGGGAAATGAGCTTTTACTTCTATGGAGACCAAATCAGGACAGTCACACCCCCTCTCTCCAAGAAGGAGGGTCCCAGTGAGAGTCAGTCATCAGGATATGGACGGTGCATGGGAGTTCCTCTGGCAGTCAGAGCAAAAGAAACGGGCTCAGCGCTGCTCTAAATTCAGAGGAACTGCCAAAAATTCCTTAGAAGATTCAGCAGCCATTCCTGCTACAAGAAGCTTTGCCTAAAAGATTTCTGTAGGTAGAATCTTTCAGGCAGTCTACTAAGTTACCATGCCATTGTCATGTTATGCTTACTAGAGCTGCCTTGCAGGCCATGTGCAGTAAACCTTCCAATTTTATATAATCTCAATTACACGTAGTGGCAGAGATGAGTAACTATATTACTATCCATTGTCCCCTTCCTCTTTACCAACAGCACCCAAATTTTGTTGGATGAGGCAATGTACTCACTTGATAAGTCATATTTCCCAATTTCTGCTGTGACTACTCATGTGATTTAGTTTCTTTCAATGAGATACAAGGAGTTATCTGTTGGGGCTTCTGAGAAAGTTCCTTAAGTAGAGTTACTCAGCTGGCAGCCCTTCTTCCATCCATTCCCCTCCTTCCTGGCAGGGAGAGCAACATGATGGCTGGAGATGCAGCAGCCACCTTGTGACAATGAGTAACTTCGAGGAAAGAAGCTACACACTAAGAATCTGCCTGTGATTCAGGAGACCTGGGTTTGATCCCTGGGTTGAGAAGATCTTCCAGAGAAGGGAATGGCAATCCACTCCAGTATTCTTGCCTGGAGAATCCCATGAACAGAGGAGGAGCCTGGCGGGCCACAGTCCATGGAGATGCAAAGAGTCAGACACGACTGAGCAACTAAACACTACTAATACTACTAAGGATGGTAACAGAAAGAATGAGCCTGAGGCAATGATGACATCATGGCTAAACACCCTGTTGAGATCAATCAACAGGTCAATCTTTTAAAGAAACACATAGCTTATCTTTCAGGTACCTTGGTCATCCCTTTCTCTAGTCAATTATTCAGCATTACTGAGTGTGCCAAGGACTGAAGAAACAAATGTAGGTGAGATGTAGCTATAATAGTCTACTGGGAGGAACATTCAGGTAAGCAGCAGCATACATTTTATATTACACAAAGATGCTTATCATCATTCATTTAAGAGATGCTTTCATATAACATATATATGTGAAACCTAGAAAAACGGTATGGATGATCTTATTTGCAAAGCAGGAAGAGAGACACAGATGTCGAGAACAAACGTGTAGGCACCAGGTCGGGAAAGGGGTGAGGGCTGAATGAACCGGGAGATCAGGACTAACATAGATATACTATTGATAACACACATGAAATAGATAACAAATGAGAACCTACCACATACAGCTCAGGGAACTCTACTGAATGCTCTGCGGTGACTTAAATGGAAAGGAAATCCAAAAAGAGGGGCTATGTGTATACACACAGCCGATTCCCTCTGCGGTACAGCAGAAACTAAGGCAACATGGCAAAGCAACTGTACCCCAACAAAAATTCATTTTAAAAAGTAAAAAAAAATAATAATAAAAGATGTTTGTTAAGTACTTGCTAAGTGCTTGGTGCTCTCCGAGCAACATATGACAATGAGTTTATACTCCAGGTGACAAGGGGAAGAGCAAGAGAGGAAACAAAAATAATAAAGAAGGAAATTAATGAACAAGGCAGCTTCAGAAAACATGGGTGCTGTGATAGAGGGACTGCTGAGGGGCTATTTAGATACGTTCCAGAAAAAGCCTCTCTATAGAGATGATATTGGAACTGAGATCCTGAACAAAGAGGAAGAACAGCCCTGTGAAGAGCGAGGGAAGGAATCTTCCTGGCAAAGGCAGAGCAGATGCAAAGGTCCTGGGGTAGGTATACAGTCAGCACATTAGAGGATGGTACTGATGACCCACACAGAAGCCCTTAGCTCTGACTAGGGGAAGGGAGAAATCAAGGAAGTTTTCCAAGTTGGCCTTGCCTACAACCATGCTCTCCTCCTCTCTAGAGCAAAGGTATTCCCAACAGAGAAGGAGCACAGTGACTGGATCCCCTCTCCACCCATGCTCACCACACACCTGGCTCAGTGACACCACCATCTGTGCCTCACTCCCAACAGATTTTACTTCCCTGAGAAACAGTCATGTGAGGGAAAAAACAGAAGAAACCCATCCTTCTCCTTCCCTGTTGGAGGACCACATTGTTGGCGGCATCACCACATCAACAGCGGTTGTCGTGAATAAGACCCAGCCTGTTCCCAGACTAATGGCCATTCAAAAGTTCACTAAAACCCCATCCCTGTTCAAAGTTTGCCAGTGACCTCTGATTGAAACAGTTGACTGTATCTTCCCTGACCATTTGCCAAGCTGTCATGGGAGAGAAACTGTCCCCCTAGGACTTCAAGGCTGCAGAGAGCACACAGCAAGTGAAACACACAACACAGCCCCTTCCTCCAAAGCCCCGAGGGGGGACCCAGGGATGGTCTGCAGTCCCGAGGCCCCTTAAGCGGCTCCAGGACAAATACTGAGAAGAGGGCAGCAGCCCATTATTTGAACCCTGAGGAATGTAGAAACGCACTAGTCCACTGACTTTAGAAGATTCACAGGTGATGTATTTGGTTTTCACTGGATGATGATATTATTACAGGGACAATAATTCTTTGATCTCTAAAAGAAAATGTGGCACTGTCTTCTTCTCAAACCCAAAAGAGCTCTTTTCTTCTGGGAAAAAAAAAAAATGAGAGCTTATTAAGTGAAAGGGTTTTTCCTCATTTTAGTGAAGATCCTTTCTCACTTTTCATAGATTTACTGCCTTCCATAACTGTCAAATTATTACCTGGTGATCTATTTCTAATGAACTCAACTTGGTTAAAAAAAAGAAGCCCAGTGTGAAATAATAGTTTCTCATCAGCTTCCTATTACCCCTCTGCTGACTGTTCATGGTCTCTTGTGTAATAATGAGTTGAGAGCAATCTTTGCGGAGTCTTCTGGTGCTTCCCTTCTTGTATGTTTCTCTCAGATTAGTACTTTATTTAAAACTGGGACCAGTAGATCATCCTTCCCACTGAAGTCTCTATTTGCAACTTTTGCTTATATGTTCATCAACATGAGACTGACTGTTGGCTTTCAACCTAACCCACTTCTGCCTTCCATGAGTTCTCTGTACTTAAAGTAAGTCTACTTGCATTAACTTCTTGTTCTAATGGCCACAACTGGCGTTGGGGTTGATTATCTCGGGTTAGAGTTGATTATATTCTTTGCATGTTATCACAAGGGCCTCCCAGATGGTGCTAGTTGTAAAGAATCTGCCTGCCAATGAAAGAGACATAAGAGACCTGGGTTCAATCCCTGGGTTGGGAAGATCCCTTGGAGGAGGACCTGGCAACCCACTCCAGTAGTCTTGCCTGGAGAATCCCATGGACACAGCAGCCCTGATGGGCTACAGATCATAGGGTCACAAAGAGTTGGACATGACTGAAGTGACTTAGCACACATGTTGTCACAATGTGAATATTTCTCACTAAAACTTAAAGCTATTTAAATGTACTCATGACTGCCCTATCAGTAATAACACCCATACTCAGGAATGTCTTAATAAGTAAAGTAGGGTTGATCAGACAAAAACTCAACTTAAGGCAAAGCAGACTCATGGATGGTGGAGAATCTGAATTCCTGCTTCTTCAGAAATCTAGAGTTCTTGGTGAAAGATTCCCAGCCACATCAAATTACACCACCTGACAGGAGCTCTGACCTCAAGAAAATACCAAGAACCAGCCCTTCTCTCACTGCAGGTTGAGAAGCTGACATCCTACGGAAGAATCAACATGCTCTACTACTTACTGTTCCTTGGCTTTTTCAGCACTTAATGTGCTATGAGCCATGCTTGGCCTGGCTGTTCAAGGAAGGATAAGACTCGGCAGCGGGTGCCAGAGCGGCCAAGGAGCTGCCCTCTACCCAGGGTGACATACGGTCAATAACCCACAGGATCCGAGTCCAGAAAGAGATCTCTTTTTCAACATGAACTATAATAATCATGGTTTAAAACATACATTATTTTACATTCAATTAAGAAAAGAAATGGACCTCAAGATGTTATCTCTTGGGTATTTTTTTAAAACAGATTTTTAGAGAAAATTCAGTGCTAAGGAGTTTGGATGCATCTGTGATGTATGCTCTTTATTGTGATTCCCCCATTCAAGCATGCCACAGAAAACTACACTAAAATTCCACACTACTGCACTAATGCCAGAGGAACAAAAGCAAGACCTGACCCTCCTCCTGAGGTGACCTCATCCTCAGAGATGAGGTCAGAATACAATCACTCTTCATACAGGACAATGAGGGCTGGTGCAGAGATAGGGACCAAGCACAGAGGAACCAGCAGTCAAAGAATGGCCTTTAGCTGGTTCTTGGGAGACAAATATGATTTCTAAGACCTGGTATCCTTTGACTGAGAATTAGTTTGGGATTTCTACTCCTCCAAAGCAACAGTGTCTTTTTCTCCCACTGTTCAGACGCCACCAGGATCACATTAATACATGGATGCAGAAGACACAAATGCATAATTCTCTGCTTGTCTAGTTAGCAAAACAAGCAGCAAGAAAACAACTCTTTGAGCAGATAAAACTCCTAGGCTCATGGAACTCCGAGGAAACCATCTACATCTTCCTTGTAGACTGGTGGCAACCATGACTCCCTCTCCAGAGACGGGTGAAGAGCAGAGATCAGATGCCCCATCGAGGCTTCTCAGTTCCCATTACACCTTCTCACCTGTGAAGTCAGACCACTCAGGCAGGCATCCCAGTGGTCCCCACCAGAGGGGTGGAGTCCAGCCCTTCCTGCTCTTCATGAAGGCTAATGAGGATGGTTTCTGTTTTCCACTTGTTTCACTTCTGTCTCATGCTGTCCAGCCAGGGACAATGGGGACCTCACCATCAGTCTTATCCTCACCGGGGAAACTATCTGTGATCCAGATTATGCAAACATTGATTCCTTCAATTGGCTCCTTGCTGACTCTAAAGCCTAGTCCACAGGTATGTTACACATGGCTCAGCTCTAAACTCTGGGAAAAATAATCCCTAGAGAAGTCATGTTCTCTGAAAGTAAGCCCTGTATCTGGAAGATGCTTGGGGTTGGAACGCAAAGGCTGTAGACAGAAATCTTAGCACCCACTCAGCATTTCTCAAGAAGAGTGTGAGGGATGTGACAGATGGCTCTGCCCCACGCCGGCACAGACCTGGAGGCAAACTGTTACATACATGATGGATAAACAAGGGCCTCCTGTATAGTACAGGTAAAACTCTACTCAATACCCTGTGATAAACCATATGGAAAAGAGTTATGAAAAAGAATACATAAATATATGTGTGTGTATAACTGAATTATTTTGCTATATAGCAGAAATTAATACAACACTGTAAATCAACTATAGTTCAATGAAAGTGAAAGTGTTAGTCAATCAGTCATGTCTGACTCTTTGCAACCCCATGGACTATAGCCCGCCAGGATCCTCTGTCCATGGGATTTCCCAGGCAAGAATACTGGAGTACCATTCCTTTCTCCAGGGAATCTTCCCAACCCAGGCATGGAACCCAGGTCTCCCACACTGCAGGCAGATTCTTTACCATCTGAGCCACCAGGGAAGCCTTTATTTTTAATAAAAGTAAAAAAAAATATACTGAATGATTACTATAAATGACTACATATGTGCAAAACCAGTTGCTGAATTTTGGACAGATAGAAATTCTTCAGTTGCCTACTTCAATGATTTTCTAAACGCTTCACATGTGTCCCCTGTGAATCCTTCTCCTAAGCTCTGAGAGACACACATAACCCCTACCTCGCAGATGTGTTTCTATCCTGCAGTATGACAGAGGGAAGGAACATGAACTCAAAATATGGTGATGGTCCAGAGGGAGACTGTGACCTCCTGCTGGGGGATCAGGAGGCACCAGCATCTCCAGAATTTCTCCATCACACGCCTCAAATTCAGACAAGATGTTTCCCTTGCAGACTGACAGTTATCAAGAATAGAGGGAAGCCAATTAAGGTGGGCCACCCTACTTAGAAATCAATAATAGATGAATAAAAACTAAGTCAAAGTTTACATTTATTTTTTGATACTTGGGTAAAATGGTTTGTTAAGAAAATAATACTAAGAATGGGCATGTGGGAGGGTCATTTATAACTTACCTCAGAGGCTAGACTATCTCAGGCTGCTTTAATCCCTAATTACATACAAATTAGTAACTAATCGCCAACCTTTAAGCCATGACTGTGCCTTTTCATTTGTGCATTACCCAGCAGGCCTTGCCTACATCTGGGATGAAAGCATCCTTTTGAAGACATGTCACTTGTGGGTTTCTATTTGGCAACATTTTGTTGCCCGCATGCCAGTGAATGTGTTATTTGATCTATTCAGTCATTAGGTAAATATTTATTCTACACCTATTATGTGCATAGCCCTGTATGAAGTATTGTGTGTGTGTGTGTGTGTGTGTGTGTGTGCACGCACGTGTATGCTAGTCTCTCAGTCAGGTCTGAGTCTTTGCAACCCTATGGATTGTAGCCCACCAGGCTCCTCTGTCCATGGGATTTCCCAGGCAAGAACACTTCCTTCCTTCTCCAGGGGATCTTCCCAACCCAGGGATCAAACCCGAGTCTCCTGCATTGCAGGCAGATTCTTTACTGTCTGAGCCACTGGGAAGCCCATGAAGTACTGTAACAGATTGGAAAAATAAACAGACACCTAAACAAGTTCATGGAATAGATAATGAAAAAAAGAGGTATGTATCGATGAACTGCAGAAACTTCCGCAGGAAGTGGAAGTGGCATCTTACCAGGGAGATCACGACGGGGTCTTTAGGACCAGCTGGACGGTGGGGTGTGGGTGGAGACTGTAAATCAGCTGGGAGAGGGGGGAAGCATGCCTGGGGTGCGTGGGCAATACTCAGGCATCCAGTTTTTTCAGCCTTGGAGTCAGCCAAAGGACTAGTGGAGGATAAACCTTAGAAGAGAGCTCAGGGAGCCGGAACAGAGCATCCTTCAGCCACAATCAAGCATCGAGACTGAGGCTGTACACAGCGAGCGGCTGGACTCCTTTACAATAGGGAGATCACGACACTGAACGTAAGGGCAATAAAGCCAAATTACTTTTTCAGTCCTCTGCAACACACGGCCCTGTCACTTGGGCTGACTGACCTCTCTCCTCCATGCTGGTCTGCGTGGTACAGATCCCCAGTCGGGGCCCTCGGAGTTCTGTGTGCTCTGCCTTGAGGAAGGCCTGGCAGTGTCCTGCCTGCAGTGTTCAAATTTTGTACTGAAGGAGGCAACAGACAGAACAGGCTCCATCTTGGGCCGGACTGTGGACTTGGAGCTCTGTGCCCAGTACCTATGGAAACAACACACCACCCAGAAAACCAGCGCCCCCTTCCCATGGAAGAGCCCCAGGGCTCGTATCGAGACTCCCCATCCCCTAAAAGAATGCCCTAATTGTCTGTGTAACTGCATAGAATCATAAATTCTATTATGCTTATTGGGGTGTGACCACAGGCCTATTGATAATTGTCCACTGTTAACTACCTAGGCTTAAGGCATACGAATCACGGGTTAACTTTGATTGTATATTTCTTTTCCTTTGTTCAGACTAGTTTCAGAAAATTTGGGGAGGTGGGTTTGAGCACGTACACTGAGGGTATACAAAGTTTTCACAAAAACTGGTCGGGGTTCTTGGCTAAGAGGAGACTCTGCCGTGGGCCCGCCGGTGTAATAAACTGCACTCCACCATCTTCATTGTCATCCTGAGTGAGTTTGTTTCCTGGAACATAGGGCTACAACAATTACCACTCATTCCTTTGAGAATCCCCCAGTCACAGAGACTCTTCCAAATTAAACCCTGCGAAAGCTCCCCTTCGTGCCTGGCTGCATCTACCTGCTGGGCCTTCGCTGGGCTTTGTATGCATGCATTTTTCTTGCAATTCCATTCAATTCTGTTCCACATGGAACAGAAAAACTCAAAGGAAAACGAAGACGAATGAAAATAGTGGAGAACAAGGGCCTTGTTAAACAGCACATCTCTCCCCGACAAATGCACTTCTCCTGTTGTCCCCAAAGGGGCCCTCTGCCTAATCCTGAGGAAGAATTTAAGTCCTAAAGACACAGCCCAGGAAATCTAAGGCAGAGCCATCACCCTCTATTCCAAACCAGCAGTTCCTCCAGGAAGACATCTGAGAATGAAAAAGGCTGGGTCACAAACAGAAAACAAAAAGCAAACAAAACACAAGAAAAAATAGACACGGGGGGAAAAAATAAAAACACCTCAAAAATGAGTCTTCCCTGCCATTAACTCATGACATCATCTAATCCTCAACTAGAGGGAGATGAATTGGGTGGGAGTGGGGGTGGGGGGAACAGGTGGGAAACCTCTGGATGTGTCCTGAATTTACTTGCTCCAAATAAAATTTTAGTTGGAAGAAAAGTCCCTTTCAAGGTGACCTTGAGCAAGTTACTCAGGTTTTGGATTTCTCATCTATAAACTGGGAAAATAATAGTACCAACCCAATGGAGCTGTCAAGAATTAAGTGAACTAGTTCATGTAAAAGTACTCAACACACCCACTTTGGATACCTTATTGCTGCTAATGTTCATGTATCAAAACTGTTTTATTTATTTAACTGTTTCCATTACAAGTAAAATATCTTTCCTTTTAGTTTCTCTAAAGACAGGAGAAAAGATAAACTTTGGGGGAAGTGTATAAATGCCACCTGGTACTGAATGTCCTACAACACTCACAGGCTTCTAGGTATGTATTTTAAAGCTCTTAAAATAATATTTCAGTGACAAGAAATAGAATAAAATGTTTTTTTTTACACAATAACCATGAGGTGATATTTTTCACTCTCTCCAAGTACTTAAAAAAAAAGCTCTCTATTTTTCCTAGCCATCATAGAGAAACTTTTACAATCAAATCTCTAATATTAGCAATTTGATTTTATAAGAGACAAATAAAGCATTACTAACAGAGTGATTTTATAGCTAAATCTTAATTACATGTTCAACTGTGTCAAGTAAGTTTGGACAAAGAACTTAACTGTGAAATTACATGTAACCTAACAGTAAGATTAAGTGAATTTTCTTTCTGTTCTTTCTGTTCTCAAGTATTTCTACATTTGTGGTTACGTTCCTCAGGTTTTGTTTTCCCTTTTTAATCCACCCAAAAATAAGAGGGGACACAAGATAAAGGAAAGTGGGTGTGTGGGGAAATAGGTGACAGACATTCCAGGAGAGGAACAATGAAATTATGTGTTGAATCTCAATATTCTCTTTGGTAAAAGAGATATAAAGTCACAGTATTCTGGACTCCAATACCTGGGGTACCGGAGACAATTAACTGTTTCTTCTTTGAATGATCACAAGAAATCATTAGTACTAGTAATAATGAAAATAATATGGCTGAACAAAAACTGAGTGGGTTTTGCTTTGGTGTGTGCTTTGAGTGGATTGCTGAATCTATGAAATCATTTTATTTTACAAAATTAAGATTAAAAGAGTAGACTTAACCATTTTAAACTCAAAGATGGAGAATGTATGCATCAAACTAAGAAAACATTTATTAACTTGTAGTTGAGCATTTTACCATTCTAATTTAATATCCACTCTGTCAAGAGTAAAGAATGAATCAAGTCATAATTACTCTTCAAAATAATGTTTCTGACAAAAACTGAATGCCTGTCCTTGAGAACATCTTTCTGAGTTTCAATCCATAAAGAGGATTCCTTTGCAAAAATAACTTAGAGGGTCTATGATTCTTCCAAAGATTTCTCTTTTCAAAATACCTACCAGGCCATCACCCTGGTTGATTTTTTTTTCTCTAATTACTAACTTGTTTAACTGTCAAATGCTCACTTGCCAATGGCACACTGCCTGTGACTCGAGTAGTTCTCATCACTCTCACTGATAGATGAAATTAAGATGTGTGTGTCCCATTTCCAAGTGTGGTGTTAGCCATGCAGTCGTGTCCGACTCTTTAGGACTCCATGGACTATAGCCTGCCAGGCTCCTCTGCCCATGGAATTCTCTAGGCAAGAATACAAGTGGGTAGCCATTCCCTTGACAAGATCCATTTCCAAACTGATGTGTATTTGCAATTTATCATCAGATGTTTACAATCACTTTGTGACAAATAGGATGGGCAGACACAGGGTCAGAAAAGAGACATCTGAATTGAAATTAAAGTAACAAATAGTGAGTTCACTTGTAAATATTGTCATTTGCAAATCTGGAGTGACTGAGTTCTATAAGAATTAAAAATGAGATACAAACTTGCCTTGTTTAGAGACAAGAGGTAGCAGTGGAATTCTTCCATTTCAGAAAAGTCCTGGGCTTTCTAAGACTGAAACCCTTAGTTGCTTCTCTGTGTCCCACTGCCCCCATCCTGAAGATTCTCCCCTTGACCTTCCCTCCAGTGTTCTGCTTTTCCTCCTTCCCTGATTATCCAATCCTGCATATTACTATTTCTAAGCTTTATTAGGAAAATAGCTATCTAACACACTGGGCTGGCCAAAAAGTTTGTCATTATGGAAAACCGAATCAACTTTTCGGCCAACCCAATAAAAGCCTTATCTGACGACATCATTTGTGATTAGAAATGGTGCAAAGACAGAAGTCCTTTCCTTTGACACACTGCCCTTTACCAGGGCCCTTCTGTTTCTTCCACTAAGGACTGACTAATCCCAGGCACGTGGACCCTAGTGATTGAGAATGTAGGTGCTGAGAACAGACAGCTGGGTGCAGATCCTGGCTCTATAATTTACTATGTGACCTAGAGTGAATTGCTCATCCTCTCTGGGCTTCAGTTTCCTTACCTGTAAAATGTGGGTAGTAATGGTGCTCAATTCAATAGATCAGGGAGAGGATGAGGTGAGATAATGTAGGAAACGTGCTGACACAGTGCCTGGCACCCAGTAAGCACTGAGTAACAGCTGGTCATTACTGGGAACGTCAAGCACCATCCAGGGCTACATTAACAAGAGGCATCAGGATCCATGCCTGAGCCCTGAAATTTGAAAAGGGGTCTGTAAGGTGGGAACTTCAAAAGGAAGTATCGCATTCATGGCTGTGTAATTTAGGACCAGGTAAGAAAAATGATGCTGTGAAAGTGCTGCACTCAATATGCCAGCAAATTTGGAAAACTCAGCAGTGGCCACAGGACTGGAAAAGGTCAGTTTTCATTCCAATCCCAAAGAAAGGCAATGCCAAAGTATGCTCAAACTATCACACCATTGCATTCATCACACACACTAGTAAAGTAATGCTCAAAATTCTCCAAGCCAGGCTTCAACAGTATGTGAACCGTGAACTTCCAGATGTTCAAGCTGGTTTTAGAAAAGGAAGAGGAACCAGAGATCAAATTGCCAACATCTGTTGGATCATTGAAAAAGCAAGAGAGTTCCAGAAAACATCAACTTCTGCTTTATTGACTATGCCAAAGCCTTTGACTGGGTGGATCACAATAAACTGTGGAAAATTCTTCAAGAGATGGGAACATCAGACCACCTTACCTGCCCCCTGAGAAACCTGTATGCAGGTCAAGAAGCAACAGTTAGAACCAGACATGGAACAACAGACTGGTTCCAAATTGGGAAAGGAGTACATCAAGGCCGTATATTGTCACCCTGCTTATTTAACTTATATGCAGAGTACATCATGAGAAATGCTGGGCTGGATGAAGCCCAAGCTGGAATCAAGATTGCCCGGAGAAATATCAATAACCTCAGATGTGCAGATGACACCACCCTTATGGCAGAAAGTGAAGAAGAACTAAAGAGTCTCTTGATGAAAGTGAAAGAGAAGAGTGAAAAAAAAGGCTTAAAGCTCAACAATCAGAAAATTAAGATCATGGCATCTGGTCCATCACTTCATGGCAAATAGATGGAGAAACAGTGGAAACAGAGACAGACTTTAATTTTTTTGGGGGGGGGGGCTCCAAAATTACTGCAGATGGTGACTGCAGCCATGAAATTAAAAGACGCTTCCTCCTTGAAAGAAAAGTTATGACCAACCTAGACAGCATATTAAAAAGCAGAGACATTACCTTGCCAACAAAGGTCCATCTAGTCAAAGCTATGGTTTTTCTAGGAGTCATGTATGGATGTGAGAGTGGGGCCGTAATGAAAGCTGAGTGCTGAAGAATTGATGCTTTTGAACTGTGGTGTTGGAGAAGACTCTTGAGAGTCCCTTGGGCTGCAAAGAGATCCAACCAGTCCATCCTAAAGGAGATCAGTCCTGGGTGTTCTTGGAACACCCAGTCCTTGGAAGGACTGATGCTGAAGCTGAAACTCCAATACTCTGGCCACCTGATGCAAAGAGTTGACTCATTGGAAAAGACCCTGATGTTGGGAAAGATTGATGGTGGGAGGAGAAGCGGACAATAGAGGATGAGATGGTTGGATGGCATCACCCACTCAATGGACATGAGTTTGGGTAGACTCCGGGAGTTGGTGATGGACAGGGAGGCCTGGTGTGCTGTGGTTCATGGGGTCGCAAAGAGACACAACTGAGCAACTGAACTGAACTGAACTGAGTAGGGACAGACATTAAACACCACCTGTGCATCCTGGCAGTTGTGTGACTCTAGACTGAATATCTAATATATTGTTAGACTTTCCTTCACTATAAAACATGAACACAATACTCCCCAACACATGATGATTTTTTTTTAATTTTTTTGATATGCAAGACGTGTTTGACAAAGGATCAGAAGCAGACTCACACAGCTACTCACAAATGTTCATTTCCCTTTCCTTCTTTAGAACAAAGCCCCTCTATTGAATTTACAAATACCTAGAAGAGGATGTGCCGTGTAAATAAAAGTGCATTGTGGTCAATTTTAAATTGTTATATGTCCAAACTATAAGCCTTTGAAGATGGAGGATCAGGAATAGCTGTAACTTCTCAAAGTCACCAAAATCTATTATTTCATCCTGTACAGAAGAGGCTGAGAAATGAACTGAGAAAGTTATTTTATAATATCCTTTCTGGGGCTGTGTTTTATACAGAAGCGGTGTGGTGCAGCGGGGTGGGGTGGATGCCAGTTGTTAAAAGTAGTCAGGAAATGGTGAAAATGAGAGACAAGGTGATGGATGGTTCTACAGACACAGTGAGCGGACAGCATGGGAGAGACGGTGGCAGACCAGCCTGCGAAGGACCTCACTGAGCAGCTGGCTTCCCTGTACAGCCCCGGTTCCCGTGATCCTCCACTACCTCCGAAAACGGTCCCCAGCTGGAAAGAGGCAGCTCTCACCCATACGACGGTGTGAGTCATTACGCAGATGTAACAAATGATGAGTGGATATGAAACTGTGTCTTGTGGGTCTGACTGCATGCCCAAGGTCATGGATTAACTTAGGGGCTTCATGGCTTAACTTACCTTGTATACTAATTGCAGGGTCTTACTGTGAATGTGTGGAAACAGATGATGGAGCTTTATCTCTGCTGCACACAAACTAAAATCCCCAAAAAATGTCCTTCTGATACAGGATCAGTGACATCTTTTCATATACATTTAGAATTATATAAAAGCAGGGAAATTAAAATTTAAAAAATAGAAAAAATATAATAACCTGCTTAAATAACAATTTGCCACACTAATAATTATACACAGAAGGTATTGCTTATTGTTTTTTTTTCAACCCTCATTCACATTGTAGGACTTTTCCAACTTGTAAGTGGAGAGATCGATTTCAAATATTTTCCAGTAAATGGTGATATACTTATCTGTCTCTATACAGATACATGCACGTGTTCTCAGTCGTGTCTGACTCTTTGAGACTCCATGGACTGTGGCCCGCCAGGCTCCTCTGTCCATGGGACTTCCCAGGCAAGAATACTGGAGTGGGTTTTCATTTCCTTCTCCAGGGAATCTTCCCAACCCAGACATTGAACCTAAGACTCCTGCATCTCCTGCACTGGCGGGCGGATTCTTTACCACTGAGCCACCTGGGAATTCTCTCTCTATAGATATATACCTATTGAAACTTCGTGGACGTGCTAACAAGGCAATAGTGCACACAACACTGTAAAGAACTACAGTGCTTACAAATGCTTCAATTATCACCAAGGTGATGTAGTAAAGTAAAAATGATAAAATATAATCAAACATTATTTACAGAAACTATTAAAAAAATTGATTTTTACAAACCCAGAACTCATATGAAAAAAAGAAACTGATGGATAATAAAATATACTGTATTCTTCTAGACATAATTACTTCAAGATAGCAATTAAAGTTATAGAAAGCTGTTAAGTTTGTTTTGTGACACTTTACTATTGTGAACTCAAGATACTTTAATGGAGAATTGCCTCCAAAAAATTCTTATGATGGTGGAACATCTTAATTGGAACTCAAAGATGTGTGTTATAAACAAGTAGAAATGAATGTTGACATAGTCAGGACTCAGCTGTACTTGTCATATTTCTGATGCCCATGAGACAGACTTTTGCTCCAATTAGAAATGTCCAATGCTCTGAAAGCCAAGGCTGAGCACAGTTTAATATTAAGAAAAAATTAAATTTTAATGCAAAAATAATATTCTGCAGAAAGACTGGCAGAAGAATATATTTTTACTAATGATGATCATGTCAATTTTTTTTTTACACATTTCTTTATCATTTAAGGAAGTAGAACAATGTTCTATAAAGCCATTCCAGTGTCCTTGTGGGAAGCATTCAGTTTTTAAAAGGGTATAAAAATCCCACCTTTCAGTCTTTTTTACAGCATATTCAGAGTCTAGAGAATTCTCTGTATACATAGGCACATGTAAACATAAACTCTATACTACTGCAAGGGATGGGGGAGAGGCTAAGATTTCAAATGTTTTTATACAGATTTTGTAACCACTCAAAAATGAAGATGTTTTACTAAAAAACAGTCACAGTAAATTTGAGAATTGTATATATATATACATCAAACAGCTATCAAGAATCCAACTGTATTTAATTTTTCATCCTCTAATAATTTCCTTGCCCACAAAAGCTGCTTTTTAAAAATATACAGTTTCACTCCAAACATACACAAGTGAAGGTAATACAGTGGGACATTAAAGGAAGAATCGACTAATGTGCGTCCACTGGAAGAACAGCTGAGGGTGAGACCAGCGGCAGAGCAGGAAGACAGCGGCAGCAAGCACCGAGGCCCTCCCACACGGCCGTGAGAAGAAGCCTGAGCCACGGGAGTGAGTGTCTCCTGAAGCAGAGCTGAAATGGAATCATGACAAGCCTGGAATGGAAACCACTCTGTCAGAAGCCACTCAATCAGGGGCTGTTTGTTACCGCAGCAGAGCTTAGCTTAAACTGATTGACGTGAAGCCTGCATCTGGTTTTTATTAGCAAGCTGTGGTTTGAGGACCTGTTTTACTCTACCACAAAAGTTATCCCTCTCCTGCAAGGCCTTGTTTTTACATAAAAATAAATGGAAACGATTTGGTGACATTCCTTAAAGATGCCTAATTTCGACCCTTCAGTATTATGCCATGAAAGAAATTTCAGGAGCACTTGTGTCCATCATCCATTGCTATTCATGACAGAACATCTCAGCATTGCTGAACAATAGGCGACAGATTATCCCTGGAGAGTGGTGACAGACAAGCCTTTCCTGAGAGAGGAACAGAAGGTGGAATAGGAAATAAGGAACTCATTGGTATTATATGATGATTCATTACCATTGCCTCCGACTGAGGGGGAAATGGAAGCTTCATGCCCTAAGAATCACAGCGTAAAAGTAGGTTAAGTATAAAGCAAAATATTATAAGTACCTACCCATCAAAGTCACAATTTAGAGCAAGTTCAGCAGAAAGGACTGGGCATGGTGCTCAATAAACTCAAGCCCCACGTCTGAGCCCTGGTATGAAGGGACAACACACTTTCCCTTGCCCATGGGATCTGAACAGGGGTCTCCAATGCAAAAACCACACAGGTCCCTCACATTCACAGACCGCGCGTGTGTGTGTGTCCCTCTCTGCAGGGCCAGGTAGAAACCTGCTACATACCTTACTTAATTAAAGCTTGACCCTAAGAATTGGGGAAGGCATTCCTGAGTTATTTTTTCAATGTGTCACTCCTTTATAGGGAAGGGAGTCATGCTGGCACCTCAGAGTTGCCAGCAGAAAGAGATTAAAATCAAAGGAAAACAACCCCGTGTGATCATTCCCTTAAGTTTATCTCCACAACCTGTCACGTCAGAACATTCATTTACGTATGCGTGTGGGATGTGGAAGAATGGGAAGAGATGGGAGTAAGCTAGTATATCTCTTTACAGAGTTAGAAACATATAGGCCAGGGTCACAGAAAGACCAGCTTCCTGGTTGTCAGCCCCAACCAGGCGTTCACAAGGCAACACTGTCTCCAAGGGTGGTGTGAAGGTTCTGCAGGACCAACCGGATCCTCCAGGTTAGAGAGATCTTTCAGACGGGGCACGAGCAATGAGCAAAAAAGAAGCAAACTCTTAAGATCCCTGGAAGATAAGGACAGGTTCAATCTTTTTCAGCAGAAAAGCCACTCAGTGTGTGGAAACAAAGGGTTGTGATGCTGTTTGATGTATCCTCAGCGTCTAAATGAAGAAGGCAATGACAACCCACTCTAGTCCTCTTGCCTGGGAAATCCCATGGACGGAGAAGCCTGGTAGGCTACAGTCCATGGGGTCGCAGAGAGTTGGACACGACTGATGTGACTTAGCAGCAGCAGTATCTAAAGCAAGAGAGGCAGGTGGGCCTTTCAAGAAGGAACAGCCACAGGACCTGGGTTGGCCTGGCCACAGGCCCAGCAGCATGGCTCATGGCCACTTGGCCCACAAAGAGTTTCTGGTTGACTTGCGTGCATGCTAAATCGTTTCCATCATGTTTGACTCCTTGTGACCCCATGGACTGTAGCCTGCCAGGCTCCTCTGCCCATGGGATTCTCCATGCAAGAATACTGAAGCAGGCTGTCATGCTCTCCTCCAGGGGATCTTCCCAGCCCGGGGATTGAACCCATGTCTCCTAAGGCTCCTGCACTGCAGGCAGATTCTTTACCATTGAGTCACCAGGGAAGCCCTGGTTGACTTGACTTGCCCACAATAATTAAAGCAAAATGTCCCTCATGTCCCTAGGGGGGTAGTTTTCCACCTAGAGCAAGGAAATTGGTCATCATGTTGTCCTCGGCACCAGTAAGAGCTCTGTTTTCAGTTCTAGATACACGGTTAGGACAAGATCGAAACAGGAGCAAACAGAAAGACAACGGCTTTGGAAATCAACCTTAAGAACTGAAGATGGAGAGCGAGGAAAACTGGTGGAACAGAGTCAATCCTCAAAGTATTTGAAGGTTTGCTATCTGATGCAGTTCAGTAAATCTTCACGAAGGAACCTCCATGTGGATAATGCCAGGAGTAACACTGACTGTCAAAACAGTCCCTATCTTTGGGGAGCTTGCAACTCAGTGTAGCCTGGGAGGTTAGAAATTACTAGTAAGGACACAGACAAGTGTAAGGAAGCCCCACGGGCCCTGGGGACTCATGGGGGTGTGGGGAGGTCATATTTCACTAGAGCGCTTTGTGGAGGGATGATGAAGTACAGAGCCAGACTCTGAGTATAAGGTAAGAAACAGGACATTACCAGGAATAGTACACACAGAGGTTGGTATGGAAAATAAAATGTATGAGGGTGGAGGGAAGAGTCTGGTTTTGTCTGGAAAATACAGAATGATGAGGACAGTAATGGAAGACTGGTGTGTGAACATGTATTTCCCAGGCATATTTATATTCAAAGAGAATTTTTATCACATTATAAAAATAACTCTTATTTGAGTGTTAGGAAAACAGAGAACAAATATCCTTCCCTCACAACCCCCTGGTTCCAGGTAAAACTTTATGGTTCAACCCATTGTAAACACTCAACAATGGACTACTGATTTGAACAGGAAAATGAAATTATGTTTTTTAAAATAGTATAACAGGATAAATACAAATGAGATTATTGGCATTTTTCCTCCTAAAATTAGTCATAGGTTTCTTTTTCCCCTTCTGTTTGTCAACACAGCCCACTCATGTTAAAAACAGCCTTACAATATGGGCCCCCCTTTTAAATCCCTAAATTCCATATCAATCTCCTCTAGACACAAACGGAGTTCACACCCCTCCCTCCCACACCCATAGCTTCCACATCACATCACAAGACCGTAGATATTTTCAACAGTGACTTAAGACAAACCAGACATGACCAGGGGCTCTTGTGTGCTCCTATTAGACTAGAACAATCCCTGGTACATGGTCTGTGATCAACAGTTTGTTGTCAAATAAAGTAAACAGATCTTTAACTTATGTAGAATAACCCAAAATAAAATTATGTGTTTAATTGTTTCTTTGCTCCTTAAAATTATCCATGATACCAACAGAGTTTCCAACACAATCCTGATTTCGCACTAAATGTTTAAAATGTGAATGTGCAGACTTTAAAAGGGAAACCCTTTCCTTCCTTGATGGACTACCAGATTGATCATTGCCCCCCACCCCAGTACCCACCTTTAAATATTTAGCTGTATCTAAACAACAATAATAATGGTGCAGGTTTCTCAACTGTGATATTTAGACTCAACTAAAAAATGCTGGGGGCCCCTCAGGTGGTGTTAGTGGTAAAGAAACCACCTGCCAAGGCAGGAGACATAAGAGACCCAGGTTCGATCCCTGGGTCAGGAAGATCCCCTGGAGAAGGGCATGGCAACCCACTCCAGTATTCTTGCCTGGAGAATCCCATGGACAGAGGAGCCTGGCGGGCTATAGTCCATAAGGTTGCAAAGAGTCGGATTCAACTGAGCAACTGAGCACGCACGCATAGAAAATGCTGACCTCCTATGTTCTCACGCTTTCATAACTATTACAAGAAAGTAGTCATTCTGATGTTTCATCTAATATTACTACTTATGATTATTTTTTATGTTTACAGAAAAAACTGGTAATACCTTATGGACTAACTCAGATAATCTGCTGGGATGTTGTATTTTATGAACAGTATGCTAAATGCTATCAACCTTATAATAACCCTCCCAATACTTCTCCTCCTATCACCTGCTGAGCTTCAGGCTGCAATCTTTGATTTAAAAAAAAATCAAGTATGCAATCTATGTTGAATCATTTTTCATCTCTTCCTCCCTCCTCCCTCCCCTCCTTCGTGCCTATATACTACCCAGCACAGGAACCCTGAAAACTGGACCAGGAGCTTGGAGCACCTGAGGAAGGGACACTGGCAGGTTCCGGAGGGGAGTGGGTACCAACCACAGCATACATCAGAGCGTGGGCCTCGCAGGCCCCCCGCTGAGCACTCTGGCAGGCTAATTCAGGATCCGGCCTCCGCCTTCTGCCAGCCCCTGCCTGGGCCGTTTGCTCTCAGCCTCATGGACACAACTGCCAAACCAGTGACCTACTTTCTCAGTGCCCTGTGCTCCTGGCTTTCCTCACTGACACATGTCCATCCGTACAGAGGGCTTGCTACCTGTTTTCTCAAAACTGGAAATCCCACTGACTCAGCCAGATACCTCTTTCACTTTTCAATCACTGCCTTCAGGGTTTTAGTCACCACATACAGGCATTCATTATGAAAGCCATTCTCCCAATGTCTTCCTCATCACCTCTCTCCCACTGATCTCTGCCTGCCCTGGTTCCCACTCTCCCAGGATAAGGTAAAGCAGGGACCAGATGACTTGGGGGCGGGGAGGTATCTTGCTTTAAGATGTGACTTTTTAGCTCTTGTTTTCATATTACCAGTTAGAAGCCTCTTTAATCTTAAGATCATATCCTATTGGCATTGTGACCACTGAAAAACTGTGGTTATGAATTGCGGAGATCAGACTCGGAGATATATTGATCTTTCCTCCCTTGGAGTCCCCAATGTTTCCTGTCTATATCATTCACTTGGCAGTTAATCACGTCTTGCTTTGCAACACAGTGGTTTCCCTTTTGCCATTTGCCATTTTCTTTAGCTCTTTGTTCCCAACTGGCCAGTCCGTTTGACACAGAGGTTATATGGATTATACATCTCTGCATTTTTCATAGGCTATGCAAACTGGGTCTCAAACATATGTGTGGAATGACTTGTGAGCCTCAGTTCTGAAGAGGGATGGTGACAACTCATTTCTCCCTGTTTCTGCTAAGTGCAGCAATGAACCCTGGAAATAACACAAAGAACAGCTGAAGGAAAAGTCTAAAAGGTGTCAAAGGTAAGGTGAATTGGCCTGGGATCCTAGGTCCTAAGGTACACAGAGAGACAGCATCTTAGAACTGCCTCATCCAACCCAAGATGATGTCTCAGACCTGGCATTCCCCAGCCCATAACCTGCAGGAACAGAAGGCAGCCAGGTAGACTCAGTCCTTTTGTAAACTGAATGAGTCTTAACCTACCCAGGTGGTGCTAGTGGTAAAGAATCCTGCATTGGCAAGAGACATAAGAGACACGGGTTCAATCCTTGGGTCAGGAAGATTCCCTGGAGGAGGGCACGGCAACCCACTACAGTATTCTTGCTTGGAGATGCCCACGGACAGAAGAGTCTGGCGAGCTACCGTCCATAGGGTCGTGAAGAGTCGGACACATCTGAAGTGACTTAGCACACTTAATCCACAATAGCACATGAGGCAGAGCTGGTACGGGGGGTGGGTCCCACGCCCCACGCACAGACTGGTGTCAAGAGGTGTTCTGCGTGAGACTGAGACAGCCCTCCTCGCCCGGACACACCACGGAAGGGGGCTCTGCCACAGTGACTTCACTGCTTAAACACCCCACTTCCAGCACCAGTCATTGTTGGTTAGCCCCTCAGTCACGTCTGCTTCTGCGACCCTACGGACTGTAGCCTGCCGAGCTCCTCTGTCCATGGGATTTCCCAGGCAAGGACACCGGAGTGGGTTGCCACAGAACTGCTAAACAGAACATCAAGAAGAATGTGGGAGAGATGAACAGCACAGATCTCACTGCCATATACAGAAAACTCCGCTCAATGATAACAGAACTCACATTTTTTTTAAGTGCCCATGGAATAGTCAACAAGACAGAGCATTTCCTGTGTCACAAACAAACTTCAACCAACTTAAGAGAACTGAAATCATACACAGACCATAAGGAAACTGGTCTAGAAATCAGTAACAAAAGACAATAACCTCTAAGCCCTTGGAAGTCACACAACATACTTCTCAACAATTCATGGATCAAAGACAAAATCTTAAAGCAAATAAAGAATCCACACAACTGAATATGAAAATATACCACATTCGGCATTCAGGACAGGCAGCTACGGCAGTACTGAAAGGGAAATTGATAGTGCTAAAATACTTGCATTAGAAAAAAAGAAAGATATCAAGTATTAGAGACAAAGAAAAAAAAAACCTCAATAAAATACTAGCAAATCAAATCTAGCAGTGTATAAAAAGCATTAAGCACCATGATCAAGCGGGATTTATTTATGGAAGGCAAGGACAACTTGAAGGAAATTTGTGGTGATGGAATTCCTCTGATGTTGACTGTGCTGATGTCAATATCCTGACTATGATATTCTACCATAGAGTTGCAAGATGTTACCCCCTGGAGGAAACAGGTGAAGGGTACCTGGGGTCTTTCTGTATTATTTCCATAAACTGCCTGTGAATCTGCAATGATCTCAAAACAAAATGTGTAATTAAAGCATCTGTGGCTGCTGGATCTAATGCAACTCAATCATTCATCTCTAAGAGATCTCCATTATTATGGAAGACTGAATGCCATGGTGGTTGGCTCTTAGGGGTTAAAGAAACCTCAACTTTATGAACGACTCAAAGTGAATGCAAAACAAAATATAAAAATACATTTAAAAAAATTACTATGAATGCTAGACTTAGAAGACAATGGTATAACCAGACTGAAGCTACCTAACTAAAGAAATGCCATGTGACTCAGAAGCATGGTTGAGGTGACTGACCATCCCAGTCCTTTCCAGGGAAGAAGCCTTAGTCGAATCTATCACTAAGATCCTATTAATAAGGCATTCACACCATCAGGATGGAAGCGCAAAATTGTCCTTACTGGACTTCAAATATTCCAGTCCTATTCTCCTTCCTAGGGTGCATGGCAGATAAATCAAAATATTTAGAAATCCATAGTAATCCTGTATCTGCTGACAGCTAGCTGAAAGCTATTGTTGCATACATGTCTATCTTTTGCTTTTTTCCCTCAAAGCCAGCCAGATCTCAAACCTATATTCTTCCCCAAATTTGTAATCTTTTCCCCACTTTAGTGAATAAATTGACATTCTACTTCACACATCTTGATAGTTTAATTTATGTGAGTACAGTTTTAAGACTCTGGATACATAATCAGTTTTCTGAGCCTATGGACTGTGGCAAATGCACCACTGAAAGGCACCACCACAAATGACCTCTTAAGAACTGGGTTGATTTTCACAGCCAATGTCATTCCTTCTGTTTGTCTTGGGGGCTCTGATCTTTTTGAACCCATTCTTCTTGCCCATGAGATATTTTTGGGGTAGTTTGAGCATTCTTTGACTTTGCCGTTCTTTGTAATTGGAATGAAAATTGACCTTTTCCAGTCCTGTCGCCACTGCTGAGTTTTCCAAACTTGCTGGCATATTGAGTGCAGCACTTTCACAGCATCAACCTTTAGGATTTGAAATAGTTCAACTGGAATTCTATCACCTCCACTAGCTTTATTCGTAGTGATGCTTCTTAAGGCACACTTGACTTCACATTCCATGATGTCTGACTCTAGGTGAGTGATCACACCATCGTGATTATCTGGGTCGTGAAGAACTACTGCACAATTGCACTCATCTCGCATGCTAGCAAAGTGATGCTCAGAATTCCCCAAGCCAGCCTTCAACAGTACATGAACCGTGAACTTCCAGATGTTCAAGCTGGTTTTAGAAAAGGCAGAGGAACCAGAGATCAAATTGCCAACATCCTCTGGATCATCGAAAAAGCAAGAGAGTTCCAGAAAAACATCAACTTCTGCTTTATTGACCACACCAAAGCCTTTGACTGTGTGGGTCACAATAAACTGTGGAAAATTCTGAAAGAGATGGGAATACCAGACCACCTGACCTGACTCTTGAGAAACCTGTATGCAGGTCAAGGAGCAACAGTTAGAAATGGGCATGGAACAACAGACTGGTTCTAAATTGGGAAAGGAGTATGTCAAGGCTCCTTTGTCAAGTATTGTCATCCTGCTTACTTAACTTATATGCAGAGTACATCATGAGAAATGCTGGACTGGGTGAAGCCCAAGCTGGAATCAAGATTGCCAGGAGAAATATCAATAACCTCAGATATGCAGATGACACCCTTATGGCAGAAAGCAAAGAAGAACTGAAGAGCCTCTCGATGAAAGCGAAAGAGGCGAGTGAAAAAGTTGGCTTAAAACTCAACATTCAGAAAACTAAGATCATGGCATCTGGTCCCATCACTTCATGGCAAGTAGACGGGAAACAGTGGAGACAGTGACAGACTTTATTTTCTGGGGCTTCAAAATCACTGAAGATGCTGACTGCAGCCATGAATTTAAAAGACGCTTGCTCCTTGGAAGAAAAGTTATGATCAACCTAGACAGCATATTAAAGAGCAGAGACATTACTTTGCAAACAAAGGTCCATCTAGACAAAGCTATGATTTTTCCAGGAGTCATGTATGGATGTGAGAGTTGAACTATAAAGAGAGCTGAGCATGGAAGAATTGATGCTTTTGAACTGTAGTGTTAGAGAAGACTCTTGAGAGTCCCTTAGACTGTAAGGAGATCCAACCAGTTTATCCTAAAGGAAATCAGTCCTGAAATTCATTGGAAGGACTGATGCTGAAGTTGAAACTCCAATACTTTGGCCACCTGATGTGAAGAACTGACTCATTTGAAAAGACCCTGATGGTGGGAAAGATTGAAGATGGGAGGAGAAGGGGACAACAGGGGATGAGATGGTTGAATGGCATCACCAACTCAGTGGACATGAGTTTGAGTAAACTCCAGGAGTTCGTGATGGAAGGAAGGCCTGGCTTCTTCAGTCCATGGGGTCGGATAGAGTCGGACCCGAATGAGTAACTGAACTGAACTGCGTCATTCTTCAATCAACAAAACCAAATTCAATATGGCACTTTGTTCTTTGATTATATTAACACAATTATCGCATGACAAATAGAAATAATATACATGACAGTTTTACTACTGCTTTGACTAGCAAGTGAAATAATTTGTTTCTGCTTATTTTAAAGCACTATGAAAATTCAAAATTTAAAAATTATTATAATAGAGGCAATGTAATTAATTTCTCCCAATTCCAGGCTTGAAGACTCTTATTAATTAGCTCCATTAGGCTTATGATATGGAAGATTAGACAAAGACCTTTACAAACACTTCATCTTTCTCCATTAGGACCTCCCCCCAACCTGGTCTCCCTTACCTGAGCCGTGGGCTCACGTAAACTGGTAGGAGAAAGCAATCATTTTAGATGAGCTTATTTGGTTTGAATTGATCCTTTTGAACTGTGGTGCTGGAGAAGACTCTTGAGAGTCCCTTGGACTGCAAGGAGATCAAACCAGTCAATCCTAAAGGAAATCAACCTTGAGCACGCATTTGAAGGACTGATGCGGAAGCTGAAGCTCCAATACTTTGGCCACCTCATGTGAAGAGCTGACCCACTGGAAAAGACCTTGAAGATGGGAAAGATTGAGGGAAAGAGAAGGGACAACAGAGGATGAGATGGTTGGATGGCATCACTGATGCAATGGACATGAGTCTGAGCAAACTCTGGGAGATAGTGAAGGACAGGGAAGCCTGGCATGCTTTAGTTCATGGGGTTGCAAAGAGTCGGACAAGACTTAGCAACTGAACAACAATTGGGTTTACATTTGAAGACAAAGTAAAACATACATGGCTATAATGGCCAAAGACTAAAATTAATATGGATGAAATACTGCCTAAGGAGATCACCTATTATTAATGGTTAAAAAAAAAATGACCAAGGGAAACCGGACTCAGAAACAATGGTCTCAAAAGAAAATGTATGAGAAAGGAATAATCAGTAAAACTCAATCGAGATTTTTAAAAAAATCATTGATAAATCATTACCATATTATTTATGAGGAAAACCATTGATCCTGATTTAAATAATTTCATTAAGCTAAATATGAAAATGAGAAAAATTGGAAACAGATTAACAGTGCTCTATGGAAAATTGATTATGGGAAGGAATTAAATTGGCTTAATGATGTTCCCTCAGGAACTTCATGAAAATTAATTCATGCTGGGCCAATTCTGATTAAAATGTTATGCTCATAAATTGGAGTCAAAACATCCCATGCTCTGATGACATCATTCTGCAGCTTGAATGCTTTGCTGTCTCAGATGCTCCTAGGTTGCTTTCTCCTGATTTTCCCCCACCCCTGCTCTCTCTTTCCCAGGCCTTCACTTCCGTTTATTTTTTCCCACATCTCAGCCCTTATACCCAGATCTTCCCCTGGACTCAGCTCTAAACCCACGTCTGTAAATTCTCTCTCCCCCACTCCCTCACTCTTCCCAGTCTCCTTCCCTTTCTTCCTCCCCTCCTCATCCCCAGAAAGTTCAAGACTTCAATCTCCATGTCTCCCCGCCCTCTCTCCCGAGTGCCAGCTATGAGTTTCCAATGCCTGCAAGACTCTTCATATAGATGTTCTGCTCATGCACGACATTCACACCATTCCCAACTGGACCCAGTGTCCTTCTCCACAACCTGCTGGACACAGGCATGTGCTGGGGTGGGCTCCGAGCAGCTCGTGCTCTGACTGGTCCCCTCTTCTCAACTCCACAGGTAGTGAGCGACACCATCCCAGCAGGCAGAAATCAGCTTTGGAGAAAGTGTCTGTGATGTGAAAACTGGCAAATGGCCCGTCTCCGGATTATTCCTCCACATTCCACTCAGTGCCACTGCCTAATGCAAGTCATCAATGGTGTGCATCTAGACCATTGCAGTTGTTTCAATTGCAATTGATCCCCTTGACTTCCACCTTTGACCATACAATCTGCCCTTCTCACAGCCACAGGACTCTATCCCTTATAATAGAGTTTTGTACCTTCGATTCTGCTTCCATATCTCACTATTTTCTAAGGAATTGAGTCCAAAGCACAGTAGATCATCCTGTGTTCCCAGAACACGAGAAGTACCTGAACATGTACATCTGTGAATTTCTCCTTTAGTCCCTTAACTTCAAATGATCTTACCCTCATCACTCTCATCTCAAGGTTCACTCAGCTGAGAAGCCCCCTTCCTGATTCTCCCCAGGAAGTAGTAACCCTTCCTTCCTTTGTGCCTACATAACCTTTGTTTGGTCACAACTTCTTCCCTCCTAAGATGCAATGTCTTGTGCGTGAAACTTGGCAAGCCATTGACTTCACTTCTATCTCTTTTTAAAACTTCCTTTTGCTCTGAACTGACGAAGATTGCATGTTCCTTTCAGCCATGGATTTCCTTCATTTTGCTTTCCTAACCCAATTTAATTATTCCTCAAACCATAAGTATTTACAGAGTTAAGAATGCCTGGTCTGTCTCTCACAATCATGCAAGATGAAAGGATATTTAACCCCAGGCTGGGTGTTCCAAGTGCCTGCAATTAAGTGAATCTTTCTTCCTCCTGTTGGTTGACTCTGTGATTAAAAAAGAAAATGATTTCATTAGAGATAATTTAGTTGACATTTCTGCTTTGGTTCAACTTGGAGTTGCAATGGCTTCCGCTGCCCTGGCATGATTTAGCATGCAATGACATCAAGAAACAAGGAATGGGAATGCCCTCAATGTATTTGAGTCATGGGTGAAATGTGGAGTGAGCAAGAAGAGACAGGGACCCAGAGGAGATCTGATTTGTCATAAACACCCACGGGGAGCCACACTAGCTTCTGGCTGGCTGGAGAGGTTGTACAATTTCCCATTATCCTTCCTTTTTCAGCTTTACTTCCCTTTACCTCTTCATTGCCCACATCTAAGGCAACTGAAGCAGCATCCTCTTAATTATATACCAGAATTCAGTATTGTGCAATCACAAAAGAAGACATTCACAGATGTAGGGTCAAAAGTTGTTTTCAGTTGCTCAGTCGTGTCCAACTCTTTACAACTCCCTGGACTGCAGCACGCCAGGCTTCCCTCTCCTTCACCATCTCCCAGAGTTTGCTCAAACTCATGTCCACTGAGTCAGTGATGCCATCCAACCAACTCATCTTCTGCCACCCCCTTCTCCTCTGCCCTCAATCTTTCCCAGCATCAGGGTCTTTTCCAATGAGTCAGCTCTTCAAATCAGGTGGCCAAAGTATCGGAGCTTCAGCTTCAACATCAGTCCTTCCAGTGAATATTCAGGGTTGATTTCCTTTAGGATGGACTGGTTGGATCTCCTTGCTGTTCAAGGGTCTCTTAAGAGTCTTCTCTAGCACCACAGTTCAAAGGCATCAATTTTTCGGCACTCCGTCTTTTTTATGATCCAGCTCTCACATCTGCACTTGACTACTGGAAAAACCATAGCTTTGACTATATTGACCTTTGTAGGCAATGCATGAGATAAAAATGAAGAAAAAGGGAGGTGACACAGGCTCTGGAGTCAGATGGAGCAAACGTGCTCATTCTGAGACCCATGGAAGGAAGGAAGGAAGCATGGCCATAGTTTTTGGATTTCTGCTCTCCCCTCTGCTGGGGTAGAAGGGTGAGGCGCTTATACCCACAGCCATGCAGGTGAGGAGATGCTCTCCTCAGGTGGGTATGCGACATCTCCCTGCCAGACTCCCCAGGGATGGCGGGGCCTGGGACATTCCTCTGGCCTTAACACCCTCACCGGTGACACTAACACTTATTTTTATCTTTTGGTGACTGGCGATCCCAGTCTGCCTTGAATAAAACATACTAGTCAGTAGAAAGATCCATGTTTGGATAATGCTGCTTTCTCTGGGGGAGAAAAGTGAAAGAAAAAGTGTTACTCAGTCACATCTGACTCTTTGTGACCCCATGGACAATAGCCTGGTGGAATTCTCCAGGCAAGAATACTGGAGAGGGTTGCCATGCCCTTCTCCAGAGGCTCTTCCCGACCCAGGGACTGAACCCAGGTCTCCTGCATTGCAGGCAGATTCTTTACCATCTGAGCCACCAGGGAAACCCTTTATGGGGGAAGGGTCAACTTAAACTCTCTTATGTAAGAAGAAAGACAACTTTATTAATAGAAACTTATAAACCTGAAAATCCATATGGCTTCTACCAGGTCATCTAGATCCATTCTTAAAAATTCATAGATCTCTACCAAATAAAATGATTTTAGTATTTCTAAGCCTGAATATCTACTTGCTGTCATCTTTTATACAGAATAGTTACAATAGCACTATACATTTATATAACATTCTTCTCTCAAGAAATAACATTCGCCACGGAATAACATTGTCCACCTCAGCCTCAATTTTTGTCCTGCTCTTTGAACTGAGAAAAACACAATATTACCTAATAGCCTACAACGGTGCCTCTTCTCTGGGAGAGGGAAAAACATTTTCAATAAGTACTAAAAAGGGAAAAAACGGCAAAAGGCACAGACCTGAAAAGATGTCCCCATAGTTTTTCTTTGGGGTACTTCCTCTTTTTTTTTAATTTGTATTGGAGCATAGTTGCCTTACAGAGTTGTGTTAGCGCCGACTGCACAGCGGAATGAATCAGCCTCCATATACAACTCTCCTCCCCTTGGGACTGCCCTTCCACTCACCACAGTGCATTAAGCAGAGTTCCCGGTGCTACACGGTATGTTCTCATTAGCTATTCTATATATAGTATCAGTAACACAGAGGTGTCAATCCGTATCTCCCAATTCCTCCCACTTTCCCCCTTCCCCCTTTGGTATCCATATATTTGTTCTCTATATTTGTGTCTCTGTTTCTGTTTTGCAAATAAAATCGTCGATACCATTTTTATAGATCTGATATATATGCATTAATATATGATATTTTCTCTTTCTGTCTTACTTCACTCTGTATGACAGTCTCTACATATATCTGCAAATGGCACTATGAAAATTCCTTCCTATGCCTGAGTAATATTCCATTATATACATGGCACCACATCTTCTTTATCCATTCATCTGCTGATGGACATTTAGGTTGCTTCCATGTCCTGGCCATTGTACATATCAGGGCAATTACTCTTAAATGACAACATACCCAAGTCACCTTCCTGATGTCCTGAAGAAAGAAGGGCCCCACTTTCTCTTGAGTAACCCTCCGCCTGTGACCCAGAGAGCATCCTTGGTCATCCTGAACCTCTCCTCCACCAACACCTCCTTCCCTCCCCTTCCAACAACCACAGCTCTTCTACAGCCTGAAAAACCCACTGACTGATCCTCTTGCTTTCCTGGAAACCTCCTTCTCTCTCTCCATCCTTCCATCATTCTTCATTACTAAACATAACTTAGAATCAAAATCTCTATTTCATCGTCACCCATCCACTCACTTTGAAATCTTTCCCCACCTGGCTTAGGCTCTACCAAACTGTTTTCCTATTTTTATTGCTTTCACACAAGTCAACAAGGACCTTCTTTTGCCACAGAAATAAACTTTCTTCCTAACTTCCCAAGGCATGTACACGGGAGACACCTGCTTCTCCCCTAGCCCTCCTGACACACTGCCCCTCCTTCCGCTCCAGGACACTCCACATCCTTCTCACGCTCCGGCAGCTGTTCTCTGCTGGGGTCTTCACTGCGCACTAATGCTGCCGGGTCCCAGGGCTGAGTTCTGAGCCCATGACGACTCTTCTTTCTCTCAATCTCCTCCCAAAGAGACTCACTCACTTGTTCCATTCACTGAATTCTCATTTCTAGGACTGCTCTCGCAAGCACCTACCTTACCTCTCTAAATGCCTCAGAATTCCACTTAGATTTTCTGCCATCAACTCAAATTCAACATATCCAATGAGAAATTGTCACATGCTGGAACAGATCCCAGAGAACCGAGGCTGCTTGTCAGTGTCTCCACGTTTATGACCCACGTGCCTTGCATGGATTAAGCTTTCTGAATACCTACATCTACAACACGAGAGTCAAAAATATCTTTGCTGCCTGCTTCAGAGGGTCGTTGTGATGGCCAAATGGTTTTTACATCTACCGAACACTCTAAATGCCTACAATAGAGTCTTGTCATTTCTCCTACCTACCCCAATGCTCTAAGGAGCCCTTCCTTAGAGTCAGTGCCTTCTCAGAATCAGTGCCTTCTCTTCCATGTTCTCCCTTCTCGCACCTCCGGGTACATCCTCACGTCCTGCAGCTCCCCTTCGAGGCATCCATCCTTCTCATTCTTTCAGTCCAGACCTTCACCCCCCCAAGTATTGGGTTGACCCAATAGTTCATTCTGTAAGATGATACAGAAAAACCCAAACTTTCTAATCAACCCAATACTTACTTTCTGCAACAGTTTCCTAATTCAGACATTTCCCCCTTTTTCTCTTCTCTATCCATTCTGCTACCCACTCACCCCCACAACAACCTTCCTAAGTTTTAACTCCCACAACATCTCTTCCCATTTCCTAAACTGATAATGGTCCCCACTCTGCCCAGGAAAATATCCAAACTCTCCTGGCTGACTTTCAATCCCTCTGGAACATAACCTTTTCTGTCCAATCAAAAGGATCTCCAACAAATCCAAAACCAGAACCCATGACTCCTAAATGTAAACGCCATGTCTCCCCTCAAGGCTGAAAGCTCCATGAAAATATACCTACATTAAAAAAACATGTCTTCAATTTATTTTGTGTAACCCACACTGTGTAGTCCACAGTGACTGAGCATGTGGTGTTGGATCCAACTTGCGCTGAAAGCGCTAAGCAGGGTAATATGATCACAAAATCATATTGAAATGAAAGCCACTGCAGTTTCAATAATAACATCATCCAGCCCCACACTGGGGAGCCAGGCCCAGGGCCAAACCAAAAAATGAGCAACAAAAATCAGTGTATTAGTTGGAGGTTTTAGCACAGTAAGACTGATCTAGAAACATATCCTGAGGCCCAGTTAACTTTATGGTGGGAGGAAAAAAAAAAAACACATGGATGATTCCCAGTGTCTAAACCATGAGCAGGAAACCAAAAGAATCTGACATGTCTGTGCACTGCAAAGACAGAAGCAGCCTCGATCCCTGAACAGGTGAAACGAGTCAGAGCCGCTTCCAGCCAGTGTCCTCTCCAGGGGCACAGCAACCTTCCTGTTTAGGGCCAGATGACCATCTGCCAGAGGACAGCGGCTCTGATAAGTCCACCGGCTCTAAGAGCATGGAACTCTGCTCCTGGGCATCAATCAGAATAGATCCCCCAACTCCACAGGGAAGGCCAATGACGGTCCAGTGCAGAGGCCACAGGAGTGTGGCAGGCTCAGGAGCCACGGGCTGGCTTTCCAGTTACCCTCTGTTCCCAGAGACCATGAGGAGGCCACCAGATCTGTTTAGCAGGAAGATCTGGACAGGAGCGCGTCCAAGACAAGGTTTACCTCTAGGGCTGCTATCGTTGGTGAATTCTGAAGTCAGGGAAGCCTAGGGCAGTGTCCTTTCTTATCAGTTTATGGAAATCACGTGGGGGAGGGGGTCAATGACAACCAGTGACACCATGCAGAGTTTCATGGAATATTCTGGTTAATTTTCTTTTCAAGATGGATAGTATTTTCATTAACTCGACGACCAGTTACGGGCCCTTTATTGGATGCTAGGCACTGCTGGGGGTGCTCACGATACATCAGTAAACAAAACAGACATGGTACTTAATATACTGAGGAGGCAGGCAATGAACCAGAAAGTGACGAAGGGAACTGCAGACATTGATAAGTGAAATGCAGCATTCTTAACAGGCTGGAAAGGATGCAGAATACATGTAGGTGGTCAGGGACCTGAGGGAGGCAGTCAGTGGAGGCCATGGGACAAGGATGTGTCTCCAACTCCTTCTCACCACCCTCCCCTGGCTCCTGGAGTTGGAAGCCACCTCTCTGCCAGAGCTCTGTCTCTGCTCCTGCCTGGGACAAATAGTACATTGCCTCCTTTCTCCTTTGTGAAGCCCGGCACCATCATAACAAAGCAATACCTCCATACCTACACGTGGTCAAGTACATATGGACACGTGAGCTCTTTCCTGGTTGTTTCATTTCATGGACAAGCGTGCTTTTGGACATACTTGACCTGATCAGAAATGGACCCTAAAACAACACACGATCCCTTTCATTTATTTTCCTGGAGATCTTATATAATTTCTGAACAGTTCCATTCCCATGACACTCAGTTGTTCTGAATGGAGTGTTCACTGTGGATACATTTGTTGTTCTCAGCATTCATGGGTCACACTCACCTCTCACTGACCTGTGCGTGATGCAACCAAAGGGCAGGCCAGCTGCTCACAGGAAAAACACCTGTTTGCTAGGAGTTGACAGGAGGAGGGAAAACAGGCCCTCAGGACTTGCATCCTTTGTAACTTTACACCGGTGAAAACTGGGGGCAACGAGGTTGCTCTCCTGGCCTTACTTTCTCATGACCTGCATCAATTCAGAATACTTCATGAGTAATTTTTATCCATCCTTTCAGACCAGCACTTAGGATGGAGGGGTTTGTCTCTTTTGTTTGATTTTATGCACAGAGGAGGAAAAGACCACTTAACTTGGACCCACGTTTCTCCAAAGTTTCACACCCTAAGCCTGCGCCACGGGGAATTAGACCCAAATTAGACATTTGGGTCCATGGAAATCAGTCTCACTGTTTGGAAGTGGGTGTATAACATTGTGGGCTTTTCAGGGGGCTCAGTAGTACAAGAGTCCACCTGCCAATGCAGGAGATGCAGGACACCGTGGTTTTGGTCCCTGGGTTGGGAAGATCCCCTAGAGGAGGAAATGGCAACCCACTCCAGTACTCTTGCCTGGAGCATCCCACAGACAGAGGAGCCTGGCGGGCTGCAGCCCGTGGGGTGGTGAAGAGGCAGACAGGACTGAGCAGGCACGCGCTCCGTGAGGCACGGCACAGCCTCCGCCCACTGCCTAACTCGCATTCTTAATATTCTCTCTGATCCAGGTGCAATTTTTAAAAGATAAGACCTTTGATGGCAAATGATTGCTACAGGCCTTCTATTTCCACTTTGCATCTGCAGCTATTGTTTTAACTAGTTTGTGCGCTGGTGGGCTGGCCCTTTGTTGTGGCCTGCTCTGGGGCGTGGGGGCCTGCAGAGGGGTCTTCTGTTGGAATGTGGGTCTTAATGAGCCATTTCAGAAAGACAGCCTTCTGCTGAGCCAGGAGCCAGAGCACCCGAGATGCCCCCAGGAGAGGATGGCTCATGAATTTCTAAGGTTGCCTTTCTCATTTGCATTTAAACATAACTCCGGAAGAAGAACAATTTCACCAGGGATTTTCTGAGCTGGGATGTGAGGGAGTTTAGAGGTTGAATATGTACAAATTATGTTAATACAACAGAGGTAAATGAAAGTCAAGAGCATTGTCATGTAAAACATATACCTGTTATCTAAATGCCTATTTTCTACGGAAGCTTGCTCCCCCCCTCCCTGCCCCTCACCTTTAGGTGAAGTGTGATGGAAAGGTTTTAAAGCAAGTGAACCTTTAAAATTCCTACTTGATTAAAACCATCTGAAGATTCCTCCCAGTCCTGTAACCCGGGCTTTAGAAACCTTAACAAGAGGAAGAATAGTTGGTGCCTGGTGACTCCGTACAATGCCTTGAAACCAATCTAACACCTGTGCGCGTCAATAAGTGTCCTCCAGCTCAAAAGTTAGCACGGTACTGAACGATTTTGCCACTGACTGCATGACAACCACAGACCCTGTACTCAAACACTGGCAGATAAGAAGCTAAGTGCAGGGACGGAAGGCGCCTGGCCACAAGCAGGCATCATCACAGCCCGGACCCACAGAAAGCCTGCTGGTGCTCCGGCATTTATTTGAAACCACCTCGACCAGGTCTGACCACCTTTTGTCTCTCTGACTAATGAAAAGGGGTAATGGTCTGACAGTGCCGCCCCTGGACAGTGAAGGGTCTCTTGTTGAGCATGAAGTAATTCAGAAGCTGACATTGGTGATCACACCGCAGGGCTGAAAGGTTATTGAGTGGGATCTGTTTGAACCCCTTCTCCCCGTCCACCCGTTGGGTACCGATGGAGATCATGGACATATCACTTTCTAAGCGGTGAAACGACACACCTGTGAAGCCATCCCAGGCCAGCAATGATGCAGCCCTGTGATGACGTGGTGACACGGAGGAGTCCCATAAGCAGGCTGTAATTCAAGGTCATTAAAAATGTGCTTCCTGAAATACACAGCTTCCACCACTAAGAGGGTGTTAAGAAGACTGTCCACTTTGTTTGGAACTTAAAATAACCAAAAGAACCTGCGGTATGTGAGCCAACCATAAATCCTGCCAACCTGGAAGGCTTCTTTAACCTGGGATTAGCATTCGCCTGCCCTTACTTTTCGATCAACTTGATTCTCAGTCTCGCTGAGCTCTTTGGGTCTTTTATCTTGACAGCAGTTAGGCTAGGGAGCATGATGTGGAGTTTGAAGCCAGAATCCACTCAGACTCACTGAATTATTTAACCCCAATAAATTGGGGAAGAATTGGGTCTTCTTCAGTATCACACAAAGCAGGAAAAAACCTCAACAATCTATCTAAATTATCCAAGAGTTTGAACAATTTTACTTGGGTAAGACACTGATGCTGGGAAAAATTGAGGGCAAGAGAAGGGAGTGACAGAGGATGAGATGGTTGGATGGCATCACTGACTCAATAGGCCTAAGTCTGAGGAAACTCAGGGAGAGTGTGATAGACAGAGAAGCCTGGCATGCTGCCATTCGTAAGGTCGCAAAGAGTCAGACATGACTTAGTGACTGAACAACAACCAAACAAGATATTCCTAGATGTGAAAGTGCTTGTCACTCAGTCATGTCTGACTCTGGGACCCCAGGGACTGCAGCACGCCAGGTTCCTCCGTCCATGGAATTCTCCAGGCAAGAATACTGGAGTGGGTAGCCATTTCCTTCTCCAGGGGATCTTCCCGACCCACGGATCAAACCCAGGTCTCATGCATTGCAAGCAGATTCTTTACTGTCTGAGCCTCCAGGGAAGCCTAAGATATACCGAGACAGTATATTAAAGAGCAAAGACATCACTTTGCCAACAAAGGTCTGTATAAGGAAAGTTGTGGTTTCTCCAGTCGTCATGTATGGATGTGAAAGTGGACCATAGAGGAGGCTGAGTGCCAAAGAACCGATGCTTTCAAACTGCGGTGCTGGAGAAGGCTCTTGAGAGTCCCTTGACAGCAAGGAGATCAAATCAGTCCATCCTAAAGGAAATCGATCCTGAACATTCATTGGAAGGATTGATGCTGAAGCTGAAGCTCCAACACTTTGGCCATCTGATGTGAAGAGCTGACTCATTGGAAAAGACTCTGATGCTGGGAAAGACAGAAGGCAAACGGAGAAGAGGGAAGCAGAGAAGGAGATGGTTAGATAGTATCACCAACTCAATGGACAGGAACTTGAGCAAACTCTGGGAGATAATGAAGGACGTGGAACTCTGGGGTGCTGTAGTCCACGGGGTCGCAAACAGTTGGTCACAACTTAGGGACTGAAAACAACACAACAAAAGATACACCTGCTTCTAAAATATGAATCACAATGGCAGGGAAGTCTTCTATTTCAAATCTATGGATGCCAATGTGGACCAAGGAAATATATTTGTAAACTAATTATCTGTAAACCAAGACATTGACTTTGGCATTTTGCTAATTAGTGAGAATAAAATGGAGAAACTGTTTAGGAAATCTGGATTCTCATACACCCTGTATCTTTAAAGCACACTCCTGGGCGAGGAGTGAGAGGCATGTGAGTTTCCATTTTATTACAAGACCTTTGGAACCCAGCTGGCTAAGGTAGGATAAGTGACAAATGTGCTTTGATGAGCACTTGTGACCACTGCCCTTCCTGCCAATATCTCGTCATAGTTTTCCTTCCCCCTTTGTTTGTTTGTTTGTTTGTTTTTTTGGCCAAACCACCCTAGATTATAAAAGTGATGCATCAAAGAATACCTCACTAAATTGTGGAAAAGCACAGCCAGGGAGATGGAGAGCTAAAATACAGAAAACGAAGCTAAAAAACAGATTCTGAAAGAAGTATTCTACTGGTAAGAAGGACCAAGAAGGTGCCAGATGGACCCAGGTCCATACAACCAGCCAAGGGCTGAGGCAGGATATTTTACTATCCTGGTGCCCACCCAGGGTTTTTGCACACAGTTCACTGCACTGTAAGAGGAGGTTAATACCAACTCTTCTTCAAAATCAGATTCTATTAGATATGGATTTCTGATGGGAATACTTTAGAAATTAAAAAGCATTTTCAATTTAAATTAAATATCTAATTATGTCTCCTAGAATTCATACCTCAATAGGAATCTGTTTTACTTCACCGTTTTATAAAAAGAAAAATTCCCTTTTTTCTTTCTGGTCATAAATTAAGAGTTCTGTGCAAAATGATTCATTTTCACCTCTGATTAAAATGCAGCCTATTAAAATAAGTTTGGGGATTAGAATCTGAGGTCCAGGGATTCAGTGAAATTGTAGGGACTAGTTCCTGGATGTACATACAAATATTTTTCTAGGAAAATGTTCTTAGCGTTTATCAGATTTTCAAATGGATCTAGGACTTTCCCCAAAGATGAATAACTTCTGTTCCAGAGAGGGCTGAGGTTTTGGCAAAAGTAAGGAATCTGCACTCTGGAATCTTGTTTCTCTCAATAGCTTCTAAATCTCTTTGATTCGCGCAATTGCTTTTAAATTCACAAAGGAAATCCGTAAGACCTACAAAGAAAAGTCAACTCCAGCTCTCACTGGAAGGGAAACGGGCAGGAACTGATGAATTCTGCACTGATGAAAATTTAATATACAACTTTTTACTTCATTTCAGGTAGCCTGAATTTCAGATTGGATAGTGTCAGCAGAGAAACCATTTCTTTCCCTTTTTTACCCCCTTATCTCCTAGTCTTTTTACCTTAAAAAAGAAAGGCTTATATTTACTTGACTTGAATTTTCCTATCAAGCTTTTTTCTTCTGAATTCAAGTGACTGGAACTGAAATTATTCTACCTGGGGAGAAGAGAAAGCTGAAAGCCAATTTAATATTGGTTTTCAAATACATAAAGGGTACTCAGATGGAGGATGATGGCCCAAGGAAATGGTCTTTGAACTAAACTATGAAGAATCTGAGTTTTGCTCTGAAGTTAAATTTCCTGACATAAAGAGTTCATAACATTAAACTGAGAGACTTAAGTACTGTTTTTGGAGACTTTCTGAATAGGATAGATTCTTTAAAAGTATGGGATGGCTTGGATGCGGTCTTGCCTGACGTCAGGAGGCTGAATTTTGCCTCCCACAGTCCCTTCCTGGCCTGTAAATGTAAGGATACGGCTGGTGTATCAGAAGTTCCAACACTCACCCTGGATGTCCAGAGTCACCTCTGTAACCGGGGCTGGACAGTCACCAACCAATAAGTCCCACACACCGGTCATCTTTCAGCCACTATTGCCCACTTGGGGCCTGCTTCTGCCTGAGGCTAGGGAGGAGGTATCCAATAGAGGGGAAAGTGCTGTTCCCCAGTTTTACCCCCAATTTCCACCAAAGTCTCGGAGAACCTAAGTTTTCAAGGAAAACAGAAGTATTGGGTTGCCCAAAAAGTTTGTTTGGGTTTTTCTGTAAGATCGTACAGAAAATCAGAATGAACTTTTTGACCAACCCAAAAGATCTCAGGTGTGATAGTAGAAACTCACATGAACATCAGTTTTGTTTAAATCTATATTTAATTTTTCAGCACATCTTTTTTCTTCTCTTGGCAAAAAGCAGAACCTGGCTCTGCTACTGAAACACCATCTCTCCAACTGGGCTGGTTTCTGCCTCCCTATTTGCTGGACAATCCTGCCCCCACTTAGAAGGGAGGAGATGTCTACTGTCTTAGACTTTCAGATCGGCCTCAAAAGACTTTCTCAATGTGAAACCCAAAGTGGACACAAAGGGGACTCAAGGGTCTGGAAACTCTGCTCCCCCAACTCTGATCAGCCCATCCTCACAGGCTCAGAGACCCTGAGCTGTTCAGGGAGCCTGGAAGACATCTGGTCGACTTCTGTCTACAATGCTTGCCCCTCAGTCAAGGCCCCCAAGTGGTTCACCCAGCTCCAGCCAGGGCGTCTCCAGGAGGAGGAATCGTTACTTTCAACCCAACCATCCACAAGTTGGCCTACTCTAAACTATACAAAGAGCTGGGCTGAAATCTGCCTCTTTCTCTGGTCCACACGTGTCCCTTCACACGAGCCTGTGCAATGTCACTCAAAGATCTAAATGCAGGATTTTTTTTTTTTTTTTAATGCAGGATTTTCACCTGGGGCAATAAAGCCCAAGACAGCTGCAGTGTACGTGCCTTCAGGTATAGAGTTTCGGGGTTGTTTTGTTTTTATATTTTGTATGTTTTTTATTTGCTTCAGATGTAGTTGAACTGTCACTTGCTGGCACCCTGGATTTTTTTTTATCCCCCTGCAAGGAGACCTCAAGTCAGCTAATGTGAGACACTGGGAACGAGGACCCCTTATCCTGCTGTCTCACTGAGGGGATCTCCTTTTCAAAATAGAAGTCAAAAGGTTATTGCATGAGCCTGGGCAGATCCCACTCAGCTTTCCATGGTCGCGATCACAGAATCTCAGGTTCAGGAGCAGAATTCCTGTGAGGTTAGTGCCATCTCTTCTTTTCGGAAACAAGATAACTTGAAAAACATGTCTGAGGCTCCTTTACAAGTGAAGAATCCTCACAGAACTCCGATCCACAGGAAAAATCTCAACATGGTATACCGTAGCTGCCTAGTACAGAGTTGAAAACCCAGCAGAAACCAAGAGTGGTTCAGAAGTTCAGTATGGGAAACATATTTAGAAAATGCTCACAGTGTGGTTTTATTAACATTAGTAACACGGTAATAATAAGAGTCGGACACGACTGAGCAACTGAACTGAACTGAACTGAACTGAATATTAATGTGGTACTATGCATACATCAACATTGCATGCATCCTAAGTCATTTCAGTCATGTCCCGACACTTTGCGACCTCATGTACTGTAGCCCGCCAGGCTCCTCTGTCCACAGGATTCTCCAGGCAAGGATACTGGAGTGGGTTTCCATTTCCTCTCCAGGGATCTTCCCGACTCAGGGATCAAACCCATGTCTCATATCTCTTGCACTGGCAGGTGGGTTCTTGACTACTAGTGTCATCTGGGAAGCCCATCTCAACATTACTTATTGATGAATAAAAATGTCAAAGTATTGACAAGAATAATATGAAGGGGAAAGTCATTGGCTTTTCCCCAAGCACACAGCCCGAGCAGCCAACATGGCAGATGGAAATCATCATCCAGAGGATGGGGGCGTCCTCCTTCTCCTCCTGGAGGAGCGCACACAGCACATGAGCATGCATGACACAGCCAGGAAGAGATGAAGAGCTAACGGGACCAAGAGTAGGCAGACAAGGCCTGAGAAAGCATCCTCCAACTGGGAGAGACCAATTCAAGGAGGGAAGGAAGATATTTTAAGCCTCTCCAAAAATCTGAAAAACGCAGGGAATATCTGACTAACAAGCACATCTGTCTGCCTCCCTCCTTCTCTCAAAGACAAAGACTTGGACTAAGTTATTTCCAAGTGACCCTGAGACTCTCCAGGGCCTTGCGCACACTCGGCGTTTCTCACACATATATACAGAACGGACTGCATTTTCTCCAGGCCAGAGTCCCAGATTGAGAACTAGCTCGTTTCAGTAAGAGGCGCCATGTGAGGGGAGTCTCTGTAGAAAAGAAGTAGGTTGGTTGGTCACAAGCTTAGAACAGCTGTGGGGATGAGGCTGCGTAAGAACAAATCAGGGAGAAGTCTCCTAAGCCATGAAAAGCCACCATTCAGAGTCCAATGGAGAAAAAAAAGCTCAGTGTATTTTTAGGTTTCTTTTTTCTATTCTTTATTTACAAAAATAAATGACTTCTTAGTTCTGCTATCTCTATATTAAATGTTTTCTTTCCTGCTGCAAATTCACTATTTGAACTCTGAGCATCATTAACACTTTGAATTCCGTAGAGCCAAGCAATGCAGATAATGCAAACACTGTTCTGAGTATCGTATCATGCTGTCCACACGTCTCACCATCTGTGGTTTCCAACAACTACACTTCTTACCATAATCAGGTGCCCTTAATTAAGTTTGTTTCTACCCAATTTTTTTTATGTAAAAATTCCCAACAATCTCCTTGGACTTACAGCCCCATTATGGCTACAGCACACTATTCAAGCCCAGGGACTACCTGACTTCAGTTAATAAAGGATTGTGAGTTTCATATTCATCGTCGTAATGTTGCTTATGGAAACACACATTGTGCTGTTTGCCTTCCCCTGCTGTTCCGCAATCTCGTTTCAGCCTTGAGGGCTGTGGGGCACACTCGGCCCCTGGGCCAGGACAGAAGACACAAGAGAAGCCCTAACAGACCCAATGTCCCTGTTCTCGCGCCTCTGACTGCCGCTATGCTGACCCTCTGGCACAAACCTGCACAAGGTGCCAGCTAGAGACAGGGCACAGCTCAGAAACAACTGGACCAGAAAGAGGGAAACGAAGAAAGGCAATGAGTTCTCTTTCCCAAGAGGTGGCAATTTGTAGATTTCAAAGGAATAACAGACGCACTAAGAACTGGACTTGTGACAATCGCTTTTCTTTTCCTGATTCCATTAATGCCAGGTTTGTTGACCTGAACCATGAGACCATGTATTTTCTTCTTATTTAATACTCCCTGGGCAGCAATTATCTGGATCAATTTTCTTTTATCCAGATTGATTCTATAAAAAAATATGTCTTTCAGTCATGGTATTGTATTTACCAAAATATGTGTTGGCAAAACACGTTTTTCATAGTCAGTCTAAGAAAACTTAAAGTAAGAGAGTTATTGTTAAATTTTAGGAGTAGTTTCTTTAATTATAAAAGTAATTTATGTTCATCGTGAGAACAAAGTAAAAAAGAGTAAAAATATTAAATAAAGTCACAGATAGTAACAGTGTATATTTATAAAATTGAGATCATCCCCCGCGTGCTGTTTTATACACTTATTTTTCAGTTAACATATTATAAAATTTTCTCATGATATAAGTGATCTTCAAAATTGTCTTTTAATGTCACATAGGACAAAGGAATTTTTTCCAATTCCTTGATGCATTAGATGAAACTATGATACACATTTCTGTAGATACCTTAAATTTCTTTACTCATGCTCAAAATTGCTCTGCAGAAAATTAACAATTTAAACCTCTAAAAGGATATGACAAGAATGTCTGCTCCCAATCCTTCACAGTCTTTAATTTTTGCCAATGTGATGGGGGACAAGCCACGATACTGATATTTTCATTTGTGTTTTTCCATATGGTTTCCTAGACAGTTTGACACTGTTTTTTGTGAACGGGCTGCCCAGGACCTTTGCCCATTTTTCTTTTACAGCCCTGGGTCTTTTCCTGCGTGTGTGTGCTGAGTTGCTCAGTGGTGTCTGACTCTTTGCAACCCCATGGATTGTAGCCTGCCAGGCTCCTCTGTCCATGGGGATTCTCCAGGCAAGAATAGTGGAGTGGGTTGCCATGCCCTCCTCCAGGGTATCCTCCCAACCCAGGATCGAATCCAGGTCTCCTGCATTACATTCAGATTCTTTACCATCTGAGTCACCAGGAAAGCCCGTGGGTCTTTTCCTAATTGACACTTAACAGTCCTTTATGTTTCAAAGATATTAACAAACTAAAAAATTGTCCCAGTTTGTCATTTGCCTTTAAATATGAGATCATGTTTTAAAAAATCAAATGAATAGGAATCTGTATCTGTGTCATTTCCCAGGGGAGCTTCAAGGCATCACTGGAAATGACTCCATTTATAAAAATCAGATACAGGTGATACTCTGAACTTGTCCACTGGCTGCTAACCACACAAAACAGAAAAGCATTTAAAACATTTTGTAAAAAAGAGAGCCTTGACAATTATCGGAAGACAAGTGCCAATAGCTTCCATTGTTCTTTTGCCATTCATGAGATCAGGACCCAGCAGTATCCAAAGACCCCATCCCTACAGAAGGCTCTTTCCAAGCACAGGAGCCACACGCCAGCAGGCAAAGGCCATCCAGGCCAGTGGTCATCCTTTGGGATGCCGCCTGGAGTTTAGAGGAGCCCAAGGAACATAAACTGAACAAAAGAAAGCACCCCAATCTGAGCAACCACACTCACTGAGCCACTTGAATTCCTGAGTCTCATTCTGGCAAGTTAACTACAGGAAATATTCCTCAGGACTTTGCTGTGTAGACCCAGGACACTAAATTTACTAGAAATATGTAGAAAACAGATGTGTAGACCCAGGACACTAAATTTACTAGAAATATGTAGAAAACATTCAATCCAGAGCATTTAATTCAAAATGCAACTGAAAACGAGGCAATCAAGAAGAGAACTAAGATTAAAACTAATACAGAAAATCAGGACAGAAAAAAAAAACCCAACACTTCCCAATTATAAATAGTCAGAGAAAGAGAAAGACCATATGATACCACTTACATGCAGAATCTTAAAAAATGATACAAATGAACTAACAAAACAGAAACAGACTCACAGACTTGGAAAATGAACTTACGGGTGAGGGCAGAGAGGGACAGTCAGGGAGTCTGGGATGGACACATACCCACTGCTATATTTAAAATGGATAACCAACAAGGACCTACTATACAGCTCAGGGAACTCTGCTCAATGTTATGTAACAATCTAAATGGGAAAAATTTTTTGAAAAAGAATAGATACATGCATAACTGATTTACTTTGCCATACACCTGAAACTAACACAATACTGTTAATCAACTATACTTCAACACAAAGCAGAGAGTTAAAAAAAATAAAGTGTATGATAGGTCTAAAAACATACTTCGTAATTAAAGACAAGGGAGGATTTAACAGTGGAGGAAACAGAACACTCTGGGCTTTAGGAGTTAAGTTCACTCTTCCACAATTACTCAGTTAATTACCACATACAAGTAATCTCCCTGATGGACAGGACACTATCTTTATCATAGTATGTAAGCACTCATTCATACATAGGATAATCCACAAACCCTTAATAAAGACAAAATCTCAGATCCTTAAAGAATTATTCATGTGCCTGTGGCTGATTAGAATTCAACCATAAGAGATTAGAAATATACGAAAGGAAACCTAAGTTCTGCTTCATCAGATGAGCCTGTTCTTCAGTCGACCCGTTGCCTCCACTCTGCTGTGAGTGGTTTATAACTTTTCAGTCCTTCGCACAAAGGATGCCTCCCACAGTTCTGCGTCACCTGTGTTTTCCTTCATCTGTGTGCGGCCGCTCACTCAGTCAGGACCGACTCTTTGCGACCCTATGGACTGTAGCCCACCAGGCTCCTCTGTCTGCAGGCGTCTCCAGGCAAGAACACTGGAATAGGTTGCAAGCCCTCCTTCAGGGGATCTTTTCAACCCAGGGATCAAACCCACGTCTTCTGTGTCTCCTGCATTGCAGACAGATTCTTTACCCCTACACAAGATGATACAACTCACTTTCATTTTTTCGTGGCTCACTCGTGAATTATCTTTTAAAGTCTTTGTTGTTATTAATATTAATAATACTAGTATATGTGTGTTCGGTCGTTAAGTTGTGTCTGTCTCTTGCCACCCCATGGACTGTAGCCCGCCAGGCTCCTCTGTCCATAGGCTGAAATAATATCAAATACTTGACAATCTCAAGTGTTTTGACCTTCAAGGGTTTGGCATGGTTGGCCACCTGAGCAGAGAAACTGCAGAGAACCAGTCCTGGAATCTTATCTGATTGACCTCAGAAGGGCCAGAAGTCAGAAACATAATTATCTGGACAATTTGGGTGAGAAAAACTCACTTTTCCCTGAATTCTTTGTTTAAAGAAGCTTTAATGGACTGAATTACTCAGATAATTATTCTGCATTGGTTTGCCTGTAATTAAAATCAGGAAGGGAATAATTCTGCCAGGCAAGCAGTGCGGTCTGGTTTAGAGTACCGAGGACTCGCTTCAAGGGTTAATGCAATGGTTGTACTACACAGCTCCAGAAAGTGCCAGCTGAGCAGAAAAATTCATTCAAACAACATTAGTTTTAATTTCACTAATTTCATAAGAAATCTACTTCACAAAGCTTATATATAAAACCATGGTTTTCAAGCATGAGAAAGAAAAGCTCTTTCCTTTTTTTTTTTTTTTACATAAAATAACCCAAATTATAAAAGTGCTTTCCTCCCAGTTTGTCAAGACTTAGCTCTGTTTTTTTCACTTTTGTAATCTTTCATTTTTTCAACTTTATCATGGATTATGAAAAAAAGTGAGTATTATTCACTCAGTCGTGCCCAACTCTGTGACTCCATGGACTGTAGCTTGCTAGGCCCCTCTGTCCACAGAATTCTCCAGGCAAGAATACTGGAGTGGGTTGCCATCCCCTTCTCCAGGGGATCTTCTCAACCCAGGGATTGAACCCAGGTCTCCTGCATTGCAGGCAGATTCTTTACCATCCGTGCCACTAGGGAAGCCCCATAATCAATTATAAGTTGCCACTCTTTTTTAAAATGTCAGGCTTCATGTGTTGAGGTGATTATGCCAAGAGCTGAAATACTATGGATAGTGAACAAGGCACACTGCATTAAAGGCTCACATATAGGGATCCATCCTTCCAACTACACAATTCACTGATTTTTGTATACGAAGGGAATGTATGAAGCTTTTAAATTTGGCCCCAGGTAGAAAATTTTCATAATGTAAGATCTTCACTCAGCTTCCATATCCTGTTTAGTCCAATGTCCTTATCTCAAGTACACTATGAAATACCTAGAAAAATTAAACATTGGCCCCTTCTGTGAAGGCCTGGGCTGAGAACTAAGATCACTTAGAAATAACCTGAAAGATTGTCTAAATGTGTTTTTGCTTTGTTTTGATAACTTACAAGATCAGAAATACGCTATAGTCCTATGGATGTAAAAATAATGACTAGAGGGACTTCCCTGGTGGTCCAGCAGTTAAGAATCCACCTGCCCTGGCAGGGAACTCGGGTTCAATTCCTGATCCAGGAACTGAGGTCCCACATGCCTTGGGACAACTAAGCCGAAACACCACAACTACTGAGCTTGCTTGCTCTAGAGCCCAAGCACCATAACTACTGAATCCTGGGCACCTCAACTAGATAGTAGCTCCTGTTCACTGAAGCTAGAGGAAAGCTGCTGCTGCTAAGTCACTTCAGTCGTGTCCGACTCTGTGCGACCCCACAGATGGCAGCCCACCAGGCTCCCCTGTCCCTGGGATTCTCCAGGCAAGAACACTGGAGTGGGTTGCCATTTCCTTCTCCAATGCATGAAAGTGAAAAGTGAAAGTGAAGTCGCTCAGTCATGTCCGACTTTTCACGACCCCATGGACTGTAGCCTACCAGGCTCCTCCGTCCATGGGATTTTCCAGGCAAGAGTGCTGGAGTGGGGTGCCATTGTCATTGCCTTCTCCGAGGGGAAGGCTACCTGCAGCAATAAAGAGCTGGTGCACCGCAATGAAGACTGCACAACAAAAAATAAATTTTTTAAACTTAAATAAGATTCCCAAAGTGCAAATATGAACTACTGTTTAAAAAACATAAGTGGCTTGAAATGGGAAAAGGTATGTGAGTAAACCTACAAACCTAAAAACAAAATGGTATCTTAATACCATTGCTCTAGTTCTGGACCATCCAGCCCTACCCCCACCCTGCCCATCAGGAGGACCCAGTTAATTCAGGAGAGCGGCTTGCTGCCTGAGATTCTTGCCAGAACACTTAACAGGCCCCTCATTTGTTGGGTGGTTTTATAGGTCTCTGGTGCTGAGCAGAGGTAAGGACAGCTGGCGGGGCAGGAGGAAGACAGATAAACCCCCCCCCCCCGCTGTGCAGACTGAGCCCGTTCGCACTGGCTCTCATAGAGAAAACAAATTGCAACCTCTCACAAAGGGGCTCTTTTCTGCACTAGCAACCCTGAAAAATGCAGGCAAAAAAAAAAAAGTGAGTAAATCAGGCAACTTCACATCAGGAGGAAAAAAAAATGGCTACCACTCCAACAGCTGCTCTCATAATTAAGAACAGATTTCATCACTAAACTCTTGCTGGTTTTGTCTGCAGCAAAACAAATACACAGATGTGAGGCATTCCATACTGGAAATTTTGTACCGGGTAACCAAACCGAATTCACCTTTTCTGCTTTAAAATCTTCTCTTAAAATATAATCCAAAGAGAAAAGCATACGCCAATGTTCAAACCTTAAGTACAACTATATTTCTGTCATCATCTTGCAACTAAATTTATTTTGGCATTCTCCCAAACTCACTTTCTTTTTACATATTCAGAACTGCAATGGGCTGCCATGGACATGACCTCGCTCAAATAATGAAAGTGTGCCACCAGCTTCTTTTACTCATAAAATTGGCTCAATTTATGGCTGCCTCATTTATCCATGTTTTAAAAGATTGCATGGCACATGCAGTAAAAGGAATAGCATTTGACCTTTTTAAAGGTAAATTGGTGTGCTGTTAAGTCAGAGAAATAAAATTAATGAAATGATAAAATTATAATAAAAATGGGTAGGTGAGGGCAAGTTAATGGAATTCTCTGCTGCAATGAGAAATCTACAGTTCACATAGTATGTGTGATTCTCACAAACAAAATGCTGAACAAAAGCAGACAATAATATAAAGTACAAAAATGGGCAAAAATGATTTAAATCAAGATACTAGTCAACCACGGGTGGATGGGGCAGGTGGAAGGGGGTTATCAGAGGGTTTCTAAGGGTCAAGTAGTGCTCTCTTAATCTGGGTGATGGTTACACAGATGTATTCAATTTATAAAACGTCTTCATACTAAATACTTAGGATTGCTTTTCCATAAATAAAGGGTACTTCCACAAGAAGCAAAAAAGAAATTAATTTTAAAAAATACTCAAGGCGTGCACTAAATTTCCAGATTCTCAATCACCTGCTCACCAGTTTGAGCCAGAACCTTTTTACATGACCCAATCCACCCAGTGATCACAAACTTCCTGACATTATTACAACAGTGTCTTGATTAATAATCTTCATCAAGTCTTAAGTTACACTTTTTGAGTGACTAAGTTGGCCATATGTTTTGGCTTCAATGTCCTAGGACAGCTTATTTAATATATTAAACTAATCACCACCCCCCAAAAGTGTGGATGTTAAACAATTTTCTGTTGTGCATTTCACTATACGCCTAAAATTCAAAGCAAAGGAGTTCTAAACATGTAATTTTCAGTAAAATGTGGTTCTAGGAGCACTTTTTTTTTTTTTTTTTTGGTTATACTAGTGGTTTCAGTTTATTTCCTAGGAGCACTTTTTTTAAGGACATGTTATCACATTATTTTTTGCCTGAGGAACAATAATCCTTATAGAAAGCTACCAATGTCAATAAGCTAAGGAAAATGTAGGATAATGCCTACCCAAGTTGACATAGTACTTTGCAAGAGTCCAAATACTTAAAATTAGATTTAAAACACTACAACCACCAAAATACCCAACATGTAGTTCAGTGATGTTTGATTAGTAGATTAAAGAGCGGTGGAGTTTTCATTTGGAACTGCAATTTCAGAAGCTGACATCAATGCTGTAAATAAGCTTTAAGATATGAGAGGACCTGGATAAGCTTACTAAGTGAGTCGTGGTGTTGCTCACGAGGGTGGCGTTTTGCACGCTCTCTCCTCCCAGTTAGGTCTTTGATGAACAAAAAGGCTGATCGTTACAAACATAATCACACACGCTTTACTTTAAGTGGCTTCACAGCTGCACTTCTCAAATGGTGACCATCAATGCATGAACCAGGGGTCAAAGGCATAAAGAAGCTTTCTCTGCCCTGAGAGGAGGGGCTCTCTGACCCGTCTCATTATGTTTGTTCATCTATTTCAACACTGTTGCCAAGGCTGGATTCTCTTCTGATAGCTTGATCCTACTCAGTAATTCGTGTCAAACCTAAAAGAAAGGGATACAGGACACTTCATCTGTAATCTCTGGTGACTCACTCTGGGGTCCACACGGAGAAGGGAAACCTAAGAGACCCTGTACCCGGCATAATGAAGCTCTCCATAAACTGGTGTTTGCTGCAATGAACTGAAATAGCTCAGCGTCTGGTTTTGCCTTCATGGGCAACGATCCCACAGACAGACATATCTTCAAGCTACTGTTAGCGTAGATGCAGCCACAGACCCTCCAAGTGCATGCGGTTCTGAGACAGAGCTGCAAACCCAGGACGGGGCAGGGTTCACCTCACTTATTTCTCAGCTTTAGCTAGGGTAAGAGATGTGACTTGGACTTTGAATATATCAGACTATGAGCATTGACTTGTTTCAAAGAATTCTTCCGCAGCCAGAATTTAAGGAAACTAGATCTGTATCCCAGTGAAATTATAGATTTCAAATGTGGACACTTCCCTACCAGTTATTCACTACCTCAAAGAAGGTTTCATACACACAGTTTAATCCTGCACTACCCACAGCTTTTGAAAATATTCTCTAGTGTTTAAAAACTTAATGTCTGGCCAGAATTCTGACAAGATGTAGGATATAAAGTATGCTATTTTCTAAATCTCCAGCCTCAGATAATGTTTTCTTATAAAACTAAGTTTTTTGTTGGGGGGTGGGAGGGGGATGCTATGTGATCTTTTTTAAAGATTTTCTTTTAAAGCTTTAAAGAATTTTTAGTGTTGAATTTAACCTTTTAACTGAACATTACTTTGTAAAGCACCTGCATGGTAAGCAGGGTACTTAATGCGCAGGATATAAAGATGAATAAGAAGGGGTGCCAGCCTGACTGGGAGCTCACAGGCCGCAGCTCACTGAAAAAGTGAATCTGTGAATGGAAGGATGGATAAAACAGAGAGACGAGAAGTGCCTCGAAGGAACAGAGAAAGCAGCTCATTCTGTGAGCAGAGGTCTCACAGAGGAGATGATAAAGAGGTTTAGTGGCAGAAGCCCAGTGGAGCAGGGGTGAGTGCAAGCAGCAGATTTCTGGCAGGGAGCGTGTGTGTGTTCGGTTGCTCAGTCACGTCCAAGTCTTTGCAACCTTATGGACTCCTCTGCCCGTGGGGTTCTCCAGGCAAGAATACTGGAGTATCCCAATTAAATTATAGTTTTCAAATGTGGACACTTCCCTACCAACTATTTGCTACCTCAAATGAAGGTTTCATACACACAGTTTAATCCTGCACTACCCACAGCTTTTGAAAATATATTCTCTAGTGTTTAAAAACTTAACATCTGGCCGTTTCCTACTCCAGGGGATCTTCCAGACCCAGGGATCAAGCCCCCATCTCTTATGTTTCCTGCGTTGGAAGGCAGGTTCTTTAGGAGCAGTTCGCTATAAAACATGGAGGCATGAGCATGTATGGTGTGTTGTTCTGAGTGGCTAGAAAAGAGAGGACCTGGCTCAGGGTCCTGGGGTGAAAGCCAGAGCAGATGAGGGAAGATGGTGAGGTTCTAGACTTTTATCTTCTAAGTTAGTATTTTCTAGCATGTTTCTCAGAATGCTAATTCCATGAGTTGCTCTGAAAAAAAAAAAAAAAAAAACAAAACAACCACCACCAAAACACTGTTGTAATCAAGTGAGCTTAGAAAATGCTGCTCAGAATAGTCTCCTTTCAGAGATTCATAATATAACCTTTGGTATAAGAGAAATATGAAAGTAAAAACCCATGTAACTCAAACATCATTTTCATGGAGCTACTGATAACCTTCCAAACTAACGTTCTGCAGAATATACTTGGGGGATGCTGAAAGCTGCTCTAGGAAACCAGGTAAGAAAAGGAGCTGCTGGAGCAAGAATGTAACATGATCAGACTAGTGTTTTCGTTTTTATTCTCTCTATATTAGAAAAAAAATTTTCGTTATATATGCCTGGTAGTGAGTGGATGCTGAACTACATTTGGAAGAGATTAATGGCAAAAAGCCAAGAGGTGATGAAACCCAAGGATAAGGGATTCCACTCAAGAGACTTTCAAAGGTAAAATTAAAAGGAATTAACAATGAAGTAGAAGTCGTGTGTGTGTGTGTGTGTGTGTGTGTGTGTGTGTGCACACGCACTCCTGTGTGCTCAGTCATGTCCAACTCTTTGTGACCCCCATGGACTGTAGCCCACAGGCTCCTCTGTCCATGGCATTTCCCAGGCAAAAGTACTGGAGCAGTTTGCTATTTCCTTCTCCAGGGGATCTTCCCCACCCAAGGATCAAATCAGGTAGAGATAGAATGATGTAAACAGCAAATGACCTCGAAGGTTCTAGCTTAGAACCCAGAGGAAAGGCCCTCTTTTAACCAAGACATAGAATTTCAGAAGGGAAGTCCTCTGCAGAGTTATTGGTGCTGGTCACTTTAAATATGGGGTGTCCACAAAAATATCCACATGCGCACATCAAGAAGCTGTTAGAAATATGGCTTTTTGGCACAGAAGGACAGTCAGGGCTAAAGAAATATATTGTAAACATACAGATGATATATGAAGTTACTGGAATGATAAAGCCCTTCCCCCACCCTCATGGGAAAATGTGTAGATTGAAAGAGCACAGAACCAAGAATATCAACACTGCAATATATAAAATACAAATTAATTAATCAGCTTTATGCAACATTTTGGGGTAGTTTTAATTCTAGGGGTTTTATTATAATTTATTGTAAAGTTTTATTATAATGTAAAACGTTCTATTTTACATTATCTAGAACAGAAAATTCGGTGCTGAGGCTGACAAGGCTGCATGTTATATTTTTCACTTTGGTCATCGATACAACATGTAAAGGAACCAAAATATGTTTGGAACAGAATAGGGTGTAATTTAATACGCCTGAAGGCCAGAGCAATTAAGAGAACTGACCGGAGTCTTGGTACTGGTTAGTCTCATTGGTGAAAAGACCAATAAAGATTTTTTAAAAAGAATCAGGTCTGGAAAGGAGACTGAGAAATCCATCTGTGAATTTTAATCAAAACCATATATTTTTTAATCCTATGAAGTGAGAAGGTTGAAAATTAGTTCAAAATATGATGCTTTCTTTTATTTTACTTACTTCTAAGGTATGTGAGAATGCAAATAAAATCAAATAATTCACTTGAATAAGATCATTCACAGATATTAAAAAAGCATCCTGCTACTTCCACATGTCCTCTTCATAGTTTTAATTCCTTATTTGAGAGTATCAGCAATATTAACTATTCTTTTTCTTGATGTAGTCAAATTGTGTTTCAGTGTGTGTTAGTCGCCAACTCTTCGTGATCTTGTAGGCTATAGCCCACCAAGCTCCTCTGTCTATGGAATTCTCCAGGCAAGAATACTGGAGTGTGTAGTTATTCCCTTCTCCAGGGGATCTTCCCAACCCAGAGATCGAACCCAGATCTCCTGCACTGCAGGCAGATTCTTTACCATCTGAGCCACCACGGAAGCCCAACTGCATTTCATTGTAACATCATGCAATTAGCCTGGCTTATTGGGAGGGTGATGACGAAAGGCAGTATCCATTATCGACAATCCCACACAGTCAATCAACAAACAGTCCCCAAATACCTAACATGAGTGAGACACAGTCCCTAGTCACTTGGGAGACACCAGCAAAGGAGGAGGGAACAGTACAATCATAACTGATCTCCAGGAAGGTTCCAGGAGCCACCACTTAACTGCATGTAATGACTGTAACTGACTGGCATGAAGTTCTTCGGCTTTAAGGACAGAATACTTTGAAACCTGTGTGAGATATAACAAAATTTCAACTCTCTTCAAAATGAGGGGGATAAAAACCCTCAAGAGTTATGAGATACTGCTGCGCTGCAATGGGAATGCATTTAACACAACTGAACTGTATATTTAAAAATGCTTAAGATGGTAAATTTTATGCTATGTGCTCTTTTATCACAATTTTTAAAAAATTTAAAGGAATTATGAAATTAAATTATCTTAAATTTGTCCATGAAATACCCGTTCTGTATCACACAGATATACTTCCCCCCTGTTCGCCTGCAAGGATTTTTAAGGTGGGGAAGAAAGAGGAGAAACTGGACCTTTAGAAGGATTAATCAGATAATGCTCTTCAGGCTTTGTTAAAGAGAAGTGGACCTGATGAATACTCAAAAGCTAGAAAAGCTAGTAGTTAAATAGGAAGTAGCACTAAGATTTAGGTGACTCTTTGAGATTTTTGGAAAGAGCAATCAACAAGACATGGTATAAAATAAAGAACCCAAGATGATTCCAAGAGTCCCAGTGAGACAATGGCACAGGCTGTGGTCAACTTGAATTTAAACCATTGAAATGAAAACATCCAGAAAACATTTGGTTAAAGGAGACTACAGCTTGAATGCTGTTTAACCATCAAGGCCCAAAGATACCATCCAGAGATACACGCCAGAAACTCAAACCAGGAACTCAGATGAACCCCAACTCACCACAACCTTCCCATAACCAGCTGAGCCATCACTTTTTGTCCCAGGGAGGTTATCCGACTCACCTATCCCTACACAGTCTTCACTAAGGGATTAACAGAGAGAGGAAACAACCGTTTCATTTTCAGTTTGAAGGAACTGAAGAAACTTCTGGAGGGTGGAGGAGTCTCTTCTAAAAGTTTGCTGAGCTCTAGGGAACAGAATCTAACTGAGAAAAATTAAACCTTTTACAGATTTTATGCCTTTAGGCAATCTGACAATTGATCTTCCTTCTGTTTGGATCCTCTTTCTGCAGGCAACTTGGAAACTCTCTTCTGATCTGAACAAAATGTCATCTGGGATTTCCAGATCCATCTCTGTGATGTTCCATTCACTGAAACAGCAGATTACATTAATCTTGGCTGTTCAATATTCATAAGGCCTACAATCTCTCCTCTCCATTCCAACACATGGGCGGAGGTGGGGGGTGGAGCAAGTCAGAAAGCCATTATATTTAAGTGGAAGAATCTTACCACAGGGTGGGGTATTGAAAAAAAGAAAAAAGGAAAACTCAACTTTTTAATTAAAACCTTCACAGCCTTATCACAAAATGTTTCAGCCTTTGCAGATTAAATAGAATTTTTCCATTTAAAAGAAGTGTAGTCAATTTCTAGTGGGTGGGAAAAACAGTACCTGGAAAAGCAAAATGTATTTTTTTCACTGGAATGGATATATTTAGACAATCTTACCTATCTCTATCTTTTAAATTTAAGCTCAAATATTTGTTTTCCATTTTAAAAGGAGGCATATTTTAATTTCTAATCTAAGGTTATTGTGGTCTACTAAATATTTTATTTTATTTTTACTTCTGCTAGATAATTAATCTGTGAAATACAGCTCAGAAAAAAAAAATGCAGTCATAAAACCTGTTGGTATAAAGATAAGCAGTTTATTTAATATCTAATTAAATGTGGTCACCAGAGAAATCACAGCTTATGAAACTTTATCAGAAAAAGATTAATCCATTTCAGGCTTAACCCAAATGTCAGAAGAGAACTTATGAATTTAGATAGGAATCCACATATTAGCCAAAGAAATTTTCATATTGAGTAGAAAGAACCTATATTACTGGCTATATTTATACTTACTTCAATCAAATTTATATACTTTGTAACTATCATTGATGTCAGGGGCAATTATCACATATAATAATATAATAGGGAGCTCTCTCTATTTGTCAAAAATGTCTACAATGTTCTTAAACACTTTATGAATTTATAGATCCCATTCATCCAGGAATTCATAAAATTACATAGACTGTGTCATCCTAATTCAAAAACAACAATTCAACAAAAACATTGGACTCAAACACTGGAGAAGTGAGAAAGGAGAAAAAGATTCCTTCCTTTGAAGGGCTCATGGAAACCATGAGAACTAAACCTTTAGACGAACAACCACTGATATGAAGTAGTAACTACTATACGGCAGGGACTGCTTGCTTTCCCCCAGTATCTATTCATGTCTTCTTCCAGAATATAAAATTTTTCTCAGGGCACACAATGACCCAGCATAAAGACTGGACAATTTTCTCAGCCTTCTTTGACTCTCAGAGAGCTGGGTGACTAATTCGGGCCAATGGAATATGAAAGAAAGTGGTTTGCACTCCTTCCAAGTTGAACCTCTAAAGGGCAGGACACGCTCCCCACCATTCCCCTTCCATCTTCCCAGTCTGGAAAGGAACACGGAGCATCTTGGATCACATGTATGAGCCTAACACTCCTACTGATCATAGAACAACGGGATAGAGGAGCCTGAGTCCATGACTGGATATCACAAAGCAGAACCAGTACACCATCTCAGATTTAAAATGAAAGAGAAATTAACTTTTGTCTTGTTTTTAAGCTGCTAATTTTGCAACCTATTATAACAATGTGCTCTAATTAATTTATAATAGAGATGCTTCTTTTTCTGAGGATTATGTTACTGGAAAAATGGCCATTAAAAGGAAGAATCAAAATTTAATAGTGTGAGTAAAGGAAAGTATGATTTATAATTTTTTCATGAAAAATAAAACCCTGAACTATGGCAATAAATTAATCTTATAATCAGTAAAATAGAAATGAGAAGTATAATTTTATAAATTCTTGGAAAAAAATGACAAGTAATCACAGGGAGAGGGCATAATCTCTTTTTTTTTCACTAAGGTATACAATCATGTGATACAACTAATGAAAAAAAATCAGAGACTGTAAGAAACAGACTGGAAACTGTTTGAAACTGTCTGAATCGCTGACACAGAGAAAAGGATTAGGAAAAATAACAGTGAATTCAGGTGAAAAAACACAGATCAAAGCAATTAGAAAGAAATTAGTATTAATAGAACTGCAAAAAAGACCAATCTGACTCAACATAAGGATAATTCAATTAAAAGGCAAATCAAAACCAATATGTGCAAATACTTAATATAAAAGAAATTCCCTGAACTAGAAAAATGAACTAATCTTGAAAGACTGAACAAACACCCCATGTTTCAGGAAATGCTCAGTACTGAAACATTTCCATTAAGCTACAGAATTATAAAGAAGTGATTCTTCAGGTATTTAAGCAGAAAGAACAAAACATCTACAAGAAATAACAGATGGGCATATCAGAGGAGCATATGACAGAACTCAAGAGGGTTCTGTGTTTGATGAATCTAAAGAAATGTAAAGAGAGAGAAGGAAAAAAGTGTTGTCTGGAATGAAGTTCATCTTATATTTTTCTTTTTCTGGATGGTGGGATCTGAGCTGGTTTTAAACTTTCATTGTTCTTCATTATTTAAATTGTTTAAATGAACATGTGGCCTGTTAATGAAAACAATGAGTGATGAAACAGAAAAGTATCAGGAATAAGGGGGAGGGACTTCCCTGGGAGTCCAGTGGTTAAGATTCTGTGTGGGTGTCCAGTGGTTAAGATTCTGTGCTTCCAATGCAGGGCGTACAGGTTCAATTTCTGGTTGGGGAACTAAGATCCCACATGCCACATGGTAGAGTGGCAAAAAAAGAGAGAGAGAGAGAGAATAAGACAGAGAGCAAATGTGCCAATATATCAACAATGTTCAATTCTAGGTGGTGACTTTCTAACTTCCAAGTATTATTGTTACATTTTTTAAGAGGAACTGGCCTGGGAAAAAAAGAGAATTTGGCAGGCAGACTAGGAAAGGACAGCACTCCAAGCACAAAGAAAAGAGTGAAAGAAAATGACATGCTTAGGACCAGCAAGAACTCTAGTTAAGCAGATGGAGATAAAGCCTGGGTCACATTATATGCTATGCTTGAACTTCATTCTAGTCTATATTTCTGTCACTAAACCACAGAATACTATTCAAACCAATTAAAGTAGGTCTGTCTCTATTTACCAGGTACAGAAATGCAATGCCCAGACCTCAGGAACAAAATAATTCAGTATTAGATCAAACAGAATCCTCATCATTAATGCAAATATAAACGAGAAGGGAACCCTGATGTCAACATATTTGTGAAATCAGATGTACAAGATATTTGTGAGATCAGATATTTGTGATACTTACAAGATATTTGTGAGATCAGATGGACACAAAGAGAAGTAAATAGTAACACACGGTAATAGAGCACCATGGATGGCAGTACTGACTCAGTTTGAGCAAACTCTGGGAGATGGTGAAGGACAGGGAAGCCGGGCGTGCTGCAGTCCATAGGGTCACAAAGTCAGCCACGACTTAGTGACTGAACAACACGACAACAATACATCACACGTGGACATGATGGGAATTTAGAAAAGAAGTTCTTGGACGCTTGAAGCAGGCTGTCAAAGTGGTGGGGGCTTAGTGGTAGGTTTTGAAGAAAGGATGAAGTATTTTAAGTCTTCCCAGTTTTACAAGAAATTGTATCATAGGATCCCTACCTACAGCTGGATCACACTTTCATAAATATGGAATATTTGTCTTTTTTCTTACTGAACTTATAGTGAAAAGATATACTAATTAATCAGTTATACTGGACTTTGACTATTTGAAAAAATAAGCAAGCAAAGCTTCACCTTACAGCAAAATAAGTTCCTGATAGATAACTTTTCATCCAGTTCGTTTATGGGTTTCATGTTAGATTTAACTCTTCAATATACCTATGGAAATAGCTTTGTAAACCATAATTACAAAGAAACACATCACAGGAAGGATACAAAATTTAATTTCTCTACTAAACAAAGTTAATCAAAAGACTAAAAACTGCTTACAATATATTTAGGAAAGGTCAACTTTAAAGAACTCTTTCTGAACCCAGGGTTGGGAAGAACCCCTGGAGAAGGGAAAGGCTACCTACTGCAGTATTCTGGCCTGGAGAATTCCAAGAAATGTATAGTCCATGGGGTGACAAAGAGTTGGACATGACTGAGTGGCTTTCACTTTCATTTTCTCAGTAAGAAAACACAAATACTTCAATAGAAAAATAAGTAAAGGACACGAACAGAAGATTCACAAAAGATTATATATGAGAAGCTCTTGTTCATTTTGGAATCATAAACTAGATGTCTAAGAATTTTTTCTTGGGAAATATTATATCAACACAAAATTTATTTATTAGGACACTCACTGCAGAATAATTTACAATAATTAAAAAAAAAACCGAAAATAGCTTCAGTGTCCAAGAAAAGGATTATATAAATAAATTGTGGTACCTCCACAGGATAAAACCACTGAAGAAGTCTCCCAAACAAATGAGATGCAAAAAAAAAGGCATCAAATGCTGTCAAAGACTGTTCAATGACATAGTACAGTGTTGACGGTGTGTTAGAAAAATGAATGGGATAATGACCAAATCTAACAGCTTCATCCCAATTCCATACAGGAGGAAGTATAGGAAAAGTCCAGAAGGATCCATACCAAATATAAGTTGTGATTTTTTTCCAGATTGTGGGATAACAAGGGATTTTTTTTCTGCTTTGTGTTCTTAATGTCATCCAAGTTTTTACAGTGAAGACATGCTATTTGTAAAATCTTTGCTGATCTTTAAGTAAAACTTCTGAAAAGAGTTATCTATACGTAATGTCTCTAATTCCTCTGCTTGATTTTCTCTTCAAACCAAACAGGCTTTGGCCCCAAAACCCTTCTTCCATGTTACTAAATCCAGTATCAGCAGAACTGCCCCTGGTGATGATTCTCTTCCCATCTTGACACCTTCTGTCCTTGTGGCTTTTGGACAGCACATGGCTGTCCTCCTACCTACTGATCCTTCTTCTCTGTCTCCTTTAGGGCTTCCTTCTACCCATCAACGCCTTGCCCTCGGACTGCACCACCACTCACCTCTTTTCTTCAGCCGCCCTCAACCTCTGGGAGACCGTCCAGCCTCAAGGCATTCGATACCACATGTTTGTGGAAAACTCCCAAATCTCCATCTCTGGCCCAGATGTAGATTTTCTTCTCTACTAAACTCCAGAATTGTCACTCCAATCTGTGTGCCCACTTATTACCTCCATGTAGATGTCTAACAGACATCTCACACTCAATAAACCCATGAACTTCTGCTCTTCCCCCCAACCCTGCTTTCCACATGGCTTTCCCCATCTCAGTTGACAGCAACTTCCTTTCAGCTGCTCAGGCCAAAACCTGACCTCTGTTCCTCTCCATCGGCTCTCCTTCCATGTGGATCTAGAGTCCAACCTCATCATGTTTGCCACCGCCTGATCCCCTGGATCAGGGCAGCACTCTGCCAGCAGTTTCTATTCCTGCCTGGGTACAGTCTGCTCTTGACATGACAGCAAGACCGGACTTCGGACCACCTAAGTCAGACCCTCGCAACACCTAAGTTAGATCACGACACCTGCACTCCAAACCCACCAGTGGCTCCCCATTCTCACTCACTGTCCTTACTGTGGCTGAGAGGGCTGAGGGTGGGCTTCCCCTCCGGTCTTCTTCCTCCCCAGACACTCTGGGGCAGCGTAGGCCTTGCTGCTATTCCAGGGCGAGGTTCTCTATCCTACTCTACCTGACACCCTCTCAAGCTGTCTTCCTGGCAGACTCCCTCACTTTCTTCTTGCTCAAATCTCCCCCACTCAGCAAGGACTGTCCTAACCACCCTTTCTACACTGCAACCCAGTCCCTACCCGACATCACATGCACCCCCCACCCCTTACACTGCTCTGCTTTTTTCTTTTTCCCTAATACTTATCACCACTTATAAAAGGTTAAAAAGGAGTGATAAAACAGGCCATGATGAAGCGAAGAAAGCTACTCTGAAAACTCACACTTAAATGGACTCTCAGGAAAGGGTGCTATGATCCTGCAAGGAGTACTGCAAGAAGGACATGGTGAGGATTTAACCTACAGGAGTTAATAGTTAAAAAAAAGAAAAAAAGAAAGAAAGAAAACAAAAAACCAGAACTGAAACAGACCACCACCGAAATTCCAGGAAACAAATCTAAAGCCAAGAAGCCCAAGTGGCGGGTTGATCTGCAGGTCCACACGGGAAAGGCGAGAGCATCCAAAGATGGGGCGGCCTCCCTGGAGGCTGCGAGCTGCCTCTAGGCTGTGGAGTTGGAGGAGGAACCTGTACGGGGCTGTCAAGGGAGGAACCACAGAGGTTTGGAGAAGACCTTCCATCACCAAGGCTCTCTGTGAGATTTTCAAGACTTCTGAGAATTAAAGGGAGAGGGGAGGGGCTGATACACTGCTCAATGTGTACACCTTTCTATTTTTCACTGTTCATCCTCCTGGTCACACACTTAAATGGGTCAACCCTTTACTGCGTTGACCCAAGGGCTACATAGACTTGAATGCTATGTAACCAGCAGTATCACTGAAGGATGTGTCTGGAAGATGACAAACAAACCTGGATGTGGATTATGTTTGTGTAAATTATGAAACGGTGGATTACCATGAGTAACTGGAATAGGACTGTGACAGAAACACAGACTGACACCCAGAGGAAAGGGCCGTGGGACATTCTGGGACTCGGCGCTCACTGGCGGGGGCCTCTAAGAACCCCTGTATCCTAGGCTCTTTCCAGTACATGAATACTTGATTCTCATGGCAGAAAGTGTGAAGGTGCAGGCGCTGCCCTGCGCCCCCAGCACCCGCATCGCCCTGCTTGTTCCCACGTCTCACATCACGTGGCTGGAGACCCGAAGAATCACAAACACAGCCCACTACACGCCCTGCCCCCCAGCCAGGACTTCTGCTCATGGAAATCAGACAAAGGAGAATAGTGAGAAAGAGGCCAAGCCCCTACACAGCACCCCCGGCAGAGGCCTGGCCTGCTTCGGCTTTTGTTTCCAAGGCCTGCATATAGCTCCGTGGTTTATTTCATTTGGGCTGTGTTTACATACATCAGTAAATATGGTTCCCATTGCCCTTCGGCAGAGCGGCTATAAATTACTTGTTGGAAGCATCAGCCTCCTTCCTTCCCATAAAAGGCTCGGCAGAAATGACTGGGGCCCCAAAGAGAGGAGGTCAGTGGTTGGAAGGGAGTGACTTCCTTCACCCACGTCCTTACATTAATCAACTGATTCAACAAATATCTAACTGAGCCAGGCACTGTCAGGGGTGCTTCCATAAACACAGAAGTCAAAACAAAACAGAAATCCTTGCCCTCACAAGGCACTCCAATTCTAGTGAGCCTCATCCACCTCATCTCAATTTCCAGATTCTGAGCTCTCAAACCATCTAGGGGTGAGCACATCAGGAGGGACATGTGAGCAGCCAGAGCTACTATGAACAAGTATAATAATAACTTTAGCTGTTTTTTTAGCGTGGATATTTTGAGCGTTTACCATGTGCCCACCCCTGTTCTAAGCACTTACATCACTAACTTATCAAGCAGTCATAAAAATGCTATCAATGGGTACTGTCACATTCAACTGTGATCCTCACAGTTTTAAATTTTAGATGGAAATAGGGTCTTGGCAAAGGCAACTGGTTAAAATGAGGCCATCTGGGCGGGCTCTAAGCCAAAGTGACTGATGGCCTTACAAGAGGAGGAAAATGGGACAGACACAGGTAAAGCAGGCAGAGACACCATGAGAACACGAGGAAGACGCTGCCACCTACAAGTCAAGGCAAGAAGCCCGTAGCAGCAGCCCCTTCACACCCCACCAAGGAAACCGACTCTGTTGACACCTTGCTTTCGGGCTTCCAGTCTCCAGAACTGTGAGACAATACATTTCTGCTGATCTATGCTAACCAATTTGTGAAAGTGTCTGCTGGTCCTGAAGCCTGACCTGGGTCAGAACAGGAAACCGCCGTGTCCAGGGGTGGCCGGCAGGGCACCCGTTCCCTGCGCAGCCCCGGATGGAGCGTGTAAGCAGCAAGATCCTCCATACGTGCACACTATAGAGGTATCACTAATGCAGCTTCCTCACGTGGGTGAGTGATGCTGCCGCTCAGCTCAATTAAACACGCTATTTAATACTCTGTGCCTTCAAAGAGATCTATTTCAATGAGTCATTCTGAATATGTGCTACCTGAACATTTTAATGTTTCTTCTCAGCCCCAGTCTTGTTGATTTTGTGTTTCATGGAACTAGAAATAAAACTCGAGAATGATGTGGTCCACGGCAGATAATAATAGCTCAGAAAAACCGAAAACACAGACTGAGAAATTCCACGCCAGACTCAGCAATGAACTCTCAGGATGGGGCTAAGCGTTAAGTAAGGGAGACTCATGTCACTCAGGCTTTGCTGTATTAATCCAGGATAATATCAGTCTTCATGACTGCAGTGACTTTTAACAAATAAACACAAAAGAAATTGCAGGATTTCATTTTTCTTTCTCCTCCCACTTCTTGTCACGGGGCCACTACACCTCCAACTCACACACAAGCAAAACCACTTTCAATAACACCCTCATTTTTATATTTTGTTAGCTTTTGTTGTTTCAGGGGCATTTCAAATGAGAAAAACGTAGCCAGTAATTTTCGAACGCTTACCATGATATCACCATGCTAAGCACATTACAGACTTGATGTCATCTACCCTCTGGTAACTCTGTTGAGCAGATACGATCATTCTCTCCACTTCATAAGAATGGAAACCAAGGGGAAGTTAAAGCCCTGACTCCCGGTGACATGGCTAACAAGTGTCAGAGCCAGGACTGAAACCTGGTCCTTGTGGGTGTCCAGAGACCTGATCATCTCACTGAGCCGCGTGCCAGCCCGGTGTGTCTGAAAGCCTGCACATGATTTCTGCCCAAGACAGGATGAAACACATAAGAAGAGGCTTTCCTCCCTGGACTGTGCAGGGCAGGGAGATGCTGGACCACCCAGCATCTTTTCAAGTGACTCCCAACTCCCAGGCTTCAGGCTCTCAGTCCCAGGTCTGGAGTAACCCCCACAAGGTTGCCATTTAAGGGAAAACAGACCCATCATCTGTCCAGATGATATCTGGGATGGGAAGCTTTATGAGAACTGAGAAAATATATGGGGAAAATAAAGTGGCTTGCCACCCACCTCTGTCTGTGTCCTGCCTGCAATGCCTCCATCACTGGGAGTAGCTTCCCACCTCATGGCTAGAAAACTCTATAATATGAATCTAGAGAAGCCAGAGGGGAAGGGGGGATGGGAAAAGATACCTACCTTCTCCCAACAGGTCACATTTTAATATGCTTTCTCTACCATTTTCAATATAAGATTAGAGCAACTGAAGTCATTTTAAAGTGACTGAGTGCTTTACCTTTTAGGGTAAATGTAAGAGTACCAAAACAGGCTGGCTGAACATAAGAGCACTGAAAACTACAGAAACATTTCCACTTGCCAGCCTTTGCTGCGACCTTCAGGACGACCCACCTGGAAGATGGAAAACAAGCGCTTTCGTCCCACCATATCTGAGATCAAATTTGTGAGTCTTCACTTCTAAGTCTAAGCAGTACCAGTTCTTTGAGGCTTCCCGAGAGAAAAGAGGATGCATATCTTGTGGAGAGGAAGAAGCAGAGTGTAACCATCGATGCCGTTGCTAAGCCACACTGAGGGAGGATGGAGGCTGTCGTGATAGGCAGGATGAAGCCAAAACAGAGTGGGACCACAGGCTGGCCACACACCCTCTTTCCATCAGGGAGCAATCAGAGAGCATCCTTTGATTTGAAAACATTAAGCAGCTCAAATGTAATTAAGAAATTTAGCCTGGTATGAATATGTAATGTACACACTGCTTTGCAGACGCCTTCTCCCTCCGACAGGCTGGTGCCGACTTTCATTTGGAAGAAATCCATTTTCATACAAAGGTAACCGAGAGTGACAGGATATAGGAAGCCTACCTCATTTATCTTCTGTGAACTTTAAAGAAAAAAATCAGTTAATTGCTTTTCTAGGAAGCTGTTTTATGAAATCAAGGTGCTTTATCTTTCTGCTCTTATTTGTGGTATAAATGGTGATTTTAAAATGCCCGTCATGAAAATGCTATGATTAATCAATACATCTTAAGGGATTTAATGACTTCTTTTAAAAACAGAAATCTGATCAACCAAAAATGGTCAGTGTGTTCTTGTAAATGAATTATCAACCACTAAGAAAACTCCTAACATACAGTCTACTAAATGATATTCAAATATAGGTGTCTCTTTCCCCGGAGAGGGGCAATAGTCACGGGCTTCCTGACTTTGCAAACGCGTTCTTTTCCCAGCCACTCAAGCCCCCTGCAAGAGCAGTGTAAGTTACTGCCATTTATTAAATTAATAGCAAACAGAAACTAAAATGTCAATGTTTTAGAATGCCACCACTGAAGCTGTAGAGTGCCAAACAAACTGATTTCATAGACTTAGGCTCATATTTTGTCTCCACTGCACTACAGATTAGGCTTTTCTATAGCACTGCCCAAATTTTGTTTTGCCTACAGCACCTAGGATAAAAATATGTATTTTTTAATTCTACCAACTTTGAGACTAATATGAAGCACACTTTCCAATCTGAAATTAGATAATTTCACCTCTTATTTCAAATAACAGTGTCTTATTAGCCCATGAGCCGAAGACAGGCACTGTGAAACTAATGAAGCATAAGCTTCAGGGGCTCTGGAGTCAAGGTTCCTCCCAAGGTCCCAAGAGGAGCCCCAGTAATGTGTTTTTGCAAATATTTCAAGTGTAAAATATTTTCCTATTCTTTTTTTTCCTAAACAGGACCTCTAAGACAGTACAAATGTTAGGTCTCACAACCTATATTTGCCCCCTCTAGGCTAACAGTGAATTACATGCTCCATGTTAAGGGCAAGTATTAATTGTGTATGTGTGTGCAGGAGACAAAAAAATAATTCACTTACACCAGAAATAAGATTCAGAGTGCCTGCCTTAGGACACCCCAGGACACCTGCCTCAGCCATTCCTCAAGGCTCCTGGCTCCTACAGGACCACCCTTCCAAGCGGCACCCCAGGGAGGGCTCACTTAATGAGGGGGAGCATCAGGAGTGAAAGTCTTGGCTATAACAACAAAAATATGTTTTTCATTAAACACAAAACTGAGCTGGGAACAGCCAGCTGAGAGGCAGGTGTATCAGTGAAGGAAGTCCCTTGAGCTCTCTCACTTCCACATCAAACTGCACTGAAATTTCTCTGCACTAATTACCTATTATTGAAGATGAAAGAATGGTAACAAATAATTCGCCATGGCAGCAGATAGGGTGCACATGTTGGAAAGAATGAAGAATTTACCAAGTGTAAAATCAGACAAGAGAGATTCTCAAATTCTCAATTTTTAAAAGCAACAAAGAATTTTTTTCTATTCTAAGGATTATGAAGTTAAGGGAATTTTCCTAGGGCTAGAAGCCCAATTTTAAATTTAGTTTGGACTATAAGTGAGAGAAATGGCAAATTAAAAGTGAAGTGCTGGAATCTCCTTCATTTCTTGGAGGCAGAGATCAGGTTTTAAAACATTTTTTTTTTAAATCTCTCACACCACATTCCACCTAGCTATTGATTTGCTTTTCTTATGAGGAACGGCCCTTCCCAGTACCATACATATAGTTATATTTTCACTTCCCTGGTTTTCATGTCATTTTTACCCAACACTTCTTTTGAGTCTCCAAATTCTTCACAGTGTCTTAAGTTTTGCTCTGTAGCTAACATCTTGAAAAAGTGTAGTCAAGTAATGCAAGGTCCCTTCAGGTCATCTCCTGTGTCAATTTTCCTAAGAAACATATGCTCTATCTCGGTGAAAATAACATCAGTACTACTGAAAGGACATTTCCATAGAGCTGGTATCTGTGTAAAAAAATACAAAGGCATTAACATTTATTAAATGGTTTGCTACCTTGTTTTATTCCTTCCAAAAAATTAAAGCAATACCTTCAAATCCAACTAGTTGATAAAATTCTTCAGTTTCTATTATGACTGTGCCTTTACAGAAATGTCTTATAAATACTGAATGATAGGTCTACAAAGAGTATTTTTTAAACTCTTGGGGATACTGTAAAGAAACAAACCAACCAACAAACCCTTTGAGCTTCAAGGACAGGAAGTGGAACATTCACTTACAGGTGCCACCCTGCTGCCCATTGGAGAGTCATGTTATTATAACAGCAGACTGACTGAGCACACAAGAGTTACATGATCCAAATTACCAGAGTCCTTAATATGCAAAGCTTTTTGCTAAAATAAGGACCATATATACCCTCCCCCACCAAACAAACAAAACACCCCATCAATTTTAACTTTGTTCTACAAACAACTTTACCTCTTTTCCTCAATGCATGATTGACCTCTCTGAAATATACCCTGGAGAAAGTTCAATGTCATTCCATGTGGGGGAGATGAAACACTTCTTATATAAAAGTTCTCATTTCTCTTGGTCTGCATCTTTATCTCAAGCATTTCCCCCTTTCTGTGAACACTGACACTTGCACAGGATGTCATTCTCAATCTGGAATCTGAGACAGGCATCATGGAAGCATCCACATGATCAAGGACATACCCAAAAGCCCAGTGAAAACTGGAGAGTTGTCCACATAAGGCTGCCCTGGTTGTCAGAAACAGACTTTCCACCAGAGCTTTACCAAGCTCATTAGGTTCCAAAGTAAATAAATTGTTACCCAATAAATTTTAAGTTCCTTTGGTGCATAAAAAAATAATTTTAACAAGGAATCACTGGGAATTAAAATTATGAAGGGATTCATGGTGATTATGGTCACCTCTGTTCAAAAATAAGTCAGGCTTCACTGGCTGGTACAGACCATTTATTTGATGAGGATAAGAAAAATCAAAGAGCTGGATGAATTCACTTTTGTAGGCAGGTATCTAGGTATGTTTCCTATAGACGTTTAGAAATGTAAATGCTTACAGAAGTTACATTTTGCTTCCATTAGTTCCTAATAAACACTTTTTGGGATCCATCATAAATGAATAATCAAAAGAAGTTATTGGTATGCATGTCACTTAATTTCCTCATGAGAACCTGTGTAAACATCTCAGAGTAATAAATGTGTCTTCTCTAAGGGGAATACATTGATCTCTCAGTAGGTATCTGGTGCTTTCTGAGATGAGGAATCAGAAATGCATAAAAGAGCTGACAGTGGCTCAGTCTTGTCGGACCCACGATGAAAAATGTCAAATCATCTGTTTCACTTGGTTACTAGATCAAGTTAAGATACAAAGAATATTCTGGCCATACTGTTATACCATTGTTTGAAAAGAATATGTCAAAACAAAACCACAAACAACTCCTTGAAGAGTCCCTAAGTATAACGTTCTGGAGCTTATACTGTATGTTAGTAAGTATACCAAATCACAGCAAAACAAACAAAAAATGTAGTCATATTTCTCCTTCATGTGATCTTAGCAACTGTCATCTATTTGGAATAGAATACGAGACGTGATCTTCTCAAACAGAACCTCATCTTCCACCCAGATTTACTGTTCAAGTGACTAGCCACAGCCTCTCTGCTAACTCTGATTGGTATTTACTTGTTTTAAAGTCTAATATTCCACATATTCATCCTATATATATTTTGTCATGCAATAAAAAAGCACTTTAGAGTAAATTCAACATGCAAACCAGAAGATCCTGAACTAAAAGATTTCACTCTCTTCACATTACCTAAGATCACTTCCATAGGACAAGGAGAATTCTCACTTAACATCAGTGAATCCAGATCTCAGATATTATAATACAGATAGGACACCTGAAACATTTGAATAATCACCATGTTCAATACTGAATCACTTAACAATTACTTTAGAAAACATGATGAGGCCTGCCTTGTCAAGTTTCTCCTGGAACCTTTCAAAACTGTCAGAAATGTTGAATTTCTGAACTCTTTTACATACAAATGAACCTCTTTGCATACTAAAAGCTTTGACATACTTTTTTCCAGTATACAAAACCTCTGACAACACTGCCTTGTTCACACACACACACACACACACACACACCCCTTAAACTATATTACTTCAAGGCATTCCTTCCTGAACTAGCAGACACGCCACGCCACAGCTGCATACGCTGGTACTTAAAAATATTCTTATCATAATCAACTTGAGATTTTAAGAGTCATTATGGATGCATATACCCTTCTGTACTGATGGCTACAAATCCCACCACGTGACATTAGCCACACACTGACATAAAGAAACAGGGAGGGAAACTCGGAGCTGTCAGGTCAGCACTCGGACGACCCAGGTGCGCGTACGTGGTGCTGAGAAGACTCACCTCTCCTTGCTTGGGGATGCTGAACTTGGACAGCTTGGCCTTGGCTCTGGCTGACTCCGACTTGGCGGCCGGGACACCCCTGTACAAGCAGTGCACGCCAGTCTCTGTAGACGACTTCAGCTTCGGAGACTCATCGGGCGCCTGATCTTGGCCGTCCATGGGCCGCACATAGGCGGTAGGCTTCTGCTGGACGAGGCTGGGTTTCGAAGCCAGGGAGGGAGGAAAGTTCTGCACGCAGTGGCCACTGCCGCCGTGCTTGGCTCCCATAGCAGGGGGCCTGTCCTGGGTCTGAAGACCCACCTCGACATTGCACACCTGTTTGGTCCGCGGTTGCTGTCTGCCAACGCCATCGCCAAGCAAGTTCCTGAGAGCGCCCTGTTGTGCTGAGTTGGAAGAAGAAGAAGAGGAAGATGAGGAGGAGGGGCTTGACACACTGGGGCTGGGGTTTTTATTACGATTTTCTGGGTGAGCAGATCTGTTCAGATCAAGCGTCCTGTGTCCGTGCTTACTTGCTCTCTGTTGGCCATCGGACGGCGGGTGCCCAGCCTTCTGCCAGCCCACGGTGCCCCGTTTACTCTGCTGCCCGGGGACGGCTGCTGGGGCAGATGTGGTGCTGCAGATGGATGCTGGTTGAGTCTGGGTTCTTGAATCTGCCACAAAATGTTCATCAATCTTGGTCACAGGAGCCTGAGGAACCCCAGGTTTGGGAACACCCACAAGATGACTCTGGTTTGATCGATCCGTGAGAAAGTCTTTCATTTCATCGTAATTGCCTAAAGTGTTCTGGAGCCGGTTGGAGAGCTCATCCCCCTTGTTAGTCTAGAGAGAGAACACAACACCCACAGTTCTGTTAGAGATCACAGGAACACAGGGGGATGATGGAAGAACAGGCCCTTATCACTCAAAGAGACAGACCTGCCACATTCAGAACGAGAGCAGGAAGATTGGATCAGACTCGGTGCTTCTGAAGACATCTGTCTACTCTCTGCATCTCACCAGAGCTGGACCACTGCTACCGGCCTCAGCACTCGAGAGTGAAGCATCTCTCCGTGGTCTTGTGCCACAGCCAAGGAAACCAGGAAATTTACTATTGCCACGTCACCAAATGGTCTGGACTAAGGCTTTTCTTAGGAGTGGATTTCCTTTTCCTTTCTTTTTTTCATTCCACTGTAAATTTTCCTTGAAAGTCCAGATTTGGCTCAAATTGTTTCACTTCCAATGTCTAAATATACAATTATTCTCATCAGAAACCCAGAGAGACAGACAGAAGGAGCCAGAGAGCACAGCACCATGTCCGTCACCCCGCCAGCAGTCCCTGGGCAGCAGACTAAGGGGGCACCAGGGTGCTCAATCTGCCCTAAGCCCCCGGCCTGAAATATGCTCACTTCCAAGCAGCCTGAGATATGAGTGAAATCTGGGAAGAGAATTTCATTTTGGAAGCGAGGTTGCACTTCTGGCCTTCAGCAGAAATAAGAAACAACCAACAGTTCTTTTCTTATGAACCATATCAAGTACCCTGCTCCTAGTACAAGCTGCGTGTGACAAATGTGTGACAAGTATGGAACCCAACCTCTGTTTAGTGTTTGCTTCCTAACAGTTTAGAAAACATAACAAACAGCACTGACTTTGCAAGTCAGTGCAGAGATGAAGTCAATTATGGATAAAAACCACAGCATGCAGATGTCCATCTTCAATAAAAGTTGTACTTCACTGAGGGACCAGACAGTAAAGACATACGAAAGAGACACCAAAATTGTGGGGGCGGGGGCATATTTAGGGGCTGAGCTGTCTCAAGCTGGGTTGGCCAGCTCCTGTAGTCAAAACTGCCATTCCACGGGGTTAAGCAGGAGGAAAGGCGGGGTGAAGAAGGACAAGCAGAAACCACCTACCTTGTAGGGTTCACTAAAGAGGGAGTAACTCGAATTAAATGTGCCATCGTCCTGCTGAGTTTCCTGATTTCTTCTCTCTCGTTCTTTTCTCCGTAACACGTTTCTATCTGGTTCGTAGACACTGCATAAGGGAGAAAGAGGAGGATAACCACACACACAAATTAAATGTAATGACCAATGCAACATTCACCTGAGTGCAGAGGTCTGCTTCACTGGGAAATGACGATGGTGAAGGGGAACATGGACCAGATGAAAGCCAGCCTAATCAAGCAGTATGGTGAGGGTGTTTTAGAATTCCATTCTTCAGGAGGGAAGAAAAATCTTCAGGACAAGTTGCAACCAGTACTAGACCTCTCTCCTAACACGTGAAAGAGGGAGTACCTACACAACTTTGACAGGAAAAGACTGAAAATAATCTTAAAGCAGATGGTAATTACAGCAATGTGTAAATAGAAATTATGAGTGTATTTCCTCTTATGACATAGCCCCAGAATGTTATATGGGAATGTGTCTGCTCTTTTCTTTCTCCCCCGCCTTTTTTTTGCATGGCTGTGTTTCTGTAGTGATTCTTTCATTAACTAGATCCCCAAAGAGCTGTTAAAACTCCATGCTGCAGTGGTTTTCACGGTTATGAGCCTTCTTCTGATCTCTGCTAATCAGTCAAGTCGTCAAACCCCTCCCGAATCTATCCTTCCTTCTGATATATTTGACACGATCACTCTTCCTCACCATGAAAAATGTGCAAAGAGGAAGGGATGCAGGCAACGACAGAGAGGACGGAAATTGAATCATGGTGTGTCATCAAGGAACTCGGGCTTTTTGTGCAAGAGAATTAATATCTATTCCCTCAAGATGTAATTACGAAGTGACCAGAAACCTGATAACTAGAAGGACTAAGGAAAAAAAATAGTGTTCCTTCCTCTTAGTGAGGGGAAAATAAAGGGGCTAATTCAACTAATAATAAGGAAGTGACTCGTTAAGTGATGGAAGGAAACAGACTTGTTTTTTCAGCTCAGTAGACAGAAATCTGGCTGCCGTGTAGACAACAGAACTACCCATTGTAAGGCACTACCACGTCCTCCAAATGAGTGCTGTGTGCATTTCCAGCAGTTAGTTTAAGTGACCTTGTCGTCATTTTGCTCAGACCTCCCTCTCAGTCTAGGAGACAGAGGCTGGACTTGGGAGCCAGGACGGCCACCTCCTCACCGCAATCCTGCCATAAACCAGTGATGTGATGACAGAAAAGCCATGCCATCACTCTCTCTGCAGCCCTCATTATAAAAAAGCACCTTCATGGTACTGTCACAAGGGTTAAACGTGAAGGAAATCTCCAAAAAGGGCTTTGTAATAGCTGCGGGTGCCCCAAATCCAAAGTGCTGCCTTCAAATGTTGTTATAATGAGAGGATTCGAGGGTTCAAAGAAGCAAAAAAATAAGTGAGGTTTGGGATATTTTTTTAGCTAAATTGCTATCTCGAGTAAAAGAGCATATGCATGTCATGTTGCTGTAAAGGATGCAAATAAAACGATCATAAAATAAATATTGCTTATCCTCCCAGCTCTGCCCGTGAGACCAGGATGTATTTTAAATTTGCTGTCAAAGGGGTGATGTTCAATGTGCTTCTGGCAAGACTTCGACAGCACCTAAGGCATTTCATTTAAATTTCAGATCAGGGAAGGTTAAAATACCCAGAACATGTAGCCTATTAGCATTTTAATTCATCCTTAGTACATTACCCAAAGTTATTCGGTTTGGGAGTCCAAGAAGTGACCTTCACGTAAGGGAGGCTGGGACCCTAGTCTTCCCACAGTGAGGCTCACCACTCCAACCCTATAGTTACTGGGGACTCCCCAGGGTGGCTTTGGTGACAGTGACGGGCTTAAGGGAGGCACGAGATGGGAATGACACTCATTCACACAACGAGGTTTCAGATTCACAGGGGAGTGCAGACATCTGGGCCTGACTTCTGTGAACATACCGTGGATTTCTGATGGAGGCTGCTCTGAGGACACAGAACACATGCTACGGATGGGCATGAAGTGGGCTGGAGCCAAGAGAGGCGTTGCAGGTTTCCAATGAACTGGCTCATTTCTGGACCAGCACTGGCACTCAGAAACACGTGCCTGCATCACATGCACACATCCATGGGTGAAGCACCTACTGTGTGCCCCCCATGCACAGATTCCCACAGACATGCTTGCTGTCTTCAGCCAACTCAGGCTAACCAAACACACAAGACTGGTGGGATGCATGAAGTGGACTGATGTAACACAGAGCAGGCAGGTGGTCACTCAGGATGATCCCCCGGGCTTCTGCGAAACCCCCTTCCCCAGTATGATACCTCCTGCATCTGCTGGCTGACGACTGAAACTCCACAACTAGAGAGTCATTCCTCTGGTTTAGGATGTCTTCACCCCTGTAAGAAATGCAGATACCACAAGGAGGGAAAACATTTTACACCTGATCAGCCCCCAGCGCCTAAGTGCGCATACATTTGTCAGCTTTTCCCCAGAGGCCGGAGGAAAGGACACAGGACATCACGGTCCAAGGGGAGTCCAAATAGGACTTGTGATGCAATGAAAAGTTCAGGAACAATGCAGAGTATAGCAATGACGATACAGAAGTTACATTTCAAGGGATTCCCTGGTGGTCCAATGGTTAAGAATCCGCCTTGCGGATTTGATCCCTGGTTGGTGAACTAAGATCCTACATGCCACAGAGCAAGTAACCCATGTGCCACAACTAGAGGGTCCACACACTGACACAAAAGATTGCACACAATGCAATGACGACTCCATCTGCTGCAACTAAGACCAGATGCAGCCAAATAAATAAATATTTTTAAAAAAAATTCCTAGAAGGGGGATTTGATGTTTGGCTAGCATTAAAAAAAAAAAAAGATACTTAAAAAAAAAATGAACCATACCTATTCTGCAGCGAGACTTGGACGTTTAAGAAAAAGGCATTATAAAGAAACAAAAGACCTATACATAGAAAACTATAAAACGCTGATGAAAGAAATCAAAGAGGACACAAACAGATGGAGAAACATACTGTGTTCATGGATTGGAACAATCAGTATTGTCAATATGGCTATACTACCCAAAGCAATCTATAGATTCAATGCAATCTCTATTAAGCTACCAATGGTATTTTTCACAGAACTAGAACAAATAACTTCACAATTTGTTTGGAAATACAAAAAACCTCGAACAGCCAAAGTAACCTTGAGAAAGAAGAATGGAACTGGAGGAATCAACCTGCCTGACTTCAGACTATACTACAAAGCCACAGTCATCAAGATGGTATGGTACTGGCACAAAGACAGAAATATAGATCAATGGAACAGAATAGAAAGCCCAGAGATAAATCCACGAACCTATGGACACCTTATCTTCGACAAAGGAGGCAAGGATAAACAATGGAAAAAAGACGACCTCTTTAACAAGTGGTGCTGGGAAAACTGGTCAACCACTTGTAAAAGAATGAAACTAGAACACTTTCTAACACCATACACAAAAATAAACTCAAAATGGATTAAAGATCTAAATGTAAGACCAGAAACTATAAAACTCCTAGAGGAGAACATAGGCAAAACACTCTCTGACATGAATCACAGCAGGATCCTCTATGACCCACCTCCCAGAATATTGGAAATAAAAGCAAAAATAAACAAATGGGACCTAATGAAACTTAAAAGCTTTTGCACAACAAAGGAAACTATAATTAAGGTGAAAAGACAGCCCTCAGATTGGGAGAAAATAATAGCAAATGAAGCAACAAAGGATTAATCTCAAAAATATACAAGCAACTCCTGCAGCTCAATTCCAGAAAAATAAATGACCCAATCAAAAAATGGGCCAAAGAACTAAACAGACATTTCTCCAAAGAAGACATACAGATGGCTAACAAACACATGAAAAGATGCTCAACATCACTCCTTATCAGAGAAATGCAAATCAAAACCACAATGAGGTACCATTACACGCCAGTCAGAATGGCTGCTATCCAAAAGTCTACAAGCAATAAATGCTGGAGAGGGTGTGGAGAAAAGGGAACCCTCTTACACTGTTGGTGGGAGTGCAAACTAGTACAGCCACTATGGAGAACAGTGTGGAGATTTCTTAAAAAACTGGAAATAGAACTGCCATATGACCCAGCAATACCACTTCTGGGCATATACACTGAGGAAACCAGATCTGAAAGAGACACGTGCACCCCAATGTTCATTGCAGCACTGTTTATAATAGCCAGGACATGGAAGCAACCTAGATGCCCATCAGCAGATGGATGGATAAGGAAGCTGTGGTACATATACACCATGGAATATTACTCAGCCATTAAAAAGAATTCATTTGAATCAGTTCTAATGAGATGGATGAAACTGGAGCCCATTATACAGAGTGAAGTAAGCCAGAAAGATAAAGAACATTACAGCATACTAACACATATATATGGGATTTAGAAAGATGGTAACGATAATCCTATATGCAAAACAGAAAAAGAGACACAGATGTACAGAACAGACTTTTGGACTCTGTGGGAGAAGGCGAGGGTGAGATGTTTCGAGAGAACAGCATCGAAACATGTGTATTATCTAGGGTGAAACAGATCACCAGCCCAGGTTGGATGCATGAGACAAGTGCTTGGGCTTTGTGCACTGGGAAGACCCAGAGGGATCGGGTGGAGAGGGAGGTGGGAGGGGGGATCGGGATGGGGAATACATGTAACTCCATGGCTGATTCATGTCAATGTATGACAAAACCCACTACAATATTGTAAAGTAATTAGCCTCCAACTAATAAAAATAAATGAAAAAAAAAAAGCCAACATGAAAAAAAAAGAAAAAGGCATTAAAGGGACTTCTCTAGTGGTCCAGTGGCTAAGACTCTGCACTCCCAATGCTAAGACTCCTGAACTCCCAGGTTCAATCCCTGGTCAGGGAACTAGATCCCACAGGCCACAATGAAGAGTCTGCATGCCGAAACTAAAGATGCAGCAAAATAAATTAATTTAAAAAAAGAACAAAAAGGCATTAGGATACAAGCCACATCGATGAAGCAGGTATCCGACTGGCTGCATTTTTGGGCTCAAGGGTCACTCCCAAATACGGAGAAGAGGGAGGTAAGATGCTGCACTCCTCTTTAGGCAGACCTGCCTTATTCCCAAACACCTGGAAGCGTAAAGATACCCAGAGGCGCTCGCAGATGCAGACTGCCACTGGCTTGCGTTCTCTAACGAGGTCCCGCAGGCTCACCCACCCTCTGGCTTTCCTACAAGGAGGACTGAATGCCCTCAGGACCTCCTCCACATAAGCCACTAACACAAATGCACTGGCCACCTTTCGTGGGACACCATGACGTACCCTCCACTCCATCAGATGAAACCAGAGTGACCCAAGATGACACCTCCCCCTCTCCCGAGAGGAGGGCGATGGAAGCCTCACCAGGGAGGCAATCCTTGTTGGCTGCCTTCCCTCAGGTTTCTCTTCTCCATCTGGAGAGGGAAGCACTGCTTTCACTGCTCATTCAGCATCTCCTACCAGGAACCTACCTCCTCCTCCCTTATCCTGAACTGGAACCACAACCCCCTCATCACCGACAGAGGTCATGGGAACAGAAAGTCTGGAGCTGCCAGCCCTCACCTCTCCCTAAGCGTCTGCACTTCTCTCTCTTCCACCGACACTGAGACAGTATCTGCCCAATGGTGATTCCACCATTCCTCTAACCGCAAGCCTGGGAAGGCTCTCACAACCCCGGAGAGCACATTTCTCTTGATGCCGTGCCAATAAAATTCAGCCCTCTTCCCCACTCTGCCATCCAGCAACACTAGGGTCGGGCCATTTGCTTTTCAAGCAAAGAAGCCTTCCTCCCACGTGCCAAAAGCCAGGCCAGCCTCCCTGGGGACAGTCACAGGGAACTCCGATGCTTGGCGTGTCAATACACAAACTCAGTAAGAGCCTCATGGTATGTGTCACGTCTCTTTGTTACCAGCAGACGGTAAAATCTCTATCATCTGTAAGGCGGTTTCTTGTTTCCCTGACATTTACAGGAATCATACTCCTCAAATGCATGTCACCAAATGTATTTATTTATTTTGCATGAAAGTAAAGGCAGTCAACTGCTATGATACTATTTATTACTTATTGCCAATGCATATCATTCCCACACAATGAAGCTTTTTAATCAACTTCTTCTAAAAGACTTACTTATTAAAAAAAAAAGTCAATGAAAAATGCTGTTAAAAACATATCTGATAATTTCCCATATATTTGTTTTTAATCTATAAATTGAAGGATTTTGTAGGGCTCTGGTCAAAGTCAATTGTGCTGCTTAAGGAGGAAAAGATGCACCAATATGACATTATCATTGCCAAAATTAATGTATCCTCGATTACATGGTGACAGCATGGAACCAAGCAGCAATAATACCTTTGAGCCTTAGACTTCTACCCTCCACTGAGCTCAAAGCATTTCACATATATATCCTTTGATCCTTACAACATCCCTTGGAGAAAGACAGGGATGGAAGATATTCCTAGGTTCACTATTTCAAAGATCGAGGAACTTAGGATAAGAGTTTGATTGTCTAAATAGTGTCATGAAGAAGACACCATGTGGAAGAACCTACGTCCAAAGTACTTTCTTCATGTCCATCCATGGAAGAGGACCTATCTAAGAACCAAGAAGTGGCCACATTTCCTAAACCCTGGTGTCCGCAAGCCCAGGGTGGAGCAGCTGGGAACATAAGCAGCAGCGAAGCAAAGCAGGGCAAGTGAGACGAAGGGAGGCTATTTTCTCCTTCAGACAGTAGTTAGAGGACCCCTTCTAGCAGAGGAGATTGACATCCTGTGATCGGGGCACTTGAGAAGGAGCCAGGATCGCTTCCTGTATGAGATCTCCTTTGAGCTGGGTCTCAAAGGAGCAGATGGAAGAGAGGGAAGGGAAGAGGACCAGGACGTAGAAGACCCACGAATGAGAAAGGGGCCTTTGACAGTGTTTGGAGGAGGTGACATTTGCCTCCACCACACCATCTTTAACCAGATGGAATTCCACATTCAAAGTTTCGTTTATTGGCTTTGCTCCACTGCTAAGCTACCTCACCCTAAATAAGTTTATTTGATCTCTTCCTGAAAGCGGGCCTGGTTGGGAGTGAATAATGAAGGGTGGATGCAAGGGAGAATGAACGGGCACCCAGACTCACTAGCCCTTCTTTACAGTTTGCATCAGGGCCTTCCTCAACCAGCTGGACCACAGAGGAGACAGTCTTATCTGTCCGAGGATGTGGACAGCCCTGGGATACAGGGCTGACACGCCCCCAGGGGGTGGGCTGGAGGCACAGGGTCAACGGGAAGAAGAAGCACCAAGCGAAGGGGGAAGGATGTTCTGCAGACACGCTCCTGCTCTTCAGAGCAGCAGCATCAACAACCGTGTGTAACTAAGGAAATGAAACCAAGCTCCAAAATTATAACAATTGCTTTAAATTTAATGAGTCTAATTAACAGCTCTTGTTATTTATAAAACAAATACTAAAAGATCAGTAATCCTTCCTTAAATCAGAGAAAAGCAAGGTTGCTGAAGTTTACTTGCAAAATTCTTTCTTAGTCTGCAGTCAGAGCAGTGGACTGAAGGGAAGAAAGGTGGTCAGGGAGTGGGTAGGTGATAGAGGCAAGTCAGGCAGAAAAGATGTGGCTGGAGACAGAGATGGGTAAGGAAGCAAGGATCTTCCCAAATGGGGTGCAGGAAGGCCCTGAGTTATTGGAGCTGCTGTGGTGTTGGTGGTGTTGATGGTGACTCTGACAGTTGTGATTGTAATGGTGATAATTGTGATAATGGTGATTGTGATGCTGATGACTATGATGATGGTGATGGTGGTGACAGTGGTGATGGTGATGATCATGATGGTGGTGATGGTGCTGATGGTGACTGATGGCAATGGTGGTGGTGATGGTGATGGCAATGATGGTGGTGAGTACAAAGGTGATGGAGGTGATAGTGGTGATTACAATGGCAATGACTGTGATGGTGATGATGGTGGTGACTGATGGTGATGGCTGTGATGGTGGTGGTGACTGTGATGGTGGCAGTAGGTGGGGGTAGTGATTAAAGCCCTGCTCGGGAATGAGGACTGGTCAACAGTGCATACTACTAACCCTTAAACCCTGAAGAACACTCCAATGACCCTGCTCACTAATACTAGGCTTTTCACTCTGAGTCACTGAATCCCAGTTCCCATGCCTGCTCACCCTACTTTCCCCCCACAATTCTATGCCTGGCTCACCATAAGCTCTGTAAGTATAAGCGTCAACCCCACGATTATTTCCACCATGGATATTTTGAAAAGGTCAGCCCAACCTTACTTGTGTGTCTCTGACCAAAAAGGCTGTCTCAATCTTGGAACTCTGAAAGAATTTACAGATCTCTGCCTTAGGGCTGCCAGCCTGTTCTATGAGAAGGGGAAGAGATTTGGGGCTGGTCTGTGCCATAATCTCTCCTGCACAACAGCTTTTGTGAAACTAAAAAATTGAAGGGAGTCAGAAAGTAATGGACACTCACAGAAAAATTCAGCCAGTAAATATTTCAACAAAAACTAGCCTTTTGGGATGACCTGTACCACCATCTCAGACCCATTAGGCCCAGATTAAATTTTGCTAATACCAATTCCCCTTTATTACTCTACACAGCCACTGTAGGAAGGACTTCACATGCATTATTTCATTTCATAGTCTTTAGAATCCCAAGAGACTTCTCTATCCACCCACAAAGAAACGAGAGGCTCAATGCCCATAGCCGGTGAGCGACAATGCCTGGGTCTGAAGCCAGGCCGTCTGGCACCAGAGACTGACTTCTTTGACTCAGCTTGCGTGGCTCCCCAGGAACTTACTCATTGACAGACTTTGACAAATGGTGCCCCATCTTTTGTTAGTAAATGTCAGGCAGAAGGGTGTTCATTTTCAGATCGTGACAATTTCAGTTCATTCTTCCAAGATCTGCTAAGCCCCCTTGGTGGTTATGCATGAACCATAAGAATTCTTCTAAATCCTATAAAATATAACTGGAATAAGCAAGTCAAGTGAGTCAGCACAAGAAATTAACTAATATTCCAGCTGATGAATTCTATATAGTGAGCTCCTTGAGAATTACAGAATACCACAGATAGTGCATTTTACAATGGGGCCAGCAGGCCAGGTCACTGCTGCAGGATGGGCCTGGGCACTGACTGTTTCCCAACTATTTACTGAATCCCGACTCCATTTCAATCTTGGTGGAAATGACGACTGCTCCAAATCTCTCTCGTAAACATGCTCCAGTGAGTGTTCAGAGAGATGACAGATAAATGACAGCTTTGCATAGCCAAGGGTTAAACGCTTTTCCTCAGGGATCCTCAGTCTTGGTGCCACGAGAGCAAGTGTCAGGTTCTAATGGAATTGTTCCGTGATAAACCACTGGGCTGGATGACAAGCAGCTTTCAAAGAGTCTCTCCATATAGTATCCACAGCCCAAGTTAATTTGAGTTTCTTAACAGGACCTCTTCGCTTTACAATATAAAAGTGCCTTGGGATGAAGCAATTACACTGATTTACCATCTTCTCCTTGGTAGACTATAAAGACACGGCAGAACCTCGCAAGAGCCGTAACTTAACCAAATGAGGCCCACCTGCGAAGCCCCTACTATGCCATTTCAAAGAGTCCACCACAGCCCAAGGCACAGAACCGGCATCCATCACAGGGGTCCATAGTGAGCAGGATGCCTACTCCCAGGGCTTCTCATGTTAAGAGCCCATAAATTACTTTTCCTTCACCAAATGCTCAGTTAAATTTCATTTTCACTTTACAGCATCAGTTGTTAAACTTCAGCTCCAAGGGATTTTAAAGCCACTCCCAAGGAGGGCTCTGTCTTCCAGCCTCTTGTAACAAGGATGCTCTCCCAAACAACCCCGGTGTGGCCACTGAGGCTCACGGGCCAGGGTGCCCATGTGAAGGGCAGAAGAGTGACTGGCATGCCTCATCTAACTTCCTGATGTTTTCAACAGGTCAGGCTCCCGGACAAGGAAACCTCTGGGACCTCAAGCATCAACCATTAAGGAATGGCTCACCTTCTTCCTAAACCCAGCTCTTCACCTCTGCTTCCACCCAGAAACAGGATTGAGATAAGCACTGACCTGCGGACATGGGCCCTGGAGGAGGAAATGGCAACCGCTCCAGTATTCTTGCCTAGAAAATCCCATGGACAGAGGAGCCTGGCGGGCTGCGGTCAGGGGGTCACAAAGGGTCAGACACGACTGAGCACACATGCACGCTGACACGAATACTCTGAAGATGAGCAGCCGTCAGCGCGGGCTGCTGCAGTGTGAGGTCCAGAACCGACCCAGGGCTAGGAGGACGACAGAGCGCTCCCGCTGTGGACAGGCAGCATTAAAGGGAAACTGGGGCTGACATATGTGCACTGCCGTATGTAAAACAGCTCGCGGGAAGCTGCTGCATAAAAGGGAACTCAGCTCAGGGCTCTGTGATGACCTCGAGGGGCGGGATGGGGCGTAGGGCGGAGACAAGAAGAAGGGGACATGTGTGTACTTATAGCTGATTCACTTCGTTGTACAATGTTGTAAAGCACCTATACCCAAATTAAAAACAAAATTTGACCTGTACACATTCCACAATTTAAACAAACAGAATGAAAAATCCATTCAATTCCTGGATCCTAAAATATTTTCAAGGCTACAGAATATAATTATGAGAAGCATAATAATATCAATATTGGACAACTGTCGTGTTCAAGAGTTTCTAAAGAATTTTGTATTTGTTATCTTCTTTATCCCTCTCAACAAACCTGTTATGTATCCTCTGTTTATGCAAAGCACAACATCATAATGAATGTATATATAAAATGAAATAAAATCTGTGTGCCATAAAGATTCTTATGCTCATTTTACAAATAGACACCCTTCTTCAATGAAAAGGGCTTAGGAAATTTAAACCTAACTCTTAGTAGTAACCATTACTATTAAATTCTAAGTTCTGTATAAGTTCTGGATATTAAATACAATTTAAGTTTTTAAAATAATAGATTCTTATTCAAAAAATGCTCAGCTAACACACACTGTATACAGAGTGCCAGCCAGTCTGTGGCCCCACCTTGACACAGAGACTCCTGAGGATGTTTCTCCATCTTGCTGGGGTGAAAATTCTGTAGTCAATTATGCTTGATGTAGAGGAAGATGTTGAAAATTATGAATTATTTGAACTCTACGGTTCTATAATTCATCCTGTGCAAGTGACACTAAAGATGATTGATTCTAAATATCCATATAACACAGTGTCAGAAAACCAAGGGGTCCTCCCATGACTGATGCATCACTCACACATTTCTCCAGTTCAACCAGACATGCCATTGATCATAAAACTGTTTTATTTGATCCCTAGAACATTAAGATAGTATATATTATGAGGCTGCCTACACATGATGATAATTATCCCAGTTCTCCAAGAAACGTTTCAAAGAGGACACTCGCTAAGTCTGTTCTGACAGCATGCTTGCTCCATGTTTTCTTAAAACGTCACCTCTTCTTCTTTCCTCTCCTTCCCCAGCCCTTGTTGTTGTTGTTGTTTAGTTGCTATCCTGTCCAAATCTTTTGTGACCACATGGACTGTAGCACACCAGGCCCCTCTGTCCACAGGATCCTCCAGGCAAGAATACTGGAGTGGGTTGTCACTTCCTGCTCCAGGGGATCTTCCCAACCCATGGACTGAACCTGCATCTTCTGCATTGGCAGGCAAATTCTTTACCACTGAGCCACCTGGTAAGCCCCTTCCCCAGCCTTTAACTCTTTTTTTTATGTTTCCCACATACACCCATATACAAAGTAAGCCCAATGTCTTAGGCGATGTAAGGAGCTCCAATATTAGGGTAAGTTTACTAATGTCCACACCTCTCAGAATAAACTGGCAATGCCTGGCTTACAAGAGGCACTCAATGACCATTTATTTGTTCCATGAACAGAGGAACAGATGGATGAATGAATCATTGACTTTCTTTTTCACTAATCCCACCTTCAACTAAGCCAGGGAGGAGAAGCAACACTGGGAGTGGATTTGTCTGGTCTCAGGACACTAAAGCACATGCTCCGATAAACAAAGCCCTTTCAGGTACATTCTGAAAGCAGCAGCTTCGAGGAGCTGCTGAAGCTAGGCTTTAACAAATAATTTTTTTAAGATTTGCACAAAGAGACAAGGAAGTGTCATGATGTTCTTTTGCAATGAAAAATCTACATGCATTTATGGAACATATTGTATTAATAACAGGTCAGTGGAAAACAAACTGGAAAATTACTGAACTCGAAGCCTTCAGTAAGAAGAAAATGAATGAGAGTCGGCTTGGAATCACACGGAAAAGACACAGCAAAGCCTCCCACTTAACAAGACCTTAACTTCCAAGGACTGTCCTCTATATTCAAAGGCATTACCGCTGGGCCGGGAGTGAGAAGACTCAGAGGTGATCCACCAACAGACAAGCTGTGGACTATTCCGTCCTGCAGGCTCAAACATGTGAACCAAAGCAATCCATACACTGATCAGTGAGAAGCACAGAAGGTACTTGAAAATGTTAACATGTTCTGCCAAGGTGAAGTGTCATGAGCTGGATGGAAGGTGATTAAAATACCTACCACGCAGGAAAAAATATGACCCCTTATCCATCCCAGGTAGATGGCCTGAGAAGGCCGTCACGAAGTGCTGGCTTTGACCTAAGAATGTCCTAACTAGGAAGATACAATTCGTACTTAGGAGATCACCACAAAATGAATTATGAATTAAATTACAAATAAAATTTAAACCAGTTAAATATCATTTCAAGAAGACTGGCTGACAAATTACAATACTTCATCCAATGCAACAGTATGTCGCCATTGGATGGCACGGATCTAAATGTGCAGATGTGGAAAATATCCAAGACACATAAACCGAAAAGAATAAGTTGTAGATGGGAAACGATATAATCTCTTTTACATAAAATAACCTGTGTGTTTATGGATACATGAAAATGTTTAAATATTTATCTCTGAGATGAATGATGGAATGGTGGGGAGAGAAGGGAATTTATATTCTTCTGTCTTCTTTCAATATTTTATAACCACATATTACTTTTGGAATAAACAGCATTGTTTTAAAAATATTAACAGTGTCTTTTTTAACTTTTTATTTTATATTGGAGTACAGTTGATTAACAATCTTGTGATAGTTCCAGGTGCAGAGCAGAGCCATACACGTCCATGTAACCACTCTCCCCCAACCTCCCATCCTATCCAGGCTACCACTTAATATTGAGCAGAGTTCCCTGTGCTATGCAGCAGGTCCTTGTTGCTGCCCATTTTAAATATAGCATGTGTAGTGCGGGCCTCATGGGTAGCTCAGTGATAAAGAATTCACCTGTCAATGCAGGAGACACAAGAGACTTGGGTTTGATCCCTGGGTTTGGGGAGATCCCCTGGAGAAAGAAATGGCAACCAACTCCAGTATTCTCACCTGGGAAATCCCATGGACAGGGGATACTGGTGGGCTACAGTTCATGGGGTCGCAAAAGAGACATGACAGCACACACACATGCAGTGGATCCCTTTCTGAACTATCTATAAACATGCAAAATGTAAAATTAAGGCTGCGCTGTGCTTAGTCATTCAGTCATGTCTGACTCTTTGTGACCCCATGGACTGCAGCTCACCAGGCTCCTCCCTCCATGGGGATTCTCTAGGCAAGAGTGCTGGAGTGGGTTGCCATACCCTCCTCCAGGGGATGTTCCCAACCCAGGGATGAACCGAAGTCTCCCCGCACTGCAGGCAAATTCTTTGCCATCTGAGCCACCAGCGAAGCCCATGAACGCTGGAGTGAGTAGCCTCTCCCTTCTCCAGCAGATCTTCCCAACCCAGGAATTGAAGTGGGGTCTCCTGCATTGCAGGCAGATTCTTTACCAGCTGAGCTACCAGGGAAGCCAAAATTAAGGCAGTGATTAGTAAGTTTGGATTTACTAATCAGATTTCGTGCTGCCCTCTACCAGGACCCTGGCTCTCCCCGCCAGGCCAGGCCGATTTTCTCCTCTACTCCTTCTCTCCTACTGACCACCCTCCAGAAGGATACACTAAACCAATCTCTCCACCTATCTCACCTACTGACTTCAATCCAACCAAATTCTACATCAAGCAAAAACATTCTGAATTTCCCAGTATTTCCCCTGTAATTACACATGCAAAAACAAAGAAAGAAAGAAAGCCACTATATTCATCTTGAGAGCATCTAACTTCTCACCGCACCTACTCCAGTATCATTTGGGCCTCAGACAAATAACATGCATGATTCCCAAGGATAATTCAGAAGACACCAGGTCATTTGACAGCAGCTCTGGGAACTTCTCTTTGGGAACTCAACTTGTCTGCTTCCTCCAAGAGACACAGAACCACAAGATTATGAATCCTAGGCGCAGAGGCATTTTGGACATTGCATTTATAGTGGGACAACATTTTACATCAGAAAGGGGTGGCTGAACTTCCAAGGCCCTTCAGTAACTCTGAACCCTACTCTCCTGGCTACAAAGTAACTGTCCATTCCCTACAAATCTTTCCTGCCTTCTAATTTCTCTAGGACTCTTTTCCAGTTTTTATGTGAAACTGACTCATCTTTCATCTCATCAAACTTTGTTTGCTGTTTAAGAAATACTACTTATGATATTTCTTTTCAAGTTTAATTTTAGAGGAAAAAATAATTTTTCTTCAGATTATGTTGTGTGTTTCCTTTGTTTCAAATATTTACATTTTAAGCAGTTGTCTATAACTAGTATTGAGTCTTATAGAGCAACAAAATTATCTTTAATAAATGCAAAATCACCATAATATTAGACATATCACATTTTCTTCAACATTAAAGGCTATGACTAATGGTATTTCTATTATTATCTCTAAAAATATTAGTAAGTCTGCAAATCCAACGTGCCATTTCCTAACCATGTCAATTATTTACCAGGTATATTAAGAAAATATATAAAAGAAATAATAAATATGTAAAAATTGCATATCTCCACTAATAATTTAAGAAATGCAAACTATATCAAAGTGAAATCATTTTTATCTGTCCAATTGAAAAAAAATTTTTGAAAACAAGGTATAAAGATAATATAATATTCAATCCCAGTAAGTGTTGGGTGACTGGGGTGTCTCCCCTGGGGCTGAAGGGAGGACAGACCAGAATATAATTCCTGAAAACAACAGTGCATTTTGTAGTACATATTTGGAAACTTTAAAGAGAATTGTTTACCTTGCTAATCTCCTTCTAGGAATCTGGCCAAAGAAAACTGTCAGAAATGCAAAGATTCATGCAGATGAAATTTTTATCAGACTATTGTACATAAGGGGGCTTCTCTTATAGCTCAGTTGGTAAAGAATCCACCTGCAATGTGGGAGACCCCAGTTTGATTCCTGGGTCGGGAAGATGCACCGGAGAAGGGATAGGCTACCCACTCCGATATGCTTGGGCTTCCCTTGTGGCTCAGCTGGTAAAGAATCCACCTGCAATGCGGGAGACCCGGGTTTGATCCCTGGGTTGGGAAGATCCCCTGGAGAAGAGAAAGGCTAAGGTACACTCCGGTATTCTGGCCTGGAGAATTCCATGGACTTGGGGTCCTTGGGGTTGCAAAGAGGCAGACACGACTGAGTGACCTTCGCTTTCACTTTCATTGTATCTAAGAGGGGGAACCAGAAGCAACCCTGTGTGCAATGGTTAGAAAATAATGAAATCATTTGTATGTTGTAGCCACTCTACTCATGTGTTCAATAATATTTAATGACATAGGAAATGCCCACAATGTAATATGAAATAAAGAAACAGAATAAGAATTATATAAGCAATGTGATTAAAATTCCATTAAAATTATCCACAGACACATGTGTGTATGTATGTGTGCACATATACATGAATATATACATAAAGAATCTAAGAGAATATCAAGATGTTAACATTGGTTATTTCTTAGTAACAGAAAAAAATAACATTTTATTTTTCCTTTGCTTTTACTTAGTATGTTTGATGCTGTGTATTAAACATTTATTATTTTTCATACATATTAGGATAGGTACTCTCAAAAAAAAACCACCGAAAATATTCTTTCACATTTTTCTGTACGATGTCATGGAAAACCTTGAACAAATTTTTGGCCAAACCAACAACAAGTGTTGGTGAGGATGTGCAAAAGCTGGAACCATGTATACACTGCTGGTGGGAACATACCAATAAAGTACAACTGTCATGTAAAAGAGTATGGCACTTGCTGAAAAAATGAAAACTAGAATTACAATATGATCAAACAGTTCTACTTCTGGCCATATACCTGTAAGACTTGAAAGATGGTCTCAAAAAGATCAATGTTCACAGCAGCATTATTCACAACACCCATGAGGTGGGAACAGCCCGAGTGATGAGTGACTGGGTAAACTAACTGTAGTCTGTACATGCAATGGAATATTACTCAGCCTTAACAGGAAGGAAATTCTGACGAGCACTACAATGTCATGGGCTGAACTGTGTCCCCTGCACCCCACCAATTTCTATACTGAAGCCTTAACCGCTAGTGCCTCAGAATGTGACTGTACTTAGAGATAGGGTCTTTAAAGAGGTGATTAAGTCAACATGAGGTCATTAGGGTGGGTCTTAACTCAATCTGACTGGGGTCTTATGAAATGAGGACACATGAAGGAGAAATCAGGAAGGCCTGTACAAAGACCACAGGAAGATCTCACGAGAGCTTGTCCTCTGCAAACCAAGGACAGAGGCCTCAGAAGAAACCAAACCTGCAGATACTTTGACCTTGGACTTCCAGCCTCCAGGACTGCAAGAAAAAAAATTTCTGTTGTTTAAGCCCCCCCCAAGACCAAAAAATAAACATTCATTATTAAAAAAAAAATTCTATGATCCTAAAAATTCTATGGCCTTAGTGTATGAGGAAGAGTTAAAAGATGTGAAACTAACCGGATTTATTTTACACATCTGAGCTATGACAAGCTTGCACCTACATACTCACACACACAAATGTGGGCTACATGAATCGTCAAATCTGTACGAAACATCTGAGTTACTTGCAACTCTCTAAAATTAACTCAAATCATTTACCAGATGGCAAATTCTGGAAATAAATTTAAAATATGCAAAAAAATACTATCTGACTTTTATATGAAACACAGAGTACCTAATTATAACTTTGTATTTCAATTTTGAGAAGAATTTTTATTTCTAATATCAGTTCTGAATGATAATCAATTCTGATTTGCAAAAAGGTCTATGTTTTGTAAGCAAGTAAGTATTTCCCACTTGCAATTTTTATTGGACAATAAAGACCATATGGCTGAGAATTCATCTGAATAAATAAAAAAAAGATACAAATTTTTATAATACAATGTGCCTCTAAAACTTTTTAAGACCCTCTGCAACAGCTTTTTGTGTGTCTCCAATTAAGATTTACTACATAATAAAATGATGTAGTAATAATACACAACCTTTATCTAAAGTCGTATTATTCTTCGATATTTACCCTTGCTACACCGAAGCATATAAATCATGCAAGGGAATTCTCACGATACACATTATTTAGGGCACAGAATCATTTTGATTTAATTCTCAGTAAGTGAAGCAGTAACTTGTTACTTGAGACTGGCAAATCAATATCAAATGCTTGTTCTAAGATTGCTTATCACTCTAGTCATGCAAGTAGCTTGAAAAACTGAAGTATTCTCATTGACAAAGGGATTGCTCTATTTGTTTTCTAAAAGCTTTCCCATATGACACTATACTTAGTTTTACAACCAAGAAAAAAATCAATTTCTTTCTTCAACTTGTCAATCAGAAAACACATACAGAAACAATGATTTTATTAGAACATATAAAAGTACACTGAATAATAATGTAAGATGCAATGGAAATATAAAACAACGTTATATATAAAATATACACATATAAAATAGAATTAACATACACATAAAACAGAATGAATATACATATGAATAGAGACTTAAATGCAAAAAAAATTAAATATGGAAATTAAAACTAAGATGACAAAAATCAGTTGGACAGACTTACTCTTATCTTTGGTTTTCAAATATACCCATCTCTTTTTCAGTTCAGAATTCAAAATAATAAATAAAATGATTAGAACAACTACCTTTTCCCACTACCATGAAAGTCAACTGAAACCTAATTTTTTTAGTTTGTTTGTTTTTATGTATGAACACTAAACTTCCTAGGGGGTGATAATGCTGGCACATTCATATCAGAGCACCAATAAAAAAAAAATTTCTCTTTAAAACAGAGTCTGAGTGACTCTAAATTATACTTTATACAATAAAGAACCAAGAAATACAGATGTCTGCCTGGCTTTTGATCTAGTGCCTATAAAGACTCCTAAAAAGTTATATATGGGCAACTACCTTAGGTAGATAGCAACATAATACACTGATCTAATCATTATCCACATCCCCTCATTACATCAAGGTCACTCAAGCTCACCATGTATGAAGTAGTAAATGTCACCCATACACATTGCCTCATATAATTTTTTTTAATTTTAACATATTATTATTGTTTTTCAGTCGTGAAGTTATGTCCAACTCTTCACGACCCCATGCACCCAGGCTTCCCTGTCTTTCACTATCTCCCAGAGTTTCTCAAATTCATGTCCACAGAGTTGGTGATGCCATCCAACCATCTCACCCTCTGTTGCCCCTTCTCCTCCTGCCCTCAATCTTTCCCAGCATCAGGGTCTTTTCCAATGAGTCGGTTCTTTGCACCAGGTGGCCAAAGTACTGGAGTTTCAGCTTCAGCATCAGTCCTTCCAATGAATAGTCAGGGTTGATAGCCCTTAGGATTGGCTGGTTTGATCTCCTTGCAGTCCAAGAGACTCTCCAGAGTCTTCTCCAGCACCACAATTCAAAACCATCAATTCTTTGGCACTCAGTCTTCTTTATGGCCCAACTCTCACATCCATACATGACTACTGGAAAAACCACAGTTTGGACTATATGGACAGTTGTTGGAAAAGTGATGTCTCTGCTTTTTAATACACTGTCTAGATTTGTCATAGCTTTCCTTCCAAGGAGTAAGGTATTCTAATTTCATGGATGTAGTTACCATCTGCAGTGATTTTGGAATCCAAGAAAATAAAATCTGTCACTGTTTCCACTTTTTCCTCTTCCATATTTTAACGGATGGTTATTGCCAAGCACCAAAGGTTGACTCTTAAAAGTGAAGTCTGCTCCAAGAAAAGTCATTTCTTGTTCCAGTGTCCATTCCCTGGGAGGGAACCACACTGTGCCCTACCTGGGCGTCCTCAAGGTCACCAGCAAGGCAGTGCACTGCTCCATGGCATCTCACGATTAGCAATACACGACTGAGCGCCCATCAGGGCTCTCTTCTCTACAGCCAAGGCCGACTTCCTCCATTCAGACTTCCATCCTTGGGAACCCATGGAACCACACACTGTAACAAAGTGGAGCCTGCTTGAGAACTGCTCACACCAAGAACCGCCCTGGTGCGTGCATGTGTGTGAAGTCACTTCAGTCATGTCCAGTTCCTTGCAACCCTACAGACTGTAGCCCGCTGGGCTCCTCTGTCCATGGGCTTCTCCAGGCAAGAACACTGGGAGTGGGCTGCCATGCCCTCCTCCAGGGAATCTTCCCAACCCAGAGATGGAACCTGAGTCTCTTTACATCTCCTGCATTGGCAGACAGGCTCCTTACCACTAGTGCCACCGGAGAAGCCCAAGAGCTGCCCTTACTTTACCCGAACTCTGCAAAAACAAGGATGCTTATGAGGTCTATTGCACCCAAGGATCAGCACCTATATCAAGCTTAAGAAATCCTCACTGAATTAGTCAACCTTCTGTCCAGGAATGCTGCCAGCGTGCTGGGACCCTCCAAGTGTGGATGAATCACATTTAGTTGAAGCAGTAACCAAATACCGCAACTATGAATAAAAATGACTGCAACAGAGGATGAGGGCTCTTCAGTTGACCGTCCAGTCCTGACAAATGAGGACAGCCAAGCACTTTTGACCAGTCTTGGCCACAAAGCTTACGGGTCCACGAACCAGAAAATAAACTGCACTGGGAAGACTCCAGCTTGGAATCACAGGATCCAGGTTCTAGCTCCAGGGTTACCTTTTCTTTCTCTCAAGCACTTGAAGAGCAAGACCTCCCCTTTCTGAATGAAATAAATGCTATTTGCAGCAACATGGATGGACCTCGAGATTATCATACTAAGCGAAGTCAGTCAGACAAAGACAAACATCACATGATGTCATCTACACATGGAATCTAAAATACAACACAGGTGAGTTTATCTACAAAACAGAAACAGAGTCACAGACATAGAGAAGAGACTTGTGGTTGCCAAGACAGGTAGGGATGAGGGAGGGATGGATTGGGAGTTTGGGATTAGCAGATGCAAACTATTATGCACAGGATGGATAAATAAGGTTCTACTGTATAGTGCATGGAAGTACATCCAATATCCTAGATAAACAATGATGGAAAAGAATACGAACAAGAATATATATATATATATATATATATATATATATATGTACATATGGGTTTCCCTAGTGGCTCAGATGGTAAAGAATCTGCCTGCAAAGAGGGAGACCCAGGTTCATTCCCTGGTTTGGGAAGATTCCCTGGAGAAGGGAATGGCAACCCATCCCAGTATTCTTGTCTGGAGAATCCCACGGACAGAGGAGCCTGGCAGGCTACAGTCCATGGGATCGCAAAGAGTCAGACACGACTCAAGTGACCTGGCATGCGTGCCTGTGCATACACACAGACACACAGACACACACACACACACACAAATAATTAAATTGCTTTGCTGTAGAGCAGAAATTAACACAATGTTATAAATCAATTAAACTTGAATAAAATAAATTTTTTATGAAAAGAATTTCCTTTCATTTATGTATTCTCAGGATCTAACAGTGCTCAGCATAGGATCAGCCCCCAGTGAGTGTTTGATCAATGAAAGAGCAAGAGAACGCATCTTCTTTGTGTTTACCTTAAGCCCCTCATGTTTCCAAAGTTTTTAAAACAAGGACATCTCAACACCCATAGGACTTTACATCAGATTGTTTTGAGAACAGGTGAACTAATACAAACAAAAATTGTCTATTAACTATAAAGGTAAGTTAAACAAAGGTGACAGAGTTTATAAAGGTAAGTTCTAAGTAAAGATGCATTCTTGGGATGGGTGTGGTGGCTGTCAGGAGGGTACTTCAAGGAACAATTGTGAATAAAAATAAAACAACCTCCAAAAGCCCAGATTTCTCCTCTGTCCCTAAACCACTTAATCCACCTCTTGGCTTCAAAGATGCTCAATCTACCAAGAAAAATCACTGATATGGTTCTAACTAAACCTGTAAGTGTGTGCCAGGCTCTGAAAAACTAAGGTGTTGAAGAAAATTTTTCTAAGTCTCTGCTGACAAGCTTCTCCCCTCATGAATTTCCCACTTAACATAGATGGCACCACTGTTACAATGCCTTAGGTTTGAAGTGTCTACCATTTATCTATCACATTCAATTCCTTTAATTTAACAGCCCCAGGATTGGCCCACACAATACCTAAGGTCATTATTATCCTACCAACTTTTAAAAAACTAAATTCATATCATTACACATGCTTGAAGAAAAAAATGCTTCTTCAATAATCCCCCTTATGAGTTTTGGAATCATAGGTAAAGTATTTGGGGAAAAAAAATTTAGCTTACCTCATAACATATTCAAAAATAAATCCCAATAAATTAAAGAATCATTTTTAATGAAGTTATATACCAGGAATAAAATAAAAGTAAATATTTAAGTGATCTTGGAGGGGACTAGGATTCTTAATCACTAAAGCAATAAAAAAAAAAACTTGTGATATTTGACCATGTAAAAATTATACATTTATATACTTCATAAGATCTCCAGCTAAAATATTAAGAGAAAAAATTTAAAGGATATAAAACATATAAGAAAAGGGATAACAGTATTATTTCATATGGGGTTGACAAAAAAGTTCGTTGAAGTTTTTCCAAAAGATGTTATAGAAAAATCTTAACAAACTTTTTGGCCAACTCAATATATAAAGAGTTGTTAGAAATAAAGAAAATGGTTTAAAAATAACAGATAAAGTGAATCAGGATATAAAAAGCAAGTCCAAAAATAAAAAAATGAAGAGAAAGAGGAAAAACTGAACATGTTAAGAATGCAGATAACCAGTAATTTTAAAAAAGGGAAAAAGAAAGAAAATCACCTTCCATACCAAATAGATGAAGAACTAAAAGTATAATCTTCAAAACAGACAATGGTACAGGGCAGCAGGAGGTCTCACTCACTCCTGCTGGTCGCTAAACAGGTCAAGTCTTTCCGAAGGGAAATTTGACAATATATCAAAAAGTGTATTAAAGCTCACAATCTCCAAACAGGAAATCCATTTTTAAGAATTTTTGCTAAAGGAATTACCAGTGATATCTGCAATGTCTTCTGTATAGGAAAGCTCACCATAGCTCATGTTAATGTAACAGCTAAAATATTATGAGGAAAAAGAATCTAAAGGTCTAATAGAAAAGGGTTAAGTAAGTTACAGTGCTTTCATGTAACTGAGTATTATGAATCTGTTTTCCAGGAAAATATCACAATATTTAATGATAAATTCTTACAATATTAGTGAAAATGCAAGATTCATAATTATATAGGGTAGGATCCAAACATGCGGGGAGGGGCCAGGAGGAACACACATTGTGTGGGCTTGGCCCCATGAGAAGAGCAGGAATGGTACTCTCAACCTGAACCTGGAGTGACCTGCTGCTTTCTGTTTGGTTTCTTAAGTGTGCGATTTGGGTTTCTGTTGACTCTGAAATGGCATGGATAGAAAGAAAGACTTCCAAAATCAATATTTCAAATTATAAAACTCTTGGCTTTATTTCTTCTCACCTGAAAAAAAAAAATCCCAATCAAGTCACTAAATGAAGAGGGGAAAAAAAAGAGAAAGGAGGAAAAGGCAAGGACAATACAGGAGTCATTCCTCTGCAATGAAGAGTCCAACACAGAAGCCTCTTCAGCCCCCGTGTGGTTCTCCAGAGGACACAGGACACAGAGGGACCCATGAACACTGTAGCTGAGCAAGTGGACCTACAGATGTCTGCGTTCCCACCACGCGAAGGGTACTGGGTGGTCTCCGCAGATCTGAGCCCAAGAGACCACCTGGCCCCTTATCTCATCATCTCCAGGATTCCAACCTTCCACAAGTCGACTTACATTGTCCTCAAATTTAAAAACTACAACAACAACAAGTGGTGATATCAATAAGCCCCCAGAATGATGAGCAAGTGTGTATATATCAAAAGGAAAGGAAAAGGGCTGCAGATAGCAAAAAATGTTTTACAGTAAGCCACAGAGAAGAGTAAACTATCTCAACCATTTTGTGAACTAGTAATACAAAGAGAGCTTTGATTTTATTTCTCATATATTTCATAAAAGCTGGAGAGAGAGAGTGAAACACATCACAGGGCTTGCCGTTTTGGGGGAAGAGGCTGGGCACCAGGCCAAATCTTCCTGTGATTTTACCCCTGATACATAAAGACCACAACGTAACAAAGCATTCAAGTGATGGAATCTGTACCTAAGGGTCATGAGACTAAGCAACATGTTTTATTTTCTTCTTTACAGTTCTTCTACATTTAAATTTTCCTGAAATTGGTCTTACTTATACAATGAGAAAAGACTTTTATAACTGTGCTTAAAATGCTAATTAGCTAAATGAAATGCCACCTTCATTATGTCAGCTTCCTGCTCAAAAATCTACCACAGCTTCCTAGGGATTAGTAGCTATCCAATCAAACTTACTCTCTTTCCAATCTTTTCTATCAGATGTGATGATTTCCAGAATCCTTAGCACGACATAAGAATTCTCCCTAGCCCCCTGCCCTACCCATCGACCTACCTGCCTCCCCACCCCTAACCAAGTTACTCTGCTACACGCGCTCGTATTCCTGAAAGGCCAGGTTGCTCCCCACACACTGGGCTCCTTACGGTGCACACATCTGGGTCGGCATGGAATTCTGTTTCCTGACTCACAACTCATTACTGGAAGGTTCCTCCTCTCCTCTAGGGGGCAGTCTCTCCCATAACTAGCTCCTGGCTCCAGGGGCCTGGGACTCACATGGAGTCCAGATAGCTTTCTTCATCCTCTTCCCCACCCAAACTCTGCATTCTCGGGCAACTCGTTTTTGCTCTCCTAGAACCCAGCTCCATGCATAGCTCCAACGGGGCACTGAATACATGTTGTGAAATTGAGTCCTCTCAACAGACTCATTGGAAAAGACCCTGATGTTGGGAGGGATTGGGGGCAGGAGGAGAAGGGGACGACAGAGGATGAGATGGCTGGATGGCATCACTGACTTGATGGACATGAGTTTGAGTAAACTCCGGGAGTTGGTGATGGACAGGGAGGCCTGGTGTGCGACCATGGGGTCGCAGAAAGTCGGACAGGACTGAGCGACTGAACTGAACTGAACTGAACAGTTCTAAGTCTTCTACATTACCAATACAGCAAGAACCTGCCTCACCACTGCACATCCAAGCTCTCTACCCGCTCTGCTTTCCCCCTGGAATTTCACCTGCTCTCATGACCCATAACATTTCTCCTTCCTCATGACCCTTGTCATTCTTTCAAGTGGAGCTTCTGCCCCTGGACCCCACTCTGTTGACCTCCCCCATATATTCTTCTGACCTTATTTTTCTCTGGGGGCCTTCCTAAACATGTAGCTGTTTGGACCCTGTGGTGCCCAATGTTACCAAGGACAATGACAATCATAGCTTGTTGTTTAGAAGATAAGTCATATCTGACTCTTTTGCAACCCCATGGACTGTAGCCCACCAGGCTCCTCTGTCCATGGGACTACCCAGGCAAGAATGCTAGAGTGTGTTGCCATTTCCTTCTCCAGGGGATCTTCCTGACCCAGGGATTGAACGTGCGTCTCCTGTGTTGGCAGGTGGATCCTTTACCACTGAGCCACCAGGGAAGCTCAATTATAGCTAACAGCCTTCCCCGAGAGCTCAGCCGGTAAAGAATCCTCCTGCAATGTGGGAGACCTGGATTCAGTCCCTGGGTTGGGATGATTCCCTGGAGGGAAGGCATGGCAAACCCACTCCAGTATTCTTGCCTGGAGAATCCCCATGGGCAGAGGATCCAGGGGGCTACAGTCCATGGGGTCCCAGGAGTTAGACACGACTGGGCGACTAAGCACAGCACAGCACAGCCACATCAGCCTGTGATCTCTCTAAAGAAAGAAAACACGACAAGTTACTTGGAATTCCATTTTTCCTGAGTCGCTGACACTCCACACAGAGTTCCACCCCAATGACTAGAGCTTCTTTGCTCCAAGAGTCTAATCCAGCTGAGATGCAATCATCTGACTAACCCAGCTTGTATACGACACTGAGCTTTTTCAAAGGGTCTGAATGCTCCTGGGGACCTCCCTCCTGTCACTAAGAGGCAGAGGGAAAAGAAGGTAAGGGACCCCCTTCCTTGCCATTGGCAGCAGGAGAAAATGTCCTGGTTTCACAGCCTACCGATCCCAGCAGGCGCCCACCACGAACCCCCGCTGTGAACAGATGATGGGGTGGCCACGAACACTGGTGTCAGCTTCTCCTGCTGTGGCCCCCGCCTGGTGACGGTGTCCAGAGCTGGGCACCTGCTCCCTCGCCTGATGCTCACAGGCCTGCCTTTTCTTTGGAGCATTTTCTCACGGACCATCACTAGTGAAAGCGGTGTTTGAAAACAGTTTCAGGGCTGAGGGAAGTGTTGTTTTGTCAGACTGGGTGGGAAGTCGGACTGGACAATGATGGGAAGACCCCCCTGAGGGGACAGAGTCCTCACTTGGCTAAAGTCTTGAAGGAAAACCAGGATGTGAGACTAAGGGATGGAAGCCCCCGTCAACTGGGGGATGTACCTGTGACAAGAGTCAAGCAGACCTGTGGTCTGACTGCAGTCTGTCACATCCTGTGGCACGGTTATCAACCTTGTTATTTTTCCCCTTTAATTAGGATTGTTAAAGTAAAAAGAAATGTGAGAGCAGTTGTCAGTAAAAAAAAAGAAAAGAAAGAAAAGAAATGCTGACATATAAAAAAAAATTTCATAACTGTCTCCATATACCCTCTTCTTGCTGCTGTTCAGTCACTAAGTCATGCCGGATTCTTTGTGACCACATAGATTACAGCACACCAGGCTTCCCATCCTTCACTATCTCCTGGAGTTTGTTCAAACTCATGTCCATTGAGTCAGTGATGCCATCCAACCATCTCATCCTCTGTTGTCCCCTTCTCCTCCTGCCCTTAATCTTTCCCAGCCTCAGGGTCTTTTCCAATGAGCTGGTTCTTCACATCAGGTGGCCAAAATATTAGAGCTTCAGCTTCAGCATTAGTCCTTGCAATGAATATTCAAGGGTTGATATCCTTTAGGATTGACTGGCTTGATCTCCTTGCAGTCCAAGGGACTCTCAAGAGTCTTCTCTAGCACAGAATTAGAAAGCATCAATTCTTCAGCACTCAGCCTTCTTTATGGTCCAACTCTCACATCTATACATGACTACTGGAAACATACAGACTGAACACAAGCAAGAACTAAACCTTACCAAATTCTAGTCTATGAATTCTAAAAAAGGTACAATTCAATAATCTCAATACACATAGCTCTTCATCCTGAAGAGGACTGCCTCCTCCTTGATCACATTACTTTCCTATGAAACCAGTGCCAAAGGAATATTGAAATACTCTAGATAAATTTTTATTACTCCATACCCTTTCTTAACCAGAAAAAAAGTTACACTTACCAACTCTGTAATTTAGTGATTTCTTATCAAAAACTGGAAGGCGGCATGGAAAAGAAGCACAGAGCTTAAGGTCTGCACTTCTGGGGGTAGGGTGGGGGGGGAGGGACCCAGCTCTACACTTGCCAGACATCCACCTCTGAGAAACAATCAATGTCTTTACCCACAAAGTGAGACAATAAGGCTGATATCCCACATCCTCTTTGTATTTTTGGAAAGACAATATAAGACATTGCTCTTCTACTATAAAAGAGTAATTCAAGTAAGAAAGCAGTTTATTAGTAGCAGCACCAAAGAAAAACTGATGCTGATAACATAACATTAAAATCTGTAGCAGAGTTGAATTTGTCTCCACTACTCCTAAATTTTATTATTGAGCTTCTTGGAAAGTCATCAACTTTAAGAATTTGAAAGCACATCTGAATTAAGTTTAAATGTGTCAGGAGTGTTTATGTGATGGATGCTCCAAATGGTGGTGAGAGTCTGGAGAATCAGTTAGGACCTCTGAAGCTTTCTCTTACTCTCAAGAGGTGAGGAGTGTATAGTTTCAACACCAGCTCATCAGGACAAAGGCCCCATCACCCCAGTGCACCAGCCCTGTCAAGTCCTCCTCCAGGTGATAGCTTCTTTCTTCATCACCTGGAAAGTTGAGCCAATCCAGGTCCCTGAGTTTTCCAAACATGCCAACACTGAGCCAAAACTATATGCAAATGCATCAACTCAAGACAAAGAAAGTCACATGGGATGGATGGTTCCATCAATATCACATCTGCAGAGTTCAAGTAAGTCTCCTAAGTCTCTGGTGGAACTCCTCCAGTTTTAGCAGAGTAGCCAACAGGTCCTCAGACGAGCTATGAAACCGGCCTCATCGCACAGGCGTGGCTTCAACCATACCTTGACTTCAGGGAACAGAGTGTTTTTGAAACACACCTTGGAAAGACCCTCACTTGTAAGTATTATATATGCCAGGCAGTGTCAATGCTTATTTGCAAAACATTGTGAAAGTGAAAGTGTTAATCACTCAGTTGTGGCCCACCAGGCTCCTCTGCATGGGGTTTCCCAGGCAAGAATACTTGAGTGGGTTGCCATTCCCTTATTCAGGGGATATTCTTGACCCAGGAATCAAAACTGGGTCTCCTGCACTGCAGGCAGATTCTTTACCAACTGAGCCACCAGGAAATAGTGTAACACTAGGCAAAATATTCTGTTAACAATAAGAGAAGTATCATGATTTTAATCATAGAGTGCCAAGTCAACTCATCTTCAATGTGTTGTGTTCAGATGACAGGCAGGCAGCTGATGCTAGAGTTAGGCTTGTCCAATTAATCAAATAACCTTCATGCCACTTACCCTTGGAATTGGCATTAGGAAAGCCCCTGTGTGCCCCCAAATCATATAATTCCATGGCATCCTGTTCATTAAGTCCAGGTTGGGCTAGGCTGGTATGTCATATTTTGACATGTAGCCACAAGGGATATACAATCACAATTAAGAGGAGACCTTAGCTAAAATTGACATGCCCTGCTCGAATGAACAATTTATGCCTGCACAGGGGTAAAACCACATATAGCTTCTCCAAGTGATGAATATTAAACTGTCAGAAGCACAAAGAGATATAATTCATTTATTAAGTTTGCATAAGATGTTTCTTTTTGCTTCAAACCAAACATAGAGAAGAGGTGTTTGAATCATGGCAAGTACACAGGATGTTATTAATTGCATACAGGCTGTCAATACTAAGGCTATCGTGATATTTATTGAATAAACCTGCAGCATACATAAAATCCTTTTTCTCTCACATTTAACCCTACCCTGGTTTCCCTCTGCATTTAGAATAAATGCCAAACTCCTCATCATCACTTGGAAAGCTCCAGCCTGCACCCCCTCTCTGAGCCCATCTCATGCCCAGCACCCCCACCCCACTCCACAATCTGTCCAAGCCCCTGGCCGAGCCTCACCCTGACTTGTGCTTCCCCTGGCAGGCTGGCCCTCTTTGTTTTCTGTCCTGTGATGAGTGAGCAGAGAAGCCCGTCTTGCTTCTTCCCTTGCTTAGAAAGCTTTACGCCCCTAAACCTCCATGTAGTTAACTTCTTGGTGTATGTTAGTTGCTTAGTCATGTCCGACTCTTTGCAACCCCACAGACCGTAGCCCACCAGGCCCCTCTGTCCATGGGATTCTCCAGGCAAGATCACTGGAGTGGGTTGCCATTTCCTTCTCCAAAATGAAGTATAGAAAGAAAGTGAAGTCGCTCAGTTGTGTCCAACTCTTTGCAATCCCATCATGGACTGTGTGTAGCCTACCAGGCTCCTCCATCCATGGAATTTTCCAGGCAAGAGTACTGGAGTGGGTTGCCATTTCCTTCTCCAGATCTCAGGTCAAATGTCACCTCACCGGTATGGGGGGCTCCTCCTGCCCCCTCAATGAGGGATGCCTCCACCTGCCATCATTATCACGTCCCCTAGCACCCATTTCATTTTCTCTGTTGTATAACTACATGTCAGGCTAAAATTTGCTGTCCGCTGATTATCTGGCCCATTGAGATGGAAGCTCAGATTGGAAAGCTGTTTCCTGTCCGTGGAGTTTCTAGAACATTGCTTGGCACACAGTAGGTCCAGAATAGCTATAGGTCACATAAATAAATGCTGTGCTAGAAAATGGATAAAGCAAGTTACAGACATGATGATCCACACCGCTTAAGATATCTAATGATTGAGAATTAAATGGACTAAGAACAGCCAAAAAACATTTAAAACAAAATGAAGCAGTTTCATACCCAACTGAGATTAAGCCATCAAAGTGAGCTGACTGTATTCAATTCAAACAAATTATTTAATCAATCAAATAAGGACGATCACACATAAATCCGAGTGGTCCAGGCTGGGAAGGTGTTGCGTGAGGTTTGATAATGAAGAATTTGGTGAACGTTCTAACATGGTGTTACAGACTGAATATCTGTGTCTCCCCCAAATTCATGCTTTGAAGTCCAGAATCTCCTTTGACATTATGGTATTTGGAGGTGGGGGCCTTTGGAAGGTAACCAGGTTTAGAGGGGCTGCCCTGGTGGCTCAGTTGGTAAAGAATCAGCTTGCAATGCAGGAGACCCAGGTTCAATCCCTGGGTGGGGAAGATCCCCTGGAGAAGGAAATGGCAACCCACTCCAGTACTCTTGCCTGGAAAATCCCACGGACAGAGGAGACTGGTGAGTTATAGTCCATGGGGTTGCAAAGATTTGGACACGACTTAGTGACTAAACCACCACCATCACCAGGTTTAAAAAAGGTCAAGAGGATGGGGTCCCCTGATGGGATGAGTGTCCTAATCTGAAGAAGAGACACCAATGTATCTCTCTCTCTCCTCACCACATTCCATCACCACCACCACCACCCCCCACCCCCCAGCCCAATGTGAGGACACAGCCAGAAGGCAGCTGTCTGCAAGCCAGGAAGAGGGCCCTCACCAGAAACCAAATCAGCTGACACCCTCATCTTGGACTTCCAGCCTCAAGAACTTTGGGTAATAAATGTCTATCGTTTAAGCCCCAAGACTCTGTATTTGTCATAACAGCCTGAGCTCACACACAGGGTGTGTCTGATGTGGTACCCACTGCCTGGAACATCAGAATTGCTCAATAAATATCACTGAATTGTGAAATATTTAAACTAAGAAAACTCTGGAAGGTTACTATAGCTTTCTCAGTGAATCATTTTAAAGACCACTTTATAGAGAAATATCTCTATAATCTCTAGTGATCTTTCCAGCATAAATACGGGACATGTGGATATTAAAATTAGGCAGGAGAAAAATCATCTATGAATGTAGAGATGACAAAAACCAAAATAATTTTTTTTAAGTAGGGAAGACTTATTTTCTTTAGCCTCACAAATTTCAAAGAGGCTCTGACATGCAAACAGACTCTAGCTTTTCCTCGTTCCTCATGCCCAGAAACTGGGACGTTCAGATGCCAGGAACTTGTTCAATATCTAAACCATGTGATAAGCACACAGGAGAAACTCTCAAACAACCATGAGAACTTCTGTGGAGCTGCCAAAAGGCCAGATGCTTCCCTCTAAAGACTACAGATTTGGCATGGGAAAGAACCTCCAGCCTCAGCCTCCAACAAGAAGGGCAGGTGGAATGATGCAGTGTGCCGTGTGCGTTCCCGGCCCCTCTGCCAGCCTCTCCTCTGACAGCAGCACTCTGTCACCACCAGGCTTGGTGGCCCATGAGGACATGTGGCTCTCCCGCACAGGAGGGCAGGGCTGGCAGGATCTGCTCTGGGGCTGTGCAAAGTGAATCCTGTACAATCACACAGGGACAATGTGGCATTAAGGGCTTCCCAGGTGGCGCCAGTAGTAAAGAATCCACTGCCAATGCAGGAGACACAAGAGACACGGGTTCAATCCCTGGGTTGGGAAGATCCCCTGGAGAAGGGCATGGCAACCCACTCCAGTATTCTTGCCTGGAGAATCCCCATGGACATAGGAGCCTGGCAGGCTACTGTTCATAGAGTCACAAAGAGTCGGACACAACTGAAGCGATTTAGCACTCACACACACACACAATGTGACATTTAAAAAGACGTAAAATCACTTCACTGCACCTGAGATTTTTATTTTCAGAGAAATTGAATACAGATGAAGGGAAAAAATAGCTACATTCAAAAAAAGGTTTCGTGATCAAGAATATCAGAAAATAAAACTTTTTAACCAATATTAACAAGAGAGAGCAGTTATTTTTACTACTGCCATCTACTAAACCATCAACTGTGTGATCTTTTGCCTTAAATCTGAGCTTTTAAAAGATTCTCCTCATGTGCATTCATTGTCACACCTGCAAAACTGGCATGAAGATCTGGCTTGAAATAATTATTCCAGAGGGGTTTTGTAGCTGTTGTTGAGGGGTTTTGTGATTTTTTTTTTTAAAGAAAGCCTAGACTTCTTTTTCTACATTTGTAGCCCTGATAGAACTCATCTGAGCTTGAATTTGCTGCCAAAATAATTTTCCAATATCTGTAACACTGGTGGGCCTCCAGAGAGCATGTGTGCCCTGGGCTTTCATAATTAGGCAGCTCACACCTGAGCGTCTCGCCTCCGGTAATGAGATCTCGTGGCACAGCTTCCTTCCCATCTGGCCATGGGGCCAGATGAACCCAGCGTGCCCGTGACCATGAGCAGTGTAGCCACCTGCCCTCCCTCTCCGCCTTGAGATACCCAGGCCTTCCTCCCCTCGGTCAGGCCTGGAGGGCACACCTCTCTCCACACCTAGAAGAATCCCCTGTTGTGGAAGATGCTTCATAAACATTCATTTCCTGGCAGTAACAATATCTATATATTCATAGACAATGATACATTTCCAGTGAAAATAGCTCTTTCTGTTTTCATTTGCCTCTGTCCTCTAAGACAAATATTGGGGGTGGTACAAAGAAAAATCTCTAGATGAAAATATTGAATTTATGCAAGATTGCCCCTTCTCTCGCCTCCTTTGTGTCTGTCTAAATGAGTTAGAGAGTGCAATGATTCTCAATGTTGTTTTTCAAGATTTTTTTTCATTCTCAACACACCACAGCAGTTCCCTTTCCTGAATGGACACAGTAGCCAACTGCTAAGAGAGTCAAATCCCTACCACAATAAACAGAAACACAGACTATCTCCTTTTCCCCTCTGTGGGCTGGCCCACTGTTTGCTGGCTCACTGGCCGATGGATGTTTGACATGACATTCCATTTTGGTTGACCCTTGAGATTTTAGTTTGGGGGAAGTTGATATGTTTATATTCCTTCAAAACTAATCCATAAATGTGCCAAAGAGGAAACAGAAAACATTCTGTCCATCCGGAGGCCATGGACTCTCTCTGTTCTACTACTGGCTTACTGTCCAGGAGCTCCCACCACATTAAGCCATGAAGCAGATCTGAAAGCACTGATAGGAAAAGTCTGCTAGGAGCAGTACGGGATGACCATCTTTTCTGGGAGAAAGAGCCACGGCCCAGAGACTCTCAAGCACCTCCCTAGCCTAGCCAGCCATCCTCCTACAACTCAGGGTTGGAAGAGCTCGGATCTGAAAGGAAGCAGGAGAAACCAACCAGGGCAATGGGTGGTGGGGAGAGCATAAGGGGAGGTGGAGGTAGTTTCTTTAATCAAGAACTGTTTTCTTTAATCAAGTGGCCAGTGGTAGCCAGAGAAGATGTGAATTCCCTTCAGCAAAGCTGCAACTTATGAGCTAGTTGTTGTTCAGTTGCTCAGTTGTGTCTGTCTCTTTGCCACTCCATGGACTGCAGCACGCCAGGCATCCCTGTTCACCATCTTCAGGAGCTTGCTTAAACTCATGTCCATTGAGTCAATGATGCCATCCAACCATCCCCTCCTCTGTCATCCCCTTCTCCTCCTGCCTTCAGTCTTTCCCAGCATCACGGTCTTTTCTAATGAGTCAGTTCTTCCCATCAGGTGGCCAAAGTATTGGAGTTTCAGCTTCAGCATCAGTCCTTCCAATGAATATTCAGGATTGATTTCCTTGAGGATGGACTGGTTGGATCTCCTTGCATCCAAGGAACTCTTAAGAGTGTTCTCCAACACCACAATTCAAAAGCATCAATTCTTCAGCACTCAGCTTTCTTTACAGTCCAACTGTACTGTACACATGACTACTGAAAAAACATCCATACATGACTACTGAAAAAACCATAGCTTTGACTATACAGACCTTCGTTGGCAAAGTATTGTCTGCTTTTTAATACACTGCCTAGGTTTGTCATAACTTTTCTTCCAAGGAGCAAGCATCTTTTAATTTCATGGCTGCAGTCACCATCTGCAGTGATTTTGGAGTCCAAGAAAATAAAGTCTGTCACTGTTTCCATTGTTTCCCCATCTATTTAACATGAATTGATGGGACAGGATACCATGGTCTCAGTTTTTTGAATGTTGAATTTTAAGCCAGCTTTTTCACCCTCCTCTTTCACTTTCATCAAGAGGCTCTTCAGTTCTTTTTCACTTTCTGCCAAAAGGGTGGTGTCATTTACATATCTGGGATTATTGATATTTCTCCTGGCAATCTTGATTCCAGCTTGTGCTTCATCCAGCCTGGCATTTCATATAATGTACTCTGCATATAAGTTAAATAAGCAAGGTGACAATATACAGCCTTGATATACTCCTTTCCCAATTTGGAACCAGTCCACTGTTCCATGTCTGGTTCTAACTGTTGCTTCTTGACCTGCATACAGGTTTCTCAGGAGGCAGGTAATATGGTCTGGTATTCCCATCTCTCTCTCTCTTTTTTTTTTTTTTAATTTATTTGGCTGCATTGGGTTTTTTTTTTTCTTTCCCATTTATTTTTATTAGTTGGAGGCTAATTACTTTACATCATTGCAGTGGTTTTTGTCATACATTGAAATGAATTAGCCATGGATTTACATGTATTCCCCATCCCGGTCCCCCCTCACACCTCCCTCTCCACCCGATCCCTCTGGGTCTTCCCAGTGCACCAGGCCCGAGCACTTGTCTCATGCACCCAACCTGGGCTGGTGATCTGTTTCACCCTAGATAATATCCATGTTTCGATGCTGTTCTCTTGAAACATCCCACCCTCGTCTTCTCCCAGAGTCCACAAGTCTGTTCTATACATCTGAGCGAAGTAAGCCAGAAAGATAAAGACCATTACAGTATAGTAACACATATATATGGAATTTAGAAAGATGGTAACAATAACCCTATATGCAAAACAGAAAAAGAGACTCAGATGTATAGAACAGACTTCCCATCTCTTTTAAGAATTTTCCACAGTTTGTTGTGATCCACACAGTCAAAGGCTTTAGTGTAGTCAATGAAGCAGAAGTAGATGTTTCTCTGGAATCCTCTTGGTTTTTCTATGATCCAACAGATGTTGGCAATTTGAGCTAGGCGTGGCTGCATGGCACAGTCCCCATGTATCAGCAGCTCTCATGTTCTCACTAGGGCTCTTGTTTTGCCTCCAAGATGCCTAGAGAACAACCCAGCAACTGCAAACTTACTTAAGAAGAACAGAGATCATTATTGCGTTCTCACTATACATCAAGTGTTCTGCTACTGCCTGAAAACTTCCCTTCAGGGGTTGTGGTTGTCAGTCACTCAGTCGTGTCCAACTTTTTGTGACCCCAAGGAGTGCAGCATGCCAGGCTTCCCTGTCCTTCACTATCTTCTGGAATTTGCTCAAACTCAAGTCCATTGAGTCACTGATGCCATCCAACCATCTCACCCTCTGTTGCCCCCTTCTCCTCCTGCCCTCAATCTTTCCCAGCATCAGGGTATTTTCCAATGAGTCAGCTCTTCACGTATTGGAGCTTCACCGTCAGTTCCTCCTGCCAATATTCAGGATCAATTTCCTTTAGGATTGACTGGTTGGATCTCCTTGCAGGCCAAGGGACTCTCAAGAGTCTTTTTCAGCATCATAGTTCAAAAGCATCAATTTTTCAGTGCTCAACCTTCTTTAAGGTCCATCTCTCACAACCGTACATTACTATGTAAACACTCTACCTTGAAGGGTACCGATATTTATTATTCTGGGTGGATGTGTACACACACACACACACACACACATATGTGATTTCTAAACTACCCTACAATCCTATGTTGGTGTGTTAACCACAATTCAAGGGACCTCCCTGGCAGTCCAGTCGTTAAGACTCTGTGCATCCAATGCAGGTACCTGGTTGGGTAATTAAGATCCCACATGATGTGTGGCATGGCCAAATTAAAAAGAAAATAAATAAATAAAAATTCAATCCACAGTACCCATACTCGACAATTTCTTCTTAAATTCAGAGTGATTAAAATCTCGAGTTAAAAAAGAAAAATCAACTGTGAGATCTAAGCCGATGTTTATCATGGCCATAACACTTAGTTCTTCATTCAATCATTAGCGTCCTGATGAAATCCTCTGTAAGGAGTAAAACATCGTGTCCTTGGTGACATATTAAGCTGCAAAGCTGTTTCCTCTGTTCTCTGGTTTCTCACTTATATTAACGAGTGTCATAAAAGAAAACCTTTAAGATAATATTTATTTGCAGAAACAAGCATTGATTTGGAGCACTTAGAGGCACATATGTGCCTGGAGGGGAAACACTCGAGGGAATCCTGATGTTTTACCACGTCGTGGATGTCATTACCCATACCTGCACACCTCCACGCTCGGCCCGCTCTCGGCACTTCATGCCTACCTCTACCCTGACCAGGGCCCTGCACATCACCCTCAGTCATGGCACCAGTAAGTAACACGGTTTACCCTCTGTCAGAATTGTCTAAGATTAAATAAATGTGACATATTTCAAGAAGGAGTGTGTCTCTGTTGTTTACAATTTAGCAAAGATAAAGCCATGACAAATACCGTAAGCCATAAATCAAGACATCTACCGTTGTACTGCTCTTATTCATCTCCGGGTTGAACAAATGTTAATTATAGGGAATTTGAAAATGAGACTTGTTAATGTCATTTTTAATTTAGCATGTTACAGTGTAAATGTTTTCCATTGTGTTAATTTACACCTGTTATCACAAGCTTCATTATTAGGTTTATAGCGGAGCAGTTCTTTGTGACTCTGGAATTTGCTTAAAATGGCAGAAACAATTACTAATTAGAAGGGCATGTTTACTTTAATTATATTTATTTCCTAGTCTAGTTTTATATGTAATATACTATGGAAGTGTATGATTTAATTAGTGGAACCCATTTATCACAAGTAATTTCTCAAATGAGAACTGCTTAAAAAACCCAACAGATTCATTCAGAGGATGATAAACTCCTTGAATGATACTCCTGCAGAGTGACCCATCTCTGCAGAAATCTTTCACTCATGAACTCAAGGTGTTTTCCCACTTCTGTTCCAAATACTGTAATAATTACCAGTAATAAGACTTCAACTCTAAGTTCTTAATGCAAATTTTAAATGGGTGTCCAACATTTAGAAATTTATAAGCTCAAAATTTTAAAACCTGTATTCAAAATTAACATAGCCTTCTATTTATTGATATGCACACTGACAACTTTCATTTAAAACTCTAAGTATAGAAAAAGCAAATTCCTTTTGTTTTTAATAAAAGGACATGCCTTTTTTTCCCCTTGAGTCATTTCTCTGGCACCCAAAGTATAACTGACTTTTCCCCTCCAGATATTGGGGCATAATTTACTACCAATGGAATAATTAATTCAGGAAAATACTATCAGTAGATGCTCAATTCCTGGGAAAGATGGATGGAGAACAGGACACTTGGTCTCAAACGACCAATCCAAAGGCTCTTAATCACAGAAGGAAGTGCCTTTAGGGCAGATAAGTCTGGTGGGCACCTGAAACATGTGACCAAGAGGCAACCCCACAAATGCGGCTTGACCTAGACTGCTTCACCCAACTGCACCTCCAACACAGCTGACCTGACGTGCTTCCTAAGGACCACGCGGGAAGCAGCTCTTCCTCAGGTGGCCTACTTAATTAACTCTTACAACAGGAAATTAACAGACACGGACTGCAGGACACTCCACAAGAACTAAACTAGACTTCTCCAAATGGTCTACATCGCAAAAGGCTCTGAAAAAGCCAAGGGAGTGTTCTAGATTTAAAAGAGACTAAACAGATGTGACAACTGAACACAATATGTGATACTTGACTTGGATTAAAAACAACAATAGCTCTATGGAAAATTATCACGACAACTAGAACCTGTGCACTAGAATATGGACTGGGCACTGTATCATCATATCAAGGTTACTTTTTCCTGGGGTTTTAATAGTAACAGATTGTGTAAGGGAATCAACTAATTCCTCAGAGACATACCTGAAGTGGTTCAGGATGAACTGTCATATCGGCAACCTTCTTGGAAATCTGCAAAAAATGACTAAGACCCCATGCTTCCAATGCAGGGGGCCCAGGTTCAATCCCTGGTTGGGGAACTAGATCCCACACGGTGCAACTACGACTGGGTACAGCCAAATAAATATTTAAAAAATTTTTTTTAATATATTAAAAACAAAGTTAGAGCCAGGAAGCCAGAAAATGACAAGTGAATGGGGTTAAGCTCATCACAACGTCTTCCCACTTTTCTATAAGCTTGAAGTCACAGGTTGGGGAAGTATAACTAGTCCAATGGGCTGGGTGGGAGGCCAAAGGAGAGACACTCTTTCTACAACTTCTCACTTGCAGACTTTCATGAAATACTGTACTCCTCCATGTGCAACCTTTTCAGCATGACGATTAAACCCATCAAAATGGCAGTTACCCTTAGAAATGGCTTCACAGTCGTGCTTCCATATATGCACAGGCAAAATTCCCATAAAGTACATTCTAATCACCTGACATTTTCCGACCCCAGAAAGGATCCATTCTGCAGAGCAGCCCATTTCCCATAGAGAAACACTCTTTCATAAATCCCACAGCTGGAAGAGAGAGCCAGTTCTCTGTTCGGTTCTGTTATTAAAACTCCAGATATACTGGTTTTTCCAGTAGCTATGTATGGATGTGAGAGTGGAGCCATAAAGAAGCCTGAGCGCCAAAGAACTGATGCTTCTGAATTGTGGTGCTGGAGAAGACTCTTGAGAGTCCCTTGGACTGCAAGGAGATCAAACCAGTCAATCCTAAAGGAAATCAGTCCTGAATATTCATTGGAAGGACTGATGCTAAAGCTGAAGCTTCAATATTTTGGCCACCTGATGTGAAGACCTGATGCTGGGAAAGACTGAAGGCCAGAGGAGAAGGGGACGACATGCTTGGATGGTTGGATGGCATCACCGACTCAATGGACATCAGTTTGAGCAAACTCCAGGAGATGGTGAAGGACAAGGAAGTCTGGTATGCTGCAGTCCATCGGGTTGCAAAGAGTTGGACATGACTTAGTAGCTGAATAACAACAATTCTTAATAAGTAAAAGTAAGTGTTTGTACATGGAGATTTCACCCAACTAAGAGAAACCCCTCAGAACACTAAAAGGCAGAGTGTAGACCGCTCATCTCTAAGTAGAGCCGGCTGAGTATTTCCATCCTGCTTCTGGACCACTCCCGCTCACCCCCAAATGGCAGGCAATGCTGACTGTCTCTTCTGGAGGTTGCTCACTGCTCTCGGGTTGCTGGGGTTTAATAGCCACTAGGATCCGCTGTCACAGGACCTGCAAAAAGACCTATCATTCCACAGCCCCTGCCTCCAGTCCTCCCTGCTCAAAAAGAGGAGCACACGCGCTCCCTCTTACTCCTTGCACGTGCGTCCTCAGTCGCTCAGTTGTGACTTGGGAACTCCATGGACTATGCAGCCTGCCAGGCTTCTCTGTCCATGGATGAGAGGGGTCAAAAGATGTTTCACGAAAGAGCAGGAAAATCTAGGCAGAGCCCATGTGATGCCTCTCTAAGGCAGGTGCAGAAGGCTACTAGTGAAGAGCTAGTGAGGTCGCCAACCCCTAGGTAAACCCGCAGCTGGGCACTGAAACGATGGCCTCCAAACCCACTGTGCTTGCACATCTCCAAATGGACAAGTTTCTGGGGTCTTCCACCTCCATAAAAGGAAAGAACTAGGATGAAGCGAGGCTTGTAGGAGAGACAAGAGACCAGTAGTGACCCTGCCTGGACAGCAGCATCTCCCCACCCCCTCTCTGCCAGGCTGTTAAAAACTAACCTGACTCCTGATCTACTGTTTATATAGAGTCAAGCTAAAGCCCAGGGTGCTGGACATGCACAGACTGTATTGTGTGTGTCTGCATGTGTGCTCACTTCCAAGTTCACACATACACTACTTACACTGCACTGTGTGCTTCAGGAAGTAACAACCCCTTAAGGAGAGGCCGCTGAAGCAGGTAAGTTTCAGTCAAACGTAACCTTCACCTTAGAAACCAGGAACTGGAGTAATTAGATTACCATCTTTCCAACACTGTGGGAGAGATGTGATCAATTGGAGCCAAGATCAGTTACATTATTTGGTTTACCTAAGTAATGGACCCTTAAATGCAATCAATACTTCTCCAGGCTGTGAGCCTTCAAGACCTGAGATGCATTCAACAGAAATGCTGATGCATTTTCAAAGAGCCTTAGGATGTTCAGGCATGTGGGAGGGGACTGCAGAGACTGGGGGGAGAGAAGGAAAAGGTCATCTAAACGTAGGGTCTGCCTCTCTTTCCCTCGCTCATGTGCTCTTTTCATGTCTGTTTGTCTGGACAGTTCACATATGAGCTATATGAATTACATTAGATATCATTACATCACATCTTTCACTGAAGATCCTAATCTTGGGAAGAGCAGCCGTGCCACTCAGCTTCTTTTTAAAGTCTCAGCACTGAAACTTCTTTACAGGATCAAGAGTAAAATTAAGATCGCTACTGATGTTCAAAGAAATTCACAAACTTAAGTAAACTGTGAAGTTATGAAAAAAAATAGCAGAGGCAGCGTCACATCTTCTATCTTACCCCACCTTCCCTCCAGGAATGGATCAAGGGATGGGCAGTGTGGGTATCATAGCCAGTATATGTGGGGACCACCCAGTGCTGTTATCCTGCCTTCCAGGACGACACTTGCTTGGGCTGGATCTATAATGTCCCTGTGTGTGTCGGTGTGTCTGTCGCTCAGCCACGTTCAACTCTATGTGACCCCATGAGTTGTAGCTTGCCAGGCTCCTCTGTCCATGGGATTTCCCAGGCAAGAACACTGGAGTGGGCTGCCATTTCCTTCTCCAGGATAACTTGATAACTTCCCTGTGGTAACACCAAACTTCCCAACTGCCTACACTTCCTGTCCCCCCTCTAGTCCCAGTGCAGGAGCTGGGTCTAGCGATTGTCATTCAATTCTTATGGTTTAAAGCCTAGGCTCCCCAGGTGGCGCTAGTGGTAAAGAACCCAACCTGTCAATGCAGGAGACACAAGAGATGTGGGTTTGATCCTTGGGTTGGGAAGATCCCTTGGTGGAGGAAACAGCAGCCCACTCCAGTGTTCTTGCCTGGAGAAGTCCAGGGACAGAGGAGCCTGGTGGGCTACAGTCCATGGGACTGCAAGGAGTAGACACGACTGAGCACACAGCATGGATGGTTTAAAGCTGAAAAGGAATGGACTTGTAATCCAGACAGAACACTCCTCAAAGCATCACAGGTCCACGCACCATCATCCTGCATCACATCTCAGGCAGTGGCTGGAAAGGAAGGTAGCACATGCTCCTGCTCTCTCTAGCCACCTCCCTCAGGTACCTGGGTGCCTGCAATGCACAAGCCTCTCACCTGGATTTGTTTAACACACTCGTCCTAACTCAAAAGTTAAGCCACTAATTCCTGACTTCCCCAAGAGGAGGACTTCAATTAAAAGGGGTAGAGAAATGTGACAAGAGGGGAAGAGGAAGGAGGGAAATTTATACCAAGAGACTTTCTTCTGTATCACTTTTAAGTCTCTTGGGTAAGGATGAAGAGAAGCTTCAGTAATCTACAACAACAGGTAATCAAAGAGGCATTCATGTTTACCTGTTAGTATCAATTATCTTCCTCTTGGCAGCAGTTGAAAAACTGTGTTTCAATCAAAAGTCAGCCTGTTGATTTTATTTCAACAACACCCAAGTGGTGCTCCGTGGCAGCCTGTCAGCCTGCATGCTGCTGCTGAGTCGCTTCAGTCGTGTCCGACTCTGTGCGACCCCACAGACGGCAGCCCTCCAGGCTCCTCTGTCCACAGGATTCCCTAGGCAAGAACACTGGAGTGGGCTGCCATTTCCTTCTCCGTCAGCCGGCATGGACTTTCACATTTTGCTGTTTGCCAGTAACTGAGAGCTGACTCTGAATAACTGTATTAATGGTCCTAAAATCAAATGGACCCCATGCCAGCATAGTGAAAGCATACCAGACATATCTAGGCTTTCGGCTCAAACATCTTTCCTCCAAAATGAAGAAAAGGCACCTGGAGCTCTGTCTTCTCATCTGTGCAATGGGGGTAATTAGGAGCCTGCACAGCTTGTCTGGGACTAGGAAAAATAATGGGGCATCTAGAAGCATCTTAGACTCAAGGTAAGTGCCTTAGCCTGTTGTGACGGTGTCAGGAGCAGCACCCTATAGGAAGTTTCCCTTTGAGGGTCTCGCGTCTTTCTGGCCACATCATCTGCTGACTCAACAAGAGGAGCCCATGTGCCAAGAACACTCAGGGAAGCCCCCCAGTGGAGCTTCTGATGGGGGCCTTGAACTCACCTAATCCTGCACACCCTTGTGAATTCTGCCCGAAGAGCCCTCTTCCTCATCCTCTTGACAGTATTAAAGGATTAACTAGCACTTGGGACTCCTTGAAGAGGCCTGAAGGGTGTTTATGCATGAAATCCATGTACCTAAGCCCACAGCTGTCCCTGGGGTGCCCACTGACCGCCTCCGTGTATAATGGATGCACCAGCTCCTCAAATCAAGTACTGAGCTTGCCAGGGGCTGCGGGCTCTGTCCTGGTGAAGGTTTCTGACTCCAAGGCATTACTGCTTCCATTTCTTTTAAAAACGTCAGTCTAACCCTGAGGATTGCAGAGGGCCCTGTGGCCACTAGCACTAGGGAAACAGAATTCTCTCCGCCTGAGGCCCTGAGGCTGGGACATGGGCTTTTTCCTGCCTTCAAACTTGAACTGAAACATGGACCCTTCCTGGGTCTTGAACCTGCAGGCCTTCAGACTGGAACATATACCGTCGGCCCTCTTGCTCACCAGTCTTAGAACTCAGACTTGAAATTATTTGCTCTTCTGAGTCTCTGGTTTGCTGACTGACCCTGCAGAGTTTGGGACTTGCTGGCCCTTATAATCACATAAGCCAATCCCTTACAATAAACCTCTCTGTATAAACACACACAGCCTCGTGGTTCTATTTCTCTGCAGAACCCTGACTGATAAAATCACCAAGGGCCTCTACAATTCTAACCTACGCCTGATGGTCATCCAATCTCTGCTCGCACACCTCCCACGGCAGCTCATCCTGTTTTAAGGAGGGTGGTATGTGGGAAGTACCACCTCTGGATGAGAATCTAGAGTTGAATCAGCCACACTCTCAGCATAGGGAGCCTGCAGCTAACAGGTGTGACATGACCTGAGCAGAGTACACACAGGGAGCCTTCTATCCTTGTTTCCATTCTAACCACATTAACACAGGTCAAGACTGCCTTGGCTGGTACTGTCAGTTTTGATTCCTTTTGATTTTCCTGGCTATAAATATAATGTTGGTAATATTGAGTCCTCAGGGAACCCTCAGCCCATTTTCACACACATCATAGTGAAGTGAAACCACCCCCCACCCCACCAATATCCTGTTCTGCCAAGGACCCTGAGTGCAGAAGTGAGGGACTTCACATTTGCTATAATAACCAACATCCTTTTGTTACCTTCGGGGCACAAATGGTGGAATTATGACCTTGTCATCTACAGAACCAGCTCTTCCGCTCTCCTTCCTGTCATCCAGAGACTGGATTACACATCATTACCTCCAGCAGGAAACAGGAGATGGTTTCCGGCTCCCATAGCACTCCCTCTCCCATCCCTTCTCCTGACCAGAGGCCACCAGCCCTGACAGCACATTACAATCAACTGGGAACCTTCAACATGAACACCAGGCCCAAGCTCAGAGATTGCTATTCCGCTGTGAGTGGAGGGGTGGAGGTATTAGTAAGAACTACTTTGGTGATTCTAACATGCAGCTGATCTGAAAGCCAGGCCTCTGTCTAGGCCAGGGGTCAGCAAATCTTTTTCTGTAAACAGCCAGACAGCAAACATCTCACGCGCTGTGTGGGCCATCTGGTCCCCAAGGCAGCTGCTCAGCACTGCTCCTGCAGCACAAAAGCAGCCGCAGACAACACCTAAATGAGTGTCTTGACCGTGTTCCAATAAAACTTTATTTACAAAAGCAAGCAGTGCATTGTAGTTGGCCCACAGACTGTAGCATGTCAATTAATCCATTCCTCATCCAGTTTTTAAAGGGTTGTTGCACCAAATGCAAACTCTGAACTGTGTTATCACCCAGCTCACATTTTTCTGCCTTGCCATGCCACCAGGGACTCTCAGCTTGGTAAGATCAATATTCACTGTCCATCTGACATTCCCTTCCTATATCGAACTAATAATCCCATGCAAACAGGAGTAAACGTGTTCTTCGAAGATCCTTTCTGTCTCCCAGTAATCGCTGCTGCCTTTTTAGATGTTCATAAACATCTGTTCAAGATTGCTTCTTGAATTTCATCATAAACTGACTTAAGCGCACACATCTGAAGGTTCTAAACTATGCTTTTCCCCCACTGAAAACCAGGACATGTTCACTGAAATCATTTACAATCTCCAGGCATCGCTCTTTTTCTTGATTCACAAAATAATATCTACAGTGGCTCCACAATCCTATCTGCAGGTTCTCTTGGTGCCCAGGAGACCTACATTCTCTATATAGCGGCTCTCATTCTCTCTCCTACCTTGGGCTTTAATTTCTCCCAACCATGTTTATTCTACCCTTTCCCCATTTCAAGATCATTTTTCCTGATAAATATGATAAAGTCAAAACCGGAGTCAAGCAGCTCTGCTCTCTCCGTGACATCTGTTTGCACTATACCATCTGTTCTAAATAAGGCTCTGCGTTCTTCCTCTTGGCTCCAAATACAATTGCTCTAAAATCTCTATCCAGGTGGCTGTGCATTCTGGGCTGCCTGGGGCAGTCAGGTATCTGTCTTTGGCCCTGAGGTAAATAAATGGTAACAGAGCCTCTTCACTCCAAAACATTTTCAGTCTGAACAGCTGGTTCTATACAGAAAGCAGAGGAAATGGAGGCAGACAGTATTTCATAGATTTGGTGGCTTCCTGGGTCTCTCACACACTCAAGAAGAAGAGGAAAACATCCCTGATAAAGTTTCTAGCCATGCTGGGTTCTCCTCCTGGATCTTCTATTTACTAGCTGTGTGACCTCAGCGTAAGTCAATCAACCCCGAACTGGCGACTTGCTGGAATCTTTGTACCTATTAAACTCATGCATGCCTGATTATAGCACTTAGCACAGCACACAGGTCACAGAGTAAATGCTCAGTGTGACCTGCTATTACTATGAGTATCATTAGCAAAGATATTCACCCCCTCAACCCCACCTCCCCACAGTCTCATAAAGTCTCTCCCACCTTGCTGGAGAAGTCTTTTGTCTTCCCTGGAAAGTGGGGCTCCTCAGAGGAGCTTTCTGCCCTAGCAAAGAAACAACTTGCATTAATAACCTACATAACTCGTGAGCTGCTCTGGCAGGAATGCAAACACATATTCCGCGAATCCCTGAGCATCTTGAGTCCCTGGAGTCAAGATAAACAACACTCCTGCATAGTTCCCCTAGGAACAGCAGCCCCCCACACACACTGAAACTTGGGAGATTTCAACTCCCAAAGAACTAGAGTAAATCATACCAGCTAGAAAACACAATGACTACATTAACTTCCTGAGAAAAAAGACTGACCGAAGCATATTCAAATAAGAGCATTAGAAAAAGGACCACACAGGAAAAAATGAGTGATAGCTGGGGTTTCAGCACCAAATATAAAAATAGCAACGCTTTACTGAGCGACTACCATATGCCAAGAAATGACATGCTAGGCATTTCATAAATGTTATTTCATGCATCCTTCTCAACAACTCTTCTGGGGAGTGAGGCTCAGAGGACTCGATGGGTGCATAATTAGTAAATGGCAGGAACAGAGTTCACCCCAGGTCTCCTACACCCAAAGTTGAGGCTCTTTCAGATACACCATGTTATTTTTTTTTATAAAGACAATCCAAACCTGGTTTTAGACACTTAAAAAGCAAAAAAAAAAAAAAAAAAAAAAAGCAGTTTATGGTGTGTTGCAGTTCATGGGGTCACAAAGAGTCAGACATGACTTAGTGACTGAAAAACAAGAAAAAAAAGCAAAAAGCCTTCATGATAAAAAAGCAAAATAATATTTACTTGCATTTTAGAGAAATCTATAAATCTTGTTGATTAAGTGGATAGATGACTTTTAGTCAGCAATTTGGATGATGAAAGTCAGACACCCAAGGTGCTTTTTACCCAAGACATATAAAATATACACAAGGCCAGTAGCCTGAAGCAGGTCATTACAATGAATTACTTACATCCAGCACACTCAAGAGAGGTCTCATTTTGACACATTCTGTGTACCAGAGAGAAAGTAAGTAAATACCATGAAGTGGCCCAGAATTTAGAAGATGGGGTCCTATTAATAATGGACTGAATGTTATATGGAAACTCTAATCCCCAGTGGGATAGTATTTGGAGATGGGCCCTTAGAGAGATAATAAGGATTAGCTGAAGTCATGAGGGTGGGGCTCCTATGCTGGAATTAGTGCCCTTATAAAAAGAGGGAAGGACCAGAGTCCCCTCTCTCTCCACCAACTGACTTTTCAGCAAGAGGACATGCAGCCAGCAACCAGGAAGGAACATCAGCTGGCACTTGACCTTGGGCTTCCCAGTCTTCAGAACTGTGTGGGATAAATGCCTGTTTAAGCCACTCACTCTGTAGTAGTTTTGTTAGAGCAGCCTGAACTGACTAAAATAGGTCCCTATCATAGTCCACATACTGGCTACATGAATGAACTTGTATTAGATGTTTGGTGTCCATGAGCTTGAGCTTTCAGCAGTTAAATTTCTCTTTGAAACTATGTCTTCTTTCAACAAATGATGCTAGAACAACTAGATATCCACATGCAAGGGAATGAAATGGGACCCTGTGTTGGGGAGCCCTAGGGCCACCACCATGCTCAGATATTTGCTGAAAGGACAGGGACTCAGCAGAGTTGTAATAGATGTATCACAGCCATGCAGTAAGGATGCAAAGCTAAATCACAAAAGAAAAGATATATGGGAATCTGGAGGAATCCAGGGAAAGTCTTGCCTTTCTCTCCTTTCTCTCCATTCCTTGAGGGTTTACACTGATCACACTTTACCCCCAGCAACAAAAATGCAACAACACGGATACAATGTTTCTGCCCAGGAAAGCTCATTAGAGCCTTGGCACCCCAGGTTTTTATCAGAAGTTGGTCATGTAACTCAAACCAAAACTACAGACACCCCTCTCACAGAAGGAAAGCAAGAGGTCTCTTCCTCACATCAAAATTAACTCAAAATCAGTCACAGACCTAAATGTAAGAGCTAAAACTATTTTAGAATATAGAGGAGTAAATCTTCATGACCTTGATTAGCAAAGCTTTCTTAGATATGACACTAAAAGTACAACAAAAAACAAAGTAGATTTAATCAACATCATAACAAGAGCTGGTGAGGATATGGAGGAATTAGCACCCTCATACACTATAGGCGGGATATACAATGATGCGGCCACTTTGGAAAACAGTCTGGCAGTTCCTCAACCAGTTAACCATAGATTTAAACATCTCAACCAGCAAATCCCCTCCTAGGTATATACCCAAGAAAACTGAGAACATATACACACAAACCTGCACACAAATGCTTGAAGCAACATTTCTGTAATAACCAAAAAGTGTGAACAAGGTGGTCTGTACATTTAGTGGAATACTATTCAGCAATAAAAAGGAATTAAGTGTGCTACAATGTGGATAAACCTTAAAAATGTTATGCTGAGCAAAATAGACCAGACAGAAAAGGCCACATATTGTATAATTCCATTTATATGAAATAGAAATCTATAGAGAACAGAAGTGGTAGGTTTATGGTTTTTACAGGAGTGGGCGTAGTGGAGAGCTGGTCAAGGATGATAGCTACAGGGTACACAATTTCTTCTGGGGGTCATGAAAATGGTCCAAAATCAACTGCAGTGAGGACCACCCAGCGTGAAAAGACTTTGTACGGATGAGTTGTATGGTAAGTGAGTTATACCTCAATGAAGCTATTTTTCTTAAAGTATATATCTGTACTATACCAAGGTAAGTTAATAAAAGGACAATGATAAGACAAAAGCAAATTTTGACCCAGAGGCCACATCAATGCTCCCATCCATCTGAAGAGTCAACCAAGAAGCCAGATGTCAGACCTGGAAGAAGGCAGCCCGGGGCCTGGCCCTGATGCCTTGCAAGGGCCTCTGGAGAAGATAATGAAAGTTTTCTTGGCATGAAATTTGGCAGTATTGACAGGACACCTTTTATAATCCCGACCATATGATGTGCTTCCTTAAAGTCATAAATAACATTCTGCATGGCCACAATCACAAAACACCCATGACTAAATGTACTCATCTGCTCCATTCATCAATCATTAAAGAGCACTTAGAGGGTCCAGGAAATACAAGTGATGATGCCAGGATAGAAATCTGACAGAAGGGGACACTGAGGCACAGCAGTGTTAACGGGCCTGAGGTCACACAGCTGCAAGGAAGGAAACTGGGCTTTAAACCCAGTTGCTTTGGCTCCAAAGGCTGTGCTCTTAATGGTGCTAAATGCCATCCACTTAACGGTGCTACCTTTCAGCCACAATTTCCCATCCCCTCTATAAGCTGGTCAAAGGTTTTTTGAAATACAGACAAACCACACATTGAATATCTCTCAGAGCTATTAGGAAAACTATTTTGATAGCCATTTTCGTTTACTTATACTTATTTTAAAATTTTTGATTGAAACACCCCTTTGGTTTTACAACAGTTTTAGATGTAAAGAACAGCGGCACAGACAGGGCAGTCATCTGCATTCTCCACCACCCCATTTACTCTACTGTTCGCCTTTCACATGACTACCTCTGCCACAAGGAAGGAACCAACCCCGGTTTACTGCTACTAACAAAACGCTGCACTTTCTTTTAGTTTCACAATTTCTCCCCCGCCATCCTTTTTTTCTTCCAGGGCCCAATCACATTACAGTTTGTAGTCAGGGTGCCTTCACCGCCTCCAGACCGTGACAGTTTCTCAGACTGGCCTCATTTCTGATGACCTTGACTGTTCCGAGGCGTACCGGTCAGGCATTTTGTAGGACGTCCCTCAGTGAGGGTTTTACTGATGCCTTCCTCATCCCTGGACTGAGATTACAGGAGAGGAGCCCAGGGGTGAAGGGCCCTTCTTGTCATGTCTCATCAAGGACATGCGCTATCACACGCTCACCACTGCTGACACGGACCCTGACCCCCTGGCTGAGGAGGCGTTCACCAGGTGCCTCCATCAAAACACACTCCCCCCAACCCCCACCATAAACGGCGCTTTGGAATACGTCACAAAAAGCAGCCCACACTCCAGGGATGGAGAGTTAAACTCCACTTCCTCGGTGGGTGTAGCTATATAAACAGAATTGTATTTCTAAGTGGGTTTAATCTGTCCTGGCGTTGAAAAAACAAAACATGCCAACTGAGCGTGTCCTGCCGCGTCCTGAGTGACCCTGTCAGGGCTCTGAGGCTCCACTCTGTTCTTCCGGCGCCTCAATATCAGTGAGGAACAGGTACTTTCTGAAAGGCAAGGAAAAAAGTGAACCAATGAGCTTGCAGAGAGAAGCTGGAAATCTGCTCCATTCTAGAGGATGCTTAACAAACAGGAGGTGAGAGGAAGGGGAAAAGTTATCCCGTGAGAGAGGGGGTGACACAATTTGTATATATGTTCATATGGACTTCTTGCCTGGAAAATCCCACGGACAGAGGACCCTGGTGGGCTGCAGTCCCTGGGGTCGCAGAGTCGGACACAACTGAGTGAGTAACACTTATACTTTTCATATGGACAGCTATTCTTTTAAAACATATTTTTTAATGCGGGCCACTTTAAAAGTTTTTTGAATTTGTTACAATATATTTTCTGTTATCAGTTTTGGTTTTCTGGCTGCAAGGCATGTGGGATCTTAGACGCCTGAGCTGGGGTCAAACCCGTACCTCCTGCATTGAAAGGTGAAGTTTTAACCACTGACCACCAGGGAAGCCCCGCATGGACAGTTACTAAAGTGCAAGCTTCCAGTGAGCTTTCCAGTCACAACAAGTGTAAACATAGTTCCAAAGTGAGGTGTCAGGCTTCTCAAAGGAACTTTTCAAGGTTAACGTATCACAACTATTTCATGACTGTTTATACCCTCTGCCCACTCTAAATTAAAAAAAAAAAAATAAAAGGAGGTCAAGAGAGAATTTCTTTCTTTGAGGAAAAAAGCTGTGCTGTGATTACCATTGCCGCTGGGGTTGGGCTGGCATAGCAAGTGGATGGAGTGCCCACTCTCTCCTGAGTCTCGTGAGAGAAGCTCCAAGAAGAAAAGCACTGCCCTCAACAGGGCTGCCCTAGAGCCAAAGGCCGCCGGGGCTGGGTGGGAAGCCGACCCCCGCCTGGAGGCCGGGATGGACACAGCTGCTCGGGCAACACCTGCACCCTGGTCCCCGCTCAGGTGAAACAAAGGGGCCTTGACCTGGGGAGCCACACACAGAAGGTACGGTGGGGATGCCGCCCGGAGGTCACCCTGCGGCTTCTTCCAGGGGGCAAGGTGAACCCAACAGCGTCTAGATGGAGCAGACCGCCGTAAAATCACTATCTGTGAGGGCACCTGGGTGCAGCTGAAGGAAAAGGCTGCCCCGGCAAGGGGGCAATTCAGACAGACAAGGAGGTGAAATACAAAAGAAACATTAACAGATATGGAGGACACGATGAAAGGGTCTAAAATAAGTCTAAACACAGACCTTGAAGAAGAATAGAGAAGATGGAGGGAAGGGGATACGTATTCAAGGAAATAATAACCGAGACTTTTCCAGAGGTGATAAGACATGAATCCACAGATATGCTAATTGGGGTAAATAAAAAGAAATCTAACTTACACACATTGTAGTGAAACTGAAAAGCACCAGAGTTAAAGACAGAACAGCCGCTTGGCCCAGAAAACACAGAGCCAGCTTCTAATCAGACTGGGCAGGTGGGAAATCTCTATTTCTCACAATTAAATTACCATTCTTTCCTCAACTCCTTTTCTTTCTCAACACAAGCCCAAGGAGAAAGGGCAGTGAGAACACAGGGGGATGATGAAAAAGGCACCAGATACACCTCCTCCTCCATTATCAGGGTGGATGCCCACAAGCATGCCTCAGGCAGGAAAAGTCTTACCTTTGGAGGAATGAAGTCTCTCAAGTTTTTACTAATGTACTAATTCTTTGATGCTTTTGAACTGTGGTGCTGCAGAAGACTCTTGAGAGTCCCCTGGACAGCAAGGAGATCAAACAAGTCAATCCCAAAGGAAATCAACCCTGAATATTCTTTGGAAGAACTGATGCTAAAGCTGAAGCTCCAATACTTTGGCCACCTGATGCGAAGAGCCGACTCATTGGAGAAGAACGTGATGCTTGGAAAGATTGAGGGCAAGAGGGAAAGAGATGATAGAGGTTGAGATGCTTGGATGGCAACACCATTTCAATGGACATGATACTTGTGCAAACTCTGGGAGATGGAGACGGTGAGGAACAGGGAGGCCTGGCGTGCTGCAGTCCATAGGGTTGCAAAGAGTTGGACATGACTTGGAGACTGAACAACAATACAGTTGATTGTCTATTCCAACTGCTACTAATTTGAGACAGTGTGTTTTCTACTTAACCCAAATGTCCCCTGTAAAAACAGACTCATGGGTGACCCCTCCTCAATGCAAGTGTTAAGCTCCTGTGACTTCTATAGTGCAAGCCGCAAAACAAATCATGACTATCTCTCGCCATTTGTTCTCCCAGGAATGGAAACCACAGTTGGCTTGATACATGTGGCCTGTGTAAACACAGAAATAATCACTATGCCGCAATAATTTCAATGCCTGCACTCACCTCCACTCCAATTTTTAATAAGCAAAATATTAACCTGCCAACTTGTTGACAAAAGCATCTATTCTTTTATGAATACTATAGATGCCTTATGAGATGCTCTTCTTATACATCAGCTGACCAGAAAAGAGGATGAGATAATGAATAATTCCCAAGAGAAGGAAAAATCCCCTCTTCAGCTGGTTTAAGTCTTGCCGATAATGTGCACAGAGCATTTCGCATTTACCATAAAGCTCTTCAATTAGTTCATAGACAAGTTAACCTCCTCACTCCCAGAAAATATAATTCAAACACACTTTATACCGTGCAGCATTCTGCTGGCTATTATCCATCATTTACAAGTGCTATTTGTCTATAAAAATGACACTAAATTTTTGAAAAATGACACTGCTCTGCCTGCTTCTAGCAATGTTTTAACAAATGGTACCCCTGCAAAAGGCTTTAAGTTGGATAAGAAACAATTAGTCAAAGAAGCAATAAATATTTTTTAAAAGGATATAAATGATTGCTTGTCCAGATAGCCAAATATCTAAAGGCTGATACACAATAAAATAAGGGTTAATGTAAAAGAGTCCACTTGATTATTTATGGTTAATAAAGTTAATCAAATTCAGTGCTTCTTACTCATGCATGCATTTAAACAGAAACACAAATATGATATGCATATTTATGGAAAGCAGCCCAAAAGATCATTATCTCTAAAAGAAATCCAGCAAAGAAAGAGATGCCTAAAATGTTGTTTCCTCTCACAACATAAACTGTTTTGCTTCAAACACAAACATTTATTTTAATTAAAATGATTAAGCCAAATAATATTTTCCACAACTGACAACCATGACTAAAACATGAATTCCAGGATTAAATATTAAAATAATTTTTGGAGACATAAAAACACTCAGTCAGAGCCCTTCAATTTTCCTTTTTCTGGTATCTCATCCACCTATCCTCGAGTATTTTTGTTCCTCCACTCAAAAATCTAGTCTCCAAAGATATATTAGGATCTTTTTAAAACAAAATTAGATAAGCATAAGCTCATCAATCAGCAATTTCTAAATGCGTTATCTTCAAGTGGTTGGGTCTTTTAATGTCACTTATCTGCTTAAAATTAAGTGTAAAAGAGTTCCCAAGAAAAGAAGATAGAAAATTAACTTCATTTCATAATAAGTTCTCCAATCATGTCAGCAGACAGCTGACATTATTACAGCTCACACTTATAAATCAGTGGTTACATACACTGGTTAAGCAAGAAAAGAAATGAAGAAGGCAATTATATAGTGGTGAAATTCCCATGTGGCACATTTGCAGTCAATATTGCTAAACAGGGGTTCACTTGTACTTAAAAAATCTCCAGACATTTTGGGGGTTAGTCATTTTTGAGGGGAAGAAAGTAGGAAATCAATGCAATGTGTCTTACAAGAAAAAAAAAAGTCAGCAAGAAATCAACAAATAATCGTTATAGCTCATTTTATTGTTTATTTTGAAAGTGAATTCTAAAACTTCCACATATCATAAAATGACAAAACAGTGAATTAAACTGAGAGTAGAACATTTTGGGGGAAGGGGTGACATACAAATAAATACAGACATTTAGTGACAAATGAGCCACTGGCAAACACACACAGGAAAGAACCCAACTTGGGTTTCCTCTCTTTTCAGTCCTGTGCCACATGAATAGGGGCCACAGCGCCATTCCTAACCTTATTTTCCATTTCTTGGCGCTTTATTAACTCTTCTTTTAATGCACAGTTAAATATTCTAACCGACATGCTGTAGACACACAGTTACTAGATGTTGATTAGACTGTAATGTGTTTGTAATGGTCTGCAGTAGAAGGTCCCGGCAGACCCAGTGAGGGCTCCTTGATTTCTCCCCTTATGAAGTGTTAGTCACTCAGTCATGTCTGATTCTTTGCGACCCCATGGACTGTGACCTGTCAGAATCCTCTGTTCATGGGATTCTCCAGGCAAGAAATACTGGAGTGGGTTGCCATTCTCTTCTCCAGGGGATCTTCCCAAGCCAGGGACTGAACCTGGGTCTCCTGCATTGCAGGCAGATTCTTTACCATCTGAGTCACCAGAGAAGCCTTCTCCACTCACGACTACACGTTAATGTGTGATGGCCTAAGGAGTGCATCCGAACAAAGCCGTTCACATCACTGCAAGAGGAGAAACATCCTCTCTTCCATCTTCTTAGAATTACTTGAAAGAAATAAGAGATCTTTTCTACACACTCCAAATGAGGACCAAATAACATTTATCATGTCTGCGGCACCATTTGATTTTCAAAGCATTTGCTAGAGATCCATTCATTAACCCCCACAGCATCTCTGCAAGGAAAGCCAGAGAAAATACTGTCTGATACGGATATTTTACAGAGGGGAAGACAGGAGAAAAAATCTACAGAAAACTTGATGACAGTCTGAGAGCGTCAACAAATAGAACCTAGAGAAGATAACTTATTTGTATCTTCCACTCCAGGGTCACCTATGACCTGAAGGCAATAATGCTCTTGACAATGGGCAGCTGCAGTGAATTGTATCTTCAGCTAAACTCTCCTACCCATAATTCTTTCCCTCTCAACCAGGAAACGCGAAGATCTGCTCATTCTTTCACTTGGTTAAAAGTGGTGCTGCTCAAAAAGCCAGATGAATAATCCAAATCCTCAGGGAGACGTAAAAAGTTGACTTCTTGGAGTCCAGTCTACAGCCAAGGAAAGAGCTGGGTGATCTGCAGGGGAAACAGTCTCTTATCTGTTTCCTTCCTAAGAACAAATGAAGCCAGCAACAGATCCGAATGAGCATGTGTGTGCGCACACACACCCTTCTCCAAGCTCATCTGAGCTCAATTAAGAGAGCTCTTTCTGAGTGATCTGTTCCCCACAAGGTCAGAATTTTCTGGTAAATATTTCTGACAACTCCACCCTGTTTAAGAGCAACAGCAAAATAAGAAAACAGCCCACTGGAAAAAGAGTCTGAATTCCTCGGAGAAGTCAACAGTGGTGTTAAGAAGAATGGCAACTAAATAGTCACAACATTTGTGGCCTTTATGTAACCCATACATCAAGACTCTGGCTAGGCAATATTTTTAGCTTCCCTCCTCACAAGGTAGGGCAAGGATGCTTATTAACCCTAATTCAGAAAAGAACTTTGGCCCAGAGAATTAAAAGACTTGTCTGGACTCTAAATGGGTGACAAGGTAGAAAGACATGAATTCAGGTCTCCCAACTCCTGGCTAACTAAATGACGGACAGCTTAGAAAAGTTATAGAAAAGTCAGCACAAACAGAGTGTCAGCTGTTATTTACACTGCCTATGATAAATGTTTGTTCCAGGAAAAAAAAAAAAAACACTTCAAACAAGATGGGAAAGAGTTTAAACACAAAGGGCTAAAGGGTTTAATATAGGAGAAAAATCTGTTTGCTTTACCTCCAGGGGAGGAGCTGGTCAGGAGCAGCCTGTTCTGGGAAAGGTTGGCCCAGCACAGCCAGGGCCACCAGAGCCCAGGCCACGTGGACCTGAGATGCATGCTGCTTCGGCACAGCTAGCTTCTCTCTTAACGTTCCAAGTTCTGCTCTTTTAAATCCTGCCTGTCTTTGACCTGGAATGTCAGTGAGCTCTTCTGACAAGCCAGACTCAGATTTGTGTTATAAACAATGACCACGTGTCCAAATTCTGATGTGGAGCTAAGGGAGAAAGGAGGAAAAGAAAATTAACTGTGGGTCTGCAGAAAGCGAAGTGATGATCCTATCCTGGAAGGAACAGACACACCGTACCCTGCCCATTGAGCTGGGAGGTTTCTGTGGTTGAGATCTGGGTTGTTTTGGGGGGTGGTATGGGATTTCCTTTATGGGGGGCTCACAGTTAGCTCAGAGTAGGAAAGCCTCAATAGGAAGAAGCTGGGTTGCTTGGAATAGCATAAAGGCTGTCATGCCAAAGAAGGACTATACATGCGCAGAGCTTGCTTACTAACAATCAAGAAGGGATCAACCACGGCAAAGGCCGACCAGCAAACTGGAGGCTCATCTGCCTCCCACAAAAGCTCAGATGCCCTCAGTCAAAGATGTTGGGAGGAGACTTTCACATGGAGAAAGACAAAATGAAAGCAAGGACTCCTTCAAATGCTAAGATTTGACTGTTGTTGTTTAGTTGCTGAGTCATGTCTGACTTTTTCCGACCCCATGGACGATAGCCCACCAGGCTCCTCTGTCCATGGGATTTTCCAGGCAAGAATACTAGAGTGGATGGCCATTCCCTTCTCCAAGGGATCTTCCCAACCCAGGGATCAAACCCACATCTCCTGCATTGGCAGGCAGATTCTTTATCACTGAACCACCTGGGAAGCCTGCTAGGATTTGACAGTGGTTTCTAAATGACTCTGCTCAGGCCCTCACAATGGTCACTTGCAGAGGATGAGCACTGGGGTCACAGACTCAGTCCCAAGGTCGACACAATCATGTCATAACTGGGTGACACGAGGTTGCTCTTCCAGCCAAGTGTGGTCCCCAAATTGTGGTGTTTAGTAAAACCTACTAGTGAACCAACTCAACCATAAAGACATTTCTATCTATTCTCTACAACTTCTAAATCCTACTCTACAGAAGTGGATCCAGGAATCTCATTTGTTAAAAAGCCTTCCAATTTGCAGAATCAGGGTTAAACTTTTTAGCCAATATCTTTATTTGTGAAATAGGATGTTAGCTTTTGCCTAAATAAGTCATGAAGATATGTAAACAAGATGACAAATGTAAAACACTTAGCATGGCCTGTTTCTAGTAAACACCCAGTCCCTTAAAAAATGCATTCTCTGTAGCGCAAGATCAAGCTCATAAGCATTCATTAACTAAAAATGAGGACACCGTGGCTTCCATAAAGTGAATGTTCAGCCATCTCCTATGTTCCTATTTTCCTGTCCTTCAGGCATGAAACCTGGATGAAACTGGATGCAACAGTATTTTAATCAGTCAGAAAAAATGCCTTAGGCACCCAAACATTTGTTGTTGTTGAGTCACTAAGTCGTGCCCAACTTTTTGTGACCCCATGGACTACAGTACGCCAGGCTCCCCGGTCCTTCATTATCTCCTGGAGTTTGTCCATTGAGTCAATGATGCCTTCCCAGCACCTCATCCTCTGTAGCCCCCTTCTCTTTCCCTCAATCTTTCCAGCATCACAGTCTTTTCCAATGAGTTAGCTGTTTGCATCAGGTGGTCAACTACTGGAAAAACCACAGCTTTGACCACACAGACCTTTGTCGCCAAAGTGATGTCGCTGCTTTTTAATACGCTGTCTAGGCTTGTCATAGCTTTTCTATTGTGAACATTACCTTAAGTTAATTTAACATAAAGATGCCAGGAAAAGTTTAATACAGTACTACATACAGCCTTTGAATTTTTGCTCTTTTATAACAATTAGAAGCTTAAGCTACAAATTTTGTAGAACGTTGAAAACTCATATTTCCACATACTCAGGTGAAACATAGACTCTATTTCTCTTCTTCCTTTTATCAGGCAGTCACACTCACTCGTTTAAAATCCTGCAAGGCACTGAGGTGGAAGAATTATCCTGTTCTGACATTTCTATTGCCACAAACGGCTCCCATTCGTTAATTGTAAAGTTTATACAATTGTAAAGTTTAATTGTAAAGTTGCTTCTAGACACTAGGGTGAGCATTAAAATACCCCCAGACAAAAAGGAAGAAAAGAGGTAATTGGAGCAATTTATATCAAGTGAAAAGACATCTCCTGGGTCTCTGCATCTCTCATTGCAAGTTACTAGACTATTTCTGTTTGGGTGGTTTTATACAAAAAAGTGGTAAAGCATGGTTGTTTCAGCACACCTAGAGGTCACACTCCTAGCAGCTGATCTGTACGTGAGAACAAGGAGCTGTCAAATACTCTGCCTTCCAGCAGATTAAAACCGGCTGACTAACAGATGCGAAACTGTCGTTGCTGAATTGCTGTGAATAGAAATCTGAGCATTTTTGGAAGATACATCACTTTTTAGAGCAGTTGTCTGATGCCTCGGGTCCATCATCCTGTTCATGACTGAGACAGAACCCCTGTCTCTCATTTATGTCCAGCCTCTGGCTCTCCTGAACGATGACACGGGGTTCGGCATTATTCTCCAGCTGTGTTCTTGAAAAGTGATATGCTGGTTTCTAATCACTGGTGATATTCTCACCTTGTTTCACACATGATCATTTTAGAAACACACCGTCTTCATTTCTGACTGACCCTAAGCGGCCGTGGCCCCGAGAGTCTCTGTGCCCACATCTGTCACATAGGAAGCCTCTGACTCAGTGCAGATGCTTAGTCAAGATTTGCTGAATGAAGCAACTATCCTTAACACCTAAAGATCTATGCCCTCTGGATGGTTTTTGGCAAAGTCTTCATATTGCAAATCTCCATCTCTAGTGAACGTGTCTGATTGTTCTTAATTTTAATAAATGAAGTTTTCCCTAAAATGGAATATATTGTTTCTGGCTTTCTGTTTTAAAGTTATTGATAGAAATGAACATTTTGAGAGTACACAATAGAATAAAATTACAGTTATATTCTTGTCCAGCAGAGCGTAGGTGCTCAAATATTGTTCAAAAAGACTCTACATTTTAAAAGTTACAGCACTGAAACACTGGATTTGAAATATACTGCAATTTAACAATGTAAATTTATTCTTTTTGATTGTGGTCTAATAGTATATGACCTTTTCTAAAAAAAAAACCAGAATGTGTGTAAAAGCTTAATGCTAGAACTGTCATCACATAAAATAGAGAACGTTTCTAAAAACAAAAATGATTGACAGGAGAAAAGTCTGAGATATCTTTCAATGAAAGTATAAAAATTACAGGAAGGGTTCAAAGCTCCAAACTCTAGGTTTTCATGTAAAGAGTGTACAGAACATGAATTGTGATATGTACGCTAGACTGTCTATGAATGAGATGACTCCATGAGACCACACTGTACAAATATGGACTTCAGTTTGAAGTAACAGTCCCAGGCCAAGAGGGAACACACATTTATTGATCCTCGAAACACATTTGGAGGGAAGGGGTGCAATTCTGTAAGACTCCTCATCTGAAGAAAGCAAGCTCCAAGCTTTGGATTCAACCGAAACAGGACCAGTGAGAGAGCTCCATGTCAGAGTCTTCCTTCAAAGGGTCTGGCAATGTGCAGATGTTAGAAGGCTCAGGCAGAATGATCCACGAACACCAATGACGCAGTAAACAGGCTGGGCCTTTATCTAAGCACCATGACTGTGGTGTGCTTCTCCTTTTTCTCTGCAAATCAGCTGCCCGTTTCCTCGGGAGATATTCTGCCCATCTCAGAGCCCCAGTGAGTACAGACTCCAGGCACCCTCTGCATGGCAGAGGTGGTTATCTGTAGGTAGGACAGTCTGCAAATCCAGCTTGCTCAACTAATCACCACTGCTTGTGTATTTTTATGCCTTCTGATGCCTGTTACTAAACATAGACCCTAGGAGAGTTGCTAAAAACTGGAGCTTTCTAATCTATAAGATGGGGTGGCCAAAAAGTCACTTCAGTTTTCACCGCAGAAGGAGACATTTTGGACTCCCCGCAAGATGTCCTCCAAGTGACCCCTTGGCCTTTAAGGGAACACGCTGTGGACCCATGGGGAGCAGGAGCCATGGAGGGGGGGAGTCCTGAGCTGGCTGAGGCAGACTGCTGGCTAGGCTGCACTGGGAGGGGGCCCTCCTACTGATAAAGGCTGCAGTCCCAGGAAGCGCCCATTTGGGACCAGGAGGCAAGGTGTCAGCAACAAACCGAAACACCTCCAAAGTCATCCCGAGTGCTGCTCCTTTGTTTTTTCTTAAGTGTGGGATTAATGCCACGAATGCTAAGAATCCACCTTATCACAAACATTAACTTCTTGGTTTTTATTACAATAAAATATGCTTGGCCCACTTCATAGATTCTCTGCACCCAGAAAATTCCATCTGAAACATGCTCCCCAAATAACTATCGTGGCTGTCTCTTATTTGTATTTTCTTTCTTTATCTTTGACATTTTGTCACTGTTTTCTTTTTTCCTACCATCACTCATCCTTTTGTTCCCGATGTCTGTTCCCATATTAAATGACTTGGCTAGTGAATTTACAGATTTAAACAAGAATACGGTATTGCTGGCCTTCAGTGAAATGTCAATGACAACTTCCAGCACTTTAAAGTCTGAATGCTGAAGACAGATTCCCTAATCTCAGTCTTGGAGAAACTTCCTCTGCTGTAATTTGTGTTTCCCAAAATTCATCCACTGAAGCCCTAACCCTGAGGCACACAGAATGTGACCTTATTTGGAAATAGGGTCTGTGCAGATATAATCAGTCAAGATGCCACGCCAGAGTAGAGTGGGCCCCTAATACATTATGACTGATGTCCTTACAACAGGGAGACATCTGAACACAAACCTGCACACAAAGGGTCAACGTGAAAGTAGAGATCAAGGTAAGGTGACCACAAGCCAAGAACATGAAGTGTTGCCAGCAAACCAGGAGAAACTAGGAGAGGCATGAACAGATTGTCCCTCCCAGCCCTAAGAAGTCCTGCCTACACCTTCATCTTGGAGTACCGGCCTCCAACAAGATGAGGCAGAGAATTTCTGTTGTTAAAGCCTTCCAGTTGGCGGCACTTGGTCACAGTAGCCCTAGGCACGCAATGTCTCTGCTCCCCAAGAAGCTCAACTCAACACAGAATCAATTAAGCTTAACACAACATGGAGCTCAACACAACACAGAACAGAGTCAGTCAAACTCAGTACAACACAGAACCAGGTACACAAGACCACTAACCTTTTCTCAAATAAAGGCAAGTTCATGTGTCACGGTCAGAAGTTAAAAATTAAAAGTTTCACTGTTGCCATCTATAATTCAAAGGCTGCTATCAAGAGCTTTCAGATGGCTGCTTCATGGAAATCAGGGGGGTTTTGTTTTGTTTGGGGGTGTGTTTTTCCCCCACACTTCAAGAACTAAAGAATAAAGGCCCCGGAGAGTGCCTACTGACATGGTTTATCCTGATTACACAAATTCTGCCCCCGCAGAATGAAGCAGGATTTTGGAAAGCGCCACTGCCTCTCAGAAGCGCACGGAAGCCCACCTTTAAGCCCTGGTAGAGAAATGGCACCCCACTCCAGAGCTCTTGCCTGGAAAATCCCATGGATGAAGGAGCCTGGTGGGCTGCAGTCCATGGAGTCGCAAAGAGTCGGACACGACTGAGTGACTTCCCTTTCACTTTTCACTTTCATGCATTGGAGAAGGAAATGGCAACCCACTCCAGTGTTCTTGCCTGGAGAATCTCAGGGACGGGGGAGCCTGGTGGGCTGCCATCTATGGGGTCGCACAGAGTCGGAAACAACTGAAGCGACTTAGCAGCAGCAGCAGCAGAGAAGAAGGTAAGAAGAGGCAGCAGGATGCCTGAATAGATTTTTAAAATTCTAATTTAAATGTACAAAAGGACCATTATAGGATCTTAACTCCTGCCAGTAAATAGAGCACTTAATTACATGACAATGAGCTATAAATATAACCCCTCTAGAAAGGAAACTCAGGGCAGAGTTCTCTGGGCTCTAGGGAGTATCCTGTGCTTTTACCAGAATGACCTGAGCTAATGAGTTGTGTTTCTCGGTGGGGGATGAGAGGACTTCAGAGAAGACCACACAGAAGCTAGCCTTGGATGAAGTTCAATGTCAAGGATCCCAGGCAAAACATGGCAAACACCCCTAGCTCCCCAGCCCACCTCTTCCAATACCCTCCTAGGAACCACAATGATCGAACCTTCACTAACAAACAAGTCCTCGAGCACAACAACAGAATCTGGGGCCACAGTTTTGCCCCTCCAGTGAAGGGGGCACTTCTTACACTAGAGCTCTGAAAACTAAAAGGAAGAAGCATATGACATCAGTCATAATGCATTTAGAGGCCCACAGTCAGAGGATCGTCTGGGCTGTTTGCTTCTCTGACTCTCCATCAGGATGCTGTGCTGAAAATAACCTTTCATGGAGTACAACTAAAGCAGAGCTTGGAGGACTAGCAGCTACACCTCCTAGAAATTGTCAGACCAGAGTAATCCTATTTCTAGACGTGGCAACAACAGTAGCAAAAAATATATACAAAGCAAAAAAGAAAAGAAAATTCGGGAAATAACTAAGGAAATTTCCATACAATTAGGGAAAATCTCAAACTCGGATATTTTATAAATGTTTCAAGCTTTCACTCTTCCTTACATGTTCTAGTCAAATTCCCAGTGTGCATCTGTCTGCTGATGTTTCATATGATGGTGAACACAGAAGACTGTGTTCTAGTTGTCTCTCTGGCTTCTCTTCTGTAAGAGGTTTCAGGCCTTGCAGGCACTACACTATCAGAATATCTTGGGGTCCAGATTATGGAGCCCTGGTGCCTCCTGGCTAGCGGGACACACCCATAGCCACACAGCCCGGAATCTGTGCTCATCCACCACTCACAGCGGGTGTTAATCTGGTTTGCAGGCCAGCTGGCAGGCCTCCACCAAAGCAAATGAAAAAATCAGAACGGACTAGAGAAACAGAAAATTCTCCTGGCCCAACTGAGTTTCTTCTGATGACATGGATGCAAAGTGGCTGCAGTTTATGGGGGAAAAGTTGTGTCTTCAGGGTCACTGAAGTTTGTTCCCTCAAACTCTGTATCGTCCCCCATCAATTACATCTCTAATGACATTATCTAGCGCGGTGACAATTAAAATATCCCCCGAGACACAAAGAACACACATTCACCACAACTTCTGCTGCAGCAAACGGTCAACACTGTCAGCGTCACCTTCACACTAAATACAGGAATTGGTTTCCCATAGAGAATCCAATAATTTCCCAGTGCTCAAAAAAAAAAAGCCTCACCACCAGAAAGTAAATACATGTGACCTCCACATCAAGTGCAAGGGTGGTCACTGCAGCTGAACTCCCAGAGCAGCAGAAACCTCATACCTCACACCTAACTTCCCAGGAGACAAGCCTCGAAGTACCTGTGGTTCTGGCCCCGGGAACCTCTGCCTTTTCCTCTGCTCGACTGAGTCAGTGTACATCCTAGATGCTCCTTCCAGAGGCTTTGCCTTTGACTATGAGTTGCTAAAACCGTCTCCCAACAGTGTCATTCTTTCTCCATTGTTTCCCTTTTTCCTTTTAACAAACTTCCTGTTGCAGCCCAAGAGGCTGGAACAGTGCAGGTGTAGCTCCTTCAAGAATGCTAAAGATGATTTAATCCATTAGCAATACCTCCTCCACAGGAGGGAAGCCTGGTCCCCGGTGCCAGGGCAAGGCCAGCAACACCTGGGTGTGTGAGAGGCAAGAACATGGCCCCCAGAGATGGGGATGGCCCTAGGGACCTGGGAATATGTTACTGCACGAGGAAAAGAGGCTTTGCAGGGGGATTAAGGTAGGGAGTTCAAGCTGGAGATATTTTCCTGGATGATCTCAGTTTGTGCATCAGTCACTCAGTTGTGTCCAACTCTTTGTGAACCCACAGACTGTAGCCTGCCAGGCTTCTCTGTCCATGGAATTCTCCAGGCAAGAATACTGGAGTGGACTGCCATTCCTTTCTCCAGAGGAACTTCCCAACTCAGAGACTGAACCCTGGTCTCCTGCATCGCAGGCAGATTCTTTACCATTTGAGCTACAGGGATGATCTCAGTGGACCCAAACTAATCACAAAGGTTCTTAGAAGCAGGAGGCAGGAGGGTTGGAGAATCAGGGGTTTGGGGGGGCAGCTGCTGGCTGTGAAGATGGAGGAAGACACCAGGAGTCAAGAGTTGCAGAGAGACTCCAGCAGCTGGACAAATTCTCCTGACAGCAACAGATTCTTCTGACAGCCTCTAGAAGGAACACAGTCCTGTGGACACCTTGATTTTAGCTCAGGGAAGCCTGTTTCAGTCTTTGGACCTTCAAAACTGCAAATAACTGTGTGCAATTTCAATCCACTGAGTTTGAGAAAATTTGCTCCAGCCATGCCACCGAATCTAATCCAGCACGTTACCTCCCTCCCTCCTGATCTAATCTGACCTGGGAGTTTGGGGAAGCAAGTAGGTAGAAAATACCTAGCAGGCCTCCAAACTCTTCTCAGCTCCTCCACTCCCCATGATGAGCTGCTCCATTAACAGAAACTAACCAGGCATCAGTTCCTTTCCTTGAAGACTACTCAGCATTGCAGAATTCTTAAGGCTGCACACACAATCTGATAATTTAAGCCAAATCTGCAATTTTTATCAAGAGGAAAATTATTTCCTTTTTACCAAGAGGAAAATAAGAATGCAGAGAGTGTCGAGGAATGCCCAGGGACATCCAGTCAACTGGTAACTTCTGCTGATATCGTAACTCAGTTTTCCAAATTTCCCATCTCCTGCTTGTATTGTCAACAACTGGGTCCATCAGAAACACAGACTTTCTTCCCTAAATTATTCCGTTGGCAAACTTCTCCCAAATAACGATCTCAGTTAGCAAAATGTACCTATTTTGCATGTTTGCACAGACAGCTCAGAGAACTACAATGCACGGCACAGCATCAGGCACAAGCTCGGACAGAGGGCGCTAGCCTGGTCGTGATCCTGAAGCCAGGTGCCTTCAGCTGCTGCTGACACATACAGGATATAATAAATTGATGTAGAAGTCTGTCAAATGCAGGTTCTACAGATGCCATCCAAAATATTTATATGTGGGATCCAAACTATGACACAAATGAACTTATCTATGAGACAGAAACAGACTCATGGACACAGAAAACAGACTTGTGGCTGCCAAGCCAGAGAGGGAAGAATGATGGATTGGGAGTTAGGGATTAGCAGATGGAAAACTATTATGTATAGAATGAATGGACAACAAGGCCCCCATCTGCAGAGCACAAGGAGCTATACTCACTGTGACAGTGATAAACTATAACAGAAAAGAAGATATATATATATATATGTATATACACATATATATAATGGAATCACTTTGCTGTACAATAGAAATTAACACAACATTGTAAATCAACCATGTTGTTGTCGGTCATTAAGCTGTGCCTGATTCTTTGTGACCCCATGGACTGCAGCACATCAGGCTTCCCTGTCCTTCACCATCTCCCAGAGTCTGCTTAAACTCATGTCCATTGAGTCAATGATGCTATCCAACCACCTCATCATCTGCCACCCCCTTTTCCTCCTGCCCTCAATCTTTCCCAACTTCAATAAAATAAATTTTAAAAATACAAAAGAGTTTTTAGCACCTCAAATTTGCAGCTTTTTACAAGGCTTGTTTTTATAATTTTGAACCAAAATAATCTGTTTAGAGCTGGAAAAGACTTAGAGACTATTTGTTCCACCTTTCACTGAGTCAGAGAATTCTCTCAACAGGAGTATGTACACATGACATGGTCCTGACTCAGAAGTGCAAACTAAACAATGTCTCAGGGGGCCTTCTCCCAGCTGCATCACTGACTCTTGTTTTTAATCAGTGTATAAATGATGACACAGGGCACAGGCTCATTGTGCTGCAGGCTGAACTGGGTTAAGTGGACTTGCAAACATCTCCCAGTGAAAGGATTAAAAAATCCAATTAAGAATAATATGTCAAATGGAGTTAATTGTTATATACAGAGAGTACACTTAATATCCTGGGCATATTTACTGGAGAAAACCATAATTCAAAAAATACATGTACCCCACTGTTCACTGCAGCACTGTTTACAATAGCTGAGACATGGAAGCAACCTAGATGTCCATTGACAGGAATGGTTAAAAAAGATGTGATGTATATTAGTGTGTATATGTATTATACACACACACACACACACACACACACACACACACACACACACTGGAATATTACTCAACCATAAAAAAGGATGAAATAATGTCATTTGCAGCAACATGGATGGACCTAGAAACCATCACACTAAAAGAAGTCAGAGAAAGACAAATACGATATCACTCACATGTGGAATCTCATTTTTCAAATGATATAAATGAACCTAGTTACAAATCAGAAACAGATTCACAGACTTCAAAAACAAACTTACGGTTACCGAAGGGAAAATATGGTGGGAGGAGCCATCAATTAGGAGCTTGGGATAAATACACACGACTACATATAAAAATAGAAAATCAACATGAACCTACTGCTGAGCACGGGGAACTCTACTCAGGCTCTGTAATAACCTATATGGGAGAAGAACCTGAAAGAGAATGAATGTATGTATAACTGAGTCACTGTACCGTACACCTGAAACTCACACAACATTGTAAATCAACTAATACTCCAAAAATTCTTTTCAAAGTTTAACTAAAAACTAGCACACATTTCTCAGCTACATTGTCAACACCCTGGCTGACCTGCCTGCCACACTGCCCTTCTTGTCTCCACCCCTTGTTTTACAATGGGTGGCCCACCAGGACACGGTGACTTCTACAGGCATGCACAATTCCTGCTCAGCCCTCAGAGATGGGCAGACCCTCCAGAACACAAGAGTTTACAATATGAATTGTACTTCCTTCCAGCCCTTCAACAGAACTCAAAGGCCCTAGCTTCATAAACACTTGCAGATATAATCTAAACATTTCCTCCGGGCCTAGTTCCTGTAGCAGTGCTTGCTCCTTGGTTTGAAGTTTATTCTCAGTTGGGACTGAAGTCAGTCTGATGGATGCCAATGTCGTGCCTGAGTGCTGGCCGAACAGGCTGCTATCAGACTCGCTGGAAGAAAAGATTATAAGTCAGTCTCCCTGAAGCTGGTCGTTTCCCGAGTTCCTAGCCATGAAGACAGAACATCCAGGTGCTTCTTCTCCTTGCTCTTGACTACCCAAGCATGTATGTCAACATTACTTACATAGTATGTAAACTACTGTGCCCTACCCCCAGCCCTCTAGCACAGCGGCCTGACCAAGAATAAGAGTTAAAAAAAGTTTGAAGGCTGCTATATCCTTTAAAAGAGAGAGACAGAGAGAGAACCTGTTTTGCTTTAACGCTGGGACGATGCTATGTCCAATGTCATAACTGGGCTTCAACCTCAACTATGCCTTGCCTTCCGTATCTGCCAGCTGGGGTAGGTTATTGTGAAGACTAGAGAGAGTGTGGATGAGATGCCCTTAGTGATGAGTAGTTCTTGTTACTATCATTTATTGCTACTGGCGAAGTATTTCCTGCATGTTTATCACAAGTTTGTTTAGCTCTGTCAAAGAATATTGGGTTGGCCAAAAAGTTCATTCACATAAGCTGTTATGGCAAAACCCAAACAAACTGGCCAACTCAATATATTACTTCTAATTAAAACATGACTACAGTTCATTTTGAGGGCTTTATTTTCCTTTACATTATCATTCAAGGCCTGATGGGTCAACCCCCTTGTACATCACTGTTCCGAAACCCAGAGACAAGAAGCAAAAGCACAGCCAACCATCTCAGATCATAAAGAAGGGGATGGAAGAAGGAGCCAGGAAGGAGAAGCAAGAAGGTTCTATCACCAAAAAAAAAAAAGAAGAGGTAAAACTCTGGAGGAAAAAAATCATAGGCATGCACCAAGTGCCAACAGGTTTGCCTCAGATCTTCTCCTTGAAGGGAAAATTCTGTATTGTTTGGGCTACATGGTCAATCATACAGATGGAGAATCAGTACAATGTCGGTGCCTTCTCAGCCAAATCTCTACTTCAGGGCTGAAGAACACTGTTGTCCTCTTCTGGGGACTTCTCCACCTGTCACAGAGAGCTAGGATGCAGCCCTGGCGCCACCACTCACCAGCTGCAACATTCAGGTATGAAGTTAACGCCTCTGAGTCCCGCTCTGCCGGCTGTCAAGAGGGAGAGCACGAGTGCCTTCCAAGCAGAGCTAACTGGCCTGTGACAAGCGCCTGGGTGAAGCTGCATCCTATCAGCCTGGCTCACCCACCTTTGTCTCTAGGAAACCAGGGTGCTGCCCCAGGACCTGCTCAGCGAGCTCTGCACGTCTCCAAAAGAGAAGGCCTTTGAATGGGTCATAACTGGGCCTCATTGCTACTGGCACTGGAAACCCAGGAGGACCGGCAAGGCAGGCTGGGAACCACGGCGGGGCCTTTGCTGGGCCAGGAGCAGAGGCAGGCAGGGAGGCACCCAGAAGTTTGTAATCAGGATTAAGGGTTGTGTTGTGTTAGTTGCTCAGCCATGTCTGACTCTGCAATCCCGTGGACTACTGTCCACTAGGCTCCTCTGTCCACGGAATTTCCCAGGCAAGAATACTCCAGGAGTGGGTAGCCATTCCCTTCTCCAGGGGACCTTCCAGAGCCAGGGATCGAACCCAGGTCTCCTGCATTACACGGATATTCTTCACCATCTGATCCACCAGGGAAGCCAATCAGGATTAAGGAGCTGGCTAAAAAGCCAGGTGACAGTAGAGACCTGGGAGCCACATGGAAGCCATGAAAAAGCGGGGCCCCGAAACCAACCAGACTGCCTAGACAGAAGTCAGAGAGCAGCACGGACAAGACCTCAAGCTCCTGGGTGTCCCACTGGGGAAGGGGCCAAGCCCACCACCCACAAGCACAATGAGAAAAACAGCCCTCGGGAGGTAGGGTGATCATGCTGAAATGGATGAAAAGATCTTGATACAGAGACCTGTTTTCTGTCCAACCATGAAGTGGCTTCCAAATTTCAGGAAGTGGATTTGTAAAAACTATTCTCTCCCCTTCATTCAGATCTGAAGACAAGGAAGAAAGTTCTGGGAGCCACGTGGAACAGAGCTGGGAAAGCATGAAACCCCCACCTGCTTACGTGGTGAGCCCCCCCACCGCCAACCCCAGACAGGTTCTGCTTCATCTCCACACTCTGCTCTGCCTCCCCGACTCTCCTCGCCCTGCACTCTCCTCCCTCACCTGGCCCAGGAGCTGTGTGTTCTAGATTCTCAAAGGAACAGAAAGCAGGGGGACCCTGAACAGCATGCAGGCCCCAGCAACTGACTCAGACTCACCTCTGTTCCTTCAGATGCACTGAATCTTTGGGTGGAAAAGAGTTATGATTTACTGAGTGCTGAGTGCAAGACTCTGTCCTGGGTTAACTGTCAGAATTCATTCATTTAATTCTCCTAAAATGGGGCAGTAATAGCATGCCCACTTTATAGGTATGGAAATTAAAAATCAGATCCTAACCATAGGCAGAGCCAGAAGTAAAGCCCACATTTGGTCTCTTGTGAACCAAATGTGCTCCTGTAATGGTCAACAGGCAGCCTCTGTAAAGAAATTATGTCTACTGGAGGTAAAAATGAGATGGAACCACACAGAAAGCTCTTGTGTATAGGCTGTTTTGTTATTATTATTACTTTAAAGAAAAGTTCCTATTGACATTTCTTTCCTTCATTCAGTTAATTTTAATATCTGGTTCCCTGAAAAGTTCTTTAAGAAAGTTTAGCCAAAGTATAAAGGCTCTAATGTCTTCTTAACTGTAATTTTTCATTATGAGTCTTTCTTATCAAAAATGGTTCAGGTCATCCTATAAGCAAACACAATGTCAGGAAAAATTAAGATGTATTGAAATATGAAATGAATGGATGAGCAAACACATTTCAGAAGAGACGAGAGGGCAGCACTGTTCTAGATGCTTAAATTGTCTAATTCTAGCAGAACTGTGACTGAACACTCACTAAAGCACAATGACCGGACCACCCCATGGTGGTTTCTGGATTCTAAATATAGACCATGTCCAAATTCCCCAAGTCTAACCCCGGCTTTATCACACACACTTGGTGAAAGAATGTCATCCTGATAAAGCCTTCCATGGCTAATTCAACGCCCCCAACAAACTTGTCTTCCCCAACTGCCAGGGGAGAAATGGATCGCCTCTGTACTCTTGGTGTCCAGCCAGACTATATTAAAAAGTCCTTGATCTTGCCACAGCCAATAAAAAGTGCCTCACCATCAGTTATGAGAAGCTGTCATGTGACAAATTTGAATACTACATCATGGAGGGGAAAACATCAAGGGCTGCATGACACTCTCAAAGTGACACGGGGAGCTATTTGGTCATGACTTTATCATTGAGTCAGTGATCTTCAGGGTTTACTCAGGCTCCAATTAACACTTGAAAAGCCCTTAAGAAACAGGGTGATATGCAGTCTTATAAAATAGCTCTATAACAATGCATTTGAATTCCTGAGTCCTTATGCACAATACTGGTCTCCTTAATTTTTCTTTAGTCACAGAACACCAGCGGTTTTTTTTTATGAGTTAGGCCTACACTATGAAAACATCTACATAATCAACTTTTGCAATTAAGGCAAATCGAAGGCAGCAGACTCCCGTCAAGTCCTTAGGAAATGACAGGTGAAGCAAGGCCAGCATAGTCTCTGAGTCCTTACTGGCTGACTCTCCATGGCCCAGGCTGTCCCTCTGCCCCAGCTGTGTAACTCCAAGCCTCCTGCTTGTTCAGACAGTTCAGAAGAGACTCAGCTGTGCCTTCAGGATGCAATCATTTTCACCCAGCAACACAGCTTGGCCAGGCCTCCCTCTGAGCTCGCCCTCTTTCCTCTGCATCTGGAAACACTAACAGAGGAATACAGTTCTTCTCTGAGTGCCAGCTCAGCTTCTGCTCAGGGTAGAAATCGGCTGCTGCCAGGGCCATGTCCATGCTCCTGGAAAGTGGGGTCACAGATGCCTCTGGGAGTCTGCTGAAAGCTGGAGGCTCTCTTCTCAGGAAAAAAAAAATGCACAGGTGATGTTGGCGGGCCGGGGGGGTTCCCTAACCTCCAGTTTTCAAGGCTAAGAGAGGAAGATTGGGGTGAGCACAAGCAGAGAGAAAGAGATGAGGGTAGGGGAGACAGAGAGAGAGAGAAATGGGTGGGGGGAGCCAGAACAAGTGACAGACACTGAAGAACGTGCTGCGGAGAGAACCGACTCCCTTCTCTCTTTGCCTGGGAGTCGTCTAGGTTCTGGCTGAGGGTCTAGCTTCCCAGTGACCTTGAGCGAGCTCTTGGAATAAGCCCCAGATTCTTCCGGTGTACAAGGAGGGGCATTAACTAGATAACCTCAAAACAGTTTATACCTATGAACTCATTTAACCCTGACAGCGATCCTTTGTGGTGGGTATACTTTTTATCAAGAGTTCACAGTTGACAAAATAGTCATCCATGGCCAGTGAGTAGCAGTGGCCCCAGGGGGAGTGGGGGTGGCAGGGACTCAGACCACCTGATTAAGAGCAACGCTCTCCAACATCAAGTAGGTGGTTCCTGCCTTCCACCAACTCACACACCAGGGGAATAGTTTCAATACAAAATATATATATATATGCTCAATATTTTGACAGTGAAATGAACATAGCTATAAATGATATGTAAATATGCAGTGGATAGATTTTCTTATTTTTTTTTTTTACAAAAAAGGGGATCAATGTCTCACTAGGCATACTGGTTAGACACATTAATTTATTATGAAAGATTTGTATTGATAAAATATCATGTATCTTTAGTAATATTTAAAATGTCATCAAGCCTCCAAGTAATAAAAATAAATAAAAGAGGCTTCATTTAAAAAAAAAATGTCATCAAGATAACTCACTTTCTTCAGGACATAAAATTATTTTCAACAAAGGATAGTTTATAAATGTTCGTGTTTTCACTGCTTGTCCATAGCACACTTCTTTATGCACACGTTTATTAGCATAGTGCATATCAATTACTTTATGACCAATAGATACAGCAACTAACACACAAAATTATCAGTGTTACTCTAAAACCAGTTTGGGGAAGGCAGTGAAGACGCAGGTGACCCTCGGTATCCACAGGTTCTGCAGAAGCAGAATTCAACCAGCCAGAGATTCCTGGATATGGAACTTGTGGATGTGGAGGCCGACGTGCTATGCCATTTTGTAGAAGGAACTTGAGCATGGGTGGATTTTGGCATGCTCAGGGGTCCTGGAATCAATCTCCCATAGATACCAAATGATAAGTGTATTAACCATGACACTAATGATAAACTTGAAAAAAATTATGCTTAGTCAAATACAATGAATTCAGGTTTGCAAAATTACTTGTAATGCAAACACTTTCTTAAAACCTTCCACACACACACACACACACAAGTCAAAGTGACATCAGAGTGTCTTGAGCCTGTCATAGCTCTTTGTGAAAGCAAAGGTATGAATGCCCCTTCAGCCCCTTTCTATCCAAGAGGCTGGTCTGATGCAAACATCTTTCTCATCACCGTAGCCACACCAGTTCCCAACTCCACACCCTTCCCTAACAGCTCTCCTATCCCTTGACCACAAACATACAAGTCCTCCATCAGGGCCTTTGGCCTTTCACTGAGATTTCTACACCCTGAACTCCAAAACCACTCCCAGCTGGATTTCCATTCCCAAATCCATGCAGCAAACTGGCTATGCCCAAATCGCCTGAGACTGTCAGTGTTTCATATGCCAGTACAAATCCCTGGTCCCCCACCCTAGAGACTCTGAATGTCTAGGTGATTCTGGGAAGCAGCTAGATCTAAGAACCCCTGGACTACACCATAGATATTAACACTGTGTATGGAATCGATGTCCTTCACTGCACAATGAGGAAACTGGGCTGCAGAGATGATCCCAAGTCTCTGTCCACACGGACCTAACGGTCTGGGAGTCTAGCTTCTAGAGCTACTTCAGGGATACTGGTTTCTCTCCAACCAGACTTCATGTTTTTCAGAGTAGAGACCACATGACTTCTTCTGAGTGTTTCGTGCACAGTTCAATAAACGTAATCATGAGCTCCTATGACTATGTCCTGCCAATTGAGGAGATAGACGCTGTTGTGGCCAGGCAAATCTTGTGCAGAGTCTGATCCACAAGTTACATCCTGCACCAAAAGAACCTCCCACAGAGGCTTCAAGATATTGGCACTTGATTCACTGCCATCTGCAAACTAAAGAAATCACTCTTTCAAATACCAGAAAACCAAGAAAGCTTAAGTTTTGACTTTCTGTCTGTTTGTTAAGGAAACCACAGAAAACTCTTACAGATTCCATCTCTGGTTTGTGAGAATTATAAGCCATATTGCTGGTACTGTCAAAAGTGTTCACATATCTAAGAGAAAGTAATGGTGAGAAAAACAAGATCATAGTTCTTTTTACTGCAATGCCAAGAGGAAAGTGAAGGTAACAATTCAAGTTCAGCAAATATATCAAATGGGCTTTGCATCTATTACCAAGCTTATACTATTGAAAGGGGACTTTACTAGCTGGCCTTTTGGAGTTTTCCAGTGTGTGGCTATGGAATCTTCTTAACAAGAAAAGTATCTTTGTTGAAAAGCTAAGATTTACAGAAGCAGAAATAAAACCAATAGTCCTCACATTTATATAGGCTTAATCCCAGGTGGCTCAGTGGTAAAGAATCCACCTGCCAATGAAGAGAATACGGGTTCAACCACTGGATCAGGAAGACCCCGCAACCCACTCCAGTATTCCTGCCTGGAGAGTCCCACAGACAGAGGAGGCTGGCAGGCTACATACAGTCCACAATGTCACAGAGAGACGGCCACAACTTAGCAGCTAAAGAACAACAATGTAAACGACAATAGTGTTCAGGTCATTTTCACATGCTATTTCATTTCAGCCTCTCATAACAGCCCTTGGAGCAGGCAAGGTGTACATTATCTGCATTTTTACAAATGAGAAAATAAAACAGAGAGGTTATCAAACTTCTCCATGGTGGAGCTAGAATCAGACACCCAGGGTTCACACTCTCTTACTGACTGTTTCTACCAGGAATCCCACAGAGGAAGAAGATGTGTGATGTCTAGCCAGGTCAGTGGGGGGGTTGGTTTGTTTCCTTCATTTTATTTTAAATGTGAAGGTCCTGAAACAAGGTGTCAGAGCATCCAACTGGCCACAGACTCCATCACGTCTAATTATGTAACTGTTTCAGACAATTCTCCTTTGGGGCTTCCCAGGTGGTGCTACTGGTAAAGAACCCATCTGCCAATGCAGGGTGCATAAGAGACACGGCTTTGAACCCTGGATCAGGAATGTCCCCTGGAGGAGGGCATGGCAACCCACTCCAGTATATTCTTGCCTGGAGAATCCTATGGACAAAGGAGCCTGGCGGGCTACAGTCCATTGGGTCACAAAAAGTCTGACACAACTAAAGTAACTCAGCATGTTTGGACAATTACTGGGTCTTCCTGGTCCCTGAAGGTATTTGAGTTTGTGAACCCACTGCTAAATAGTTACATTTACATACTTAAGTAAATATAAATAATTCTATCCTAACATCACATAATATCTTAAGAGCACATTCACAGCATATGTTTCACTTGCTTCTCATATTCCTATTTCCTGATTAGAAAACTAAGCTCAGTGGGGGAGGGAGAGCATGGAGAAAGCAGCACCAACATACACACACTGTCAGGCATAAGATGGAGAGCTGGTGGGAAGTTGCTGTGTAGCCAGGGAGCCCAGTCTCATGCTCTGTGATGACCTGGAAGGATGGGATGGGAGTAAGTGAGGGAGGCTGGGGAGGATGGGGATGTATGTATAATTATGGCTGATTTGCATTGTTGTATGGCAGAAATCAACACGCATTGTAAAAAAAAAAAAATCTAGCTCAAAAAAAAAATTAAAAAAAAAAAAGAATTCAGACCCAAAACAAACAAAAAAACTGAGTGACTTTCACAAGGTCAGGACCTAAACTCTGAATGTGTCAGGCAAGAAATAACATGGTGTGGGTATTTCTTAAGCAAGTTTCAAGGTAAAGCTCTTCAGATAACCATCATATAAAAGTTTCTGAACTTGAGTACTCAGGAAGGCATATTTTGAAGTTTGGTTATCACTCGAAGGACAGTCATTAAGAGTATGAGCAGAAATGAAACTTCCATATTTCCATTAAGGAGTCATGTACCAACATTTTTCTCCCCCGTATTCATGAGCTTCTAATTGTAAAAAAGAAGCTGACAAAATGTCTGTATTTTTTAATAATTCAACAAAATTACTAGCAAAGAGTCCAGCATTGTACAAAAGAATTATACACCATGACAATGTGAGATATTCTGGGAATGCAAGGTTGGTTCAACATACAAAAATTAGTCAATGTAATAAATCACATCTACACAATAAAGGACAAAATTCACATGATCAGATCAATAGATGCAGAAAAAGCCTTTGACAAATGAAACACTTTCATGATAATAACATTCAATAAACTAGGAGCAGAAAGAAACTTCCTCAACCTGATAAAAAAAGACATCTATGAAAACCCACAGACAGCATCATACTGAATAGCACACGCCTGAACGTCTTCCCCCTAAGATCAGGACCAAGTCTAGAATATCCATTCTCACTGCTGATATTCAACTTTGTACTGGGGGTTCCAACAGACCAGTCAAACAAGAAATAAAAGACATTCAGACTGAAAAGGAAAAAGCAAAACTATCTCTATTTGCAAATGAGCTGATCTTGCATATATAAAATTCAAAGGAATACATACATACATGCACAGAAACACACCACTACCCAACTATCAAGACTAATGAATACATTCAGCAAAGTTGCAGGGTAAAGATCAATATACAAAAAATAAAGTAAAAATTATTAGCCATCCACATTTTCATCAATATATAACTAATTGCAACTAAAAAGGTTGCTCTTTTATTTTTATTCATCTCCATCTGAGATGTAAACATATAAAATTCAGAATTTATTTTAGATGTTTCAACTATCCATTATTTAAGAGATATGTTTCTTGGAATACACACAGTTCTAGAAAATGTGAAAGGAAAAATCTTTTGCTTATATAGCCAAGAAGGTTAAGTGATGAGAGTTAGAAAAGATTTTGAAGAAACAAAGATCTTCTGCTAGGCCCACTGCTGCTGCTAAGTCGCTTCAGCCGTGTCTGACTCTGTGAGACCCCATAGATGGCAGCCCACCAGGCTCCCCCGTCCCTGGGATTCTCCAGGCAAGAACACTGGAGTGGGTTGCCATTTCCTTCTCCGGCTAGGCCCATTAAAGAACACTAATTTGTTCATGTTTTAATTCTCTAATGGGTCTTGTTGTAATTGGTTCAAAATATTGCATCTTGATGCTCACACAAACTGAAAGTAATGACTACATTTTCACTTATAAAGTTTATATTTTTACTTTGGGCCAGTCTCCTGGAGATTTTAAACACCATTAAGCACATCACAATATTGGTGTGGACTCTCTTTCTTCAATTTCATTAGAATTAATGTAGAAGAGTATCTTATTCCAATAATAGTGAACATGTTTCTTAAGTAACATAAGCCCAAAATACATAGCAAGCATTATATTTAGCTCTTTTCTAAAAATCTGAATATGGACCCTGCCTATTCTAAAACCTATAAGGAATAAAGTGGGCTTTATATATAATAAAGTATGACTAAGTTCTGAGAAATACTATGAAGATCCAGGAAATTCCCTTCATACCCTCTGCTCTAGGACCGCAATAAACACACACTCATTAATTCACATCAATGGTTATTTATCATTCCCCGTGTACTTGTAGGTTCACACATCTTCTTTTGTTACTTAAATTTTTTTCAAACATCAAAACTAGGTTCAAGCTATATGTAAAGCTTCAGTTAAGGAAGACATTAATGAGACTTTTTCTGTAAAGCAGATAATTTATTGCCCAATTCCCTTCCAAAGCATATGGATTTTGCTCCTCATTTACAACTTGATTATAATAAGTGGCAAGCAAAGTCAAGTTATTAATTTACAAATCAGGACATAATAATTGAATAACAGTATTCTTTTCTACATGGTGGAGGCAAGTTATTTAGAGATGAAAGTTTAACTAAACACATATTTTTAAAAACAATTTCCCTAATGTTATAAGTCTGTAACACAGAAGCTTTGGACTTTTGGATGAAAACATCTCACTAGGGTTTATCATCTGTCCCTTTTCTTCAAAGTGTAAATTCAAAAGAGATGATAAATTCCAGTAAAAAGAAAACCACAGGCCAAAAGACAGAAATCTTCTATAATATAAAAGGATACATACCAGACAGTTCTATAAACTCTTTTTTGAATCTTGCTATTTTTCTTTCATCTAAAAACACTGATTAACTATATGCACACATATATATATGTGTGTGTGTGTATACACTTATAAACATTTATACATACATACATGATGCTGCTACTAAGTTGCGTCAGTCATATCTGACTCTGCAACCCTACGCACTGCAGCCCACCAGGCTCCTCTGTCCATGGGATTCTCTAGGCAAGAGTACTGGAGTGGGCTGTCACACTCCCCTCCAGGGGATCTTCCCAGCCCAGGCATCGAACCTGGGCCTCCTGCATTGCGGGCAGATTCTTTACCACTGAGCCACCAGGGAAGTTCATATATATACATACATACACACACACACACACACCGCACATATGACTCCCCCAGTGCAGAGGTAAAGAACCTGCCTGCCAATGCAGGAGATGTAAGCAATGCAGGCTCTATCCCTAGGTCTGGAAGATCCTCTGGAGAAGGAAATGGCAACCCACTCCAGTATTCTTGCCTGGAAAATTCATGGACAGAGGAGCCTGGCAGGCTACAGTCCATGGGGTTGCAAAGAGTCGGACATGACTGAGTGACTAAGCACTCACATATGCATATACATGCACACACATACACTATGATTAATTACAAGTAGACTATTCCACTTTCCACTTTTTCATCACCCTCCCTTTAAGAGAACATGGATCCCTGCTGACTGGCATGTGACCTGCAGTACTGCTTTGGAAAAGAGGGATACTTCCCCTTCCAACTGATGTCAGGCTTGACCTTTCAACTTATTAAGCCAATGACATGGGAGCCATATGATAGACTCCACATCCAGCAAAAGCTCTCTGTCCCCTCTATCGAGAGGATGGCGTATTTCAGAAGCATGCTCTCTGTCAGGTTGCGTCTGGGAATGAAAAAGACGAGTGCGCACCTGACCTTCACCTGCCATGTAACACGGACAAGAACAACAATTTGCAGCTATAAGCCAGGGATCTGGGGGGTGTTTGTTACCAGAGCATCACCTGACAAGAGCTGCCTGATACAAATTACAGCCCTAACATTTAACCTGCTTCACCAATTTAACTTATCTGCAGGGAGACAAACCTAAGAGATGTCATAAACAACTCCTAGGGGAGGTTGATTTCACATTTCAATATGAAAGAAATACTTCATGACTCATCTCCAGGTTTGCCAGGATCCAGCAATATGATGTAAAGCTATCCCATGATCTACATCAGTGATTAATGCAGAGATGAAAGAAGAAGGGAATCAAGAGAATGGAAAGCAGGGGAATCTAGAGACTATAGGAATGAGGACTACACGACTTCAGGTCACTATACCAAGAGCACAAGGAACAGTCATTCCACTGGAGAATCTGGGGTCATTCTGTGACCGAAGACTGGGGAGCAGGCATACGGGTATGGACTGAGGTAGAGATATGAGGTCAAGGTATAGTTGCCCATCTGAAATAATGATCTGTTTGTACTGACAGAAAAGAATATAAACATTGCCATTTGGACTATCCATAGTCATCGCTCCTAAGTCCACCTCAAATGAACAATAATATAATTGCTTCACCAATTTTGAAGTTCCGGTTTTAACTGTTCTCTATCTTAACTAAAACACATATAATAACATTTTAAAACAGGTAATTCTTAGCACTCACAATGAACAGGGCTCATAATGTTTAATATTAGCACTGAGGAGCCAGAAGAACGAATCCTTGCCCTCTAGAGAAGAAAGTACTAGACCATCTTCTGAGCCTGTGTTCTGCAGTCCTCAGGCAAATACAAGCACAGACCTTTGGGGTGGGGGGAGATATCAGCTAAAAATTAAGATACAAACTGACTCTGAGTTTCTGAGTATCTTTTCAGCCACAGAATGGATACAATCATTGAATATAATTGCTAATCAAAACATTAAGTAAAAAAAAAAAAATTAAGTAACCATGAGACAGAAAAAAAAAATGAATAATAAAGTTGCCACTTCTTGAGGACCTACTGTGTGCTGGGCTATATTATCTTATTTAATCTGCATAGCAAATCAGTTGCATAGGCCTTATTGCCTATTTTATACATGAGGAAACTGAGGTTAGGAAACAGAGAAGTTAGGTTACTAGTCAAATGTAGTGCACCTTGTAAATGACATAGTCAGAACCCACCACATGCTGGTTCAAAACCTCTGCCCTTCCCATTATCAAATGTCAGTGTCTGGAATTTTATCAGCCAAGCAGATTTTTTTTCCTTAAAACTTAAACTGTCTTATTCAAGGATTTTTAAAGGAGGCATTCAAAGTTATTTTTGTCACCTGTTTCAACATGTCACAATTCCTTATGCCAAGAATCTATTAACTTTACTTCACCCAAATATCTTGTGACACAAATTAAGCCTATTTACTCTTTCCATGTCATCAAGGTAACACTCTTTATAGAAGCAGTAACATAGCTTGAAGAGACAGTCTGTCTTTATGTAGAAACTAAGAAGAAACTGCAGGAAAATGTGTATGAAAAAGAATCACTTACACAGTTTCAAATTACTTTCATAAGGTAGTTTTACTAATTTGTCTGCCGCCTCATTACTGTTATTAATAAAATTACATTTAGGTGTTGGGGTAGATTGGACCAGCTGGGGTGAACAGTTGTGACCATTTCTTCATGCATAAAACTTGTCAAATCAGTGGTTTTACGAGGATACAAAGTTTTTATATGTTTGAAATGCTGACAAAAAGAGCAGTATCTAAAATGACAATGAATTTCAGACAATCCTAGCACAGGAAAGCCTGTTTGATCAGAATTACATTTATCTGAAATATACAATAATTGGACACAGTATACTATTCATCCTGAATTTAAAAGCTGAAAGTAAATCTTGAGATGCCTTTCCATGTATACTTTATTGTACCTGCTGGAGACCACACACACACATGTATATGCATATACACATAAATTACAAATATCTTAACGTCAGAAGGGACCTCAGAACCCATACCCTATAAGTCTGTCATTGAGAGATATTGAGATAACTTCTGATAGGATGATGGCCACAAGGAAGGACCTTGGAGCCAGACCGCCTGGGCTAAAACCCCAGCTCTGCCTGTGCTGGCTGTGGGGCTCTGGGGCTTTGGGCAAGGTACTGTTTCCTTCTCTATAAAATTGGGAATAAGAGAACTGACCTCACAGGTTAGGAAGATTAATTGAGATACCATACATGTAAAAGGCTCACTGCACTTCCTTATGAAGAAAAACTATGAAACCCTGAGACCAAATGGGCTGATGAGCACCCTTCTAAGGAGATCCTGCTGTTAAATGTCAGAGCAATGTCCCAGGGCACCTGACTCTGTCAGTCTTGTCTATTTGAAAACATTTTTAATAATCCATGTTCAATAGTTCACCGTGAGAAAAGTCCACTAATTTTTCCTGGCAATGTAGCCTCATCCAATTCCTTCTGAATCAAAAAACCACCCCAGCCTCCTCACACTAGGTGACTCCTCTAAAGCAGCTGCCCACTGGGGCAGGCCGGGAGGAGGAGGGATGCACTGTGGGAACAGATGCAACTAGTATAGACAGGATGGATAAACCACAAGGTGTCTCAGATGGTAAAGAATCTATCTGCCCGCAATGCAGGAGACCCGGGTTCAATCCCTAGCTCAGGATGATCCCCTGGAGAGGAAAATGGCAACCCACTCCAGGATTCCTGCCTGGAGAATCCCATGGACAGGGGAGCCTGGCGGGCTACCGTCCACGGGGTCGCAAAGAGTCAGACAGAACTGAGTGACTAACAGTTTCCGTTTCAAACCACAAGGTCCTGTTGTGTAGCACCGGGAACTATACTCCACACTGTATGCCAAACCCTAATGGAAAAGAATATGAACACAAATACACACACATGCATAACTGAACCGCTCTGCTGCAGAGAGACGAGCACAGCATTGGAAAGCAACTACACTTCCATAAAACCGAGCAGGCAGCCACGATCCCCTCTCTCGCCGGGCTTCCATCCCTCTGACGATTACTTCAACCTCCTGCTCAGGCTGGCCTTCCAACCCACTGCTCCTCTGGGTCCTCAGCCAACGTATTCTCCCCTCTCTCTTCCTAGGTAATCCCGTCCAATCACATGACTGTCACTAGCACCTACATAATGATAACTCCCAAATATTTATTTTGTCCTTGCCTTCTTTCAAAAGGTCACTACCACACGGCAAGCTTGCTCCAGGCAACTCTACCCGGATTGTCCGCAGGGATTTCAAACGGAACATTTTAAGATCCAAACACTCCATCCTTCCCCACTCAGCTTGCTCCTCCCCCATACTCCCACCTCACCACACAAGCCAAACATCCTCAAAGCATCTTTGCCACCCCCCTAGTCTTCCTCATTCCCCCAAAAGGTCAATCAGCAAAATTTCCAGTAATTCCCTAAGACTTCTCTAGTCCTCCTCTTCCCTCTATCCTTCCTGCCTGACCTGATCCTCCAGATGTGGCCCATCACGGCCCCCAGACTCACCCATGCCAAACGCCTTCTAGAAATAATAATACAACATAAGTGGGACCATTTTGCTCCCTGCTCACACAGCAGTCCACTGCCTACTGGAAAATGTCTAAGCTCACTGAAATGCCAGGGGGGCCCTCCGCACCCCAGCCTCCTCTCCGGCTGCTCCCTGCCTGGGGTGCTGCAGACCCACAACCTACCTGCACTGGTCACAGCTGCTGTCTCCACACTGTCCCGCGCCGCTCCACCTTACTCTCGCTACTGCACCTGCAGCACCCTCTTCTCCTAGCCCACCTCCAATTCATCCTTCAAAACTCAAATTGGATGTCACTTCCCCCAGGAAATCTTCCCTAAAACTCCATAATGGAGAGGGTACTCTTTTATGTACTCCACTGGGTTCCCTATTAAAACAGGTACAAACCTTACTGAGATTATTTGAAATAATCTGTTTGAAGCTTAAACACCAAGGGCTAAAAATGTGGTGCTTATTTCTGTGTCTGGCTTAGTAATCTCAAGCCAGAAACCTATAAATCTATAGAGAAAGAGGGATATGAAGAGCAGCTTAGGCATACATATTGTGTTAGATATTATATATACTATTTCAGGATGTAAAAACATTACTTTTATCCTGCTGAGGGATAACAGTAAAGAAAAGAATAGAAATCAATTTATGTAACTAATTATCTACCTAAATACTAGAAATGAAATTACCATACTTTCTTTCTTTTTCTACTATAAATATTTAATTTCCATATTCAGAACTTGTTAACTCAGCCTTGAAGTTTTCATTCAACTTGCGGGGTGGGAGGGGAGAGACGGGGACTAAAGTGATATGTGAAATTCACTGCTTTCCCGTAAGATACTTTTCTCAGATTCTCTGCTTGTACTAAAAGATTAAAGTCTACTTACTGAAAAATACACACACACCTGAAGGAAAGTCACCTAAAAGATTTAGTTCTCAGAAGAAGCCATGCCATATTCTGGGGAAGGATCTACCTTTGATGAACACACACGCGCGCACACACACACACACACAGGAAAGTCCAGCTGGGCCGCCCACTCTGGCCCATGGAGGCAATTCTGAGAAGGACTCAGCAGCCTCTGCAGGCTGCATCTGTCCTGAGCACCAATATCATGACCAGCAGATGATCGGGGCACTCGGGAATAGCATGGATGTTCCCTCCTCACCCCAACATGAGCCCAGACAATGGGAGCCAGGCAAAGGCTTCATCCTGAACTTCCACAGCCAACCATACAACACAGCCATACAACTATTAACTGTTCAATTTTCCACCAAAGAGAGAAAGCTGTTAACATATGGAGGTTGTTGAAGAGGTATGGTTTCCCCATCACTGCTGATGCTGCAGCCTGCTCCCTCAGGATGACAGACAGCTTACATACTTGGCTCGTAGGGTCTCTAAAGTTACACCCTCCTATCCAAGGAATCCTCATCTCCACTGCTGTTAGGGACCACAAGAGGGGCTAAGTGACACATTTCAGAAAGTGGATGGACCAACCCATTACAGACCCTGAGCCTCTATTTCAGTGAACTGCAGAGACAGGCCAGCCTATCTCGTCAGTCAAGCTCCACTTCTGAATTACATAGCCAAAGTCCAGAATTTGGCTCACCACTATCAATTGCTTTTTTTATTCCAAAGGAACAGCTGGGTGTTTCTTCTTCCTGTTGTTGTTTGTTGTTCAGTCAGTAAGTCATTTCAGACTCTTTGCGACCCCATGGACTGCAACATGCCAGGCTTTCCTGTCCTTCAGTATCTCCTGGAGTTTGCTCAAACTCATATCCATTGAATCAGTGATGCCATCCAACCATCTCATCTTCTCTTGCCCCCTTCTCCTGCCTTCAATCTCTCCCAGCATCAGGGTCTTTTCTAATGAGTCAGCTCTTCACATCAGGTGGCCAAAGTATTGGAGCTTCAGCTTCAGCATCAGCCCTTCCAATGAATGTTCAGGATTGATTTCCTTTATGATAGCTTTTCCTCCAAGGGGCAAGCATCTTTTAATTTTGTGGCAGCAGTCACATTCACAGTGATTTTGGAGCCCAAGAAAATAAAATCTGTCACTGTTTCCACTTGGGGCCCAACACAGCAAACCACTGACTCTGAGAGCCTCCCCTCCTTGACTAGGGAGCTGTGCAAATCACCTGGCTATTCCGTTATCTGTATCATTATTGGTAGTCATTAAATAATGTTTTCTCCAAAGTAAGAGAAAATACATTAATTTGATGATAATAGTATAAACCTAAGCAATAACCAAACCCCTGCTTCCTTCTGATGGGTCTGATCTATCTCCATGCCCGGGGGCAGCTGTTTCCCTCTCACTTATTCCCTATCTAAAGGAGAAGTTACATAGAATCTAATGTTGCCTATTACAGGAAATGGTTAAATGCAATTGGATAACAATGGATTATGAGGTAGAAGGCAATATTCCAGCCACTAAAAGCACAAATGCAAAGTGCTGCCCCAAACAATAGGCTAAAAGCAACGGTGAGCACTTCCTCTGAGGGGGTCACGTGTGTCTCCAGGCTGCACAATTTAAACCAGTCACTATCATTCCTGAAAAGTCGGCTCTATTTTCCAAATCTGAAATAGTCACAATTGCTGAAGCCCAATCTGGCTTGCTCCTATCAGCTACACTCTTCCATGCCTATCTCAGAGAACGAAAATCTGTGTGTGTGTATGTGTGTGCATGCACACAAACCCTCATTAAGAAGATAAAGTAAATAAATTTCCCGCCAAGCTCACAATACACTCAAAGTCAACTGTGCTGTGTTTACTCACATAATCAGTCTCATCTGCACTTATTTTTCTAATGAAACAGGACTGGAAATTAAACATGGCTAAACAGCAGCTAAGTCTGACTGCCTAATGGACTCGGGCACTCTGCTGAGGGAGGGAAGGTCCCCCCAGAGGCTCTGAGCCCACCCTGGGTTCCACCTGGAGCTGAGCTGTGATTTCTTTTAGGACACTGGGAAAGGTGCAGTTTGCAACTATGGCCACAGGGTAGTGCAGTAATTCTGCAAATAGTTACCCCCTCCCCCATCACTGCCACCTCCCTGCCCCACCCCACCCCTAGTTACTTCTTAAAGAGAATGGGACCATTTGGTCTGAGTCCTGGGCACCGATAGGAACGTTTGTGAGATTCCTGAGAAACCCAGAGTATTTGTGAAACTCCAAATCCAGTCACTGTAAGCACTGGCTCCTAATGCAGGACTCTGTCTCTGAAGGGCTGACAAGAACTGTAAAGCTATAAAAAGTGATTAGCCTATTTATTACAAACTTTGTTTACTTAGGTTTTTATGTTTATTTCCCACTATATCCCCACTAGGATACAATTAACCACCCCCTCACTCATCAAAATTGTATTAGGAAGACTCATGAAAATAAAATAAATGCCGCATCAAAATGTAACCTCCCAGCACTGTGGAATTATAATGTTATCATGCAGAGCCTTCTCAAAACAAAGAGATGATGCAAAATTTTTAAAGAGCTTCTTTTCAAAGGAATGTGTATTCTTTTACTTCTTGCTACTCAAGGTTTGGTCTAAGGACCAGAAGTTCTATCTGGGAGCTGATTAAAATTGCAGACTCATAACCCTACCAGGGAAACGGGGTGTGCTGCAGTCCATGGGGTCCCAAAGAGTCAGACACGGCTGAGTGAGTGAACAACAGTAACAACCCTGCCCTGCACCTACTAAATCAGAATCTGTATTTTATCAAGATACAGCTTATCTAGACTTAGGTTAAAATTTGAGAAGCACTGGCCTGAGAGATAGGTAAATATATGGACTTTTGTACTTTAAAACTATTTTCTAAGCCCTTAGTCCCTCCTTCCTCAAGATATATTTTATAGAAAAATAAATATACCTTGAAATTCAAAAACAAAAGCAGACAGATTATTTCCCAGAACTGCTGATGATCAGCTAGAATAAAGCCTTTTGCTATCTAAACTGCCAGGTAACTAATTATCATTTCAATGAACGCTGACAGAAAATTTGGTCTGTCATTTCATAACTCAGGTAAACAGTGCAGGTATGACAAGAAAAATTTACCTAAGACTAACAGACTCCTATTACAACCTCCAGAGGGTTTTCAGAAACTAATTTCCTGTCCATAAAAAAGGAAAAATAGAATTATTTCAGTTCAAGTTAAGCACATAACTCTAAACTGAGTTGCTATGTTAGTGTGGTCACCAAATTACAGTCACTGTTGTTTACCTCAGCTAACAACGAGCCTCCTGGGAAGAAATTAATGTGAAGAAGACTAAGTACCCTCCACGCCTTTCCCCACATGTGAGTAGAGAAATTGCAAAGGGTAAAATACACAAGTGAACACAATTAATGACTTTGGCTCTCTTTGATTCCTGCTCGCATGTGATAGGAATGATCATAGAATTCTGAAGCTGGAAGGACTCACAGATAACTTCCTGCTGCCAGTCCGCTTACTCTGGAAACTCATTCTACAAAGTCCCTGGCAGGGGGTCTCAGCCTCCTAGGGACAGGTCGATACTCTCTGAGACAGCCTTGTCACTCACACCCACTGACCCTAATGACATCCTTGGACAAACCAGTGAAATAGCTGGGAACAGTCAGAGCCCCTATCATATCCCCAGGTATTTCATGTCCCCAGGTATTTCGTTTCCATAGACTAAAACCCATTAAGTTCCTCAGATGGTGTGGTACTCTCTCATCCTGGTATAACTGTGTTATTTTGTTTTTACTGAAACTAAATTATGATTAGCCTGACATAATTTAATGAGACCCACAGAGCCAAATGAAGTCATTTGATGTAATGGGTGGTAATTCAATACATTCTCAGTGAAACATCAAAGATTATGTAATGGTTAATATATCTACACGTTACTAGTACAGCTGTAAGGACGGACGTATTTGTCTGCTCAACCATGATGTACAACTAAGAAAAACTATTGACCTCTACTCAAAAAGGTCCCTGGGTCCTACTGCCAGGGACAGAACTCTGCACCAGATGGATGACCTGACCCAAAGTGACCTTTCTGTATCCGTCCCTGTTTATGATAAAGAGACATTTTGAAGGAAGTAAAAGGTATAAAAGAACTGTGTTTGGCATTCATGAAGCAATTGACACTTTCATTACTTAACATCACAACCTTATGAGGTAGGCCGGTATAAGTGCCGCCTTTTTATAAGTGATTAAACAAGACTGAGAATAGGAAATGAGAAAGATTGTGAGCTGCCCAGGGCCAAACAGAAAGCAAGGTTGGAGCCAGCTGAATTCAGAAACCTCAATTAAATTCCCAAACAAAAGAGAACAGGCAACACTAAAATAAGTTTTATGGGTTCCACTTTGAAACAAAACAAGGAAACATTATGTTATCATCAAATGATATTAAAATCATCTTTTATGGCCCTTATTTTGCCACCAAGGCTTTATTCCACCCCCCCCCCCAAAAAAAAATCCTGCATTTTTAGGGAGTTTTTTCTTAATTTGACTGTTATTTTAACCAAAATTATGCCAAAGGGCCTCGTTCAAGTTACTAAATTTAAAGTGCCATTGATTAGATCCATTCTGGTTCACAAGGACATTCTCCCGAAATAGACTTTTAGCATTTTATAACCCTCCTACATTTTCACAGAAGAGAATCTGGAACACAGGAAGGAATCATTTCCTCACACACAAGACTCATTTTCATCGTCATCAAAAGGCACTTGGTTAAAACCCTTGATTAAAGCCCGTATGCACATCTAGCGCGGATCCTCCCCATTATCCTGACACCCAGTTTGAGGACCCAGGGCCCTCAGCTTCAGCGCCCTGAATTAACCAGTCTCCCCCACCACCCCACCCTGGCTTCCTCCAAGATACACCACTCACGGAACCACAAGGGGACACACCCCTCGGCTCCCTGCGCTCAGCACTGCCCTGATTCCCACCTCTCACTGGCCACCAGCCCCTCCAAGGGCGCAGCCCTCCGGCCCTGGCCCCGGCCGCCACTCAGCTGTAACGTTCTCATCCCTGCACCGGGGAGGCCCTTTCCCACGCTCTGTGCCTGCGTGCTCTGGGCCAGTGATGGCCCCCGCAGCCACCCATCCTCCACCTTCGGCCAATGAGAAGGAGCGCGGCCAACAGGACTGCTCTGGTTCCGGCACGCCCGGGGCTCAGGCCACGCCCAGTGGAGGTGATGCTACCAGTTTCACCTCTCCTTCTGGTAAACTGCTTCCAACAGTACAGAAGGAATGGGGATAGGCCTGAGAATGTTTGCTCTGTTGGAGCTAGAGGAAAGGGCTGAGGGTCAAGATCAGGAATGAGGGGCCGTCTTCTGACCCTACCATGGGGGGAGCCTAAGGAGGCCTGGAAGAAGGTGATTGACTTTTAAGACAACCAAATGGGCCCCACGGCGCTCCTGGGGAGCCTTCGGCTTGGGGACTACGTGGTTAGTGGCTCCTCCGCCTGGCTCCCCGCCCCCCACAGGGGTGCAGTCCATCCCCAGCTGAGTTATTAGTAGTTAATAACTTCATCCGACAAGCTCCACGCTGTATTCCCGCCTTATTTCTAGTCACAGCTTTCCCCCTATAAGCACTTCCCTCCCTGTCACCTCCTTCTCCCGAAAGCCCACTTCTCCAGGACGCCTTTCACAGGCCCCTCTGCCCTGAAGGCCTCTCCCCCCACCGTTTGCTGTTGTTGTTAGTCGCTTAGTCGGTCCGACTCTTTTGTGACCCCATGGATTGTAGGCCCCAGGCTCCTCTGTCCTCGGGATTTCCCAGGCAAGAATACTGGAGTGGGCTGCCATTTCCTTCTCAACCCAGGGGATCTTATTGACCCAGGGATAGAACTCACGTCTCTGCTTTGGCAGGCGAGTTCTTGCCAGTGGAGCTACCAAGGAAGCCTGCCTCCCCCTCAACAGGGCAGCCTGGCTTATTCTCCTTCAAGTTCCCTACAAATCCAGTTTCCTTTGCATTACTACAGTAGATTTTATTTTTTTCCTCCTAAACTACAGGTTTCAACCCATGGATAAGGAATTTTTAAAAAATATAATATAAAATATCAAAGTGCCTCTCCCATAATGCAGGCAAGTGTTACTTGTGACAGTAGTTTCAGTTATGAGTCTGTGTGCACACAAATGATGTGGTGGATTGCAATGTTAAACATACTTGCTACTGTGAGTCATGGTAGAAAACGTTTGAAAGCAACTGCTCTCTGACACCTAACCTAGAGGCTGCCTAATGCTCTGTGAATGCTCATTGAACAAATTGATGAGTATGATACTATCCATTTATTACAACTTCAAAGGTTTCACTTGGAAAGAATATAAAGTAGAAAGCCTATTGGAACAAAAAGAAATGGATTCTGGGCCATGTGAAGCTATGGGGCGGAGGAGTAGGAGAGAGAGATCTGAATATTTACTATTTTAGTCCAACAGACTTTCTCCCCAGTAACTAACATGTGTCTATATTTAAGGGAGATTAGATACAATTTTGACTTAAGTTCACTGTGGAAAGCTTATCTCGGTCACCGAAACCACCTCATGATTACAGAGTTCTGAATCTTTAAAATATTTGGTATAGGTAATTCCACCATGACTCATAAAAGGATCTTTCAGAGACACCATGAAAGCCTTTGTTCCAGTTCTTTCTTTGCCCAAGATGCCGCTATGTCCTCTCAATACCCCACCCCCACCGTCTGTAAAAATCCCATTCATCTTTCAAGGCTTAGTTCAAAGGCCACCTTTTCCACGGAAGCCTTTTTTTTAAAACTCGATTTTTCCTCTTTCCCTCCTCCACCACCCACCCACCCTGGTCCCAAATATGGCCTTTTTCACTTGGGAATCACCAGTGTGGAAGCCTTTTTAATATGTGTTTTCTTGTCTCATCTCCACTAGACAATAGCACGCACAACTCACGGTCTACTCTTCTCTGCATCCCCTGTGGTAACCAGCACGAGCTCTTGTCTTTAAGAGATGATCAATACAATGTGTTAAGTGAATAAATGAAAGCAACTGTTACACCATTCAAAGGGATGGTCTTTATTTTAAAGGCCCTGTGGAATGGCATACATGGCCAGCAGCTGATCAAAAGCTCGTGGAGAATTGGAAAAAGAGGGGACGGAGGGGACAGAGGTGGAGTCTGAGAAGGGGCTTGGCTTCTCTAGGCATCTGCTCCTGGAAATTTACTGAATCCCCAGCTCTTCAGGGATTCAGCTCTAAGAATGAAGCCAGGGAGCTGGGGACAGGATGCATGCCTTCACCTGCTCCAAACTCTCCACTCCTGCTTCAAACCAGAAATGAGAAGTAGAAGTGGGAATAAGGGCAACCCTTCTCAACTTTAAGGTATGGCTGAAAAGAAAACTGAAACTGTTATTTGGATGATTCAGGTTCAAAATCTCCGCCCCCCCCCCACCTTGAAAAAAAAGAATGGGGGTTTCTGGAGGGGAGCGGAGGAGGGGAAAGGGTGTGCAAGGAAGCCGAGGAGATTAAATTCAACAGTACTGAGCTCTTTAGTTCATACTGTCTCTACAGTCATTTGGGGATGCTCCCAGTGACCACTAGACTAAACTAGCTCAGGTTCAAAGGCACAGTCACAACTAATAAACTGAAATTTGTTTTATTGGAAAATGATATCCAGCAGTGAAAACATTGTTTGTTAAAATCCCATTCTCTTTTGCCTTAGTACCTTCTCCCCCCACCAACTCCACCCCAAAGAACAGTGTTTTCCTAAAAGGGATTAAAGAAAGAAATTTTTAGTGGTCTCTATTTTAAATTTATATACATTTTATAAGCTAATTCAAATAGGGCAGCAGATGTAATTTCCTAAATCATGGTATTTTGTTTTCAAATCTTTAACTTTAAATTAATATAATTAAAGGCTCTGACCTTCTCTTTAATATTATAGCAGAATCTTCATCAAGATTTTGTTTTGTAATAAATTCCAGACCTGCCCTCATAAAATGGGAATACATCTGTAATACTTTAGAAAATACATTTGATTTAAAATCAGAAAAGTTGAGTTTTGAAATTAATGCTTGGTTTAAACATGGCTCCTCCACTTCAGGTCAGCTAATATTCCCAACCCTCAATTTCCCAATCTGTAAACTGGGAGTAAAAACAGTACTGGGTTGTTCCCTAAGGTTGTCGTGAAAATTAAATGAGTTAAGACATGTAATGTACTTAGAACAGAGTTTAAGGATGCTAAGTACGGGCACTATACTTAGAGCATGTGTCTGGTAAATGTTAGCTTAAAAATTCTGCTGCCATTTGTTTTATGATCTCAGTAAAGTCATTCTACAGTTCAAGGCCTCTATTTCCTTATCTGTAGAATGGGACTACTACCACTTACCACTTCTGGGATTGTTATGAGATTCAAGTAAGGAAACAATGGATATGAAAATGTTTTGACCCATAGAAAGTACTCAAATGTTAGCTATTTGGGGTCACCTATAAGCTTAAAAGTAAACTTAAAAACAGAAAAATGTAAAAGTCAACCATTAAACTGAGTTAGCAAATAGCATCCATTCCATGTTAGAAATGTATACTTAAAGAGTTTGGTTTTGCCTTAACTGATCAGAAATATGTAAGCTCTTAGAAGATGTAACTTCTGCATATGCAAACTATAAATGCTCCCTCAGTCATGCCAAAGTGTTCTACTATGAAAGCAAGAAAGCCTGCACAGCTTCATAAGCCAAAGAGAAACTGATGGATTGATTAAAATTTGACTGCATGTACAGCAACTTAAAAAAAAAAAAAGCTTATTTTTTAATTTTTTTAAATAATAAAAGTACTGTAGCTAATGTAAATTTTAAGTCAATTCAACAGACATTTTTTGTGTAACTGTGCTCCAGGTAACTCAGCCAGAAACTATAAAGATGCAGAGGAAAAGAGAGCTTAGGCATGTGTTGGAAAAGTCACAGATTATGACTGATAATTTCAAAATATCCCGTGTAAGAGTCAAAAGGGGGCTTCAGTTTTGAGTCAGCAAGCAGACAAGCAGCCCAAAACCCCACCAAAACAAAAAGTTCTTTCCTCTGACTGACAAACTGCCTTTTAAAAGCAAAAGTCATTTTTAAAGCAGTTTCTATCTCCAAACCTACTGAATTAGTGCCAGAAACCAACATTTCAAAGTGTAAACCTGTAAAGTAATAAGTATCTATAAATGAAAGACTGAAAAAACCCCAGAAGCAACAACACAGTAATTAGTGACTTTTATAGAGTAATAACATGTTTCATATTCTTTCTACACTGACTCTCTGAAGTTTCCAGTGTAATATATAAAACTTTTATTACATTAGGGCCCATCCTTGTGTATTTTATGGGTGCCAGCATTATGCAGAGCAAGCTGCACTTACTCAACCTCGGATCTCCTATAAGAAACTAGGAGAAATGCACTAGCTTTGTGTCCAGTTTAGTTAGTTACACCTGGTTTTAGACGGAGTAGTCACTGGAAGCATGAAGCAAGGGAAACATACACATATCCACAAATCATCTATATGATCTATAAATCAAATAGCAGTTTAGCTTTAAAACTGCACACTGCATATTCATGTGCACACCACTTGCAGTTTTAGACACATGTGAACTCTTTACTGAATTAAAGAAGAAAAGGGAGGGGTGGGGGAAACCAAAGCTCAGCTCTACAATGAGCCATTTCCAGAGGCAGAACAGAATGCAGTTAATACGCTTGTTCCACAGATGTTCATTCCCTAAATATTAAACATAACACAAGTTCCTCCAGGAATATGCAGGCAGTAATTTTACCACCTGAATAGGGCTGGTTGGAAACATTTAGGAGATGGGGGGAGGCGGTGGATAAGAGGGATGTGGAAGCAGCCAATGGGATTTTTAACACACCCGAAACTAGAATTAAACTGTTTCCAGCGGCGCTTTACCTACAGCAGCTCCTCAATGTGAGAAGCCCGAGCCACAGAGGGCTTCCGCCAGGCCGCCCGCTCCCCAAGCTGCGAGCTGTGAGCGAGGAATAAGGGGACACACGGGGCGCCCGTGGGCTGGAGCGGGGACAGGAGGAGTGTGGCCAGGGGAGGTGTGAAGAAAGTGCCCACAGGGATTGCGAACCTCGAGGAAATGAGTCTCCCAAGGCCGGGGCCTCCGGAATTCCCGCACGGAGAAGCACTCGCCCCACTGCCCTCGGGTTCACTTTCTATCTCGGGTGGGAGTGGGTGGGAGAGACAGAAAGGATGCGGCCGCCAGGACCCGGCGCAGGCAGGCGGGAGGCTGGAGCATCCTCTAAGGGCACTTGGCTGCAGCCTCAACTCCAGGGGGTCGCTGATGTGACGACGGGGTGCGCAAACGGAGGGAAGGGAGGTGAGAAGTGCGGGGGCGGCGTGGGGGAACCGAGGGGTGGATCCCCGGCACTAGTGACACGTTCTAGAAATCGGTGCATTATCAAGGCTGCGCTCTGCCCCTGGCTCCCCAGATCACCGGCCCCGGGGCTGGGGGCCAACAGCACCGTGCGGAGGAGACGGGAAAGGGGGCCGAGAAGACAAGCGGGCGGCGGGGCCTCCCCCCGGGGGAGACGGGAAGGAGCCACCGCGGCGGGCGCCCCGGACCCTCCCCGCCCCCACGGTGGCTGGTAGCCGGAACCCCCGACCCAGGTGAGGACGCGCGGGCCGCCACGGTCTCCCCTCGCCGCTCGCGCCCGCCCAAGCGGCGGGCACAGGGGACTCACCACAGCGACTCGAGGTCCCATTCCTGGAGCAGGGCTAAGTCGAAGCTGTCCATGGTGGGAGGTGTCAGCGCCGCCGCCGCCGTCGCCGCCGCCGCCGAGGATCGGGCCGCCCGCGCGCTGCAACGAAAGGCGCCGCTCAAGGTGCATCCCGGCCGCGCCGGAGGGGCCACCGCCCGCCCGCCGCCCTCCCCCGGCTCGGGGCTCCCGGCGCCCCCCTCCCGCCTCGAGGCTGGCCCGGCGGCTGGCGGCGGCCAGCGCACTCACCCGCTCGCCAGCTCGCGCAGGCACACTCCGCAGAGAGCGGCGCGATCGCCGCCGCCGCCGCCGCCGCCGCGTCCTCCTCCCCCCTACCCCGCCCGCCCCGCGCCCGCCCCTCCTCCCGCCCTCGCGGCGGCCCGGCCCGGCCCGGCCCGCTGCAGCCGCCGCCGCTCCGAGCCCGCCCGCCCGCCTTTCTCCTCCGGGAGGCGCGTGTGCGCGGGCGAGGCCGAGACGCGCGCGCGCCGTGAGCCCCGCGCCGCGCCCGCCCCGCGCGCCCCTGCGCTCCCCGCGCGGCTCCCCTGGGTCCCGACCGCTAGCAGGCCGCGCCACCCCGCCCGCCCCGACCCCCGCGTACCGCTCCGCGCCGCGACCCCGGCCTCCCGGGGGCGCCCGGCGCGATCCGGCCAGCCGGGCCGAGGGGCGGGCGGCGGCGCGGAGGGTCGGAGATGCACAGCTCGTCCGGGGCTGCCGCATCTTCTGCCCTTGCCCCGCCCGCCGCCCCCCCCTCACCCCCGGATGCACACACTTCTTGGGGGGTCCGGTCTTCAGCTGATCCGGCCGGGCGCTCCCCGCCGCGGGCCGGGCGTTGGGGCGGCTGCCGACCTGAGTGGGTGCTGGGAGATGTCCTGGCCGCTCCAGGCGCGGAGCGAGTTGGCGGTGCAGCCTGCAGTAGCGCCGTAAACAAACCGCTTAAAATATCTGGAGCCAGTAAGTTACGTTAAATCAAGGGGGTCGGGGATGAAACCTCTTCTGAGGGGACCTGCAGTTTGAGGAAGGTACCCCCATCCCCAGTGCTCCAGCTGGCCGGACCCTGGAAACCCATCTCCTTTCTATTTCTTTCAGGGAAGGCGGACAGGCCTCTGGGGGTTGACTGCAAACTTCCAGCCCTATCTTCTGTCTGACAGAAGAATGAAAAGAGTGTCACTGTGGCTCTTAAAAACCCAAGTTCTTATTATTATTACTACTTCCTGGATTTTAAAGATCACTTCCCCCTCCCTTGCTTTTGTGTAAGTGATGAGAAGCCGGCGTCTCCATCAGCGCCCTAGCCCTGTTTGTTTCTCTATAGCTGGCCAAAACCCAGAACCTCTCTTTTGTCTCCTGACTCTCCTGTCCTCCTGGCCACAGCGCTGGGAGCCTGGCCCAAGCTCCCAAAGACTTCCTGGAGACAGCAGTACAGGGCAGAGTAAGACCCATCCCTTGCACCCAACCCCCCAAGGCCCTACCATAGGGAGTCTTCTGACACGCTCCCCTTTTGTTCATTCTAGACAAGAGGAACCACTCCCGGAGGCTGCCAGAAATCTAGACCCTTGGGTAGAAGTCAGTCACAGGATCCCTCCATCTGGAGGCAAGCCTAGGAATTATACCCTCCTCACCTCCCTGACCTCTGAATGAGGATTAACAAACTAAGTCCGGAGCACATGCAGGAGAAGAAAGGACCAGGGAGAATTCTTTCCTGTTTGGGGTTGGATTACAAAAACGCTCAGCCCCCTGCTGCCTTCCCCCAGCTCCGATGTAGTCCTTCCTTTATTAGCATCCATAACTAATGTGCAGAAGGTAAAACAGTAAAGGAAGGCAGAGTCTGACAGAAAGGAATTTCCCTCAACACAGTTTGAGGGAAAAGAATTGTTATTTTACAAGCTGATAATTCCCAGCCCCTAAAGACCTCCCTCATTAGTTGAAGGTAGTAACAAGGCTAGGAGGAACAAAGAGAATGTGAATATGGGGGAACACATAGGTGTGAAGCACTCTTCCCAGGACCCAGTCCAGGGTGTATTTGGAGAGACTGGGAGGGAGGGGGAATCTGTCTTCTCAACGTCTCCTTAGCATAAGCCTTGCTGCAAATGTTTGCTCTGGCAAAAGTGAGATGGCTGAAGCATCCAAACAGTGTTCCCAGGAACAAAGGCGGAGGGGCGAGGGGCATTGTGGAGGGTGGAGGAGAACTCAAGAAAACAGCCCCGCTCTGGAACAGCTGCAAGTTCCACTCCCCAACAAGAGGAGCGTCCTGTCCCTGGGCTAAGGGCTGCCGGCTGCGTGCCGGGAAGCTTCTCCAGAAAGACCTCCCACCCTTCTCAGGGATCTGACTTCCCTTCCCTTCCCTTCCCTTCCCTTCCCTTCCCTTCCCACATGTCTGTTTATACAGTGGAGGAAGGCTGAAGAACAAACAGAACCATGTTTACTGGGACTCCCATCCTGGGCCTAAGCTCAGGATACAGAATTGCCCACACCATGGAAGCTTAGGATAGATGGACGATCCTGGAAAAGGGAAAGGAGAAAGCCTTAGGGGTAAGGAGCTGGCAGAGTGGTTCCCTCATAAAAGACCTCTTCCCCCAAAGCCACAGAGGAATGGTTAGATAGATTTCTATTTGAATTTAAACACGGAGTCTCTCGTGCTCATGCGTGGGTAAATTTGAACCTAAAGCAATTTCACTGTGGGTAGTAGGCATTTTTTTCTTCAGGAATAGCTCATGTTTTCAGTCTGGGGCCTCTAACACAGGGGAAGTTACATGAACACTTTTATTTCCAGTTTTTGTGTATAGTCTCCAGTGGGACAATAAGGCCTTTTGAAAAAACTCAAATAGTATTGTATCAATAGATGCCAGTTTGCTAAGTTGTCATGGAAAGAAATTTATATCATTCACAGGTAAAATGTAGAACAGTTAATGAGAGCTTTTATAGTGTGGTCTTATTATTATTATTATTTATCAGGTTTATTAAGCTGTTCTTACTATCCTCCAGCCAGTGGTATGTTTTGGTACACATACCAAAGCAAGCACTTATGTCAAAATGCTCAATCCTTAGTAAAAAGCACCAAAAAGTGTGTGTGGGGGGGGGGTGGGGGGGGGCGGGGGAGAGTGGGGAGGGTGGTGCTTGGACACCCTGGGATTCAAATGCCAGAACTAAAAGGAAGGATTTTTTTTTTTTTTTTTTGTAAAGGAGTAAGAGATAACCTTTGTTAAAAATAAAAATAAATTGGTATTTCCTATGAAGCTGATATAGTTTCTGTGCATAGTAAAGGCTGTCAGGCTGGAGGGACTTCTCTCTCTCTGGAGATAAATGAGACACTACTACAGAAAGCTCAACAAAAGCGCCCAGCTTCAGAGAGCAGCCGGGGGAGGCAGCTACGTGAGAGGGGCTGCTGGCATCCTAGGTCAGGTTTGTTTGTTTAGGCCACATCTCTGAATGAAAAGGACTCAGAAATGAATCCCACTCAGTCTGGGGCAGGCATTCAAGGGGACTTAGCTAGGGCCTCACCTACATTCTGCCAGCCTAGAACTGGAAACCTCCTAAACAGACCCAGAAGTAAACCTGTGGTATCCAACTAAGATCACCTTTTGGATACGAATTGAGAGAAAAGAGCCTTTACATGGCTTTATTAATTCAGGCCTTATTCTGAAGACCTGGCTGCAGCTCAGAGGTCTTTTGTGACCAGGTGGGAGTTTTCCTTTTCCGATCCCACCATTCCTCTGGAAGGATATGCCTGGCCAAAAGTCAGTGGTGCAGGTGGTCCTGCAGGAAGGTGGTGGGCACCCTGCCCCGCCTCCGCCAGCACTGTTTTCACCACAGCCTCCCTCCTGTTTCGGCCAGACTGTGGATGGCACCGGCGTGCGGTGATCAGTCTGTGTCTCCTTCCTGAGGCTTCTTGGATGCTTGTGTTTGTCTGTAGGGATGGCAGGATCAGCCCTCTAGGCATTCTGCTTGCAAATGACATGCTAACATGTCAAGCCTCCCCAGACAGCTCCAGTTTTAATCCACCTGGGAGTTCAAGAGTCCTCCGGGCTTTCCTCTCCACTGCTATCTTAGAGTGGCTCTAGCTTGGGATCTGAGGTGCCTTTCTTTTTCTATCTTTTTCATCATTCACCGGGTCCTGAGCAGATGGTGTGGCTGTGCTGGCTGTCATCACTCTTCCTATGTTTCCATGGAAACCTGGGGCATAGGGACCATCTCTGCCTTGGGCTCTCTGGCAGTATCCTCTGGCCCCTCCCCCTTGCCTGCCCACGTTCTGAAGAGTTGGAGAATCTTCAGCCAGGGTCATTTCCGAGATCATCTAAGGACATACTCCCCAGGAATGGTTGAGAACTGACTAGAAAAGGGATGGGAGGAGAGGGAATGCCAGTACCCCAGTTGTGTGGCCGAGGCCAGTTTGCAGTAGGGGCATATTCAGACTATCTGTCCCTTCAGCCAGATTCCATAATGGCTGATTATTGCCCACATGTCAAAAGAGATGCGCCTAAGCTTGTCTCTGCTCATCAGGCAGCAGATATGTAATGAGTGTAACAATGTTACTGATAGTTTACCTTTAACTGACATTCTGCCCCCTCCCTGAGCAGCCTTCTGGATTTTTTTTTTTTTAAACAAACCATGTTTTCCCTAAGGAATGTACCTTCCTCAAAGTTTCCAACATCCTCCTGCCTACATAATTCACTTATATAGCTACTAAGACATTAATTAGATTCAGAAGTCTGTGGAAACAGCAGAGCTGGGCAGGTCAGAGGCCAGGCAGGGCAGAGAAAAGAGTGGGGGAAATGACCCTTGGGAGAAGGGAGGGAAGCAGAGGGAAATTTTTCATGCCATTCAAGTACCAAACAAGGCAATTTCAAAATGTGGACAACTACTATAACATTGTTTAGAGAATTAAAGTAGTGCCAATTAAAGATTACTTTTATTAAAAAAAATTGATTTCCATAAGAATTCTATGGATATACGTCTTCAGTGTTGTTCAGTTACAAAGTTGTATCCGACTCTTTGCAACTCCATGGACTGCAGAACTCCAGGCTTCCCTGTCCTTCACTCTTCTGGAGTTTGCTCAAACTCATGTCCATTGAGTCAGTGATTCCATCCAACCATCTCATCCTTTTTGTTGTTAGTTGCTCCTTATACATCTGCTACAAAAGACTATTGTGTCTGAAGCTCACCACAAATTTTTTTTAAAAAAAGAAACAAAGCCTGTGTACTGAAAATGAAAATGCAGACAGAAAAAGCATAGGCAATTCAAAAAGTGGATCAGAAAAGTAATTCCTATCACATTTCATGTATTTCATGCCATGCTGACCTACTTGGGGGATAACCCCTTTATTTGTGATACGAGAAGATCCCTTGGTACTGCTAACAAGAACCAACCGTCCTGCCTTAAAATTTAATATTCCCACTGGCTCTTTGTTGTGCTTCTTTGAGATGTGCACTGACCATTGTGTAAAGATTCAAGGACTCTAAACCTTTGAGAATGTGTGCATGCAACTCTTTGCAACCCTATGGACTGCAGCCCACCAGGCTTCTCTGTCCATGGGATTCCCCAAACAAGAACACTGGAGTGGGTTGTGATGCTCTCCTCCAGGGGATCTTTCTGACCCAGGGATTGAACCTGCATCTCTTGCATTTCCTGCATTGGTGGGTGGGTTCTTTACCACTAGCGCTATCTGGGAGGATGGCCAACACTTCTATATTATGATATACTGGGTTCTATCAATTCTGTGTATTCCTCCTAAAACCACATGAGGTACGTTACCATTGTTTTTGTTTTACAGATGAGTAAAAAAGAACAGCTATGTGTCACAAACAAAACGCAGATTGGATCTAGTGACCAAGGCTGGGTTGGACATTTTTGTCTCTAACAGCCCTAAAATGTTGGAGTTCTATCTTCAGCTGTCCTCCTGAGCAATGCCAGACAGAAATCTCTGGAGGACAGCAGGGGAGCCATAAATCTTCTCCTGTGTAAATGGAGGCCCTCCTCCTTGGTTTAAACAAATCTCAAGGTGTTGGCCTGTTCCCAACAGGAGCACCTCTGTTTGGTTAGGTGTTGACAGACAGCAAGAGTAGCGTCCAGGAGGAGGAGATGCAGCTCAGGTCTAGGGGGAAACGTGGTAAGGAAGCCATGACATGACTGCATGTCAGACTCTTTTCTCCGGGGCACCAGAGAGCATTCACGTGTAGAGCTAATGATCCCCACAGAGCCTCAGAGGACACTGAGGTCACAAGTGGGCCAGTTCTGGCTCATGTCCTAAAGACAGAGAAATTTCAAATATACGTCTTGACAGTTAAACATTGATGGGCCAAGGACAGCAGTATAAGATCCTCACAAAGTCCATCAGGCAGCAGCATCTCCAAACCTCAAAGTTCATAGCAGAAGTGCTCTCGCCTAGAACTAGAAGACACAGAGAGAGCAGGGCACCTCATTGGGAGCTTGGAGCAAACACGTGATGGTGGTCGCTGCTAGTTGCCTACCCAGTATCTATCTGCCCTCTTTGTCACTAAGAAAACCAAAGTTTGGGGAAGTGATGAGCCAGGTGAAATAATTATATTTTCTAGGTGCTCTCGCAGCAAGAACTGGGCATGGAACACAGCTCAAGCCAATGAGACAGAAGCCTAAGCCGGCTGGAACTTCTTGGCAAGTTTCACTTTCCTGGAGTAGGCAGACTTTTATCCTCTAGGTCACTTCTTTCTTCTTTCTTCCAGAATGCAATTGCAGGCCTGAGATAGAACTGCTACCTTGGACCCTGCAGGCAAAACCCACAAGCTAAAGTTGGCAGATCTGAAGTTAGAAGGAGGCCATGCCCTTGTTGGTGTCTTCACATAACTGTGCCATCTTTGAACCACCACCTAGCTCAAGACTTTTGGGGACAAAACAAGACTGTATTTGGCTGAACCACTATAATCATGTTTTGACTGTTACAGTAAGGTCTATGAGATGTCCCAGACGATGTGCCCCATGGGCTTCCCAAGTGGCTCAGTGGTAAAGGATCCACCTGCCAATACAGGAGACACAGGAAACTGGAGTTTGATCCCTGGGTCGGGACGATCCCCTGGAGAAGGAAATGGCAATCCACTCCAGTATTCTCGCCAAGAAAGTCCCATGGACAGAGGGGCCTGGTGGGTTACAGTCCATGGGGTTGCAAAGAGTTGGACACGGCTGAGTGCACACACACACACACACACACACACACACACACTTGCCCCAAAGGCAAAGCCTATATTTTCTCTCTTAAATACAGTCTTGCCTTCTGGGTTCACTCCAGTGGTAAGATCAGTTAACAAGAAACCCATGCAGCCTCAATTGTCTGAAGACTGATTAATTCAGCTCCAACATTTTTTTAATATTCCATATTAATAATTGTTTCTTTATTTCCATGTTATTTATTAACCTGGTTAAGTGACTGTTACATCCCTCACAGGGATACTGGAAGATCTCATTTCTGGAAAATAGTGTAGGAACAATAAGAGTCAGCCCTTCTTGTGTCCTTGCCACATATGCAAAAAATATGCATGTTTTAGGCTCTGCCATTGTTTCTACCAATAAACTAATTACCACTGTATGAAGCTGATTTACTTCAGAAGGAGTTCAGAAAAACAACTAATTAAGAACAGGATTTTGAAATATAAACTGTATTACAAGGTTAGAACTCTATAATGAAATTGTAGAAGCTTGAAAGTCAGGAGGAACCATGGAGGCGCTCTCTCGCTAACCTCCAACCCCAGGCAGGAATTCCCTCTCTGTTAGCCCTGGAGTGTTCAGCCCACTCGTGGAGATTTCTAATGATGAGTGGTGCACTCTCTCAAAAGGCTTCCTATTCCATTTTTAATGGCGCTTAGCTCTGCCTGAACAACATTCCTCTTTAGATTTATGAATCCCAAATTGATCTCCCTGCAACTTCCTAGCATCTCACTGGCTTACAGTAAGCACAGTTACACTCAGCTCCACTGAACCTCTCTTGGCCCTCAATACCTGGAATTACTTGCAAGCTCAAGTAGTTTTCCTTGGCACTTTTGGCAGAGGGATCTCCTTGTTGGGTTGGGAATCCCTTACAATGAAGCGGAGTCCGTCTCTTAGAAGGAGGAAGTAGACAGGGGGTGAAAGAAACTCCATCTTCTTCCACGTGGTCATTGGTCTCTTGGAGGAAGGGAGCTTCAAAAGGCGGGAGCCACGAGCAAGAAAATGGAGGGAGGCAGGAACCTTCCCAAAAGAAAGCTACATCCGCCCGGGTTTTTAAGGAGGAAGCTGGACAATGAGAAGTAGAACATGGGGGCCCAAAACCCTGGGAGAAGGGTGAGAGTGAGGCCAGGAAGGAGGCCTGATGAAAGCACCAAGGCCTCAGGGCCAGACCCACCCTGCCGTCAAGACAGCAGCTCTTTCAAGAGCTAGTTCCCAGTGTTTTTCCAAAGTTCCAACTCTCCTGTGACGCATATTATAATTCCATATACTTGGCACAGATAGTTACATTTTTATGAATTTAACATTACTTTCTGTCACTCTCTAGACAACAATATGAAGTTTATTACAGCATAAAGGGAAATTCATCCTTTTGGGCCCAAGTGAGTGGCAGCCCGGATCCCCACACTGTCATCTCTGTCATCCTTCTCTGAAGGATGCGACCTGAAGTCAAGGGTGGGGTTACTTAACCAAGCCCAGGTCTCGGGCTCAGGACCCAAGACAATATTCTCAATGAGCACATAAATCATTTCATATATATATGTATATATTAATGAACAAACATTATTGAGCATCTAGTACATGCCAAGCAGTGCATTAAGAAGTAAGGAGAGACTTCCCTGGTGGTCTAATGGCTAAAACTCCGCACTCCCAATACAAGGGGACCAGGTTCGATCCCTGGTCAGGGAACTAGATCCCACATGCTGCAACTAAAAATCCTGCATTGCCACAACTAAGACCCACTGCAACCAAATAAATAAATGTCCTTCTGCTCAGTCATGTCTGACACTTTGCGGTCCCATGGACTGTAGCCCGCCAGGCTCCTCTGTCCATGGGATATTTTTTCAGGCAAGTGTATTTGAGTGGGTTGCCATTTTCTTCTCCAGGAGATCTTCCCAACCCAGGGATCAAACCCATGTCTCTTGCATCTCCTGCATTGACAGGTGGATTCTTCACCACTAGTGCCACCTGGGAAGGCCAAATAAATAAACAAGCAGCTTAAAAAAAAAAAAAGGAGTGATTATATTATCATGTGATTAGTGGTATGTCTAGGGAAATGCAAGTACTTAGGGAGATCTTCTAGAAAAAATGACTGACTCATATTCTAAGTCAAGAACTGACTCATCCAGAATAAGGTGTGTGGCAGAGGATGGAAGAGGTCTGTATGCCATGCTGAATCACCTGCTATGACAGAGGTATGTCTTCAAAGCTATAGGAGCAGGAGCAAGGGGGTGATGAGTCCTGTCTGAGGCTCTCGTAATGCAGAAGCTAACATGTGGGTTGGGCCTAAAGGAATGAGAGCCAAAGTGTAGTTGGAAGTGATGGAAAAGCATTCAAGGCAAAAGGAAAAGCACAGGATGGAGCACAAAGGCAAGATACATGTCACATCCTGGTGACAGAGGAGGTTCTGTGTCATCAAAGTGCTGCTTTGGGGAGGAGGGCTGGAGCTGTCAGTGGGTCATGTTCAGGGTGGGAGCAAAAGCAGAAGAAAAAGGCGCCAAGGCCAGGGTAAGAGACTAGGGCCAGGTGGTGAAGCGCCGCGTTCGGCTGTTGTGAAAACACTGTAAGTGGGCAGGAAATGAACATCAGAGATTCAGTAAAGCAGCACTCATACACCCAGCTGCTAAACCCAGGGGGATAACTGAGAATCGAAAAGAGGAAATGGTTTCTGAGAAACCAGAGAAAGTATTGCACGGAGCACTCAGCCCAGAGGCTTTTTTTTTTTTTTGGCTATAAAATCGAGCAAGCCCTTCCTGCAGCACAGGGTTGACCGCATCGTCTGCAGGGCCCAGAGCAAACTGAAGATGTGGAGCCTCCTGTTCATAAATGATGAAGAATTTCAAGATGATGAGAGGAGAGTATTAACCCAAGGGCAGGACCCTTCTAGGTGTGGTGCCTTGTGTCACTGCTGAGGTCACAGCCCACAAAGCCAGGGCTGCTGAGGTACTGGTGCTAAAGGGCACCTTGTCACTAATAGGGTGAGTGTTGGGAAGCCGGCATCACAAGGCTGGTTGAGTAGCACGTGGGGAGCAGAGCCGGCATTCACACAGTCTGTACCACAGTACTGCAAACGTTCAGTGGAAGATAATCCAAGCCATGCACAGCAATATGTGATGGGGAAATTTTAAATTAAAAGTAGTCTTAGGACATCTCTAGTGGTCCAGGGGTTAAGACTCTCAGTTACCACTGCAGAGGGCATGGGTTTAATCCCTGGTTGGATCCTGCATGCTGCCCAGCGCAGCCACAAAAAGTACTTTCAGTTTATAAGAGTGAGTCTTCACAAAGGTTTCTGTTTGCTAGGCAAGTGATGATAGAGCTGTTAGGGAAACTGAGGGAAGGAGGAAATTGTTCTCCAAAAGAAAATAGTAATAACAGGAGTACAGGAAGAAATGAAGAGCTTGGCTAGAGGCAGAAGGAATGGGAAGGGGCCACAGCTTAAGGGAGTAGAATTTGGGGCAAAGACAGAAAATCTAAATGGGATTTCAGAATTTTTTTATGATATGATATACCCAACCAGTTTTAAATAAAAAACTGCAATGCTCTTCCATGCTTAGGAAGAAAGAGGTGTGTGTGTGTGTGTGTGTGTGTGTGTGTGTTGGGGGAGATGATTTTCAAACCCAGTTGCAGATTAGAATCACCAGGGAGAGTTTGAAGAGCCTCTGAATCAAGGGAAGCCGTCACACAAGTGGCCAAGATTAGGTATCTCTTCCGGCCCTGGTTCAGGCCATTTTCTCTGGTCACCCTGTCATTTCCATTGACCTGTTTGTCTCTCTTTGGGCCAATACCACATATTTAATAACTATAGCTTTATAATAAACTTTGATGGCTCCCAGAGGCAGCTACCCTCACTTTGTTCTTCCTTAAGACATTCTTCTCTTCCTAGTTCTTTGTTTTTCATCATTGCTTTAGAATCAACTTATCAAATTACACACACACTCACACAAAAATCCTCTTATCATTTTTACGGGAAATGCTTTGAATATGTAGTTCTGTTTACATCAATAATACTGTCTTCTGATACCTGAACATGCTATGTTACTCTGATTATTTAGATTTCTACTTAGATCAGTTAATGTTCCATATTCATGTCCATAGAGATCTTGCATATCATGTGTTAGATTTTTTCCTTTGATTAAACTACCCTATTTATTTTAATAATTTGTCTGTAGCTTTATTTATTTCCTATGTACACGATAATTCAGCAACATCATCATGTGATTTAGGGATGGCTTTTTCCCAACCACTGCAATCCTTACACCTTTATTTATTTTCTTAACTTACCAGCTAGAACTTTAATAACTACAATGCTGAGTAGAAACAGTAATGGTGGGCATCCTTGTCTTATTCCTGATTTCAAACTAGGGTTTTTTAGTAGATCCTTTATCAGATTAGGAAATTTTCCATTTATTCCTACTTTGTTAACCTTATAGCTATTAATTTTTGTTTGTTGAAATCATGAGTTGTAGCTAAAATTTATAAAATGTTTTCTGTGGCCTGTTGATTGTATTATCTAAATTTTTTTTCTATTGATGGTTAATGTAGTGGATTACATTGATTAATTTTCAAAAGTCAAACCAGCCTTGTATTCGTGGAGTAAATAAAAGTCAGTGGTGATACGTTACTTGCTATAGATTCAATATGCTGTTTTTTGTAGGGGAGGGGAATTTCTGCACCAATGGTCATGAATAAGTGAGTAAAATTTTCCTGTTTTGAAGTGAGCTCATTAGCTTTTGCTAAGAAACCCTTGGAAATGAACTGGGGACATGTACCTCTTTTTCTTTTTATTCTCTGGGAAAGATGGTATAATCTTGGAATGATTTCTTCTTTAAGAATTTAGTGGCATTCACCAGTAAAGTCATCTGAGCTTAGACATTTCTCTGAAGGAAAAATTTTAATTATGGATTTCACCTTTTTTTTTTTTAATTTGACTTTTAACAGTTTAAAGTCTACTTTCTGTCAATTTTGGTAAGTTGCTTGTTTCTACAAAGATATCATGGAAATCATGAAAAATTTCAAATTGAGTGGGATAGTCATGATGTTTACTTATTTGTTGTCTTTTTAGTAGCTGTAGGGTCTGTAGTTATTCCCCTCTTCATTCCTTACACTGCATATTTATGGTTTCTCTCTCTCTCTCTCTCTTTTTAAGTCAATATCAGCAGCACTCAATTTTATTATTTTCACAGAACAGCCTTTTGTCTGTTTTGATTCCTCTCTTTTCTGCCTCATTCATTTCTGTTCTCATCTTCATCATTTCCTTCATTCTAATTTACTTCATTTTGATTTGCTGTTTTCTTCTTGAGTTGGATGCTTGGCTCTGATAGTTGATCTTCCTTCTCTTCTAATATGTGTATTTAGTGCTACATGTTTTCATGTAAGCACAACTTTAGTTGCATTCTATAAGCTTTGATATATAGCACTGTCATTATCATTTAACTCAAAGTATTTTCTAATTTCCATTGTGATTCCTTATTTAACATGCTAGTCACTTAGAAGTATATTTCTTTGCTTCCAAACATGTGGGATTATCTAGTTAACCTTTAGCAGTTGACTAGTTCAACTGCACTGTGATTGCAGAAGATACTCTAGAATTTTGATCTTATGATAAATTTTGAGACGTACTCTCTGGTCTTACATATGATCAATTTTGTAAATACTTTCTGTGTGCTAGAAAAATATGTGTATTCTGCTACTGTTGGTATAGTATTCTCTCTCTAATACATATGGGCTTTCCTGGTGACTCAGTGGCAAAGGATAATGAAGCTGTTTGCCAATGAAGGAGATGCAGATTTGATCCCTGGGCTAGGAAGATCCGCTGGGAAGGAAATGGCAATCCACTCCATTTAACATCCAAGTATTCTTTTCTGGGAAATCCCATGGACAAAGAAGCCTGGTGGGGCTACAGTCCATGGGGTCACAAAGAGTCAGACATGACTTAGCAACTAAACACCACAATATATACATATGTGCATATATATATGTCATGATTCTAATATTATTGTTCAAAGCTCTTTATCCTTATTGATATTTTTTCTGCAATCATATCTAAGAGACACATTAACATTTCCCACTATAATTAAGAATTTACTTGTTTCTTCTTATAATTCAAGTTCTGCTTTATATATATTGAAGCTATGTTTATTAAATGCATAAATATTTAGACAGTTATATCATCCTGGTGAATTGATCTTATTAAAAGGATGCTGTGTCCCTCTTAATTTCTAATGATGATTTTTGCCTGAGAAGACATAGATAGGAAAATACTGCTAAGATTAGTATCAAAGATTATACCACCAATGTTTTCTTCTAGGACTTCTGTGGTTTCAGGTCTTACATTCAAGTCTTTAATCCATTTTCAGTTGATTTTTGTGTATGGTATAGGGTAGTGGTCTAGAGTCTTCTTTTTGAGTGTGGCTTTACAGTTTTGCCAAGCATCATTTATTGAAGGGACTATATCCATTGTATATTCTTTGCTTCTTTGTCATAAATTAATTATCCGTATATGTGGGGATTTATTTCCAGGCTTTCATTTCCATTTTATTTTTCTGCTAACACTGTGTTGTTTTGATTATCAAGGCTTTGTAATTATAGTTTGGAATCAGGGAATGTGACTATCCCTAGTTTTATTTTTTTCTCAGGATTGTTTTGGCTGTTCAGGGTCTTCTGTGGTTCCCTATAAATTTTAGATTTTTAAAAAATATTTCTGTGAAAAATTGTCCTTGGAATTTTGATAGAGATTACACTGAGTCTGCACAGTAGTTTAGGTAATATGGACAAGAATATGGACAGGAAAAAAAAAAAAAATGCAAAAAAGAAAAATGGCTGTCTGAGGAGGCCTTACAAATAGCTGTGAAAAGAAGGGAAGTGAAAAGCAAAGGAGAAGAGGAAAGATATACCCATTTGAATGCAGAGTTCCAAAGAATAGCAAGGAGAGATAAAAATGCCTTCCTCAGCAATCAATGCCAAGAAACAGAGGAAAACAACATAATGGGAAAGACTAGAGATCTCCTCAAGAAAATTAGAGATACCAAGGGAACATTTCATGCAAAGATGGGCTCAATAAAGGACAGAAATCATAGGGACCTAACAGAAGCAGAAGATATTAAGAAGAGGTGGCAAGAATACACAGAAGAACTATACAAAAAAGATCTTCATGATGCAGATAATCACAATGGTGTGATCACTCACCTAGAGCCAGACATCCTGGAATGTGAAGACAAGTGGGCCTTAGGAAGCATCTCTATGAACAAAGCTAGTGGAGGTGATGGAATTCCAGTTGAGCTATTTCAAATCCTGAAAGATGATGCTGTGAAAGTGCTGCACTCAATATGCCAGCAAATCTGGAAAACTCAGCAGTGGCCACAGGACTGGACAAGGTCAGTTTTCAGTCCAATCCCAAAGAAAGGAAATGTCAAAGAATGCTCAAACTACCACACAATTGCACTTATCTCACACACTAGTAAAGTAAAGCTTAAAATTCTCCAAGCCAGGCTTCAGCAATACGTGAACCATGAACTTCCAGATGTTCAAGCTGGTTTTAGGAAAGGCAGAGGAACCAGATATCAAATTGCCAACATCTGCTGGATCATTAAAAAAGCAAAAGAATTCCAGAAAAACATCTATTTCTGCTTTATTGACTATACCAAAGCCTTCGACTGTGTGGATCACAATAAACTGTGGAAGATTCTTCAAGAGATAGGCATACCAGACCACCTGACCTGCCTCTTGAGAAACCTGTATGCAGGTCAGGAAGCAACAGTTAGAAATGGACATGAACAACAGACTGGTTCCAAATAGGAAAAGGAATACATCAAGGCTGTATATTGTCACCCTGCTTACTTAACTTATATGCAGAGTACATCATGAGAAACACTGGGTGGAAGAAGCACAAGCTGGAATCAAGATTGCCGGAAGACATATCAATAACCTCAGATATGCAGATGACACCACCCTTATGGCAGAAAGTGAGGAAGAACTAAAGAGCCTCTTGATGAAAGTGAAAGAGGAGAGTGAAAAAAGTTGGCTTAAAGCTCAACATTCAGAAAACTAAGATCATGGCATCTGGTCCTATCACTTCATGGCAAATAGATGGGGAAACAGTGGACACAGCGGCTGACTTTATTTTTCTGGGCTCCAAAATCACTGCAGATGGTGACTGCAGCCATGAAATTAAAAGACGCTTGCTCCTTGGAAGGAAAGTTATGACCAACCTAGACAGCATCTTAAAAAACAGAGACATTACTTTGCCAACAAAGGTCCATCTAGTCAAGGCTATGATTTTTCCAGTGGTCATGTATGGATGTGAGAGTTGGACTATAAAGAAGGTTGAGTGCCGAAGAATTGATGCTTTTGAACTGTGGTGTTGGAGAAGACTCTTGAGAGTCCCTTGGACTGCAAGGAGATCCAGCCAGTCCATCCTAAAGGAGATCAGTCCTGTGTGTTCATTGGAAGGACTGATGTTGAAGCTGAAACGCCAATACTTTGGCCACCTGACGCGAAGAGCTGACTCATTTGAAAAGACCCTGATGCTGGGAGGGATTGGGGGCAGGAGGAGAAGGGGACGACAGAGGATGAGACGGATGGCATCACTGACTTGATGGACATGGGTTTGAGTGGACTTGGGAGTTGGTGATGGACAGGGAGGCCTGGCATGCTGTGGTCCATGGGGTCGCAAAGAGTCGGAAACGACTGAGCGACTGAACTGAACTGAACGAGTCTTTTTCTTGATAGCTTTTAGTTATTGATTTTGACTCATTCTCTCTTTTTCTTCTGAGATTCCAATTTCATGCATGTTAGAATTTCTCACTGTCTTCTACTGTCTTTCAAAATTTTAATTTTTTGTCTTTTAAATCTCCTTTCTGAATATTTTCTTCTAATGTATTTTCCAGTTAATTCTTTCTTCAGCTGTGTATAATCTGCCTTTTAAGACATTTACTGAGTTCTTGATTGAAATATGTTTTTTCATTCCAGAGTTTCCATTTGATTCATAGTTTCTCATCTTCTGTTAAAATTCTCCATCTTACCTGCTTTCAATTTAGACATCATGGTTATCTTAAAGTTTGTATCTAATGATGTCTTTATCTGGAGCCCCTATAGTTCTACTGTCTATGTTTTTCTGCTGACAAGTCATTCATATTTTCATACCTCCTTCTATAAATTTTTTTTCATATGCTGGATATTGTTGCAAAATAATTTTCAGAAGTAATTTGAGGCCTACAGTGATATTATTTTTCTCCAGAGAAGTACATCCCTTTCTGCCAGGTTTTTAGGCTCATTAGCAATTTAGGATTACCTTTATATAATTCCACATGCTGGGGAATTTTAAACGATAGAAAATTACCTTTAGGGGCATATAGTTTTCATTAGGGGGGTATACACTCCCCAAGATTCCAATCCTAATAATGGGTGTTCATTATGCTTAATTTTTTTCTTTATGGACTTTTGTCATCACCTGAGCCCTAGAGGGCTGCCAACAGCTTGTGTTATCGTCTTACCACTGCCTTCACAGTTGACCCTCAGACAAAAAGTAGTCCTAGACACCAAACACACGTCCCTTAATTTCTGTTTTCTTCTGGAGCATGGCTCTGCAATCCTTCACTTAACTTTTAGATCTCTAATGCCTTTACATTCTAATTATTCAAAAAGTTCTTCCTTCAGATGCACTGAATAGATGCACATGTGCTACAAAAAGCAAAGCTATTCTTGGATTTGGGTAATTTGCTCTGAAAATGACCTTTACAGGATGGCTGTGAACTGTCCTTTGTGTTAATAGTTAACAGCACAGGATCTGGTTCCAGCAAATCTGGTTCAAATCTTTGTTTTGTTTCTGTTAGCAGTGAGATTTACAGCAACTTAATTAAACTTTCTGATTCTCACTTCTCTCATGGGTAAAATGTGAATGATGATTACAGCTCCTTTGCTGACAAATAAATAGAACAATATTGTAAAGATATAATACAGAGTTGGCATCTAGTGTAAGGACCGATCAAATGGCAACTATTCTTATTCAGTATAAATTATTTAAATATTCCATGAGTCAAACATAACTATTATTTTAGATTTAAGATGTTTATAATTATGGGATTTTTTTTTCTGGTATTGCATTTCAGAAAGAAACTCTTAGGTCATGTCTCTGGGGTCCTGGAAATACTTGCTTTGTAATTTTCTCATACTCAAATCTCAGCAGTGTTTATGCTGTAGAACTCAGGAACCCAGTGGAATACTTCCTTGCATTGTGGGGTCAATTACAAGCTCCAATTAAAGCAAATCTGGCTTTGCCTACATGTAATGTTGAAAAGTATACCTCCACACAGAGATGTATGAGATTTCTGCTTATGTGTCTAAGTTTCTACAGTTGCTCCAACTGTTTTTATGCCTCTTCACCCACAGGTAAGGCCAAAGGTACATTAGCAAAAAGTCCCTGTGATTACCCTCAGGGGCCCTGTTGTTCCAGCCCTACTTTTAAACCACTTGGCCTTGTTTTATATGTCTAGATTATCTACTCTTCAGGAGACTATTCCTGCCAATTCTGCCTGTTGGGCGCTTGAAAGCAGATTCATTTAAACATCAATAACTAGGAGTCTTCATTGACCTCATGCTGCTTAATTCCTAACCTAGTCTTGACCCCAGAACAAAATCTTGTGAAAAGTCAATAGAAGTAGCAAACAGTGTTATGTTATCCTTGGCAGACTTTGCAAAACAATGATAGGGTTTAACAATAGTTCATCACAGGCTTAATAGTTGCTAACAAATATTGAGTGTTTACATGCACATATGCGCTCACTGGATGCACAGAACAACCAAATGAGGTAGGCATTATGATTATCCCTATTTTACAGGAGAGGAACTACGGTAAGGAGATCCAACTAGTCCATCCTAGAGGAAATCAGTCCTAATATTCATTGGAAGGACTGATGCTGAAGCTGAAACTCCAATACTTCGGCCACCTGATGTGAAGAACCGACTCGTTGGAAAAGACCCTGATGCTGGGAAAGATTGAAGGTGGGAGGAGAAGGGAACAACAGAGGATGAGGTGGTTGGATGGCATCACTGATTCAATGGACATGAGTTTGAGTAAACTCCAGCAGTTGGTGATGGACAGGGAGGTCCATGGGGTCACAAAGAGTCGGACATGACTGAGCAACTGAACTGAACTGAACTATGGTTTACAGGGGCAGAGTATTTAACCAGAGGCCACAAACCATCAACTGGGCCCCTATCAGTATCTCCTGGAGTCAATGTGCTGCCCCTGTAGAATCTTAGACTGAAAAACTGAGACTTAGTGTATCACAGAGGAAGCAGCTGTGAAGTTTTGAAGGAATGACCAGAGAATTAATAGATCTATAGTTATTCTGCAGAATTGCTCTGTTAGAATGGGGTAGAATATGCCTTTTCGGGAGGGCAGAAGAATAAACCTTTAGTTTTCAAGTACATGTGGAACATTTCAAAATTTGACTATGTACTTCACCAATGAAATTAAGTTACAAACCAATAACAAAGATAACTTACAAAGAAAGAAAGCATAGGAGTACTTTCTAAGCAGTGAGAAAATGAGACAAAAATCATAATGATATTAGAATGTTTTTATACTGAATGATAATATAAATGGCACGTATCAAAACAAGAGGGATATAGCAATGCTTAAGGGGAATGTATGTGTGCTCAGTCATATCTGACTCTTTGCAACCCCTGGACTGTAGCCGGCCAGGCTCCTCTGTCCATGGGATTTGCATACCCTTAAATACATTAGAAAAACTAAAGTCTCATAATTTATTTTTAATTGAAGCATAGCTTATTTATACAATGTTGTATTAGCTTTGGGTATACAGCAAAGTGGTTCAGTTATACATACGTATATATATATGTATAATATATATAATACATATGTGTGTATACATATTCTTTTTCAGATTCTTTTCACTTATAGGTTATTACAAAATATTGAGTATAGTTCCCTGTGCTATATAGTAGGGCAGTGTTGGTGGATTGTGCTTTTTAAGACTATCCTGATGAGAACAGAGACTAAGGATCTAATTAAAACAATTAGGTTAGCAAATATCCAAATGAATCCATCAGAATAGGGTGAGAGGATTCTGAAAGCAAAGGAGAGCATCTGGCCATGTAAGTGGTCATGTTCAATAAATAATCCATTAGAGGAGGCATTAGCAGATCCGGAGAAGATGCTTCTCAGAGGAACTTACAATGGGCTAAGTGAGAGGTAATGCTCCTGAAAGTACAGCTGACCCTTGAACAACCCAGGCTGGAATCACTGTGTCCACCTAAATGCAGCCCTTATTCAGCAGTGGACACTGCGGTGGCACAGGATGGGTGGTCAGTTGAATCCGTAGACCTATGGATGTGGAGCAACAATGGTGAGTTAAATGTGAATTTTCCACTCTGTGGAGGTTGGTACCCCTAACCTTTTCATTGTTTGGGGTCGACTGTTTAAGCCTGTGAAAAGTTAGCCTTCTAGTCACTGGATTATGTGCTTCCATAAGATCTCTGACTCGAACCATTTAGTGGGTAACCAGGTTACAGCGCCTACCCTCACTAAGGAGTCTAACAGCCCAGCCCAAGGCCCTCCACACAAGTCTTTGTACTTGAGGATCTTTTATTGAGGTGACATGAAGTTAGAGTAAGAATAAAATTGCTTAGTGGTCCTGCTTCCCTGACTACTAGTTTTGTTGTATCCCTGTGAATACTTCTCCAATGAGAAGCCTGAAGCCTGGAGGGTAAGGACCCCACCAACCCAAACAGTTCTGACTACCCCCACTTATCTGAGAGGAGGAAATAAACTTCCCCCTTAACTTCTTTTGTTTTTTAAGTCATGCCTTGCAGTTTGCAAGGATCTTAATTCCCCAACCACGCATGGAACCCATGCTCCCTGCAGTGGCAGTGCAGAGTCTTAACCACTGGACCCCAGGGAATCCCCATTCCCTTTAACTTCTTGAGACAAATTAAAATGTAGCTTCAGAAGATTATCAGAAGATTGAAGGGTTCTTCCCTTCACCCCAGGCTTTCAACCTAATAAGATGAGTCTAAGTAGGGATAGAAATAGATTTGGGAACTGCTAATATTAAAGTGCTGGCATGAAGGTGAAATGGCCTGTGACCCCTGTTCCAAAGATGGTGGAGATGAGGGGAGGGCAGTCACAGACTATAGCAGTGACTTCCCAACTGAAGATTAAAAAAATGAAGTTCACATAGGTTTGCTCTGTATCCCACTAGTCATTAATCCTGGATAAGGCTTGGGCCACTGAATCTTAAAAGAATGCTGGTTCTGTGGATACATTTATTTAGAAAGTGCCAGAGCTGGTCAAAGCTTTGAGCCAGATCTTAAAGGATGGATTTGGTCAGTGGAAAAGGGGTTCGTTCAAATCAGGAAAGCCAAGGGGTGAGGATGATTCTGAAATTCTCACTCAGACAAATGATGGGCAGTGCTGCCAAGATAATGGATGGAGGAGAAGATGTCAAAGTCATAACAAACATGGCATCTGGCCACACATGGGAAATCCTTCTTCAAGACACTGGTGGACCTTAATCAGAGTTACTGTCTCAATCTGCCTTTCTCTGTATTTATACAAATTGCAGTCCTCCTATAACTTTCTTATGGGTACATTTGTGACTATCCTAGAGCTTCAGTCTTTACATATTTTTCAATATGTTATTGATTATAATGGGATGTCATCTTCTGAGGGCTGAGATGATCAATCCCAAGAGAACTCTCCACAAGCAGGAACTTTATTTCAAATGCTTTACTGTCAGCTTTAGATAATAGGTAGGCTGCAATCTTTCTTTGTCATGGGGCTTCCCAGGTGACTCAGTAATAAAGAATATGTCTGCCAATGCAGAAGATACAAGAGACAGAGGTTCAATCCCTGGGTCGGGGCTTCACTATTTTGCCGGGAAAATCCCATGGAAATGGACAGAGGAGCCTGGCAGGCTACAATCCATGGGGCTGCAATGAATAGGACATGACTGAAGCAACTGAACATACACATAATCTTTCTTTTTCATGTCTCACGAACACCTAATGAGTTTGTGGATTCATATTTTGTACATGAGGAAATTAAGGCATTAACATATAGCATCTTCAAGGACATAAGGAATGGTTGCAAAACTAAGAGGTAGTCATAGCCCAAATGCAAAGAACAAAAATGAACACAGCAGCGAGGTTACCCAACCCAAAATAAAGACAACGTGACCCAGTCATGAAAAACTACATTGCCATACATGTGGCCTAAAGCTGAGTAACTGAGAACATGTCTCTGAAGATGAAAGGAAAGCAAAATGGCTCTTTAATAAATTAAATCAATGTCTTTCAAATTATGTGTTTTCTAAATTGAGCATTTCCCAAAATGTGCTTTTCTCAATGCCTATTACCAATGAAAGGGTCTGAGAAGAGCAGCTGCAAAGGAAAACTAACTTCATTTAATCCAGAGCTGATCAAACTTATTTGACCTGGGAATGCATTTTTCATGGAATATCTATTATCAAATCCCTAAAAGTTGTGGGGAATGTTGAATTAAGAAACCAATTCATGTGGTGCAACCAGTGTGGAGAACAACATGGTAAACTAAAAATAGAGTTGCCATATAATCCAACAATCCCACTCTTGGGCATATATCCAGACAAAACTATAATTCAAAAGGATACATGTATGCCTAAGTTCATAGTAGCACTATTTGCAAGGGCCAAGACATGAAGACACCCTAAATGTCTATCTACCATGAATGAATTAAGAAGATGTGGTATATACATTCCATGAAATATTACTTGGTCATTTAAAAAATGAAATAATGCCATTTGCAACAACACAGATGGACCTAGAGATGATATACTAACTGAAATAAGTCAGACAGAGAAAGAGAAATACCATACGATATTACTTGTATGTGGAATCTAAAATATGACACAAATGAACCTATCTATGAAACAGAAATAGACTCAAAGATATAGAGAACGGGCTTGTGGTTGCCAAGGTGGGGAGGCGGGAGGGAAGGACTGGGAAGTTTTGGGATTGGCAGATGGAAACTATTACATATAGAATGAATAAACAACTAGGTCCTACTTTGTAGCACAGGGAACTATATTCAATGAACTATATTCAATATCCTATGATAAACCATAACAGAAAAGAATATGAAAAAAAAATACATATGTATAACTGAATCACTTTGTTGTATAGCAGAAATTAACACAGCATTATAAATCAACTATACCTCAATAATTTTTTTTTTAAAAAGCACAGGACAATGTATGTTGTAATTGTCTTCACTCAACATGAGAATCTCTGATGCTTAACAGAAGGATTTTATCCATTAAAAAAAGAAACCAACCCATGGTTTACTGTCATGGTGTCTGGTGTAGCAAGGTGATCCATACATGCTTATTTTTTAATTTTCAGAGAATTTTTTTAATAACAAAGTCATTATTTGTCATCGAGTTTTTAAGTAGATTTTTTAAAAAGTGAAGAAGCAGTGATCTTCAGAATCAGGACAAAACCTTAGAATTAGGAGGAATGTGGCTTTCTTAACATCCACTAAAAATAATTTAAGAAATTTCTACCATCTCATGACCTGCCCAACCCAGGAATAAATTATTCCCTCTAGCTCCTCAGCTCATAGTTCCTCTGAAACTGTTAATTCTGCTTAGATGCCTTCTGAGTGTGAGTGAAATTTAATTATCTCATTTTCTTTAATAGCAGAGTGCAGATTAATTGCTTAAGAGGAAAAGATGGCTGTTACATGAGAGGGAAGGTACAGAGTCTTTGGTGCTCAAGATATGGCCATCTAGGTGGAAGCTTTAGTTGTAGAGCATGTGAAAGTGTATATTTACAGAAAAGACAGAGCTTTTATTCATGTAACATGATTTTCCCATTTATGTTAAAATTTATTTGGTTTTGTGGAATGAGAATAAAAGTGTTCATCCGGCAAACAGCAGTTCAAATTTTAGCTTCATCACTTACTAGCTATTTAACCACAGGCAGGTCTCTGAGCTTCAGTTTCCTCTTTTTTAAATGGCATTAATAGCTCAGCAAACTAGAATAAAGTCTTTGTCATTTTAGCATTTAGAAATCTTCAGGATGATTGTGGCTCACCATCTTGCTACCCTCAAGCAAAGCTTCCTAGCAGACACCCACCCCCATCCCACTCACAGTTCTCAAGGAGAGAGATCCAGTCAGAAAATAGATCTGCTGACAATAAACAAATGAAATACACACACTCTTTCCTTCTCTCTGAAATGGAAATGCAAAACTAAGAATCACCAGGCATACAAGGAGAACATGGAAAAGAAAGATCAGAAGAAACAAAAACTGATCCAGAAAAAAAAGAAAGATAATTAGGGAACAGAAGACAGCATTAAAAACACTCTAACTAGACACAAGTGTAGAGAACAAACATATGGACACCAAGGGAGGAAGGGGGGAGGAGCTGGGGGATGGGATTGTCATACACACCCCAGGCTGTGCTGCCCTGCACCAAGTCACTTCAGTCGTGTCTGACCCTGCAACCCTGCGGAATGCAGCCCGCCAGGCTCCTCTGTCCGTGGGATTCTCCAGGCAAGAACACTAGAGTGGGTTGCCATGCCCTCCTCCAGGGGAATCTTCCTGACCGAGGGATCAAACCCGCGGCTCCTGCATTACAGATTTCTGTAATGAAACCTGTAAGAATCCTGCAGATTCTTTACCACTGAGCCACTGCGGAAGCCCCTGTATATACACTACTGTGTATAAAGCAGATAACTAGTGAGAAGTGATCACACAGCACAGGGAACTCTATTATGCTCCGTGGTGACCTAAATGGGAAAGAAATCCAAAAAAGAGGGGATATATGTATTTGTATAGGTGATTCATTTTGCTGCATAGCAGAAACTAACATAATACTGTAAAGGAACCATATTCCAATGGGAAAAAAAAAGACTCTAATTAATATGCCAAGACAATTTTGGAGAAAATATAATATCCTTAAAATGAGAACAAAATGCTAAGAAAAGAAATGGTTAGACAATAAAAGACAGTGTTTACAGATTAAAAAAAAATAAGGCTGGTTAAAAGAAACTTTTTAATTAAAGAAAAACTAGAAAATAAACCCAAATACTGGACTCTCTTACAGTATAGGGGGAAAAAGACAAGGAAATTTAAAACTATGAGAAAAAAAATTAGTCTAGAAGATTTCACATACAGGGTCAGAGATGAAAAAATATTTTTCTTAATAGTTGAAGAAAATTGTCAAAGTTTAAGAATAAAATTCTTCAGGATTAAAAGAGTTTTCTGAATGTCCAGAACAACTAAAGAAAAGAGAGCCATACCTAGACACGCCTCTGATGTATTACCTAGACAGTACTCTGATGAGTACTGAGGATATAAAGAAAACTTTGTCTAAAGGGTTCTATGCCCAGACAGGCATCAGTCAAGCATGAAGGCAAAGCAATATTTTCAGACAAATGCATATCAGAAGGTTTATTTCCTATATATTCTTTCCTTTAAAAGTATTTAGAGATACATCTAGAAAACGAAGGGTAGAATAAGAAGGATATTGTGGGGTCTAGGAGTCTGTGGTTCCAACCCAGAGTCCTGACAGCAGTGGAAGAAATTTGCAACATAACAGTTGCATAGCAAGCTTAGAGGAAGGAGCAGAAGGGTGGTGGGGAGATCAGGGGCGGAGGTCTCCAGGAGAAAGGGGGGACTGAAAAGAAAACACAGACTTGGGGAAAATTAATCACAAGGGCAAATAATGTCAGAAAAGCAACAGCCACCAGGGATCAGTGGTAAGGTGAGGAATGTGTAGTACAGCTGAACACATAATAAAACCATAATTCACACATGAAGTAAACTAAAGTGTGGCCATATTGGAGGATATAAACAAAAAGAGAAGATTCATGACCCTTGATTGTGGGAACATTATCTTCTCACTGGCCCATGGGTTAGGATGTTAAACTTATTAAATGACTTAATCAGTGGATGGAGAGCCGTGGAGACTTGGCTGCAACTACAGGACAAAAGTGTACAGTCAATGTTTATTCCAAAAAGTGGAACATGGAAGGTGGAGAAAGTGTAGGGGCACCTTCATCTTCTATAGTGAGGAATAGGAGAGATAATACTAACAAAAGTTGAAAGAAAGTGAAAGTGTTAGTTGCTCAGTCATGTCTGACTTTTTGGAACCCCATGGACTGCCAGGTTCATCTGTCCATGAAATTCTCTAGGCAAGGATACTGGAATGGGTAGCTATTCCCTTCTCCAGGGGATCTTCCCTACCCAGGGATTGAACCTGGGTCTCTTGCATTGTAGGCAGGCTCTTTTCTATCTGAGTCACCAGAGGAGCCCATCAAAAGTTGATAGATTGAGACATGCAGAATTAGTATAATACTACAAAATACAAATATAAACACAGGAAGAACAAAAATAATAATAAGTCAAACACTCTGAAAAAGAATATATATATATATATATATATATATATATGCTACTAAGTCGCTTCAGTCGTGTCCGACTCTGTACGACCCCATGGATGGTAGCCCACCAAGCTCCCCCGTCCCTGGGATTTTCCAGGCAAGAATACTGGAGTGGGTTGCCATTTCCTTCCCCAGTGCATGAAAGTGAAAAGTGAAAGTGAAGTCGCTCAGCCATGTCCGACTCTTAGCGACCCCATGGACTGCAGCCTACCAGGCTCCTCCGTCCATGGGATTTTCCAGGCAAGAGTACTGGAGTGGGGTGCCATCACCTTCTCCGTATTTATGTATAACCAAATAACTTTGCTGTACACCTGAAACCCACAACACATTGTAAATCAACTATACAATAAAAAAGTAGTCCTCTGTGATCACCGACTCAATGGACATGGGTTTGGGTGGATTCCGGGAGTTGGTGATGGACAGGGAGGCCTGGCGTGCTGCAGTTCATGGGGTTGCAAAGAGTCGGACACGACTGAGCAACTGAACTGAACTGTGATGACCTAGGATGTGGGATAGGGGTAGGGATTTTATATGACAACCAGTAACGATGAGCTCAGCTGTTGGACCAAGAAGAAGCTCCAAAGCACTTCCCAAAGCCAAATTTGCATCAGAAGAGATCATGGTCAATGTTTGGTGGTGTGCTGCTGGTCTGATCTACTACAGCTTCCTGAATCCTGGCAAAACCACTACATCTGAGAAGTATGCTTAGCAAATCGATGAGATGCTCCAAAAACTGCAATGCCTGCAGCCGGCATGGGTCAACAGAAAGGACCCAATTCTTCTGCATGACAATGTCAGACCACATGTCCCACAACCAAGGCTTCAGAAGTTGAATGAATTGGGCTATGAAGTTTTGCTTCATCCGCCATATTTACCTGACCTCTCACCACCCAACTAAGCCTTCTTCAAGCATCTCAACAACTTTATGGAGGGCAAACGCTTCCATGATGAGCAGGAGGCAGAAAATGCTTTCCAAGAATTCATCTAATCCCAAAGCATGATTTTACACTACAGGAATCAGCAAACTTATTTCTCATTGGCAAAAATGTGTAATTTTAATGGTTTCTATTTTGATTCATAAAGATGTATTTTAGCCTAGTTATAATGATCTAAAATTCACAGTCTGAAACCACAATTACTTTCACACCAGCCTAATCATTGTAATGGTACCCAGAAGAATAGAGTTGGTCACATGGAGTGGTGGTTTCCCTGGGGACGTGACCAGCAAGAGGAACCTGAGGAAGATCCAGCCAGGTGAGGGGAGAGAGCTCCAGGCTGGGGAACGCAGGCGCAATTTCAGGCAGAGGAAAGATCTGGTGGCTGGGGTAGACTGGGGTGCTGTAAGGAAGCTCCATGTGAGCCTGGGAAAGGGGAAAAGCCAAGTCTAACAGGGCTTTGTCAGCCATATTTTAGGATGCTGAGAATTCACTCAAGAGATGCCATGTAAGTGTGGTGACTTGTCTGTTATCAATATCATGCTTCAGCCTGGGATCCCCTGGCTCTGGGCATGCACCTGAGACAAGAGCTTCCAAGTAGGCTTCCTGACCTCTCGGGAAGGGACCCGGCTTGTGGGTTTGCTTTTCAGGATCTAATAACTGCGCTACCAAAGCAGAAGAAAACATTCTCAGAAAACAGTGGAATGCATGTGTGCTCAGCTGCTTCCGTTGTGTCTTAACTATTTGCGACCCCGTGGACTGCAGCCCACCAGGCTCCTCTGTCCTTGGGATTCTTCAGGCAGGAGTACTGGAGTGGGTTGTCATTCCCTCCTCCAGGGGATTTTCCCAACTCAGGGATCAAACCTTCATCTCCTGAGGCTCCTGCATTGTAGGCAGATTCTTTATTGTTGAGCCACCAGGAAAGCCCCTGAGAAGAATCCACTTACTCCACACACTGTGTGCTAACTTGCAGACCCCTAATGAGAGGAGCTGAGAGTGCTGAGGGAAACGGCTGGATGTCCCCGTCACCAGGGTGCCAGTCCTCGTCAGAATGCTGGGAGCCCATTTCAGCAGGAAGCAGAGGAACATGCTCAAGGCCACTGAGGCAATGATCAACAGCAAAGTGCTCCATTCAAGAAGCTGGAGATGCGTTTACGGGGCTCTCCGGAGCCTGGGGCTGGGCCAGATGCCAGCAAGCTCTGTACAGATACGGGTACTACCCCAGGAAATGCCTGTTCTAGGAAGACAGAAATAGATGTGGGTGAACGCAGATCCAGATTCTCACAGAGCACAAACGCTGCCCAGGGATTAGGCTCGGCACTCCGGGAAGCTAAAAGAACTCTTCTAATCCACTGGGGTCCTCGTTAGTGCATCGAAGCAGTAATTTAGTCAATGACAAGGGTTCACGGCGTTTTCTAAGGCACTTAACTTACTCCCAGGATGTTGGTGGCACATCAAGGGAATCCAGCTCACTAATCTTTAACACTTGTCATAATTATTTCTCCTTCCATAATACTATTTTCCCCCTGAGAAATGCAAAATTATTACATAAGAAATGTAGAAATATAAGTCTGTGAGCTTTTTTTTAAATAAAATGTAGTCAGAGACCCCGGGGAATTTTTGTAACAAAAGCCTCTCAAATCAATTATATTTTCTCATTCCAGGTTCTGATAATTGGATATTTTATTTTGATATTTATTTAATTTCCTTCCAAATGAAAAGGTGGAGTTCTGTTGACACTCTGAGAAGGGAGGGTATTATTAATTAAGGTTGTTTAAAGTCGAAGATGAAAACAGTGCTGGCGCATATAAATGTGCTTCAATGAGCTGTCAGGATGCTCTGGGAGGTTGTCAGGACCTTGGGGGTGATCCTGCTTGGAGGGACAGTAGTGCTGTGTCCCCATCCTTGGTAGGAGGTAACTCTACATTCACAGTTCATCAAGTCAGAGAAAAAGAACCTGATGCCCCCAGCTGGGTGTAGTGATGGGTAAGGAACATCAGGTTCAGAAAGGTTGCGGACACTTTCCCAGGACCACACAGCTGCTTGGTGGCAGAGCCAGAACCGGATGAGGGTCTTTGATTCCTGGTGGCACTTCTTTCTATTTATTTTCTTATTTTTATCTATTGGCTGTTCCAGGTCTTAGTTGCAGCATGCGGGATGATCTTAGTTGCTGCAGGCAGGATCTTTAGTTATGGCACGTGGGATCTAGTTCCCTGACCAAGGATCGAACCCAAGCCCCCTGCATTGGGAGCGTGGTGCCTTAACAGCTGGACCACCAGGGAAGTCCCCACAGTGGGCACTTCTAACTGACACCCTGACCCCGGAATCTACTCGGCCTGACCTCTGAACGTCAATCGTTGCTTTCCATCCCTGCTACTGCACAAATGTTCTGAACGTCTGAATAAACAAGGCCTGCCAGAAGCAGCCCAAGGACGGTGGTCCCCCGCTCCCAGCTTGATGCTGGTGAGTTACCCAGAGACTGGAGAACTCCAGGCTGGGGTGCAGCTGAGGGCGGGGCCGGCATCAGTCAGCAAAGATCACGGGGCAGGTAGATACCTGAGCCTCTCCTTCTAGCTCCCTGCCTCAGCTGGGGACACCTTTATGATAGGTGTGAACGATACCCCTCCTAGTTTCTCTCACTCATTCTCTCTCTCTCTCCCCCTGCCCCCCTTCTTTTGCCCATTCTCATGGGAACAACTATCCAGAGGCTTCTGGTGTTTTTAGGGGTTGGTTAAGGATGACCAGAGTGACCCACTCATGAAAGGTTAATTTCAGAGTTCAAGCAATGAGTTTTCCAGAGCCTGCCTCTTCCAACTGGTGCCACTGGAGATAAGTAAATGATACTTATTGTTATTGGGCCCAAAGGATGCTTTGAGTACAGAGAACTCTGATCTGTCTGCCTAAGTCAACCTCATATTCTTTTCTTTATTCCCTGTGACGCCAGAAGGCAAAATGGGAAACAAGGACCAAATTTACAAAGAGACCAATTTTGCTTTGAAAAGAAAGATTTTCAAGTCACTGAAACTCTTTGGAAAGAAAGAAATGGCAGTATTCAGGGACTGTGAGCTTTCTGTTGTCAGAGATAGTTAAAGAGAGTGAACAGTTCCTTATCAAAATATGCTGGAAGAGGAGAGTATGGTTAGAATCTGTGACCTCTAAGGTCTCAAGGCTCACATATCTAATTTGTTTATCCTTCCTATGGACACATTTCTGGAGTTAGGTCAGAGGTCAGGGGTCAACTGTCAGGCACCTCCAGTCCATCTGTCGCCTTGGCTAACCCAGGCTGCTCATCCACTCGGTCCAGCCAGGAATATACCGGCTGCAGCATCGAAGAGGACAGCTGGGAAGAACACGTGCTAAGGGGTCAGAGCTCCCTGATTTCAGCTACACCACCACCGTGCACAAACTTAGCAGCATCAAGCACTTAACCAAACCAAAGGATTCATTTTGATGAGATTCTAAAACAAGAATCCCTAATGATTCCCCCGCTTAGAGTCACAGGAAAATGTGGCAGGCATGTCATCATATCATTTGAATGTGTACCCACTTGCCAGTTACTCTGGGTTGATGCTTCCTGATGTAAACAACTGAACATAAAATCCAAATCATACATTTGACACTTTATCCAAGACCAAAGAAGATTGACTATTTCAGCAAAAACATCAGCCTCACAGTTTTCCTGGCAAATGTGCTATTACTAAGTGGATATGTGTGTGTGTATGTATATATATATATATATATGTAACAGTTGACATTATGAGCAAGTAATGGTCAGGCCATTCCAATGGGCAATTTACTCTCCAGGAAAGCAACAGGGCTGGTGCTAGATGCACGCTCTTTTCCAGGCTACTCAGAGCCATTTAAAAAAATCACTATTATTATTCACAAAACGCTCCACCAATGTGAGGAATTAACCCTCTTCTCCAACATGTCTCAATTATTTGTTCTTCAAGTAATAAGCATGTTAAAGCTGAGGTGAGTCCAGTGTCTAAATAGTAAAAAAAAAAAAAGTTACTTTTTACTGAGAGCTTGGTATGTCCCAGGCACTCTGTGTGTGTGAATAGGGACTGTAGTCCAGCCTCGTTAAGTCCTCACAGCAGCCCAGATGTGTTAGGATCCCTGTTTTAACAGAAGAGTAAACTGCGTCTCGGAAATGAAAGTTACTTGCCAGTCAGAACAGCCATCAGAAAGTCTACAAACGATAAATGCTGGAGCGAGCGGGGAGAAACGGAACCCTCCTGCACTGTTGCAGGGAGTGTGAACTGGTGCAACCACTGTGGGGGACAGTGTGGAGGCTCCTTCAAAAACTGAAAATAGAACTAGCACGCGACCCAGCAGTCCCACTCCTAGGCACACACCCAGGCAACACTATAATTTGAAAAGATGCCTGCGTCTCTGTGTTCACAGCAGCACTATTCACAACAGCCAAGACGTGGAGGCAACATAAACGTCCATCTACAGAGGAATGGATACAGAAGATGTGGTACATGTATACCATGGAACGTTACGCAGCCAATAAGAGGCAAACGATGCCATTTGCAGCATCTTAGATGAACCTAGAGGTTATCATACTAAGTGAAGTAAGTCAGACAAACACAAATATCCCATGATAGCACTTGGGTGGAATCTAATTTTTAAAAATGATACAAATGAGCTTATTTACAAAACAGAAACAAGCATACAGATACTGAAAACAAACTTATGGTTATCAAAGGGGAAATGTTGGTGGAAGGAATAAATCAGGAGCTTGGTATGAACATATATACACCACCTGACCTGCCTCTTGAGAAACCTGTATGCAGATCAAGAAGCAACAGTTAGAACTGGACATGGGACAACAGACTGGTTCCAAATAGGAAAAGGAGTATGCCAAGGCTGTATATTGTCACCCTGCTTATTTAACTTATATGCAGAGTACATCATGAGAAATGCCAGGCTGGATGAATCACAAGCTGGAATCAAGATTGCCAGGAGAAATATCAATCACCTCAGATATGCAGATGACACCACCCTTATGGGAGAAAGTGAAGAAGAACTAAAGAGCCTCTTGTGCCACTTTCAAGTGCAAGAGGAGAGTGAAAAAGTTGGCTTAAAGCTCAACATTCAGAAAACTAAGATCACTGCATCTGGTCCCATCACTTCATGGGAAATAGATGGGGAAACAGTGGAAACAGTGTCAGACTTTATTTTTCTGGGATCCAAAATCACTGCAGATGGTGACTGTAGCCATGAAATTAAAAGACGCTTACTCCTTGGAAGGAAAGTTATGACCAACCTAGACAGCATATTAAAAAGCAGAGACATTACTTTGCCCACAAAGGTCTGTCTAGTCAAGACTATGGTTTTTCCAGTGGTCATGTATGGATGTGAGAGTTGGACTGTGAAGAAAGCTGAGCGCCAAAGAATTGATGTTTTTTAACTGTGGTGTTGGAGAAGACTCTTGAGAGTCCCTTGGACTGCAAGGAGATCCAACCAGTCCATCCTAAAGGAGATCAGTCCTGGGTGTTCTTTGGAAGGACTGATGCTGAAGCTGAAACTCCAATACTCCGGCCACCTCACGTGAAGAGTTGACTCATTGGAAAAGACCCTGATGCTGGGAGGGATTGGGGGCAGGAGGAGAAGGGGATGACAGAGGATGAGATGGTTGGATGGCATCACCGACTCGATGGACATGAGTTTGAGTAAACTCCTGGATTTAGTGATGGAGAGGGAGGCCTGGTGTGCTGTGATTCATGGGGTCGCAGAGTCAGACACGACTGAGCGAGTGAACTGACTGACTGATACAAGATAGATAACCAAGAAGGACCTACTGTATAGCACAGGGAACTATACTCAATACTCTGATAACCTATATTAGAAAAGAATCTTAAAAAGAATGAATATATGTATTATTGAACCACTTTGCTGTATACCTAAGACTAACACACATTATAAATCAACTATACACTCATAAAATTACTTTTTAAAAAAGGAACATAATTCGCCCACAGTCAAACAGCAAAGTACTTGATGAGTGATCCTTAACATCCCTTCCACTGGGAGGCAGAGCCCGGAGGGGCCTCATGTCCATCGGAGCCCTTTCTCTTGGCCTCTCTGTGGTTCTCCTATGACTTGTAGCATCCAAGAGAAGGAAGTGGGCCATGGCCACGTGTCACTGGCAGGAATCCTCGTCTTAAGGGAGCCATACCGTGTATGTTACACTTTCAGGAGCTCCCTATCATTTAAGAGCAGGTAGCACCCAAACAAATGATTAAGATGTAGTCTCCCAACTTGAACAGGTGTAAAGAAAAGATTCTAGAGGTTCGCCGATTCATTCAGTGTTCATGGCAGCCATGGTTAGGTTCTCTGCTGCACATGTCATCATTTCTAAAGCTGACGTGCCTAGGGCTGTGTGTGGGCAACCTTCCATGCCAGCTCTCCATTCCCCGGCACCAGAGATTTATGCTGCACCAAACACTGCCCTCATCCAGGCCTGGCTGGTGTTCATGCGTAAGAGATGCCTGTTCCTAAGGGTGCAGCCCCGTGGACACTGGGTTTGGTGAGACACTGGGTCCATCGTGAGAATGGAGGAAAAGGCGTCTGTTGCTTCAGGCAAATGGGGTCGGCGGGATTTTCGTCCCTGTTCACACACTCAGCAGTGTGACCTGTGCAGGAGGCTGCTACCTACACAGATCTTCCTACAGTGCACGCTGTATTCACTGCCCCAGAAATACGAGTCCTGCACACCACAAGTTCCAAACAGCAGTTTCCAGGAACTCCAGGTTTTCTGGAGTCCTTTTAGGAGGCTTGTAAACAAAATCATTGATGCAGTTTAGAGTGGTGAGATAGTTGGGCTATCTTGTAGCTTCCTTGAGCAGGTACTACCTCAAGGAATAATCCAGCTTAGGCACCATCAGGACCACAGAAGTGTCCATGGAGGGGACAGAAGGGTGTCTGTTTGCCAGTCCAAAACTCTAAGTGCTCTCTTTTATTGCTAAACAAAGATTGTCGGGCATCTCCTAAAGTACAAAAGCATAATTTCAGTCCAGACAACAAAAAGGTTGAATAATAGACTCATAGGGCCTTCCCAGTAGCTCAGTGGTAAACAGTCGGCCTGCAAAGCAGGAGACGTGGGTTTGATCCCTGCATCAGGAGGATCCCCTGGAGGAGGGTGTAGCAACCCACTCCAGTGTTCTTGCCTGGAGAGTCCCGTGGACAGAGGAGCCTGGCGGGCTACGGTCCACGGGGTCACAATGAGACAGACATAGCTGAAGTGACTGAGCACATACTCACACATACTCATAAAATCAATGCCCAGAAATTCCACACCAACATTTTCAATCCAGAGTTTCTCAGACCCCAGATGGTAAAACATGCTACTTAGAAATCAAGAAGATGGACTCGAGAACCCAGTTCCCCAACATCCCTGTTCCTTTAGGAAGAGGGAGGCCTACTACTTCTGTGACATTCAGTCCCCCCGGTCACCAAACGGAGGAACCGTTCTCTCAGCCTGTCACTGGGGTTTCCTCTGCCCTTAAACTGCTCAGATGAGTATGATTTTCAGGTTACTGTTATTGATATGATGTAAGAGCAGTTTTCCTGGGCGAGGCTGTCTCTTTAAATAGATTTCTCGAGAATGAGAATTAAAGATCTCCTGCAGCACCTTCTCTTTATTATGTTTATGAGTCAGTGAGGGAAGAAGGCAGAGTGCAGTCTGTGAAGTGGTGCACCCCAGGGAAATAGTGAATGAATGGATGGATGAATAGATGAATCAATGGATGGATGGAGGGATGGATGGATGGATGGATGGGTGGATGGATGGATAAAATAATGAATAAACATTTAAAGCCCCGTCTGTATGTCATGTGTGGAAACATAATAATATTAAAAGTTAATGGTTATCTCAGGGTGTATGCCCAGTAGTAAGATTTCTGGGTCATCAGTTCAGTTCAGTTCAGTCGCTCAGTCGTGTCCGACTCTTTGCAGCCCCATGAATCGCTGCACGCCAGGCCTCCCTGTCAATCACCAACTCCCGGAGTTTAATCATGCCCATCGAGTTGGTGATGCCATCCAGCCATCTCATCCTCTGTTGCCCCCTTCTCCTCCTGCCCCCAATCCCTCCCAGCATCAGGGTCTTTTCCAATGAGTTAACTCTTCGCATGAGGTGGCCAAAGTATAGAAGTTTCAGCTTCAGCATCAGTCCTTCCAATGAACACCCAGGACTTATCTCCTTTAGGATGGACTGGTTGGATCTCCTTGCAGTCCAAGGGACTCTCAAGAGTCTTCAACACCACAGTTCAAAAGCATCAACTTTTCGGCGCTCAGCTTTCTTCACAGTCCAACTCTCACATCCATACATGACCACTGGAAAAACCATAACCTTGACTAGATGGACCTTTGTGGGCAAAGTAATGTCTCTGCTTTTTAATATGCTGTCTAGTTTGGTCATAACTTTCCTTCCAAGGAGCAAGCGTCTTTTAATTTCATGGCTACAGTCACCATCTGCAGTGATTTTGGAGCCCCCAAAAATAAAGTCTGACACAGTTTGCACTGATGATTCTGGGTCATAAGGTAGTTCTATTTTTAGGTTTTTAAGGAACCTCCATACTGTTATCCATAGTGGCTACATCAATAATATATTCCCACCAACACTGCAAGAGGGAAAACCATAATTCAAAAAGACACATGCACCCCAGTGTTCATCGCAGCACTATTTACAATATCCAGGACATGGAAGCAACCTAAATGTCTATCAACAGACGAATGAATAAAGAAGATATGGTATGTATATACAATGGAATATTACTCAACCATAAAAAGAAACAAAATTAAGTCATCTGTAGCGATGTAGCTGGAGCTAGAGTTGTCCCAGAGAGTGAAGGAAGTCAGAAAGAGAAAAACAAATATTGTATATTAACGTATATATATATATGGAATCTGGGAAAGTGGTATAGCTGCATCTATTTGCAGGGCAGGAATAGAGACACAGACATACAGAAAGGGCATGTGGACACGGGGGAAGGGGAGGTTGGGGCAAACGGGGAGAGGAGCGCTGACATACACACATGCCCGCGTGTAAAACAGGCGGCCGGTGGGAAGCTGCTCGGCCCAGTGCTCCGTGATGGCCTAGAGGGCGGGAGCGCGAGGCGGGAGTGCGGCTCTCGGGGGAGGGCACACAGGCGTATTCTCCACGTGGCAGATTCACGTTGTTACACAGCTGAAACTAACACATTATGAAGCAACTACACTCCAACTTAAAAAATAAATAAAGAATTTAAAAAGCCCCATCTAAAAGTTATACATGGCACTAGAGATAGTAATATTAAAAGCTGATGCTACTAACCACCATCATATGCCTAACAGTTTTCTAAGAAAGGTGTGTATATTTGCTCACTGAATCCACCTGGTTTCCCCTTTTACAGAACTGAGTAACTTGCCTGCCAACCACACAGCTGGTGAGATTTTTCTTCTGAAAAGCTTACTAGGCTTTTGTATTTTTTTTTCTTTTCTGAATTTATTTGACAGAGCTCTTTATATATTTGAAACAGTATTTTCTCATTATATATTGAAGTATTTTTCCAAGTTTGCTGCTCATATTTTGTGTGTTTTTGACAGAGTCAAATCTATATTTTTATTTATACTTCATTTATTCAGTATCAGGCTTACAAAAACCTTTCTCACCACAAGATTATTTCACCTTTACCTGAATTTTTCTCTAGCAATTTTCAAGCTTTATTATAAGACATTAAAACCTTTCTAGAACATATTTTGGTTTAATGTACTAGGTATGTATACCTAGACAGCATATTACAAAGCAGAGACATTACTTTGCCAACAAAGGTCCATCTAATCAAAGCTATGGTTTTTCTGGTAGTCATGTATGGATGTGAAAGTTGGACTATAAAGAAAGCTGAGCGCAGAAGAATTGACGCTTTTGAACTGTGGTGTTGGAGAAGACTTGAGAGTCCCTTGGACTGCAAGGAGATCCAACCAGTCCATCCTAAAGGAGATCAGTCCTGGGTGTTCATTGGAAGGACTGATGCTGAAGCTGAAACTCCAATACTTTGGCCACCTGACGTGAAGAGTTGACTCATTGGAAAAGACCCTGATGCTGGGAGGGATTCGGGGCAGGAGGAGAAGGGGATGACAGAGGATGAGATGGTTGGATGGCATCACCGACTCAATGGACATGGGTTTGGGTGGACTTTGGGAGTTGGTGATGGACGGGGACGCCTGGTGTGCTGCAGTCCATGGGGTTGCAAAGAGTCGGACACGACTGAGCGACTGAACTGAACTCATGCATCTAATTTTATTCTCCTTCCCACCACTCCAACAGTTAAGACAGTGTCCCAGTATCATTTAATGAAAAGTTACTTGTCAAATCATTCATTTACTCAATGAATATTTATCCAGAACCTACCATGAACAGACATTTTTCTAGGTCCTGGTGATAGATTACATTCTAATGTGAAGAGGCAGATAATGACAACTAAACATACAACACATTAGATGGTGTTAAACACGACAGACCAAGAGGGGCTGGAATGGCTTTCTTGGTCAAGGGTGATCAAGGAAAGTCTCTCTGAAATGGAGACATCTCGATGGAAACCTCAAGGAGGTAAGAGATGACCCAGGCACCCAGGCAGGGAGTGCTAGGCAGAGGGGACCACAAACACTGGACCAGGAGGTGGGATTACATTTGGTGCAAATTGTAAATTACATTTACAAATCATGGCAAAGAGGCCACTCAAACTGAAGCCATACCACTAGTTAGGGAAAAGGAGGCCAGAAGTCAGAGGGGTGGCAGGAGTCAGGCTGTGTAGGACCTGACAGGTTATGGTAAACACTTTGAATTTTGGTGATGGCTGAGTTGAGCGGATTGCATTTCCAAATATGACCTCAGCAACATCCTCTGCATGCTTCTGCATGGCCACATTGCCCTGCCCCTGTCAGGAAAGGCTGTCTCTCAACCTCTCTGAATCTCGGCTGGCTTGCTGACTGCTTTGGCCAACAAAATATGGCAGAAGGATGTTGTCCCAGCTCCTTCTTGTGTGGCAGCTTCTTCTTCCTGCCTCTTAGAGACCATCACAAAGGGAAGCGTGCATGAACCTCAGGACTGGTCAGACCACATGGAGAGCCCTGGAAGGAGAGTGGTCACCAGGGGCCAGGATGTGAGTGAAGAAGCCACCTTGGAGGGGGCCCTCCAGCCTAGCCCACACTAAACTGCCCCCATTCATGAACCACAAGATTTTGAGCAAAATGGAAAGGCTGTTTTAAGCCACCATGTGTTTTGGGGGTTACTTGATTATGTAGCCTGAAACAGTGAGGTAAGGATGCCATGGGAGGGTTTTGAGCAATTATCTGATTTGACTTCAGTTTTACAAGAATTCCTCTGACTCTGTGCTGAGAACAGAATAAAGAAGGGAGCATGTTGTGGAACAGGTGAGGGACCCAAGAGGTTGAGTGCTAAGAAGGGTTTCAATCTGGATATATTTCAAAGGACATGTAGATGGGATCTTCTGATGGATTAGATGTGGGTTGTGAAAGAAAGAAGTGAAGGATGACTTCAGAGGGCGGGCCTGACCCTGGAAGAATGAAGCGGACTTCTGGTGATGTGCAAGGAAACCACAGGAGGACCAGGGCTGGGGCTAGGGAGATCAGGAATTCTGTGCTAGACCTATGATGGCTGTGAGGCTGGACATACTTTCAAGGGGAGATGCTGAGTGGTGATGGAGAGTGAGGTGTCCACTCAGAAAGGAGCTCAGGGCTGGGAGAAGTCCTCTCAGATGTCGCTGGTGTTTCAGTGCTGTTACTGGACCAGATCACACGGGGAGTGAATGCAGACACAGTAGAGATGCTGGAGGTCTGAGCCCTAAGCACTGAAGCGTCTTACACACATGGAAGAGTTGGAAAAGGACTCTAACAGGAGAACAGTGAGACAGGATAAGGAGGAAGAGGAGGATGTTCTGGAGGTAGAAGTAGGTATTTCAAGAAGAAATGAGGGACTTCCCTGGTGGTCTGTAGCTCAGATGGTAAAGAATCTGCCTGCAATGCAGAGGACCTGAATTTGATCCCTGGGTGGGGAAGGATCATGGCTACCCACTCCAGTATTCTTACCTGGAAAAGTCCATGGAGGAGGAGCCTGGATTGCAAAGAGTCAGACATGACTGAGCAACTAACACTATATCTGATGGCCCAGTGGTTTAAAATCCACCTTGCCATTCAGGGTACGTGGGTTCAGTCCCTGGTTGGCGAACTAAGATCCCACATCCCATGGAGCAACTAAGCCTGCATGCTCCAACTATCATGCCTGTGGGCTCTAAAACCCACCACGAAGACCCAGCACACCAAAAAAAAAAAAAAGGAAGAAATTACTGTGTTAAAGCTGCTGAAGATAAGCCAAATGAGGACTGATCACTGATTCTCAATATGACTGTCCTCACTCTTGCTATTACTGATTCCAAAAGGTGCTTTTATCACCCTGTACATTTGCATGTGTGTGAGAGCTTGTGTGCGTACTTTCTCTTCTCTCCCACTGATCTGTTTATCCATCTGGAACTATGCGACCACTGAAACTTTCATAGCTGACAAGACAAGCACCATGCCTGTCCCCACCTTTTCTTCAAAAATATCATTGCTATTCTTCAGAATTTTAGATTGGAATTTTACCAAGTTCCTCCCCCCACCAATGCACTGGAAAATTTTTTTACATACTTTTTGCATACAAATTAGGTTGGTGAAAGTTCATATTGCTTATCTAGTCTCCATATGCTATGTGTTTCCAATTATATATTTTATGTCCCTAAGTAGATTTTTTTTTTTTTGGTAAAGGTCTCATGTGTTTTAAGTTCTTTTCTAGATATTTATACTGCAGTGACTTTCGTGAATTAAATCCCTTCTTACTGGCTATTTTGTGCCTTAAGAAACCTATCTATTTTTGTATAAAGAATTCTCTTATCATTTCTAATGATTTTACAGGTGATGAAGACAGATTTCAGCCCTTTCACTATTGTCATGGGCAGGACAGCTTTGGAATCACAGAGCCAGTGGATAAGACTGTCTGACTTTCTGTTGATAAAATCACTCCTAGTTTGGAGAATGGGATGTAATGTGTCAGGATTTCAAAGTGTTTCCCAAAGAACTCCATGATCCCCAGGTGCTCTGAGAATGACTGTAGCCACACATCTCAAACTTTCCCGGAGAGCCCCAATTTCCAATATTTTTTTCCCTTTGTTAATCCATGAGTCAGACCATATGTCCTTTGATCTCTGCTTCAAAAAATATTGCCACAGTATTTAGAAACAGGGACAGCCCAGACAAAGTTAGAACATATGGGATGTTTTTTCTCTGAAACCCTAAGTTTCCTCTTAGAATTCTTCCTGGTGCTGTGTGTCGGGTGTGTGCATGTGCATGCACACACGCGCACACACACCCCGACACACACACACACACACACACACACACACACACACACACACACACAGTAGTGTCCCAGAAGAAAAAGATTCCATTCAAATAATACTACACATGCTGCTTCTGTGCAGCCTGGACTCAGCGTAGCCCTAAAGCCAGTTGGGGGAAGGTTTCAGAGCTGGGGAGCCTGGATTTGAGCCCCACATCTAACTGTGTGCACTCGGTGGACAGACGGCTTAACCTCTTGGAATTTCCATCTTGCATATATAAAAGGCATGTGTAATATTTAACATTGTGGGACTGTTGTGGGGACTCAGAAAATGACTCTAAAGTGCTCAAAACAGGTTGGAGCTAGGGAGATATATCTATTCCTTTGATTTGCAAGGAGGTTCCATATTTTTGTTCAAATCCTTAAGGAAATTCCCTGGCCTCCTACTCTATTCCCTGATGTAGAAGCAAAGTGACCAGAATAAATGAGGATGCAGGAAGCAGTGGGGCTCAGTTTCCTGATTCTCCCTGGTGTGCCCTTGTCTGTACAAGCAAACCACCAAAGGCTCATCTCTCCAGTGACAACCAGCCAGATTCCACTCATAGACTGCTGTGTAAGAATCACTTGTCACTTCTCGCTGTCACCATTCAACCACTCACCCTTTCCTATTGTGTTTCCAGTTTTCCTCTGGGAGGCCTCCCTGTGCATAGCTTGGAGTCAAATGGATGGATCTGACTTTCCCTGGGGACGCACATGTGACTGACACACAGCTCATCACCCTCCCCTTCCTGGGATCCTATATTTTATATACGTGGTGCGCCAACATGGGAGCAGTTGAGGTCTTGTCTGCTACAGTGATGGCTACATTACGTGGCCCAGGCCATGCCCACATTTCCACTGCCACGGTTCTTAATGGTATCTTACTGGTTCTGGCTGCCTGGCCTTCAGATCTCCCCTTACTTGCTGTTCTTTAAGCCTGGTCAGCCTCCAAAATTGTTACAAAAGATGGCCTTTTTGGAATGAATAAAGAAGTGGTACATTTATACAATGGAATATTACTCAGCCATAAAAAGGAACAAATCTGAGTAGCTGAACTGAGGTAGACAAACCTAGAGCCTGTTATACAGAGTGAAGTAAGTCAGAAAGAGAAAGACAAATATCATCTATTAATGCACACATATAGAATCTAGAAAAATGGTACTGATGAGCCTATTTGCCAGGCAGGAATAGACACAGAGAAGAAGGACTTGTGGACACAATGGGGAAAGGAGAGGGTGGGATGAATTGAGAGAATGGCATTGAAATATATACATTACCACAAGTAAAACAGATACCTAGTGGGAAGTTGCTGTATATCAGAGGGAGCTTAGCCTGGTGCTCTGTGATGACTGAGAGGGGTAAGATGGGGGAGGGGGCAGGGGGGAGGGAGGCTCAAGAGAAGGGGATAAATGTATACATACGGCTGATTCATACTGTTGTACAGCAGAAACCAAGATAACATTGTAAAGCAATTATCCTCCAATTTAAAAAAATCAAACAAAAATAAAAAATAGATGGTCTTTTTGTTCGGCACAACTCAATGTGGTTTCTCTCCCTTGCAACAAGAGCACAGTCTGACGCAGCCAGATTCCACAAAATAAAGAAGAAAAGGAGGCTCAACTCACTCCAAGAGTTCTCTCTTACTGTGGTCAACATCCAGGACTTGGGAGAAAGGTGAAATCTTAACATATCACTAAATGGGACAGGACCACTGAGCTGAAGTTAGGCATCACCATGCTGGAGAGAATCTGGGAGTAGAATGCCTTTTAATCATCAAAAAGGGCAGGAGGATGGAGGTGCAGAAGGGGTAGCAAACAGCAAATTGACATAACTACCAATAAAAACTCCTGTATGCTTTCAGGAGAATTTGAAACAATTTCTCTGGGGGAGATGGGGGAAAGAAAATGCTCGATTGGCCCTTTCTCTCTTACTATCCATCATCTCAGCATTGCTCCTCAGCCCTGAGAAAGCCGCCCCAAAGTGTTTTACTAGTTATCTGATTGTCATCCTACTTAATGCGCTTCGTGGTCTGCCGGCGGATGGTAGTTTAAGCAGAATCTAATTGGTAACATATTGTCGATTGAATTAAGTGCCATATGATAGAGATTTAAATCCTGGTAATTTTTCCAGAAAGAAAAAAAATAACCTGTCAACGGGCTACAGCAGAGGAACAGCAATAAATCAAATTGTCATGTTTATTAGTTATTGCAGGAGTCTGGTTGTCTTGTATTCATTATAATCCCCCATTTTTAGCACTGATAAAAACTATAAAGAGAAATATTTGTGCAAGGTGCTTTTTAATAGGTCTATGTTTGCACACAAATACCTGCTTGTATTTTAATCATGAGAAAAATGAAGCTATTTCACTTTAAAAGGAATTCTGACTGTTTGCTAGATGAAGGATAGTGTGTTTCATCTTTTATGAAGCTATGTTTTAAAACATTGGGATTCAACTCACTAATCACCAAGAAAAGCAAATAAAACCAATGGAGCAATGCCATTTGCTTATCAGGTTTGCAAAAATTAAAAGAACTGATTAAAATGATGGCACTAAAGGATCTGTAGAAAAATCACTGCAGTTTAAAATGGAATATTTAAAAATGGAAATAAATTTATTTTCCATATATGAGTCTAGTTAAATGAATTATGGGATGTCAGTATCAGAGAGTGCGAAGTAGCCATTTGAGAGAATAAGTTAAATCATACTTAATGATGTATTATGAAGAATCAGCATCACTTATAGTTCCCTTTTCTTTTGACCTTACTGAGTGTTGCTTTCAACATTTTTTCTTACACGGATCAGAAATATAATAGCTATAGAGTTACCAGATAATTCAGCAATCTGACCCCTGGAATACATCAGGAAAAGATGAAAACTCTGATTTGAAAAGATACATGCACCCCAATACTCATAGCAGCACTATTTACAATAGACAAGACAAGGAAACAACGTAAATATCCATCGACAGATGAATGGATGAAGATGTGGTACATGTATACAATGGAATACTACTCAGCCATAAAAAGAATAAAATAATGTCATTCGCAACAACATGGATGGATCTAGAAGTTATTATACTAAATGAAGTAAGTCAGACCAAGAAAGGTAAATATCATGATATCACTTAGATGTGGAATCTACAAAAATAATACAAATAAACTTATTTCCAAAACAGAATTAGACTCACAGACATAGAAAACAGCTTATCATTACCAAAGGGGAAAGGAGAGAAAGGCCAGTTAGGAGTTTGGGATTAATAGATATGCACTACTACATACAAAATAGATAAATAAGGACATACTGTATGGCATATTCAGAATCTAGTAATTAATAATAGAAAAGAATCTGAAAAAGTGTATGTGTGTGTAATACATATATATATATGGAAAGAGAGAGATACATATATAACTGAATCTTTCTGCTGTATACCTGAAACACTGTAGATCAATTTCACTTTACATAGCATTTACATATGTAGCGTTTTACAATTTAATAGTATTTTACACATGTAGCTTTGCTGAAATCTCATAAAACCCTATAAACTAAGTAGAGCAGGTTATTTTACCCCCTTTACAAATAAAGAAGAATGGAAGAAAAAATGACTTACTGAAGGAGTCCCACGGCTGTTAAGGTCAAGAGGCTGGGTGCAAGCCTATGGGTTCTTCCCCTGAACCACAGAGCAGAACAGAGGGTCTAGAAATTAGAGACCAGCATCCAGCTCCCGCCACAGCTTTAACTCTCAGCGTGACTTTGAATCTGGTTCTTAATTTCCTGGGACTCAGCTTCCTCACCCATCACATTCCATAACCACTGCGCTCACACTGCAGAGGCGACAAGGGGAGCTAGGAGCTGAGTCTGCATGCTTAGACCAGCGCTCAGCTTTCTTCTTCAACAGGCACCATCACACAAGGATCTGAGCAACGATGTGAGCAAGGCGTGTAACATGGGAGCACACGCCTTCCACACGAGAGGCACGGACACAGGCCATCTACTATCCCTTGGATGCCAGTTACACCCGTGTGCTTTGGCTGCTGTGCGCATGGACACACAGCATGTGGAAGAGCTCACGAGCTCGTGGAATCAAATTCACTGAATTCACGTGCTTGTCCCTCTCGCCAGGGGGATTTGTGGAGGGCTGCCCCTGCTCCTTCCCCACCTCTTGCTCACGACACCCTGCAGGTAAACGACTGCGTGTTGGTGTCATTGCTCTGACTTCTTATGTGTCTCCCCAAACACCCAACCACACAGCCCCCTCTCCCACTACTGACCTTTTCCTCCTACCATTTCCGTTCACATCTGAAAGCTTAACTGCACAAAACGTGGTGACAACAATAACAATAATGCTGGCCACTAACACTTATGAGGCCTTTTCAATGCATCACTCTTCTAAGCCCTTCATATGTATTAGTTCCTCTAACCCTTATTTAGATGTAGACTATTATTGTAGAGACTACTACTGAACCCAATTTACAGATGCAGGTGTAGTGACTTGCCCAAAGCCAAAGGAAGTTAAAGTTGGGATTTGAACCCAGAAGTCTAGCCAATGAGCAATGAATATATTTTCCATTTCCAAATGCAAAATAAATAAAAATATGCATGACATAACTGAACACAAAGTTTGGGTAATGCCCACAGCAAGGGAACAGCAGTACAGAAACAAAACCAAAACCTTAGAATGTTGAGTCCTTGTGCTACTATTACTCTAAAACCCTCACTATCATGAGATGGGAAAGCTTGAAAGCCCTACGTAAGGGAGGGCCCTCTTCTTCAATTTTGCACCCACAACCTGATACTTTGGGCAGAGGGCATACTTTTCTTACCTGAGGGATCAGTGTGTACACTCAAGACTCAAAGAATGAGCATATACTATCTCTTTGTTATGTGGGTGTGAGTTAACATCTAGCCTTTAGCTAATTCTTGCTGCAATATCAGGCCCCAGACTACTTGAGCAGTTCCCATCCCCTGGGACTTTTACCCCTTTGAATAAAAGGGATTATAAAATACATACCCAAATATGATTTCACTTTTATATTTGTAAGACCTGAATAGCAAGGAGTTCACATCTTAGGGAAGAAAATCCTTTATCACACCATAAACTCTCTAGATTCAAAAATACAGTCGCTATTGCTATTTTGTATCATATATGAGTCTTTTTGTGTCACATGTGTGTATGCCTGTCTCTAAACATAATGCTGCACATACATGTGCATGACGGGTGTACTCACATGCACACACATATACAATTCCATTATCGCTTAGCTCACAATGCAGAGGTGACACGGGGAGCTAGAAGCAGAATCTGGACGCAGACTCCATTCTGCACACTTAGACCAGCTCTTAGCTGTGATAATGTGCTGTGCAAGAAATACACATAGTGCTGTTGGCCCCCGCCCATGAGGCGGCCTGAGCCATTTCTTCAGGACTGGCGGTGGCCTCAGACTGAGCCCTGCCTGCACACTTGATCCCTCCTGGGCCCAGGTCTCTGAGACCACTCATGGGCTCTTTATCTGAGGTGGAGCCAATGGCCTCCATGGGATTCAGACACACTCCTCCTGACGCCCAGAGGCCCAGCCACAAAGGTGGTGCACACGCTCAGACCCAGGTTGTGCATACTCTACAAGCTCCCCCCATGTGAATTCTGCAACCTTTCTGGACTACATTCCACATCTGCTTCCCCAGTAGGGGCGGCCACTCACTGAGGCTGGGTTCTGTCTATGGGGCAGATTGAGAGTCCCCACTACTGGACCCGAGGAGCTTGGGCCAGGCTCCTCTGAGTCACCCCCTGAAGGGTGCAAAGGGAGGGTCACTGCTTTTCCACCCAAGGTGGCCCAGAGAGTCAGACCTCCTTGGCTTGATCTTACCTCTCAACACACACGCTCTTTTTCTTTTTCTCCCAAATTAAGTTGTTCAACGTCTTCCTTCTGAGGCTGAGGGTGCAACTCCCTTCTCCCTGGCAAGCTTTCTGAATGGCACTTTCCGTATAAACAGGAAGAGTGCATGTGGTCACCACTGAAGTGTGCAGGTGTTGATAGAGGATGTGAAAGTGTGGAGGCGAGTGACTAAACCAGCCAATGGCGTTTCCCCCCGAGGCATGCAGCCAGCCTCCTCTCACCCACAGCAGAGCAAGGTCAACCAGAAGGCTGGAACCAGCAGCCTGGGCCCCCTTCTGGGGGATTGCTTAACACAGAGCAGAAGAACATGGTCAGGAAGGCCAAGGCAGAAGTTCTCAGTTGCTCTGATCCTCTTCCTAACTCTAAATAAACCCTTTAAAAGAATCCCAGGAATAGCTTTGAATCCCCTAAATATATTCTTGTCATCAGGTATGCTGACTTAGATGGGCTACTGAACTGAAACTCTGCTGGTTTCCCTAAACTTCCTGGGCACCCAAGAGATCACGCCAAAAGCTGTATCCTGCCTCTGGACTGTAACAGGCCTTCTACAAATTTCTAGGGCCCAGATGCACTGGCAGAGAAGAAAGAACACTAGATGAGGAATCAGACAACCTGAGGCTGTGTACTTGAAGGGTTGGTACCTCCTCATCTCCACCAGTAGGGTTCCCTGCTCCATGCCCTTGCCTCTCTCTCTCTGCCCCCACCCCCATCTCTAAAGTTACTTTCACTAATGTCACCAGGAAGCTTAGACAAGAGACACTTTTTCAGTTCCTGTCCCTATTTGTTCCCCAGGAGTGTTGACACTTGTGCCCACTTCTTTACTTCTGGAACTTTCCCTTTGCCCCGTGACTCCCAACTCCTGGTTGTGGTTGGTAACTTCTGTCACTGTCAGGCTTCCATTCCTCTGCCATCACCTTAAATTCTGTCCTTCCCTGGGGCTCCATCCTCAGTGTAGTGGTTCGCATTCTCCTGAGTGGCCCCTTCTGCAAACTAGATACCACTTTCCAAAGCCCATGTCCACCTATTCCCATCTCTGCTGCTCTCCCAGGGCATCTCCCAGGCATCAGATTTGACTGTTTGAATGAAATCCTGGTCTGTAAACTGCATCTGCATCACTTTCCGTGTGGCTTGTGAAACCCTTCCTGTCATCTTCCCAACTTGCTCCTTGATTCCTGCTCCTGAGTTTGCCTCCGTCTGGCTTTTTGCTCTGACCTTGGCTAATATGGCTTTTTCAGGCTAGACTCTCAGTTTCCTTATCAAACAGAGCCATCCATCCATATCCTCAGGCTGGATAAACTTCTGGATACACGTAGACACTGCCCTACTCACCCCCATGCCGATCCCAGTATTGGCCACACCAGTTCAGTTCAGTCACTCAGTCCTGTCCGACTCTTTGCGACCCCATGGGATGCAGCACGCCAAGCTTCCCTGTCTATCACCAACTTCCAGAGCTTGCTCAAACTCATGTCCATTGAGTCAGTGACGCCATCCAACCATCTCATCCTCTGTCATCCCTTCTCCTCCTGCCTTCAATCTTTCCCACCATCAGGGTCTTTTCAAATGAGTCAGTTCTTCGCATCAGGTGGCCAAAGTATTGGAGCTTCAGCTTCAGTATCAGTCTTTCCAATGAATATTCAGGATTGATTTCATTTAGGATGGACTGGTTGGATCTCCTTGCAGTCCAAGGGACTCTCAAGAGTCTTCTCCACAGTTTTTGAACCACAGTTCAAAAGCATCAATTCTTCCATGCTCAGCTTCCTTTATAGTCCAACCCTCACATTCATACATGACTACTGGAAAAACCTTAGCTTTGACTAGACAGACCTTTCTTGGCAAAGTAATGTCTCTGCTTTTTAATATGCTATCTAGGTTGGTCATAACTTTCCTTCCAAGGAGTAAGCGTCTTTTAATTCCATGGCTGCAGTCACCATCTTCAGTGATTTTGAAGCCCCAGAAAATAAAGTCTGTCACTGTCTCCACTGTTTCCCATCTATTTGCCATGAAGTGATGAGACCGGATGCCATGATCTTAGTTTTATGAATGTTGAGGTTTAAGCCAGCTTTTTCACTCTCCTCTTTCAATTTCATCAAGAGGCTCTTCAGTTCCTCTTTGCTTTCTGCCATAAGGGTGGTGTCATCTGCATATCTGAGGTTATTGATATTTCTCCCAGCAATCTTGATTCCAGCTTGTGCTTCATCCAGCCCAGTGTTTCTCATGATGTACTCTGCATATAAATTAAATAAGCAGGGTGACAATATACAGCCTTGATGTACTCCTTTCCCGATTTGGAACCAGTCTGTTGTTCCATGTCCAGTTCTAACTGTTGCTTCTTGATTTGCATACAGATTTCTCAGGAGGCAGGTCAGGTGGTCTGGTATTCCCATCCCTTGAAGAATTTTCCACAGTTTGTTGTGATCCACACAGTCAAAGGCTTTAGTGTAGCCAATGAAGCAGAAGTAGTTTTTTTTTCTGGAACTCTCTTGCTTTTTCGATGATCCAGTGGATGTTGCCAATTTGATTTCTGGTTTCTCTGCCTTTTCTAAATCCAGCTTGAACATTTGGAAGTTCAGGTTTACATACTGTCAAAGACTTGCTTGGAGAATTTTGAGCATTACTTTGCTAGCATGTGAGACGAGTGCAATTGTGCAATAGTTTGAACATTCTTTGGCATTTCTTTTCTTTGGGATTGGAATGAAAACTGACTTTTCCAGTCCTGTGGCCACTGTTGAGGTTTTGAGATTTGCTGGCATGTTGAGTGCAGCACTTTCACAACATTATGTTTTAGGATTTGAAATAGCTCAACTGGAATTCCACCACCTCCACTAGGTTTGTTTGCAGTGATACTTCCTAAGGCCCACCTGACTGCACTCCAGGATGTCTGGCTCTAGTGTGATGGTGTGATGATCACACCATCGTGGTTATCTGGGTCATGAGGATCTTTTTTGTATAGTTCTTCTGTGTATTCTTGCCACCTCTTTTTAATATCTTCTGCTTCTGTTAGGTCCATACCATTTCTGTCCTTTATTGTGCCCATCTTTGCATGAAATGTTCCCTTGGTGTCCCTAATTTTCTGAAGAAATCTCTAATCTTTCCCATTCTATTGTTTTCCTCGATTTCTTTGCATTGATCGCTGAGGAAGGCTTTCTTATCTCTCCTTGCTATTCTTTAGAACTCTGCATTCAGATGGGTATATCTTTCCTTTTCTCCTTTGCTTTTGCCTCTCTTCTTTTCTCAGTTATTTATAAGGCTTCCTCAGACAACCATTTTGTCTTTTTGCATTTCTTTTTCTTAGGGATGGTCTTAATTCCTGTCTCCTGTACAATGTCACAAACCTGTATCCATAGTTCTTCAGGCACTCTGTCTATCAGATCTAACTCATTAAATCTATTTGTCACTTCCACTATATAACCGTAAGGGATTTTATTTAGGTCATACCTTGAATAGTCTAGTGGTTTTCCCTACTTTCTTCAATTTAAATCTGAATTTGGCAATAAGGAGTTCATGATCTGAGCCACTGTCATCTCCCAGTCTTGCTTTTGCTGACTGTATAGAGCTTCTCCATCTTCAGATGCAAAGAATATAATCAGCCTGATTTTGGTATTGACCATCTGGGGCCGTCCATGGGTACAGTCATCTCTCGTGTTTTTGGAGTGTAGTTGATTAGCAAAGTTGCACTGGTTTCACATGTATAACAATGTGATTCAGTTATACATATTCGTTAGTGTTTAGTTGCTAAGTCATGTCCAACTCTTTGTGACCCCGTGGACTGTAGGCCACCAGGCTCCTCTGTCCATGGGATTTCCCAGGCAAAAATACTGGAGTGGGTTGCCGTTTCCTTCTCCAGGGGATCTTCCCGGATCAGGGATTGAACCTGTGTGTTCTGTGTCTCATGTATTGGCAGGCTGTTCTTCATCACTGAGCCACCTGGGAAGTCCTATTTATATATATACATGTATCTATTCTTTATCAGATTCTTGGGATTGACATGTATACACTGCTATATTTAAAACAGATAACCAACAAGGACTCACTGTATAGCACAAGTAGCTCTGCTCAATATTATGTAACAACCTAAATGGGGAAAGAATTTGAATTTGGAAAACCTATTCCTTACCTTCTCAATCAATATGCATTGTTCTCCTTCCATGTACCTTGCCCAGCCCAGACTGGCATGATGTGTAAGAAAAGTACTTCCTCTGTCACAACACCCAGCACACTTCATTACAACCAGTGGTTGTTGCACAAGTCCATGAGGTTATTACACTGCAGTTGTGTAAAACCAGTTATGGGCCCAAGTCCAGCTGTGTGTCAGCCTTGCCACGCAGTGTAGCCTGGAGCCAGGTATCACATCTCGGAGCTGCAGGTCCCTCGTCTGTAAAATGAGAAGCACAAGACATACCTTCCCGTAGGAACAGGGTAGTGGCCAAAGCAGGTTGTAAACTGCAGAGCCCATTGTGAAAGTGATGCGGCCAGGTGTGTTTGGAGCTGGAAGCAGGAAGGGAGGATAGAGGAAGGAAGATGACAAAAGAGAAGGGGGGAAATCCTCTGCACCCAGCAGGACATCAGCTGGATGCCTGACCAAACATGCTGCTTCTCCAGCAGGAGCAAGTTGGGGCTTTGCCTCTGTCCCAGGAAGGGCTGTATTTGAGCCAATTCCCTGAGTATTTGCAAAGTTTCGGCCCTCCCTGGAGGGAAGTAATGCATCCTACAACCTCATGCCTCACGATGGGGAACAAGAATACAGGAAACACAGCTGGTCTTGTCTGCCGGACCAGGAGACAAGCCCCCGAGGGGCTGCATGGGAGAACCTCTCCGTGAGGTTGGGGTGGGGAGACGTGTCTGGGAATCCTGCACTTCTTTGCTGGGCAAACAGAACAGCGTGGGTGGTAAATGGGTGAGTACGGGCTGGTTAGTGCCGACTGAGTCCGTGTCATCGTTCCCGACCACAGTGGGTGTGGGCAGCCTCCCCTGCCTCGTGCCAGTTTCGGTATGGAGACCAGGTACTAAGGGAGGGGCCCATCGGGTCCTTACTTGGGAAGACTGCACAATCATGAATGCACATCTGAGAAAGCACCCATCTCCACACCACCCTGAGCGCCCTAGCGAGGCCTCCTGCACACAGCTATGCTATGAAATTAGGTTGACTGAATAGAAGGATCTAATCTAATTGATACCTCTTTGTGTATGTTTATATTTATTGTGGGGTTTCCCAGGTAGCACAAGTGGTAAAGAACCTGCCTGCTAATGCAGGAGACATAAGAGACTCAGGTCAGGAAGATCCCCTGGAGGAGGGCATGGCAACCCACCCCAGTATTCTTGCCTGGAGAATCCCATGGACAGAGGAGCCTGGCAAGCTACAGTCCACAGGGTCACAAAGAGTTGGACATGACTGAAGCAACTTAGCACGCATACATATCTACTGTGTGTCCTGTGTGACAATTAAAAATAACTGACATTTATTGCATTCAAGCTTACAGTGCCCCAAGAAGCACTCTGTATGTATTCATTTACTTAACCCTCCAAAACCCTGTGAAATAGATATGATTCTTAACCTCATTACCAATGTGGAAAATAAAGTACAGAAGTTAAGAAACTGTCCAAGGTCACACAAATAATCAATGATAGATCTAGAGTTTAAACACAAGTATTACTATTTCAGGGCACATACAGTTTCTACACACACACACACACATGCACGCACACACTTTATTCACACACTTTTGTACATATGTGTAAAAGCAAGTCTACATGCTGTATTCATATGTAAATCTATATGCATAATGTTTATTCCTGGCATGACTGTCCCACATGAAATTTTCATTAGATTTATCAGCCTTCCTGAGCAACCCCAAACGTACACATGTATATAAAATCATTTTACTGGTAGTAGTAAATTTCAGTAGCACATATATCAAACTGAGGGAAAAGAGGGATGAAGCCAAGTTAGTGGAACAACTTATCTGTCCTAGAACCAAAGGTTTCCAGATTAAAGAACAGGAGGAAACAATCCAAAGGCAGAAGCAACAAGCCTCACACACGGGTTTAGAAAGTGATGGCAAAAGGGGAACGAACACATCAAGGGGAGGGAGGCAAAGCATCCCGTCACACAGAAGAAAGAGTGCTGCGGAGCCACTCGGTAATTCATGACCGGAACACGAAGCAGGAGCTGCGGCAGGGATAAAATAAGAAACAAATAGGGTAGACAGGGATGGAACATAATTACAGAGCCACTCAATCGGCTGGCACCGTTTACCGGAGAATAAGTTGCCTCCATGAGAATTTGCATACAAATGAGATGCTGAAAGCACGGGAACGGGACGGTGATAAGACCTCATACATGTTATTAAGGCATGTCAGTAGGGAAAAATCATTCAGTTGATACCGTGTAGGTTTAACGACATAACATGACCAAAATAAAATTTAAATGGTATCCTTGGCTTCTAAACAGGTATGTGGCTCTCAATTCAGAATGCTAACGGATATTTTGTGTGTCTATCTCATTCATTTTCTTTCTTCTCTTTTTAAAAATGTTTATTTTAAAATTTGAAGCATAGCTGATTTATCATGTTGTATTAGTTTCAAGTGCGCAGCACAGTGAATCAGTTACACATACATATATGTACATATTTATGTATGTGGCTTCCCTGGCTCAGATTGTAAGGAGTCTGCCTGCAGTGTGGGAGACCTGGGTTTGATCCCTGGGTCAGGAAGATCCCCTGGAGAAGGAAATGGAAACCCACTCCAGTATCCTTGCCTGGAAAATTCCATGGACAGTGGAGCCTGGTGGGGCTATAGTCTATGGGGTCACAAAGAATCGGACATGACTTAGCCACCTCATTTTCACTTTCACCCTATGTATGTATATTCTTGGCCTCATGTATTTGAAGTATCATTTTAGGAACAAATATTTTAAAATAAATATTGAAGTATCAGTTCTCTCACTGGTTAAATGTAATCATTCCTTTATCTTTTAACTTTCATGAACACTGCTGTATTCTCTTGTTCTATGCTGCATCTAATTCCTAAACAAGACTTTTAAAGAATAATTTCTGCCAATCTTTCATTGCTAATGTTGACACAACTTTCCTTTATAGGTAAGACAATAATGTTGTTGAAAATCGCTCAGTCATGTCCAACTCATTGCGACCCCATGGAATATACAGTCCATGGAATTCTCCAGGCCAGAATACTGGAATGGGTAGCCGTTCCCTTCTCCAGCGGATCTTCCCAACCCAGGAATCGAACCGTGGTCTCTTGCATTGCAGGCAGATTCTTTACCAGCTGAGCTACCAGGGAAGTCCTGAAACTGAATCACTGTACTGAACACCTGAAATGAACACAACATTGTAAATCAATTATACTACAATAAAAAATTATATTTAAAAAAAGGCACACCTGCCACAAAGCATCCGCGTCACAACAACAGTGATGTAAATGCAAGGCCTGGCCTGCATCATCCTCCTTAACTCCCAGCCAGGTGCTTGCTATGTGACTTGCTCCTTGGGCCCCCTATCTGGACTCACCTGTCCCAGGACAGGCAGTGAAGACCTTTCTGCAGGTGGCTGCTGAATCAGTGGCTCAGGTGGCAGACACTTCCTTGCCCATGCTCCGTGGACTGGGGTACCCCAGACAAAGATAAATGTTGCTTATCATATTCTCTCTCTGGTCTCAGGGACTGCAGGCCACGTGGTCACACACAGTCTGCTTAAGCAGTTCTCTGAGAAGTACCAGGAAAAGCTGCTCAAGGCTGGAGGCGGACCAAACTGAAGTTTTCGGCATCCTTAAGCTCCTTACATGACATCCTGAGCTCCTTAAGGGCTAAGAGGTCCTCCAGCCCAGGATGCTTGTTGGTTGGTGGGGAAACTCTGTTCTAAGGTACAGAAGTTAAGAGAGGGTTATGATTTCCATACCCTGTAGGCCCTTGGCTGATACGTGTGTTACTGCACCCCTGCATTTGGGGGTTTTAGTTACCAATTTGATTGTCTTAAAATTTTGCCTTTTCTCTATCCAATACTATGTTTCAGGGCACATTAATGTTCTGCTTGTTTTAATTTTGTTAGTAATTATGCTTTATACCAATTTATGAAATTATTCCATTTCTCATTATAATTACAATTTTACATTGACTTAGACTTTGTGTGAATATAAATACTGCCCGCCCCCCCGGACTCCTTTATGTTTTGCATATTCCTGAGAGTCTTTATCTATTCTTTTTATATTTCTTTGTCATTTTGATTTACATATTAGGAGCCTAGAAGCTTAGTTAGAGTTTATGTTTCAGCTGGTATTTTGCCCTTTAGAAAAGGAATTTTCCCCTATTTATTTTTATTGTCTTAATTCAATTGCCTTTTCTTCTGTTATCTTTCAGGGTTCTCCTTTTTTATATTTCTATGTAAATTATGTGTTCCTTTCTTTGAAAGGTGGAGATCCTGTTGTAATTCCATTGCCTTTTATTCTCTAAACCTTGTCATTTTTAAACTGGTAAAAACAGAAGCAATATTTACTGTTTTAATTTTAGTAAACTGATATAACATCTCACAGAGAAGCCTATTAAATAGAGCTACTAATGGCACAATAACTTCAGTAATTACGGTGGGAACTGGTGGTAACTGAGTGTGTAGCACATCCTAGAAACCTGGGCTAAGTGCTTCAAAGATGTGACACAGGGATGGAGTTCCCAAGGCTGAGGGCCTGGCCAAGGCCAAGGGCTAGCAGAGTTGAAGCTGGATGCTGAATCCAGGCTGTGTGATCCCAGAGGCCAGCCCCAGATCCAAAGTGATGCCCTCAAAAATCACCTAAGGAACAGTCCCTTCTCCCTGGGTGGCCTCTGCAGTTCCTCCACGGATGTTCAGAACGGTCCTCTTAGCTAAAGATCACTGGGGAAAAAGGATCATCGGGATTCACTTTGAGTGAATCCATTTCATCCTGAGAACAAAACTTGATACTTAATAGAGAAACAAGAAGTTTGATTGCCAACCTGCCTGACTTCAGGCTCTACTACAAAGCTGCAGTCATCAAGACAGTATGGTACTGGCACAAAGACAGAAATATAGATCAATGGAACAGAATAGAAAGCCCAGAGATAAATCCACGATCCTATGGACACCTTATCTTCGACAAAGGAGGCAAGGATATACAATGGAAAAAAGACAACCTCTTTAATAAGTGGTGCTGGAAAACTGGTCAACCACTTGTAAAAGAATGAAACTAGAACACTCTCTAATACCATACACAAAAATAAACTCAAAATGGACTAAAGATCTAAATATAAGACCAGAAACTATAAAACTCCTAGAGGAGAACATAGGCAAAACACTCTCCGACATATCACAGCAGGATCCTCTATGACCCACCTCCCAGAATATTGGAAATAAAAGCAAAAATAAACAAATGGGACCTAATGAAACTTAAAAGATTTTGCACAACAAAGGAAACTATATGCAAGGTGAAAAGACAGCCTTCATAATGGGAGAAAATAATAGCAAATGAAGCAACAGACAAAGGATTAATCTCAAAAATATACAAGCAACTTCTGCAGCTCAATTCCAGAAAAATAAATGACCCAATCAAACAATGGACCAAAGAACTAAACAGACATTTCTCCAAAGAAGACATACAGATGGCTAACAAACACATGAAAAGATGTTCAACATCACTCATTATCAGAGAAATGCAAATCAAAACCACAAATGAGGTACCATTACACGCCAGTCAGGATGGCTGCTATCCAAAAGTCTACAAGTAATAAATGCTGGAGAGGGTATGAAGAAAAGGGAAGCCTCTTACACTGTTGGTGGGAATGCAAACTAGTACAGCCACTATGGAGAACAGTGTGGAGATTTCTTAAAAAACTGGAAATAGAACTGCCATATGACCCAGCAATGCCACTCCTGGGCATACACACTGAGGAAACCAGATCTGAAAGAGACACGTGCACCCCAATGTTCATCGCAGCACTGTTTATAATAGCCAGGACATGGAAGCAACCTAGATGTCCATCAGCAGACGAATGGATAAGGAAGCTGTGGTACATATATACCATGGAATATTACTCAGCCATTAAAAAGAATTCATTTGAATCAGTTCTAATGAGATAGGTGAAACCGGAGCCCATTATACAGAGTGAAGTAAGCCAGAAAGATAAAGACCAATACAGTATACTAATGCATATATATGGAATTTAAAAAGATGGTAACTATAACCCTATATGCAAAACAGAAAAACAGACACAGATGTACAGAACAGACGTTTAGACTCTGTGGGAGAAGGCGAGGGTGGGATGTTCTGAGAGAATAGCATTGAAACAAGTATACTATCAAGGGTGAAACAGATCACCAGCCCAGGTTGGATGCATGAGACAAGTGCTCAGGGCTGGTGCACTGGGGAGAGCCAGAGGGATGGGATGGGGAGGGATGTGGGAGGGGGGATCAGGATGGGGAACACATGTAAATCCATGGCTGATTAAAAAAAAAAAAAAGAAGTCTGATTGCAACTTAATCTTTAAAAATCAAGTGAAGAATTAAGAAAGTAAGTTTATCTTACATTTACAAAAGTGTTGGTTATCACTGTAATTACATTCTCATTCTTAAGGCAAACAAGATTGCCTTAAACTAAATATTCTTTGGGTGGCTTTTGGGTGCAATATTTCTGGAGAAAGAGTAGGATGGCACATAAGGACACCCTTCACTTCACATGGTTTTATGACAAAAGCATGAAGAAAGTGTCTCTTGTATTTAAATTAAAAAAGCAACAGCAACAGCAAAGGATTTATGTATTTGCTTAATGTCTCTCTTAATCCTTGACATTAAAAATCACTCTCTTTTGAAATGCCTAAGTGTGGATTTTCTCTTCAATTTTTAACTAGAGAAATTCTGCTAAACTGCAATAGATAATAGTTTTACATGTGATTCAAAGAGCTCTCCAATACCACTTTTATCCGCTTCACGAAATCCCACCCTCTCTAGCAAAATGGATCGATTCACTTTGCGACGGACTTGCATCACCCGTTCACTGCATTGCACTGTCCTGTTCTGCTTCACGTCTGACCAGTGAAGAGGGACACACTATACCAGTCGTGGTCCCTGCAGGAAACAGATGGCCTCCTCACTCAGATGGTACAATGGAGGAGAGTTTAATAAAGAAAACTTAAAATGTTGTTGGGCAGGGCTAGGGGAAACCAGGAAAGGATGCTGCAGGATATCTGGGTTAGCAATGTCAGGAAGCCATTACCAGTCACCCTCATTCCTCAAACCACCTCCCGTGACCCAAGGAGCATATCTGGTGCTGCAGCGCAGGGATGCTTTGCAGGAGCTGTTGTTTAGATAGAAGGACACAAGCCATTTGCAGTGACCCAGCTGACAGGGAGCCGGGGGTGTAATTACCCTGACATCACTCTTGTACTGTCTTCTGCTCTCCTACTAGTGACACCCATTGGCCAAACCCAGTGAAATCCAAAGAACAAGGGAGGGACTTCCCTAGCACTTCAGTTCCCAGCCAATGCAGGGAAGGTTCAATCCCTGGTCTGAGAGGACTCCACATCCCACAGGGCAACTAAGCCTGCACTCTAGAGCCTGTGATCCACATGAGAAACCACCACCACGAGAAGCCTGCGTGCCACAACTAGAAAGTAGCCACTTGCTGCAACTAGAGAGAGCCAATACGCAGCAAGGAAGACCCGGCACAGCCAAAAATAAATAAGAAAATAAATAAAAATACAAGGCAAGAAAAGCAAGGGAGCCCACTGACTACATTTATAAAGTTTAGACTCTCAGATCACAGTGTGGGAAAGGAGAAATTGAACATGAAAGTGAAAGTCACTCAGTTGTGTCTGACTCATTGAGACCCCATGGACTGTAGCCCACCAGGCTCCTCTGTCCATGGGATTCTCCAGGCAAGAATACTGGAGTGGGTTGCCATTCCCTCCTCCAGGGGATCATCCCAATCCAGGGATCGAAGCCAGGTCTCCTGCATTGCAGGTGGATTCTTTACACAGGGGGCCAAAAAAAATATCTATCTCTCTGACATATTTTGCTACCCCACAGGCTGTAGCCCACCATGGGCTACAGAAAATATCACAAATATTTTCTGGCATTTTGAGTTCAAGAGGCCATGTCTAAGTTTCCAAGCCTTAACTTAATCACCAGTTTCATAATCTCACTTGATTCATAAGGTTTAATGAGCAAATGGAAGTTTGATAAAGGAATTAAGAGGGAAATCACCCCATACAGTATCATACTTTGAACGACTTAAGAAAAATTTGAAAAGCAAAGTTACTCCTGGCCCCTTTTTGAACACATTCAGAAGATCCGAAATGAATGTCATCTAGAATAATCATTAAAATCTATTTGCTTCTATACATTCAGAATAATTGCCCTGTTTTTGAACATGCTGATGGTTAACTCAGGGCAAATAAAGGCAGAAGGAACAGAATACCTCATCCTGATAAAAAGCTTTGTCTAGGCTACACTTGAAGACACAAGCACTTGTTTCTAGCCAGTGAGTCATTTACTTACTTCCAAAATGTAGCTTCCCACTATCTACACAACTGGGAGACAGACATTCACTAGTGTAGAAGATTCCTTTCAATTTAACACTACTTCAACAAGCATTCTGCGAGGCTGACCATGCCTCATGGCCCACAGGCCTCATGAATCCTGTCTTTCATCTCTGGAGGCTCCATTATCTCCTCTGGCTACTGTCTGGGAGCCAGGATCTAGAGCATCTGTGTGAGTCCAAGCCATGTCTTTGGTAAGGTCCCCCAGAAATGGGCTCTTGAGATGAGGATTCTAGTGCAAATCGTTTCTTTGGGAGAGGAAGAAAGCATCAGCAGGGTAGTTGGGAGGAGAGAGACAGGAAAGGGAAGGCACCCAAAAGAGGGCGATATCAAGCCACTGTGGCCAACTGGAATGTAACCTCCCGGGAAAACGAGCTAGGAACCCACAGAGAACATACAACTCAGGAGCTAGGGACTGGAGTGTTTACATAACGACTCCTATCTGTCATTGGTTGAAAGCTGCTTGCTGGAGGGACTACTTGGCTGAGACCTTCAGTCTGCCACAGATGAAAGCAAAATGAGGTTTGAAAGCTAGAGAAAATCCTCAGGCATGGAAGTGCAGGCCTTGGCAGCTGGCTGTCAGATTGGCATAGTCTAAGGTATAACTGGGACCAGGGGGTTGGGTAACCAACGGCGCCTGCTACACCGCGGCTCTCTCTCCCGTCACTTTCTGTCACCGCCAGTTCTGGGGAATTATGTTCTTATCTTGAAGCAGGGAGACCTCTACTGTTCCCACCCTGTTTCTCTCAAGAGTTTTGTTGAGTCTTCAGACTTAGAGAACAAATGTATGGTTGCCAGTGGGGGGAGGGGGGGAAGGATGAGGGGAAGGGACAGTTAGGGAGTTGGGGATGGACATGTGCACACTGCAGTACTTAAAATGGGTGACCAAGGTCCTACGCTAGAGCACAGGGACCTCTGCCCAGTGGGATGTGGTGGCCTGGATGGGAGGAGACGCGGGGAATGAGTACATGTGCATGTCTGGCTGAGTCCCTGTGCTGTTCACCTGAAACTATTATAACATTGCTAACTGGCTATACCCCAATACAGAATAAAAGGGGGGGGCGCTTCCCAGGTGGCTCAGTGGTAAAGAATCTGCCTGCAAATGCAGCAGACGCAGGGGACGTGGCTTCGATGCCTGGGTTAGTAAGATCCCCTAGGGAAGAAAATGGCAACCCAGTCCAGTATTCTTGCCTGGAAAATTCCATGGACAAAGGAGCCTGGTGGGCTACAGTCTGTGGGGTCACAAAGAGTGGGATACGACTGAACGACTGAGCACAGCACAAAATAAAAAGGTTTTTTTTGTTGTTATTGTTGTTGAATCTTCCCATTCTCTAAGCTGTTCTGAAGTCCTAGGCTTTTGGAACACCAAAGTCAGCAACTGACATGCCTCCTGACTCTCTAGTCTATCCTATTTTCACATGAGACAGTGGACACAGAATGAACCCTCGGTAGAAATGCGTAAAATTAAATGGAGGGTAATCTGGGAAGTTTAACATCTCAAAACTTTCCTCTTCCATAGACCCCACCACTGTTATTTCATTAGATATTTCATTAGATATTTCATCATCCCATGTACAACAGAAAATATTACCATGAGAACACTCACAGACACTAATACTAGTAAGTTTGAATAACTAGAGTCAAAAAATAATATATAATCTTTGGCATCTGTATGCTCACAATTCAAATTTTTTTTAATCAAATTTCTAGATAGTATTTTTCTTTAGGCTATGATGATTCCATCATTTGTAGTAGACAAATGCTTCAGCTGAAGACAAGCAGACAAGAAAATACACAATAAATTTATTTGAGGGTCCTGAAGCGTTGCTGGGACAAATGCCAGCACTTGAGGGGCCAAAGCTCTCAAGAAAAAGGAAACCCATTGAAAAATCAACTATTTTCATTTCTTTTAGGACATTTGTGGATTCCTGACACAGAGAGAAGGTTGAGCTGGGCAGAAGAATGTTATGAAGAATCAGAAAATCCAGAAGAGCTTTTGCTAATCTCACAGGGATGCAAAGGCAAAACGGGAGTTTGGGGTTGCCAAGGCAGCAGAGACTTGAAGGACTCAGTGCACAAAAGGAAGAGAAACTCGGGAAAGCGAGTCTGACACCCCATAGCAGTGTTCTCCTTGAAGCACTACCTGATTCTTAATTTCTGTAATACAAAACACTCAGAAACCTCTAAAAACATAGCTGGAAAGTACTGCAGATATTTTAGTGCTCTTGTATATCTGGGGAGAGAAAAATTGTGAGTCCAGCACCCTTCAAGCTCTAGTAAACACCCACACTCTCAGCTGAGAGTCTGGAGTACATACTAAATGTAGTTTGATCAGAGACAGAGAGTCTTACAAAGTCTATAACATAGGATAACATTAATCCTCTCTGAAGGAAGAAAATAAAACATACTCACAGTCACCTCAATTTTCATACATGATATTTGACACTTAATTAAAAATATCAAGTATACAGAAAATAGTTCAGTTCGGTTTAGTCGCTCAGCTGTGTCCGAATCCTTGCAACCGAACGAAACACAAATAACACAAATAACAAAATGGTGAGGATATGGAGAAAAGGGAGCCTGCCTACACTGTTATTGGGATTGTAAATTGGTACAGCTACTGTGGAAAACTGTATGGAGGTTTTCAAAAAACTAAAAGTAGAGCTGCTATATGACTCATTGATTCCACACTTGGGTATTTATTTATTTTTAAAAAAACACCCAATAATCCAAAAGATACGTGCAACCCAATGTTCATAGCAACATTATTTACAGTTGCCAAGATATGGAAGCAACCTAAATGTTTGTCAACAGATGAATGGATAAAGAAGATATATATATATATATATATATATATTACATATATATATATATATATATATATATATATATATATATATATATATATATATATATATATATACATATATACCACTTAACCACTTCCATTTAAAGGCACAGATTGTCAAGAACAAATGGGATTTAAAACAATCAAAACCCAAGTAGATGCTGCTTATAAGAATCTAGTCAAAATATAAAGACAAAAAAGGGTTAAAAGTAAAAGAATGGAAAAAAGTAAACCATGCTAACAGTAGTCAAAAGAAAGTTTGGCTGATGTATTAAAATCAGGTAGAGTCAATTTCAGAGCAAAAAAATCACCAAGGACCAAGAGGGTCAATGATAATGGTATCTTATAATGATAAACAGATCAATACATCAAAGGAACACACAATTCTAATATTTATGCTTCTAAAATATAAAGTAAAAATTTAAAAAACTGCAAGGAGAAACAGTGAAATCCACAATTATGGTAGATGTCACCACCCATCTATCCACAATGGAGAGAACGAATACACAGAGAACCAGAGTTAATATAGAAGATTTGAACAACCCTATCAATGTAACTGAACCAATTTACATCAAAGAACATTCCACCCAACAACAGCAGAACGCATTCGTTTTTCAAGGGCAAGTGGAAAGTTTGTCAAGGTAGACCATGTTCCAGACCATGAAACTGTTCTCAGTAATTTATAAAGGGATAATGTCATCCAAAGTATGCTCTTTAGAATGGGATTAAATCAGAAATAAATAATAAAAATTCCTAGAAAATTCTCAAATATTTGGAGGGAGGCCTGGTGTGCTGCAGTCCATGGTGTCGCAAAGAGCTGGACACAGCTGAGCGACTGAACTGAACTGAAGAGACTTCCAAATAGCCTATGGATCTCAGGGAAAAAAACATTAAGGAAGAAAGTATTTTGCACTGCATGAAAATGAAAACACAACCTATCAAAAATCTTCAAGATGCAGCTAAAGCTATATTTAAAAGGAAATTTAAAACGCCTATAATAGAAAAGAAAGAAATTTTCAAACCAAAGACTACCTTAAGAAATGAAAATAAGAGGAGCCAATGAAACCTGAAGTAATCAGAAGAAAGGAAATAATAAAGGTCAAAGCAAAAATTTATATAATAGAAAAACAAAAGGGAAATATTAACAAAACAAAAACTAGCTTTTTTGAGAGCAATAAAACTGATAAACCTCTAGTTAAATGGCTTCACTATGATTTTCACTAAATATTTCTTCAATAAATCGTGGTGTATCCATACAATGGAGCACTGGTCAGCTTTTAAAAAAATGAAAATATGGCACAATATGGATCAGTCTCTAAATAACTATGCTGAGTAAAAGATGACAGACAATAAAGAGAAGAGACTGTGGGATTTACTTCTATAAAATTTGAGAAAATGTATGGAGAAGGAAATGGCAACCCACTCCAGTGTGCTTGCCTGGGAAATCCCATGGACAGAGGAGCCTGGCAGGCTCCAGTCCACAGGGTCGCCAAGAGTCGGACCTGACTTAGCAGCTAAATGCCATCAACGAGGCAAGCGAGGGTGCCATCGGGCTGAGACTGCAGACGATACCAAATGCGTGCTAAGCAACCAGGCTCGCCCCTCCTGGGCGCTGACACTGTGCTGTCACCAAAGAGCTCTTTCTTCAACCTCCGCAAGTTCCCGATATTCAGGCTCCATGGGTCAGTAAAATGTCCCCTTCCCTCCTCACCAAAATAGTAAACCTAACGATTTTGAAGGTTGGCCCTAAAAAAGACATTAATAAAGCAACTTACCATTAATTATTGAAAAAAAATTTTTTTTTTAGAAAATGCAAATAATCTACAATGCAAAAGCAGATCAGTAATTGCTGGCGGGGTAGGGATGGGGAGGGTCAGAAGGGAGGTGGTAAGAAGGAGTTCGATAAATCTTTTGGAAATAATTCTACCTCTGGTGAGGCTTCTCAGGTGGGACCAGTGATAAAGAAACCACCTGCCAGTGCAGGAGACGTAAGAGATTCAGGTTCGATCCCTGGGTCGGGAAGATCCCCTGGAGAAGGAAATGGCAACCCACTCCAGTATTCTTGCCCGGAATTCTTGTCCAGTTCTTCCATGGACAGAGGAGTCCAGCAGGCTACAGTCCACGGGGTCTCAAAGCAGAGGACATGACTGAGCGACGAAGTGCACACACACACATCGTCTCTGCTGCGTTTTCTCATTTTGTTTTTTACAACTCTTGACAAAAGCAAAAACCATTCTTAGCTGGTGGGCCATACAAGGGCAAGCTGGGGTGGGCTGTCATCTGCTAGTCTCTGATTCAAACCACTAGCAAGGAACATGTTACTCTATATGCAATAACATGAATACATTGCCTGAACACAGCTTTGCATGAGAGAACCCATTCATAAAAGTGTATATACTTATAATTCTAGACAAAACTGCTGCTGATAAAAATCTTGATGATGGTTACCTTTAGGGGTAATACTAATGATGAAAGTAGACACTTTTGTATAGACACTTTTAAATAGGGCTTCTGAGGGGCCAGCAATGAAATTGCTTCTTGATCTGGGTAGGGGCTACATGTGATTCATTTGTGGAAACTTCCTTGAGTTACATACTTATGATCTGTACCATTTTCTGTGTGTGTGTTGTACTTCCAAAATAATTTTATGAAAACACTACAGGGACTCCCCTGGCAGTCTGCTGGTTAAGAATCCACCTTCCAACACAGGGGATGCAGGTTCAATCCCTGGTCAGGGAACTAAGATCCCACATGCCATGGGGGCACCTAAGCCCAAGCGCTGCAACTAGAGAAACCCATATGCTCCAACAAAGACCAGTGCAGCCAAAATTGTTTTTAAATTAAAAAAATACTACAAAATCATAGATGTCCATTTTTTTTGCCCCACAAAACTTATTTTCTTCTCATTGCCATTTTATATCAGTTTTTCAGCTGTCTTAATTAGTAAGAAGCATAGCCCACCCAAGTTTCCACTTCTTCTAAAAAGCTTGCCGATGGCCCAGAAGACTGTTTTATGACTCAGGGTCACTGTAATGCTACTAAATAAGAGTACCCCAAACATTGACTTTCCATGTCATGAGTGAGGTGGGAGGGAGGGAGAGAGAGAGAAAATGAGACAGAGTCAGAGAGAAACAGCATAGCCCCTCGAGGGAAGTCACCCCAAGTACAGAAGGACAATAGTTTCGTCATCTGGCCTGCGGTCATTCTCCCTGATCAGAACACATTTCAGTAGAAGAGAATTAAGAACACAGTTTAGCCCAAATCAAAAAGCCTCACTGAACATGTTTTTCTCATTTGTGCTTTATCCTAAACATTTGTAAAGATTTAGCAGTACACCCCTGCAAGCCTTTTTAATCCACATTCCAGTACAAGAGTTTTTACAAAAGCTTCTCAAGGACCTTTTTATTTCCAAGCTTCAACAGAGCCAAGTTACTTCATTCTCCCAGGTGGCTTGGGGAAACCTTGAGATCATGGCCCACAAACAGGACAGATAGGAAGGTGACTCATCCAAGTAGGGAGTTCTCATATCTGCCAGTGTCACCAGGATGGGGCTAGGAGGGCAAGCCCCAGGGGCCAGACATAAGCAGACATACAAGAATGATCAGAGTGGTCTTCCACTGCTGAGAGGTGCTGCTGTGTCTCAAGTCTGGGTTGAAAAAATAATGTGTACTGACCTGGCTTTCAATTTGTAGTTGAGCTGAGATGCAGTAAGGTTGGGTTTCTTAAGCAGAAAACGAGGCTTTAAGAGAAGAAAGGGAATGACTGTGGGGTATTAAATGAAAGCACAGCATCTCGGAGCTTGTGACCCCAAGAAGGGCAGGAAAGTGTTTAAAACTGTGAGCGCAGACAGAAATGTCAGCATCACAAGTGTGTGGCTAGGCACGGATAGGAAGAAGATAAAAATATCGGTTGAAAATGGGGAAAGAGAAATAGAGTAACACAGAGACGTGAAAGGGTAGAAAGAAGATGAAAGGATGACCAGGAAATGTGCCAGGGCTGGTACCTCTTGATGCCTGCCAGCCAACAAGAGGTGAGGGTAACTCAGATGCTGGTGACCCTTCAAGCTAGCCTCCCAAGGAAAGGATTAGCCCTCCTGGACCAAATGACCCGAGCCTCCACTCCACTTTATTTCACTATGCCTGTACATGGAAGAATTTGGGAACTCAGGGAAGAAAAAAGCACGACAACACGTGATTATAAATGATGGGGGCTCAGATGACAGCTTTTGATAGTTCTAGGGAGTCTGTGTGGGAAAAGACAAAATCAAAAGAAAACCCACAGCACTCAAAGGTCAGAAGATCTTTATGGAAGCATTGGAAGTGTTTCTCATTCTTACAGCTGTAGGGCAGGCATAGCTGTGGAACAAGCTTAGAATCTGGTTATAGCATCTGGGGTGTTGCTGCATCAGTTAAGCACCCCCCCCAACCAGGTCTTGATCCCCAGACTTCTCCTATCACTGTGCTTTTGTTGTTGTCGTTCTGTCGCTAAGGCATGTCTGACTGCAACCTTGTGGACTGCAGTGCACCAGGCCTCTCCGTCCTTCACTGTCTCCCAGAGTTTGCTCAAACTCATGTCCACTGAGTCGGTGATGCCATCCAACCATCTCATCCTCTGTCACTCCCTTCTCCTCCTGCCCTCAATCTTCTGAGCATCAGAGTCTTTTCCAATGAGTCAGTTTTTCACATGAGGTGGCCAAACTAGTACACTGCTGTACTAGGACATCACTAGCACTTTAATGCTAGGACATACTATTAATAGTACATCACTGTACTAGGACACTGTAAAGAACAAGATGTGTCCTGAGAAGTAGGATGCAGACATCTGGGCAGACGGGAAGAGGCTGAGAGTTTTGAACTAGCCAAATTCCCCTTAATCTTTTAGTAGTGGAAAGAAGACCTCACATCCTCCCAAAAAACTTTCCCTGAAGCTTTTCAATAACTGTGGCTGAACAACTGTATCACAAGACCCCCGGACATCAGCCCTCATTACCTCTAGATGCTAAAGACAGCTCCATCCCCATGTACCCTTGATAAATTTACAAGACCTGCTCTGGAAGGTAATAACCTGTTTGGCTAAGAGAGAATGACAACAAGCTAAGAGAGATTCAGAGCTTTGCTGAATTGTTTGCTGAGTATTGTTGGCAGTTAATCCACACGGAAAGCATATAATGGAAGCGAATTCTGAGGATGTAAAGCCAAGGAAAAAGAAATACATAATCAGGTCAAATCAATTAATATAATATACTCACTCAGGATTTTGGATTTAAAGTGCTGACTTTTGCACCGGAAAGTGACAGCAATTATTTGCTGGGATTCATTGAAGCCTGGACTCAAATCCTGGTCTATAGTCAATGAGTTTGAACACTCCTGGTAACGCTTTGCACAATCTGGTGAGTTTATTAAAACAGTTTCCTGGGTAGCACCTCCAGAGATTTTGATCAACTAAGTCTGGGTTAGAATCTGAAAACCTGCATTTCTAAGACGCTTCTAGGTGATACCTATGCTCTAGGTAGATTTGGGGTAGCATTCAAACGATACCTGAAGAGGCAAGTGTCTGATGATGAAGGGTGATGGCAGTGATGGGATGGATGTGGTAAGTACAACCTGTTCAGATGTCTCCTGACTTTAAGCCATGGGAGGACCATCCTTTCCCCAAGGCTGTAAGAGGTGAATCAGTGAAAAGGGCCTGTGATCGTTGAAAAGCTCTGAGGTGGCTGTCTTTTGAAGGTTGGGGATATTGGTGTGGCCATTTATTGAATTTTCTTTTTTATTTAACTAACTCAACTGTGTTATTTCACTTCTTTTAAAAACAAATATTTTTGACTGTGTCGGCCTTAGCTGCAGCGTGCAGGGTCTTTCGTTGCGTGTGTGGGTTTCATAGTTGTGGTGCACGGGCTCAGCTGTTGCAATGTGTGGACTTAGGTGCCCTGAAGCATGTGGGATCTTAGTTCCCCGAGCAGGAATCAAACTCATGTCCCCTACATTGGAAAGCAGATTCTTAAACACTGGACCATCAAGGAGGTCCCCATTTACTGGATTTTCTGATCTCAATGGGAACTTGACTTTGTTGGCCTGGAAAGACCAAGGTTGTCTTGGACCGAATCCAAGAAGCCTGGCTGTTCATGTTGGCTGCTGACGAGGAGATTGGCTGGGGCCGCTGACCACAGTACTTGCACATGGGCTCTCTGTGAGATGTGGGCTTTTGACAGTGTGATGGTTGTCTTCCAAGGAGGAAGGAGGGAAGAAATGAATGCCACCAGCCCTCTCAGTGTCCAGGCCTAGAACACACAGTGGCACTGCTACCACATTATTTTCTTGGTCCATCAATCTAGTTTCAAGGAGAGAAGAAATAAACTCTACCGCTCAATGGGAGAGAGTGACAGACTTTGCTGTCATGCGTAATCCACTACAGATACCGAGAGACAATACACTCTGAACTGGCTTCCTGAAGGTATTATCTGATGTATCAGATCATAAAAAGGGACATACATAATAACATTCCCTTGTCAGATGCAAAATGGCAAATGTAAAACTGAGTCAGAGCAGGTCTGGAAGGCATGAATACACTGCCCGGGCCAATGGATCATAGTCATATGCTTCCTGCTCCTATTTCCTTCTTCTCCCTTGACCCGTGGCTTCCTGAGGCGTTCCTTAGGATCAGTAAAATGGGGATGCTAGGAAAGCAAGAAGTAGATGGGGTTAGCACTACAGTCCTTTTTGAAGTGTCCCAGAAACGCAATGGTGGAGTAAATCCTCCCAGGGGCAAAGCTTCAGGTAACACATCTGGTTGACCACTTCGTGTGGAGAGAGACATGGCCTGAAAAGTGATTCTACGCTTGTTTAAGTGAAGGGGCTGTTGGTTCAGCCAGTAGGTGAAAGATGTTGAAAAACACAGGATTGACAAGTTAGTGACAAGGAGGTCTGGGAGAGAGGTGAAGACTCTCTCAGAAGACATCTATGCCCGGTGGGCCCCTGCTACAGAGGAGGCTCTGCAATTTCAGCGATTTGTTGAATAAATTATCTGACCAGCATGCTCATAGAAGTTTTGATATTTGAAATAATATTTTATATAATTACTATTCATAATGTGATCATGAAGAAAACCACACATAATTACCTTTTAGAAGTGATTTTTTTTTTCCTTCCTAAAGACCCACCTTTAAATCTGTGTGGAGATGGTCAAAATATTCTGCCGTGCTCTCTGGGATGAGCTGGGGACCACAGTTCACCATGAATAACGTGTATGTGTGTGCATGTATGTATATATGTAGGTATGTGTGTGTGATATGTGTGCATTCGTGTGTGTATGTATGTGTTTGTGTGTGTGCGCATGCACATCTGATGTGTATGTATATCTGGGTGCACATGTGTATTCATGTATATGTGTCTGTATGCATGTGTGTATATGGTGTGTATGTGTGTATATACCAATATGTATTTATGTGTATGTCCATGTGTATTTATCTGTGTATATGGGTGTGAGGTAAATGTGTATATGGTGTATGTGTATAGTTGCATGTATATGTTTGTACGCCATGTATGTGTATATGTGGTGTGTGTACATCCATGTTTACACACATGTATATGTGGCAGTGTATATAGCTGTGTGTGTATGTGTGTGTGTGTATACTGGTGTATGTGGGAGGTGTTTGCTGTGGGGGGTGTGTGTGTGTTAGAGGGGCAGCTAGAATCCTAGAGCAGAGACAGAACACGGTAGGTCTAAGATGTTTTAACTACATGATGAGGAGAGAGCTTGGGCCAATGGGCTCTCAGGAAGCTAACTGATGCCCTTCTCTGAGCAGTAGAAAGCAGAGGCAGCCAGAAGAAACGGAAAAGTTCCAGACCAGTGCAGGGTGAAGAAGAAGAAAAATCACATTTGAGGCCTACTCAAAGAATACAATGTTTAGTGACTCAGGAATTACAACAGTTAAGTGATGACATGAGGCTTAATGTATACTTAGGAGTTATATTCAACTCTCGGCAGTAATTCAGGGCTCATGAAAAGAGAGATAATAATAATAATGAGGATGATAACTGAGACTATTAAGCACTTACTGGGTGCTAGAGCTGTTCTAAGCCTCTTGCGTATTAAAAGAGTTCTGCAACCAATTCCACCATGGTGGGGTGTGTATGTGGCGGGGCTTCCCCCCTACCACCACCAAGCAGGCAATTGTCTAATCACTCGCTGGGGATCGTTTAACTTGACTTAACCCTGACACAGTCTACACAGAGGTGGCCTCAGGTCCCAAAGCCTAGGGCCCAGGTCCACAAGACCGCCCCTACGTCAGAGGCCAATCCTAGGCACTGGCCATCACTGTGCTCCTGACCGACTGGCTATGTCAGAGGTTGGTATTGGTTAATTTGCTAGAGCAGCTCACAGCACTCGGAGAGCCGTTTTACGTACTCCATCACTGCTTATTGGGCTTTCCTTGTGGCTCGGCTGGTAAAGAAGCTGCCTGCAGTGCAAGAGACCTGGGTTCGATCCCTGGGCTGGGAAGATCCCCTGGAGAAGGGAAAGGCTACCCACTCCTGAAGAATTCCATGGACTATATAGCCCATGGGGTCACAAAGAGTCGGACACGACTGAGCAACTTTCACTTTCCCTGCTTATTATAAAGGATGTGATTCAGGAACCGCCATATGGAAAAGATGCATTGAACAAGGGATGGGGAAGGGGTGCAGAGCCTCATGCCTTCTCGGGTCCATTCTCCCCACATCTCCATGTGCTCACCTACCCAGAAGCTCTCAGAACCCATCCTTGGGGTTTTCATTGAGGCTTCATTACACAGGCAGGATTGATTTCACTCACTGGCCATTGGTGACTACACAAAACCTCCACCCTTTCTCCCCTCCCCAGAGGTCAGGGGGTGGGACTGAAAGTTCCAATCCTCCAATCACAGGGCTGGCTCCCCTGGTAACCAGCTCCCAGGCTTAGGTTCAGTCCACCGTGCACCTCATTAACATAACAAAAGACACCTTTATTGCGCACATCACAAAAAAAGTCCCAAAGGTTTTAGAATCTCTGTGTCCGGAAAGCACAACAACCAAATATGTGTTTCTTATAAATCACAATATCACACATATATTAGCTCCTTGAATTCAGATAACAACCCACCGAGATGTGCTCTATCATCTCCACTTTATAGACAAAGTCACCAAGGGACAGAGGGAAGGGGCGACAACTTGCCCAAGTTGTACAGCCTGGAGGTGGTGGCGCCAGGATTCAGGTCCCAGTAGCCTGACTCCAGAGTCACTGGGGTCCCCAGCGAAGCAGGTTCACGGTGGTTTTCTTAATATTTTTATGTCCTTAGATAAAGCTAGAGGAGTGAATCACCCATTAGAATTTTGCTATCCAGTTCTGGAAAATGTAATAGTTTCTCTTATACTATCCTAAACCAGCTACTCTGATATTAACTAGAAGTAGGGTGACCAGCCACTCCAGTTTGACCAGGAGCTAACCAGGATGGCTGGTCATCCTAAAAAGCATGCTATGTAAAAAGAATAAATTTGTTTCTGTGGACTTCCACCAATTTATTTTAATAAAGTCACAAGGATAATTTTTACATGTTGTCTCTGGCATCTAGGAATAACTATTAATAACCTATTAACAGGCAGGTAGGCCTTCATGTGGTTTTTCATTGAGTGGTGGCTTTCTTCCCAGCATCCTGAGATGCTGGGTGGAAGGGAGGGGGCAAAGGGACCCCCAGCCCACTGAGCGGGGCTCAGGCACAGCTAGGTAGAGGGAGCACTCTCCTAAAGGAGGGACAGGAGTCCAGGGATGGTGGAAATCTCCCAGGAGGTCCAATCTCTCTGATCTGCAGGGTCACTCTCCCAGTAGAGCACAGATCAGTCAAGACGCCCACGCATACCACCTGCGTCCGAAAGACGGGGCACACTGGGCCAGCCTTTCTCTCTGCAGAAGATCTGAAACTAGTGTCGGGTGCATGGCTGGCCAATGCCTTTGATGTCTTTGTAGTAACTGGCTGATTGTCAGCGTTTCTCCCACCTCTTCACCTTGTGGCCTCATAGGGTCACTCCCATTGGGCCTTTAGCTCTCTTTGTCCCTTGGCCCCCTGCCATCCGCTGGAATCTTTTCCTTGAGCAACTGGGGAAACACATTTACCCCAGTCTCTCTGGTGAGATCTGACCGCCTCAGCTCAATGCACTGTCTCATTTTCTGTAAGTTCAATATCCCAGTGGGGAGAAAACCCCCCGCCTGCCCTGCTCTGTCTTATCAGACCAGTCAAAGTAATGTGACAAGTGCTGGAGGGCCTTCATTTCCTGAGCCTCCCTTCGCACCTGCTAATGATCTGCCTTATCTGGGCTGAGGCGTGTAGACTGGCAAAAATAAATCCTAATGGGTGATCATTTCAAATGGCATCAACAAAGTCACTCAGGCAGAAAGGGGTTTGTGTGGCATGGATAACCTGTGACCAAGACGCTTTTGAACTCAATTCTTGCTTAAAAGTGAGTGACAAACAATCGAGAAATGAATAACATGGGATCTGGGATCATTTGTATGATTCATATGCATCAAGAGAAACCTGTGTGCCAGAAGCAAAACCCTGGTCATTGTGGCTGACAACATCCTCCCGAGTGGTGATCACTAAAATGGAACTCTGCATAATTTCCTGACATTTGTGCATCTCTTCAGCATGAGAAATCAGTTCTGAAATCCAAACAGCTTCTCAGGAAAAAAATATTTGAAATATGAAAGGAGGTTTCATTTTCTCCCAATCTCTAGAGATTAAGCGGCACCACTTCAAGAGGGACACAATTCAATCATTTAAACCTCCAGTCTTAATCTAGCATCACACTGTAATCGTACAGTTCTTCCCCGGGGTAAACAAAAGCCTGCTTTAAGGCCCTAGCTTATAATTATTTTACCATTAGAAGCATAACCATATTCAAAAACCTGGTGTTTACTGTTCTGATCTATTTGCTTCACTCCCAATGATCAGCTGGTTCCCAGTTAGAGAGATGAGCCTGGAAGGAAATGAAGGTCTTTCTAAGAACTAATAAAAGACCATCTCTTCTGCAAGTGTTGTTTATGTTTGTCATCATTTGCTGGAAGACACTCTAGGAAATGGGAAGGAGATTATTATACAAGAACACATCTTGTAGGGAGAAATAAAGCTGGGCCTGTCGATTCTGTGTCCTATCCCAGAAATTGGGCGATGCAGTTCCAAGATGCTCAGTGATGTTCTTTTATTTTGCTTTGGAGCGAGAGAGAGAAAGTGAGCAGCTTGGCGCTGGGAAGCCAGCAGTATTGTGCTGGGCCCCGGCATGGCACTGGGGACGATTGATTAAGAGCCCACAGTTAATTTATCATTAAACATATGATGAAATATGACATCACTTATATGTGGAATCTTAAAGAAAGGTACAAATGAACTTATCTACAAAAGAGAAACAGAGTTACAGATGTAGAAAACAAACTTATATCTTCCAGGGGTAAGATGGCAGGGATAGAGAAACTGGAATATTGGGACTGACATATACATATTCCTATATATAAAACAGATAACGAATAAGGACCTATTGTCTAGCACAGGGAACTCTATTCAGTATTCTGTAATGGCCTACATGGGAAAAGAATCTGAAAAACAGTGAATATACATATATGTATAAATTACTCACTTTGTTGTACACCAGAAACTAACACAACATTGCAAATCAAATATATACCCCCAATGAAAATTTTTTAAAATACAATGAAAAAAGAGTCTTGACATTGCCTGGCCAATTCTCCAGTCTAAAAAAGGAGATGGTTTTCTTTCTGTTGCTTCGCTTAAGGACCCAAGAGAGTATGCAAGAATCCCCGATGACCCCAGTGTATTTAAGGAGTCCAGGTTTAAGGAGTGCAAAAAGGATACAATCTAGTGCATTAATCTCTGGGCTTATTTATTCCCTGCTCACTCTTTTTCCATGGACCCTTTATAGCTCTGCTCTGAACTGGCAAGATGGTGGGAAACTCTGAGTGACATGAGGATGTTATGGAGCCCAGGGGTGGAAGGGAATAGACTGGCCCCTCTGTGTCTGTCTTCCTTCGCTGACCTTGGTCAGTTTCTCAAACAAGCCCCGCCTCCCCAGCTAGCCTCCATGCATTCTGTCTGCCCAGAGCCTTGAGCTCAGACCTGGCTTCCTCCAACCACAGCCTCCTGGCTCACACTACTTCCCATAACAGCCCCACTCTGCCCTGACCTGTGTGCCTTGCCAGCTGGACTCTCTTCCCTCATCAAATTTTTACTGTGATGTTCATTCTACCCATAAACTGAGAATATTGCCTTATTGGCTAATATGTTAGGAAAGTACAAACCTCGCACCATTTTCAACCCCAATACAAGGCAGCAGTGGTACCAACATACCCTCTGGCTCTCCCTCTTGACTCTGGGCAAAATAACAATCAGTATTGATTACTGTATGCTGATGCTCAAATCTTTCTCAGCACAGCCCTCTGAACAGCTACAAGCTACTGCTGTGGGTTAGCAAGCAAGATCTCTCAGCAAATGAGTATTTGTTGAAGCCTGTCATAGCCCACTTACCTCTCCCAGGCTCTGGGGACACAGTAGAAAACACAGCAAATGACATGCCCTCATAGAAGACAGATAAATAGATACATACTTTAATAATGTATTGAAGGAAAATTAAAGCAGAGAAGGAGACGGAGTTTCCTGGGGTGGGGTGGAGAACGGGGTTACTCTGCTAATGGTGGTTGACTCTGATCATATGAAGAAGACATCTGAGTGGAAGGGAGGGAGTTGAACCTGCAAATTCGTGTGGGGAAAAGTCTTCCAGGCAAACGGAATAGCAAGTGCAAAGGCCCTGGGGTGGGAGCCCCATTCACTGTCCCATACTTAGCTCTTTATTTTATTCAGTGTAGGCTTGTTTTGTTTATTCAAATAAGCAAAACAAGATCTGAGCAGCCTAAAACAACAATGATACAATTCCTGCCATGTTAGTTGGCCAGCACATCTCCAGAGGGAAACCCAGGAAGGAAGGACCTTCCATTAAGGCACAGTCCCTTCAACCCAAGGCCTGGGAGGGCAACCTGGAAGGATCCCACTGGGATGCTCCAGGAGCCAGGCCTGAGGGCACGCACCTAATTTCTGGCCGTTTTTCCAGAATCAGCCACCCAGCCCTACTTATTTGCCAGGGACACTGGGAAATGTAGCCTAGGAGGAGGAGAAGGGATCCATATGGTGTGGTGGTTGGGGGTGGGAAGGGTGTACAAGCACTGTCTCTGTTCCACCAAAATGCTGCCTCATTTTGACTGTATTTTGTCTCTATATTTCCATCTATGCAGAGAAGTAATAAGGGACCTCAGAGGTTTAACTGAAGTATCTCATTTCACAGATGAGGCAAGAGAAGCAAAGTGACTTGCCTGGTGCAGAGTCTAAACTAAGAACCCTGCTCTCCAGATTCCTTCCATCCTTCCTTCTTTCTTCCCTCCCTCCTTCTTTTCCTTCTTCTCTTTGGGTTATTTTATTTACTTAGGTATAACTTATATACAATAAAAGTCACCACTTTCTAAACATGTCATTTGATGAGTTTCAACTACACTCATATAATCACAGTCATTACACACAGAACATTTTCATCACACCAAGAAGTTTCCTCTGGCCCCTTTGCATTGTTTCCTCTCCTATCTTCTTGACCTCTCAAAATCACTTTTAAAAAAAGATTCCTGCTCCAGTGCTCACAATTCTACCCAAGCAATACTTTTACTTGACCAAGAAGCTACACATTCATTGAGGTCAAGAATTAGGTCTCTAATCTCAGCTCCTAGAAGAGGACTGGACAGGGAGCAAATCCTAATAATTGATCAGAGGTGAAGGTGGTACAACTTTTTCTCTTCAAAGGTGAATCTGTCAATTGAGCCTTTTTCATATGGAGGGAGGAGGTAAAGGAAAACATATGGCCATATTTCACAAATCTAGGATGTCTGTGACCACAAGATCTACCATTGTTTCACATACCAATGAAAAAGGAAAATGCTATCAATTAATTCTGACTAGATGCTCTCTTATCACTTAAAGATATTAATTTATACTTATTAACAGAGTGTATACATGTTTAATAAGATATAGATTTCCATTGTGGTAAATATACAAAACATAAAAGTTACCATTTTAACCATTTTTAAGTGGACAGTTCGACAGCATCAAGTGCATTCGTACTGTTGTGCAACCATCACCACCATCCACCTCCAGAATTCTCCATCTTTCCAACCTGAGCCTCTGCACCCATTAAATAGTAACTCCCCACTTCTCCCCTTACCATGGTCCCTACTATTCAACTGTCTGTCTCTATGAGTCTGACCACTCTTGGACCTCATATAAGTGAATTCATACAATGTTTGTCCTTTCGTGACTTATTTCACTTAACAATGTCATCAAAATTCATCCAAACTGTAGAACGTATCAGAATTTTACAAATTTTCAGGGCCGAATAATAGTCCACTGTACGTAGAGACCACGTTTTGTTTATCCATTTATCTGTGGGAGGACCTTTGGTTGCTTCCATCTCTCAGCTCTTGTGTATGATGATGCTCTGCATGGGGCTTCCCAGGCGGCACTAGTGGTAAAGGGCCCGCCTGCCAGTGCAGGAGACGCAAGAGACACACGTTCAGCACCTGGTCAGGAAAATCCCCTGGAGGAGGGCACAGCAGCCCACTCCAGTATTCTTGCCTGGAGAATCCCACGGACAAGGGAGCCTGGCAGGCTACAGTCCATGGGGCTGCACAGAGTCGGACACGACTGAAGCGACTTAGCACACAGGCACGATGCTCTGAACACGAATGTATAATTATCTGTTGAAGTCCCTGTCTTCAGTCCTTTGGAATTTATACCCAGAAGTGGAATTACTGGATCATATGGTAATTCTTTGTTTGATTTTTTGAGAAACTGCCATCCTACAGTGGCCACACCATTTTACTTTCCCATCAGTGGTGATGCACCTGGATTGCAATTTCTCCACATCCTCATCAACATTTTTTATTTTCTGATTTTCTTTTTATAATAGCCATTCTAATTATACATAGATTTCTATCACATATCACTCTTGTGCATTCATAAAAAGGAAAACATAAGTGAAATGAACAGTTCTAGATACCCCTAAAACTTAATATTTAGTCTGACCTTCTGGAGTCACCATATGACTCAAAGAGGAGGTTTTCCTGCCTATGTCACACTCTGGGATATAGGAGCATCAAGCTCATTGGTGATGTGGCACTTTTAAAAACGGTCCTAAAAACAAGCCCTAGTGGACTTCACAGGTGGCACTAGGGGTAAAGAACCCACCTGCCAATGAAGGAGACGTAAGAGACATGAGTTCGATCCGTGGATTGGAAAGATCCCCTGGAGGAGGGCATGGAAACCCACTCCAGTATCCATACCTAGAGAATTGCATGGACAGAGAAGCCTGGCAGGTTCTCTGGGGTTGAAAAGAGTCAGACACGACTGAAGTGACTTAGCCCAAGAGCAACTGGCGCTGGGCCCCTCAGCTCTGCTGCTCTTTGTAGAGTCAGCAGACCTGTGACTCTTGCTTTGAGAGTGTTGCCCCATAGCCTGGTTCACCACCTCCTCCCCCACACCAGCGTGTCCTGTGACCACTCTCTACAGGGCTGCACTGTGACCTCAGGGTTTTCTTCCAGGTCAATGATCTCCATTCTGCAAGTTTTGATATTGGTGTTTCCAATGTCAACGCCGACTTGGGCGATGGCAATGATGTTACAACCTTGACGAAGAATGTAAGATGTCACGGATTGCAAGACATATCTTAATTCCAGAAAGGTTAAAATTTAAAAATAATTTAAATTATGTGTATGGTGGCCAGAACATGGAAGCAACCTAGATGCCCACTGATGGTCGAATGGGCAGAGAAGCTGTGGTACACATACAGTGGAACACTACTCAGCCACAGAAGGAAACACATCTGAGTCAGCTGGACTGAGACGGATGAGCCTGGAGCCTGTGATACAGAGTGGAGCAAGTCAGAAAGAGAAAAACAAATACCATGTATTAACACATATATGTGGAATCTAGAAAAATGGTGCTGGTGAACCTATTTTCAGGGTAGGGATAGAGACACGGACGTAGAGAACAGACTTGTGCACACAGCAGGGTAAGGAGAGGCTGCGACAGGTTTAGACAGTAGCATAGAAATATACACGTTACCACGTGCAAATCAGATAGCTAATGGGAAGTTGCTAGGTACACAGGGAGCCCAGGCTGGCACTCTGTGATAATCTAGGGGGTGGGTGATCTGTGATGATGGAGGAGGGTGGTGGGAGGGAGCTTCAAGAGGGAGGGGATATATGTATACTTACAGCCGATTCACATTGTTGTATGACAGAAATCAATACAATATTGTAAAGCAACTATCCTCCAATTAAACATAAAAATTTTAAAACTTACGTGTACTGTTGAATGATGAAATTTATTGATAAAGTGTGATGGATTTTGCATGTGGATCACTTGATATGAAGACTCTGCTGTAATGCAGTCCCCTCGCTGGAAATTACCATTTAATACCTCAGTTAGGTGGGCAAGGGACACACAGCACACCCACCCAATGAGACCAGAGCCCATTTCAACCTGGATCCTCAAGGCACAAATAATAGTGCTGCCCACCCAGCTAGAGGCGGCACAATGGAGCCACACCAGCGGCATCAGGACGCGTGACCTTCCATTAAGATGCTTGCCAATCCTGTTACTCCAGGAGAGGGAACTCTTCTGGTCTTTAACTGGGAAAAAAAAGACATCTCTATGGAGGAAAGCCCGAGGGTCTCTTTCTGCCATGAAGGGGCAGAATGGACACTTGTTTGTTTAGTCGCTAACTCGTGTCTGACTCTTCGTGACCCCACGGACTGTGGCCCGCTTTTCGGCTAAAAGGATTTGGTTGCATTCTCTTGAAAAGCGAAATGAAAGTGAAAGTCACTCAAGTCGTGTCTGACTCTTTGTGACCCCCGTGGACTGTCCATGGAATTCTCCAGGCCACAATACTGGAGAGGGTCGCCTTTCCCTTCTCCAGGGGATCTTCCCAACCCAGGGATCAAACTCAGGTCTCCCACATTACAGGCAGATTCTTTACCAGCTAAGCCACAAGGGAAGCCCAAGAATACTGGAGTGGGTAGCCTATCCCTTCTCCAGGGGCTCTTCCTGACCCAGGAATCAAACCGGGGTCTCCTGCAATGCAGGTGTGTTCTTTACCAGCTGAGCTCTCAGGGAAGCCCTTCTCTTACATGTGATATAATTCTTCTAAGTCTTGGCATAACACTTCTGGGAAAAGTTAACTCTTTAATTCATCCCTGACTACTGTTCCCATTTTCCTTATCATTGGCAGGATCATGAAAAAGTGTATACCCCATCTGGAACTTACGGATCTGAATTACTTCTGAGAAGTGAGAAGGGAATAGATGGTAATGTAGAAACACCCAAAACAATCATGGAAACAGAGAGAAAGTTCCCAGGAGAGGGCAATTTAGAAACTTCATTAGACTTACAATGAATTTATCTTCATCATTTACTTAAATTTTTATAGTTGGAAAACATAATAAATATAGGTTGGCAGAAGTGCATAAAAAACATAAATTTGCAATAAATGTAATTATAAAGTTGCTTAAGTCAATAATAATTAGAATCTAGGCAACCCCTCAGGGCTTCCCTGGCAGCTCAGACAGTAAAGAAACTGCCTGTAATGTAGAAGACCTGGGTTCAATCCCTGGGTCGGGAAGATACCCTCAAGGAGGGAATGGCAACCCACTCCAGTATTCTTGCCTGGAGAACCCTATGGACAGAGGAGCCTGGTGGGGTACAGTCCAAGGGGTTGCAAAGAGTTGGACATGCCCGAGGGACTAACACACCCACAGCCCCCTAGAAACCTAGCCCTGGGCTCCCCTCCCCATTGCACACTGCTCGCCTTGCTGTGAACATCTCAGCCAGAGACTCTAGGCTCCAGGCAGCGCTGCTTCATGGGTGCCAGCTGCGTGGCTTCACGAAGCCCTACACTCAAACCAGTCCCAGACATGGGCTTTAACGCTCTGCTCTCACCATCTTTGCATTCTTAGTAACTCTTTGAACTCGTGGTTTTACAAGTGAAGTCAATGGAGTATGCACATGAGCAGAGGAGATATATGTATACTTTATATTTTAGTACTATTCCCTTTCTTCTTTTGGACAAAAGATCCGAAAAATTCATGGTGTGCTGGTCTAATAAATTATGTAGCTGGTTGCAGATAAAGGAATGTTAAATGCAAAAGGAAGAAAGAGAGAAAGGAAGGGAAGGAGGGAGGTAAGGAAGAAGGGAAGGAAGGAAGAGAGGGAAGGAGGGAAGAGAGGAAGAAAGAAAGGAAGAAAAATGTTAACAGGCAACTTCTGGCAAGAAACCTATAGGTACTCATATGTGAGACAGCTGGAGGTGACCTCCAGCTGTTCTAGATGTAATAGAAAGGATATAATCACTCAGCAACTGACCTCATTCCCTGAGCAGACACTGAGTGCCAACCATATGAAAAGCATTGCAGCAGATTAATGAAACACCATTCCTACCCTCAGGGGATCTCGCATTTCCTGGGCAAAATGAAACATACATGTTCCTTCCTGGCTCCAAACATTTATCTTCACCGCAGCCAGAGTGATCCTTCTAAAACACAGATCTGAATATGACACTTCTGTCCTTAAAACTCTTCTTTGGCTTCCCAGTACCCTCAGAATAAAGCTCCAACTCCCTGACTTGGTAATTTACCAATAAAATTCGTAAAGGGCCAACAGTAAGACGGCAGACTACCTTCCATAATGAGAAGTCCTAGGAAGAGAGGCCTGAGAGCTAGCCAATTCATCTGGCCAAAGACCTCATTGTAAAAGCGGGGTCTCTTCATTGGCTGCTCTGGCCTGTCAACAAATTGATTTGTTCTCTGGAGTTGGTTTATCTTTTGATCCCCAAACGGCAAGTTATATCCACAGGGGCAAGAAAAAGGGAGTGATGTGTTTGCTTCTATGTGACACTTTTAATGAGCACGGAAAGCTTTGTGGAAAACACTCCTCCCAACTTTCTCATTGGCAAGTACTGCATTCTTGCCAAAGTTACCCTTGTCCCTGAAAAGGGAGTGGGATGACCATCATCTGCTTAGACCCTGGTCTGGGGAGGAGTGGTCCTCCTCTCAACCACATCCTGCCTAGCAGCTAAACAACACAGAGATTCCAGGAGCAAAGAAGGATGGCTAATGGCAAAGCAATCATTAGTGCCCACCACCTCAGGCTTATAGGACCCTCCATCATCTGGTCCTGCCCACCCAGCCTCATCTGTTGCAATGTCTCTCGCCCATTCTCTTCTTCAGCTGCACTAAATTTCCCCACCTGCCAGGCTCTGTTCTTGTTCTGGATATCTGCTTATGCCATTCTTTTACCGAGAACCCTTTTTCCACTGAAGCACGTCCTCCCAGACTCCAGCATGAATACACATATACATACATACACACACACAAACACAATTTACTTGGTGAATTCTGGCTCATTCGTTTGAGCAGTAGTATTATCCGAGTGGGAAGCAGGCAGTATCTGATCTATTGATACATTTTGTGTGTTTCCCTTCGTGTTTTTATATTTTTGCATTAGTTCTGGACATTTAAAAACAAAAATCCAGCTTATTGATTTCTCTTGAAAATTGGGAACACTGGCCCCACATGGCTGCAGGACTCCTTTCATTTAAGCCAACCACTCCAGTTCATTCAGCCTCTACATGGCTAGATTAACTCTTTTTTCTAGTCTGCTTGGCCCTGTAGACATATGAGGTTGGCAACTGGCTTTCCTGGTGGCTCAGCGGTAAAGAACCTGTCTGCCAACGCAAGAGGCACCAAAGTCACTGGTTCAGTCCCTGGGCTGCAGAGATCTCTCAAAGAAGGAAATGGCAGCCCACCCCAGTATTCTTGACTAGGAAATCCCACGGACAGAGTAGACTGTCAGACCATAGTCCACGGGGTCACGGGGTCAGACACGACTGAGCAACTGAGTGTGCGCACACGCACACACACACACACACACACACACAGCCTTGGTTTAGACTTCCCCTGCCTACCCACTCCCAATCTGGTTTGGGGTGTTTACCAGGCCCCCTTCCATGTCCTTGTCAAAGCATTTCCACATACGATTGCAACCAGCCATTTTCTTGTCAGCTCCCTCAATATCCTTTCAGAGAGGAGCTTCCTTAAAGGCCGTGAATGTGTCTGTCATGTTCACGGTTCTGGCTTCATCATCTGGCCCAAGGCCTGGCAAGTAGCAAGTGCTTAATGAAAGTGAAAAGTAAACAATATGCTGTTTGTCTCAGGAGAGCATTCAGACCCTATTTGTTTAACCTGCAATTACATGTTCATTCAAGCAGTATCAACTAACTGCCCATTTTAGGTCTGCTAGTATGCTCAGTGCTAGGAACGGAAGGTAAAGAAGTCAGCCCTGAACCTCAATGAGCTCACAGTCTTTAACAGAGAGACTGAGAGATACGTGAAGGTTACAGTGGACATGGTAAATGGTATCAGAGAAGAATGTGGAGGGGCCCTGAAGAGCGTCGTTGACTATCTTCAGTGGTAAAGAAAATTCAGCTCAGGAGGGAAGGGAAGAGATGCAGAACCCGGAAAGGAGCCTTCAAGAAACAGTAAAGCAGTCTTGGGACAGGGCCTTGGTTCCCGCCCAAGGAATACACATGACAAAACCTTCCAGTTCTTCTGTAGGTACTAGAGTCCCCACCCAGGTGGAGGACGGTAACTTCAGGCTGAGCACTAGATTCCTAGAGCACTGCCCTGTTACCTCACCACTAACCAATCAGAAGAAACTCTGAACATGGTGGAAGATGATGAATGGCAGAGAAGCCCCAGCAAGATGGTAGGCGCTGGAGCAACGGCTGCGTGGCGGTGCAGAGGCAGCTGTGTGGCGCTGGAGCGACTTTGAGGAGATACCCACCTCCAAGGGCAGAGGAGAACCCCAACACGATGGCAGGAGGGGTGAAATCACGTTTAGAATCAAACCCCATACCTGCCAGCGATGCTCAGACTGAGCCGGAACTGTGCTAGAGTGTCTCCTGGGGGGGTCCGGGTCAGCAGGGGCCTGCGCGGGGGCGGGGCTCTGGGTGCCGCAGACCTGGGTGTGGCATCAGCCCTCTTAGAGGAGGAGGTCGCCGTTAACCCCACCGCAGAGCCGCCAGAACTTACACTGGACTGGGAAACAGACTCGGGGAGGCACAGACAGAAACCGTGCACACCAGGACCCAGGAGGAAGGAGCAGTGACCCCACAGGAGACTGACCCAGACTCGCCCGGGAGTGTCCAGGAGTCTCTGGTGGGGGCGTGGGTCAGCGGTGGGCTGCTGCAGGGTGGGCACTGAGTGCGGCAGTGTGGGCACGGGACCTTCTGAAGGAGGGCGCCATTAGCTCCATTGCCTCCACCAAGGTCTGGCCTCAGGTAAACAACAGGGAGGGAACACAGCCCCACCCATCAACAGAAAATTGGATTAAAGATTTACTGAGCATGGCCCCACCAAGCAGAACAAGACCCAGTTTCCCCCTCACTCAGTCTCTCCCATCAGGAAGCTTCCATAAGCCTCTTATCTTTCTCCACCACAGGGCACAGAATGAAAACCACAGTCTCAGAAAACTAACCAATCTGATCACATGGAACACAGACTTGTCTAACTCAATGAAACGATGAGCCATGCCATGTAGGGCCACCCAAGACGGACGGGTCATGGTGGAGAGTTCTGAAAAAATGTGGTCCACTGGAGAAGTGAATGGCAAACTACTTCAGTATTCTTGTCTTGAGAACCCCATGAACAGTATGAAAAGTTAAAAAGATAGGACACTGAAAGATGAACTCCCCAGGTCAGTAGGTGCCCATATGCTCCTGGAGATCAGTGGAGAAATAACTCCAGAAAGAATAAAGAGAGCCAAAGCAAAAACAGCACCCAGTTGTGGATGTGACAGGTGATAGAAGCAAGGTCCGATGCTGTAAAGAGCAACATTGCATAGGAACCTGGAAAGTTAGGTCCATGAATCAAGGCAAATTGAAAGTGGTCAAACAGGAGATGGCAAGAGTGAACACTGACATTTTAGGAATCAGAGAATTAGGACTGGAATGGGTGAATTTAATTACATTACATCTACTACTGTGGGCAGGAATCCCTTAGAAGAAATGGAGTAGCCATCATAGTCACAGAAGAGTCCGAAATGCAATATTTGGATGCAATCTCAAGAACAACAGAATGATCTCTGTTCGTTGCCAAGGCAAACCATTCAATATCACGGTAATCCAAGTCTATGCCCCGACCAGTAATGCTGAAGAGGCTGAAGTTGAATGGTTCTATGAAGACCTACAAGACCTTCTAGAACTAACACCCAAAAAAGATGTCCTTTTCATTATAGGTGACTGGAATGTGAAAGTAGGAAGTCAAGAAACACCTGGAGTAACAGGCAAATTTGGTCTTGGAGTACAGAATGAAGCAGGGCAAAGGCTAGTAGAGTTTTGTCAGGAGAATGCATTGATCATAGCAAACACCCTCTTCCCAACACAAGAGAAGACTCTACACATGGACATCACCAGATGGTCAATACCGAAATCAGATTGATTATATTCTTTGCATCCAAAGATGGAGAAATTCTATACAGTCAGCAAAAACAAGACCAGGAGCTGACTGTGGCTCAGATCATGAAATCCTTAATGCCAAATTCAGACTTAAATTGAAGAAAGTAGACCATTCAGGTATGACCTAAATAAAAATCTCTTATGATTATACAGTGGAAGTGAGAAATAGATAAAAGGGATTAGATCTGATAGACAGAGTACCTGAAGAACTATGGATGGAGGTTTGTGGCATTGTACAGGAAGCAGGGATCAAGACCATCCCCAAGAAAAAGAAATGCAAAAAAGCAAAATGATTGTCTGAGGAGGCCTTACAAATAGCTGTGAAAAGAAGGGAAGCGAAAATCAAAGGAGAAAAGGAAAGATATACCCATTTGAATGCAGAGTTCCAAACAATAGCCAGGAGAGATAAGAAAACCTTCCTCAGTGATCAATGTAAAGAAGATGAAAACAATAGAATGGGAAAGACTAGAGATATCCTCAAGAAAATTAGAGATACCAAGGGAACATTTCATGCAACGATGGGCACAATAAAGAAATGGTATGGATCTAATACAAGCAGAAGATATTAAAAATAGCTGGCAAGAATACACAGAAGAATTATACAAAAAAGATCTTCATGACCTAGATAATCAGAATGGTGTGATCACTCACCTAGGGCCAGACATCCTGGAATGTGAAGTCAGTGGGCCTTAGAAAGCATCACTACGAACAAAGCTAGTGGAGGTGATGGAATTCCAGTTGAGCTATTTCAAATCCTAAAAGATGATGCTGTGAAAGTACTGCACTCAATATGCCAGCAAATCTGGAAAACTCAGCAGTGGACACAGGACTGGAAAAGGTCAGTTTTCATTCCATTCCCAAAGAAAGGCAATCGCAAAGAATGCTCCCACTACCGCACAATTGCACTCATCTCACATACTAGTAATGTTCAAAATTCTCCAAGTTCAGTTTCAACAGTACATGAACCCTGAACTTCCAGATGTTCAAGCTAGATTTAGAAAAGGCAGAGGAACCAGAGATGAAATTGGCAACATCCATTGGATCATCAAAAAAGCAAGAGAGTTCCAGAAAAAAAAAAAACAACCTACTTCTGCTGCATTGACTACACTAAAGCCTTTGACTGTGTGGATCACAAAGCACTCTGGAAAATTCTCCAATAGACGGCAATACCAGACCACCTGAGCTGCCTCCGGAGAAATGTGTATGCAGGTCAGAAGCAACAGTTAGAACTGGACATGGAACAACTGACTGGTTCCAAATAGGAAAAGGAGTACATCAAGGCTGTATATTGTCACCCTGCTTATTTAACTTATATGCAGAGTATATCATGTGAAATGCCAGGCTGGGTGAATCACAAGCTGGAATCAAGATTGCTGGGAGAAATATCAATAACCTCAGATATGCAGATGACACAACCCTTATGGCAGAAAGTGAAGAAGAACTAAAGAGCCTCGTGATGAAAGTGAAAGAGGAGAGTGAAAAAGCTGGCTTAAAACTCAACATTCAGAAAACTAAGATCATGGTATCTGGCCCCATCACTTCATGGCAAATAGATGGGGAAAGAAACAATGGAACAGTGTCAGACTTTTTTGGGGGGGGCTCCAAAATCACTGCAGATGTAACTGCAGCCATGAAATTAAAAGACGTGTGCTCCTTGGAAGAAAAGTTATGACAATCTAGATAGCATATTAAGAAGCAGAGACATTAGTTTGTTAACAAATGTCTGTCTAATCAAAGCTATGGTTTTTCCAGTAGTCATGTATGGATGTGAGAGTTGGACTATAAAGAAAGCTGAGCATGGAAGAATCGATACTTTTGAACTGTGGTGTTGGAGAAGACTCTCGAGAGTCCCTTGGACAGCAAGGAGATCCAACCAGTCCATCCTGAAGGAGATCAGTCCTGGGTGTTCATTGGAAGGACTGATGCTGAAGCTGAAGCTCCAATACTTTGGCCACCTGATGCGAAGAACTTACTCATTTGAAAAGACCGTGATGCTGGGAAAGACTGAAGGTGGGAGGAGAAGGGTACGACAGAGGATGAGATGGTTGGATGGCATCACTGACTCAATGGACATGAGTCTGAGTAGCCTTCAGGAGTTGGTGAAGGACAGGGAAGCCTGGCGTGCTGCAGTCCATGGGGTCACAAAGAGTAGGACACGACTGAGCAACTGAATTGAACTGAATAAATGACCTACTCCGCCAATTATTCCCCCTTTAAAAACTTTTCATGATTGAGCAGAATCTTCAAAGTTGATTTTTGGACATGAGTCCTCCTTCTCCCCAGGTTGCTGGCCTCCTGAATTATGCAAATAATTCCATTCCTACTAGTCAATTCTAAAGGAAATCAACACTGAATAGTCATTGGAAGGATTTATGCTAAAGCTGAAGCTCCAATACTTTGGCTACCTTATGCAAAGAGCCAACTCACTGGAAAAGACCCTGATGCTGGGACAGATTGAAGGCAAAAAGAAGAGGGTGGCAAAAGGATGAGATGATTAGCTGGCATCACCAACTCAATGGCCATGAATCTGAGCAAATTCCAGGAGACAGTAAGGGACAGGGGAGCCTGGTGTGCTGTAGTCCACAGGTCACAAACAGTCAGACACGACTTAGTAACTGGACAACAACAACAACCAGTTCGACCAACACTGGTCTCTAGAATTTTGACTTTTGAGCAGCAAGCAACCAAACCTAAGTTTGGTAACATTCTTGTTGCAACACTGGAAGCCACTGCCCTGCTGGGACGGAGGGGCAAGAAGAAGAGATAGTACAAAGGAACAAAGGAGAGCTGGAGTTCTGGGGGCCTGATCAAGAGGAGAAATCTGGCCCCACTGCAAGCAGAAAGAGAGTCTCCAGAGAAAGAGAACCAGGCATCACTTCCTTGACATAGCAAAGCCATTTTGGTCTAAGCCATTTTGTGATCTAACCCTGGCCACAATGCTTGTCCTTACAAGTCTCAGTAATCAATGATCTTAAGGAAAATGAGACAAGGCAGGAACAAAGCGAAAGCAGTCAAGAAACAATAGTTCAGTGACAAAACTGAATCCTAGTTCCTCCTCAAGGAATATACATAACAATCTGACACAGTCTTGAGTTCTGCAGGAATTAAGCCCCCACTCCCAGATGGAGGATGGAAGGATGATGTTGACCCTCTTGACTTCAGCCAACTAAAGCTTGGACTCTGTTGACCTTTGCCCTAACTCTATGTGAAATTCTCCTCTGCTCAACCCCTTCGTGAAATACATGTAGCTTAGTTTAAAGCTTTCCCAGTTTTGTTGTTCGAGAAGATACTTCTTTGGGAAAGGTCTCCGATATTCTCCTTACTTGTTGCAGATAACAAATCTTTATTTCTCCCCATGTTTGGCTCGGTTGTGTCTATTGGCTCAACACCCACCAAGAGGCAAACACAGTTTTCAGAAAATACCAAAGTATGGAGTAAGGAAGAACTATCCAACCTCTCTCTCTTCCCTCCTGCCAGCCTCTCCCATTGGCTGAATCTCACCAGGAATTGAGTGGACAGGGTGCCAGGTGACATGTTCTGCACACGTCAGCCTCCTGGGACACAGAACAGGGCAGAGGAAGGAAGAAGGGAGAAAAGGACAGGGGGCAGGGGTGGGGAGACAGAAAACACCTGATATAGAGACTTTCCAAGACGAGATCCCCCAGGAGCTGAGCATAAAGTCAGGAGGAAAAACACTGTTTTTGTGATATTTGGTTTCATTTTTTAGTTTTGTTTTATTGTTGTTCTTGGTCTCTTTGGTTTATTTGTTGATTATTCTTATATGTATGGATGTTTTCACCTTATCTGCAGTTATCATCACATGGAAATAAGTTTGCTGAGTCAGCTACCCTTTGTAAGCCCCAGTGACACGTTCATTCACTAAGGCAGAAGTTCTCCATTTAAACGGTTGGCCTTGGAAATAAAAATCTAAACAAAAGAACTCAAGAATTTGGGGGTTTGGTTTTGTTTCTTCAATTGCCGACTATATCAGCTGGAGTTCAGGCACTGGCAATGGCGTTGTATTCAGTGCTATAGGGAAGGTTGGAAACTACTTCTGTGATCAATCTAGATTTCCCTGTAGCTCTGAAATAAATGGAAAACTTGCCTTAATGTCCTCATCTCAAATTTTAATTCCCTTGAGCTCTCTTTGCTCCTTCTCTTTGCTCAAATAAAAGAAGGAACATTTATGAAAGATTTGGTTTCTCCATCTATTTCTGCCCTTAAGGGAATAAAAATGGTGGTGAATTGTGCAAGTTGAGAATGAAATCTTTGGAGCAGATTCTTCCTTGTGATCCAGTTAGGAATTTCTCAAAGTCTGTGTCTACACTACATGGACCAAAACATCTGGCTGAAAAATGAGACCAAAACAAAGTTGGGTGTTTCATTTCATTGCCTCCCTAAGGGAAAACCCAGGGTCTAGGTGTAGGTTCCCAGCAATGGCTCCGCAGAAGACACACCTGCTGACCACGTGGAGAGGGCTGAGGGCCATGCTACTTACAACTTACAGCTCACGGAGGAGATGAAAGGCAGTTAAAGATCTGAAAGACTGCAAAAGTCCTTTCCAAAAGGCTTTCAAGGGAGTTTATACTAAAGTGCTTTGACCTGGCAAGCTGATTGATTTCTGACCCTCCAATGGTTTGCGCTATCAATACTGGGCATTCTTATGGAAAATATCCTCCATACACTGCAAACTTAAATTTTATGCAGGTTTTTAAAAATTTCCATTTCAAAAGGAGATTTTGAAAATCATTCCAACAGGATGTCTACATCCCAACGGTTAGATGGACAGGAGGGGAATTGGGGGACCTGTGTTCAGGACCTTTTAATCCCTGGCAAACAGCTGAGTCTCTTGTGGCTTAATTTCTCAGTGAGTAAACAGAGATGAACACCTCTGCCTCATTGTCCCATTGGAGCCTGACAGGGAACGAATGAGAACTTGTTCTGGTGCTTGAAGAAGCACAGAGCATCATCGAAAAGCACAGTACCACTTACTCGCCTTTCTGGCTGCTTGCCAAGCACTTGGGCTACAGTCGGGCTTGGTCCCTGGTGGGGAGAGAGGGAAGAGGCGGTCACTGTTCCCCAGCAGTGCATCCACTGCCATGACTGCAGCGGGTTTGGGCTTGGTGGGTGTCAGGAGGTGGGTTTTGGGCACACTCCCCAGACAGACAGGTCTGCATGTGAGGTCTAAGATGCTCTGAATGCTTCACCCACTAAAGGGGGCACGTGGTAAGGGTGAGGGAGTCCCCAGGACTACAGGGACCTCTGCTGTGACACTCTGCTTCCATTCTAGGGGCCTGTTGTAAGAAGGTGTGTGTGGGGCTCTCAAACCACAGCTACCGGGAAGGTGTGGTCAAGGGAACGTGGGCCTGCTGGGTCTTGAGCCTGCCATCTTCCCTCCCCTAAACACACGCCAAGTCCCTCGAGAGTCCTGCCACAGCTGTGCTCCCCCACTTGTGTGTCCTTAGGGAACACCTACTTCTGCGGTCAGGAGCAATGCTCTTCCTCGCTCACCTGTTCCCGGGGGCCAGGGACACCGGGTGTCCCTTGTGAGACTCTAGGTTTCATGACCTTGAGCTCTGTTCTCAGTGAAATCAATTTAGTCACCTCTGATTGTCAGGGTTGGACCCCCTCTTTCCCTCCACATGAGTCTGGGCATACCCCTTGGGTAAGGCAAGGGCTTGCCATCTAACTGTGACTCACAGAAACAATTGAGATCCGTAAATACGGAGACTTAGAGTCTTACAGTGACCCTAGGGTAACAAATTTTCTCTTTCTTTATTTTTTAGTTCAGTAGAGTCACCTCCCCTCCCTTGCCACTTGGGCCTTCATTAGATGCCCCAGGGGCCAAGTTCAAAGTCAGCGCCTTCCATCTATGCTGACTGGACATCAAAAATGGTGTTCCCAGGGCCTCAGTGGGCACTCTTTTCCCATCCATTCTGCTTCTGGGAAAGCTGAGGGAAAGCCCTTCCCTTCCCATACTGCCTGCAACCCAGAAAGACCCTGTGGGGCTAATGGGCCCAGAAGCCATTCAAAAAGTTGCTAAGCAGGGAAGGGAAGGTGATACAGAGACAAGGGAGGAACAACCAAGAAATAACAGTGCATCCTTGGGGCAGGGTCCTGGTTCCCCCTCAAGGGATGCACATAACAATATCTTTAAATCCTTCTGCAGAACTGAAACCCCCGCCAAATGGAAGATGTTCCAGAGAGAAGCTCATCAGGAGACTACCTGAGGCCAAATTAAAGGAGTGCAGGCCCCAACACACTCCATCCTTATCAGCAAGCCTGCCCTTGAACCATTGCTATAAAACTCCTCACCAAATCCCCCAGAGTTGGACACACAGTTTTGAGAGGCTCAAGCCCACTGTGTCCCCCTTTGCTGGCAAAGCAATAAGGCTATTCTTTTCTACTTCACTCAAAACTCTGCCTCCAAGATTCGATTTGGCACAGATGCAGAGGCTGAGTTTTTAGCACTGCCAGGACACTCAGGGCCCAGGAAACCTCTCCTCCACTTGGGGAGTCTCAATACACAGCATTGGACAAATATGCTGTCCTTTAAACTTATCCTGTAGATTTAACTTCAGACCAAGACAAATATGGAGTTTTGAGCTCAAATGTATTAAAGGGATTTATGCATGACTAAAAATAGAGAGAAATTCATTACATTCTTTTCTTGTAAGAAGCTGGATTTACTTTGCCAAATGTGTCTCAGAAAGTGCATCTTTTTTTTTCCTGTCAATAGTTACATCTGCTGCTGTTCCCAGCAGGGCAGATTGTCCATTAAATAATCACAATATAAGGGAATCCTCTATGAAATATAATTTTAACTCAGGAGGACATAGGTATGCCATGCTTTAAAGGATAGAGATGTTCTTCAAAGTGATTTTTCGGTAAAGCAACTAAGAAATACCAGAAATGCACCAGAAGGGAAATGAAAAATGTGGCTCAGACTCCAGACAGGAGGCGAGGTGGCGGGGGTGGGGGGGTGGGGGTGGGGGTTTGGGGGGGTGGCAGCAGGAGTGGTGGGGGAGGGGCGCAGCCTCAGTCTGGCGGGGAAGGAGGGCTGCTGCTGTCTCGGCTAAAGTCTATGGCTCCAGGAAGCCAGAACCCTGGCTGCCCAAAGGGCCGCTGCCAGCAGCCCCAGGAGCTCTGGCTCCCCTCCCCCACTCCCTTCTGGTCTGCTTTGCACCATGATCAGGCCCAGGCAGAAACAGCCAGGGATGGGGCCATGCCTTGGAGAGGACCCCGGAGCCAATAGGAAAAGAGCTTTCACTTCGTGGACAATTTACAGCGGTTTCTGAAGCACAGTGGCTTCTGTGATGCAAGGTACAGTTGGTACAGCTCTGAGGAAGGCATTTTATGTCCTAGAGATGTTCTGTGCCTGTCGGAGATGCTGCCTTTTAGGCAGACAAATTGCTGATCTAACTCAGATGTCCGCTGAGGCCTCACTGACGCTGGAATTGAGGGAACCTTGGCTTCTCAAGCCCTTGGGGGCCTTCTGATGACTCCTGAGCACCCTCAGATTCACTCTCAGTCTGGACCTTACTCCCCACACCCTGTCTCCCATATTCTGTCCTGATGGGGGTGAGTCACAGACTCCTCTTGGATCCCTTGTAGGAATCCCCTTATACAAAAGCCTAAAGGCTGAGGTTGGGGCGCATTTGGGGGTTCTGTCATGTACTTGCCTGCTCACAACATCAAAACCTCCCCCCAGGGTCTTCCTTGGAGGTGATGAAGATGCTTTGGAGCTTAATGGAGGTGACGGTTGCACACCACTGTGTATGCGCTACCACCACTGTAAAGTGGATCACCTACTGTTCTGTGAATTTCACCTTAGCAAAAAACAAACACCATCTGCGCAACATGGATGCACCTAGAGATTACCATACCAAGTGAAGCAAGTCAGAGAAGACACACACATGATAGTGCTTATCTGTGGAATCTAAAATACGACACAAACGAACTTATTTACAAAACAGAAACAGACTCACAGACATAGGAAATTAACTTATGGTGACCAAAGTGGAAAGATGGGGAGAGATAAGTTAGGAGTTTGGGATTTACAAGTACACACTACGATATGAAAAATAGATAATCAACAAGGGTGTACTATATAGTACAGGGAACTACACCCAATATCTTTTAATAGCCTGTAATGAAAAAAAAATCTAAGAAGAACAGATAGATGGAACTGAATCATTTTGCTCTACACTTGAAGCACTGTAAATCAACCATACTTCAATTAAAAACAAATAAAGGAAAAAACAAACGAAAAACTCCAACCCCCAAACTCCTCCTCCAGAGTCTCCTTCACTTGGAGCCCAGCTGCCCCTCTTCCCTTGTCTCCCCTCTCTCAGGCCAGGGCAGCCTTCCCTGCCCACCATGGTGCCTATACTTGCCCTCACAAGTGATGCCAGGGTGTCTGCTTTCCTGAGCCTGGCCTGGGCCCATCTACCCTCCAAAAGCTGAAAAGAGTGACATTTCTCTCTGTTCCGGTGACTTGAGTGAGGGGCTGTGAGGAGTCAGTGGGCGCAGAGGAAGGTTTGCTTTTTAATGACCAGTAGCATCTGTGACATTCCACCCCTCACGTAACTGGTCCCCCTGAGTAGATTCCCAACTCTCCCAGCCCTACAGAACTCCTCAAGAGCTCAGAGAGTAGAGACAAGCTGTCCACAGCTGAGTGGTCAGACACTGACCGGCAGCCTGCTTCTGCTATTTCCTTGCTCCTTGACCTTGAGGGGCCCTCCAGCCTCTGTGCACTTTGGTCCCTTCACAGCTACAAGGGGGTCATAGCAGCGAAGCAGGAGAGAAGGGGGCAGGGCACAATCTGTGAAAGAATGACACAGCCTGAGGACAGGACATAAACTGAATGGGATCAAACACATCCAATATGGCAGACAAGTCTACCTCCACTAAACCTTGAGCCTAAGTACAGCTCATCATAACAGGTCAGCAAGCTAAATGACACACCCAGAGGCGCCATGACAGTTCCAAGGCCAGCCATAAAGGTCAAAAGGTGGGTGATGGCCCAGTTCCTAGAAATGTCCCCTTCCCCCAAAATAGCTCTTCTACTCATTAAGCCTATGAAATTACCCAGCCCTATTAAAAACTGCTGACCCCTTACTATGAGACCACTCTTACCTTCTGAGATGGCCCACTCTCTGTCTATAGAGTATGGCAGTTTAGTCGCTAGGTCTGTCCGACACTTGTGACCCCATGGACTGTAGCCTGCCAGTTTCCTCTGTTTATGGGATTCTCCAGGCAAGAATACTGGAGTGGGTTGCAATTTCCTTCTCCAGGGAATCTTCCCGACCCAGAGATTTATCCTGGGTCTCCTGCAGGTTCTGGGAGAGTTGGAGGCAAAGTCTCTACTGACTGAGCTACAAGGGAAGCTGTAGCTTAGAGTATGAAAGTGAAAGTGATAAGGAAGCTGTGGTATATATACACCATGGAATATTACTCAGCCATTAAAAAGAATTCATTTGAATCAGTTCTAATGAGATGGATGAAACTGGAGCCCATTACACAGAGTGAAGTAAGCCAGAAGAATAAAGAACATTACAGCATACTAACACATATATATGGAATTTAGAAAGATGGTAACGATAACCCTACATGAAAAACAGAAAAAGAGACACAGATGTACAGAACAGACTTTTGGACTCTGTGGGAGAAGGTGAGGGTGAGATGTTTCGAGAGAACAGCATCGAAACATGTATATTATCTATAGTGAAACAGATCACCAGCCCAGGTTGGATGCATGAGACAAGTGCTCGGGCCTGGTGCACTAGGAAGACCCAGAGGGAGCGGGTAGAGAGGGAGGTGGGAGGGGGGGATCGGGATGGGGAATACATGTAAAACCATGGCTGATTCATGTCAATGTATGACAAAACCCACTACAATATTGTAAAGCACTTAGCCTCCAACTAATAAAAATAAATGAAAAAAATAAAATAAAATAGAAAAAAGAAAAGAAAGTGAAAGTGAGAGTCTAAGTTGCTCGGTCTCATCCAGACTCTTTGCAACCGCATGGATAGAATTCTCCAGGCCAGAATACTGGAATGGGTAGCCTTTCCCTTCTCCAGGGGATCTTCCCAACCCAGGGATCATAACCAGGTCTCCCACATTGCAAGTGGATTCTTTACCAGCTGAGCCACAAGGGAAGCCCAAGAATACTGGAGTGGGTAGACTATCCCTTCTCCAGCAGATCATCCTGACCCAGGAATGGAACTAGAGTCTCCTGCATTGCAGGCGGATTCTTTCCCAACTGAGCTATAAGGGAAGCCCATGTTTCTTTCTCAATATATCCACTTCTTACTTTTCACTTTGTCTCTCACTGAATTCTTTTTCTGTTGAGACTAAGAACCTGAGCTTCATTAAGTCCTGAGACCAGATATGTGATCTCAGTTAAAAGGCCATGGGTTTAAGCCCCAGTGAGAAGTGCATGGTTTCAGCAGGACTTACTTCATCTGGTCATGAGAAGTGCTAGGTCATGAGAAGTCGCCAGCCTGCAGTGGTGATAGTGACAGTTAATGTTAGAGTCTGTGGCTCCTGGCACCTCAGAGCACAGCCAGCAGAAGGACTTGCCTGCGTGGAGTTTTGGCTTGGTGATCCTGTATTCCAACTATCTCCACTTTCATTCTTCACCTTCCCAGAAAACCTGTCCATATGGACTCAGAAATTCTGGGGTCCCTGGGACTGCAAAGATGCCTGGAAAGTGGGTGCTTAGGCATAAGTGTCACATTTCAACTGGAACTTGCTAAATTGCTTATATTTGTATTAATTACAGTTTACAAAACACCCTCACAATAATTTTCTCACTTGTTTTCACAACCACCATACAAAGCAGATTTTTCCCTATCTTCAGAGATGAGAAAGCTGAGATTCAAAGAGGTTAGGGGACTTACCTAATGTCACAAGGCAAAGGGTAGCAAAGAGTCAAAACCAGGAGTTCCAGTGGAAGCCCTGTCCACAAAGCCAAGGTCTTCCTCAGCTGAGTGCTCCCACGCAGCCAGCATGGGCTGACAGCTGGTGGGCAGAATGAAAGAAAGTTCACGCAGGTCCGGCCTGTCCCAGCCAAGCTTCCATTCTACATGGGGACAACTGAAGCTCTACAGTCCCTGGTACATAGGGTGGCCAAATCTCTAGGACATTGTACAAGGAATTCTTTTTATTTCCTTAAAGGACATATTGTGATGATGAGCTGTGCCTCTGGCGAGCATGCATGTGGATGCAGTGAGGAAAGCTTTGTGGCTGGTTCTCAGCTTGGGGAGGGAGGTGGCCTAGTTGAGGGGACCCTTGGTCCAAGGCAAACTCAGGGGACTTTGTCACTGGGCAAAGCAGTCCGGGCTCACCTAGACATGACTCAGTTTTTTAACTCGTCAAAAGGGGATCATCAGAGTACCTGCCTCATAGGGTTATTCCACAAATAAAATGAGACGATCTATGTACGGTATTTCAGAGCTTCCCTGGTAGCTCAAACAGTAAAGAATCTACTTGCAATGCAGGAAACCCGGGTTTGATCCCTGGAGAAGGAAATGACAACCCATTCCAGTATTCTTGCCTGGAGAAACCCATGTACAGAGGACCTTGGCGCGCTACAGTCCATGGGGTCACAAAAGAGTCAGACACGACTGAGAAACTAACACTTTAACTTGCTTTCATGTAAGATATTTAGCATGTGTCCAAAATTATCAATATTATCTACCCAAGCAAGCTCTGTTCCACTTCGACTATCATTAGTATTAAGCAAATTCAACATTAGCTGATGCCACATGCTTTGTACAAAGATTGGGTCATATCAGATTAACTGCAATTAACCACTCCAAGTTGGATATTCTTTATTCCTCATAGATTATACATAGACTTGAAATCCAGGGAGCACTAAAAACATCACCGCATTGAATGGCAGAGAGAAAAATTATAGTCAGAGTTTTTTACAATCTCAGTCACAAAAGAGGTTTTGGAGAGAATGCTCCATCATAAAGACATTTTTTATGTCTACTATTTCACTTAAATGTCAGATTAGAGAGTAGACTTTAATTAAAGTTTTTAATAAGTATGCTTCATCTCTATTTCATATGTGTTTAGGAAGTTTTGTAAAATCTACTAAAATACAGTAAAATAGATTAAGAAGGTGGGATGATGGCCTTTTTAAAAATTTTTTGAAGAATATATAAGAAATGGCAATTTCCTACTGTTATTATTTTGTTCATTTTCAAAAAACAAGAACTTAAAATAAAAAGATATTCAAGAGAAGATTTTCTCAAATACTGAAGGTAAACTATTTTCACATTGTGATGGCAACTTGGGTCACTCATCATTTTTAATAAACTGATTAATGACTAAGAGTGAACAAAATAGGGAAGTGATTAATCAAGTGGAATTTATGTTATTTTAAAGCTGGAATAAAAGTCTATGGGACAGAAAAAAAAAAAAGCCTTTGGGGACTTGGCCAAGTTCTTCAATCAGGAGGCTGAGCAGAATGGCTGCTCTCAGGAATCAGCATCCGGGCGCACAGACAGAGCCTATTAAAAATTAACAAAATAGTTTGGATGACTATTTTAAGCACTGTGAATTGGCAAATGGTAAGTACCTAGCTGAACAGATGATGGGTTTGGATTCTTAATAGCCAATTGTGAAGGAAATGGACCACAACAGGCTTTCAGACACAGAAGTGGCCCACGACACAAAGACTGAGGCTGGGGTACATCGCAATGTATGATCAGCGATTCCCCGGGGAGCAAACGGGAAAAGCCCAGTCTAATGTCCCCTCAGTTGCTGAGAATTTTCTAGGAAACTAAGGGTAAATCTGGAACTGGCGGTGGAAACATGGGTCACCTCCATTGCAGTGGGCCTTAGGAACGGGGACACACAGTAACAGGCAGAGGCTATCACAGGCGTTATGCAACGGTTTAGTAGTCTGGGTGTATGTGTATGTGTGTGTTTTCTGATGTTCTGACACCTTGGGGCCTGGATATACCTAGAGAGAATGGCCCCTCGAGCGAGGGCTGTCAATTTCCGGGTCTTTGAGCTTGCCTCTCATATGCAAACCAACCCATCCAACCCCCTCCTCTACCAGGCTCCTACATTCAGGGTCACTCCTCTCCTGCCCTAACCACCTCAGGACCAGATGCCAGACAACTGCCACAGCCCCCATTCCTCCCTTACCTGAATAATAATAAAACAGCCACGCCAAGTATTCCTAGCTTCAAAGAAGCCCCATCAAAATGTCATATACCCAGAAAAGGCCGGGCTGAGGAAGTGAGTCTGAGTTTAGAATGCAGGGCCCCTGTGCCCGCATGAGTAACCTGGACTTTATCCTGCAGACATCAGAGAACCTCTGCCACCTCCTGAGCCAAGGGCAAGGAGGAAGATGTCCTGGAGGAAGATGGATCTGGAGGAAGATGGATCTGCTCTGGGCTGCAGTACATGTGGTGGAGGCAGGGGGGCCTGTGAGGAGGCTGGGGTAGCTGCGTAGGCAAGAGGGCTGGGCCCAGGGCCCTTGGAGAGCGAATAAAAAGTGCAGCGTAGATCACAAGGGCAAGATCTGCCAACCAGCAAAGTGCGGTGGCAGGAGAAGAAGAGAATGATCAGAGCTTCCAAATGCCAGCCTCTCCAAAGACAGGGGCAGGAATAGGAGTGAGGAAAAGAGGAGAACTTTGGAAGTAAGGGGCTAATTGGCTTCTTCATTTCCTCTTTCAAACGAGGATGCTAGTGACCATCATGTTTGCCTTCATCCCACAAGCATTGACGGGCCTAGCACCTCCCAGGCCCTGTCCTAGGTGCTGAGGAGAAGCAGGGAATGAGCAAACCCCAACCAGCCACCTGCACAGAGCTTATATCCCGGTGGGGAAGATATTTTATAACATCGTGCTGGGACTTCCCTGGTGGTCCTGTGGTTAAGAATCCACCTTGCAATGCAGCAGACGCGGGTTCAATCCCCAGTGGGGGACTAGGAGTCCCACATGCCACGGAGCAACGAAACCTGAGTTCTGCAACTGCTGAAGCCCATGCACCACAGCTAGAGCGTCTGTCTGCTGCAACATGAGATCCCACATGACACAGCTAAGACCTGACACAGCCAGTGAATTAAATAAATAAATAAATAAATATTAAGAAAACACACTGCTGCTTCTTTAAGGAGCATCATAAGCCAGAAGCTGCAGGCCAGACTCAGCTGCATGCCCTTCTCCAGTGACTTGCTGTTCATTTCATCCTTGAAAACACGTTCACATCTGCCTCATCAACCTCATTCTCGCTGACATGAAGATAGCATCAGGGCTTTTAGCGGACAAGCCAGAGTCAGTTACACTAACTTAGAAATCCATATTTATTTATTTTCCCCTTCAGTGTATCCAATAAGTGCTAATAAAAAGAGATGAAGGAGTCACGTGGGTACTCCTTCACACTCCAGATGGGTGTGAGCGAATCTCCCAGCCTGAGGAGGGCAATTCCTCAGTTATTGCCTGATTCTGTTCCTCCCTGAAGGCAGGAAAGTCCTCTCCATTGGCCAGGACTGTCCTTTCCATCCTTCCCAGGGTGCAACAATCAGCATTGCTTATGTCTGACTTCTACCTGCAGAATGATCATTTTGCATCGGATTCCTTCTCCAGCACCAAGCCTGGGAGCCACAGACCAACAGCAAAAGCCACAGGTTAGACACGGCCAGACAGGCACCAGCTGGGTGAAGCCATGCGGTGTCCCAACAGCAGGATGCGTGCTTCCCACCTGGGTGTCACCTCTGCCCTCTGACATCTCCCCTGGCTGTGGGTAAGAGCCGCTGTCTTTCCTCGGTCTTAGGCAGCTCAGGCTGCATCAGATAGCAGCTTCAACCACAGACAACTACTCCTCACAGTTCCGGAGACTGGGGCCCGACATAAAGCTGCCGGCCAGTTTCCTTCCTGGTGAGGGCTCTCTTCCCGGCTTGCCGGCGGCGGCCTTCTCACCATGTCCTCACATGGTAGACGAAGAAGATCATCTTTCTCCTGCCTTTCCTTATAAGGGCACTGAGCCCATCACAAAGTCTCCATCCTCACAACCTAATTCCCTGCCCCAGGCCCCATCTCCAAATACTATCACATGGGGGTTAGGGTTCCAATGTCTGAATCTGGGGGGGAACCCAATCATTCAGTCCATAGTAGCTTCCTTGGCCCAAAGGCCATGAATGAGCCCTTCAGTTTCTCTCATCATGGATGAATTTGTGTTGACATTTTTTTTAAAGCCAAACAGAAGGTAAAAGGTTTTACTACTTAATAACACCAATTTTATCATCACTTAGCATAACTTCCTTCTGACAATTTTATCATCACTTACAATAACTTCCATTAGGGTAATAAGGCATTAAGTAGATGTTGATTGCAAATAATCTGCTTACATTCACTAATTATATGGAGACTGATTTTTTTCCTCCTGTTTAAAATGTAATTTTAAAACATCAATACTTCCTAAATACAAGACTTATCAAAGTGAGGAGACACTTTGGCCTCAGAGATAGAAAACGAGATTTTCATATATTTGGCAAGTGCCCGATTACAGGATGAACATAAATGAAGGATTCATCTTCAGCAATAACGTAAATGACTCACTCTGGCTGATTTGCTCTCACCTTCTCTCCCTTGGGGTCAAATTAATATGTTTACTCCCGACAAGCCATTTTATACAGCAGAAAATATTGATGCCTGGCTGCCGTCTCACAGGGTGGGGAAGGGGGCAATCTAGCACATGGTCTTTATAGAGATTAAGTATAAATTGCCAGGCTCTGAATTTTACGAGACTTCCATAGCTGCGAAGTGCTAGTTTAAGTGAGGTGTAGAGGGGCTCTGGCTACATTATATTTTTATTTAAGGCTGCTATAAAGTTTTGTAAGGCTATCCATTACAACCCTGGCTTTCAGGTGGCTATCATAACTCAATGGGGATAATGATACTACTATTACTATGACTACTGGCAAATTGCTACCTGAATATTGGCAAGAACATAGATTCTAATTATTTGTTCTCAATCTGATAAAAATAACCTTTGGTTATTTTCAAGTTTATAAGATCAATAATGGCCAGACCCGGGTTATCAGAGACTTCCTTTAAGGTTCTTCTGCAATCAGAAATGATTTCATCAACGAACATTTTCTAACATCTTTTTCAGTAATATATTCAGATCTCGTTAACTTAGTGGGAATAAAAAATAATTCAGATTTCAGTTAAAAAAATGACAATGATAGTTTGCACTGTATAATATTTTTAACTATTTAAAAACAATTTTCTTCTCTCATTCTCTCTTTAGAAGATCCTGAGCATTAGTTGAACACATCTTATGTGTTATATTTTATGGAATGGGCAGGTATTCCCTGTTTTATAGATAAGGAACCAAGGTTTAGAGAAATCAAGTGACTTGCTCCAGGCCATATAAGTGACTTTCCACAGTGAGAACAGAAAGACTTAGGTGTCCTGATCAATAGCCTTTCAGCTACAGAATGTGAGATGCCTACGATGACAAATGTACACACACTCTTTTTAATGTACTTTCATCACAATCTCCCGAGAGGGGGTTGTACATGAGCACATGACTTTGAGTGTTAGACCTTGCCCAGTTTGGGCCGATGCCAAGGGCCTGGCCTATCACATGCGGCCTATTTTGCGCACAGTCACCATCAGATCCACCATGCAGAAGAGGTTTGAGAGAGCTAGCTGTCCTGCCCCGGCACACGTGGCCTGGGGCACACGAGAAGTAGCTGCAGGGACACCAGTGGCATCACTCCTATGCTGGATGACTCTGCCCCGAGATGTACCTTTCAGACCAGCCACTCTGGTTTCGACCCCTGCCAGCAAAAGCAATTAAAGGTGGGCATAAGTTCTGTCTCCCAGGAGGTTTCCAAAGAGCAAGTAAAAAATTTAGCATAACTGAAATTCTCAAGTCCACTAACACTTGAACTTGTGTCTACCAACTGCAAACTGCTACCCCCAGGATGTACTGATTCCCACTGACACGCTGCTACGATGCTTGATATCTGGGAATTAGGAGAGGGGTGATGGTCAAGAAAGTTTAGATCAAAAAGACTCAAGAACTGTATAGTACAGGGAACTATATTCAATAGTCTATGATAAACCACAATGGAAAATAATATGGAAAAGAATATCTATGTGTATAACTGAATCACTTTGCTATATGGCAGAAATTAACATACATTATAAATCAATGATACTTCAATAAAATAAACTTAAACAGACATATAAAACAAACTTACGGTTACCAAAGAGGATAGTGGGGTACAGGGGGAGATAAATTAGGAGTTGGGGATTAACATATACACACTGCTATGTATAAAATAAACAACAAATACCTACCATATAGTGCAGGAAACTATATTAGATACCTTATAATAACCTATAATGGAAAAGAATCTGACAAAGTATTTACATATGTGTATTTGTATATTTATATACATATATATATCTGAATCACTTTTCTGTGCATCTGAAACTAACACAACATTGTAAATTAAACATACTTCAATGGAAAGAGGCTTCCCAGGTGACTCAGTGGTGAAGAATCCACCTGCCATTGCAGGAAACTCACGTTAGAAACCTGGGTCGGGAAGATCCCCTGGAGAAGGGCGTGACAACCCACTCCAATATTCTTGCCTGGGAAATTTCACGGACAGAGGAGCCTTGAAGGCTATAGTCCATCCGGTCGCAAAGAGTCGGACATGACTAAGTGCACACAGATACACACACACACAATTTAAACAATGGTTCCAAAAGAAGAAGAAGAAGATTCTAGCCAAAAAAGGTCAAGAAACTCCTCTATACAAGATTCTTCCTCATTTGCTGTCTGTCCCCTCTGTCTACACAGCCCACAATGACAGCCAGGGGTCCCAGGGCAGATCCAGAGCCAGAGAAAGCAGGCTTGTCCACATATTGCCAGAGACGCACACTCCCAACCTGAACTGTCAGGTGACTCCCACCATAGCATCCTCCTTTAAACAGCAGCTCGTATTCCTCAAGGTACAGAAAGGAACTGCTTGGCTTCCCTAGGCGTAAAATCACCACAGTGAGTATTTTTTCCTTGCCACAGGTTGTCTTCTCAAGTTTAAAGGTTGTGGTAACACATTCGCCATCAACCCACCATTGTGTTTACAGAGCATCCTTTGCAAGGGTTCAAATGAATAGATGTAGGCCCTGCAGGCCCAACATTGACAATCTTTATATTTACAAGAACACAGGTCTAATTATTACAAATTCTGCTACAATTAGGCCCAAATGTTCAACTTTCCACGTGTTCCTCTTAATTAAAAATGAAATGAAAAAGAAACCATCAAAATTATATAAATAAAAGCAGATGGAATGCAGTATGGGAAGCTCTTCTATGATAACATTCCCTTTAATAAAACCTATTGGTTAATTTGGTTGATAAAAGCAGTGTTAAAATTAAATAAGAATGAACATACACTGGGTAAACACTTGTGGTTTCCAGCCTGTGCTACCATGATAAAGGTAATTTAGCTTAAAAGCAGTCATCATCTTTCTTCATAACTGATAAAGCATTACTAATTGTGTGTGTTAATATGATACAATATGGAATTGAATCGAGATTTTATCTTAATAACATCTCCACTAAATTAAAGACGGCGTTGGATGACAGCAAAGATAAGTCTGTTTATCTCCTAGTAGGACATAAAAAAAAACTGTGAAGAGATCGTCCGGTGAGTATGTTCTCTATACTATTTTAGCTGCTAGTTGTATTACATTTATCATCACTGTTGTAAACAACACTTTCTGGAGGGATAATCTAGATAATGTTTTATGGAGAAAAGTAATACTTTAATTATGATACACAAGATACCAATCTTTTCCTTTCCATGTCTGATAGGATATTTCTATAAACAAGATGCTGGGTAGAAAATGATTCGACTTGGCTGCAAGGAAATAAACATCCTTCACAGCTATTTCATCACCCCTGAGACTCTACAAGCATGAGATGGGCAGACAGGGGTTGCCACAGAGAGAACTCCCTGCTTTGTGGGAGCGAACGATAATGATTTAACTGCAAGAATGCTCGTGCCATGGTTCCCGTTCATCCCTTCCTCCAGACCCTGAGCTGTCTGTCAGCGTGTGACTGGGGTGTGCACAACCTGGGGAGGCTCTCAGCTGTGTCCCTGCCTGACTGGACGTGCAGGACTCCCTTCGGGGCACTGTCTAGCTGGAGGCCCGAGGCCTGAGAAACCCAGCTCCTTTCTCCACCTGGGCCTGGCAGGCCTCACCTGATGCATGCATCACTGCCACAGTCCTAGCTGCCCTGAAGGACCTGGAGAGGTTTTGAATGTCAGTTGTTTAGTCTGTGAATGTGTTTGTCTTTACAAGCACATGATGCAAACTGCTGTGAATTTACTGTGAGCAAAAGACCCCCCGCCCCTCCCAACCACACATCTCTATATGGCCTAGTGCCCTGTCGTCTCGCCTCTGGGGGCAGATAGCCCAGCCCCCCACACATGTGCAGACCTATCTCCTCACTGCCGATTTTCAGCACATACATCACACAGTCGTGTCTGATACAACACAGCACAAGTGTAAATAACCAGAGTTGTTATCAAGTTCTGGCTGAGAATGAAAGCAGTTCAAGAATAAATATAAACCTCCCCCCAAATATGTTGTTCACAAAATCAGCCTGCAGGAGCGGATGCCAACCCTATTTTTATATCAACCTGATGGAATTCTTAATACTCAGCAAAAAAGAAAATCAGAGTTTAACATGAAGTAGGAGATGTAATAAATAATGAACAGCACTAACAGCTTAGCATCCTAAGGAAACAGATGGAAAACTTCTCTCCCGAGATCACTGCTTCCAAAATTAGAGAAAGGGCTTCTGGATGTGTTCAGGGTGGAGAGTTCAAGCCTGAATTTCAATGAGGTGGGAATACTTTTTAGTAGGGCTGCAAGACTTTCCTGTCTCCCTTTTAGAAAACACAGAAAGGATGGCATTCATCTGCTTTACCCAGGACTCAAAGGCAAAACCTCAGGCTCTTCCAGAATGTTGGATTCAATTAAACCAGGGAAGATGCTGCTGGGGCTTTGTTGCCTACAGAAGTGTTACGATGCCATCGTCTGTCCAGGAAAAGAAAGGACCACCCATCCACATGCTGAAAGTCCTCAGAATACCAGAGCATCAGGAATACAGGAATGCTTTCCATGAGGAAAGCCTGACCAGCCACGGTTTCTTAAGGGGCTAAAAGGCCAGTGACCTTTCTCAGGGACCCTGAAGGCCTGTCTTCTGGACCTACAGCTGCAGCAGGGTGGACACCGTGCCAGCGGAAGAGTGAGGGTGAAGCTGGACTCTCTGCTCTGAATTACCTGGGAAGAGCACGCCTGCCTAAGTCCCTCTCTACTGCCTTTCCAGAAAGAAGCTAGAAAGAGGTGTGTCAGATGGACACGCCAAAGCACAGGTAATCTTGGGGGAGCTCGTAGGCCACCAATCCTAGTCCCTCTGGCTCTCCGGAGTCCCCCCTTCTCCAGCTGCCATCTTTAGGAAGTTACTTGACTGTACCACATCCTCCTGAGAAGCAGGTGCGTGCCTGTGACCTTCTTGTCAGGAAACCCCAGGTGGGCTCCAGCCCCTTCTGCATCAATCCCAGTGATAATGAAGTCCTTCTTTAGACTTTGGCTCCATAGCTGATTCAAAGCACCTCTGCCAGTATTGTCATCATCTCACCAACACAGCTTTCATACTAGAATGGCGCTCAGAAATTGGTGAGAGCAAAATTTGCATAAACAGATGATCCAAAATACTCTGGTTGGGGCTTGGGGCCATCCAGAGCAGTCTGGCAGAGAATGGCTTCCCTGGGAGACTAGAGCCTGATGTATCACTAGGTATCCCGATCCCAGCAAAACTTCAACAGGCTCTTGACTGAAATCTTGAGTCTAAAAACCATGAACTAGGGACACTGCAGATTGTGAGGTGGTCCAGTTTCACCACAGTGGTTCTGAACTTTTCAACCCGTGACACAATGAACACAAATGGATGGTCAAGCCAAACCCAAGTTGAAAATGTCAGAAAATAGGAGATAAGGTAACTTTCCTCAATTTCAGGAAAGGATAGGAAATGATGAAGTCAAAAGCATGTTTTTCAAAACCATAGCAGCTTCTCTTTTCAAAATTTCCCTGTCCAGTGGTTAAGACTCTCTGTTTCCACTGCAGGGGGTAGGGGTTCTATCCCTGGTCTGGGAACTAAGATCCCACATGCTGTATGGAGCAGCAAGATAAATTTAAAAAGAAAGAGGTCATCAATCCTGCCCAGTCTCAAGGGAAGAGGATCATATGAGGCAAGAATACTAAGAGGTGGGGTTTATGGGGGACACCCTATGTGTCTTCCTGCCATAGCACACAGTTACCAAAATCAGGAAATTGATGCTGTCTTTCTCAGGGGACCAGAACCTGATGTCAGTTTGTCCCATCATTGATGATATAAACTCTGATCATTTGGTGAAGATAGCATCTACTAGGTTTCTCATCTGTAGTAAATTTACCAATTTCCCCTTTGTAATTATTGTCATAACCTGTTCTTCATCAAATCTTTACCCAATAATTTTAGCAAAATTAATGATCTTTGCCTCATTCAGCTGTTCCCAGGATCACTGCAAATTTCGGAGGCTTTGTCAATTTCATCCCTCCATTTTTCTTTTATTAGCTGGCATTCTGCATCCTCTCTCCCTGCATGTATGTGGGTATCTAAGTATGTTTGCATGTGGGTTTGTATGTCAGTGCAGACTCACGGATTCTCATTATTTTAGTGGTTTAAGGTCTATTACTGTTCTTATTTATTCTGATGTTCAAATTGTTCCAGGCTTGGTCAGAGGGAACATTTGCATGCTGGCTCCTATCTTTTAAGTTCCTTTAACATCTCCCCATCATTCTGTGCATGCTTCCTTACTTTCCGGCATAACAGTGATCCAGGTCCATCTTGTACTCTCCTGGGACAGCCCTGGAATCAAGTCATTTTTCTTGGGAGTGCTGGTTCCTTGTCTCGGAGAATGGCATGTAGAAACCAAGATCAGTGTGCGTGACCGGCTTTCAGATAAATATATGGATGGTAAACATGGAGAGACCACTGCAGCGGCTGGGACAGTGGACACCAGGAGTGCTGTCGGTTAGAGGCCAAGAGCCCCACCGTAGACAGCCTGTCTCTTGTCCTGAAGTGTTTAGAACCACGCCAGACCCTTAATGGGTCCTCCACAACTACCTGGTTGATTGATCTGTCCATCCACTGACCATATTTACTGTTCGATAATAGAGCTGAAGTTACTTTTGTTGTTCAGTCGCTAAGTTGTGTCCAGCTCTTCTAACCCTGTGAACTGCAGCATGCCAGGCTTCCCTGTCCTTTATTATCTCCAGGAGTTTGCTCAGATTCAAGTCCATTAAGTCAACGATCTTATCTGTCTCATTCTCTGTCACCCTCTTATCCTCTTGCATTTATCAGGGTCTTTTCCCATGAGTCAGCTCTTCACATCAGCTGGCCAAAGTATTGGAGCTTCAGCTTCAGTCCTCCCAGTGAATACTCAGAGTTGATTTCCTTTAGGATTGACTGGTTTGATCTCCTTGCTCTTCAAGGGACTCTCAAGAATCTTCTCCACCAACACAATTTGAAAGCATCTTTTCTTCAGTGCTCAGCCTTCTTTATGGTCCAGCTCTCACAACAGTACATAACTATTGGAAAAACCATACCTTTGACTATATGGACTTTCACTGGCAAAGTGATGTTTCCGCTTTTTAATACACTGTCTAGGTTTGTCATAGCTTTCCTTCCAAAGAGCAAGTGTCTTCTAATTTCATGGGTTTATTAGATGTATTTTCCTGGACTTTTGCAATAGGTAAAATCCAGTGAGTGAGCAGGTTGGAGATCATCTAGACCACCCCTCCATTCAGTTAACAAGGCCTCTTGGACCTCAGGGGTCTTCCCAGGTGCCTCAGTGGTAAAGAATCCACCTGCCAAGCAAGAGATGCAGGAGACACAGGAGACTTGGGTTTAATCCCTGCATCAGGAAGATCCTCTGGAGGAGGGACTGCCAACCCACTCCAGGATTCTTGCCTGTAAAATCCCATGGACAGAGGAGTTTGGCAGGCTACAGCCCATGGGGTCACAAAGAGTCAGACACAACTGAGCAACTGAGCACACACACACAACCTCACCAAGGGAAATGCCATCTCCAAGTCACACGGGTACATGGCCAGCAGCAGAGCCAGGCCTGGACACCAATCCTCCTGGCTCCAAGCCCTGCATGTCCCACACCTCTCATGAGAACCATCTGTAATGAGGCACCAAAAAGAATCCTTTCCTTTAAACAGAGAAGGTTTTCTCAAGCCTCTCCCCTTACTGCCCTAATGTGGCCTGGCCTAGGAGCCATGCCTCCTTCCCAAGCCCACACTGGCGACCACTACCTGGATCAAGGTAATGGGCTTCAGCAACATATGTTTAGGGGAGTCACACCCCACACCAGGCACTGCAAGTTCTGAGTACACACACTACTGGCTTTCTTGACCATCGAGACCACCTGCAGGGCTGTAAGGAGGGTAGTGACTTGGGGAGGGACATGGCCTCCCATCTCCACCCTGAGGTCCTCGGTGTCTATTGCATGGCAAGAGTATGCTGTGTTACTCCTTATTCATTAAAAATACATACAATTTTCTAAAAGTCTAGATGAAACTATAGCTGCAGGTTACTCAGACCTTCTTCCAGGCCCAATATCTTGTATATTTCCTCTGTCGTCAACACAAACACCTTGCAAGGAAGCTATAATTAGCTCCCATTTTTCTTTGGAAAAACCTAGGGTCGAAGAGGTAAGCAGCCTCATCTAAGGTCACACAAAGGGGATGGAGGTAAGAGGGCTGGGGGCTAGCCCCCTCACCCACAGACTCTGAAGCAAGACGTCCCCCTGGACAGAGGTATTTGAAGGGGGTCAGAGGCCAAAAGGCTGATGTGCATGGCTGGGTAGCCTGTGCTCCCAGGAGCGGGCATCCCCTGGGCCTTTGCCTGACTCCCTTCACCAGCCTGTCTCCCCAAGCCCCAGCCAAGGGCAGGCTCCTCAGGCCAGGCTCCAGGCTGCCCTCTCTCTAGCTGGGGCATCTTCACTGGCTTCTTTCTTCCCGGAAGGACTTAGTTCCAGTTCTCAGCTTTTAAGTCCCCGAAAGTCTTCTGGCAGGGCCAGCCCATAAATGTCCCGGCTTGGCCGGAGAAAGCAGTAAGCCACACCGAGGTTTCCCTCACACGACTTGGAGCTTTGCCTGGACTGCTCTCTAAGGGAGGGAAGCAGTGTGGAGATGGGATTTGTCTGGTACGGAAAGAGTTCCAGGAAACACTCCTGGGATAGGACCTGAGATGGAAATAGAACCTATTGCTCAGGACTCTACTCAGGAAGCTTTGCCTGAAACACCTTAAACAAGCAATAATTTCCACCGTGAGACCAATACTCGAATGAAAAGGTGCTAATGACTCCAGACGGTGCAGGCATCAGGGTTTCCAACAGCAGCTAAGAGTCTGGATCTTTTGGAGTTAGATCTGGATTCCAGTGCCAGTTCTATGGGTTACCAGCTGTGGGACCTTGGGCACACCCCCTTAACCAGAAGAGAGACTAAACATGTTATCCCCTCCCAGGGGCCTGTCTGGCCTAAAGTTAATGAAGCCTAAGATTTATCTGTAGTTGTAGTTTTGTGTCACTTGTTTGGGAGGAGGTGCTCTCAAAGTGTAGTAGGGAAGAACCTCTATTCTTAGTCACTAAAGGGATGCTGCCTATAAACTGAAATTGTATATAATGGCCCATCTCTGGGAACCCTGCCTCCCAGGTAATGATCATTAAGCTAAAAACTTTTCTGTTTAGCTCACAGGAGACACTGTGAGACACTGACCAGACTGTGTGAATGACTACAGAAAGGAAGAAATGAACATATCCCTTCTGGAGGCTGAGCTGAGCCAGAAAATAGTTAACTTCATTCCCTCCCCTTTTAGTACAAAAGAAGCCTGAGTTCTAACCCAGGCAAGATGACTCTCTGGGACACAAGTCCACCATCTTCTTGGTCTGCCGGCTCTCTCCGGAATAAAGCCACTATCCCTTGTCCCAACAACTCATCTCTTGATTTATTGGCCTCACTCTGTGGTGAGCAGGGCGAGCTTAGGCTGGGTAACAGAACTGCATACACCCCAAAGCCTTGACTCCACTTCTGCGGTTGCTATGGGCCATTTATGTTTGGAGGGACAATCCTTACTGCCTAAGGTGTAGGTGCTATGGGAGAAGCAATAGCATTCAGAGCTCAGGGCCCGAGCACAGCCCCAGGAATCTGTGGACTGAAAGCATCATCGTCCATGAGGCCTCGGCTCTGACTCCTCCCCTTCTCCCCACCTGCCTGCACTGTGCTGTGCCAAGTCGCTTCAGTCGTATCTGACTCATTGAGATCTCATGGACTGTAGCCTGCCAGGATCCTCTGTCCATGAGATTCTCCAGGCAAGAGTACTGGATTGGGTTGCCATTTCCTCCTGCAGGGGATCTTCCCAACCCAAGGATCAAACTCTCATCTCTTAAGTCTTCTGCATGAGGCAGGAGGGTCCTTTACCCCTAGCCTTACCTGCCTGGGTCTCTTGAAAGCATGTACGTGAAAGCACCTGGAACAAAAAAGTGCTATTCAAATGTCCAAGGTGAGCATGTCCTGCCTTTTCCAGACCTTGCCTCCTGGCACAGAGGATCCCCAACTAGCACACACTGGCATCACAGGAGGGATCTGGGGAAATACAGATGTCTGGAGTCTACCCTAAGCCAATTAAATCAGAGACCCTGGGAGCAGAGCTCAGGCATGGGCTCTGGGTTTTTGTCCCTCAGCTGCTGCTGCTGTGTATCCAAGGTTGGGAATCACCGTCTCAGAAAGCCTTCCTGTGCCTCCCAGCCCTTGTTTCTGGAACATTGATCCTGGAATACTTCTCTTTGCCATTCATTTGTGCTTAGCATTCACTTCCTGGTACTGTCACTTGTCATTTTGTTTCTGCCTCCTAGGGTAGGTAGTATCTTCACACCCTCCCCATCTTCCCCTTGTCCCCTTACCACACCACCCCCACCAGCTCTTGGCATTTAAATATACCTCCAGTTGTGAGCAGGAGGAAGGAGCTGGCTGTCTGCTGTGCACCCAGGGACAGCTAATCTACTGGAAGATAGGAGAATAGCCACCACATGTGTCACTTTATGTGCCAGAAGCTTCCATGCTAGGAGCCCCATAAGATGTTAAGGTGTCCACTGGAGAAGGCGCTGATCAGTCCCAGGTTATAGGTGAGAGAGGTAAGGCTCACAAAGATGCAGTGGTTTGCCCAAGGTCACAGGGCTCCCCAGTGCTGGAGCTGGTCTGTGGCTCTGAAGCACATGCTCTTCTCTGAGGAGGCTGCCCCAACTATGGTCTAATTGATGCAAGGGTTGATCAGAGTGAAAGTGTTTGGGTCCAAGACTGGGTGCCAGCTCAAGCAGAGATCAAGAGGACAGTAAAACCGAGACTCGAATTTCACTGCACATGTTCCTGATATGATTAATACTTGTTTTGTGTGGCCAGGCTGAGAACCAAATGACTAACTCAGCTATGAAATCTGGGTGCTTTCCTGAGTTCCTGGAGAAATAAATTAATAATAAGGTAACCTATAAATATTTAATTGTCGATTAGAGGTTTTTCCTTTTTTGGATGGGAATCAACATCCTTTGATAATTGCACCTGAAAGTTGCAAATAATCTCTGACCCTCACGCTTCTTGGTGAAACCTATGTAAATGATCTCTTCAAAAATAAATCTATTTGGAGTAGAAGACCAGGAGGGAAGGATGAAGAGTGAAACCATTCTAACCTGGAGGTCATTTCACCACGAGGGTGTGAGGACAGGGCTGGAAGCAGGCAGGCAGTGGGTGCATAAGTGAAAGGCTTACTCTGTCCAGGCTGCCCCCTGTTCTCCTTTATGCCCAGGGGGAAAAAAAAGGTGAAAGTTGTCAGTCACTTAGTTATGTCTGACTTTTTGCAACACCATGAACTGTAGCCTGCCAGGCTCCTCTGTCAATGGGACTTCCCAGACAAGAATCCTGGAGTGGGTAGGCAATCCCTTCTCTAGGGGGTCTTCCCCACCCAGGGATCGAACCCAGGTCTCCTGCATTGGCAGGCGGATTCTTAACCACCTGAGCCACCAGGGAAGCCCTATGCCCAGAAAAGCGTCCACCAAATCCCACGTTGATCTCAGATGACTCAGAATTTCCTGCCCTGTTGTATGGTTGCTGGACCAAAAGCACGCGGCCCACCCGCTAAGGCAGTTGTTCCTCTTCAGTGGTTAGAAGTCTGATCCTGGAGCTATTTCTCAATGCAGTCCAGAAAGTCTGGTTCTGTGGGCCCAGCTGGGGCCAAGGGAGGGCTCAGGAATCTGTCATCTTAGTGGACATCCCAGACTCATCAAGGCTGTGAGATGCAAGCTTAACATCACAGACTCAGGATGCCTCAAAGGTCATGTGGTTCAACCTCCCCTTTTTGTCTTATCCCCCATCCCGTCAGGGGTCCCCTGTACTCCTCTCTGGGCTTCCAGGATCAACACCTGTGGAAAGGAAGGGAGGGGAGGGAGGCAGGATTGGGCCAGGTGAGAAGCCTGGCTGCAATGCAGACTCAGTGAAGGCCCACTCAGCTCCACAAGGGGAGTTCTGCAGCAGGAAGGGCCATTCAGAGCGGTCCCGAGCCAAGTGAGTGGAAAGATCCGTGCCTTTGTACCTCTGCCCGGAGCAGTTATTCCTGGAGAGGGCTGACAGCCAGGGGCATCTCCAGCAGCACTCCTGCATCTAGGGGAGGGAGTGCTGGTGGGGACCGGCTTGGTCCCCCAGCGTCCACCATGGTTCTCTCTACTACCGATTATCTGCCTCCTCCAGGACTTTCACAGCTCAGGACTATAACCTCCGACACATGCTGGGTGAATGCTCAGCTGAGGAGCTCTGTGGCTTGGGAACATATTCTCTCTCAAGGCATACAACATGCTTTAGCGGCTCTCCCATATAACGGGCAGGCAGGTGGCGCTAGTGGTAAAGAACCTGCCTGCAAATGCGGGTTGGATCCCTGGGTCAGGAATCCCCTGGAGGAGGGCATGGCAGCCCACTTCAATATTCTTGCCTGGAGAATCCCACGGACAGAGGAGCCTGGCGGGCTACAGTCGATGGGGTCGCAAGGAGTCAGATACACCTGAGCAACTTAGCATGTGCACACAACCTTCATACAGAGGCAAAGTCAAGATGTGCCAGGTGCAGTCCTGTGGGCCCCTCTAAGGACACTGTTGTGGTCATCATTCATTGCAAACATCTCTATACCCCAGATCCTCTGCTTAGAAAATATCCACAAATTCAACCCTTAAATAAACCCATGAAGCGGGACCTACAAAATCACTGTTCTCATTTTACTGATGAAGGAATTTTGAGATGTTCAGAGCAATTAAATACATTGCCTGATATCCCATGCAGTTGGTGGGTGAGCCTGAATGAGAGCTCAGGTCCCCTGGCATGCTGCTCACCAGTGTTAAAAATATTCACTTTGAAAGTTGGGTCCCAGGCCCCATCTCCAAAGGGGAACCGACAGAGAACCACGCACTGCTTCTGGGGTTGGCGTTAGTGAAACCTCATCTGGCAGCCAGGATGTCAGCTGCCCCTCTTAGATGCAGAGTCCTTGCTGTGATTGTCCACACGGCCTCAGCCAAGGTCTTGGCTGCTCTCCCTGTGACCTGTGACCTCCTCACGCCCCAGGCTTTCCTAAGCAGAAGAGGGTCTTCAGGGAATCCCTTAGATATTACATCAACCAGCCTAATCCTTCCTCACTGATAAAGGGAAATGATGTCACGTGGCAAATCACTTTACATGATTGTTCTTTTCCACTCCTTGGCAGTCTGACTCTTTTAAGGTATATGTTTAAAAAACATTCAGATATTTCAATAAAAATGTAACACACACACACATTCCTTTTTTTCCCAGACAGGTTTTTCTCTGAATGTTTTAATAGAAGCAGGTGGGAAGCCCCGAAATCACAGAAAAACTAATTAACAGGCATGGGTGGGGAATGACATCATTCAGCATCCTCATCAGCAGAGTCCTAGCTAGGCTGTCATTGTCAGCATCCTACCTAGGGTGTCCTCATCGTCAGGGTCCTACCTAGGGTGAAGGATCCCAGGCTTCACCTCGACGCTCCGAGGTACAGAGATGCAGTTGCATTGCTAAACAAACACAGTGCTGGGTCATCCCTCAGTGGCACCCCCAAACTCAACACACACCTATCTAGGCTCCATGGGGGCCTGCTCTTGGCCCTAAGAGGCCCCCCACCAGCCAGAGAGAGACGATGAAGGTGACCAAGGCCTCCTGACATTGAGAGTGCAGTTCATGTTTTCTTCTGAAGTCCTGGAAGATCTGTTTTATTAAAACTCCCCAACTTGGCTGGGGGCAGGGAGAGACCATCCGTGCTTCTCTTAACATGTCCCAACACTACTGCTTCCCAGGAGCAGAGAGACCTAGGTCAGTATGCTCTCTCCTCCTCTCTCTCTCCCATCCTACACCCCAGGGTCCCTCCCCCTGCAACAAATGCAGCCACTCATCAGCCACCAAATCCCTGTGTGACAGAAACACATACAACTCTGATTCTCGCAGCTGCAATATCAACCGAGAGCCCTTAGGTAGGCACTGACCTACATAGAGTTTAATATGGAAATATAAGAATGTTTATCTTTAAAAAAAAAAATCCCTGACCCACTTTCAGGCCACCAACACAGGTACTCCCCGGGTAAGGCAGATTCCTGTTGACTCCTACCCGTACGACTGTTAATATCACTAGCATTTCTCCTGGGGTTTAGAGTAATTCAATCAAAGCCCCCTCCCCCTACCCAGCAAGGGCCAATTCTGAAAAGTGCCTTAATTTATTTGTCAGAACACACAGATGCTGCTTCGAGGGCCTGAATTAAACCTGAATTCTCAAACACAGGCTCACGGCCTAGCAGTTCTATGCATCCTTCACAGGATGGGGCATTTGGGGGAAGAAATGAAGCTAAAGTATCATAGTGATGAATTTATGAAAGAGTGCTTGTTGTTCTTCCCTTCACTTTTCAGTTGCTCTAAGAAACTCCTTTAAAATTATTTAAAATAATTATTGTGTTGCATTAAATGGTACTAGCTGAGATTTAAATTCTCTGGGGAAAGAAACAGAATTGGCTCCATCCACATTAGTGTAGTTGAAAGAACACATGATTTGGAATTCATAGACCTGGGCTGAAATTCTGGCTCTAGCATCTAATCACAGCATGACCTGGGGTGGTCCTTACCTTTATGTTCTATTTGCTTCTTTTGGAAAATGGGAACCACATTTACACCTACTTCATGAGTTATTTACTATAAAGACCAAGTAAGATCATGCATGTGTTTTATCAGCTATAAAACTTTTCCTAGGATAAGGCATCTTCCTTCATTTTACATTCACTAGTAGGAGGGGTAGGGGCTTCCCAGGTAGAAAGAATCTGCCTGCCTGGGGGAGAATGGATACATGTATATGCATGGCTGAGTCCCTTTGCTGTTCCCCTGAAACTATCACAACACTGTTAACTGACCATTTTCCAGTATAAAACAAAAAGCTTCAAAAAAAAAAAAAAAAAAAAACTAACAGCAACAACAAAAACGAATCTGCCAGCCAATGCAGGAGACACAAGAGGTGTGGGTTTTATCTCTGGATCAGGTAGATCCCCTGGAGGAGGAAACGACAACCCACTCCAGTATTCTTGCCTGGAAAATTCCATGGACAAAGGAGCCTGGTGGGCTACAGTCCATGGGGTCACAAGAGTTGGACACTACTGAGAGACTGAGCGCTCTTGTAGTAGAAGGGGTAAAGCGAACACTGAGAATCAAGAAAAGTTCTTTTCTAAATCATGATTCGCTTCCCAGTTTATCCTGGGGCCCTCAGAGGTACTCAATCTCTGTGTTTATCTCCACATGTGGCACAAAATTAATTATAATTCATTCATACTAAAGTGTAAACATCTCTTGCAGGAACCAAGACTTTAATCTGCATTGCAAAGTTCTCTGAGTGAGGAACTGAGGATCTATTAATAATTTGGGAATAGGAAGGCATATTGGATTTCCCAAAGTCCACTAATAGGGAATCCTACTTGTCAATGGAAATATTAATTTTGAGGAAATCACAAGCTGCCTGCTTGTGGATACTTAAGGAATGGCAGAGATGTGATCTGAAATGAGTCATTTTCCACAAGAACCCAGGGTAACTGTTACCAATCTCTTAATCGGCACCACCACACACTTGTCACGAATAATCACCTTCCTGGGACCCCTTGCAGCTGTGGTCCTGACCCAGGCTCCTCACGCTGTATTAACACCCAAACACCAAGAATATAAGAGGCTCTTCTTTTAGATGCTATTATAGATGGAATTGTTTTCTGATTTTTGTTTTTTGATCGTTCCCTGTAAGTATATAGAAATAACTGCTTTTTACACATTGATCTTTTATTTGCAATCTTGGTGAACTCATTCATTGGCTTTCATGGGTCTTTGAGTGGATTCCTTAGGGCAGGGGTCCCCAACCTCCGGAATCTAATGCCCGATGATCTGAGGTGGAGCTGATGTAACAATAACAGAAACAAAGGGCACAATAAATGTAACATGCTTGAATCATATGGAAACCATCTCCCTTCCCCTGTCTGTGGAAAAATTGTCTTCCACAAAACCAGTCCATAGTGCCAAAAGGGTCAGGGACCACTGCTAGGGTTTCCTGTATGCATGATCATGTCATCGGCAAATAGATATGTTTTATTCCTTCCTTTGCAATCTGATGCCTCTTATTTCTTTCTCTTGCCTAACTGCACTGGTTAGAACCTCCAGGACAATACCGAGTAGAAGTGATGAAAATGACAGCCTGGTCTTGTTCCAGTCTTAGAGTGAGAACATTCAGTCTTACTTTGAAGTATGGCGTTCGCTGAGGGCTTCTCATGGTTGCCCTTTACCTGGTTGAGAAATTTTCCTTCTTATTCTGGTTTGCTGAATATTTTTATAACCGATGTTTTGAATTTTGTCAAATCTTTACCTCTATTGACATGATCATGTGGGTTTTTCCCTTTATTCTATTAATGTGGTGTATTATGTTGATCAACTTTTAGGCGATAAATCAACCTTGCATTCCTAGGATGAGTTTCACTGGGCCATGGTGTATAATCCTTTTTATATGTTCCTGGATCTGATTTGCTAGTATTTTGTTGAGGATTTTTGCATCTGCATTGATAAGACATATTGGTCTGTAGTTTTCTTTTCTTATGATGGCTTTGATTCGGGGATTAAGGTTATACAGGCCTCATATGATGAATTGACAGGTGTTCCCTTCTTTCCTGCTTTTTGAAAGAGTTTGTAATTCTTCAAATGTTTGGTAGAATTCACCAGTGAAGCCATTTGGGACTGGACTTTCCTCAGTGCTTTTTATATTATTGTTATTAATCTCTTTTCTTGTTACAGGTCTATTCAGATTTTCTTTTTTATTCTCTTACCTAGTTCTTAAAGGAATCAAGTCACCCTAAAGTGAACAGGCTCAGAGATGCTACTGAGTTGATGCTTGCAACTGAGTCCTTTTCCTTTATCCAAGGAAGGAGCCTGTGGCAGCAATATCTTGAAATTTTCTTGAGCCAGTTTAATTTCCTGAAACATTTGGTCCAAAATATGGGCTTGTGAATGAGCAAACGCATGCTGGAACTAAATCCCCATCCTTTTGCAGTCCAACACAAAATGCAGCAGGTGTTCACTGAGATGCCCATAAGCTCTTCGCTAAAGCTGGAGAAGGCTGGCTGATATTACATGACTTCTTAGAGGTGGTCAGTTCCCAGGAAATGCATTTTAAAAGAAACAACATGCTTTTTTCCTCTTCCTCTTGGATAGCTCAAAGGCCTCTGAAGAGTTATTGTCAACAACCATCTCCCCCACCCCAGAGGACCAGAGCCCTTCAGAGTTGCCGCCATGGACTCAGTTTCTAGTGATTGCTTTTCCATTTCAGCCTGGCTCCAAGGAAGTGAGTTTCCCAGACTTCATTTCTAGGTTTATCTGAGAGTCACTTTCATTGTTATCATTTTTGTTGTTACCAATGTTTCATTGTTTCTATCATTACATAGAAATGGAATTATGGGCAAAACTAATACCTGTGGAGAACTTGTAAGACTCAAGAAATCCAACCACGTTCTCACAGTCATTCTTGGACCACACTTTTTGGCTTCCTTCCTGCATGGAACCCAGAGGCTCTTATTTTTCACTTGTTCTCTAAAGTTTACTCCTGAGAAGAGAACTTGTCAAACTGCTCCCATTAACTAGACTCCCTTTGTATCTAAGTTATGTAGGTCTCTTCCTTCACAAAGTCTGCAAAAGTAGGATGAGACCCCCACAAAAGCAGTAAGTGGCCACTGGGACGTCCACCCAGAGCCAGGCCACTGTTTTCTCCTCTCTGGGTGATTCCAGGACCTCCTGCTGCTCTCCCTGCTTCTTCCCACCCACCAGGGTCGACCCTCACCCCAGGGGCAGAGTGCCCTTGTTAAAACATAGTCAGAACATGTCACTTCTCTGCTAGGATTAGTCCAATAGCTCCCGATCTCATTCAGAAGATGAGCCAGTCTTTACTGTGACCTACGAGGCCCTCCCTGATGTGGCTCCCCACCTGTCTCTCTGCCCTCATATCTGTACTCTCCCTGGCTCTCCACCTGCTTCTGTTTTGTGGTCCCCTTAAACATGCCCGTGTATCTTCTCTTCCTTCTGCCTGCAACAATCTTCCCCTAGAGAGTCACAGGTTCACCCTTTTCCCGTCTCTAGGTATTTACCCAAACATCACATTCAAAGTGAGGATACTCTGCAGACACGTGGTTGCCAAGGGGGAGTGGGACGGGGGAGGGATGGATTGGAAGTTTGGGGTCAGCAGACACAAACTGCTATATTTAGAAAGGAGAAACAACAAGGTCCTACTGTAGAGCACAAGGAACTCTATTCAATACCCTATGATAAACCATAATGGAAAAAAAGTTTAGAAGAATGTATATACATGTATAACTGAATCACTGCTGTATAGCAAAAATAAACACAACACTGTAAATCAACTAGGCTTCAGTTTAAAACAAAGGGAGGTTGTTCTTGACCACTCTTTAAAATTTCATCTCCATCCCTACCCCTAAAACCTCTATCTTCCTTACATTTTATGCATCAGTTCTGTTATTGTCTTTCTCTCTGCAAGACTGTGAGGCAGAAGTTTTCTATTTGTTCACTGAAGGGATCGGGGTGGAGGAAGGACACCTTTTACACAGCTTAACATCCCATCGCCCAAGCAGGTACCAGTTGTCCCTAAGACCTGGATGACCCTGTAACAGAGTTTCCTGTGGATCCATTTAACTGGCTGCATGAAGCCAGGACCACCATGCTGATTAGACAATTTATGGAAAACTTCTTCTTCTTCTTTTCCCAAGTAGAAAAATAAAATTCAATGCCCAGAGAATTATTACCTCTCCTTTTAAAAAGATTAGTTCACTTTTTATCCTTTACCAAAGATATATAAAAATACACATGTATATAAAAAAATATATCAGACATGACTGAGCAACTAAGTACTGCACATACATAATATGTTTACTATGTACTGTTACGATTTCAACATATGAAATTTGGGGGGACACAAGCATCAGTGCGAGCACATGCTAAGTTGCTTCAGTCGTGTCTGACTCTTTGTGATCCCGTGGACTGTAGCCGGCCAGGCTCCTCTGTCCATGGAATTCCTCAGGCAAGAATACTGGAGTGGGTTACCATTTCCTTCTCATGGGGAGCTTCCCGACCCAGGGATCAAACCTGTGTCCCTTTATGTGTCCTGCATTGGCAGGCAGGTTATTTACCACGAATGCCACCTGGGAAGCTCACAAGCATAGTAGTGAAAGTCTCTCAGTCATGTCCGACTCTTTGCCACCCCCTGGACCATACAGTCCATGGAATTCTCCAGGCCAGGATACTGGAGTCGGTAGCCTTTCCCTTCTCCAGGGGATCTTCCCAACCCAGGTCTCCCGCACTGCAGGCAGATTCTTTACCAACTGAGCTATCAGGGAAGACCAAGAATACTGGAGTGGGTAGCCTATCCCTTCTTCAGCAGATCTTTCCAATCCAGGAATCGAACCAGGGTCTCCGGCATTGCAGGCGGATTCTTTACCAACTGAGCTATCAGGGAAGCCCAAGTAAATTCTAAAAACACTTTTTAAAATCACAGATATATAAACATATATATGGACCTGTAGATAGACACACATATATACATATGTGCTGTTAGGATTTCAATATACAAATTCTGGGGGAATACAACTGTCAGTAGTTATGGTAGATGCTAGAAAAAACACTTTTTTACCTCAGATATACAAACGTATATATGCAGTATATATATATTTTATGCAAGTAGGATTTCAACATATGCATTTGGTGGGGCGGGGGGACACAAGCATCAGTAGCTATGGCAGCTTCTAGAAACACACGTTTTTATACCACAGATATAACAAGCACACATGTATATGTAACACATACGTTATGTGCTAGGCGGGTGAGGAGGGCCAGTGGCCGGAAGCGGAAGCGTGTGTCGTGCACGCCGGGCCTACCCGCAAGGTCTGAGGCGGGACGTCTCCTGCAGTGGCCGCTTCAGGGTGTTTTTCACGTCCACAAGCTCTGAGGACGGTGGCGAAGCAGCAGCTAATCACTCGGGGAGAAGGTTCTTCCGACTGCGGTCTGGGGGCCATGGTCCCTTCCGCGGTCTGACAGCTCTTTGAGGACCCGAGTGGAGAATCTGACAGAAGCATGTTCTTTGGGAGAGAGTTGTCTCAGCTCCCATCGCGGAGGGGACAGCCTGCGTCACAAGCCAGAAGACAGAGCAAAAGCTGGTGGAAATGGAGGTGGTCCCGCAGACCATTCAGCATCTCATGACAGCTTGTGGAAGGAGGGTGGAGTGATCTAGCGGGCGTGCGCTCAGGTGTTCCCGGGACTGGACAGCGGGCCTTGCAGTGTACACCCGCCGCTCCCTCCCAAGGTGGGAGCCACGGACACAGCTCCCTGAGCTGGGAGAGCAGGGTGCCGGTGAGACCCTTTGGGGGCCGTAGGCGACTGGCCCCCACAAAAGCCTGTCTGCAAACGTGAGATTCTGGTGAGCAGGGGTAGAGATCTGCTTGCCAGGATGAGCAAGTAGCATGTATAAAAAAATATATACATAATTATAATAAAAGTTGATATTCATTTTAAAAATAAATAAAAAATAGATCAGTTCTCTCCTGATCGTCAATCTTTTTTATTTTTTTTAATGTGGACCATTTTTAAAGTCTTTATGGAATTTGTTACAATATTGCTTCTTATATTTTTGTTTCTTTGGCTGCAAGGTATGTGGGATCTTAGTTCTCCAACCAGGGATCAAAGTTGCACCCCCTGCATTGGAAGGTGAAGTCTTAACCACTGTACCAGGGAAGTCCCACCCTGAGCTTCATTCTATCCACCCTATTGAATGCTCTAACCAAGGTCTCTGCTGATGTCCTCCCATCAATCCTAGCTCTCAGTTCCCAGTTCTCATCTTATTCATCATGTCTTTCTTTACTTGGTTTTGAGGTCACCATTGTCTCTCCTCTCCCCTCCTACCTCAAGGCACCTCCTCAGAGTCTTTGGCTAGTTCCTCTTCATCAATCCAACCTGGAGTGCCCAGAGCTCGGTTCTCAGATTTCTGCTTGTCTCTCTCCACATCCACTCCCTATGAGGTATCACTGCTTCTAATTGCTCAGGACGGTGGAATTCACACCTCTAGCCCAGGACTCTCCCAGAAAAGGCAGATTCATAGCCAATTGCCCACTTGACATCTTTATGCAAATTAAGCATCATCTCAAGTTCATTACATCCAAACAGAACCTTGGAGCAAACAGGAGGTTTTCCATTCTAAATGAGTGGTACTTTAAACCAAATGACCTTTGAGTCATCCTTGGCTTCCTTTTTCTCCCATGCACCACCCAATTCTTCAGACTATATCTAAAATTCCAACCTTTTTTTTTTTTTTTTATAACTTTACCAGGATATTTCAGTGGCCCAGCTGACTCCCCCTGTTTCCTTTTTCTCCCCTTTACAATCTACTCTCTATACAGTAACTTTTGTTATTGTTGTTCAGTTGCTTGGTCATGTCCAGCTCTTTGCAACCCCATGGACTGCAGCATACCAGGCTTCCCTGTCCTTGACCGTCTCTTGGAATTTGTTCAGACTCACATCTATTGAGTCGATGATGCCATCCAACCATCTCATCTTCTGTCATCCCCTTCTCCTCCTGTCCTCCATCTTTTCCAGCATCAGGGTCTTTTCCAGTGAGTCGGCTTTTTGAACCAGGTGGCCAGAGTATTGGAGCTTCAGCTTCAGCATCAGTCATTCCAAAAAATATTCAGTGTTGATTCCGTTTAGAATTGACTGGTTTGATTTCTTTGCTGTCCAAGGAACTCTCAAGAGTCTTCTCCAGCGCCACAGTTAGAAAGCATCAATTCTTTGGCACTTAGCCTTCATTAAGGTCCAACTCTCACATCTGTACATAACTACTGGAAAAAACATAATTTTGCCTATATGTACATTTGTCAGCAAAGTGATGTCTCTGCTTTTTAACATGCTGTCTAGGTTTGTCACAGCTTTTCTTCCAAGGGGACCTTTAAAAAATATGTAAACCAATATCATCCCTATCATTCCACTTACATGCTCAAGTCTTTCCATCTCACTCATAGTTTCATCTGGTTACTAGCAATCTCTACAACCTCATATCCCCTCATTTCCTCCTAACTCACTGCATGCCAGCCACGCTGGCCTCCTGTCCTTTCTCTAATATATGCCTCAGGGCCTTTGCACTTGCTCTAAACTCTGTCCAGAATACTTCCTGTCAGATATCTGCCTGGATTGCTCCCTGCTTCTTCTTGGCCTTTTATCAGTTAGGCCTCTGAACACTCTCTGTCAAATAGCAAAGACTCCACATACCCCTCTCTTCCCCTCACCCTTCCTAGCACTTCAGCCCTGCTGACATATAATACATTTATTGCTTAGAGCTTGTCTCCTCTACCTACATGCATGCATGCTAAGTTGCTTCAGTCGTGTCCTACTCTTTTTGACCCAGTGGAATGTAGCCCGCCAGGCTCCTCTGTCCATGGGGATTCTCCAGGCAACAATACTGGAGTGGGTTGCCATTCCCTCCTCCAGGGGATCTTCCCAATTCAGGAATCAAACCTGCGTCTCATATGTCTCCCACATTGGTAGGCAGGTTCTTTATCACTAGTGCCACCTGGGAAGTTCTTCTACCTACAGGGGAAAACAAACCGCTTTGACTGGTTCACTGCTATACAGTCAGTGACACATAGAGCACACTTTTGCATCTTTTCTGTAATAAAAGAATTAATTTATAATAGATTTCAGAAACAATATGCATCCAATAGCAGAAAAATGATTAAGTCAATTAGTTTCACTTCTCAATGGAATTTTATGTAGTCAATAAAATCGATGGAATCACTCATAGATATTACACAAAGGACACAAACAATTTCCAAAAAGGACTTCAAATTGTTAACAGACACACAGGGGGAAAATATTACTCCACCTCACAACCAAGAAAAAGCAATTTAAAACAATGATGGGATACCATTTTCCCGTTATTAAATTAGCACATGTTTCTCTTTAAAAGTATATCACTGGGTTCTGGAAAGGCTTTTCAATGGTAAACTCTATTCTAGGGGATGTAAATTTATACACCTTTGGAAAAAAACTTCTGGACAAAAATGCATCATATTACATCAAGATGTTCATTCTTTTTCATCTGGTAATTCTGCTGGGAATATCACATAAGACCATAATAAATACCTTGGAGATATATTTATATTTCCATGGTATTTTCTATATATATATTTATATTATGGTGTGTGTGCATGCTCAGTCACTAAGTAAGTCGTGTCTGACTCTTTGTGACCCCATGGACTATAGCTCACCAGGTTCCTCTATCCATGGGATTTCCCAGGCAAGAATACTGGGGTGGGTTGCCATTTCCTCCTGCAGGGGATCTTCCCAACCCAAGGATCAAACCTGTGTCTCCTGAGTCTTCTGCATTGGCATATGGATTCTTTACCACTGACCACCTGGGAAGCATCTGTTGGTGTGTGTGTGTACACATATTTACTTACACATACACACACACACATATATATATCAGATAATCTACATGTCTCATGGTTAAGAAAATGATGTATCTACCTCATTGAACATTATAAAGCCACTAAATTGATGCTCATTAATGGTTTTATTGACTTGGAGAAATGTTTATAACATAACATGATACTAATTAAAAAAAATAAGCACCAGGTTATCTAGATAAAGAGTATAGAATGTCCACAGAGTGCCTTTAGGAACCTGGAGAAATTTGACTTCTTCATAGAATTACTGACTTGACATTTTCTATTTGTATTTCCAAAGTCTTAATTAAACTTCTCTTCAGTTATGCTTTGGCTGAGCTCTTTTTAGTTACAGATAAACGATAAAAATTTCACTCTGCCTTCCCTACTGCTAACCTCCATTAGTACTACACATAATTATTCAGGTTTATCATGATAGAAGTTTTGTGCTTAAGTTTTAATCATAAAGAATTGTTAGCATTTTAGTAAGTCATAACATTTCACATCTATTAATGAATATTAATATACCAGTTAGCCAGAAAGCTCATTCGGGTTTTTCCACAGGATATTAAAGAAAAGCCATACAAACTTTCTGCCCATCCCAATAGAAACTGATTTTCTTTTTTAACTACATCTGTTTTTCTCATCAAAACAAACAATAACAGGGAAATAATACCTCTAAGAAAACTCTCCCAAGTTCTCTCTTTTGGAAAAGACTCATTGATCACCATGGTGTGTGGAGTGTTGGAATCAGCTGTACTCGGAAAAGAAAAACTGACCAAGAGGGACTTTATCGAGTGGTTTCATCACCTGCTACTCAGAACCCAGGAGGAGGGGGGGAGGACAGCAGAACTGCCAGTCAGCCGCGTGGAATTCACCAAATAAATTTTAAACCCTGTTCTCTGTTGCACACCTGGGCTCCTGCACATGCAGAGCTGGCCTACAGTTGATCCAAAGAAATGAATGGGGACTTCCCTGGTTGTCCAGCAGCTAAGACTCTGTGCTCCCAATACAACGGGGCCCAGATTCAATCCCTGGTCAGGGAACTAGATCCCACATGCTGCAACTAAGAGTTTGCACACTGCAATAAAGACCCAGAACAGCCAAGTCAGTAAATTATCTTTTAGTGTTAAAAAAAAAATAAGTGAATGCCTTTCTAAGTTGAAACTTTTGAAATAGCTGTAGATGCAGAATAACACAGAGACACACCTTTACCCAGTGTCCCCCAGCCATAATATTTTGCAATACTATAGTACAACCCCACAACCAGGATATCAAACGAGGTTGATACAATCCACCGATCTTATTCAGATCACCCCAGTTTTACTTGCACTCATGTGTGGGTATGTGTTGAATTGCGCACAATTTCATCACAGTTGCAGTTTCACGCTTTCAACACGGCAGTCAAGATACAGAGCGGCTCCTCACTACAAGGACCCCTCTGTTGACCTTTTACAGACACCCACTTCCTTCCTCTGACCCTGGTCTATTCCTAACCTCTAGCAACAACTAATCTGTTCTCCATTTCTACATTTTTTCATGTCAACAAAAATATATAAATGGAATTATACAGTGTGTAATCTTTGGGGTTTGGTTTTTTTTTTTTTCACTCAGCATAATTCCTTCTAGACCCATCCAAGGGATTCTTCTAAGTAGCTACATGTGTCAATTCGGGTTCCTATTTATTGCTGACTAGTATACCATGGCCTGGGTGCACCACATTTTGTTTAATCATTGGAGGCTTTTAGAATGTTTCCAGTTCTTGGCTATTACAAATAAAGCTTCTACAAGCATCCATGTAGTTTTTTCCTATGAACTTAAGTTTTCATTTCTCTGGGATAAATGCCCAAGAGCACAATGGTAAAGAATCCGTCTGCCAAGGCAGGAGGTGCAAGAGACACAAGTTTGATCCCTGGGTTGGGAAGATCTCCTGGAGGAGGAAATGGAAACCCGCTCCAGTATTCTTGCCTGGAGAATGCCATGGACAGAGAAGCCTGGCGGGCTACAGTCCATGGGGTCACAAGGAGTCAGACATGACTGAGCGACTGAGCACACATGATAATTCCATTCAGTGTTATAAGAAACTGCCAAACTATGTTCAGAATGGCTGGACTATTTCACATTCTCTCACTAGCAATGTGTGAGTGATCCAGTTTCTTCACATTCATACCAGCATTGGGTAGTGTCATTATGTTCTAACTTTAGCTGTTCTGATCAGTTTACAATCACTTTCATTTGCATTTTCCTGAAAGTCAATGATGTTAAATATCTTTTCACGTGGGTTTTTTTTTTTTTTTTTTCCATTTATGTGCCTTTTGGTGAAATGTCTATTCGTGTTTTTTACCCATTTTATGATTAAACTGTTGTTGTTGTACTACTATTGAGTTTGTTTGTTTTTTTTAAAAGAGTAGCTTTTCGAAGCAGTTTCAGGTTCACAGCAAATTTGAGCAGAAAGTACATGTACCCATATATGCACAGCCTCCCCTACTATCAACTCTCCCCACCTGGAAGTGAAAGTGTTGGTTGCTCAGTCATGTCCAACTCTTCGCGACCCCATGGATTGTAGCCCACTAGGCTTCTCTGTCCCTGGAATTCTCCAGGCAAGAATACTGGAGTGGGTTGCTATTTCCTTCTCCAGGGGATCTTCCCAACTCAGGGATCAAACCCACATCTCCTACATTGCAGGCAGATTCTTTACCGTCTGAGCCACAAAGGCTCTACATATAGCCCCCACCTGAGTGGTACATTATTACAACCCATGAATACACACTAACGCATCATCAGCCAAAGTTCAGGGTTTATTTTAGGGTTCACTCGCAGTATTGTACATTTTATGGGCTTGGGCAAATGTATAATGGCATGTATCCACCACTGTAGTTTCAGACAAAATAATTTCACTGCCCTAAAAATTCTCTGTGCTCCGCTTATTCATCATTCCCTCCTCCTTAACCCCTGGCAACCACTGATCTCTTTTACTGTCTCCAGTTTTACCTTTTCCAGTATGTCATGTAATTGGAATCATACATGTAGCCTTTTCAGATTGACTTCTTTCACTTAGTAATATGCGATAAGGATCTTCCATGTCTTTCTATGACTTAATAGCTCATTTCTTTTTAGCACTGAATAATGTTGCATTGTCTGGCTATATCAGAATTTATTTATCCATTCACGTATTAAAGTATATTTTGGCTCCTGCCAAGCTTGGGTGATTATGAATAAATCTGCTATAAACATCCATGTGCTGATTTTTGTAAGGACATACGTTTCCAATTCACTTGGATAAGTCCCAAGGAGCAAAACTGCTGGAATGTTGAGTAAGTTTGGTTTTTTTTAACTGTCTTCCATGTTGGCCATACCATTTGCATTCCCACCAACATTGAGTAAATTCTGTCATTCCACCTTTTCACCAGTATCTGCTGTTGACAGTGATTTGGATTTTGGCCACCTCAATAGGTGTGTAGTTGTATCTCATTGTTGTTTTAATTTGCAAACCCTGAATGACATATAATGGGGAGTATCTCTTAACATGCATTTGTGCTATCTGTATATGTTCTTTGGTGAGATGTCTGTTCAGGTCTTTGCTCAATTTTTATTCAGGTTGTTTGCTTTCCTATCATTGAGTTTTAAGAGTTACTTGTATATTATAACTAACAGTCCTTTCTCAGATGTGACTTTTGCAAGAACACTTGTCTGGCCCTAGGCCCCAAATATGTTTGCTTTAATGTAAGAGGCAACTAAAGAGAGCTCTGAAAAATAGAAAGAGGAAAACAGAGAGACTGAAAAGTGGAAGAACAAGGCAACATGGCTGTGTTTTTCTTCTTTCAACCCGCGACCCATGAGATGAACGTGACACAGCCTTCTTATCTGGCAACTCCCAATTCTGCGATAGAAAATGACCAAGGTAACACTCCTTCCCTGGATACAACAGGAGTCCTGCCCCCCAAATACCAGAAGGGATGGATCAGGAACCCTGCCTACAAAACAAGGCAAGGGGAAGTGTTCTCCTTTCCTTCTGGCTTGAGACCCTCCTCCATCTAGAGATACCAGGGAGCCAGAAAGTCCTGGCAAAGGGGCTCTTCCATAGGAAGTTCTGAGCCAAAGAAGCATCTCTGTCTCCTGATAAAGACTCCAACCCAGAGACATCAGGTGCAGGGCAGCATCAGCAAGAGGGAAGCTGCCACAATAAGCACCCATCCCAGGAAGTGCTCTCTGCCCCCAAAGGCAGGGAGGAGCCTGCCCAGGAATCAGTTTACTTCCAGGACCTGCAGTGTCCCTTCCCTCCTTTACAGGCACCAGCTTAGAAGTTCCCTCCACCCCCTGTGGCAGCACAAGGAACAACCAGCGGAAACCTCAGCACCAGATAAATCAAACAAATCAAAATAGCACCAGGAAGGCTGTGAAATTTAATTGTTTTTGCAACCTTAGCTTACGAAATTAGTCTGGATGCTAAGCCTAAAAAGATAGTCACCTAACATTATAGCTAAAATGTCCAATTGCAGGTTAGTCACTAAGTTGTGTCCAACTCTTGTGACCCCATGAACAGAAGCCTGCCAGGCTCCTCTGTCCATGGGATTCTCCAGGCAAGAATGCTGGAGTGGGTTGCCATTTTCTTCTCCACTAAAATGTCCAGGATACCAAAAAAAAAAAAAAAAAAATCACGTCATACCAAGAGGCAGAAAAACCACAACTCAAGTGCAAAAAGACAATCCACTGAGGGCAATGCTAAGAGGAGTCAGACATGTGGGATTATTTAACAAGAATCATAAAGTAGTCATTATAGAAATGTTTCAACAATCAATTACAATTCTGTTGACACAAATGAAAAAAATTTAAATCTCAGCAAGAAACGCAAGTTATTAAAAAAGAAAGAAAGAAAAAAAAAGAACCAATGGGGGACTTATCTGGTGGTCCAGTGGGTAAGACTTTGCACTCCTAATACAAGGGGCCCAAGTTCGACCCCTGCTCATGGAACTAGATCCCACATGCTACAACTAAGACTCAGCACAGCCAAAATAAATAAATAAGAATCAGTGGGAAATTGAAGAACTGAAAAACCCAATAACTGGAATTTTTAAGTATTGGATAGGGTCAATAGTAGAGTGGAGATGTGAGATGATCAAATTTGTAAACTTGAGAAAATAATAACAGATTTTACACAGTCTGAACAGGAGAAAGAAAAGAAACTGAAATAAAAGAAAACAAAAACAAAAAAAAGAATTTCAAGGATCTGTGTGGCAATAATAGAAGATCCAACATTTGCCACATCAAAGTTTCAGAGGGGAAAGAAAGAGACTATGGCTGAAAGAGGATTCAAAGAGATGATAATTGAAAACTTCTCAAAGGTGGCAAAGGACATCAGCCTACAAATTCAAGAAGCTGAGTCAATCCCAAACATGATAAATCCAAAGAAACCCATGCCAAGACACATCACAATTAAACTTCTGAAAATAAAAAAAAAGAACAAAATCTTGAAAGGTGCCTGAGGAAAACAATACATCACCAAGATACGGATAACAAATTGTATGAGAGCAGGCTTCTCATCACCTGGAAACCACAGGTACCAGAAGGCAGTGGGATATTTTTTAAGAACTGAAGGAAAAGGACTGCTAACGCACAATTTCTATATTTGACAAAACTATCCTTCAGGATAAAGAGGAAATAATATCGTCAGTCGGCAAACACAAAATTTGCAGTTAGGAGACCTACCATTAATGAGTGGCTAAAACAAGTTCTACACAGAGAAAAGTAATAATGAAAGACAGAATTTTGGAACACCAGGAAGGAAGAAAATAACCATGGAAAGAGAACGCTATGGATATATACAATAGGCTATCCTTTTATTTCTAGGTTTCATAAATCATATTTCACTATGGAAACAAAAATAACTATCTGACATTTAAGTCAGTGTAGGGGAGATGAAGGCACTTCAGTGGAGGTAAGATTTCCAAGCCCCACTTGAAGTGGTAAAATGCTAGTAACAGTAGATCGTCATAAGTCACATGGTTTATGGTAACAGACTAATCACTAAGAAGCCGTTTCAAAAGGATACACTCAAGAACACTAAAAGCAAAGTAAAATGTATTCTAAAATTTGTGCAAAGCATCTATAGGGAGACAAGGAAAAAGAAACAGGCAAATGAGAGACAGAGGAAAGAAACAAATGACGGACTTAGTTCTAACATATCAATGCTTAAATATAAATAGCCTAAATATACTTAAAAGCTTTTGGGAGGAAACCATCAACAAAATAAAAAACAACCTACTGAATGGGAGAAAATACTTGTACATGATGTGATCAATAGGGGGTTAATATTCAAAATATTTAAATAGCTTTATATCTCAATATAAAAAATTTAACGGGCAGAAGAGCTGAACAGTCTTTTTTCCAAATATGACATCCAGATGGCCAACAGGCATGTGAAAAGATGTTCAACACTGCTAATCATCAGAGAAATGGAAATCAAAACCACGGTGAGATATCACCTCACACCTGTCAGAATGGCTATCATCAAAAAGTCTACAAATAACAAATGTTGGTGAGGATATGGAGAAAAAGGAACCCTTGTATACCATCAATATGAATGGAAATTGGTGTAGCCACTATGGAAAATAATATTAAGGTTCCTCAAAAGACTAAGAATTAAACTATATATGATCCGGCAATTCCACCCCTGATATACATACAACGAAAATGAAAACACTAATTTGAAAAGATGCATTTGCCCCAATGTTTGTAGCAGCACTATTTATTTTACAATAGCCAAGACATGGAAGCAACCTAAGTGTCCATCAACAGATGAATGGATAAAGAAATTATACACATACACACATACCCTCATGAAAAAGAGTTGAATTCTGACATTTGCAACACTATGGATGGACCTAGTACAGGATATTATGCTAAGTGAAACAAGTCAGAGAAAGACAACTGCTATGCATGATCATTTGTATGTGACATCTACCTACCCACCTAGCACCTGTATGTGAAATGAGACCTACCATATTCTGGGTCATAAGACAAATCTCAAAAGATGTAAAAGCACTGAAAAAATGCAGACCTTGTTCTGTGTCATAATGGAATCAATTAGATTAGACCTCAATAAGATAAAGAACACAGGGAAATCTCTAAACACTTGGAAATTAAACAATATACTTCTAAAAAAAGTCTGCTTCCCTGGTGGTCCAAGGGTCAAGAATCCGCCTTGCAGGGCATGGGGCACCGTTTGAGCCCTGGTGGGGGACAATCCCACGTGCTGCGGGGCAATTAAGCCCAGGCGCCACAGCTACTGAGCCTGCGCACTAGACCCTCTGCTCCCCGAGAGAAACCACCGCAGTGAGAAGCCTGTGCTCCTCACTAGAGAGGAGCCCCGCTCTCTGTAACTAGAGAAAGCCCGCACACAGTAACAAAGACCCGGCACAGTCAAAAATAAATGAATCAACAAATCCTCATTTAAAAAACCTATTGGCCAAAAATGGAGTTTCAAAGGGAAATTTTAAATGTACACAGAACTGCATGGAAATGCTCACCAGTTATTAAAAGTTTGAAAGGTTTATAAAAGAAAGAACTTAGCTTTCTTTTTTTAAGTCACTCATCAGGCTCTTTCCTCCCCTGGCTGAGTTATTCCAGTATATCTAACCATTCCATTTTCTGACTCCTCAACGAATTTTCAGTCTTTGCAACACAATCTCTCCTCACCAATCACAGCCTTCTCCAAGTTTTCATTCATATTATATGGTCCACAATATTCTTCTGCAGGTAGGAAAATTTAAAGGAAGGAATTTTTCCTCTCAGAGATGCTGTCACAGAGCAAATGTGTTCAAAAGTGTTAATAAAGTCTTGATTTTAGGAATGGCTCCTAAAGAGAGCTGGAAAGGCTCTAATGGGGTATAAAATCTGGCAATTAAATCCTGAAAGAATGCCTGAAAACCTCTAATGAGCTTTGCATGTTTCCTCTTTTTTTAAAAGCAGGGTTGAACGAGTTACGTTATTCACACTTGAAAGTGTGAAGCTTAGCAAAAGCAGGCTTAATGACGTTTCGGCCAAGTGCTATGAGAGAAACATGGTACTCAAACACTAATCTTCAGAAATTATAAAGAAATATATGCAGTGCTACAAATGGAAGCATTTTTCTTATTTAAAAAAAATCAGATATAAGTACATGAGTAGACATAGTTTTGCCTTCCATCAGGCAGGGACCCTGGCGAGGGTGGTGACAAGTTAATTTCAGGAGTATGTGTCTGAGAGGAGAAACATAGCACTTGCTTTATGACAAGTTTCACTTGGGGGCAGAGGTCCAGGCTGGCTTTGGGGGTGGTCTGAGGGCCACCTGGACAAGTCAGGTCTCTGGTTTGTTCTAGAACTGGCTCTTTTCCAGGCCTCATTAGGCAAGGTTAAATTGAAGCCGGTGGGTGGGGGGGTGGGAGACAGGTCAAACCACCTGGGGAATCTGGACAGTACACACTGGAGCCCTTCAGATTCAGGACAGCACCAGACTCATCCACACTCATCATGGGTAAGACTTGGAATTGGGTGGGTATCGCATGAGGATAAGACCTGATCTTTGCCCTTAAGAATTTTACAATCTCCATGGCCATGCCTTTGTTCCCGAAAGTTGACTTTCAGTGGGACGTCACACTCTGAAAGCTGGTAAAGAGCGCTGCTTGACTGTCTGGAGAAGAACCACCTTCCTATGAAACACAACCACCCTCGGATGCTGGCATCCCCTTCACGATCATTCTGTTCCATCAAGGCTGCAGGAAAGTATCTCGGTGATGGGATCTTATGACAGCGCGCCAACCCCTGGCTGGGCTAACGGAAGCCTGTGCTGGTGAGTGAGTGCTGCATGCTCGGTTGCTTCGGTCACGTCCAACTCTGTGCGACCCTGTGGACCGTAGGCCCGCCGGGCTCCTCTGTCCATGGGATTTTCCAGGCAAGAACACTGGAGTGGGTTGCTGTGTCCTCTTCCCGCGGATCTTCCCGACCCAGGGATTGAACCTGCGTCTCTCATATCTCCCGCATTGGCAGGCAGGTTCTTTACCACCAGTGCCACCTGGGAAGCCCATGAGCTGATACCTCTGATCTAAAAGTCACAATCTCTGCTCTGAACTTAGGGCATGAATTTGAAGCTGCTTTGTAGGCTCTGCTGAGGCTGCCACTAAAATTCATGGGCATGTCCCAATTACACAAATGTGAAGGGATGAAGCAAGAGCCAAGGAGCAGATTGGCCAGGAGGAGGAAACAGCCCAAGCCTGGAAACCACTGGTGCGGCTTTTTTCAGGAGATAATCAAGCCACGTGCACTAAACTGCAGTGACCTAGTATTCCAGCGACCAGACTGCTGAAGCCAAAAATGGACCATTAGAATCAGCATTGGTGAGGGCATAGGAAATAAATGGATGCTGGCGTCCATGGCTGACGAGAGTATAAATCAGTACACTTTTTGTTGTTTTTGTTCAGTCACTCAGTTGTGTTTGACTCTTTGTGACCCCATGGACTGCAGCACGCCAGGCTTTCCCTGTCCTTCACTATCTCCCAGAGCTTGCTCAAGCTCATGTCCATTGAGTCAGTGATGCCATCCACCCATCTCATCTTCTGCCGTCCCCTTCTCCCCCTGCCTTCAATCTTTCCCAGCACATCAGGGTCTTTTCCAATGAGTTGGCTCTTTGTATAAGGTGGCCAAAGTATTGGAGCTTCAGCCTCGTCATTGGTCCTTCCAATGAATATTCAGGATTGATTTCCTTTAGAATTGACTGGTTGTATCTCCTCGCAGTCCAAGGGACTCTCAAGAGTCTTCTCCAGCACCACAGTTCAAAAGTATCAATTCTTTGGTGCTCAGCCTTCTTTATGATCCAACTCTCACATCCACACATGACCACTGGAAAAACCATAGTTTTGACTAGACAGACTTTCATTGGAAAAGTAATGTCTCTGCTTTTTAATATGCTAAGTTTCCCATAGCTTTTCTTCCAAAGAGCAAGCTTTTAAAAACATATACACTTTTTAAAATAGATGTATTTATTTATTTGACTGCACTGGGTCTTGGTCATGGCATGCAGGATCTTTAGTTGTGGCATGCAAACTCTTAGCTGTAGCATTCGGAATCTAGTTTTCTGACCAGGGGTTGAACCCAGGCTCCCTGCCTTGGAAGCACAGAGTCTTGGCCACTGGAACACCAGGGAAGTCACAGTACACATTTTTGACTTGTAATATCTATTGAAAAGTTTCAAGGTCATACCTCTTGACCTGGTATTTCTATTTAAACCTCTGAAACCATTCTATAAGTGCTCTGAGACTCAGGAATGTTCCTTGTGGCTTTGCTTAAAAACTTTAAAGTATTAAAAACATATAAGTAACCCAAGCGAACTCTAAAGAAGATTAAATAAATGTTGGCACCTTCACACAGTAGAATACTGTACATGTCTTAAGAGTGAATTAGACCTCTTTATACTGATGTGGAAAGTGAAAAATGCAAGCTCAGAGCAGCTTGGCTCATATGAGTTCACATCCAAAATAATCAATGGCAACAGAGTTAATATCAGTGTGAAAAAAAGAGAAGGTAGAGAATTAATTACCAATTTTTGGCAGCCTGTCTCTAGAAGGGAAATAATGCACATTCCTGGAAACTTTGGAATTTTAAGTAACCTGGAATCATTTAATCAGCAAGAAAGAAAAACAACAAGGTCCTACTGTATAGCACACGTAACTCTATTCAATATTCTGTGATAAACCATAATGCAAAAGAATATAGATATGTTCAATTGAGTCACTTTGTGGTACGGCAGAAATTAACACAACATTGTAAATCAACTACACGTCAATAAATTTTTTGAAGAAAAGAAAAAAAAATAGGACTGTGTTGCAGTACAGTTCTGAAACACATCTCAAGCCAGTGAATATTACCAGGAATTATTCATGATGTTCTTAAACACATGAACATAAGAAGTGATACTTCACAGAGGACACGGATCCCCAGTGTGAATAAACAAGGGGAGGTACACCCAAAGCCACGTCGCAGGTTCATGTAGACTCCACATCACAGCAAAGATTGCAACCGGGAGACTTCCCTGGTGGTCCAGTGGTTAAGAATCCGCCTGCCAATGCAGGGGACACAGGTTCTATCCCTGGTCTGGGAGGATCCCAAGTGGCATGGGGCAAATAAGCCCATGTGCCACAACTACTGAAGCCCGACCTCTAGAGTCCATGCTTCACAAGAGAAGACGCTGCAGGGAAAAGCCAGCACAGCCTGACAAAGAGCACCTCTGTCTGCCACACTGGAGAGAGTCTGGGCTAGCAGCAAAGACCCAGTGCGGCCAAAAGCAAATGAAACTTTAAAAAGTGCAGTTGGAAGCATATACACTACCACATGTAAAGTAGATAGCCAATGGGAATTTCCCGTATGACTCAGGGATCTCAGACGGGGACTCTGTGACAACCTAGAGAGGAGAAATGGGGTGGGAGGTGGGAGGGAGGTTCAAGGAGGGGACATATGTATACCTATGGCTGATTCATGTTGATGTATGGCAGAAACCAAAGCAATATTGTAAAGCAACTATCCTTCAATTAAAAATAAATTTTTAAAAAAGAGTGCGGTTGGTTGTGGGTTTTGAGTGAGCAGTTTTTAAGTCTCTTGAAGCCTCAGTTGGGCGAGAAGTCCTTTTTAAGGTCTGATTAAGAAGAGCTCAGTGGGCGGGTACGGAAGTGCAGGTGAGAATTTCTGCTGGCCATGGCACATGTGCTGGCACCAGGGCAGTGCGACCTGGCTGACCACCACCGATCTAGCTAAACACAGACCCTCTTCCAGAGTAACCTCAGTGGACCTTCCTACTCCAATACTTTCTCTCTTTCATCCGAAGCCTCCGCTTCCCCAAGCTATTCAACTGAAGAAAATCAGAAAAACAGAGACAGACAGAGAGAAATGCATTAGGAAGAAGAAAATACGAGTGATGATGGGGACTGTCAGGAGGGAGGGCCATTGCAGATGAGTTACTGGAGGTGCAAATCACACTCACAAATGTGTGCAAAACCAACCAGGACCTCAAGAGGTAATACGGACCCCCAGTCCCAGAGCCTGCCTTCCGGCTGCCCCAAGGGAGCCTGCTCCACAACGTGGCCATTGATCCAGCCCAGGTGCACGTAGCCCTGGCCACCCCCATTTCCCCTTCCTACCCACAACCTCCGCACTGCTCCGGAAGCTGTGAGGTCCCCGCTGCACATGCAGAACTCAACAGCTCAGGAGCCCAAGGCGTAAAGAGGTGGGGAGGCGGGTGGGGGACAGTTCCAGGCCGATTCTCACCCTGAGAGCAGCTCCCGTGGCAAAGACAAGCCATCAAGTGAGCTTGGGACAGCCTTGTAGGGTTTATGCCTTTACTGCCAGCCAGGGTTGGACCAGGGAGAAAGAAAAAGCCACCAACAATACTGGAGCCGTTACAATGCATTTTGTGGGCCCGTTGGGCCAGCCTAGACTCCCCAGGTGGCATCAGTGGTAAAGAATCTGCCTGCCATTGCAGGAGATGCAGAAGCCTCAGGTTCGATCCCTGGGTCAGAAAGATCCCCTGGAGGAGGAAATGGCAACCCACTGCGGTATTCTTGCCTGGAGAATCCCATGGACAGAGAAGCCTGGCGGGCTATAGTCCACGGGGTCACAAAGAGTCAGACACCGCTGAGCATGCATGCACACACTGACCAGAGCCTGGCAGCAACGGTTTGCAGTGCACAGGTGGAGGACCACGGTGCTAGAGAGCTGAAGGCTGAGCGTGACTGAAATCTCTCCTGGGCTTGACTGCAATCGGGTGAGATTCCTGAAAACCAAGAATCTCCAAGATGCAATGAAAGAAGTCTCTAAGGATGTTTCAGTCACCCACAGGGATAGGCTTGGGAAGACTTCAAACCAGGAAAAAACACATCTCTGTAGTTTAAGACACCAGATTCTGGACTTTGTGCTGGTTGCCTTTGAAAACAAACACAACAGCTCATTTTCAACATCCTGCTAAAAGAAACCCAGCCTGTCTACAACAGTTCCCAGGATAAGGCTACACGGTAAAATACAGCAAAGCTGGAATTACATGCTTTCAGCCTAAACTAGGGCTTCCCCAGTGCACAGCTAGAAAAGAACCTGCCTGCCAATGCAGGAGATGCAAGAGACAGGTTCGATTCCTGGGTTGGAAAGATTCCCTAGAGAAGGAAATGGGAACCCACTCCAGTATTCTTGCCTGGAGAATCCCATGGACAGAGGAGCCTGATGGGCTACAGTCCATGGGGTCACAGAGAGTCAGACATGAATGAGCACACACACAGCCTAAAATAGGATCACAGGCTTTCCGTGAGACTTCCTCACGTCTCAGGAAACTGTCCAAGAACCATCTACTTATCAAGGGCAGTGCCACCTGCAAGGGATATTTGTGTTCTTAACTGACATATTGTAAACACACACAAAAAACCAGAGAGCTGATACCCTAAGCATAAAGTCCTAAATATTCGATGAGAATTAGATTAAGTGCATGTTGATTCCATTTAACCCACTTAACTGTGTTTTAGTCCTCCATATAATTGTCGACTGGAAATCTATGCATGTGAAAAAGCATCTAGGTTTTCACTTACTATCCTTCCATGTTTATAACACACAGAAGAAAAACATCCATACAATATGGGCTCCAAAACAAATGGAATCAAACCAAGATGTTCTTTGTTTGAGGGACGTTTTCTGAATTAGGGCCATGAAAACATTCATGATTTTGTGGCAAATTCACAAAATAGGATTTACCTTGATGACTTTGTAAAGCCTTGTGCTGTAATTTTATCTACAGACATTTCTGATTTTTCTGTCATCTGATATGCATTTTGCTGGATGAAGACATAAACATGAATTCCATTTGGGATTGTTTTCTTCCTCATCACTGTTAATTGTCACAGCACACCCACAGACAGACAGGACATGAGCTCACCAGAAGTGGAGCCGGGGTTCAATTTGCCTCAGGCATCACAAGCATGGCACAGCATCACACTGCATGGACACTGCATAGTTCATTCATTCATTCAACAAACACACCCTCCCCAGCTACTGTGCCCAGCATCCTATATGATGATGAGGAACCCTCATCATTTACATTTACCTCATATTTTACAGGGTAAAATAACCCATCCTAGAAGGAAAGCTGCTGTTGCTATTTAGTCGCTCAGTCATGTCTGACTCTCTTGTGACCCCATGGACTGTAGCCCACCAGGCTCCTCTCTGCCTGGGATTTCCCAAGCAGGAATCCTGGAGTGGGCTGCCATTTCCTTCTGTAGGAGGTCTTCCTGACCCAGGGATGGAACTTGCGTCTTCAAGCCCAGAAGGAAAGTAGCATAGAAGTATTTTTTCTATCTACGTTAATGTAGTCTATACACATGTCTATTCACCACCTTGTCTAAAATTATTTTTGGCAAACCCCACAGGCCAGTTTTCTGTTTGTTCTCTGAGGGCCCTGGAAGGTCTGCGCTGGCAGCAGCAGGACTTAATCAGGTCTCGTGGGCTCCTTCCTGAGGATCTTAACCTAGGACAGGGAGCAGAGGGTGATACAGAATGTCATTTCTAGTTTACTGCTTTTGACTAAAATAATAACATTCACTCTGACATAATGACTGCCCCAATTAGGCTTAAGCAAAGAAAAAACTCTGATGGAATACATTTAGTTGTGGGAGTGGAAACCTCTCTAGCAGTCCCTGCAGTAATTTTTCCGCATCCTCCCAGGGGTTGGTGACAGGCATGGTGCAGGCTGGACAGCCACAGAGAGGCTAAGCTTCCGAGCTGGGGGCAGGGGCTCCTCCTCGAAACCAGCTGCTTGCTGGGCACTGCACCATCTCTCCTGCCTTGCACCCCCAGCACAACCGAGTCAGGGCAGGGGTGCAGAGGAAACAGGGAGAGCTGGATAGCAGGAAGGGACTAAACAGTACTTGGGCTAAAGTTTCCAGAATCCTGCCTTGAGTGGAAGCCCCCAACGATAGGGTCTCAATCATCCGACTGCACAGAGCAAATAAATACCAAATGAAAGAATGGTTGGATCCTATTTCAAGGGCATTCAAATAAGAACTACTCTTATAACAGCCCACGTCCTTTCTCTGAGTGATGGTGTACAGAGGGCCTCATCCCACACAACCCTCTTTGTGTATAGGAGTGGGGTGTAGGACTGTGGTCACGATTTCTTGGGGTACTGAACAACAAATCAAGAGACTAGGAGCATTTAGACTTTAAAAACAAACAAAATAAAATGGAGGTTCCAATAGAAAGTCATTTTGAATTATTGTTCAAAAGTACAAATGTCTCTCCGCCACGACCAACAAAAGCAAGTGTTTACTCTGTTTTGCTTTTTACATGAAACTGTCAGCCAAGTTGAAAAACCCTTTTCATCCCTGGCTGCCGCCTACGAGGACACCTGATGCTGTGCATCTGTGCAGACGCTCACTCGGCAAGGCCGAAGCCCCACCCGAGAAGGCTGCTAGGATCTTGGGCTCTCGCAAAGACAGGGAGACATGAGAAGCTGATTACTATTCAGATCAGCAGCCAGGCTTGGCTGTCTGGAACTGACATCGCCACGTAAATAAAAGGGCATTCACTGCAGATGGAGCACGTTGTCACCTCCACCGTGGAAAGGGGAGATGCCTGCACCCACGGCATTTGTGGCCCCCATGTGGATATGTCTCCAGCCCCTCAAATGCAGAGGTCATGCTTTGTACACAATTATACATGCTTTGTGTAATTTATTATTTCATGTCACTTAGCACCCGCTCCATCCTCAACATCCTTAGCCAGCAAGTACCTGGACCACTAGATGTAGCATCTAGGCGGGGATGGGTCACAGCCTGGGGTCTGATTCTTGGTCCCTTCACTCACTTCCTGGGTTGTGGATTCTTCACATAGGACACTGTCCACTTGTCAATTATGACCTTTATCAAACCACAGCAGCAAAGCCATTGGCTCTGTGGCTTATGTGTGTGTGTACGTGCTTTAGTCACCTGGGTCGTCTCTGACTCGTTGTGACCCTATGGACTGCAGCCCACCAGACTCCTCTGTCCACGGCTTATGTGGATTAACGAAATGACCTCATAATAATAGCTAACTTGTATTGACCTCTTTCTCTGCACCCGAGACAGTGCTTCATATTCATTATCGCACAATAGCCCTGCAAGGCTGTTAGTACCCTCCTTTTCCAGCTAAGGAAGCTGTGCACAGAGAGCTTAAGTAACTAGCCCCAAGTCACACAGCCAGCAAAGTGAGGTAGCTCAGATGCCGATCTGCTCTGTTCCTGACTCCAAGCCTATGCCTTCTCCTCCACACGGCCTGGGGGGTAGACATAGCTCCTGTCTCCTACTCCCCTCCCTCGAGTGGGCTATAGCACCATGCTTCAACTTGTGGAAGGCAGTTTCTCAGTCACACGCAAATGTGATTTGCCTTAAGTATCAACCCCATTTTATCTAAAAACCCATCTTCACATGAGCTTGCAAGGAGCTGAAAGGGGCTGTGGTGACTCAGGAGTTCAGGGCCTCTCCTGGGAATGACTGCGGTAAGACTACACCCTGCCTTATAAATCTTGTCCAGGAAAAGAAAAGAAGCCAGATTGCAGGCATAGAATTACTCCAGCTGCCGGGACCCCCGGCTCCCAGACTCCGGGAGATCAGAGGGGAGCCAGGCCCATCGGATGCCTGGCCTGGAGGGCCGTGTTTGAAGCGAAGACTCTCAGGTTTCCAAGGAGGGAAGGGTCGCTGGGGCTGAAGGATGAATCCGCGCTGTGTGGCTCCTCAGATAAGTTGAGGGCGGCAGACAGGATAACGAGCCAGACTCCTCTCGAGCTCAGATAAGATTGAGGCCCCCGTCTCCAACCATGTTATTAATACCTGGCTTGCTCTGCTGCCTGCCCAGGCAGAAAGGAGAGAGAGCTATTCTCTCCCTGCAGAGTCAGAACAGGCAGGGGCTTCCCCAACAAGGGGGATCTCAAGGTTAAAGACCAAGGAGGGTGGTTACTGACCGGGCCAGGCCAACCTCATCTGGTCCCATCCCTGCATCTCGGGAATTTGGCTCCATCCCAGAAGTGAGGCTGTGGCCATGACCTCCCTCTACCTCGCAATGTAACCACATTTACTAAAACATGGATGTGGCACAAAGGCTTCCCAGGTGGCGCTAGTGGTAAAGAACCTTCCCACCAATGCAGGAAACATAAGAGACAGGTTCAATCCCTGGGTTGGGAAGATCCCCTGGCTATCCACTCCAGTATTCTTGCCTAGAGAATCCCCACAGACAGAGGAGACTGGCAGGCTACAGTCCATGGGGTCACAAAGAGTTGGACATGACTGAAGTGACAGCACGTACGCATGGATATGATACAACAAATACTATGTTTTCATAAATCTGTTTGTGAGATCAGCAGTGTACTAAAGATGATGAAATATGCATCAAAATCTATGACAGCCTCCTCTGAGCATTTCAGATAAATCTTTACCTGTGAGAATATTGTGGGGCTAAACTTGCAGGACCAGGTGACTCTCAAAGCTTCTTCTCCATTACAGTGAGATGTTAGCAAAACTTTTTTTTTTTTAAATGGACGCTTATCTCTGGGGTTCCCGTGTCCTGCACTTTCACCCTAGGAAACATGTGTTTCCATCTGCATGCACCACCACTGCACCTATCCCCCAAGCTCCTCTGTGCTGGTCCCACCTGCCAGGCAGCCACCCAGACCCTTGGGTCCATGCGAGCCCTAGGGTCAGCACCTGCAGCTGGCTTCCTCATGTGTCCTTCTGCGAAGAGGATCAGTATGAGGCATGTGCCTTCCCCAAGCTCCCATCGTGGTCCTTCTGTCTTCCAGCATCCAGTAAATCAGGGGTCCCCATCCTCCAGGGTCTAATGCCTGATGATCTCAGGTGGAGCTGATGTAATAATAACAGAAATGAAATGCACAAGAAATGAAATGCCCTTGACTCATGCCAAAACCATCACTTTCTGGTTAAAGGAAAAACTGTCTTCCACGAAACTGGTCCCTGGTGCCAAAAAGGTTGGGGACCACTGCAGTAAACATTTACATACAGAGAATGAGTCAGTTCCACTAGAGACCCTCTTTCCCACACACACCCATATTCTCTCTAACCTCTTCCACTTCCTCATTCTCTTGAAATTCATCGGGGTTTCTTCAGGAAACACCCTACCCACCTCCTAACCCTCTTTCCATTAGGAAGTCAAACGTGAACCAGAATCAGGGGTGGATGGTGCACAAGTGGTGGTGAGGATCTGAGTCCACCCAGAAGAGACGTGTCCACCTTTGCCATGGAGGCAGATGCAGCGACACCCCCAGAAGTGCTGGCTCCTCTCCAGGAGCTCCTAACTGCTCATTCTATTTCTCCAAGGAAACCTGCTTTCCTCAAGCACTAGCATTCAAGATGAACTTCACAAACATGATTTCCTGCAATGTGATTTGTTTTTATGTTGTCTTCTGCAGAGAGAGCCTTGATGGCATTGCTATATTTCCCTGAGCAGTGCATCCAGATGCAGCCTGAGTTGTCCATGGACTGGTCTACAGGGTAATCTAACCTCATTTTCGTGCAATGTGCTCTTGATGGAGAAGTGTGATCTGAGTACCAACCGTTCACCCTGCACCTGGGCGGGGGTCACCTTTGGTGAATCACTTCAGCTCCTGTCTGCCTCACCTCTTGTTCCAGCCTTTGTCCTAGGGACCAGCTTCATGCAGGTGTGAACAGCCAGCTTCTTGCCTCACCACACCCAGTCTGGGTCTTCTCTCTGATGCTGAGGATGCCCGTGGAAAATGTCTCACCCGCACATCACCTGAAAGTGCAGAGTTAATGCCTGTGAGGATGGGAGGGGAGGCCATGCTCCCCTCTTCAATGCTCAGGTTCTGAATCTTATTCCAGAAGGTTCTTCAGAGCCCAAGGAGCAACATCAAGTGACCCTTTGCAGCGCCCAGCTGGATCACACATCTCTCCGCTTCCTGCTCCCTCAAGCCGCTTCCTGGGACCACCCAGTTTATTTATTTGGCCCAAAATAAACCAGTCATATCAGACCTTGTCTCAGGATGTATCCTGCTGGGAAACCAGGAAGAGACTGCTTCTCCGTGCCCCGAGCCACACATGGACTAGCTGAGAACCAGGCGGGAAGGCAGCTTCTCAGCACATCAGCAGGTATGCACGCTCAGTCTCTCAGGCATGTCCAGCTCTTTTTCGACCCCATGGACTATAGCCTGCCAGGGTCCTCTGTCCATGGGATTTCCCAGGCAAGACTACCGGAGTGGGTCACCATTCCCTTCTCCAGGGGATCTTCCCGACCCAGGGATTGAACCCAAGTCTCCTGCATGGGAAGGTGGTTTCTTTACCACTGAGCCAATTGAGAAGTCCCTTAAGTGTGACTGTGGCTCGTTTCGTTGCTCTGGGCACTGAAACCAGAAGCCTATTTGTGACAAGCCCCAGAAGAGCTTCCAGAACACAGGATTGCATAAAGACAAAGGAAGAGCCGGTTCTTGCTCTAGAATGAGACATAAGGCAATTTCTTATATACTTAACTTGAGCGTAGACACATAAAACGATCTCCAGGTAATATAGACAGGTTCTGACATAAAGTTTCAACAGTCTGCACTGCCAAAAGTAAGAACGTTTTTAATGGCAGGTGGAGAAGAGCTGGTCTCTGCTCTAAGCTGAGCCAGATCCCTTGGCTTCAGCATTTTCTCCTCTCTGGATTTTGCTTATCCTGCAAAGTTTGTGCTGGGACATCATTTCTGCCACCAGGTTCAGAGTGAGCCTCAGCAGTTTTATGGGAGGGACTGCAGAGAAGACTTGGTTCCCCCTAAGACTCTGCTAAGTGCCTCCCTCCATGTGGAGCACCCTGTCCTGGCGACCGGACAGCCTGCACAGCCTGGGCCCCTGGCTCTCATGGTCTCTGATCCCTCGCTCCCCACCTGAACTGTGGCCAAGACTCCAGGTTCATCCTCCGCCTCTTTGGAGGGAAGAGTGTCTTCCTGACCAGGGTCTGAGCTAGGAGGGATCCCCCAGTGAGCAGGGGTGGGCCTGTCCTCTCTCCCACTGTGCTCAAATCACCTTCCCTGCCCGCCACAGTGTGGACTGCATCTCAGTACTTCCTGCCCGAGGTCCTGTGAGCTACAAGGAGATGGAGGCAGCCCTCCCGGTGGCATGTGGGTCTCTGGGCACCACGTGAAGCGAGCTGATGAAAAGAACGTGAGGTGGGATAAAAGGCTGGGCGCGGGCAGGGGAGGACGGAGCTTCAGGCAGCCAGTCATTCCTCTCTAGCTCTGTAGACAGCTTCATGCAAGTGCTAGAACAAGGGAGGGTAGGGGAGAGGAAAGCGAAGATGGACAGAACCGACCCTCTTATAAATGGTCTAGTCCGGCCGGCTAGAAAGTATGTAAGTTTACGTAAGATAAAAACCCCGTTGGGGACGCAGCCTGCAGGTGGCAGGGTGCTTTCTTACCCCTCTTCACCGCCCCCTTCCCCCGCCCCCTGCACTTCTAGAAAGCTCAACCTTGGAGCTTCCTAATTGCCTGGGGGTGGGGTCACCTGGCTCTTTCCAAGGTAGAAGCAGGACGTTGGCTTTAGAGCGCCACCTGGAGGCCGAAGGGGCTCAGTACGCAGAGGGGCCCGGGTTCACTTATCAAGCTCTCTGGGGAGACCAGGGGCCTCAACCTCACTACCACTCCCCAACCTCCCCCCCCATCCCCAGGACAGGCTCAGGCACAGCCAGGGCACTTTAACACAATCCGGACTCAGGGAAAGGCCGGCAACCCCAGACCTCTCAGAGCTTCCTCTGGAATTTTTGGATTCTGTTTTTCCTTCCCATTTAGTCCCACCAAATGCATTCCAACCTTACAGACTCTTACAACTCAAGGCAGAGTTGCTTATTTTTATGAACTGAGTCAACACAGAAAAGTGGAAAACCCACACTTCTTAACCCAAATGCTATTGCTTCCCTTGATTCTTTTAAGAAGATTGTTGGGAGAAATATCGACAACCTCAGATATGCAGATGATACCACACAGCCGAAGCAACTTAGCATGCATGCACACAAAGACTAGCTGAATTCCTGTCTTTTGTACATGTTCTTATGGTGCTCTGAAACACACACACAGAGGTTGTTCACGTTTCTGCCTTTGTTTAATATCTACCTTCCCATAGACTGTAAACTCCTTGAAGGCACGGCCATACCTCATTCACTACTGTTCCCAGGCACTTGCACACTACCTGTGTTGGTTTTCAGGACCAGAAATGAACAGAATTAGTATCAGGTTTTTAGCTGATCACAGGAAGGGACACGGAAGAACTTCCACGGGGTTGAAACTAATTTAGGGTGTACCTTCATGTGGCTCCCTCACTCCCACCTCAGCTTTTTCTGATCATGCCCCTCCTTGAGCTCTTTAAAGGACAGGCCTTCATACTGGTCAGAATGGCCATCATCAAAAGGACCACAAATAACAAGTATTGGTGGGGATGTGGAGAAAGGAGAACCCTCGTACATCGTTGGTGTGAATGGAAATTGGTACAGCCACTATGGAAACAGTTCAAGAAACTAAAAGTAGAATTACCATATGACCACTTCCGGGTCACATACCTGGAAAAAATGAAAACACTGACTTGAAAAAATATGTGCACCCCAGTGTTCATAGCAGCACTGTATATAATTGCCAAGATACGGAAGCAACCTAAGTGTCCACCAACAAATGAATAAGTAAAGAAGATGTGGCAGATACACACACACATGTATATATACATATATATGTGTATTATTATGTATATTTTACATACATATATATGTAAATATACATATTTTTATATATGGGCTTCCCTGGTGGCTCAGCAGTAAAGAATCTGCCTGCAACGCAGCAGACCCAGGTTCGATCCCTGGGTCAGGAAGATCCGCTGGAGGAGGGCATGGCAACCTATTCCAGAGAATCCATGGACTGAGGAACCTGGAGGGTTGCGGTCCGCAGAGTGGCACAGAATCGGACACAGCTGAAGAGACTAAGCATTATACACACACAATGTAACACTACTCAGCCATAAAAAAGGACAAAACTTTGTTATTTGTAGCAACATGGATGGACACGGAGGACATTATGCTAAGTAAAACAAAAGTCAGGTGGAGAAAGACAAACACTATAATATCACTTATAAGTGGAATCTAAAAAGTACAACAAACTAGCAAACATAACCAAGATACAGCAGACTCACAGAAATAGAAAACAAACTACAGGTTACCAGGAGGAGAGGGGAGGGGCAATATAGGAATAGAGGATGGGGTACAAATTATTGGGTATAAAATAAGCTATGAGGATAGATCATACCACACAGGGAATATAGCCAATATTTTATACTCTATAGAGTATAACCTTTAAAAATTGTAAATCTTTATATTGTATACCTGCAACTTATATAATGTTTCTGTACATCAATTATACTTCAATAAATTAAAAAAAGAAAGGGAGTTTCTTTGAGTTTTAGGAGGCTGCCCTCCAGGGTTGACCCTGGAATACTGGGAGGATTCAGAGCCTTGGGACAGGGCCGATCTTAGGGGTGAATCTAGAGTGAGAAGAAGCCTAGTTTTCCAGGCAGAGTGTGGCCACTGACAGGGGGGACGCAGCTCAGAGATGAGCGGTCACCCAGCCCAGGTTAGGAGGCTCCTGGGCATCTCAGGTATCCTGACAGCTGAGCAGAGCGTGGGGGCAGAGAACGCAGAGAGGGCCCTCTGCAAACACTGACTCTAGGGCAGTTGGTCAGCAAATGGCAAGAGCTCACCCACCAGCTGGTGGGGCAGGTGGTTCCTCACCACTTCCTGGGGCTTCACACCACACAGCGCCCCCTCCATATCACACATTATCCACCAGATAAGACATGCATTCACGTGACATTTTCTTCTTCGCAGTCATTTGCAGGTACTGTTTATACCAGCATTTATTGAAGCTGCAGTATCTTAGCAGAATTTATTCCAGGCATTGCTAACATATTCTCTCTCGCCCCCTGGAGGTCCAGCCTCCCCTCAAAGACCAGAGAGCGTGGAAGGTGAGGACTTGACCCTCTCAAGGCAACAAGGAGGGCTCCATACCTAAGCCAGGGCATCTGAGCCTGAGACACTAACATGCCTGCCTTCTTGAGGAGAAGACAGCTCTAACGGGGCTTAAAGTGTGTTTGTGTGTGCTGTGTATGTGTGTGGGTGAGCGCGTGAGACCTCTGTGTGTGTGTGTAGGTTCTGAGTGTGGGAGACCAGGTGTATACGTGTGATTGCTAGTAGTGTGCTGTGTGTGTGTACATGAGTGTGTGAGCAGTGAGAGCCGTGTGTGTGTGAGTGTGTGAGACCAGGTGATGTGATTGTGTGTCTGCTGCATGTATACATGAGTGTGTGAGCACGTGAGAGCCGTGTGTGTGTGAGTGTGTGAGACCAGGTGATGTGATTGTGTGTCTGCTGCATGTATACATGAGTGTGTGAGCACGTGAGAGCCGTGTGTGTGTGAGTGTGAGACCAGGTGATGTGATTGTATGTCTGCTGCATGTATACATGAGTGTGTGAGCACGTGAGAGCCGTGTGTGAGTGAGTGTGAGACCAGGTGATGTGATTGTGTGTCTGCTCTATGTATGCATGAGTGTGTGAGCAGTGAGAGCCGTGTGTGTGTAGATTGTATGTGAGACCAGGTGTATGTGTGTGATTGTGAGTGTATGTGTGAGTGCATTGTGTGAATGTGTGTGTATGAGAGTGTGTGAGGCCGGTATGTGAACATGAGTGTGTGTGTAAGTGTGTGAGCTCGGGGCGGTCAGCCAGGGTCCAGGCGCCGGCCCTCCAAGGGGCCCCTCACAGCTCCTTGGACTGGCCAGCCCTGCACACCCACTCCATGCCCAGGACGCAGTGGAGTCCTGTGCCCGGGGGTGCCAAGCCTGGCCTCGCCGCACGCCTCCTCCAGAGAACCTGGATGAAGCACCAAACAGTCAGATATTTTCCTTTTCTGTCATCGCTAAGGATAGCTCCGCAAGTTCCCAGATCACTGCGTTCGCTCATTGCCATAATTAGCAATTTTCTGATATCATGCAAGCACTGGTTAATTATTTCCTAGGAGACAAAGCAAAGTCGTGGGAAGCTGCTATGCAGTGGATACATTCTGCTCCCGAGAGAAGCCGGGCGCTTATGTGTCAGTCACCCCGCAGGGCAGGCCCCAGAAGGGCACGGGGACCCCAGGCGGGCCCGGGGTGAGGGGGGGCCCCAGTCCCGCTGTTCACCGATGCATCAGTTGGGTCCACAACATCCCTGGCCAGGGTCCCAGTAGGAAGAGAGGACACTTGTCCTCACCCCCTCCCCAAGCCACCTGTGTGTCCAGCAGCACCCCCTCCTGCCACGTTCCAACCCCGCTCGCCCGTCTTCACCCTCCTCCTTAGGACCCTGCTCTCCGTCTGCTTCTCCCCTCGGGGACCTGGGGACTTGTAATCCCCTCCCGAGGGCAGAGCCTCCGGCAGGGGCAAGGGTCTGGACACAGGCCCCCCTCTCCCCGCAGGGCCCCTGAGAGTTCTGGGGCACGTGGTTACACGGGACGCACCACAGACCCTCTTGGCAGCTGGCTCGGCGAAAAGAAGGAAAACCACCTAGGAGGCTATTTTTGGCCGGGGTAATTCTAGAGACTGGAGCGCACACTGGGTTTTCTTGCCTGCGTTACTCAAATAACAACCCCAGTGGTGTCTTTTGTGAGCGAGAAAGTCCCTTCTGGGTGGGAAGTTTGGGCTTTTCTGTTCCCAGAACCCAGCAGGGGCCGCAGGTGTGTGGTCCAGGTGCGTCCAGACAGACGGGATGCTTTCCTCTCCCCCTGGCTCCCCCTCCCCTCTCCCCTTTACATGGGGCTCTGAGAGGGTCTCTTGCCGGCCACATCCTGTTTGGTCAGGACGCCTTCAGCTGAGCCCTGCCACCCAAACCCCCTGGAGCCCCATCTGGGGTGTCGGGGGCCACGCTGGGCTGCTTCCATGTGACCTGTGTCCCAAAGGGCCAGGCATCTGGCTGCTCCATGACAGTCTGACCACATGACCCGGTTTGCTGGGACAGCCCCGGCTGACACCTCCTGTCCGGGATGAATGGTTAAGAACTCCAGAGTGTCACGGTTTGGACCACAACAGTCCCCCTACCTGGTAAAGGGGGCTTCCCAGTGGGAAAGAACTCACCTGCCAAAGCAGGAGATGCAGGTTCGATCCCTGGGTGAGAAAGAGCCCCTGGACGAGGAAATGGCAACCTACTCCAGTGTTCCTCCTGGGAGAATTCCGTGGACAGAGGAGCCTGGCGGGTTACAGTCCATGGAGTCGCAGAGTTGGACAGGACTTAGCGACGGAACAACAGCGGCCTGATGAGGAAGCTTTGAGCACCAACAGCATCTCCTTGGTCCCTAAAGTCCGGCCAGCCTGCAGGATCTCCACCCCTGCTGGAGAGGAGCTGGAGTCCTTCTGGAAGCCTGAGAGGATCTGCTGTGGGCTGAGCAGAGCAGGCCGCTCCCGGGGCAGACACCCGAGAGGCATCGCTTCACGCCTGGCGTCTGTTCAAATCCAGTTCAACCCTCTGGTGACACCAAGTCCTAGAGCCCTGCTTCTTGTCTCCAGCTGAGGCGTTCTCTCTCTGAGCCTGCAAATCCAGCCTGAGCTCCTGTTGCCTCCCTTGACTCTGAGGGGCAATGTGACCTCAGGCAGGTCACCTCCCCGCACTAAGCTTCCCTTCACCCACCTGTAAAGCTAGAGTGCTAACTGCGCATGCCCTGCAGGCTTCTCAAGAGTGAGTGAATACACCTGAGGCCCAGGCAACAGGGTCTCACATGGGTGTTTGCTCTAAAGTTTGGAGACTTCCCTTCCCTTTCATGCAATCTATGGGGCTCTCCAGGCAAGAATACTGGAGTAGGTTGCTGTTTCCTTCTCCAGTGGACCACAATTTGTCAGGAGAGTGAAAAAGCTGGCTTGAAACTCAACATGAAAAAAACAGATCATGACAACCAGTCCCATCACTTCATGGCAAATAGAAGGGGAAACAGTGGAAGCAGTGACAGATTTTATTTTCTTGGGTTCCAAAATCACTTCAGATAGTGACTGCAGCCATGAAATTAAAAGATGCTTGCTCCTTGGAAGGAAAGCTATGACAAACCTAGACAGCATATTAAATAGCAGAGACATCATTTTGCTGACAAAGATCCGTATAGTGAAAGCTATGGTTGTTCCAGTAGTCATGTACGGTTGTGAGAGTTGGATGATACAGAGGGCTGAGTGCCAAAGAATTGATGCTTTTGAACTGTGGTGTTGGAGAAGACTCTTGAGAGTCTCTTGGACAGCAAGATCAAACCAGTCCATCCTAAAGGAAATCAACCCTGAATATTCATTGGAAGGACTGATGCTGAAGCCAAAACTCCGATATTTTGGTCACCTGATGTGAAGAACTGACTCATTAGAAAAGACCTTGATGCTGGGAAAGATGGAAGTCAGGAGGAGAAGGGGATGCCAGAGGATGAGATGGTTGGATGGCATCACCGACTCGATGGACATGAGTTTGAGCAAATTCTGAGAGACAGAGAAGGACAGGGAAGCCTGGTATGCTGTGTAGTCCATGAGGTTGCAAAGAGTCAGACATGACTCAGTGACGAACAACAAGTACTCCCTTCCATTCTAGACTGTAAGCACCTTTTCTTTAAAAGGCAAAACCCAAAGTTATGTGTTGAGTAGAGACTACACACCAGGTACTTCACAGCCACGTCACCAATGCCCAAGCTGACTCAGAGCTGGGTGTCATCAACCCATTTCATAGGTAGAGAAGAGGAGGCTCAGAGGTTAGCTTACTGGCCCAGGTCACACAGCTTAGCAGTTAAAAGATCAGGGATGATTTTGAACACAGGCCCTTCCTCCAGCTTGTCACACAATCCCATCTCCCTCCACAAAAACCTCACAATGACAAACAAGCCTTTGTTCTGAAATCTACTGCAGGTTAGCCATGAAAGTGAAAGGAAGTGAAAGTGTTAGTTGCTCGGTCGTGTCTGACTCTTTGTGACCCCACAGACTGTAGCCCACTAGGCTCCTCTGTCCTTGGAAGTCTCCAGGCAGAAAGACTGGAGTGGGTTGACAGTCCCTTCTCCAGGGGATTTTCCTGACCCAGGGATCGAACCTAGGTCTCCTGCATTGCAGGCAAACCCCTTACTGTCTGAGCCACAGGGAAGCCCATGGTTAGCCATGGAGGGGTACAGTGGATGACGTTTAAAATCAGCTGTGCTCTTTAAGAAAAATCGAATGGATTCCAGGCATCACCTGAAGAGAACAATCATTTACACATGCCAAGAAGCTTTAAGAGCTTCAGCCAAAATCAATAGGTCACTGCTCCCTATCTTCTGCCCTGAATATGTGCCATTGAGTCTGCTCATGACCGTGACTTCTGGATCGAAGAAAAGATGTTCCAACAAGGTTTGCTATTTGCTAAAAGGGCCAAGGGATGTTGTTTCCAGGTACAAGGACTTGCGTGTCCAGGGAGGAAGTCTTGCCAGTCCATCCTCGGCTTTTCCACTTCCCCTCTGGGCCTCAATGCTCCCTGGGCAATGGGCCTGGAGGAGGTCTGCTTCAGGACCCCTCCAGCCCCTCCTCTCTGCACAGACCCCTGAGGCACACATCTTAGATGCTCCAGGTTTCTTCTGCTGTCTAGAAGGTTTGCATGCGCAAGTAGTGGTATAGATTGATTGGTCCCTCCCCAAAGATAAATCCACATCGTAATCCCCAGACCCTGTGAATGTGACCTTATTTAGAAAAAGGGGAGTTTCCCTGGTGGTCCAGTGGTTGAGACTCCGAGATCCCAAAGCAGGGACTCAGGTTCGATCCCTGCTGGGAGAACTAGATCCCACATGCTGCAACTAAGAGTTGGCATCTTGCAGCTAAGACCTGGCACAGCCAAATTAAAAAAATAGAAAAGGGCCTTTGTGGATAAATTAATTTCAGGATCTTAAGATGAGATCATCCTGGATTACCTAAAGGAGTCCTAAATTCAATGTCAAGTATCTTTTAAGAGACACATAGAGGAGAAGGCCACGTGAAGACTGAGGCAGAGGCCTGGCTGATTTGGCCATGGATCAAGAAGCATCATCAACCCCACCCGAAGCCAGAGGAGGGAGGGAAGACAGTCTCTTCCATGGCCTCCAGGCCGACCCAGCCCCACGACACCTTGATTCTGGATTCCCGGTTTCCAGAATTGTGAGAGAATAAGTTCCTGTGGTTTCAGGCCATCCGTTTTGGGGTAACTTGTTACGGGAAACTTTCAGAAAATGAATGCTAAGAGTCTGCTATGAACACAACCTGAGGGCGTGCGTGTTCACCCTCCAAATGTTGGTACAAGTCGGCTCCCCGTGTAAAGGTTTCTGAAAGGAACTGTTGGGTGGAACCACCAACTGAAATCAGGGTAAGCCGCTGCCTGTTGGAAACCCAGAGGATGATTTCCAGTAAAAGGCACAGGGGACTGAACAAGTCCCTCCAGCCACTGGGTTAGTTCCCACCTTCCCCGAACACTCCCACCGCCCACTGTCACCGAGGAGGTGGCCCTGGGCTCCCCTCAGACGGCTGAGTGGTGTCTCTCCTGCCTCCCCTGCTGCTCTGCGGGACGCCCCACCTGCCAGCCCTCCTCATTCTCAGCCCAGATCCTGTCCAGCACAGCAGGCCCTGCCGACCACTCTGCCCAGGCCTTCGGGGGCTTATGGCCAGAGGCCAGGTCCTCTTCGCCCAGTTCCCTCCCTGCTTCCTTAAACCCCCAGGTCCTGATGACATGACCCCCCCCCCCCACTCAGCTGACCTGTCTTCAACCACCTTCCCAGTTTCCATCTTTTCTGCTCCCAGCATGGTCCTCTTGGGCCTGCCCAGCCTCAGACTCACCTGGGCCAGGTGAGGGATTATTTTATGTCACCCTGCCTGGGCCATGGGGTGTCCAAACATTTAGTCAAAATTCCATATTTATATACACATGTATATATACAAAATATGTATACATGTGCATATATATGTATATACATATGTTGTAGTCAACTTCCCTCATGGCTCAGATGGTAAAGGATCTGCCTATAAGGCAGGAGACCTGGGTTCGATCCCTGGGTCAGGAAGATCACCTGGAGAAGGAAAAGGCTACCCACTCCAGTATTCTTGCTTGGAGAATCCCATGGACAGAGGAGCCTAGCGGGCTACGACATGGGGTTGCAACATGGGGTTGCAAACAGTTGGACATGACTGAGCGACTAACACTTTGACTTCATGTATGTGTGTATACACATGTATATGCATATATACATATAATGTTGTGTGTGCTTAGTCACTCAGTCTTGTTTGACTCATGGACTGTAGCCCACCAGGCTCCTCCATCCATGGCATTCTCCAGGCAAGAATACTGGAGTGGGTTGCCATTTCCTTTTCCAGGGGATCTTCCCAACCCAGGGATTGAACCCATGTCTCGTGCATTTCAGGTGGATTCTTTACCAACTAAGCCACCAGGGAAGCCCATATATATAAAATCAGGAGAACCATGATGTCGGTAGTCGTTACAATGACGATTCTTGAGCGCTGCCTCAGACCTAATGAATCCACATGTTTGGAGGCGCCCAGGAGTCTGCAGGCATCTTGGCAGCTTCTTATTCTCCTGTGAAGGAAAGCAGCTGAGTTTCATGGCCAGCAGGGGGTTTCAGGGCTCAGGAGCCCCTCTTTCTCAGTCAGCAGGGTCACAGTCCCCTGCTGGCCCCTCTACCTTCACCCAAAGAGGCCGGGATGGGGTCCCCAGGAGAGCAGTTAGACTCTTCCTGGCAGGGCAGCCTGGGCCTGCAGACCTGGCTTCCATTCAAGCCCCTGGGGCCTCCAGTGGAAGTCAAGAGGTGGCCCATCTCTGACACTTTCAGCAGGATTGCTTTCTTCCTGTTGACTAGACTCTGCGGTCATCAAAACCAGCCTTCCAGGAACACTCAGCCAGGTGGTAACACCGCCGAATTAAAAAGACTCTTCTTCTTGTGGGCTCTTAGAATCCACTCGATTGAAGCCAAATGCTGACACCACCACCAAGCCCGCCCCAGCTCATTTCACAGGCACACAGGTGAGGCCAATGTCATCCACACCTGGGCCAATGGGCCAGGCTCCCCGCTAGTGCCTGGGGCCGAGTTTCTTTCTTTTTAATGTATTTTATTGGAGTTTTGTTGGCTTGCAATATTGTCAAGTTTCTGGTGCACAGTGAAGTGATTCGGTTATACATGTATGGATGTTCTTGTTCATGTGCTTCTCCATTGTGGTTTATTGCAGGATATTGAATATAGTCCCCGGCACTGTACAGTAAACCTTGTTGTTTATCCATCCCATATGTAAGAGCTTATATCTGCTGACCCCACATTCCCGATCCATCCTTCCCCACCCCACCTGCTCTTGGCAACCACAAAAGGTTGCCTCCTAGAATTCTCCACCTAGATGCTCAGCCTGCATTCCACTCCGCATATCCAAACCCACTTTATCAGCTCCCTCCCACGCTCCTATCCGAGTCTATACCTTTGGTTAATGGGAGCACCAGTCATCCAACTGTTCCTGTTAAAAATTCCACTGACATATCTTCTTCCCTTCCTCTCTTACCTCCCCCGCCTGGCTGGTTACAGGATCCTGTCTGAGTTTCCCCTCCTCTCTCTGACCCTGCAACAGCCAGACTTGGCTCAGTGCCCGTCACTTTCTGCCTGGATTCCCTATAAGAAAGGAGAGCTCTTTAAAAGGTTGTAGGTAGAGATCTGGGCTTCCCCAGTAGTTCAGGGGTAAAGAATCTGCCTCCAAGGCAGGAGAGGCAGGAGATGCGGGTTCAATCCCTGGGTCGGGAAGACCCCCAGGAGGAGGGCACGGCCATCCACTCCAGTATTCCCGCCTGGAGAATCTTATGGGCAGAGGAGCGTGGCGGGCTATGGTCCAGAGGATCGCAGAGGGTCACACACGACTGAAGAGACTTAGCAGGCGTGCACAGGTAGAGTTCTAGCATCAGACGAATCTAGGTTCAAAGCCCAGCTCCACCATTTACTGGGTGACTTTAGGTGGGCCAGCCAACTGCTCTAGGCCAGACAATTTCCTTCTGTGGAAAATTCCTGTTTCATAGGGTTCTGATGAGGGTTAAATAAGATGATGTTTAGCTTAGACCCTAGCACAGTGAGTCCATTCAAGGAACACCTGCACTCAGTACTATCAGTCTCCTGGGTAGACAAGGTCTCCCGCAGCCTGGACATGGTCCTTCACACTCCATTTGGGCCCCACGTGCATTTTCTCACACTGCTTTTCTCTCTGCCTGGAGCATCCAGTCCTTTGTCCATCCAGTCAACGCAGATGTGTCCTTCAGAAACAAGCTTAGGTGTCACTTCTTTATGACAACATGTCAGTAGCTTGAAATTGACTAGGCTGGGAGTATTTACACAAAGGAAATTGGCAAACACTGCAAACCAGGGGGTGATTTATTATTTGCATGATTGTCTAGACTGAGAAAATACTGACGAACACGTTACTAATGCAGAATAAATGTAAAAGAGGGTTGTGCCTGTAACAATTACACTGCAAACAGCTCAAAAACTGAGCAAATATTCTTCCAGTATTTGCAAACTGTTATCTAATTTAGCAAAGAAGTTGCTTACATCATTGACAAATGAGTGACATACATCTTTGTTGGTTCACTTTGCCTTATGAACAATAGACATTTATGGTGAGGTTTTATTCATTTAGAATGATATAAGTGAGTTCTCTGTCAAATCAGATTGTATCATGCACTTATCTTAGTGTGATTTTGTGACACTATTGTCAATGATAAAATGATAAAGACTAATAGATTTTGCAAGAAATAGTGAGTCACTGAAGTTACAGGTATAAACTGAAAAATAAAGTTGCTTAAAATCTGTATCATTTCTAAATGTAAATAACAAGATCACAAACAGAAAATTTTGTAAATCTTCAATTGGTCTCATAAATTTCACTCACAATGTAGAATTATTTTTCAGTTTCTAGTCCCCAAAATGTCAAACGACATGGGACTTCCCTGGTGGCTAAGACTCTGCTCTCCCAATGCCAGGCTCAATCCTGGTCAGGGAACAAGATGCCACATGCTGCAACTAAATATTATGCATGCCACAAAGAAGCAATGAAAATCAAAGACGCTGAGTGCCCTGAGTGCCACAATTAACACCTGGAAAGGTCAAATAAATAAAATCTTTTTTAAAAAAAAAGAAAAATATTTTTTAAAATATCAAATGACAGAAATCGGCTAAGCTGTTTAAATGCAAGCAAGATGAAAAGAGATAGAAAATAACAAGAACAAAAATCATGTGACACATTGAAACCCCTCCATTTATCACATCAGTCATTGAGATTTGACCACAGGGTGGCTAAAGGTACAAGAGTTCCAGAAAAACATTCTTGGACGTCTGTGTGGACCCATTAGCTATGTAGGTTCTACGGTAAAGAGTACTATGCATTTTATAATTCCCTGTAGATTGTGTGCTGGGCATCCTCACGTGCGTGAGAACTCCTTTCAGCTGTGTGCAGCTGCCAGATTTTGTACTGGGTGGTACGCATTCCTGGGATGCCTTTTGTAACTTTTTACACAGAGGGAAAACACAAATGCAGTAAGTTACATAAAATGCATTGAACTTGAGTATAGTCTTCAATGTATTGGGTTGGCCAAAAAGTTTGGGTTTTTTCATTTGCTGTTATGGGGAAATCCGAACAAACTTTTTGGAAGACCCAATATAATCTATTCATAGGATGGACTACTACCAGCAAGAGGAAGGGCAGGAAGCCCTGGGCAGAGAAAGATGTGCAGTGAGTGGAAGAACCTGCACAGAGGCACGCGTCCTGTGCCATCATCTGAAGCTCACCAGCCTCTTTCCTGAAGAATACAACGCTCCTGCCGAGGTCCCAGGTTCCAGGCGACGTGCCGCTGACTCCAGGGTTTCCACGAAGTGACCGCGCCCGGACGTCTGTGGCGGCAGAGGGTCCCCGGCGAAGCGGCCAGTGGAAGCCGCCGGGTGGGAACTCGGGCTTCATTCACTGCCCGCAGAGGCTGCCTGGGGGAGGATTCACCACCGGGACGCTCAGGCGAAAAGTCCGGCTGGGACGCCCGGGATCCAGCCTCCACTCCTGCCGTCCATCCACGTCTCGGAAGGAGAGTCCCCAGACAGGGGAGGGGAGAGGGCACAGAACGGCCGGGAAATGACTGCCGGACACGCTCATGTCCCTCTTCTCCACGTCTGACCCGGGCAGGAGGGCAGAGAACCACGGGGGCGACTTGGGCGGCGTGGCTCCGTGGCTGATCCCTGTCAGTCCTTCCCCGAGTCTGGGCAGGTCCTCAGAGGGAAGGGCCCACCTGGTGGGGGAGCTGAGCAGGCAGAACCCTCGCTCCCCAGAATGCGGGTCTTGGGGAGCAGCGGGCAGGTGTCCCACGAGGTCGGATCTCACCTTCCACCAGGAAGAGATAGGAGGTCACATACTGCTACCGCCCAGCGGCTCAGCTGCCTCCGGCCCCTAGTGGGAAAGGGCTGCTCTTCCGTGTAGGTGCTCGATGCCTAGGATGCTGCAGCCCACAGCCCAGACTGACCCTGAGGCCAGCTCCTTCACCAGAAGGAAGCAGCGTGTGCTTGGAAACAGAACAGTGCAACCAAAGGCAGGAAAGCCAAGGAGCGCCTGCCAAGAGCCAAGCCTCTGGTGAGGACAGCTGGCTCCGCAACCCACCTGCCCCAGCTGCCCCGCCCGCCCCGCCTGCTCTCATCACTCTGCTGGGAGCAGGCTCCTGCCTTTGATTATGGGTGCTGAGACGTAGTAGGGACACTCCTCTTAGCATCTACCCTTCCACCCTAGGAGGCCAGCATTCTGTTTGTGCTTTTGAACCAAAGAGAATTTGCCCTCCTGGGGAAAATTGCCACGTGTCATCAATATTTAGAGCTAAATGGTACATCCCTGTGTCCTATTAGAAAACAAAATCAGGGCTTCCCTGGTGGCTCAGCGGTAAAGAATCTGCCTGCCAATGCGGGAGACACGGGTTTGATCCCTGGTCCTGGAAGATCCCACATGCCGCAGAGCTACTAAGCCGGTGGACCACACCTATTGAGCATGCATGCCCTAGAGCCTGTGCTCCACAACAAGGGAATAGCCCCCCACTCATCACAACCAGAGAAAGCTGGTGCAGAGCAACAAAGACCCATCACAGCCAATAAATAAATAAAATTTTTTTACAAAACCAAGCAAACAAAACATCTCCAAGTGGTAAGGAGCTCTAAGCAGCCACCAACTTGACTGAGACTCATTCCACTGATGGGTCAAGGCTTTGGGGGTTGTGGGTTCAGAAGCTACTTTACACATCTGGCTATTGAGCCCACGAAGGGTGTCAAGTCCCAGTGGAGATGGGTGTTGATTTTAAAATCCATACTGGATTTCAAAGACACCACACACACACACACAAAAGTGAAATAGCTCATTCTTAATTTTATATGGATGATATATTAACACACCAAGTTAAATAAACTATATTGTTAACATTTATTTTGCCTGTTTCTTTCCATTTGTTAAAAATATGACCACCAGATTACCTATGACTTGTACTGTGGCTGATATTCTATTCCAGTTTTAAGGGAACGTTTCTGCACATATTCCAAGGGAATCAGGTTTTAAAAAATAACCAGAATAGTAAGAAACCAAACCAAAACTTTTTTTCGATGACCTGGCATTCTAAGGGCTTCTCACCGAGGATGGCGGGTGTGGGGGGCTCTGGTGCTCGCAGCAAGGGATGCACTGTCTGTGGAGAATTTATAACAATGACAAACTCTAACCAGAGATCAGTCTGCTGTTTATTATTGTTACTATGTTGCTCCCGCAGTGACAGATGGTTCCCAGAGTGCTGAACCCTCCCCCAGCTGCACACGGGACTTACCTTTGGGACACTCAGTTCTGCTGCCCGCCCCTGCCCGGGGATCCTCCTGCCACGTGGCACACAGCCTGCCCCTGCTTTGGTCAACAGCGACAAGGATCAGTACCCAGTCTGGGCCCTCTCAGGGACCACAGGCTGACTGCCCCTCTGCTTCGCCCTGACACTCACTGGTCAGGCACTGTTGTCTCGCTCCCAGGGCCTGTACCCCGCAGGGGTCCAGGAGGAGCAACCGCCCTTCTCGGGGGTGAGGGTCCACTGCATGGGGGCCCCTGGGCTCTCGAATGCTTCTGTTGCCCCCATGAGCTGGCGGCTACACCGAGTGCCCTGGAGCTGCCGAAAGCATAGACTTTACAAAGCGTTCCACTAGTAGCAGGGTTCATTCCCCACAGGAGCAGAACCAACAGGATGTATACATGTATAGAGAGAAAGAAAGAGGCTTATTAGAAAGAACTGGCTCAGATTTCCCTGGGCATCAAATACTTAAGAAGGCTTCCCAGGTAATGCTAGTGGTTAAGAACCTGCCTGCCAATTGAGGAAACATAAAAGACACGGGTTCAATCCCTGGGTCTGGAAGATGCCCTGGAGAGGGGCATGACAACCCACTCCAGTATTCTTATCTGGAGAATCCCCGGACAGAGGAGCCTGGTGGGCTGCAGTCCATGGGGTCGCAAAGAGTCAGACACAGCTGAAGCAACTTAGTGCACACGCAGGTAGTGCTTAAGAGTCCACCTGTCAATAGAGATTCGATCCCTGGTCCGGAAAGATCCCACGAGCCATGGAGCAGCTAAACCCTGCACCACATGAGGCCACATGCTGTGACTACTACCGCCTTCGAGCCCTGGAACCCGTGCATAGCAGCAAGAAAACCCTCCGCTCGCTGCAGCTGGAGAAAGACCACATGCAGCAACAGAAACCCAGCACAGCCAAAGATAAATAAAAAACAATTTTTAAAAATTATAAAATACAGAATTGGCTTACATGATGCTGGAAGCGGTCAAGCCCAAAATTTGCAGACCCAGTGTCCTAGGTCAGATCCAAAGGCTGGAAGCTACATAGAACCAAGAGGAGCTCATGTTCCAGTTTGAAGACTTCAGGTGAGAGGCAGTCTCTTTTACTGGGGGTGGGGGTTGTCTTTTGTTCTACTCAGGCTGCAGCTGATTAGAGGAAGCCCCCCTCAAAGAATTAGGGCCCCGTGTTCTACTCACCATCCATCAATCAAATGTTAATCTTGTCCAAAAACACCATCACAGACTCACTCAGAATAATATCTGGGCATCATGGCCCAGCCACGTTGACACGTAAAATTAACCCTCATGGCTCCTGAGTGCTGGAGAAGACTCTTGAGAGTCCCTTGGACAGGAAAGATCAAACCAGTCAATCCTAAAAGAAATCAGTTCTGAATATTCTTTGGAAGGACTGATGCTGAAGCTGAAGCGCCAACACTTTGGCCACCTGATGCGAATAACTGACTCATTGGAAAAGACCCTGATGCTGGGAAAGATTGAAGGCAGGAGAAGGGGATGTCAGAGGACACGGTGGTTGGGTGGCATCACTGACTCAGTGAACATGAGTTTGAGCAAGCTCCGGGAGTTGGTGATGGACAGGGAGGCCTGGCGTGCTGCAGCCCATGATGTTGCAGATTCAGACACTACTGAGCAGCAAGCAAGCTCCTTAGAGGTGAGCACCAGGGAAGAGATGAGGGAAGGAAGAGGCAGCTGCAGGGGCTCGGATGCTGAGGGGCACCACTCCCGCTGCACAGCCTCCCTGGGCTGGTGCCTCCTCCCACAGACCACACCCACTGGTGGAGCAGCACCCGCGCCATGCTCAGGGTGGCACCTCACCGCTGCCACCGTCAGCTCTACACTGAGGCTGGGACAGTGGTCCCGGGAGCTGAGGAGCCAGGAACGAGAGAAGGCTGAAGGGTAAAGCAGGGAAGGCGCCTCGCGGGAGGTGGACATTCTAAGTAAGCTCAACATCACTTCCCATGGCTTTGTGGCTTATTTTCTTTCATTTGCCTCTTAACTTCTAGATCTAGGACCTTTTGAAGGTAAAAAATTTCATCAGATCCCCAAATGAGTGCAGACCTGCTTTTCCTGGATTAACCCCAGTTCTGTGGGTCAGGTGGCAGCAGGCCGGGAGCACCCCCTCCACCAGGCGGGTACTCCTCTCACCCCCGCACCTCCCAGGACCCAGGGCCTTCTCAGCCTGTGTTTACTCCGGGGCTGCTGAGCTCAGGTCATCTCGCGGCTCTAATCTGAGCCCTTCCAGGCTGAGTGTCTGAACTGATTGGACAGAGCGGCTACACACAGGCACTGAAGCTAAAAATAGGCATCTTTTCAGAGCGAGAGGAGGCAGAGTCCTTAGAAGCCACACAGCGGGAGAGACGCAAGCCCTGATCCAGGCCCCGGGGCCGTGGGTGGGTGAGCACTGGGGTCCAATGTGTATTTATGGAACACTTCCTGCACACGGGGTACTCTGCACACGGGGTACTGGGGCTGGTGGGGGGCTAGTTCCTTCTTTCCTTGGGGCTCGGGGAGGAAGGATTCTCCCATCCCTCCCCAGGCTCCCTGACAGACTCACTGGTTAGGACTTAGCATCCACTGGGGCGCGACCAGTAGACACCATGCTCCCACCCCCTCCTCTACTCCTCCGTCCCGAACTCTAATTCTGCCCCCCGACCAAGTGCACGGAAAGTCGCTCAGTCATGTCTGATGCTGGGACCCCATGGACTATAGCCTGCCAGGCTCCTCTGCCCATGGGATTATCCGGGCAAGAATACTGGAGCGGGTTGCCATGCCCTCCTCCAGGGCATGACTCCTGACCCAGGGGTCAAACCCGATTCTCTTACCTCTCCTGCATTGGCAGGCGTGTTCTTTACCACTAGCGCTGCCTGGGGAGCCAAGTGCAAACACACCCATGCTCAGATTGAAATGGGGCGGGACCCTATGGTCCTCCCCCGCCTCCCCCAGCCCCACCTCAGGTCCTCAGCCTCCCTTTTGTCTGTGAAAAACTTTAGCCAAAGAATAAGTTTAATCAGAGAAGTGAGAAAATGCAGAAACAAAGGAAAACAGTCTAAGAAGACAAAATAATAGACGAAATAATAACAGTCACTAAGCAAAGTTAAGGCCCTTCAGTTCCTTCTCAGAGGCTGCAGACAATATTCTGAGCCACACCCTGGGAGCTGTCTTGTAGAGACTGAACCTCCACCAGTGGAAGAAGTTAACTCCATGATGACTGGACTACAGCCATGACCTGAGCTGCCACAGCTCCCAGAACTGGCCTCAAAGAGATGGGAGCACTGACCCTGGAACTGAAGACTAATTGTCTTCAGTTAGTAAAAAAAAAATGATGACCTGTCAGACCACTGATGCCCTGTTTGAAGATGGCTGTCAGAGCCGACGTGCTGTTTCTGCATGTACCACCTCCTTTTGCCTATAAAAGCTCTTGCCCCTCGACTGGGGGAGGGCAGGGGGGGATTGGGGGAGGCTGTCAGCCTTTGGACATGAGTCTGACCTCCCCCCCAACTCTCCACCCCCCACGCATCAGAGTCAGACAGGACTGAGCATGCATGCATCCCCTGGGCTGCAGGCCTGTGAAACGAAACAAACTTTCCTTTCTACCAACTCCCCTCTTTGTGGGCTTTTGAGCTGGGAGAAGCCAGACCCCACTTTTGGTAACCATGTCGCAGCCATGGACTTCTCCCCAGGCCTCTCCTTCCTGAGTGGGAGGTACATGGTCATCTACTGATGGCTTTCCACATGCTTTAGCAACTTTAACTCCAAACAAAGGTGGAGCTCAGCGTTCCCATTTTACAATAAGAAGAAAAGCAAGTCTCCAGTAAGTGAAGTGGGCCATGCTGCCAGTGCGGGATTCAGAGCCATCTGCAGTGGCTCTGTGGGTCTTTTCATCCACCCAGCAGGGGGCGATAGAGGACCCTCTGAGCCACAGGCTTTGGCCTTGATTTATCCTAGTGGGTATTTGATCTTTTCAGAGAGAGGGTGGGGTTTCCCAGGTGGCTCAATGGTAAAGAATCAGCCTGCCAAGGCTGGAGACATGGGTTTGACCCCTGGGTCGGGGAAGATCTCCTGGAGGAGGAAATGGCAAACCACTCTAGTATTCTTGCTTGGAGAATCCCCATGGACAGAGGAGCCTGGCAGGCTCCATGGGGTCACAAAGAGTCAGACACGACTGAGCATGCATGCATGCGAGAAAGGATCTATAGCTTTCACCAGTTGTGAGCCAGAAAAGGTTACACAAGAATTCCAAAATCCTATAACGATGAAAGCAGTAACAGTAAAACCCTGCAAGATTGCTTTTTGGGTCAAAAACAACACGAAGACTCTCCTCCTGGCTGCAGGGGCGGGGGTGCTAAGCTGTGCAGAAGAGCATCTTCTGTCTCTTCCAAGGGCAGCTCCGTCCCCAAATACATCTCTTCATTTCTGAGCGCACAGCGACACTGTGTGGCCATTTCTCAGTACAGCGTCTTGCTGCTCTAGTTTCTCATTATTTAAAAAATCACCAGATTGGTGTTTTTGCTAGCCATTTTCCTTCATCCCACTGCACAGGAGAGCAACGGAAGCAGCTCTGACTAGGCAGAGGTCAGCTAAGCTGATGGGGACAAACGTCCTCCTGGCATGCTGGCCGTGGGGACACCAGCTCAGGAAGCCGGCCGAGCGCGACCCCTTTGGCACTGTTTGGGGGGACAGCAAGGTGGTGGTGGGACCCCAAGATACTGAGCTAACATTTAACCCCAAAGTGAGCTGCTGCCCTAACTGGCCCCTCCACCTGCCCCCTTCTTCCCCGCCTCCCACCCCGCCCTCCAGCCCTCCCCGAATCCAGGCAGCTGAAACTTGGTGGAAAGATCAAGGCGAACAGGTGAAACCAGGGAAACAGCCTTGGTATAACCTCCAGCCTCAGGAGGTGGAAATGGGAGCTTGTTACGTGAGAGGGGAAGGTCCGGGGACGGACCCCTCCTTTATTTTATTAAATGTTAAGTGAGGGAAACGACTTTCAGAGGTCTCCCCTGAAGGAACTGCTTATGGCCGTACTGGGAAATGGCCACACTGGGGCGCAGCCGGCATAGAGATGATGGGATGGGCGCCGGCAGGAGGGTAGAGGGCGGTTGCCTAGGTGGCTTTGGATTTGAGGCAGGATTTGCCCCTGGAAGGGATGGAAGACGCTGCTTTCTGCACAGCTCAGGCCCCCACTGCAGCCAGGAGGCGAGTCTTAGTGTTGCCTTTGGCCCAGAAAGTAAACTTGCAGAATTTTCCTGTCACTATTTCCATTGCTATAGGATCTTGAAATTCTTGTGTAACCTTTTCCGGTTCACAGTTGATAAAGTTGTAGTGCCTTTTTTTTTTTTTTTTTCCAGAAACCCACTATGAAAAATCAAGGCTGTGGCTAACATGTGTCAAGGCATGGTGGCTCAAACAAGGTGGGGGGTGTTTTCTCACATAATCTGAAGTCCGATAGAGGTACAGGTGACCCAAGGCGGCTATGGTGACTCCATGTCATGAGACCCTAACTGCTCTGCTTTCTGCTTCATCAATCCTGAAGTATGTCTTCTATCCACAAGGTTACATTATGATCACAATGGGGTTGCTAGAGCTCCAGCCATCAGTTCTGAGTTCCAGGCAGAAAACAGAAAGAAGTCTGATTTGTAACTAGCAGGGACGATAGCTTCTATTCCTTCAGTGCCCACTGTCTACATGCACCGTCTCGTCCATTCTCATAATAGCCCTTCCAGATAGTGCTTACCATTCCCATTTCACAGGTGAGGGAAATGAAGTTTATTGAGGCAGTTGCCGTTGTGCTTAGTCGCTTCAGTTGGGTCCAACTCTTTGTGACTCCAAGGGCTGTAGCCTTGGATTCTCCAGGCACGAATACTGGAGTGGGTTGTTGCCATGCCCTCCTCCAAGGGATCTTCCCAACCCAGGGATCGAACCTGTCTCTTACATCTCCTGTATTGCAGGTGGATTCTTTACTGCTAAGCCACCAGGGAAGCCCAGGGAGGCTGTTACCTGCACTCTGTAGTGAGTGATGGAGACAAAATCTGAACCTAGAGCTGACTTCAAATTCCATGGTGTTTACACGAGCACCAGTTGAAGGGGAAAAGCCACAGGACTCAGCCAGGTATTTTGCCCCAAGGGCCACCTTTCAAAGCTCCTTGCTTGGCATAGTTATTAATGATTCTTAATTGTAAGCAGAGAGAAATGACACCAAGGCATTCTTTTTGAGGAGGAGGTTGTTGCTGCTGTGCCACCGTGGGGAAGAGGGGGGAGCATTAAATAGAACGGTCTGCTGCAAAATTAGCAACTTGGCCGGGTACATTTCACGGAGAGTTTTCATCATTCTGCTCTGCTGCTGACTTTGTAGCCACAGGTAAGACCTTCCACATGACCCTGGACTGCTCTGGTTTAACAGCCCATCATAGTGTCATCTTTCACTATTTGTACAGTTAGGTTCAGAATTATGTAAAACTCATTTAAATGTATCCACGTGTGCGTGTTCAGTTGCTTCCGTTATGAACAACTCTTTGCGACCCCATGGACTGTAGCCTGCCAGGCTCCTCTGTCCATGGGGTTCTCCAGGCAAGAATACTGGAGTGGGTTGCCATGCCCTCCAAAAGGAAAATCCTTTTCTTTGGTTAAAAGCAACTTACTCCAAGGTTCCTTTGACTGACACTCCAGTATTTTTAAGTATATTTTTAAGGATTAATTTGGCAAAATGGTTTCCCTGGTGGCTCAGCAGTAAAGAATCTGCTGCATTGCAGGACACCCAGGTTCAATCCCTGGGTTGGGAAGATCCCTGGGAGGAGGGAATGTCAACTCACTCCAGTATTCTTTCCTGGAGAACCCCATGGACAGAAGAGCCAGCGGGTTATAGTCCATGAGTTTGCAAAGAGTCAGACACAACTGAGCACCTCATCGCTCAGAAGACAGATTCAAGAAGCACCTGAATTGTGTTCTGCTGGTCTGCAAAGTGGAGGAGGCTTATAAAGGAAAAACTCACAAAATACATAAGCTGTCAGGAATAATAACTAGAGCTGGCAAGAAGGGTGGGCGCTCACTGGACAAAGGGTCTGGAATGGTTGTAGTTACAAGGGTGAGACCTTGAGACCTTAAGGCTGCAGGTGGCAGCTTCCAGCAGATGTTTTGGGAACAGCTGGTGGTGTCCTTGAGTCTGACACAGTTCGGGAAATCTCAGTTCTCAGAGAGGCAGGAACGTGCTTGAAACCATATCCACAATGGCCACCTGGCTTCATTTTTGATGCCTGAACCACAGTGACTCCATTTTTATTTCTTAAATGCATTCTTTCCTTTCATAGTTAAAGCAGGTGTACAATGCATGTTTGGTGGGCCACAAAACAAACTGTTCAGTGAGCATAAAGCTCCAGTTACTTCACATGTAAGTCAGAATGGCTTATCCCACCTGTCAATGTGAAAAGTCCTTCCGCCAAGGTCAGATGTCACATAGGTCTCATGGGGCTAAAATCAAGGTGTCATCAAGACTATATTCCTTTGGAGGATCTGGGGGACAATTTGTTTCGCTGCCCTTTCCAGCTTCTCAAGGCTGCCCATACTCCTTGTTCATGATTCACTTCCATTTTCAAAGCCAGCTATTCTATTGCTCTGACTTCTGCTTCCATTGCCCCATCTTCTCTGACTTCCCTGTCTCTCTCTCTCGCTTTTAAGGACCCTGGTAACTGTGTGGGCCCATCTACATAATCCAGGAACATCTCCCCATCTCAAGGGGTGTGTGTGTGTGTGAGAGAGAGAGAGAGAGAGAGAGAGAGAGTTGCTTAGTCATGTCCAACTCTTTGTGACCCCATGGACTGTAGCCCACCAGGCTCCTCTGTCCATGGCATTTCCCAGGCGAGAATACTGGAGTGGGTTGTCATTCCCTTCTCCAGGGGATCTTCCAGACTCAGGGATCGAACCCAGGTCTCCTGCATTGCAGGCAGATTCTTTATCATCTGAGCCACCGTTTAGTCTAAACTGCAGAGCCCCTCTTGCCCATAAGTTAACATATTCACAGATCCTGCAGGTGAAGACATAGGCCTCTTGTTGTTCAGTTGTCCAGTCATGTGCGACTGTAGTCTGCCAGGCTCCTCTGTCCATGGGATTTCCCAGACAAGAACACTGGAGTGGGGCGCCATTTCTTCTTCCAAGGGATCTTCCCGACCCAGGGATCGAATTCATGTCCCCTGCGTTGGCAGGCAGATTCTCTACCACTGAGCCACCGGGAAGCCCACGGGCCTCTTGGGGAGCCCTTCTGCCTACCACACAGGCCCTCAGCACTCACCCAGCCTGCCCATGGCCACCTGGCCTGGCCCTGAGCCCTCAGGCTCCAGGTAGCGAGGACTCGGGAACCCAGGCAAGGCTTTCCCGCACGGCCCAGCCAGGTCTCTGGGTTTGGAGAAACTATTGTTGGCCAGAAGAAGTCCACCCACCCCTCCTTGGGCCCCTGGTCTGTGCCCAGCTGCTAAGAGGCCGACATGCTCATTTGCTCACCAGACGTGCTGCTGCCAGACACAGGCTGCATCACTAACGTGTCCTGCAGCCGTCTATTCTGCTGATATGAGGGGTGCTGCAGGCTGGGTTTTGGGAAACAGACTCTGAGATGGATTCTGGTGTGTGGGATGCTTGTTAAGAAATGCTCTTGGACATAGGTACACCTATGGTTAATTTATGATGATGTATGACAGAAACCAAACCAATATTGTAAAGCAATCATCAATCAATTAAAAGTAATTTTAAAAAAGAAAGAAAGAAATGCCCTTGGAGTCAACATCTACTGAAGGGAAGGCAGGAGGCAGAAATGGGCAGAGCAGCAAAACCACAGGCTGGGCTGGCCCCACGGGGAGTGCTGAAGCTGGAACGACCTCTCAAAGGTGTCCTAGGCTAGGCTACAGTCATTCCTGGGTCTGAGCTACGGAAACTCTCTGCAGTTAGGCAAGCCCAGAAGGGGCAGGGCTGAAGGCTGGGGGCTGAGAGCACTTCTAGCCCCCAGAGAAACCTGTCCTTTGCCGAAAGGGGCCTGGGCGGCACCACATGGCAGAGGTCACCAGAGCCCACCCTGTGCCTCTCAGACACACTGCTTCCACCCCTTCTTCCACTGTATGTTCTAGAAGCAGCTGCTTCAAGATTCCCATGGGCCTCTTTCCCTGGGGACACTTTAAAGGACGTTGTGTGTGTGTGCATAAAATCACTCAGTCATGTCTGACTCTTTGCGACCCCACGGACTGCAGCACGCCAGGCTTCCCTGTCCATCACCAACTCCCAGAGCTTACTCAAACTCATGTCCATTGAGTCGGTGATGCTATCCAACCATCTCATCCTCTGTCGTCCCCTTCTCCTCCTGCCTTCAATCTTTCCCAGCAGCAGGGTCTTTTCCAATGAGTCAGTTCTTCGCATCAGGTGGCCAAAGTATTGAGTTTCAGCTTCAGCATCAGTCCTTCCAGTGAATATTTAGGACTGATTTCCTTTAGGATTGACTGGTTTGATCTTCTTGCAGCCCAAGGGACTCTCAAGAGTTTTATCCAACACCACAGTTCAAAAGCATCAAATCTTCAGCACTCAGGTTTCTTTATGGTCCAATTCTCACATCTACACGTGACCACTGGAAAAACCATAGCTTTCACCATGCGGACCTTTGTTGGTAAATGTCTCTGCTTTTTAATATGCTGTCTAAGTTTGTCACAGCATTTCTTCATAAGATGTAAATAAGACCCTGATGCTGGAAAAGATGGAAGAAGAGGGTGGCAGAGGATGAGATAGGTAGTGTAACTGACTGAATGAACATGAAATTGAGCAAATTCCAGAAGATAGCAGAAGACAGCCGAAGACAGGGGAGCCTGGCATGCTGCAGTCCATGAGGTTGCAAAAGGTCGGACATGACTTAGCAACTGAACAGTAAGATGCCTCTGGTGCTGCTCTCAAGGCCACATCTGATAACCATGGTCTCCCTCCTGGACTTTCCACTCCAGGCTCCACTCACCTGAGCTAGCAACTCTGCTGGTCTCAGTGGCTTAACCGATGTGATGACCCAGAACCTCATCTCTGAGACATATGAGCCCTAGGCTACACACCCATCTCAGGCTGGAGCTGTTGCTTGTTCATTTACATCAACACTAAGCAAAGGGGTTCCAAGAGTCTCCCATCCATGTGCGTCACCCGGCTTCACGTACATCCCCTTTCTCCCCCGTGTGTGGCAGCTCTGCCTCCCGCTCCTGGGCAAATACCCCCATCAGGATGTGACTCTTCCTGCTTGCTGGTGACCCTGACATGTTCGGATACAATGACGGCTTGTGTTTCAGTGAGTCTCACATGTTCCCAGGCAGAGATCTACCTTTGAGGACAAGGACATCTGTCTGCAGAGCTTAGAATTAGGAGTTTGGTTTTTTTCCCTTGCTATTGTTTCAAGGGGCTTCTCTGGTGGCTCAGTGATAAAGAATCTGCTTGCCAATGGCGCAGACATGGGTTCAATCCCTGGCTTGGGAAGATCCCCTGGAGAAAGGACTAGCAATGCACTTGAGTATTCTTGCCTGAAGAATTCCACGGATGGAGGAACCAGGTGGGCTATGCAGTCCATGGGGTTACAAAGGGTTGGTCATGACTGAGCTACTACAAAGCTCTTTCAAGACCACCCTTGACTGTAGGAGTATAAAGCTGCCATCTGTTTTCAGCTTCCACATGTGTACCAAGCTCACATGACCATAAACTAGACTTGGACTTTTCCTTCCTCCTTCGCCTGGTCACACACAAGCTCCCAGTCTCAGGAAGGCACTGAGGAGCTGCGCTGGCGGGAGAACGGTGGAAGACAGAGACCTGGGCTGTGAGTCATATAGTTTGCTGTCCCCTCTGATCTGGCTTATTTGACTGTAGACCACGTCTACCATAAAATGAATCTTTGTGGGCCCACCCAACCTTTTCCAGGGGCAGGAGGTATCAGAACCCAGCTTGTCACAGTCATCTGTATAACCACTATATGCCCCATGGTCAAGGGTCCCATCTCTACCAGCCTCCTGCAGCACACTACAACTGTTTCCTTTTTTAAAAAAAAAGATATGGGAGGCACAGGCTTGTTCTGCCGGGCAAAGGAGTGTGTGCTGTGCTCCTACTGTGATTTTCCATAAAGAAACACAGCTCCGAGGGCGGAGCCAAGATGGCGGAGGAATAGGACGGGGAGACCACTTTCTCCCCTACAAATTCATTGAAAGAACAATTCAACACAGAGCAAACTTCACAAAACAACTTCTGATCGCTAGCTGAGGACATCAGGCGCCCAGAAAAGCAGCCCACTGTCTTCGAAAGGAGGTAGGACAAAATATAAAAGATAAAAAGATAGACAAAAGAGCTAGGGACAGAGACCTGTCCCGGGAAGGGAGTCTTAATAGAGGAAGTTTCCAATCACCAGGAAACCCTCACACTGGCGGGTCTGGGGGAAGTTTTTGAATCTCGGAGGGCAACCTAATTGGGAGGAAAATAAATAAAACCCACAGATTACATGCCTAAAAGCAACTCCCAGCAGAAAAGTACCCCAGACGCCCGCATCCGCCACCAGCAAGTGGGGTGGAATGGAGAGGAGTGGGCGGCATTGCTTAGGGTAAGGACTGGGCCTGAGTGCCCTGAGGGCAATCGGAGGGAGCTTTTGTGAGAAACCAACTTAAACTGTGGGACAGCAAAAGAGAGAGAGACAAAATTAACCAGCCCGAACACACTGCCGGCCGTTCGCAGAGCAAAGGGTCTGAGCAAGTCCAGAGGAGCTAGCCGGCTGCGGACTGGCCCAGCCCCGCCGGAGGCAGGAGGCAGGGGGGAGGGGAAAGAGGCAAACTTGGCCCCTAAGGCGGCATCCCCTACCACACTGCAAACAGGCCTCCAGTTTCTATCCAGACTTCCTGAGATTCTGGATGGTCGACATCCACCGGGAGGGTCGCGGCTAAACACAAGGCGCATGCACCCGACTGGCGCGGGGGGAAACTGAGGCTGGGGCTGCAGAAGGAAGAAGGCGCACCGCACCCGGGGAGAGTGCGCCCATCATGCTCCTGGCTGCCTGGGCTGCTTGGGCCGGGGAAGGCACAAAACGCAGGCGCAACCGAGTCCGCGCCTTTGTGGAGTACCCGAAAACTGGAACCGCACACAACGCAGGGCACGCTCCATATAGAGCAGCCGGGAGCCTGAGCAGCATAGACGGGGAAAACAGCACCCCCCGGCCCCGCTCCCGGCAGCGCGACGGAACTAGCAACCTGAACAAGAGACCACCTCCACCCGCCTGTGTCAGGGCGGAAATTAGACACTGAAAAGACCGACAAACAGAAGCCAAATAAACAAAGGGAACAGCTTCAGAAGGGACCGGTGCAACAGATTAAAATCCCTGTAGATAACACCAACTACACCAGAAGGGGCCTATAGATATCGAGAAGTGTAAGCTGGAACGAGGAGCTATCTGAAACTGAACCGAACCCACAATGACCACAACAGCTCCAGAGAAATTCCTAGATACATTTTTACCTTTTTTCTTTTTAATTAAAAATATTTTTTTCTTTATTTTTTGTTTTATTTTCTTTTAAAATTCCCTATTACTCCCCCATTACTCCTTAACTTTCATTTTCATATATTTTTTTGATTTTTTTAATTAGGAAAAAATTTTTTTTCTTGTTTTTTTCTTTTTCTCTTATTTTCTTTTAAAGTCCTCTATTATTCCTATACTACTCCTTAATTTTCATTTTCATTTCACTATAACCTTGCAAAAAAAAAAAAGAGAAGCCCTATTTTTAAACCGAACTTCATATATATTTCTAAAATTTGTGTTTTTGCTTTTCTTTTTAATATTGTATTTTTAAGAGTCTAACCTCTACTCTAGATTTTTAATCTTTGTTTTTCAGTATGTGATATAAATTTTGGACATTTAGGAATCCAATATTCAGTTCCCATTTTTATTCAGGAGTGTCTTTATTACCCTCTCCCACTTTTGACTCTCTGTTTTCTACCTCAGAACACCTCTATTTCCTCCTTTCCCCTTCTCTTCCCAATCCAATTCTGTGAATCTTTGTGGGTGTCTGGGCTATGGAGAACACTTAGGGAATAGAGTACTGCGTAGATCTCTCTCCTCTTGAGTCCCCCTTTTACTCCTCCTGCTCATCTCTATCTCCCTCCTCCCTCTCCTCTTCCTCATGTAACACTGTGAACCTCTCTGGGTGTCCCTCATGGTGGAGAATCTTTTCACCATTAACCTAGAAGTTTTATTATCAGTGCTGTATAGTTGGAGAAGTCTTGAGACTACTGGAAGAATAAAACTGAAATCCAGAGGCAGGAGACTTAAGCCTAAAACCTGAGAACACCAAAAAACTCCTGACTACATGGAACATTAAGTAATAAGAGACCATCCAAAAGCCTCCATACCTACACTGAAACCAACCACCACCCAAGAGACAGTAAGTTTCAGAGCAAGACATACCATGCAAATTCTCCAGCAATGCATGAACATAGCCCTGAGCGTCAACATACAGGCTGCCCAAAGTCACACCTAACACATAGACCCATCTCAAAACTCATTACTGGGCACTCCATTGCACTCCAGAGAGAAGAAATCCAGTTCCATGCACCAGAACACCAATGCAAGCTTCCCTAACCAGGAAACCTTGACAAGCCAATCGTCCAACCCCACCCACTGGGTGAAACCTCCACAATAAAAAGGAACCACAGACCTCCAGAATACAGAAAGCCCACTCCAGATACAGCAATATAAACAAGATGAAAAGGCAGAGAAATACCCAACAGGTAAATGAACATGAAAAATGCCCACCAAGTCAAACAAAAGAGGAGGAGATAGGGAATCTACCTGAAAAAGAATTTAGAATAGTGATAATAAAAATGATCCAAAATCTTGAAAACAGAATGGAGTTACAGATAAATAGCCTGAAGACAAAGATTGAGAAGAAGCAAGAAATGTTTAATAAAGACCTAGAAGAAATAAAAAAGAGTCAATTAAAAATGAATAATGCAATAAATGAGATCAAAAACACTCTGGAGGGAACCAAAAGTAGAATAACAGAGACAGAAGATAGGATAAGTGAGGTAGAAGATAAAATGGTGGAAATAAATGAAGCAGAGAGGAAAAAAGAAGAAAGAATCAAAAGAAATGAGGACAACCTCAGGGACCTCTGGGACAATGTGAAACGCCCCAACATTCTAATCATAGGAGTTCCAGAAGAAGAAGACAAAAAGAAAGGCCATGAGAAAATACTTGAGGAGATAATAGCTGAAAACTTCCCTAAAATGGGGAAGGAAATAGCCACCCAAGTCCAAGAAACCCAGAGAGTCCCAAACAGGATAAACCCAAGGCAAAAAACCCCAAGACACATATTAATCAAATTAACAAAGATCAAACACAAAGAACAAATATTAAAAGCAGCAAGGGAGAAACAACAAATAACACACAAAGGGATTCCCATAAGGATAACAGCTGATCTATCAATAGAAACCCTCCAGTCCAGAAGGGAATGGCAGAATGTACTTAAAGTAATGAAAGAGAAAAACCTACAACCTAGATTACTGTACCCAGCAAGGATCTCATTCAGATATGAAGGAGAATTCAAAAGCTTTACAGACAAGCAAAAGCTAAGAGAATTCAGCACCACCAAACCAGCTCTTCAACAAATGCTAAAGGATCTTCTCTAGACAGGAAACACAGAAAGGTTATATAAACATGAACCCAAAACAACAAAGTAAATGGCAATGGGGCCATACCTATCAATAATTACCTTAAATGTAAATGGGTTGAATGCCCCAACCAAAAGACAAAGACTGGCTGAATGGATATAAAAACAAGACCCCTATATATGCTGTCTACAAGAGACCCATCTCAAAACAAGAGACACATACAGACTAAAAGTGAAGGGCTGGAAAAAAATATTACACACAAATGGAGACCAAAAGAAAGCAGGAGTCGCAATCCTCATATCAGATAAAATAGACTTTCAAATAAAGGCTGTGAAAAGAGACAAAGAAGGACACTACATAATGATCAAAGGATCAACCCAAGAAGAAGATATAACAATTATATATATATATGCACCCAACATAGGAGCACCACAATATGTAAGGCAAACGCTAACAAGTATGAAAGAGGAAATTAATAGTAACACAATAATAGTGGGAGACTTTAATACCCCACTCACAACTATGGATAGATCAACTAAACAAAAAATGAACAAGGAAACACAAACTTTAAATGACACAATAGACCAGCTAGACCTAATTGATATCTATAGGACATTTCACCCCAAAACAATCAACTTCACCTTTTTCTCAAGTGCACATGGAACCTTCTCCAGAATAGATCACATTCTGGGCCATAAATCTAGTCTTGGTAAATTAAAAAAAATTGAAATCATTCCCGTCACCTTTTCTGACCACAGTGCAGTAAGATTAGATCTCAATTACAGGAAAAAAATTGTTAAAAATTCAAACATATGGAGGCTAAATAATACGCTTCTGAATAACGAACAAATTATAGAAGAAATCAAAAAAGAAATAAAAATATGCATAGAAATGAATGAAAATGAAAACACAACAACCCAAAACCTATGGGACACTGTAAAAGCAGTGCTAAGGGAAGGTTCATAGCATTACAGGCTTACCTCAAGAAACAAGAAAAACATCAAATAAATAACCTAACTCTACACCTAAAGCAACTAGAGAAGGAAGAAATGAAGAACCCCAGGGTTAGTAGAAGGAAGGAAAATCTTAAAAATTAGGGCAGAAATAAATGCAAAATAAACTAGAGACCATAGCAAAAATCAACAAAGCTAAAAGCTGGTGTTTTGAAAAAATAAACAAAATTGACAAACCATTAGCAAGACTCATTAAGAAACAAAGAAGAACCAAATTAACAAAATTAGAAATGAAAATGGAGAGATCACAACAGACAACACTGAAATACAAAGGATCATAAGAGACTACTACCAGCAGCTCTATGCCAATAAAATGGACAACTTGGAAGAAATGGACAAATTCTTAGAAAAGTATAACTTTCCAAAACTGAACCAGGAAGAAATAGAAGATCTTAACAGAGCCATCACAAGCAAGGAAATCGAAACTGTAATCAGAAATCTTCCAGCAAACAAAAGCCCAGGACCAGATGGCTTCACAGCTGAATTCTACCAAAAATTTAGAGAAGAGCTAACACCTATCTTACTCAAACTCTTTCAGAAAATTGCAGAAGAAGGTAAACTTCCAAACTCATTCTATGAGGCCACCATTACCCTAATTCCAAAACCAGACAAAGATGCCACAAAAAAAGAAAACTACAGGCCAATATCACTGATGAACATAGATGCAAAAATCCTTAACAAAATTCTAGCGAACAGAATCCAACAACATATTAAAAAAAATCATACACCGTGATCAAGTGGGCTTTATCCCAGGAATGTAAGGCTTCTTTAATATCTGCAAATCAATCAGTGTCATACACCACATTAACAAATTGAAAGATAAAAACCATATGATTATCTCAATAGATGCAGAGAAAGCCTTTGACAAAATTCAACACCCGTTTATGATTAAAACTCTCCAGAAAGCAGGAATAGAAGGAACATACCTCAACATAATAAAAGCTATATATGACAAACCCACAGCAAGCATTATCCTCAATGGTGAAAAATTGAAAGCATTTCCCCTGAAATCAGGAACAAGACAAGGGTGCCCACTCTCACCACTACTATTCAACATAGTTTTGGAAGTTTTGGCCACAGCAATCAGAGCAGAAAAAGAAGTAAAAGGAATCCAGATAGGAAAAGAAGTGAAACTCTTGCTGTTTGCAGATGACATGATCCTCTACATAGAAAACCCTAAAGACTCTACCAGAAAATTACTAGAGCTAATCAACGAATATAGTAAAGGTGCAGGATATAAAATTAACACACAGAAATCCCTTGCATTCCTATACACTAACAATGAGAAAACAGAAAGAGAAATTAAGGAAACAATAGCATTCACCATTGCAACAAAAAGAATAAAATACTTAGGAGTATATCTACCTAAAGAAACAAAAGACCTATACATAGAAAACTATAAAACACTGATGAAAGAAATCAAAGAGGACAGAAATAGATGGAGAAACATACCGTGTTCATGGATTGGAACAATCAATATTGTCAAAATGGCTATACTACCCAAAGCAATCTATAGATTCAATGCAATCCCTATTAAGCTACCAACGGTATTTTTCACGCAACTAGAACAAATAATTTCTCAATTTGTATGGAAATACAAAAAACCTCGAATAGCCAAAGTAATCTTGAGAAAGAAGAATGGAACTGGAGGAATCAACCTGCCTGACTTCAGACTATACTACAAAGCCACAGTCATCAAGACAGTATGGTACTGGCACAAAGACAGAAATATAGATCAATGGAACAGAATAGAAAGCCCAGAGATAAATCCACGAACCTATGGACACCTTATCTTCGACAAAGGAGGCAAGGACATACAGTGGAAAAAAGACAACCTCTTTAACAAGTGGTGCTGGGAAAACTGGTCAACCACTTGTAAAAGAATGAAACTAGAACACTTTCTAACACCATACACAAAAATAAACTCAAAATGGATTAAAGATCTAAATGTAAGACCAGAAACTTTAAAACTCCTAGAGGAGAACACAGGCAAAACACTCTCCCACATAAATCACAGCAGGATCCTCTACGACCCACCTCCCAGAATATTGGAAATAAAAGCAAAAATAAACAAATGGGACCTAATGAAACTTAAAAGCTTTTGCACAACAAAGGAAACTATAAGCAAGGTGAAAAGACAGCCCTCAGATTGGGAGAAAATAATAGCAAACGAAGCAACAAAGGATTAATCTCAAAAATATACAAGCAACTCCTGCAGCTCAATTCCAGAAAAATAAATGACCCAATCAAAAAATGGGCCAAAGAACTAAACAGACATTTCTCCAAAGAAGACATACAGATGGCAAAAAAACACATGAAAAGATGCTCAACATCACTCATTATCAGAGAAATGCAAATCAAAACCACAATGAGGTACCATTACACGCCAGTCAGAATGGCTGCTATCCAAAAGCCTACAAGCAATAAATGCTGGAGAGGGTGTGGAGAAAAGGGAACCCTCTCACACTGTTGGTGGGAATGCAAACTAGTACAGCCACTATGGAGAACAGTGTGGAGATTTCTTAAAAAACTGGAAATAGAACTGCCATATGACCCAGCAATCCCACTTCTGGGCATACACACTGAGGAAACCAGAACTGAAAGAGACACGTGCACCCCAATGTTCATCGCAGCACTGTTTATAATAGCCAGGACATGGAAGCAACCTAGATGCCCATCAGCAGATGAATGGATAAGGAAGCTGTGGTACATATACACCATGGAATATTACTCAGCCATTAAAAAGAATTCATTTGAATCAGTTCTAATGAGATGGATGAAACTGGAGCCCATTATACAGAGTGACATAAGCCAGAAAGATAAAGAACATTACAGCATACTAACACATATATATGGAATTTAGAAAGATGGTAATGATAACCCTATATGCAAAACAGAAAAAGAGACACAGATGTACAGAACAGACTCTTGGACTCTGTGGGAGAAGGCGAGGGTGGGATGTTTCAAGAGAACAGCATCGAAATATAATATATATAGATAATATACTATATAATATATATATATATTATCTATAGTGAAACAGATCACCAGCCCATTGGGGCAACTCCCCTTGACCTCTTGGTCACTGCTCCTGATTCCCCTGAGTGGTACAGACTGACTCTCTCCCGTGGTGGCTGTCCACCTATTTTGCCCCAGGGGACCCTCTGTTGTAATAACCATCCTTGTAGCCGTCTGCAGTCAGCAGCACCTCTCCTCACTGTGACGGCCCACCTCCTGCTGGAAGGTATGTGTGTTCTGTGGCCTCTCCTGCTTCAGAATTCTCTAATCCCAAGTGCCATTGGCGGCATGGGTTCTGTAACACACGTTCCCACATTGGCCCTGGATCATGATGGATTTTAGGATTTATGTACCCCCATTGATCAGGCCACTGTCCCAGTCCCTGGAGTCCTTCTATCATGTTAAATAGATCTGGAATCCCAAAAGATTGTGCCCACAGTCATCAGTTCTCTCTTACTCAACTTTATGCTCCAATCCCTTTGTTGAAGTGCCCACAGAATCCCACTCCACGCACTGTCTTCTGCCTTCTGCTGGTATACATGGATGAGGTCTTGTCCCTTCTTGGGTTTTACAGTGATTTTAACCCTAGTTATAGGCTTAGTGGGGCTTCCCAGGTGGCGCAGTGGTAAAGAACCTGTCTGCCAATGCAGGAGACACAAGAGATGCAGGTTCGATCCCTGGATTGGGAAGATCCACTGGAGAAGAGAATGGCCACCCAATCCAGTATTCTTGCCTGGAGAATCCTATGACAGGGGAACCCTGTGGGCTACAGCCCACAGAGTTGCAAAGAGTCAGACACGACTGAGCTGCTGAGCACACAGGCTTAGTAACAGGAGGGTAGGTGGGGGTGGATTCTGAGGGGCCCATGGTGTTAGCTGCTATAGGAAGGAGCACTGGCATCATCTTTAAGCTACTTTTGTAGGTTCACTAGGTCCAGGAGGAATTCCCCAGGGATTTTTATTGGCAATAAATTGTTCATAGCTTTTGTCTAGAGCATCCATCAGTCTTACCAATAGCTACCCAATTCCATTTCTCAAAGGCCTGACAGATGGCATGAACTGGTGCCTTTCCTTCTGCTAGGACACCATCTCAGTTCATCACCAGGGAAGGTTTTCACAGTTAGATGGTCACTTCATGCAAGGGGCTCTCCAGCCAGGGATGGGGATCTTACTGCAAGAAAGTGGTGAGAAATCCAGCTCCAACACCTCATTTTAAGACTTGATTTCTTGGCCTGGTATGAAACCACTGCAGGCTGGCTCTAGGGAAGCAGGCTCTGAGACAAGAGTGTATCCTGCAAGACATTTATTAAGGCAGGACTTGGGAAGAATGCCTGTGAGATCCACGCCGAAGGAAGGAAGGGGGAACAGGCAGAGGAGGAAATCCAGCCGGACTGCAGGTGCAACAGCAGCCTCAGCTGGGCTCCCATGTGGGACCCTCTGTTGGGCTGACACAGCTGGACCCTTTACCCTATCACTTTGATCAGTTACTGAATGTGAGTCTCCCCAGGAAAGGATGAGACCTGGTGGAACATGGCCATCTGAAGGGGCCAACAGCCAGATACTCTCCCAGCAGAAGGCCACCAGTCTCACATTAAAGAGGACCTGGGCCACGCACTGCTGGTGCCCACCATGCATGAATATGACACGTAGATAAAATAAATAAATGACAACTTTTGCCATTTGAAGACAATGAGGTTTGGGGGCATGCTCGTTACTGTAGCATCACGTGGTCTATCCTGACAGATATATTGAGTTTCATGCTTTGAAAGAAGCCTCAAGAATATGCAAAAGGAGCTTGTTCTAGAATTCTAGTCTTTTCTTTATTAAACATGATGATTCAACAGTCATTCTGAGCACACAAAGGTGAGTGAGGGAGACAATTTTTTTTGTACCTCCACATCCTTGGTTGGTTTCACCAAATTCACTGGCTCAGATCCCCAGTCTGCTGACACAGTCACTGGGTCTGGAGGGGGCACACACAGAGGTGGGCCCTGGGGCTGGAAGGGGCAGATTTCTGGGTGAAAAGCCAAGGGTTAAAATGGAATTAAACAAAAATTCAGTTTTTTAGCCACACTAATTACACTAAGTGCTCAATAACCACTTGTGGTTAGCAGCTACCATATTAGCATCAATAAGCAACATTTTTGTCATCATAGAAAATTCTACTGGACAGTGATGAAGGATTTAAGATTAGTCATCACTATACCTTGATAAAGGCCTGAATCATACAGTTCAGTTTAGGCTTTCCCAATTATGACAACAATCCTAACAATTTAAATAAAATTACCAGTAACTATGAAGACTGAAAGTTCTAAATAGTGTTTTACAACCAAGCTACAGACAGAATTTAAATATCACTGAGAAACTAACATAGTACAAAACTATCTCAAGGAGGAGGTGGTCAAAGTATATGGAACCAACTAAAAAGGGAAGGAAAAGTATCAAAAAGGTGTCAAATAGTTAATAAAAAGAGCTTATAGTGTTTTGTGATGAGTTTGGTATGCCAGCTTTATATTTTTTTAATTTACTTCTTTAAAAATTCTAAATAAACATGCATTATCATACCTAGCTCTGTACCTAGAATTTTATATTCCTTAAGAAACATGACCCCCTATCCCTGGAAAAAAAAATAAGCCCAAGTTTCTATAAAATTTTTCTGTAAATTCTATAACATAAAATCTTATCTTCCTTGGACAGAACTGATTTTAAGAAGTAATTTTTGTTTTTAAAGCAAAGCCACTGATAGCCTCTTCTCTAATTTTTCTACTCCTGGATTAAGGTGGAATAGTTCCACATCTGTGCTGAGTTGGACAGTGTTCCTCCGAATTCATGTCCAACTGGAACCTGTGACTGTGACCTTTTTTGGAAACTGGATCTTTGCCAATGTAATCAAGTTAAGATGAGGTCATGCTGAAGTGAAAGTGTTAGTTGACCAGTCATGTCCGACTCTTTGCAACCCTGTGGACTGTAGCCCTCCAGCCTCCTCACGGAATCAGGTTAAGAAGAGGTCATGAGGAATTAGGGTTGGCCCTACAGCTAATGACTGCTGCCCCTCCGTAAGAAGAGGGAGATTCAGACACACAGACACACACAGTGAAGGCAGGCATGCTGCGGACACAGATGAGCTCTGCTGCCCACAAGCCCAAGTGTGCTGGCAGCCACCAGGAGCTGGATGATGCAGAAAAAATTCCTCCAGAGGGGTCTCTGGAAAAACCATGACACTGCTGACACCTTGATTTTGGACTTTTAACCCCAAGAACTTCAAAATGATAAATTTCTGTTGTTCACCACCACCAAGTTTGTGGTTAACTGGTTGGACAGCATCCATGGAAAAATCATACAACATCCTGCATACCAATTCAATCTAATTTCCAGTCATTCTATCCTATGACTCGGGTACAATTACTTATTAAAGGACATTTACAACGCTTTTATTTACAACAAATACCACATGTTAGATATACATTTCCAGTGAAAGAAAGTAAATAGCACAAGAATACATGAAGTAAATATCACAACACTGAAGTCTGGTCTCGCTAAGCAATAAGAAGTGTCAAATATTATTATTACACCTTGAATTCTGATTCGAACTTAGGAAATAAAAGGAAAGCCTGAGGAATCATCTACATTTTATGAATGTGAAAACACACTGCCAATCTCTAAACAGGAAAAAGCATGATTTTTAAGTTTATATCTGTTGACTTATGTTCAAACCTGCCCTTCTGATTAAATAGAAAAAAAAATAATGTATCAAATTCTTAACTATAAAATCATTCCAAAACAATCACACTGAGATGCTATAATGACACCATCCTCTGCTAGCATGAAAAAAGCAATATACAAATAGAACTCTCTGACCTGCTAAGTTTTTTCCCCAGAGTTCAGAGGGAAATTGTGTGGATGGGACAGGGGTGGGGTCAGCAGTATGAAAGAAGATAAGCCAGTGGGAAACTCAATCAAACTATTCACATTACAGGAGCATATTAAACAATGAAGGTCCACCTGCAAGGTTTTAAAAAGATTCCCAGAGGTAAAAAGTTAGAGGTAATCCATGTTGCAAACTCCATTTCTGCCCGTAAGGGCCACAGATGCCAAGTCAGCCTCATGAGCCAGGCCACCTTCCTCGGTGTATTCTACTGTTATCAGGCCCGATCTTTCTACCCGAGGACTGTCACCTGCCCAGGAGCACCCTGCTCTGCAGAGCTGTCTCTTTGCTCCCCAACTGCAGCAGTGGGTCTGCACCCACAGAGGGGGGTGGCCCCAGGCTCACCTCCTGCAGAGAAATACTCATTTTGAAAGTAAAAACCTCTAACAGAGGCTGTAGCCAGAATGCTACAATGAGCTTGTTTAATCATATTTTTCGTATTTTGTGACACTTTGACATTTTGGTAGCCTCCCTGACAGGGAAGAGCCCTCCCTTGGCAGCAAATTCTATTTTTTTTTTTTTTTTTGGTCTGAATTTTTGTTAAAGCTTTTTGTTCTTTTTTGGTATTGGGATATAGCCAATTAACAATGTTGTGATAGTTTCAGATGAACAGCAAAAGGACTCAGCCATGCACGTACATGTATCCATTCCCTTGGCAAGCAATTCTCAGAGACAGCATCAAGTACCCAACAAGAACCATGACTTTCACAGGAAAACCAACCAACCCAGCAGCCACACTTTGAGCCACCTCCTTCAACAGCTCTTACCTGCTGGGAGGCAAGATTCCCCTGCCCGAGTCACCCAGGGCCAGTACCAGACAGCCGACAACCAGCCTGCAGCCCAGGCCCAGGCCCAGGCCCAGGCCCAGGCCCCGACACTGTTCAAACCGGTCCGTGCCTCCTGTCTCCCTGCCTTCACAATGCAAGCTCTGCCCCCTTCTCCCCCACGCCAGCCCCAGCTCCAACTGGAGCTGCTGCTTCTCCCTGTGGCCCTGGGGGACACGGCATCACCCTCTTCTCGCTGTTCCTCAGTCACCTCCGTAAGTTAAAGCCCTGTGGGCAGGGACTTCCCAGGCGTTCCGGTGGGTAAGAATCCACTTTGCCGGCTTCCCTGGTGGTCCAGTGGGTAAGAATCTGCCTGCCAATGCTGGGGACACAGGTTCAATCCCTGGTCTGGGAAGATCCCACATATCTCAGAGCAAGTACCCCGCACACAACTGCTGAGCCCACGTGCTGCAACTACAGAAGCGCGTGCCTAGAGCCCGTGCTTCACAGGAGAAGCCATGCAATGAGAGGCCGGGTCACTGTAACTAGAGTAGCCACCACTCACTACAGCTAGAGGAAGCCCTCATACAGTAAAGAAGACCCAACACAGCCAATAAAAAACTTAGAGAAATCCCACCGAATAAATAATTCTTAAAAAAAAATTCCCAGGGGACCTTCGTTCAATCGCTGGTCAGGAACTGAGACTCCCACATGCTGCGGGGCAGCTAGGCCCTCACATCACTCCTAGAGAGCCGGCGCTCTCCTCACGTCACGCCTAGACAGCCGGCACTCTCCTCAGCCAGCACTCTCCTGACTTCACACCTAGAGAGCCGGCACTCCCCTCACGTAACACCTAGAGAGCCTGTACTCTCCTCACATCATGCCTAGAGAGCTGCACTCTCCTCACATCAAGCCTAGAGAGCTGCACTCTCCTCACGTCAAGCCTCGAGAGCCGGCACTCTCCTCCAGCACTTCCGCTACACGCCTGAGAGCGGCAC